>NC_134992.1:13832500-15110000 GCF_050947335.1 Megachile rotundata | reverse complement strand
GAAGACGTCCGGTCGTCCCTCCTCCCTTCGATCCTTCCAAGAAACACCCGATACCGCGTGCTTCTACCTCCGTTCTCGTCCTCTCTTCTTTCTCCGCTTCACCTCCTCTTCGACGTCGTCGTCGTCGACGACTTAACGGGCGCACCTGCTACCGCCTCGTTTCGGCGAGCACCGCGCGAATTTCTTCCCTTCGACGTGCCCTACCCGTTGCAGACTGTATTTCCGCTCGACGCGCTTCCCTTTTAGACGCTGGAAATCCTCGCGACGGGATGGGGCTTGCTCGTTTTTAAGGAAGTTCAACAAAAAAAAAAGAACAAATTCTAGCGTGTAATAGGAACACGCTTCTTTTCCTGTTTTACAATTTCTGCGACTTTCGTGCTTTTCATGCCTTGGAAACTTTGCGACTTCTGGAGACTGCCTGACTTTGGGGCTTTTTAATCTTTGTATTCCTAAATATCTTTGTATTCCTATCACTCTTGTATGCCTTATTACGAAAAGAAAGTGGAGTTATCATCGATAGATTCGCAAAATAGGGGTTACATAAGCAGAATATCGCGTGAAGGGGAACGCGGTCGAGATACTAGCGCATATTGGCTCGGTAGAGTTACGGAGTGTCTGGAGGTGTTTTAAATTAGTCCGAAGAAATTTACGGTGAAATCGATGGTGCGAATGGTTGGTTGGCTGGCGTTCGCGAGCGGTCTATCGGGAGCGATTTAAACGCGAAGACAAACGCGACGGCGATTCGAACGGCTCCGAGGAAGGAAGGACGCACCCCAATATAAATCGAGAAGGACACTCTGCCGTGTTACGTAATCGACGTACGGACAGCTCCGTTCTCTTTGTCCGTCTCGTCGTTCTCTTTCCCTCGTTGTCTGTCTCTTTCTTCCCGTCGCCGCGCGTTTTCGAGTTACGCCGAATGCTTACGCGTCTGCGGCCGTTATTGTTCCTTTTTCCCCGTGAATGCACGAATATATTGCATAAGGCTACCGAGCGCAACTACCTGTCGTGTGCTCCACAGACGTTATATTTAACCTCGCGCAGACTCATCGCGTGGATCTTCGTGTACGTTTCTTTTTTCCTTTCCTCTTCTTCTTCTTCGCTACTCGTCGACGCTCAAACTTCTAATTTTAGAAGTTTTGAATTATGTAATACGCGTGTACGGAGTTGTTGCACGTACCGTTGACCGAGCAACGATCCGTAGAATCGTGGATCTCCGTTGGACCAACTCGATGCCAACGACTTCGTATCCACCTGCTCGCTCTCTTAACACCTCGATGACGAATACTCCGGGTCGAAAACCCATTAGCGTAATTACGTCTTTTCCACAACAGAATCGCCTCGCGTTATATGGCGACTCGTTATCGCCGCATAGCTCTACGTCTTGCATTGTATCGCCAGCCATTAGATCCGCTGCGAGCTCTGTTGCCCAGTCATCTATCGATACGCGCACCGTTATCGCGCGTGCTATTATCGCGCGGCAGTACAGCGCGTAATACTATCTATATGTAGTATTACCGCGCGTAGTACAACTACGCATAGTATCTCCTTGGTAATATTATTCCTAGTACTACTATTGTACTGCTACTAGACCACATAGTACCACTAGGCATATAGTATATAGTAGGTATATAGTAACGCTAGGCATAGTAACGATGGACGCGGTTAAATCTTCGCGTACATAACCACGCGTCTCCTGCATCTAATCGAAACCTGTATTATGGACCGTTAATAACTCGGAGCCTCCTACGCGCATATTTAGGTTTTTCCTTTGTTTCCGATTGGTCGGCTCGAACGAGCTCGGTCGTATCGGCATTGTCGATTTGAACAACGGCTCGCGGACTGGGGAAATCCCGGGAGAGCGATTCGAATTACGTCATACCAGTTTCCTTTTCCGGCGCTATAATCGACCGTATCGAGCGTCTACGAATGGTCTATTCAACTTTTAAGGCAATCTCGAAGCAGTGCCAATTGTGCGATACGCGTTAATAAAGTTTTGCTTCGAGCAACCCTAATTCGCTCGTGTTCCTACATTTACAATGGTACAAGTAATACAACGATTATTTCTTCCTCTTCGTTGTACGTAATCGTATACGTCACAGGGACGGTGTTCATCTTACAACGAAATTGTGGACGCATAGTTTGACGAGTTTCTTTAACCCCTTGCCGTGTGATTAGTTTGTTAGGTGCGACAGTCAGAAGTAACTATTAATTGCAATAATATTAAAATCGTTTAAAATGTTCTGACGATTTTGTATTCAACGGTCTTTGATTATACAAATTATAATTGAACTTCAAATTGAAATATATTAACCCTCTGCGCTCGAGAGACTCTCAGTCACCATTTTAACACTAAAACAACCAAACCGGTCAAATGACCGCTTCATAAATTTCTTATTGTAAGGAACACATTTTGTTAAAATACATTCTTTAAAATCAGCATTAATTTTCGTTAAGATAAAGAATAAATGTGTGTACCAATTTACATTTGGTTGTTTTTTTATTTATTTTTCAACTTCATTTTTAATTTCAAATTAAGTACACATGTCGGTAGGTTTAGTGTTAATACAATAATTTGAAACGAGCATTTTTTAACTGATTCAATTATGTGACATGTGTGACGTATAAACATAGTGAAACAAACAGTGGAAATTATTAGTAGAGAAATAATAAAACCTCAAAAGAATTCATTCAACTTTTAAAGTTGCTGTTTGTAAACAGTCAAATTACCTTTCAGTGCAAAGGGTTAGATATTCAAGCAAGATTTGTCGCATTTGAACCACAAGTGCGTGTAGCTCGTCAAACTACTGCAAGTTAACAAACCTGCTGCGAACGCTGGACTTCATAAAGTATCCAAAAAATGGAGCACCGTTAATCTCGTTTCAGCAAAGTATCTAGAAATGGAGTACCGTCTTTTCGAAAGAATGTCGCTTTATTTAGAACGTAAACGTCAAGGAAGGAGCAAAACTGATCTATTTTCGCGGGTCCGCGTCATCGAGGAGAGCCGCGTCACCGAAAGCCCGGTGACATTAACACCGAAACCATTGAATCGTCGGACGCAAACAACCGTCGGTTGTCCGAAAAACTAATAAACGTCAGAGCGGCGGCGCTAAATCCCCGGCGAATATAAGGAAAACAGAGACGCGGTATCCCGAAGGATCGACCGGACGACTGGTTTATCGCGAAATTCGATGACGCCGACCAGACGCTCGCGCTGTCTAACCGTACCCGGATTCCCTGGTGTCCGCGTATAAGACCTAAGCTACAAATACCGACGAGACGGATGCGCACCGTACATCAAGCGTTCATGTCGTCCATATTTAACGCCGTCACCTTCGACGCGTTGCCTCGGACGGTCACCGGCACGAGGGTGGTTCGATCGAATACTAGGAATTCAACAAACTATAGTCTAGTATACCACAATTTGCGATTTCGGAGTGTATAGAAGAATAGGGGAGGTAGAAATTTTTTAGAAAGAGACTTGCGCACTCTCTGCTTCAAGTCTCTATGAATTCGAGGACCTACAAATTCAACCCCTTAACTTATGATTTTCTCAGCGAGTGCGTCAGACAGGACTTAATTATTGTTGTAACATTAAGACAGAGGATGTTCAAATGTTAGGGACATTTTCTATATGGCGATCATTGATTTTAGGAATTGAAATTAAACGCGAAATTGAATCGCGGTGAAAATGTGAGATTCGTCGCATTTCAAGAATTACGTACGGAAGATATTGTAAGGCAAAGGGTTGACATAGCAACTCGAAGATGTGGGACAAAGGAATCGGGGTGCTCGCGACGTAGGTCCAGCTTGAAACATCGAAAGAAAAAGTTTGCGAGAACAAAGTGTACGCGAGAACGAAAAAATCGCGGAGTTTACAGTAGCGTGTTCGTCCAAAGGCAGCAAACGTTGGAGCGTCCCTTGATTTCCACGCGATAGGAAACCCGTTAAGGGACACGAAAGCAACTTTTCCCTCTAAATATATAAAAAATCAGGACGCGGTGTTGGCCGCGTGTTGGAGCGCGAGTCGGTGGTATCCAACGACGCGTTACGCACCGCGGCGATACACCGGTAGTTCCTATCGATTATAGATAATCGACCGGTCTCTCCGCCAATCTCCGATTCGTAGCTCGAGGGGTAGAGCCGGTGGTGATGGTTAGGGAGAAAGGCAAGGAAAGGGGAGACGGGTGGAGAGCTGCGGAGAACGACAGAGGAACCCGACGAACGAACGAACGGACGAACGAACGGGAAGCGCGGAGGGGTGCGGTGAGGCGAAACGAAGCGAGACGAGGTTAGAGGAGACGCGGAAGCGGGAGGGAGCCGGGTAAAGGTTGGGCACACGGGGAGCGGACGGCGATAGCTGAAAACGCGGCGTGAGTCGCGAGAACTCGAGGAGGGACTTAACGAACGAGCGGACCGAGAACCGACCTCGGAGTCGGGAGTTAACGCTCGAGGGGTCGTTAATTTTCCGATCGTGCCCTTCCCGTCAGAGGCTGCAGGCTCTCACGAACGGAGAGAGCACGGATGGCCAGAAGGCATGCGCGCTGGAAATGGCGCGGCCACACGCCGCTTCGTCGGCAGGTACGCCGAAAGGACGCACCAAGAATTCGCGTGGTCACGATTAGGAATGTAAAGGTCACTCGCTGGAAAAAAACAACTCCTGTCCCGCTTCGGAGGAACTAGGATGTGGACACGCTAACGACCGAACGCTGTTCCGCCGCTTTTAAACTCGTTCGGTGGCCAACGTTCCGCTGATACGATACCCAACGATATCGCTAGAAGATACCAATATGTCCTTCGTAATTAGAACGTTCCCAGTTAACATAATCCTCTATTCGACGATCTGGACGTTCCTCCAGTTTCATTAAAGCTCCCTATTTTATACTCCGATAGAGAACGTAGTATCGCGTGCAATCTGGCAGAACCGGGCAAGAAGTCCTACATGTACCGTACACGTATTCCTTAACCCTTTCGCTGCCAGACATATATGTGACGATCCTGAGCCCGGCGTCACAAATATGTGATGGGCGTGCATTATCAGTTTATGATAGTTTGCACCAAATCGTGCAAGGAATTATTTATCTATAGCCCAGTGTCATTTAGGGTAAGGTTGTTCAAGTCCCCTAAGAAAAAACCTGCAAATATGTAAAAACTATATTTGCTATTCTAGTGTAAATATTGTTTTTATTTATTAGAACAACTCTGAACTTTGTGTTGTCATATAAATTAATCCTAATGTGGCGCCATTACAGCTGTAGTAGCCATAACACTTGAAATATAGACCGGTACGACTTAAGCAACCTTACCCTATGTGTCAGTCTGCAAAATTGTTAATTTCACTTAGTTAGAACGTTATAGATCCCACAAAAGTAAATGACAATTGGTATCGTATTTAAATAAGTCTGGGCTGTGGTGGCAGTTTTTCTTCCGAGGCTCTGGTAGCCTCATTAGAAAAACCGTTTAAAAAATTAAACATTAGTTACCGGTATTTGCCGAACAGAAGTTGCCAAGAACTCTTATCGTGCGATCATCTAAAGAGACAGATTTCGATACGTAAACGACCAGTACATTAGATCCACGGCGCGTCGCGAAACTTCAGCGGGTTAGTCGGTGGGTGTTCCGTTACGGTTATCACCGCAGAGTCATCTTTCCCTTTCGTGGAACGAAAAGATGAAACGCCGCGATCGAAGGGATCGAGACCGTTTAGGTTAGGTTCGGTTCGGTTCGTTACTCCTCCGTTTTAATTCGACGCTCGCCGCCCTCCAATTTCCTCCGCGAGCAGGTAGCTCGGAGGTCCCGACGAAAATCGATGGGAGAGCCCTGGAGATTTTCACGAAAACGCACGAGTCACCTCCTCCTTCTCCGCCAAGCTTGGATGAGTAAATGAAAATGGAGGATCGCGTCCGCCGTGTGAAAGATGTTGATCGATGCCGATACAGGCTTGTACGGAAATTGAGAGCACGAACCGTCGAAGAAACGCTCCGCTTTCACGGACGTTCGCAAAGGGCCGAGATTAAACGAGAGACGGACATTGGCGTAACTGGGTAGGGACCGGCGAAGTCTGGCCCGCTCGATATATGGCCCTCTTTTAGCGAGGCACGTACGACTTGACCCATTTATCTCGCGAAACGTACGAGTCTTTTGAAAAGTCCTACTAGTTAGCGTGGGACGCTTTACTGTCGGTAAACGAAATAAATTATTGCTGGAGAGGGTCCGCTTTAAACAAAAATCCCGGTTACGGCAAAGGGGGAAAGCGATCATCGAAGGTTTCCTGACGGGCTTTTACGAAATTTAATCGACCTATCGTGCCTAATTCCTGGGAGTAAGCGCGTATCGTTCGCCGCAATAACGACTCGTGCCACCAACCACCTGCTCGGCCTCCGGCTACGCACGGCAACTGCGACGCGAGAACAAAAACGCTAATTCGTTGGTTGGAACCTTGTTACGACGACACTGGATTTCGTGTCGCGACATCGGATCTCGCCTTCCGGTGTCGCGACGTCCCGAAATCGAGGTCGGAGTAGGGTACAAAGTACGAGTTGCCCGCAATCGACAGCCGAAAGTCGAGGCTTTCACCGTCTCGCGAGTGGAAAGCGCGTAGATCTCGCGATCGGTCCGGTATTCAGGAATCGATCGTCGATGTTTGGCGAGTTAGTCGGGACGCACAGCTCGTAAAGCCTAATTTCCAGCCGTTAAAACGCTCGCTAACCTCCTCGCGCTCGCTGGAGCCTGATATTCGTATATACGCGGCGCACGGCTGTTCAGCTTTTTACGCAGCACGGCGCGTACCGAGGCGAAGCGAGACGAGGCGGAGCGGGCGATCATCCATTCTATGATTATTGCGCGAGCCGGCTGCCTTCCGGAAACTATCTTTCGCATCCTCTCCATTCATAAACTCTTTCTGTGCCGTAATGGAATAGCCTGGTCGGCGCGGCTGCATAAACCGAGACCCGTGCCGCTTCTGGCGACGCAACCGTGTACGTCAAACTAAATCGGACCAGTAAATAGGAGCGCGGCGTGTGGACCGGGTGTCTCTCGAAAACGCTTTCCCTTCCGAAAAACCTTCGCCGTTCACTCGATTATCGTCCATCCGTCCGGCGAGTTTGCGGCAACGACGGCCGAGCTATTAGGGAAACAGAAATTGCGCGGAGCTCGTTCGCCGCTCCACGTGTCTGCCGCCTCTGTACGTAGGCTCGCTATTTATGTAGGTGGTGTCGCTCACCGTGCACGCACTGCACGCCCGCGCGCTTCGCGCTGCGTTTAAACTCGCCGAGCCAATCCTCGCTCTTTTCCTCCGCGTTCGTTTCCTTTTAATATCCGAACTTTTACTTTTTTACCTGTACGTCGATCTCTGCGTTACCGAATTATTTTAACGCGTTGACTGCCCTTATATGGCTGACACTTAAGTCTATAGTGATTTGACCCTTTGCGCTTGAAGATAATTTTATTGTTTGCGTACAGCGACTTTGAAATATTAATTAAAATGTTAAGTGAGTTGTTTTGAGATTATTATTTTTCTAATAATAATGTCCACTATTGTCTATTTTATTAAATAATCAGAATTATGGAAAATAAAAAAACTAATAATACACTTTTGAACATGAACAAATTATTTAATGAAGAACACAAACAAACATTTTAAAGATTAACCATTTAAATAGGGATTACTTTTTCTTTTAAATCAAACATATCACGAACGCTTACATTTTATGACAAGACGGAAGTGCAATATTCAATTATTTTGTTTCTAATATTCAATTATTCTGTTTCTAACATCATTTCTAATACTGTAAGATGTCGCTATAAGGTAAATTTATTAATAATTTACCATATTTCACTATGGTTATACATCACATGAACACTATAATAGAATTAATGAAATAATGCTCATTTCAAATTATTGTATTAAATCGAATGATGACTGAGAGTCACCTCTCGAGTGACTCAAGGGCTAACATGTATATTGTTCAAAATTTCCTAACCGCAAATTCTCGGATTAATTACACGGAAAATAAATGTAACATACTGTGCAAATATTCAGAAAAATTGGTCAAGAATTAAAGCACTCGCAACTGAGAATTACTTTAGAGCGGCAGTCAACGTGCTAAGGAGTTTCCAACGTCTCGAACGCGTATAAATCTGTCCTCCAGCGTACGTATATTAATGCACAGTACAGAGAGCGTAGAGCGGAGGTTCTTTTACGCGTCTATTAATTGATGTACGAGGACGTATATGCACACCCTTAATGTACATGTATATTAATGGATGCGCGAAAGCGTACGTACACACCTTTTTCTATATGTATATTAATGAACGTAGGAGAGCGCATACGCGCGCCTTTTTCTGTATGTATATTAATGGACGTACGAGAGCGTATATATACGCGTTCCGCGGTCAAAGGGTTAAAATTTGATGAATATTCGTTGGCGAAGAACAATGCGCGAGACGGTCTAAGGGTAAAGGAGCGTTCGTTCGGTCGAGACGCACGCGTAACGTCCACGCGCGACGCTACTCGCATAAATAGTGCGCGGAAGGAGCGACGAGGAGGCAGTTTGTAGGCGGAACGAGAGAAGGACGGAGCGAGACGGCGAAACGGGAACGGATAACGAACGAGGCGGATAAAGAAGCTCGCACAGGAGAAATTCGCGATGCGCGACCACGTCGGACTCGCTCGTCGCTGCCGACTTCTATGCCGCGCCGGATCTTCGAAAGGGCAGAGGTGACGCTTCGACGAGCGGTACACGAAACCGCTTCTCGTCGCGAAAGCGCGAGATGTCCGCGAACGTACGCTTCGATAGGCAAGAAAATCCTGTTTGTCGCTTTCGTAAATCGAATTTTCGAATTGACGGAATTCAGAGTTTTCTCCGGTTGCCTAAAATTCGGAAATTCTTAAATCCCCGGAATCGTGGAAGTTCCGAATCTGAAAAACGTTGGAAAGTTCGTAATTCGAGAAGTTTGCGAGTTCGGAAATGGAGCAGCCAGAGAGCGAGTGGAAGCCTACCATGCTCACCGCTGTACATCCTCGTTTTTTCGTGGCGACCGGCTGCGCCTCGCAGAGGACCTTTCGATGTCGTTCAACGACGTGACTGGATTTCGCGCGAATCGAAGTTCGGTATTCGGTGATTTGAATACGCGAAAAGGAGAGGAGAGGCGAGGGACGGTGCGGCGGTGAATTAAAGACGCTCGGCGTGTTCGGCGCGTAGGTAGGTAGGCTGCCTGGAGGCCAATCGGGTCGAATTAACAGCGCGCAAAATAAGGAAAGGGAGGAGTTAACCTATCCCCCGGTAATAAATTCGAGAGAAATCCCGTTTATTCGCGGCGATTGGTTCGACCGTGAAGAACGCGGCCACGATAAAAAGCGCACAACGAGACCGACGGCTAATTGCAGCGAAAAAGCGACGAGTCCGCGATACGTTCGGAGGAAGTGGCCGCCGCGAAGGAAAGAGCGGTTTCGTACGTCACCGTTTTGTAACTGTTACGGAATACGGGGGAGAGGGACGGAGGTCGCAAAATATCGTTGCACCCCTTCGACCGGGTAAAAGCGTCGCCCGTTTCCAATCGTCGACGACGACCGATCGGTCGAACCGAGCAATTTGCGGTTTTTTCGGCTCGACTAATCCGGACGATCGAGTCACGAACGCGAAACGAAAAAACACGCGGCGAAAGGTTAGGACGAATCGAGTCGAAGGTGCCGCTATCGATTACCGATAAATTATCGATGCCCGCGAGTAGGATTTCGTCGCTCCTTTCGAACTATACCGTTTTGGCGAATCGAGAACAAAAGCCGCATCAATTTTGACGAGAGGCTGAAGCGTAAGATTTGGAAGTCGAGATAAGGCGACTCGCAGTTTCCAGCGGCGAGGGTATTAAGGGTCGCGATTTATCGTCGCGTGAAAACGTGCCGTAATATTCGGTTATCGAGCGGTCTCGCGGTGGCTGCTCAGAAAATGCAGCGTTGCGTTCTGACCGCGATTCTGATCGCGAGCGAAGCGAAGCGGCGTTAATGCGGCTTTGGGCATCTCGCCCTCCCTGCCCGCCGCCCTCCGCCCCCTTCCGTTCCCTCGGCCCACGTTTTTTTCCTCTCTTTTGCATGCGCCTCGCGCGGCCTTCGAGAGATCTCTCCTCCACGGGCAAACGGAACAAGACGGACGGAGAAGGACGAACGAACGAGGTAACGGCGAGCGAGCGAGCCGGAGAAAGAGCGAGAGAGAGACGGAACTAGGACGAGGAGAGAGAAAGAGAGAGAGAGAGAACGGAGAGAAAAAGATATTGAGAAAAAGAGGCCGGAGGGCCCCTGAGCTTCTGGCCTGGACGGTGAGCGAGGTAAAAATCGCGAGAGCCGTCAATTAGGAACGCTGCTCCGGAGCCCGGTTCCCTTCACGAACAAAGACCGACTCGACTCTCTCGCGGCGAGCCGAGCGCCCGCGCGATCTCTCCTCTTCGTGCACGAGAAGACATCGAACGAGATATCGGACCAGGTAAACGCTGGAATTCGACCGGGATCCACGGACAGCCGCTCGTTTGTCGATGCTAAATTACGCTCTCGTGCTGCTCGCGTTATGACCGATCGCCAGACTACGCCGCGCGACCACGCGCATCTTCCTGCTACCCTCCGAATCTCCCTACAATTACACACCACCTCCTTCGATTTCAGAATTTATCTAGGACCTCCCGAGAACCTTCCAACTCTTTAAACTCCGTCGAGATATTTTTTTGTCCCTCAGCCTACTTCGTTACGACAACTCGTTTCCGCGTTTATTTCGCGAACTTTCGATCGTAGAGCTAATTAGGTGGAAAATCGGACGTTACAGCGTCCGCGGCTCGTTACAGTCGGCGAATAGATCGGCGTCCGCTGATTCGACCGTGTTGCGTGTTAATTAGTCGCGCGTTAAAATTAATCGTCGTCCGAAACACGCGTTCGTTATTCCCGATAAGGTAAATCCACCGGTACAATGTATAATTACGCACGATGTGTTTCGCGATTATTAGCGAGCGTTGCGACCCGCTGAAAACAACGCGTCGATCGATCGTCGAATCGACCAGGAAGAAATACGCGGAGAACCGTTGAAACTGAAACGAACGACGAATATCTTTCTTTCCCGTTCGAGGGATATTTACGATTCCCGATACAGCTCGTGGCGACGATATCCTGGCACGTTCATTACGCCATCAATGTGCCAGATAAACAATGCATTCGACTCGAGAGCCGTCGAGAATTACGAGTAGTTGGACATACGGGTACAACGCTGGTTTCCTTTGACTACGCGGGAAGGAGATTCGAAGAATCGGGGAACAAGTGGCGTTAGGGACACCTTCGGGAAAATCTGACGGGGAACTATTTCCTACTTTCGGGAACTTGCTGTTTCAAAATTAACTCTCGGATCTTGAAGGTTTAGAAATCAAGCCTGGCTATTTTGGGATTTTGAGTTTTGAAATTTGGGAGGAAATTTTCAAACTGGTCAAATTTTTAACAGTGAATCCATAAAATTTGCAAATTGGCTACACGTCGACGGGAGGGTTGCTTACACTTTTGCGCATCCGCTGTTTGTTAATATCCTCATCATTAACAAATCATGATAGTAGATTCAGTACAGTTTTTCCTGGTGGCAGAAAAATCCTAGTTACGCCAATGAAGTAAAGCAGAGGTGGAATAAAAGCGTTACTCGGAAGGCTGACGTTGCTCGAGCTCGCTTTTACCCGCGATTCGAAGAAAGCGGAGGTTCCAGAAGATTTCACCACCGTTTCTCGAGATTGCGTGTCACCGGCGAGTTGCTCGATCCGCTGAAAACCATTCTGACCGGATATCTCGGGACGAATGCGACGGGCGTGTCCGTGTGCCTGCCGAGAGGACCCGCACTTCCGGAATAACCGGAAGCCTCTCGAAACACGGGATGCAGCCTGTTCTTTGTTTCTCGAACGTACCCGGATCGTTTTTAGGGAGCTCTAGCGTTTCTCTCTTCCCAGCTATCCGATCAGGCGTGAACGGATCGAGCGTTGGCAACTTTTATCTTCGGCAAAAAACTGAAATAATAGGACGACGGTGTACGAGGCTGCGATTAATTTAGAAAATATACGACGAGAGATTACGCTCGTGACTTCGACGTAACTAGTACGATCTACGAGTTACGACCGTTTTGTTGCCATTTTGTATAACAACTTGTTACGAGCTAACTAGAGTATACCAACGTTTAACACTAAACCAAACCGGTCCACAAGTTTCTTATTATAAGATACTTCGTTAAAGTACATTCTTTGAAATCCTATTGATTTTCAAGATGAAGAATAAATGTGTGTAGTAATTTATGTTTTGGCGTTTTAACTTCGTTTTCAATTTCAAATTAACCCCTTGCCTTACAATATCGTCTCTGTGACGCACGTAACTGTTGAAATGTGAGCTTACATTTTTACTATAACTCAATTTCTCGTTTAATTTCAATTCCTCCATCAATGATTGACATATAGAAAACGTCCCTAGCATTCGAACATTCTTTGTCTGTCTTAATGCTACAGCAATAATTAAGTCGCACCCACTAAAACAGTCATAACTTAAGGGGTTAAGTACACATTACATGTCGATAGGTTTAGCGTTAAAGAAAGAATTCCGTATGTAAGTCAATTTCGAACGTAATTAGTTAAAGAAAGAATATAACGAGAAGTATCGCAAGAAGGTGACGGTATCGTAGTTCTTTCACCTTCTAGCAACAGTTTTTTGGTCCGTGAAAGTTCAACGAGCAGCGACCACCGAGGATACACGAAAAGCGTATAAAAATCCACTTTTAAGATAGCGCTCGACAGGTTTTTCTCGATACAAGGCGGTCGTTGAGGCGCGCGCGTAACGGGTAACCCGATAACTTATAGCGACGCAACGAAGGGCACCTGGTATAAAGTTCCTCTCCGTGTTCACGTACATGCTCGGTGCGCGTGCACGCACCCATAGCCGCCTGCTCCCCATATGCCCGCCTAACGACGAACGCGCGTCCAGACGGAAGAGCGCTCAAATTTCCCGCGTGAACGAAGCGCACCGAGATGCCTCCAGACCTCACCGTGAGAGACTGTCTCTTCTCTTTTCCCTTTTTTTACCTTCGGCTTCGGTTCCTCCCAGGTATTAGGTAATACTGGAATTTCACTTACGAGTTTCCTTCCTTTCCGTAATTAACTATCTACACCGTCTTCTAACAATTCGGACCAAGCACAATTTATCTCTTACTGAAAATGATCCTCGAAAAATTGTTCTACAGGTGGTTTAAAATTTTTGTAAAACCAGTTACGATATACAGAGTATTATATGTTAACACTAAACCTACCAGCATATAATGTGTACTTAATTTGAAATTAAATATGAAGTTAGAAAATAAATAAACAACTGCCGAAACATAAATTACACATATTTATTCTTTATCTTGATGAAAATCAATTCTGATTTCAAGGAATGTATTTTAACAAAATGTGTACCTTATAATAAGAAACTTGTGGAGCGGTCATTTGACTGGTTTGGTAGTTTTAGTGTTAATAAAAATATGTAATAAATGGTTTCAATTCGTCTGGATGTCCTCTAAAGCTGTGAATAAAAAAAAATGTTCCCATTTAAAAAATTCAAGGCTTTGCTAAGATAACAAACTGTTTTCAAAATTTGCTTCACTAATATCTATTACGTACTTCATACCCTGCAAATATTGTTGTAAACTTTTTTTCGTAAAGTGGCTGCAAGAAAAATCGTGAGTAGCATTACATCCTGTATGTACATATTTCTAATTTGCATCCTCTCGTGACACGCAAGAGTCGAAGGTCGTAAAGCAGGTGAGGAAGGGCAGATCGACAGAAGCCTGGCGCAAGGAAATTTTCTGGCATTCGACTACGGTCAGTCGCCATGTTTGCCCGGAACTCACCCCGGTACGAGTTTTCTTGGAGTGTTTTTTTTCTAACGGGTCGGGGCCGGGGCCCAGCAGCGGCGAGTCGCGACGAGATTACGGGCTCTCGCTTTTAAGGCCGCCTGCTGCGAATCCGAAAGAGGCCAACGCGACGAAACGCGTCTCGGAGATAAACGCGAAGAAACCCTGCGGACGAATGCCAGCGGGATTTATCGTTTCGGCAAAAAATGAGAATGCGAACCTGCCAATCAACGTGTGCAGTTATTTGCAGCCCTTAAACCGATCGCGGGGTATTATTATCCTTCTCCTTCGGGTCCTTTCTTCTCTCGTGGAATCGACGACTCTTTCGCGAAATTCAGCTTCGAACGGGGGCATAAAAATGTCCCTGGAGAACCGACAACGATCGCGTGTCCTTCCTATCGAGTCCGATATGGCGTCCCTGATCTTGCGGTACTCGTTCTTCGCAATTTAGTCTCCTCGTGCTCTTATTTGCGCGTTAACCTCTCGCTTATTAAATTCGTTATGGTTCCAGGGCATTGAAGAAACGCGGTTTATTTTTGGACCGGGGTTCTTAGCTACGGAGACAGCCAAAGGTGAGGACACTTAGGCTTAAGCGACGATTGGGTAGTATCTTCACTTTGGTTACAGATAGAAAGAAGCTCTAGTTTGTTCGTAAATACGATGCATCCAAAGAATGCACACCTTTGAACAATTTATGGTTTCGAATTCGACGAGATATTTTATATGAATAAACGTACGCATATAGAAATTATGATTACAATCGAAATTCTTGAAGAGAAACGTGTTAATCGTAGAGGACGAAAAGCGAAAAAATGAAAGGATCTTTCGTCAACCGAGACCTTGGCCCACCGTATATGTTAATGCCTAGACACTTGCCGCAACCCAGCAGTCGCGACTTCTGGCAAAAGCCACTCTATTTTCCTCGTTTGTCATCGATTGAAATTCCCCGACGCGTTTCTCCATTACTCATATTTGTGTCGAAAGTTTGGGACTTTGCGAAAAAATGATCCGTGGAATTATTTCGGCGGAACACAGACAAACGGGTGTGGCGAGGGAATTTTCGAATTCGACCCTCGGTAATCCCTTAACTGTTACGCGTCATTGGCTCGCAACGTACTGTTAAGCCGTTACAGCGACGAAGGGAAACGGCTGGCAGAGCGTCGCGTCGCTAACTTTTAATTCAATTCCGTTAGCCGCGACGCGACTAGTCGCTGCGTTTTCGTTCGACCAGTCCGGTATAACCGACACTGCTACCACGAACGAGAAAATCACGGCGATTACACACCGTGACCGTTACCATTATACCGTCGACGAGTGCCATTTATTAAAGCAGCGCGAAAGCTGCATAGCCACCGGTTGGATTAAGCGAATTGCCAAGTGTTAAGGCGCATTATATGCTCGGCCAATTATATCTGAAATTCTGATCTTCCTCCAGCTACAACATTGTGTCGGCGTTCCTTCTTTTTTGCTTCTCCCTCCTTTCTCCCCCTTGCCCTTTCGCTCTCCGCTCGTTTGTATCGCTGGCGCACGCGGGAATTTTATAACTTCATCGAATCGGAGCTAACATGCCGCGCATAGCGCCTCGACGTAACGATTAACCGGGATAATCATAGTGATTATTCTCCGCGATGATCGTCCCCGTGACTATTAAGGGTTAGTTAAAGGGATGGACGGTGTATGCGTTTTAAAGGCCTCGATCCATTACTCTTTCTACTGTCTCTACTTTCAGTCGTACAACTTACTCCCATTTTTCTTACAGACCAGTCACATTCTTCCGAGTTGCACTATGATTTGTCAGTCAGAACTAATTATTGCTACAATATTAACCCCTTCCTGTGCTTTGACGAGTCTCACTCGTGACGCACTCACAACTCAAATGTGATTAATGTTACTCAAATTTTGAATACTCTTCAACTTGAATTTTAGATCCAACTATAATTTGCGTTGTCAAGGATCCCTGAATATAAAATACTTAGAACATTTTAATTTTCTTTGTTCGTTTTAATGTTATAGTCCTGAATGGTCTTGACTGACGCACCTCACAAATAAATGACACGGCAAGGGGTTAAAACAGACAATCATTCACTATGCAAATTATAATTGGACTTGAACTCCACATTGGAGCCTGTTCAAAATTTGAGTAAAATTCTGAAGCTTGCAAATTTTGCAAATCACGAGGTAAGACTGCGTCACGTCACTCGTTAAAATAGTGCAAGGGGTTAAACTTCTAAATTCGAACTCAAAGATCGAACAAAAAGATAAAGAATTATTAACCCTTTGCACTCGAAGATAATTTGACTGTTCGCAAACAGTCATTTTAAAACATAGTTAAAAAGTTAAATGAATTCTCTTGAGGTTATTCTTTCTTCACTAATAATTTCCACTATTGTTTGTTTCACCATGTTTATACATCACAAGTGTCATATTATAGAATCAGTTAAAAAATGTTTATTTCAAATTATTGTATTAAATACAATGATGACTGAGAGTCCCTCTCGAGCGCAAAGAGTTGAGTCGATACATGGGACACTGTATAAAAATGACACACATACTCTAAAGAATGTAGATATTTGCAAAGAAGGGTTTCTGTAAAGATTAAAAGTGTTGATAAGACTGACGGACAATTTCGGGCCATCACCCCTGTATACCCAGAATTTAATATCGATCCGAGAGCGGAATTAAACAAGTATTTCCAGGGAATCGAAACAAATTCCCTGGTCTAGTCTGGCCGACAGCGAAGAGGAAAGACGACGGACGAGCCAGGAACGAACGGGGCCAGAAGCACGATTGCAGCCCCGTCGCGTCGTTAGGGTTGGAGGTCGTCGAGGGGTTGGGGCCACGGGGTTCCTGAACGAAACGGGGTTCGAGCCAGCGCATTTGGTCGAAAATCCAAGTACCGGCGGCGCCATTTCCGTGAACGAGCCCGTAATAATCGGCGCGAGATCGCTCGTGCAAACAGAGGGGGTAGTCTTTAGCCTGGACGCGTATCCGTTAGCCTTTCCGCGCGTATGTGCGAGCGTGTACACTCCGCTGCAACTTACGCTAAAATATCACTCTCGAATTTTACCTTTCTCATTCCCGAATTTTCACATTCCCAAATTACGAAATTTTCAGATGTGCTACGTTTTCGAATTGTCTAGTTTCAAAATTTGCAAGCTTCAGAATTTCCTAAATTCTAAGTCCTTGAATGTGCAAATTTCTAAAATTCCCAAATTCTCAAAAATTGCGAAATCTAAAAATTTCGATTTCCTAAATACCAAGATTCCGAAATTTCCGAGTAGCATAATTTTGTCCGTATCCTCGGGGATTGGCAAAGTGGCGTACGTTGGACGAAAGTGTACCTCGGAGAAAAGAGACGAGAAGGACCAGCAAGGGTCGCGAGGAGAGGAAAATGGAAACGGCACGATGCTTAGGTAGGGGGTGTACGCGGGGCGAAATGAAAGGGAGAGACGAGAACGGCGAGGCTTTGGCCTTCCTTCCATCGGTTTTCCCGTTACTTCGGCTAAAGTCGTACCTAACTTATCTACGCTTAAAGCCGCCCCTTCGACGTCCCTTTCGAAGCCGCCTGCTGCGAGCACGAAAATGACGTCGCCGTGTCGCGACGCGATGGGATCATCGACGAACACCGAACACGGCTACCCTTCCTTCCAAATAGCACGCTGGCCAACCTGAAAACCTTCCACCACGCAGACGAAATCGATTCAACGGCTGCTTCATCGATGCGAACGCGACACTTTTTCTTCCCTTTCCTCGATTATCGATTTCGCTGTGTTATCCTTCTTTGTGCAACTACGATTAAACTTCAACGATTCTATTGCGCTTTTGTAGCGACGCGCAATAATTAGCGGCTCGTTACATTTTATTTCTAATATTTTGCTGTGCTAATCTTCGAGGGGTCAAACTTTTATCTTCACCCAGTTTAACCCTTTGCAAGTTATTATTTCTGTAATAATAATTTCTAGAACTGTTTCTTTCAATATACATGACATATGTCATATCAGTTAAAAATTAATTATTTCAGATTATTGTAAATAAAATGGTGACTGAGTCACCTCTCGATCTGTAACAGTGAGACTGCAAATTTAATGTAAATTTGTATCAAAACCTTATCTAACTGACCCTCTTCTTCAAAATCGCAGTCTAAATAAAATTCCATATATTTTAGTGAAATTAGAAAGGATGTGCAAATTTAAATGGCATGGAAAATAAAAAGCTTCGGTGAAACTCGAAAGGTACTTGAGCGATACGGTTGACGAGTGGATACAGCTGACAGGTAAAATAAATCATCCTGGTGTTAACAGAGAGAGAGAACGATTAGTAAGATTCGGAGGTAGTTAGGTGTAAATATACGGCGCGAGTATTCGCGATTTTCCAGAGCGTGTTCGCAGGTATAAGGTAGGTAAGCTTGCGGAGGAAGGCGGGTGAGCGAGGAAAAGAAGACGCGGGCACGTACATGGACACAATGCCGGTCTCCGCAGGAGGACGCGCCGATAACACGTACCGTCATTTCCTCGGGCCAGGTATCCGGATAATTTAGAATAAGAGAGCGGGACCGACATAGCGCGCCTCTATTCTCCGCAGTTCCCTTCAGCCTCCTCGTCGCTCCTGCGGGTTCTTTGGCGGAGCCCTCGGAGGTTGCTCGAGCCGAAGCGTCCTCGTTGGGGCGACTGGGGCGTGCCTTTAATAATGACGTAAAAAAGAAGAGAAGACGCGGCAATAAAGGAGAGACCTAGGCGAGGGTGTATCCCCGGCACAGCTGTCTCGCAGATTAACCCAACGACTCGCGGAGAAGGAGAGCCCGAGGGAGAGGCAGGGCACGGACGCGCGAGAGAGACGAGGAGAGAGAACGGCGAGGCGATAGCACGGCGAGAGAGCCACCGTGGAAAAAGGAACGAGCACGGACCCACGGGAAGAGAACGCTCTTCCCCACGGAGAGAAACGAGGAAGAGACGAACGCGACGGAAGGAGAAACGGAGGTAAGGGTAGAAGAAGGAGCAAGGCCGATCCTGACTACCTAGAAACGGTCCGTGCTTCCACGACGTGGCCCGCCGAAGATATATAACCGTCATATACCAGCGCGAATCGCCCTCAGGTACAGAAGCCACCGCGTTGTCCTGCCCTTTTCCTTCCTTGTCCTTTCTTATTCTTTCTCCGCTATTTACATCCGTGCCATTTGCGCTCACTCGCGTTCCTAGCCCTAATTAGGCCCCGCTTTTGTCCCGCTACCTTCGCATTCAGAATCGACACCGTTATTCGATCCGACGTTCGCGTCTATCGCGACGTTCGTTCAACGTCCACTTCGCAACCCCCCTATTCTTTGTTCCGTGTTTACGACCAACGTCGTTAAGCGCAATATAAATTACCAGGCGAAAAGTAATACATATTGTCCCGGAACTTTTGTACTCGTAAAGGTTTTTGGTGGAAATGACCGGGTAGAACGGAATCGCGCTCTTTGAATCGTCTCTGAGCGTAATTGCGATCGCGACACGGCTCGCGAAACGCGCCCGCACACGGTGTACCGGATCCGGGAAACGGAAGTGGGAACACCTGATCCGAAAGGGGTGTTTCGTAAGGGACCGATTAATATAGCGTGCACGAGGCGCGCTAAACAGCCGGCTGATTCGATGATGCTCGACTGATCGCGAACACGACATTTTTCAGAAGCGTTGTTCGGAGAAAGCGTAATTTACGCTCCGAAAAGTAATTTCATAAATTACAGGCTGTCGAAAGTAGCGGAAATCGCAAACTTTGTACATGATGTCGAAAGTGAACGTCGTTGTAATTTAGTTTTAAATTAAATATTGTAAACGTGGTAATGCGAAAATATAACAAAGGCTGTACTTACGGTCGATAGGTAACCGTAACGTTTTATGATAAAGTACCCGAAACGATTTCATCTTTCGCGCCTGCGTACACGAATCGTACGATTCCCGCTGTGTACACGTACCTATATACGTGTATCTCTTTCCATCTTTCTCTCTCGCTCTCTCCCACACTGTACGTATACAATCAGTAAACGCAACAAGTTTCCTTTTTATACGGTGACCTACAGGTTATTCAAAAGGAAGCTTAAAGCAGAGAACGGTATTATCATCGTGCTAGGTCACGAGGGAAACTTATCGGTCTTCTCCCGCAAAAATCGTTACCCCCTCCTCGCACCGTCTCGTTCTATTCCGACCAATTCACTCGACAATTGTATTTAAAGTCCGCGACGATTTAAGTGCTCGTTTCTCACCCTCGTCCCGCTCTCTAAACACAGAGACGCGACCACCTCCGAATGGTTTAATTGAAATCTCTCCTCTTTCCCGTGTGTACATTTAAATTTCACGGGAACGAACGTAAAGTCAAGCGGACGTTGCTCCTTTGTCCGTCTACTTTTTTCCCCTCTCCTTTCATCCAACCCGTCCCCTCGTTTTCTCTCCCCGGCTTTATATTTATGCGTACGTAATCGCATATAATTCCCGTTTAACCCCTCTGCTTTAAAATTCAACGTTTCTTCTCTTTTCAAAATCACGAGTTTTGTGCCTCGACACTGTAACTGAACAAATTTCGAATCTCTACGTCCTACAGCGAATGAAAGTTCCTCGATGGCTAGAAGTCCTACGTAGCAGCAATAAAGTGAAAAAAAAGGAACGACGGAATTTTCGTCCTCGAACTGGAAGGTAATGCCGTCCAATTAACGCGGGAGACCCGGGTGTACCTACAGGGCCTAAGCAACCTCGCGGTCTTCGGCGGGTTAAAAGCTTGACAAATCGTAGGGACGCTTTTCACCTCGCTGACATTGGGCCCAAGCTTTGTACCTGCGATCGCCACCTGAAGTCCTTCGAGCGAGGAAAAAGGTGGGCCGGAAAGGAGCGGTCATCCTTTCGGCGATCGGTTCTTGCGACCAACAACAACATCGACGATTTACAATGTCACGGTCAGCCGAAGAAATCGTTTTCCTTTTTGCGGCTTCTTTCGAGATGGGATTAAAAGTCGCGACTTTCCAATAATTCCGCTGGTCGAGCGAGGGAAAAATATTTCAGCCGGGTAGAGTATACCAGCCACGAGATATGCCTGTGCGTTATCCGACCACGCTGGAACCAAGTGCATAGAACAAATCGAATCGTGGCAGCGTTCAACGCCACTTGCCTGTTGCTCTTATTAGATCGTTATTACATCATGCTGAAACTGAATTGTCCTCGTGACACGGTGATTATATGGTGTTGCACGGCATGCTTTTTAACCCCTCGGACAAAGGGTTTTAAACCGTAACTTTAAGGACCTTTGTTTGCCTTTAATTTCACCTACTTTTAAAGGGTATGTTACGATTTACAAATTAGAAATCTTCCAACGAGGTTCTTTTGAATGTTTTTTCAATGTATAATTCACTCGTTTTAAGTTCGAGGAAATAATAAATGCGGTGAAGAGAGATCGAAAGATTGAACGAGACGTTTAATAGCGACAGAATGCTTTTCCACCCCCAGCTTGATACCTCCCCTTTTATCATAAATCCCTTACGGATGTTTGGAGCGTGGCTGTACAGTCGTATATCAGAAAGCCGAGTTATAGAAGTGGGTCGATCCTATCTTTCTGCTTGGGGTGTGACGCGTTGCAACAAGTGCGAGACGATAGCTACATTGAGATTCAGTCTGCTCGGGCTCAATTCCATTCATCGTCGAAACAGTTCCCAAACCAGATGCTTTAACGATCGGCACTCAACCGAAAACACAAATTATCGAGTTAACTCGTCGCTCGCTAAATAGACCGATGTTATCGCGGCCAACTATCGCCAAGTAATTTTAATTAGATCGCGCGCGACTGTTCGTAACGAGGATACACGTATACAAACGGGTTAAGCGTCGAGTTTCTCTCGTGGAACGATTCGAATTTCCCGCGAAAAAGCTCGTAACCTGGACGACGTAAAAAGTCGCGATATCTTTCGAGATCTGGAAAGCCCCGAATTTCTGCATTTGCGAAAGGTAACACGTTTGGAAATCCGAATAACTCTGCGACTAATCGGCCGTTGCGGTCGAATCAGCCGTGTCGCAATATCGAAAGTGTCAAGAAACAACGACGTTCCTTATCGGGAATACATTTTTCTCTGCCAGCAATTCGATCAACGATCGACATATTTTCACCGGGAGAAACGTATTCGATCAGGCAAAAAGCGAGAAAGATGTCGGGAAAGGTTTCGGTCCGGTATCATCGTTTCAGGCTCGCGCGACGATACGCGTTGTGTACGTATGCTTGATAGCCGCGTAAATTGCAGTCGCGTATCGTACGCTGTTCTGCACGTTCGTTCGACGGTCTACTTTACGCTCGACGAGCGAACAGAAATCGATTTCCCGCCCAGGGAAACTATCCTCGAGATAGAACAAGTCCGAAAAGTCGTGTATCGCCGGAAACGTCCGTTGGTCTTACAATTTTTCCCCGGCTACAACGAATCCTCTCTGGCTCTCTCTCTCTTTCCAGTTCACCTTTTCTTTTCCTTCGCCGCGTCCTTTCGTATTTTTCTCGATTTTTCCTGACCGTTCTCTCGTAACTCGTCTCTGGTCGAGGGGATCTTCTCCTCTTCGTTACACACTGATCTTCAGTTCCGCTTGTTGGATTCCAACTTCGTAATTATTCTCACCTTTCTTTCTTTCTTCGAACTCTCTCTTTCTACTTCCTCTTTAACCTTTTCACCCGTTCGCTACGGACTCCGCGCTTTGCTACCTACGATCGCCTTTTTTAAATTTCGCGATCAAATTTTTTATCTACCTCAGCGTTCTTGTAAGAGGACGTTATTCTTGCGCAAGCATTTCATCGTTTTATTATTTTAACTTGTGAACATCGAGGAATCGAATGTAGGGATAAGGGGTTTCGTACACGGTGGTAAACTCGAAAGGGTTTTTCGAAATTCTCGGCCCATCCAGGCGCGAGGGTCCGCTTCGTTAAGAAAGAATTACCGGTTCGGTTTAGGGTTCTCGCGGTATCGATCTCTGTTGTAGACGAACAGAAGGAACGAAGGAGGGAAGAAAGGCCTACGGGCAATATCGTGAGCGGGTCGCGATCCTTTTCGCGCGGCCTGTTTTTCTCCGAGAACAAAACGGTGCTCGCATCGAACGACGGACACGGTCGGTGGTTCGTTCGGTGTTCCGTCGATCGGTCGTTCGGCATCTCCGTCGGTTCGCGTCGCGTCGCGTCGGGCGGGTTAGGTAGAGACGGTTAGGTTAGGTAGGTAGGTAGATAGGTATCCCGGTTTCTCCGTGGCGCGAGTTAACTCCTCGGGTCGTCGTCGGCCCGTGGTCGGTCGGTCGTGGCGTGGCGTGCAGCTATGTATTTACACCAGGGTAGGTTGCTCCTCTTGCCCCGCTGTCCGGCGCTCGGTGCCCTGCTATCTAGTACATAGGGCCGAAGTAGTCGCGGGTTCTCGCTCGCTGCCCTTCCAACGCCTGGCCCTCTCGGTCTCGCCCAGCTGGCTCTCCTTTTCTCGTGGGGTGTGTGCAGGGTGGCTCGCAGAGAGAACGCGATGCGACGAGAGAGCGGTGTGCGGCGAAGAGGACAGGAAAGGCAAGGGTGCGCGGGGATATCGGTAGAGAGCAAGGCGACGCGGCGTCGGGACGAGGGAGGGTTAGGAGACAGCTGCAGGCCATGCGAGGGTCCGACGACCAGGCCTGGCCGTTTACCGCGGAATACACGCCGGAGCGAGAGAAACCGGCGCGGCTCGGCGCGGCGTGGCGGAGCGGGAAAGGGAGCGGGCGATCGCCCGTCGAAACGAGGGAGAGCGAGACGACCTACTTCGACGCGTTCCCCGCGACCCGTTGCCCTCTCTCGCTCTCTCTCTATCTCTCTCCGTCTCTCTCTATCGCGTTCGCCGCGTTTCTCTCGGCCACGATCCCTCGAGCGACCCTCGCCGCACGCGTACACCGCCGCGCCGCGTATATACTCCTCTCGCTCGCTCCCTTCGTCGCCGACCGCATCGGCCGCCCTCGCCCTTCTCGCTCTCCTCCGCGCGCCACGCTTTCAATCTCGCGCCGTCTCTCTCGCGCGCTCCCTCGAGGCACAAGCCTCGTCCCTCTCTTCACCCCAGGATACCTCCGCCATCCGGCGACGGACCCGAACCCTTGGCGCCCCTTTGCTCTTAGCCGCGGATGCGAAAGCCGCGGCGTATATATACGCCAGCGAACCAACGAACGAACGACCGCTCCGGCTATACCGAGCTACGTAGCTTCAAACAGCTACGGCCAAGTTCCCGTAACTCGCGCTCCGGTAAATTTCCACGGAGACCCTCCACCTCTCTCCCTCCTTCCACCTTGCCTCCTTCTCGTACCCTGCCGAGTGTCCGTGCGCCCATCAACGTGCTCCTCCTTTATACGAACGCCACCCGTGAAACCACCACCGGCTACGATCTTCGCGTTTTCCCTTCTCTCTGCTATCTTCTTCCTCCTCTCCGTTCTCCTCTTCTTCCTTTTTTTGCTTTCCCGGCTATTGTACAGGCTGCCCCAGAATCCGAGGCAAAAGAGATGCCTCCTCTGTGCGCCTCGAAACAACCCAAAATTCCTCGAAAAACCCACCCCCTCCAACCTGCGGCTCCCGTTCGAACCTTTATCGACGAAACTCCTCTACTCCGTCTAATCTCCAATTTCTAATCTCACCCGCATCGCTGCATGCACGTATCCTTCCCTTCGCTTTTTGCGCCAAAAATCGTCTGACCAAAATTTCGAACGTTATTTTAACTCTCTCCGAAAGCAAACACACCCCGGGCTAATATCTTGAATGAAATTTTTTCGCCCGCTTTATTATCTTGAAAGCCAATAAAATTTCACACCGTGCATTGAATATGCGTGACATATAATTACACCCCTGTGCACGGTTAACGTTAAAATATTTGTACGCCGAGAAAAGGGAGGGGTCTACATATCAATGTGACAAAACTTGGGTATACACGCAATAAATTCAAGAAAGATTAACATTTTGTAACGGAAAATAAAAATATACGCGCCTTCCCTCGTTTGTTGCGCGACAAATCGCTTCCGAGATAATCGAACTGCTCCGCGCGAGAACTGCACTTCGTGCATAACTTTGTATCGCTCTTTATTCTTAGCTCGATTATGAACTTGACTTTAAAACGCTTCTTACGAGCGGTATAGATACTATTCCGAATCGATTAAAGGGGTTGGAGTTGCCGGAATTTTACTTTTACTTTTTGAAATATAGTTGTAGTAACAACAGGAGACGAAGTAATTTTGATTTGATCGGTCAGTGAACCCGATGGACCAAAAGACAGAAAAGTAAGGCGAGACTCGCGGAGAGAGATATTAAATTGCAAGAAAAATTGATAAATAAATGTCCGAAATATTTTGGTGGAAGCGAGTCGGGAAAGTCGTAGAAGCTCGCAGCAGCTTTTCTCTTTTTTACTTGGTCGTGTTTCAACGACGCCTGCCACGACCACCCCTTTCCGTACGCTTTCTTCCTCTCCGTTCGCAACGTCGACCAGCCGCTACCAGGATTTCCACTTGGCTGGCGATTACGTGGGTGTCCAGGTAGGTGTGAGATCGCAGAGATACGCTCGCGTGTGTACGTAGAAAGCACACGAGGTAGGTAACAACCGCGTGGGCGTTCGATATCGCGGGGGTGGGCCCCGTATCGATTTTCCGTTTTTAACCGCACGAAAATTTCGAAAGCCGCCGTCGAACCGACGCGACGAGAAGCGGCACAAAAGGCTGTTTGTCGCGTTCACGGTGAAATAACGACGAAGAAAAGCCATCGTATCCCCGTGAGAGACTGCCACGGGGAATACGGAGGTATACCCGGAAACACGAATCCGCTAATTCGACGGACAAATAGCAGTCCGACGTTGGCTAGGTTATCTTTGGGATGACCGAGTGTTGCAACAGGGTAAACGATGTATCTTTCATGTTTCCCGGAACGGAGTTTTGCCGGAGTGAAACCGATTCAAAAGTTTTCAAGAACAGCAAACAAAGTTTGCGAAAGTATGCGGACCGACCCGCCGCGATACACAGAACACGGAGAGAGGGTGGAAAAGAGAAACAGAGAACGCTCGGGGATTACTTTCCCGTCCAATTCAGGGAATCCGCTCGTAATTATGCGAGCCATCCCTCGCTCGCTATTAATTCGAAGACGCCGGAAAACTAGACCCCTATCTAAACGTTGCGTGAACGCGACCCCGTTAATACACTCCTCGTAAGCGATTTTTATATCGATGCCAGGCTGTCGTAAATCGACGAAATCGAAAGAAAATCGACGAAGAGGATACGACGCGTAAAAAAAAGGGTTAACCGAGTCAAAACATCTGGAGGATAGAGAGTATGCACGGTACAAAGCCCGAGGAAAAATAACAACAGGCGTACGCGGGATGATAAACATAGGAGAAAGGGAGAAACACCGAGAGGGGTAGAAATTGTTTGAACCGGGTTGTAGATAGAGAAAGCGAGCGAAACGAATGCGAGGGAAAATCCACGTGGAGCAGCGGGAGGAAGCGAGCGCGATAGAAGCGGCAGACGAAAGAGAGACATCGGGAGATACATTTATGAATTGCCCCATTCACGGAATGCGAATTCTCGCTTGGCAAACTTTAGGGGTCAACGGGTCGGGAACTGTTAGGTAGTTCTCCCATTGCTCTCGTGCATGCGCTCTCCCTCCATCTTTCTATCTCGATACAGAAACGCCTCGATGTACACGTGTGTGTGCACATATATATACATCGACACTCTTTCGAAACTTCGAACCACACGGCGTTGCATTAACCCCGAGCATTATAAGCCGGCGAGTTAAGAACTGTAGGTGAAACTTTCGTTCCTCGTTGAGAAGGTAATCGGTTCGCGTAGCCGAGTTTGCCGTGCCACGCCGAGATGACCCTCGACCGCGTGGGAGGGTAGAAGTTTATCACGGAAGATCTTTTATGGTTGCAAACGACGATCGGCTCGGTGGGGATAATCGTCGTTCGGGAGTCGCCGACTGTCGGCCAAGAGAAGGGAGAATACCAGACATTATTCACTTTGCGGGAGTCGCTTCACCGCGGCTGTAATAATTTTCTTTTTTATGAATGAACTTCGCTCTTCGCGCTCTCTCTTCCTCCGCCGTTCTTATTCGACCTCGACTGTACGCGACATCGGGCATTCGTCTTCGTCAAAGCTGGGGGTAGTGAACGGGGACTTCGAAATGTACCGACAAACTTTCGGAGCACTTTCAATTTTACTCCAACTTCGAAACACTTCGATGTCTTTATATTGAATGTGTAGCTTTCGAAATTCATCTTCAAGATTTCAGATCGGAAGGTTGGACATCTTTCAGATTCCGAAGACTATCAAAATCAGATACGTCAAAGAAAATTTATCTAACAAACTGGTCGATATAAGAACACGATCTTAGAGCTATTTAAATCTCCACAGTCGGTTTCAAAATCAAAATATAGCCGACATCCATTACCTACCGTAACATAAATTACGCTCGCTTCCCGGTTCTCGCGTTTATCCTCACGTATCTTTATACAAGGACTGAGCGTACAACGAAAATTAATTTTCATATTTTTAACATGTGATAATTATTATGAGCACGAAAAATTGTTCCCTTTAATCTGCAATAATTTGTAAGCTTGCATTTACTTCTATAAGAATAAACTGTCCCAACAGCATTGACGAGATTGAAGTTTTAACATATGATAATTATTATAAGCACGAAAAATTGTTCCCTTTAATCTGCAATAATTTGTAAGCTTGCATTTACTTCTATAAGAATAAACTGTCCCAACAGTATTGACGAGATTGAAGTTTTAACATATGATAATTATTATAAGCACGAAAAATTGTTCCCTTTAGTCTGCAATAGTTTGTAAGCTTGTTGTCTGAGGACCATTTACTTCTATAAGAATAAACTGTCCCAACAGTATTGACGAGATTGAAGTTCTAACATATGATAATTATTATAAGCACGAAAAATTGTTCCCTTTAGTCTGCAATAATTTGTAAGCTTGCATTTACTTCTATAAGAATAAACTGTCCCACCAGTATTGACAAGATTGAAGTTTTAACATATGATAATTATTATAAGCACGAAAAATTGTTTCCTTTAGTCTGCAATAATTTGTAAGCTTGTTGTCTGAGGACCATTTACTTCTATAAGAATAAACTGTCCCAACAGTATTGACGAGATTGAAGTTTTAACATATGATAATTATTATAAGCACGAAAAATTGTTCCCTTTAATCTGCAATAATTTGTAAGCTTGTTGTCTGAGGACCATTTACTTCTATAAGAATAAACGGTCCCACCAGTATTGACGAGATTGAAGTTTTAACATATGATAATTATTATAAGCACGAAAAATTGTTCCCTTTAGTCTGCAATAATTTGTAAGTTTGCATTTACTTCTATAAGAATAAACTGTCCCAACACTATTGACGAGATTGAAAGACTATAATTTGCATACGTCTCGATAGTCTTCTATAATTTTAATGGCATCGGTTTCGTAAAGATGTCCACAGTAATGACTTGTAAGTTTCGATAATCTTGCTAGTCTCACTCGGAACAGTTTAGATAATAATGGTCTGCCCAGGTTGGAAGATGTGTTCGTTTAATTAAGGAAAAAGATTGCTTCCAAAGGAGTTAAATAGTCGGAACCGTTGGGAACCGACTAGCGAAATATCTATCTGATCGATGTCCGCGCGATTTTCGCGACAGGGAAAAGGAGAAAAGAAAACCCGTGAAAATTCGATCTCACCGAAGTCGAGTAAAGCGGAGAGTCGGTTGCTAATTGCATATTAACGGGACGGCTACCTAATTGCATTCCCGACGATTAGCGTATCGTTAACGTCGAGACAATTTCGCTCCTCCTTGTTACGAACGAACAACCGCTGACCGTATTAACGTTACGACACAAAGACGGTCTATAAAGTCGATAAAGCCTCGGTCATGCGACGTTACGACTCTTAAAACTCCAAGAGGCGAATAAAGCGTGCGAAATGGCCATCGCGAACAGCGTCGAGTATCGACGTGACTCTTCATTCTTTATCCTGCCGCGGGTTTTGTTCGCCGAACGAAAATCGCTCGAGACACCTGTGTACCGTTCTGGGTAAAACCGTGCATTCTACTTTCTTTCTCCTCTTTTTTTCAACGATTTGACTCAGGTCAAAACTGGCCGCTTTTATTCGTATCGTCAGGCAAAGTCCGAAGTTCGAAAACAAGTTAATCCGCGCCTCGGACGGGCGCTCGTAAAAGCGAGACAAAGAGGACGTTCCGTGCCTCGAGGAGAGTGATTTAAGAGCTCTATGGTATTATTAATTGTACCCCATGACCGACCATAGCGTTATCGTACGCTCTTCGCTCCACACCCTCCGCTAACTTTTACTGTCTTTTACCCTCTTTTATGGTGTTGGACACTTATCGTATTTGTTTCTCGAGCGTTTCCTAATCTCCGATGCGCGATGAGTAATATTTGAATATCCGTTTAACGACGGTTCATTCGACTATTTCGAAAATCGCGACAGTAATACAAATGGTAAAAGTTCGAGTTTATCGTAATTCATCTTGTTTTACGAGAATAACAATTTATGCAGATGATACACTTTACGAACTCTATGCATCGTTTAAATTAGTACTCGATCGATGAAATCCTCGAATCGTTTTCGTTCGACGAAAATAATTCGGACCATAAGAGGTTAACGTGGCCGAAGCGTAGAGCAAAAGAAGCGTCGTAAATGCCGCCGCTCGATAATAAGGTACACGGAGGGTTCCGGTAATCCGTGTTCGGATAAACCGATAGTCGATTCCGTCTACTTAATCCCGCGGTCGTCGTTTCTTCGAAAAACTGCGCCCACCAACGGTATTCGTCATTCCTCCAACGGTAAACAACCCCAGTCACTATCGAGAACAATTGCTTAACCCTCGCATTGTTCATTAAACCGTTCGGCAAATGCGTCGCTAATCCGCTCAGACGTACTAATTAGTTTCCCGAACGTTACCCGTGATTCGTGTCACGGATTCAATAGCGACTTTGACGATTTCGAAGAAGCTAACAATGAAACGCGGTTGATGGCTTTATAATGAACCAGATACACGGTACAATACGCACAACTTTAGCGTTTTGGACAGTGAAAACGAACAACGCGCGAAGGGATACGGTAACGGTACAGGGGAATAAATTTTTATTGCGTCGCTGCCTCTATGGGAATTTTTGACCGACGCTCGTAGGTAGATCACTGGCAAACACGTTGTATCGCATTACGTAACGGGGAATTACTTAAACGCGCTTATCACCGTAAAGGATAAAAGCAGAATCCGATAGCGACGATTAAAGAAAGATCCCGGGGAATCGAACCGAAACGGTCCCTGGAAGTACGGAAACAAAGGATCGCGATACGTAACCTCTTTGCATTATCGGCCGCTTAAATCGCTACATCGTCCGGCGGACATATCTTCGAAATCGATCGACGAATTTATCGATCGAATACCGGCGAGTTTCGAAGCGGACGGTGCTCGCGAACCGTCAGAAAAATGGTCACGGACCATCCATCGTAACGGGAGTACATCGCGTTGGTCGTTTTCGAATAACGCCGTGATTTTATCGAAAAAATCGGGAAGAATTCGCTTTTACAGCTAATAGGAGGCGTGTTTGTTCTTTTTGATCGATAAATTGGCGGTACGAAAGGACTACGAGGTACGAGCGGTTGTACCGTTATCGAGGAAACGGCGTAACGAAAATATTTCGAACGCACCAGGAGATCGAAAAGATAAGCGGTGGCGCGGACGTCACCGGATACACCTTATCGATCTCGATATCGGTGGCCGAGAGAGGAGACGCGGTCGGACGTACGGCGACCGATTAACGAACGGAGAGTCGCGCAAAGGGGGAAAGGACGAAGGCGTGAAAGAGAAAGGAGAGAGGAGAGGAGCAAAGAGGAGGAGGTGGAGGAGGGCAAAATCGATCGACACGTCCTCTCTGGTACGCGGCGAGGCGCACTTTGCGCGCCGCGCACCGACAAGACGAAGCAAGACCGTGTGCTCCTTCGGCACTCGAGCCGGTAACCCGTACAATTAATTTTCACCTGCTTCCCTCGCGGCTCGCAGCCTTTCGCGGAAGGATGTGCGCGCGCGTTCATGCGGCGAACGAACGAGGATGGAGACCGTACACCGAGAGAGACGCTGTATACGCGTTCGCGTTTTACGCGCGAGCCAACTCGCTCGCGTGTCCGTGTATGGGTTCTCGCTACGTGACGCGAGCCGTCTCGGACGTAACGGTCGCGATCGTTCCGCGAAAAAGACACGAGCGTACCGGATGAGTCCGGAGAAAATGGCCTGGATTAATTTCGCCAACTCCGAACTATCGATACGTTATTCATAATTCGATGTGGCAGTTTGCAGATTCCAACGGTAAAACCTTATCGAAACTAGCCTAACCTGATCTGTTAGAAAAGTAATCAAAATTTTGCTGGCAAGAAACATTTATTTATTAAAGAAATCTTACATGCTAATCAACAAAATAACTTCCATCATTTTCTAACGTAAAGGCAATAGATTCCTTTCTTAAAAAAAGTCCTTTTCATAGAAAAACTTGAATGTCGTCGAAGAAATTATGAAGCCCTAATATAAACGATAGAAGCGTAAAGGAATCTTGAATTTCTGATCTCGAAGTAATTATTTATCCCATTTGTTCGAATAAAAAATGCCTCGATCCGTATTCTCTGTCCGCGTAAATACCCGTATAGAGACGCGGATGCATAAAAATTGGACGTTGCTTCCCCAGCGTCGAATCGACGCTTTTTCTCCTTCGCCTTTCGCGCCATCGTCGTCATCGACGCCGCGTTTCGACTTTGATCGATCCCCGCTGTCGAACGATTCGAACACGGTTTCTCTACGGCTTTTATAAAAGCTGAACGCATTTTTTTCCCTCGCGGAATCCCCCTTTCGACTACGCACGGTAAGCCCGATATTTCGGGGCACGATTATTTCTGGAACGAGCGAAAAAATTCCTAGCATTCGAGGCATTCCGTGAGCCGAGCGCAGGTAATACGTACAACGTCATCAACGCCGTCGTCGTCGTTCCCGGCAAAGTGGGACTCCGAGAAGGCCAAAACTGGCGTTCGAAGACGCGGACGCGAGCGTACGTGTTCGAGGAGACGCGCGAGCGCGCACGCGATAATTATCGGCAGGGTTGGCCGACTCGTTCGCTCCGACGCTAAAAAGAAATCGACGTGGCTGCCGCGAGCGCTGGTTATATATAGTAGCCGTGTGTTTACCGCGCTTTATATCGCCCCGCGTTCTATAACGAAGCGTTATATCGCCTCTCCGCGAGCATAATCGCCGCGCGTTGTTTCGCCGTACATGACAAATCGATAAGTTTCGTAGTAGCGTGCTATATCGCCTGTACGCTCGTAAAGGCGACGCATTCTCGATAAAATGTGACTCCGAGAAGGCCAAAAGCGGCATTGGAAGACGCTGACGGTCGCGTACGTGTCCAGGCAGTCGCGGTCGCGCGCACGCGATAATTATCGGCAGGGTAGGGCGACTCGTTCGCTCCGACGCGAAAAAGAAATCAACGTAGGTGCCGGTCGCGCCGGTATCCGGTCGTATTTACGACGACAAACGCGCCGCCCAAAGGTACGCGGTAAATTTATCCGCGAATTACCCGCGACGTTCCTTATTCCGCGGCTCCGTAACTTCGCCGTTCGCGTACGGATTTTAGGCCGCGCTCGTAAATCCGGCTCTTCCCTAGGGGTCGCGCCGCTACGGTAGGAGGAGGGTCGGATTTAAGGGGTTTGCCACGAGTTCAATCTCTCCTCTCTCTCTCTCTAACCCTCTATATTTCAGCGGAAAGAGTAGTCTGGGAAAAATGTCGAGGGCCAAAAGAGCGAGACTCTAGAATCGCGGGAAATTAAACGAGCGTTCGGAACACGGGCGAGAAAGAATCGCCTCGGTCGTAAATTTCACGACGACCGGCTCTCTCGCTTGGCCACGTTCCCTCTTCGCGAACGATCGGCCGACCGGAAACTCGGACAGCGAGCCTCGACGCGGACGCGGAGACGCGACGCTGTATTCGGGTGCCCGCTGCGAAGAAAGAGCAAGCGCGCGCGCGCACCAGAACAAAGCACCTACCGCTCGCCGAAACTTTCGGACAAATTGCTTCGTCCGCGTCACGTCCGCAACGACCAAGGACTCGGAGGTGCGACTATCGATTATCGATATCTTACCGATAACTCGCTAAATATCGCCAAGATGTATCGCGCGTCTATTTCGAGAGCGACGCGACTGGGAAAGACTCGTTTTAAAGTTGAGAAACATCCCGTTAGACAAATAAATATATTTATTAAGCGAAACCATTTTTCCCTCCCGATTCGCCTTTTGTCGTCTTACTTCCAGCGACGATATCTTAACGACGTTATCGATATCGATTCGATATTTATCGATAACGACGTGGATGGCCGCACGTCGACGAAGAACACCGACGGCTACGTCGGTAGACGTCGACGAAGAACGGTTGAGCGAAGCCGAAAGGGTCGTGGACCGAAGAGGGGTTTCGGTGGATAAGGGCGCCGAGGGGGTAAAGAACGAGAGAAGCGCGGTTCGACAGCGCGAAGACCGAGGGTCGAAAGGAAGACGACGACGACGACGACGACGACGACGTCGGGAGGAGGAGGGGGTCAGGAAGGGACGATAGGTAGCGTAGAAGAGCGAGTACAGGGAAGAGGAGAGGCAGCGGAGAGTTAAAGCAAGACGCGCGGCGCGGCATGGCAAAGCGTGGCATGGCATGGCATGGCAAGGCGAGGCGCAAGCTGGGCTGCGGGACGGCGAAGGGCGGGACGGACGAAGGGAAGGCGGGGGGCGACGGGGGGAGCCGAATGGCGCGGTGCCGCACGGCTAGGGGAAGTCCGGGTACGAGGGTCCGGCGGGGCGGGGCGGGACGGTGCGGGGAGGTGCGAGCGGGGGTTGGGGAGACACGGGACGCGGCGAGGAGCGGTGCGGAGGGGCGGGGAGGGGGTCGAGGTGGGGCGGAAGGGAGAGAGAAGACGGCGTCGCGAGTCCGCGGAAAGCCGGCGGCGACCACCGCCGCAGTTGAGCGTCGCGATTCGTCGCGAGAGCATCGTGCGTTGCTAGTTCGCGGCCTTTGCTCGTGCAATATCGCGCGCGCACACACACGCAATACACAACGAAACGGTTAGCTGCGAGGCGTAGAACCGGCCGGATCGACTGATCGCCGCCGATCAGGTTCGGCAGTCGAGGGAAGCGACGCGCGCCCCACGGCCAGTCACGCGAACGCACAGACCATCGCCGGTTCAGTCGAGGTCGATCCACCGTCAGGTGCGGATCGCCGGTGTTCTCTACGTATTACGCGATTCAACGCAGAGCCGATCCTCGTGTTCGCAACGCACGCATAGTATCGGGGTATCGCCAGTATATAGTGAGAACAAGTGAACAACGCAGTGGAAATCGATCAGTGTCGTCGGCGAACAGGCCGTGCCGCGCTTTTTACGCGAACAATTCGATTTTCTGGATTTCGAGATCGATCGGTGTGCCACAACACCGGGAGCGTCGTCGATCGATTCGCGCGACCAAGCGAAGAAGACAAAGGAAGATCAGCGGCCCGAGAATTTCAGTGTTTCCGCGAATTGATCCGCGGTGTTCGCGTTTGTCCTTGACGACCGTCCTCTCTCGTTCGAGTCGTCGCGACTCGGTGCGTGGTTTTTTTTTCCTTTCGGCCTGGCAGCGTGTCTCTGTCTCGCCCGGTCGGAATATCTCCGTCGCTGGCTACGAACGAACTCACGGACACGCACGCGTTCGCGCGAGCAAGACGGAAGAGAGCAGCGTGGCGCGACGCGCGTAATCGTCGAGACGACGAGAGGGAATCGAACGAGCGAAGCGCGCGAACAAACGCGACGGCGAAAACTGATCCGACTACCGCCGGTGTCTACCGCTCTCTCCCGATCGCGTGTGTCTAGCACCGTCTTTGTTTCGCCCGATTCCATCTTTCTTGCCACCGCTATTCCTCGTGGTGCAGCAATAATATCGTTTCCCGCGCGGACCGCGGATTGGCTGATGTGGCCACGAACGAACGGCAGAAACGTGCCCCGTTTTACTCGCGAGGACGTGTACCGAAGATAAGAAAGAGAGAAGAAGAAGAAGAGGAGGAAGAAGAGGAGGAGGTCGACGGTGTGTGCACCAAGCGGCTGTGAACGGAGAGAGACGGAGCGAGCGCAGGAGGGGGGCGACCGACAGCGGAGACGAGGAGGGGAACCGCCCGACCGAGTTGTTTCATTCATAAAAAAGTTCTTTATTACTCTCTGTGAGCGCATGTGCTGTTCCATGGAGGAGGACCTCCCCCGACCGGCGTAACCACGTTTACACACGGTATTATTTACTACTGCGCGAGATACGAATCGCTGCCACACGCCGTGGCAACGGTACGGCGTACGGATCTCTCCCGTGTCGTCGTCATCGTCGTCGTCGTCGTTGTTGTTGCTGTCGTCGTTGTATTCGTCGGGAGATCCGTCGTTACGATCGCTATCGACGAACGCCTTATCAGGGAGATTCATCGAATCGACGCTCGAAGAAGGACGTACCCTCGAGACTCTCTTTCTTTCTTCGTCGAACGCGTCGCGCGTGTGTCCCCTGTCTCGCGGACGAGCAATTGGAATTCCTCGCGTGTCCACACGCAGGCCCGATATAGTCGGATGGCGCGATCTGGAACGTGAACGTCGATCGATCGTCTTCTCGCGCGTCACGAGACCGCTCGTGACAACGAGGAACGGTGCGCGCTAACAAAGGAACACCGAAACAAGAGAAAGAAAAACCGGCGCGTTCGCTCGCGCGTGTCCGCTGCCCAACGACCAGGCGGACGGAGTCGCGATAGTTTTCCGAGTGAACGGTCTACCGACAAGCTGTCAACCTGGATTTAAGGACGACGAATCTGGACGTTTACGTCGGCGACCCTGATCGGTTGTTCGACGTTCGCAAGTCGCGCGGCAGCAGGGATCGCAAAGCCACCAAAATAGATCCGAAAGCGTGCGACGAGGGCATCGTCGTGACGACGGAGGACGCCGGGTACGAGGACCGGTTGCGAGACGCGAAGGATAGTCGTCTCGCCGGAATGAGGGGCGAGTCGGCGCGACCAGGTAAGCGACCCTTAAGGGCGCTCTCCGCATCCGAGAAGATGGACGCGATACAAAGGGTTCACGAAGGCGAGAGCAAAGCGTCGGTGGCGAGAGACATCGGCGTGCCGGAGTCGACGTTGCGAGGATGGTGCAAGTCCGAGCACAAGATTCGAGGAATGGCGAGGAACTCGTCGACGCCGGACAGCGAGGCCCACTCTCCGGCATCGTCGTCGGGAGCGAACGTCACCGCGGGCAACCTCGCGGGTGGATCGGCGAACCTATCCAGCGAGGACGAGGGTCCCTGTTCGAAGAAACCCAAGATGGACCAGCAGACGTCGGTGACGAGCGCGGGTACGTCGTACGTGGACGTGTGCACCGACGCCGATCTCAAGCCGGACAACAAACCGAAAATCGACTACGTGGGACTGATGACCAGCATGGCGGGCATGAGACCCGAGAACAGTTCGCTGTTGCTGCAACAGCTGGGCCTGCTGACGGGCGCGACCGGTACGCTCGCCAAGAATCTGTTGAGCATGTCACCGGCGCTGTCGCACGGCAGCACCGTCGGTCTCGTCGAGAACGGACTCCAGTACACGAAGAACAGCGCGAACCCGTGTCTCGCGAACGTCAACAGCTTGAACGGCGGCAGCAAGAGGCACAGCATCTCGGCGATCGCGCCCGCACAGATGGACTCGGTGGTGGCCAAGTCGTGCACGAGGAAGAGTCTGCCACCTGCCGCGGAGGCACCCTCGACGCCGGTACCCGCCTCGCCGAGAAAGACCAACGAGAACAACGGGATGCAGCGGTCGTCGAGCGGCAAGCCGAAAAAGGACGGGAACGTGAGCGGTAACAAGAAGGTCGACGAGGCGTTGTGGCTGTGGCTGACGCAGCAGCAACAGCTGCTCGGTCAACAGTCGGCCAGTTTCAACCCGAGCATCAATCAGCAGGACGGCTCGTGGTTCTGGCAGTGGTACAAACAGTGCAGCTTCCCGTTGATAACGCCGACGCCGCTAGCGCCCAGCCCGGTCGCCAAGAAGTCGCCCAGCAAAGCCAGAGCCATGCTCGATAACGTGCTTTGCAACAACAACAACGAGAACGTGAAACGAAGCCTGAACATGGACGAGGAGTCCAGGGAGGACGTCGACTCGGCCGGGGACGTGCCGGCCAGCACCGAGGAGGCGATCGAACACGGCGAGAAGTTCTTCAAGTGGTTGGACAAATGCTCCGAGCCCGCCGTCACGAGGCTCCAGATCATACAGTTCAAATATCTGTTGGACAATCTGAAGGCGTGCAGGAAGAAGTCGTCGTCTAGCTCGAAACAAAGCAGAAAGTAGGCGACGGACAAGCTGTGATGCTAAATATATAGCTGTAAGAAAGAGTGCGTTTGAGCGTGGAGCACGCCGGGTGATCAGCAGCTGGTAGAACGTAGGTAGAATCGGTAAGAGAAATAGGCGATGAAATAGGAAACGGAGAAAAGATTTATCGCGATTCAACCGGGGTAGTCAGTCGTTCGTGATCTCCTTTTTCTTTCGATTTCTTTTTTTTACGTGCCGTCGATTACCGTTCGCGTTGACGTAACTAGATACGGCCCAGGGTGGACCCCTTCTCTGTTCAAAATTATCGCGATAACTTCGTAGTTGGGGCATTTGGAAATTTAACAGTCTAAGATGCTTGAAAATTTTTGTCGACTCGGGAAATTTGAAAATTTGATTACTCGAAAAATCTTGCATCGCTGTTTTCTCTCGAAAAGATTACCGTGCTCGGTAATACTGTACGCTTTCTGCCTCTACGTCACAATTTCTCCTAACGCAGTCTAGCCTGTCGTGCTCTCTATCGTTCCGTAGGCCCATCCTAAATAAAAATGCTAGTTACGCCAATGACGATTCGTCATCTCGTCCCCGTGATTCGCGCGTGTACGCGCTCGACGGAGCAGAGCGAGTACGAACCGGACGATCGTAGTCGTCGTACTCTTCCGAACTCCTGACGTTCCGTGATTTAAAAGAGAACGATGCGCGATCGTGCTTCTCCGTCGCTCTTCGTGTTTTTTCGTTTCTGAGTTACCTTACGAGCCGGGCCGAATCAAAACGGGTCGTAACGATCTTGTCTTTATCGAAACCTTGTACATAAGAGGATATACCAAATTCGTAAATGGACTGTTGTAATTATAATAAAAGTTAAGATGTTCGTAGAGAGTTATTATTATCGGATCATTATCATTCGTTAGCGTAAATGCGTGAGAGTGTGAGAACGCGTGCGCGAACGATCGAATTAACGGACGAAGATTCTCGACCGAAGATACATGCGTCTTTTATCGACAGCGATCGTGGAGAAACGATGCTGTACTCGAAAAGTCGAAAAATGGACAATTTACTTTATCTACGGTCAAGGAACGAGACCACTCTGGTTTAGTTGCGTGTTTTACGTTCGATTATCGCCCGGGTATATGTTTAAACACGGCTTCACGATGTTCGTATTGTGTACTGCGCTTTTTTTTCTCCCCCCAAACAGTTCTACCTCTCGTTCTGTTAGCGCGTTTTATTAAGGTTAAATGTGTGTATGTGTGTGTGTATGCATTTGTGCGTACGAGTATGTGAATGTGTGTGCACGCGACTCGCACGAAACTAAATGGTCCAAAACAAACAAAAGAATAAAACGAAAATGACAAGACGATGTTTGTTATATCGATGATAAATTATATATATAAATATATATATGTATATTTAAGGACCTTCGTCGCTTAGCTTTACGGAAATAAGATGTTTTGATGAGAAGCAAGCGTTTGACTAACTCTTACCATACTGAGTGGTTTGTCCAGTGGCTCGTACTCGATGTAGTCGCTGGCAAATTTTCCGCACCCCTGCCACGTGTACAGTTCCGGATATGGCGGCGTACTTCGTCTGATAGTCGTAGACACGAATTTCTGCACAAGAACAAACTATAAAGACACTTTCTATCTCGTGATTTTTGATTTTCATTACTCTTAAACTTTGCTTTGCTACCGAAAGATTCTTCCCTCGAATATTTATTCTTTTCTTTCTTGCATCCTCGCCGCGCGATGTTACGAAACTCAGATCCGCCATTGTTGTTTACGAGAAAAAGGTTACACGAGTCAAAGGAGCATTTATTATTTTCGTTTTTCCATAATTTCGTTTCGATCGAACGAAATTGTTCCTATAGAAAGAAGGAATAGAATCTTACGGTTTAGCAAAGTGTATTTATAAAAAAAAAAACACGAAATGAATGGATAAATAAAAAAACAGGAAACCAAAGTGAAGTAAGTGCTGTCTCGAGTGACAGTACGTGTAAATAAGACTGTGACCGTGCACTTGCACGCGAAGTGCATACCATGTATTGTAGAACATTGAAAGCATGTATGAATAAATGTATAGCGAAGTTTATTTTTATTATTTAGATCGTAGAAGGAGATGATTCGAGTGTATTAGAAAGATTCCTATTAACGCAGTTATTTCCATTAGTTAAATTAATTAAAGAAATAAGATGAGACACGAAAGAACAAAGAATGAGATGCTTAACGGAGTCTATTTCAAGATGTTTCACATTCCTCGTTACCTTTGAACGAAAAAGATACCACCTTGAACGACTCAACACGAATTTTTTAAATGATAAAAATATCGATAATTTTATTTATAAACGCGTTTTAATTTTTATATATCGAGAAAATAATGCCTTTGTACGAGTCGAAGAGTTATTTATCAAAGAGAATACAACCACGAGAAAATAAAACACGTATTCCGCATACTTTTTAATTTATCCTTTTTTTACCAGATACCGAATATCTAGAATAACGAGTTCGAAATTCAACCCAAAAATTGACCTACCTTTTTTGTTTTCCGAGCGAAAGGCTCGTTGCGATTACGAGTCGGTTCGTTTCGATTTGTACAAAAAGTTATTTTATGCTTTAGATAAAATTAAACAGAAGTACACATGTTATAATGTGCAGAAAAGTGTGTAATGTAAATATAACCGATGTTATGTACAAAATTTTCAATTAATAACGCGTCAAATCGAGTTAAAAAGCGCGCGAACAAGTTTCCTCTGTGTTGTTAGTGTTCGCCATCTTGAATCGTGTTTGAAGAATCAGCTGTTATATTCGCGTATATTTCATGGTGACTGTGTTCATTCGGTAAACCTATATGCTTGCTAATCGATGTATTCGCGTTCAACTTTTAGGTTATGTAATTGATATGCGCATTTGCCGGTCAAGATATTTGTTCAAATTCGTATGCTTTTTTCGTTCCTATTCGTAATAAATCGAACGTGAAAATTTCTATCGGTAAAAATTTGTTTCTCATCGCTTTGAACATATTCAGCTGTCAAATTAGTACGCGGATACATTTGTTAATGAGTTTACGTGTTTACCAAGTTGACACATTTACTATAACGTATGTACAGTGGAGTCTCGCTACATGGCTACAAACAGCACTGTAAAAATCAAAACATTACGGTAATAAGCAATATAAAGTCTTTTCATGCTTCAGTATTGAAAACTTGGTATAGCTCACTAATTCTGAATCTACTTAAAAATTTCTGCATTTGAAAATTTCAGAATTTCTAAATCATTTAGCTTAAAAGTTTGAAAAAGCCGAATATAAATAGATGCTTCAACGTGCTACGTAGCGAGACGACACTGATCATACTACGCGAAATTCGCAAAAAAAGGCGCCAGTTACGAACGTCGATTTATATAGATCTAAATTGACGTTACATTTTTTAAGGAGCAAAAAATTGCTCCCACGGAGATGGATCTGAGATGAATAAAATGACACCGAAGAACTATAGTAGATAAAAAAGTTAATCTTTAACTTAATACTTAAAAATGATTTAATTTTAATGAAACGAAAAATAAACAAATAAAAATGATTATTTAAATTGAACTGAAATTTTGACATACACTTATCGTATCTATCACCACTATCCAAACATATCTTCTAGGTTAAATAATTCACTAATAAACTCGTTGGGAAACTTTAAACGTTTAAGTTCTATGATTCGTGAATTCACTTACTTGTACACCGCATTCGTTTTCACGCACTAGCAACAGAGGCTTTCGATCAGGATATTTAACGCAAAATTGACGTCGAAAGTTTTCAGCATACCATGCGAGCACTTTTTCTTTATCACTGACCGTATGATAACTGCTTGGAAGCGTTTTTAAGTATAGATCTTTTCTTACGTCTACTTCCGGCCAGCATAATTTGACCATACATAATTCTCCTTGCACTTCTTTTATCAGGTCTTTCGTTATTCGAATCAAACTTTCATACTTTGCCGGCTCGTCCAACTGAACTTTATCTTCCTCCGTAACCGTTGTTTCACTTTCGTAGCTTTCGAATTCTATTTCTTCGTCGTTTTCCTCCATTTGTATTAAACAAATTAAAGTATTTTATTACAACACGACCGAATAAGCCACGGTGTTTACTCGTAACAGGAAGTATCCGAATTCAAATCGAAGTTGTGTCGTAAATTGTTTGTTATCATGGCAACGCATTAAAATTGAGATATTTGATCGCGGTAGTGTCCAGAATTGTCGCTAAGGGGCAGCACGCATCAGCTCAATTTAAAAATATTGTTTTATAATTATTTATTCAAATGCACAGTACCGATTGTAATTTTTATTTTTTTTGAGCCGTAATAATAAATAATATTGCTGAAAATAAAAATTCATATCTTACTGTAATGATTTAATAAAACTGTGGATAAGCAATTCGTAGTTCGTTTCGTGTACCTTCTGCGCAACAAGATGGCGTAAGTTACAAGGCTTCCATATCGTGACATCTATAAAAAGGAATTTGAATGGTAAGTACATTTTAAATAATAAAAATACATATATCGAGAATTGATACATTAAGTTTTAATCTCAATAAAAGCACAGACGAGGTATAGAATGAACTATTTACAGTTTTTTATAACTAAATTGTTCCATTACGCAGTCTGCTTTTCGATGTAATAACCTGTAAACTGTTACATTTAATTTATACAGTATGAGGATAAAAGATTATGCGGTTATGAAATAATTATTTTAACGCGTTAGAAATACTGTACAGGCGCTATTATTCCATGTTTCTTTTTTTAATTTTATATAAAAAATAAATATCGTATAGGTTTCTTCTTTGCTGACATCAAAAGTTTTCTGTATTACCAACCTATTTCAGTGTCACTGACACACGAAAGATACGTGAATGCATCCGGCACGTTTTCAGATAACGTGATTTATTAATTATTAATGTTGATTATTATCACGGTTTTTATTAGTCAGTTAACTTGTTTATACTTTTTATGAGCTTTATTTCATCGAATTAATACAGTTAACTTCTCGAAATTCTGTAATCAATTACTTACGAAGAAAGTTACGCTGATGGAAATAAAAAAAATGTGCATACAATTTGGTTAAATAATAAATAAAGTGGAATATACCTCGTTCGCGTTGAAAGTAATGCTCGTCACCTGTACAAAAAATTCGAACGATTTAACTGTAACTTGTGCATAAAGCAGCATGCAATGTTAAGCGTTATGATTTTATTAATAAAAACTCGTCACATACATGTCATTGGTATAAAACATACGTATTATTAGAACGAAAATACATACAAGCTTTAATAACGACGTTTCACGTTGGTATATACAGATTGTCGCAGCTGAAGCGTGCGACCTCCAAACTGTAGATTCTCCAGAGCAAACAAAATCAAAAAGTCCTTTAGCATTTTGTAATTTGCAGCCTCGTTCTCGAGATATAATCGATTGCAAATTGGGTACTGATGTGTGAGTGCATATTTATATACGCGCTGCTCTAATCGCATACAATGTATCGTTAGTTATCTGTGGTTGATTTGTATTAGAATAAGACAGCACGTATACAGACGTTCACGCACACATATGGAATATTTTCAATCGTGCATATCTAAGCAACGAGGCTGCGGATTACAAAGTGGACTTTTCGATTTCTTTTGCTATGGAGAGCCTGTAGTCTCGAGGTTACACGCTTTAGCTGGGACACCTTGTATATATATTTTATTTATAAACTATAAATATAACAAATCGAATTGATTCCTTTGTAATATGTAACAAAACCAATGGAACTGAAAGATATAATTATGCGAATGTGTTATGTCGTTTAGAAATGATTGCGTTCTTTTTATTCATAAAATTTATGCGATTAGGTCTAAAATCTGTCGTAATTTCATTTACGCGTCTTCAAGTCGTTTGATTTTTCCTCTTCCACGTGAACTCCTTACGTTTACTGAAAAATTTCACTGGTCTTTCCTCTCTTCAATTTCACGTCATGGTTTTATATATATTACACGCGAGGGTCGATTTGAATATCAACAATTACTTAAAAAAAACTTCAATTCGCATCGTTTGAATCTTGCCGCCATTTTTGAGCCGCTTCTCGTCTGGCATCAGGAACCAATTGCGACTGCATACCACCCAAAACGTTATTAGTCGCCTCTGTAGCCAAAATAATAGGCTTCACAACTGTCGGTGGTATTTGCCTCAATACACCTCCTACAGCACCAGAGACTCCTTTTTGTTCGTGCTCTTCGCTAGCTACCCGGACCAACTGATTCGCGGTTTCACCCAAACCCTAGACAATTGTTTGTATTAATTAGACATTATAAACTTACTGTACATGTATTTTTCAATATACTCTCTTGCTAAATTAACATCATGCAGCAAATATTTCACCCACCTCTTTCACTAACAAATAAGCATTAGCCATTCCCTCTCGAATATCCAATGGCTGATTATATCGTTTCCGTCGCCCCTTCTGTCCTTTGCTTTTGTGTCTTACACTGGGTCCAGGGCTGACCATGTCATAAGCAGTTTCAGCAGTACTTTGTATAGCGTGTATTAATCTAGATGTTAATTCTAGTGCTGCCATTACAGTGGATGTCGTAAAGCTATTTGCGCCCCGTTGCAAACCTCTAATGATTCTACCGTCTTTTTGATACTGTTCAATGGGTAACCAAAATAAGTCTCGTATCCCTTGGACTGAAATGAAAAATGAATACGTAAATGTAATAGGTTCAAGTAATTGGTATGAAATGTATACTTACACAATTGCACCAATGAATGCATCGGGCCTACGCCGCCAAGCAAACTTGGAAGCTGATTTTTTTTTATATCTTGCAACCATTCGGAAAGTAAAAACGTGATGAGCTTATCGAATCCCAGAAGTCCATGTCGATGCGTTAACCTTTTCAGTCTTAGTTCGGAACAGTTCAATTGCGCTAGACCCATTAGAAGGCCTGCTAACGGCCCATGAGTAAGGTCTACACGTTTTCCATGGTAATCTAACCTAACAAGGACTTCGGGGGAAAATATCACACTTCTGAAATTATAAAATAATTTTATGTAATTTTAGTCGAGTGATTATACTTTGGGCTATTTTTATAACTATATGCTTACCTAAAATATATTGGTTGACAATCCTCGTGGATCTCGTACGTCGGTTTTGTCTTCACTTTACTCTCTTTAATCATTAGCTCGTCTTCTAGAAGTATTAACAAATTTGGATCTATATTATCGTTCTGCGAAGTATTCGTTGGCGTTGAAGCATTAGGCGCGGAATCGTTCACACTCATAACAGGTGGATGATGCGTTGGTGTTCCTTGCTTGGACACCGGGGACGACTGAGGATTGTTAGGTGTACTAGAATTCTCTTGAGTTTGCTTCGAACCACCACTCAATTCGTTGAAAAATTCTATCAAGAACAATAGGCTGTCTTGATCAATATTTAGACGCAAAGGCAGTAGGCTGAGCTTTAAACAACATTCTTGAGCACTTAATCTTGGATCGGGTCTCACGTGAACTGCTTTCATGGCAAACATATTCGCATGAGACTGTTTAGGTCTCGCTTCACTACTGTACTGGTATAAGAATTTGTTGATGTGCGAGGATGCCAATCTGTCTCTAATTTCTATCTCGCTTACTAGTAATATTTGTCTTGCGGCTTCCGCGGTGTTTTCTGGATAAACTTCATGTTGAAAGCGTACTTTATTTAGCTGAAGTTCCATTAGAACGTCGTGTCGGCGACCGGGACCTCCCAATACTTGCCACTTGGTACTTTCTTTACATTTTCCACGGGGCGAATTTGGTACACTTTCAAAATGTACTTCGTTCGGATTGGATTTGTTGAAAGTTACTCCGTCGCACCATGGTAATCTATTCCTATGGATATAAAATATATGTAATACAGTGGGACGTTTAGTTATTTTATATCAAGCATGACCGAGTGCCTCTCCGCTGACTATTAGATGATCGGTTTACCCGACATCAGTCAGCCTGTACCACTAGGTCATACCTGCTCTATGTAATGTAACATACACACTTTTCTTGGTACGCTGTGTTAGATCGAAATGCGTTATCATTGATAATAACTTGTTTTTTCACTGCTGACTGCGAAGGTTTTTCAAAATCTTTCCCTCCATACATGTGCCAAATCAGTGTCATCTCGCAAAGGGTGTATCTTAAAATTGGAGCCGGGAAATGTCGTGGTGCTTTAAGTAAATCAGTTTTACCGAGCGGGACCGCGAAATGATTATCAATTATCTTTAATGATTCTTGACAAAGCCAACGAACTTCTGGTACTCCGTGTCTAGGCATGATTCCTGTACCAGCTTCTTCTCCTAATATACAAAAATCTTCGTTAGGATCCTCAATTTCTATATTACACTGCGGCTTGGCACATTGGTCAGGACTTTTACACATTTCAGGTACTGCCTGCGATGCAGGATGTGATTCATCGGGGAAGAAAAATACTTCCACCTGATTCTCAGTTGACACTGTATTACCGTCTACGTTCGAAGATGTTCCTTTAACAAAATTATTATTAATTAGCTACTTAATTACTTTAGTGTTTCATCGTGTTATTTAAATGCTACCTTTCACAGTTTCTTCCATCGCGTCCTCCATCAAAGTATTTACACGTTCAACTTGACTCTTGCTTAAGGTATTAATACTCTCATCTCGAAGCAGACTTTCTTCATCCCCAGAACTTGGTACGGTGCACGTACTCTCAGTATTTTCTGTATTCGGTATCAAGTCTCCGTCGTTCGCAAAGTATGTTAGCAACTGAATAAGAGCACGACCGGAATCTGAACACGTTCGAACATGCAGAACATTATTGCTGGCTCTCAAATCAACTCTGGGTGCACCACCGCACATTTTATCATTCAGCCTTAATGATAATTCAAACAATCCTACATCCATTACGCACACGTAATCTTGTTTTAGATTTACGTATTTCCCCAATTTATTAGATATGAATAAGGCAATATCTTCCGCTATAAAACGTAAAGTTGAAGTATTTGTTTGTGCGGCAATGTTGCTGGACACGCTAAAGTTTCCAAGAGTAACCATTGATCTCAAGGGTAAATGAAGTGGTCTATAATCAACAGCGCAGTCCCAAAGATGTAAATGTAACTCTGTTAATATTCCTGGCGGAGAGTAGCCCGCAACAGGATGATCAGCTACATCCAAGCAGTCAGTTAACTGCGTGAACCATGATGTACCAGTAGTGCACATTCTATGTCTCAGCGTAGCATTCGTTATGCCTACCGCTACCCTGAAAGTCTTTATACGATGAGTCTGATGAGAAGCTTGTATTCTTATAGCAAGCATCACCATGTCTTCGTTATTGTTATCTGATCCCGTCGCATTTGTTTCCAGTGCGCTTTTATATATAACATCTAAACAATGCGGTGGCTTGACGCTGTTGACAGATCTCAGCAAAGGTGGTTGCGAAGGAGCTGTCATTAGTCCGCAATGATCCAAATACATATATTTAATCATAGCGCATACGTAACCCAGATTCGAATTTCCTCTGTACGAAGATACCGAAAATATTGTTGTATCGTATAGTGAAATTATCAACTCCCCTTGTTGTCCAGGAATAACATTACGCATTGAATCACGAACAGGAGTATACATGCAGAGAACACCTTCACCTATATTCAAATACAACGCTAATTTACTCTGACCATTTCTAGATATTTTATTCTGACGTTGTTTGTAACTTTTATCAGCTGCTGAATGAAATATGCCCTCTTCGTCCGAGTCTGAATCAGAGTCATACTGTATTCCGCTTTTACATGTACTAAATCTAAAAATGTATCAATTTTATTTAACACGAATAGTTCTATAATATTTGTTAAATATTGCTTACCTAGGATATACAGACTCTTGTAATAATGTTGACGCCAAATCGATACCTATGTGACTTTCCATGTGCGTAGTATACTTTGGTCTTGGTGCTGAGGGTTCCCATAAAAAAAGATCAGTATTAAACCTGTTATACAGTAATTCATAAAGATGTTTAGATGGTATTTGGACGGAAACACATGGAAAGTTGATTTCTAATTGAATTCTGGAACTACGGAAGCCGTCATCCATAAACTCTATCATTTCGTCTCGACTTCCTGGTATAATTAATTCTTCACCCTCCCTATTAGAATAATAAAATTAAATATTATGTTGCCAATTAACAAAAGCAAACAAACATCGAACAAACCTTTGTTCTGAATCATCTTTATCGCCTGGCACGTAAGGTTTGGAATGAGGTGTATCAGACTCATGAATAACACGTTTCGAGCTGAATGGCGATGGTTGGTGTTTAGGCGCATTTTCCAAAGTTTCATCCAAACTTGAGTCAGGATCTTCTTCCGAACTATCTTCTAACTGGCCGCTCAAGCGTTGCGAATAAATTGTAATAACTACTCTAGCCCAACCAAATCCTTCGTTTTGTTGATATGATGCATTATTCTTCTCGTCAGTAGTAACTTCTCCTATATTTATGGGTGAATCCGTTTCTGTTTCTGCATAAGATAATAACATCTTCCGGAACTGAATTTCATGTTTAGTCACGGTGTGAGAAACTGTTCTCGCGGTAGAACGAATTTGTGCATCTGTCAATTTCAAAATCATGTAATCTGTTCTTACTGATCTTTTCCACCATGGAGCTCGATTCATGTCGTGAAGCGGTCTTAAATCTGGTATTGGAAACCTATTTTTAAATTATGGTCCATTAAATATATTGTGATATGAATAGTTTCTCTATTTCCATATTGTCAAGTAAAAAGAGTTCAAGACTTCCAAATGTTTTTCCTTTAACGTCCTGAATATACATTACCTTAATTTTATCGTACATTGCGATGAAGATACATTTATAGTAACTGCAGAGTCTGACATAGTTGGACTTTCCACAGCTTGACAAAATAATGTCTGTTGATTCTGGAAATCGTATCATAAGATAAAAGAAAATTCGTTTATTGTAATTAGATACTATGTAAAGAGAAATTTATAACTTACAAGATTTCTATTCTTAGATGTTGGATTGCAAACGCAGATAGGTTGTGGATTAAGTAAAGCACATATTCTATCTACAATAGTTATATCTATTTCAGTTTTACACGGCTCCATATCAATACTAAAATATAGAAGTGATTAGCAACAGTTCTTTACATTGATATGCATGTATGCAAAAGATAAATGTATGTGTACTTACTCAATATTTGTACGCGGATGATCACATTGCAGCACCCAAGGATGCGGTTTTTCAATATTTACCACATATTTAAATTTCATTTTAAAATCTGTTTTGTTAGTAAAACCAAAATTTGTCGAACTTTCTTTAACAAAGGTAAGTAATTCTACATATTCCGTCGGTGGAGTTTCATTTGTACAAGTATTGTTTGAATCGATCAAACATTCTACAATTTCTAGACTAGCTAAAGTTAACGTTCCAGACAGATAAGAACATATTGTGGTAGTTCTTTCTGTTCCTTCAATCACAAGCGGTGCAGCGAGTAGCCTAATATGACTTAAATGACAAGCATCTAAGAGTATCTTAGATGCTTTATCAAAATCTTTATTTCCATATCCTCCAACTGCAAACATTCCTAGCTGTTTGAAAAAATCATCTGCTGAATTCTTCATTTGCTGTATACTAGAGCACGTTAAGCCGCTCCCTTCCACACAAGTAGTTAATATATCTTCGTGTAACAGAACTACAGCTATGGAAGATACTCTCACATGAAAATGAGACGTTTCCGTAGAAGGACTGTTATCCACACTGTGTCTATGTTTTTGTTGTGGTAAATTTGTTGAAGAACTTTTTAAACTAATGCTACTACTTGATATGCTTCCATCCATGTTAACATTATTGCTTGTGACAGAATCACTCATTGATGTAGATCCTGGTAATCGCATTGGCAAAAATTCATCTTCATTATCAGATTCATCCAAAGATGCTGTAGACCAACCTTGTGTATGCCTTAAATCCTGTAACAGTAGTATTCAAAATTGATAAAAATTTACATGTAATTTAAAATAATTAATTTGTTACATTTATCTTTTATTACCATAATACGTAATCCTTGGTTTGGATGTATTTGGTGAATAAGTTCTCGTTCTACGCGATTGAAGTCACTACCAGCCATAGGTTTTTCGGTACAAGTTCTTGGTGCAACATTACTAACATCCTCCAAGTCCGGAGATGCAAGTCCATGTCCCAGTTCCAATAAAACGTGCACCTGTCGCGGGCTTAGAAACGAAGTAAAAGATCCCAATGTTACTTCTAATTCTACCTGAAGTAATTAGTTCTCCTTTACTTTGTGCCAAATGTTTTATAAATGTTTTTTCATTTCAAAAAAATATACATATATTTTAATTTTAATTAACTTTTACCTTTGGCCCTGAAACACCTTCTCCTTGTTTCAGCTTTAATCTTATTTCTTGTCTGCCTGCTAAGTTAGCAAACATTATAGGTTTTGATTCACTTATGTTATTAATAAAATTTCCTTCTGGAGGAGTTTGCATATTTTGATTGGGAGAGATTTGAGCAGAAGAAAATTGGCCATCTGAATTCTACAGCAGAACAATGTTATATAATTCTTCTTGTATTCCTTTTTATATTATTTATACTAAATATAAAAACTTACTTTGGAATCTGGCGTTGAACCTCTACTTGTTGTAATAATACTTCTAGAAAAAGTTCTTGCATGAGAAGGAAATTCATCTGTATGAAAAGTCACTCCTTCCAAATAAAACCGTTTTGTTGTAAACGCCGATATAATATATCCTTTTGTTGATTGACTAGGATCTAATGAAGTATTACTTGGATCCAAGCCTGCTTCATCAGAATATTCAAGATTTTTTATACACATTTCTATTGCAACTCCTGTTGAGGAATCAAGTGGTACATGTTCCAAACGTATCACAGTATCTATAAATCTCACTTTGACCCTACATAAAACTGACATAAAAACATGACTATATATTCCATCAATTTTATCAATATATTTTAAGCTTCAATGTATTGTCTGAGAATTCTTACTTGAATCTATTGTTTGTGCAAATAACTCTACTCCTTCCAAAGGTTGTGAATTCCCAGCATTATTTGCATCTTCCTGCAAGCATTCTTGCGCAAGTTGCATACTGGATGTCATTGAACTCCACATAGATTCAAACATCGAAGTTCCTGTTTCGGCTCTTTGTCTAGGTTGAACCGTCAATCTAAGACCAGTCACTTCCACAAAACTAGCTTCGCTAAGCAAAGCTGACCATGGTATGCTAACAGACATTTCTGCCACAAAACCATCAACAAATTCTAATGGCAAATGTTGCTGTTCTCCCATCTCATTTAATGCCTGTCACAAAATTTATATATAATTAATCATTAAATTTTAATGAACTATTATTTCTTTGTGTTTTACTCATTGTAGAGATGATATTCAATATAATAAAAATAAAACATGAAATACACGTTGCTCAAAATACTTGGTTTACATTTAACATTTTTCTTTCAAGGCAAACAAAGAGATTTGAAACAAAGAAAATGACAGTACCTGTACATCAAGGCTGACATTGGTTACACGACCAGTTCCATTGTAAAGATCTACGGTGAGCTGGTCTAATGTCAGCTTTTCCTCCAAAAATTGGCCAAGATATCTTTGCAGCAGATATCTGCAGGCTCTTTTCTTTATCCCTTGAGACCAGGGAAAGCATCCCAACCAAGACATTTTCTTCCCACGTTTGACAATCTAGTCTAAGATAGACATGGGATTTTTCAGTGTATTTCTCGTCATATGTTCGATATTAGGCCTGTTATTCGAGCAAAATACAAACAAAACAATTTATCTACGTGAATTTCATATTTCTAACACGTGTCCACTCTGGTACAATGATCTTTAACATAATATGTACAATGATTCGAACGTAACGGGGTTCTAGCTGCGTAATGTTTTTCTTTGCGTGCACTACGCACACATGCACACATGCATCGCACACAGATACGAAAATCTGACCAGTGGATAAACACTGTGAAAGGAAACACTGGTCCCTCATTGACTGTCATTGACTGAAATCAGCTGACTTTGAAGAAAGGCGCACGAATATTAATGCTTCTCAATGTCCTTTCACTTTTTTCACTATCAGCGCAGTTTTGTTCTTCATTTCTATCGTGCTTGATTAGAAATCTAACCAAGTTATGTTATTTTTATTTTTTATCCACTTATACATTCAGTTCATGTAAATATTTTTGAGGAAGTAAGGTAACGTATATGTACAGTTATATGTCCGAATAGCATCTTTTTTTCTTTAATATTTTCTTTAACTTCAAAGAAACGATATTTTATTTTGATTAATTATGCAACGTTACTATTTTTTAAAAATTATTATACGAATCGCACTTTTCTAAAATGCACATAATAAATATATATGAATCGATTTCGAATCTGCATCGAAAACTACAATGATACACTCTTATGTTCTATACAATTATAAGTACGAAACTTGTTCTGCTATATGTTTAACAATGAACAATTTATAATTACTTGAATATGATATTTTAAAATTTAATTAAATCGAGGGAGAATAATTCGAAAGGTTTACTATATCGGGTGTATCTATATTCATGTTGGTTTTGCGCATATTATTCGTTTCCCAGTAAATCATTCTTGCGCATATCAGCTGATGTCAGCTCTGATTAATTCAACATATTCGCATTGCAACTTTTGTGTTTCGAAACATGTATATCCAGTGCTCTTTTATCTTGCATTTTTCTTACATTAGACATGGTTAAGTGTGTCGTGTGTTCAGAGTTACAAGAAAATTTGAAAGTTAAAAGTATGAAGATTTGGAATTCAAAAAGCTTAGAAATATATGAATCTCGTTGGAGAATTGATTCCTATTATTAATATATTCAGTTCACAATGTGTATTGCCGACGAAGTAGAAGTCGCATGATAGTAGTCTACTCTTTAACATTAGTACGAATAAGTGGTGGGGAGTCTACTGAAGTTAGCATAATATCTCACTAATAAGTTCAGATCAGTTCAGATATGTGGTGATCGAGCGATCTGTCAAAGATTATTTAACTATTCGTCAAAATTTAATTAAGAACTGTATTTTTTGAATCTACAATCATATTGCAGAATATACATTTTCATACATTTGAAAAATGGCTTTAACAAATATTTTACTTCTTAGCCAAATATCCGGATATGTCGTAGCTCTTATTTTGTCACTTTGCATTATTATACCTATGAGTTTACATCAAGATGAATTTAGGTAGTTGTAATATATTAAATAGCATGTTATAAACATTGTTAAAATATTTATGCAACAAATTGTTGTATGTGTTGTTGCTGTTTGTTTGCAGAGGACATTGTCTATTATTCTCAACAGGAACTTGGCAAGAATCAGATGGTCAGTTTGTCGTAAACTGGGCTCCACAGGCTTATTGCAACTATACAATATTTGTTGGCCTGGTGTTGCTGATAACATCGGCAATACAAATCTATCGACTTTCTGTGTTTATGTATCGCGGAGAAGATAGTTCCTTCTTGTCAGCCTTCATAGATGTTGTTAGTTCGATATTACTTACAACAATTACATTAGTTGCTGCAATCATTATTACACTCGGATTTATGACTTGGTGTCAATGTATGACAAAAAGATTTCCATCGTGTGAGTTAGCAGCTGGAAACGATATTGATAAAGCTGATGGAATAGATACATCTGGTTTTCATATTGAATTAGGAGCAGCCCAATTTGGAACTTGGACTAGTTTATCAATTTGGGTTGGTTTATCAGTATTTGCAGTATTAAAGTTGTTACGATATCATCAATTAGAGAATATGAAAGTTTCCATGTATAGAGAAAGGCAAAGATTGATAGAAGCTGCCAGAAGTAATGAAATCCAAGAATCGACATAGAGGCACGAATGTAAAACATAAAATTTAGTTCTGAGATGGTAGTATTTTTTTATCCAACTATTCTTCAAAGAAATATTTATACCCTATGAAATCAGTTTTCCATACGCACAGTTTATAATTAATACAATTAAAATAACATATTTTGACCGAACATAGTTTCGTTACTTATTAAATACTTGAATGATTCTTACTACATTAAAGTAAGAAATTAAAATATTAAAATAACACAACTTTTACTTTGTAAATATAATTTAGTAGATAATTTTTTTACCTTTATACATATCAAACTGTAGAAAATCATGATCCACAGTTTTTGTAAGTAGTATTAAAGTTTACAGTAATAAGTTTATGGTTAATTTTATTTAATTTAATTAATGTTGAAGATTGTTAAATATAACGGATTTTATTCTTGTATTACATTTTTGTTGATCTGTATATATAGTGCATAAAAATAGTAACTGTCAAAATAGTAATACAAACCAGTAATTTATATCAATGAATTTAATACCCAGCTTGATGGTATAAATTTTATAAAAATAAAAATATATATTTGAATGTACATAAATTAAGAATTTCGTCGTGAATATACTTAATTAATTAAGTAATATATTTTGTAAATATGTATAGCATATATTCTCATAATATACTCAAATCATAATAATATGTTTATATTTATTATATTGAATCAACCAAATGAACAAATAGTTCATTATAAACAGAAATTTTTGTACCAAAATATTTGGTACAAAAAATCAATTTAAAGTATTTCTCTACACATTCCAAGAGCGATTCTGCGACTTCCTGGAGGACATGGTTGCCGTTTCGGTACTTGAATTATTACAAATGGCGCAATTTCTGTTGGTACACACTCTAACTCAAAAGTAGTTTCGTTTACTCCTATCACTCCATCAGGACCACAAGGGCCTCCCATAGTTCTTAAAGGATAACATGTGTTGTTATATGATACTAAACCATCCTCTAAACAAGGATTTTTTACACATTTTGGCACACTTTCATTTTTAGGAAGTACCACGTAATTTTTTGGTTGACAAGGTCCTTGTTTATAAGCTTCGTAACATGAATCAGATAATGGAAAATATAAAAATCTGGGTCTGCAATCACATACCCATGTGCTAATATTTCCACTTCCTGGATAAAGAAGCATATTTTCGCGACATATATCTGGTGCAGCTACTGGAATACGCTCCGTTATCTATAAAAAAAATTAAGCATGTTTCCTTTTTCTGTCTCTTTTCTTATATCAATTTTTAATTTGACATTGTAACATAATTCGTAAATTCATGCAAATTTAATTACCGACACATTGTTGCCACTGACATGAGTTATTTCTTCGTCATCAGGAAACACAATATCTTGACAGGATATTATGCAATTCCATATTATCAACATAACACCAAAAATTATCCACTTCATTTTATGTGTGATATTACACAATTTTCTTTTTGTATAAAACTGTAATACTAGTAATTTGTTGTTAATGTAAATTATTTAAATCCAAATTTAGTGTTAATGCTAACTTATATTATCCAATGTTTCTGCAGAATGTCAGTGAAAACATAGATAACACTGTATCTTTAATGTTCTGTTTTCCTTTCAATGACCTGAAATGACCCTGACTTCTCAAGGGCAACCATAGCTGAAGAAAACAAAAATATTAAAATCAACGACCAATCATTATTAGGCATTTAAAGTGAATTGACATTTATCATTCATTGCTTTTAAAACCATAATTATATTATTTTTTAAGGAATAACAAATATGTGTAATGAATAATAGATTCTTTTTATTTTATATGCATAAATAATTCAACATCATTACGCATTTTATTCTTCTAAATATGGATCATATAAGTTTTTAATATCATTTGCACTTAACACAAATGTACTTTCTTCAAACCCTGGCCAAGATTGAAGTTGAAAAAAAAGATCATAGACTTGAGTAGGGGTCAGATCACTAAATTGGGTGAATATATTATAGTTCTGTGCTATTAATTTTACACCGCAATCTGGTATTATTTTCCTAAAAATTTTTGTCAACATTAACATTGTTATTACATAATAATGTATCCTGGATGAATACATTGTCTTATATTTTCATATTACTTACTCCAATGTGGGTATCACTTTAGTTGATGGTTTATAAAAATTATGTCGAACAAAATGCCAAAAATATATTAAATCTTTTCTAGACTTAAACAGTGTAAATAAATCTGGCTTTGGTTCTATCTTAACTACAGTTAATAAACAATCTTCGTTCGTTCGTAACTTTGAGCTTTTCGTATTTTTACTTTTATGTTGTGGTAAGAATGCTTTTCTGTCCACCGTTCCAAAAATTTGCAAATTAAATAATGTATTAAATATAATATAAATAGCTGTTGATCTTTTAGGGTGTACGAGTTTCTAAAAAATAAACTAATACTTAAAATTTATTGTTTCCATTAATGTAAATAAATTTCAATACAACTTCAGTCTATCTTTGAATAATAGATTGCTATATCAAGTAAATTTAAAGATAAAAATTTTTATACAGAAGAACTAATCATTTTTTAAAGGCATTAAGAAGAAAATACTAACCCTATAAATAGACATTGGTATCGCAAAATAAAAGGTTGGTCTTCCATACATCATAATACTTGTTTGAAATATTGTACATCCTATTAAATTTCTTATAAAAGCAGATTGTATCGTTGCTCCAACTATTTGTACACAACTTTCTTCCCATTTCTTCTTTTGTATGTTACTTAATAATTTGTCATCAGTATTTACAGTAATATCAGACAGCAATTTTGATAAACTACATGTATTAAATATTTTTAAACTCAATCGATTGGGAAATTTTTCACTCAAATTATTTAAGGAATCACTATACTGAGTATTACTTTCATATAAATGTATGAATGGTACATTGGCTTGCAATAATTCTTTTGTTAAAAGACCTAAACCTGGATTTATTTCTACTACTTGTTTCATATTTTTTAATAGATCATCTTTAATTAATACAACAAATTGCTTGGCTACTTCATCATTCATTAAATATATAATTGTCTGCTTCTTACGTTGTGATAAAAAATTATGCAAATTTTTTTTCATAGATTTTGTATGAACATCTGATGCATTCAAATGAAATGAACTATTTTGATTGTTATTCTTTTCTTCTGTATGTAAATACACTGTGTTTGATACATCTGTTTTATAATGCATCCATTGAGTTGGATAAACACTAAATTTCTTTACCAAATGATGGATAATATTATCAGTAGATAAGATAGCACGATTATAAAACACCATCCGCAATATACAAATTTTTTGAAACATTATCAAATTTTGGTTACGCTTTTAATTAATATACAATAACATAGTAAATGTACATTTTTAAGGTTAACACAATTTCCTACACATAGAGTTCTTATACACAGATGTGATACGACTAAATGTTTATACAATCGAATTATGTAGGATTTGCATACGTGTCAACTCTATAGACTGGCTCTGTTGTAATATTATGTATTGATTCTGTGATAGAATTGATCTCACGTTGGTGTAAGTATTTTTTTATACCTATGTTTCTTATTAATAATTTTTTTCTTTTTACTACAGTAATATAACTTACCTAATATAACCTTGGAAAACTACTTCCTTTCTAAGTTTCTTATTGTAATCTTTTTATAGTTTCTGATCCAGTATGATTATATGTGTAACATATTTAAAGTACTGTCAATAAAAGATAGAAATATTACTTGTAGAATCAGTATTTCTTAATATTAAAGAATAGAAAATGGCACAAAGCGCTTCACTATTATCACGAATAGTAGCCTCTTCTGTAACTGCTACAGTGAGAGCAGGTAAAATCATAAGAGATGTTATGAATCGTGGATGTCTAAATATAGTAGAAAAAAGCAAGAATGATTTACAAACTGAAGCTGATCGTTGTGCTCAAAGGTGTATTATTGCTTCATTAAGTCATCAATTTCCAAATATTACTATTATTGGTGAAGAAGAGGCATCTAGTTGCGAAGTACCATCTGATTGGATTGTAACAGAGGCAGATCAAGAAGTATTAAATTTACAATTACCAGCTCACTTAGAAAACATTGATGCTAAAGATGTATGCATTTGGGTGGATCCATTGGATGGTACATATTTTTTATATGGTTTTAATTAGTTTATATACATGTATTTTGTTTTTCAAATGTTTTAATACAATATTCATGTTTCAGGAACATCGGAATATACACAGGGTCTTGTTGAACATGTTACAGTTTTAGTAGGAGTGGCAATTGGACAAAGAGCAGTTGGAGGTGTAATTCATCAGCCATATTATAAAAATGCTGAAAGTAATGTGTTGGGACGTACTTTATGGGGCATTTATGGTGCAGGATTTGGTGGATTTACACCATCTGCACCACCAACTGGAAAAAGAATAATTACTACTACACGGTATGATTTAGTTTTATATATTAGTTAAAATTGGTGTTCTTTTTACTAAATAAAGACAATTTATCATTTCCTTAGTTCACATTCAGATTGTAATGTTCAAGCAGCTATAAACTCTTTATCCCCAGATGAAGTTTTGCGTGTTGGTGGTGCAGGATATAAGGTAATATATTTATATTATATACAATTTGTACATTTGAACTGTTCTGAAACGTATACTTTCTTATAGGTAATACTTTTATTGGAGGGGAAGGCTCATGCTTATGTATTTGCCAGTAAAGGTTGTAAAAGATGGGATACCTGTGCACCTGAAGCTGTTCTTCATGCTGCTGGAGGTATTTTAACTGATTTTTATGGAGAAAAATATCCATATCATGCTGGAACACCATATCCAAATGTAAGAGGTGTTTTGGCTACTGCTCCTGGTGAAGTTCATGAATGGTATTTGAGTAAAATACCGTCCGAAGTAAAAGAGAGATTAGAACAGTAATGTAAATAGTTTTGTGGGAAGAAAAAAAAGAAAAATGATTTAATTTATATATATAAATTATTGAAGTATTCTGATGATATCACTATAATGGGAAATGTTGGGAATGGTTTTTAAAAAATTACGAATTCTATGTAATAAAGTAAAAAGAAGTTGTGTTAAAAGAAAATTGTAACAAAAGTTTATAAATGTTATTTCAGTTGTTTCATGTTTTTCCTGTTTTTTTTTTTCATGTCTTAAAAATTAAAATTAACGTACACGTGAGGTAAGAACACATTTAAATTGCTAGTATCTATAGTTTTGATTTAAGCGTATCGCGAAGAACTCGACGTAAAATTTTTCCTGATGCGGTTTTGGGAATATTCGCAATAAACCTGATCCCGCCTCGTAGTCGTTTATGGTTGGATACACGTTCTATAACAAGTTTTTGTTAATAGATAATCAAAAGATTAATAAGAAAAGAACTTACCATTTACAAATTTAGTGATATCTTCTTCCGTTATATTAGATCCTTCTTGTTTAACGATAAAAGCAGTCGGTAGTTCTCCTGCTTCTTCATGGGGCAATCCAATAACTGCTGCATCTTTAATTCCAGGACACGTTAATAATATTGCTTCTAGTTCAGCTGGTGGAACTTGAAATCCTTTATATTTAATTAGTTCTTTTAAACGATCTACGATATAGAAATATCCCTCTTCATCATAATATCCCACATCTCCTGAATGTAACCATCCATCATTATCAATCATTGCTGCTGTAGCTAGTTCATCATTACAATATCCTTTCATTATTAAATTCCCTTTGAAGCATAATTCTCCTGCATCGTTTGGTCCCAAATTTTGACCCAAATTGTTTTCATTAACTGATATTACTTTTGCTACATATAACAAAAAAATAATAAGGAGGAGTGTATGAAATACGAATTTCTAATAAATTACCTGAAATTCCTGGAGCTAAAATTCCTACACTTCCATATTTTGTACTATTATTTGGTGATTTAATTACAGCCAAGGTAGTTTCTGTTAGCCCATATCCTTGTTTTATATTGTTCATATTCAATCTCTTTGCAACCACTTTTGCAATTTTTTCTGATAAAGGGGCTGCACCACACCTAATGAAATAAACATTAATAAACTCATAATTTATATCACTATTAAATTATGGTCAATATTTGTAAATTCAATGGCATTTAAAATGAACATACCAAATCTCTTTAATACTGGATAAATCATACTTGTCTACAATAGGATGTTTTGCTAAGAATACCATAAGTGGTGGTACAATTGTTAGATATCCAATTTTGTACCTTTCTATTGTACGTAAAAATATTTTCTCATCAAAGCGTGGAAGAATGACACTTTTATTTCCAAAACTTAATCTCACAAGTAATACAGAAAAAGAATATGCATGGAAGAATGGTAATAATGCTAAAGTTGTAGCATTACTATTCACAATTTCAGGTGATGAAATTGCAAAGTGTCTTATCACAGTTAAGAAATTTTTATCTGTTAACATAACTCCTTTTGGCAATCCAGTGGTGCCACTAGAACATGAAATGACTGCTACATGATCATTAATATCTGTAGAACAAGCATGGAAGCTATTATCAACAATTATATTTGATGTTAATTCATTAATATTTGGTAACTTAGTATCTGTAGATTCTGTCAACATTATTAATTTTGGTGACCAAAATAACTGGGAAGCAATTTTGCATATGTTCTTTGCTCCAATTACTGACATAAAAATATACTTTGGTTTAGATATATTTAATGTATGTTTTAATTCCCTTTCTGTGTAAAGTGGATTCAGTGGACAAACAGTAATACCCAAATATAACGCAGCACATACTGGTATACAGAATTCAGTACTATTTTCACTACAAATAGCTATACGATCATCCTTCTTTAATCCTTCTTTTTCTAAAGCAATTGCTAACTTCTGACTACTATCTAGAATCTCTTTAAATGTTTGTTCCTTTCCTGTATAAGCATTTATCTGGAAATATACTAGTAAGTAACAGAATAAATATCATAATCTTAATTACTATGAAAGTAATGAGTTTGAAAGAGACAAATGCACCTGTGCTACCCAATGGCTATGACTACGTAATTGATTTAAAATTAATTGTCCCAGGGATAAATTTTTAAATTCCAGCAGAGGCTCTGGTGGTCCATGTAAGATATTTTTTTCTTGCATAATGATATTTTTATTTTATAACCTCAAAAGGTGGTTATTATATTATTAAAAGGCTGTAAAAATGTAAAATTACAGCAATTATAATCTCTGTAATCTGTAATCACTAAACTATTATGCGAAGGACATTCACCCTTAAATATAGTCTTATACAATCTTTGTTGTATACGTTATCTATATACGAGGAAGCAGTAAATATAATTATTTTATTTTCCTATAATACCCAACACCGTTTCTTGATAAATTAATATTCAGATATATAATACTGATACGTTTGATTACGACATTGCGTAAAATTCTTTATTATCTTGTATCATTAAAAGTAATTTGAACTGTCGATTTTCCGGTGTGCATAAACCGAAGATGGTTGCATTTGCGAATCAGATTGTGCAGCGCACAATATGCATGAACCTAGAAATATAGGGACAAGAACATATTTTTGAGGGGTGAAGCATTGCAGAATGAGGGAAGAAGATAAATCATAGCGTTTAGAAAGAGAAGGCGATAGTAACAAACATGGTATCTCTTTCTACTACGCCATTTGGTGGGAGCAGGATAGGGGTAAAACAGAATATTGTAGCCAATGGAAGCTTCTTTACCCTCCAATTGTCCCCTCTCCTTAGGATGTGTGAGAGAAAAAGCACGTCTAATCTTATATATCTGTCCCTTAGACTTTGCTCTAACTTTTCTTATAGGGATATTCAGTTTATATTCAAGCAATTCAGGCTTACTCTCCATCTTGCTTCATCCCTATATTCCTAGTTCAGAGTATAGTGATAAGGTTTGGCGTGTGTGTGAAGTACATTATAGGTTAAATATGAGTGAGGGGTGAAAACAGTTTGTGCTTGCTCGATTTATAAACAAATTCTTAAGAATTAATCCAAGGAAAACGTATATCGTGTACAAAGATACCATATTTCGTAAGAAAAAATGGGTGTACCTGCATTCTTTCGGTGGTTGAGTCGGAAGTACCCTTCTGTGATTGTTGAATGCATTGAGCAAAAGGTAGGTTAGATTGTTTGTGTGAATGAAAAATATTTAATATACAGCACATCTTGTTTGTATGTGAAAAATATTATACGTCTGAAGTATCTTAATGTTCCTTTTCATTTCTTGTAAAAGTTTGGTAAATTTTAAATGATATTTATAAAATATTTTTGTTACTGTATTATGTTTTTTTTGTCACTCACATTTATATTGCTATATAGATTAAGGTAAATGAATATTTATGATGATTTTATATATTTATGTTATGTTTTGAAAGCCAATAACTACAAATGGTGTACGAGTACCTGTAAATTCAGCCGATCCAAATCCAAATGGAGTAGAATTTGATAACTTATATCTTGATATGAATGGTATTATACATCCTTGTACTCATCCAGAAGATAAGTAAGTATTGAATCATATAATAGAACATGAAAAAGTGAGACAAATATCTTTATATAACATTTTGTATTCTTACAGACCAGCGCCAAAAAATGAAGATGAAATGATGGAAGCTATTTTTGAGTGCATTGACCGTTTATTTCGTATCGTAAGGCCAAGGAAATTGCTTTACATGGCAATCGATGGAGTTGTATGTATTTATACCATAAATTCAGAATCATTCATTATTTATTGGATCATATTGTTAATGCTAATATATTTTTAGGCACCTAGAGCAAAAATGAATCAACAGAGATCAAGAAGATTTAGAGCATCAAAAGAAACAAATGAAAAGATTAATGAGATCCAAAGAATACGTTCCGAATTAACTCTTAAAGGAGCTTCTTTACCACCAGAAAAACCTAAAGAAGAACATTTTGATAGCAACTGCATTACACCAGTTCGTATAATCTTTTCAACAGCATGTTATTTGTAGAGCAAGATGTTTCTAATTAATTTGATTTTAGGGCACACCATTTATGGCGAGATTGTCAAAGTGTTTACATTACTATATACATGACCGTTTAAATAATGACCCAGGCTGGAGGAATATAAAAGTAATCTTAAGCGATGCAAACGTACCGGGTGAAGGAGAGCATAAAATAATGGACTTTATACGTAGACAAAGAGGTATATAGAAGATGTTTGCTAGGATAATAGCATAAGTAACATATGAAAATGCTAAAGATATTTCATACATGTTCAATTTTTTATTTGCCTAATAGCACAACCCGACCACGACCCCAACACGCAACACGTTTTATGTGGAGCAGATGCCGATTTGATTATGTTGGGTCTCGCAACGCATGAACCCAATTTTACCATTATTCGAGAAGAATTTAAACCAAATAAACCTAAACCATGTGATATATGTGGTCAGCTAGGTCACGAAATGCAAGAGTGTACAGGTTCAGAACCTAATCAAAAAGAAGAAGACAATGCTTTTGGATCTGAATGCCAATTCATATTTGTTCGATTAAATGTACTCAGGGAATATTTAGAGAGAGAGTTGCAAATGCCTAACCTACCATTTAAGTACGATTTTGAACGGGTCATCGACGATTGGGTATTCATGTGTTTCTTCGTAGGAAACGATTTCCTTCCACATCTCCCGTCACTAGAGATTAGAGAAGGAGCAATTGATAGACTCGTTAATCTCTACAAGAAAACAGTATATAAAACGGGAGTACGTAACATGTATGTGAAATAAAAGTATCAAAAGAAACTTTTAGTAATAATAACTCGTTTTTCTCAACAATTGCAGGGTTTCTTGACAGATAGTGGAGATGTGAATCTAGATAGAGTTCAACTTATAATGTCTGAACTTGGTGACGTTGAAGATGAAATTTTCAAGAAGAGGCAACAGAACGAATTGGCTTTTAAACAACGCGAAAAAGACAAGAAGCGAAGGTTACTGGGTATCGGTAATAATAAACCAAAATGGATTCCTACAGGACAGTTTGCACCTACGGTATTTTTCATTTATAAAAAATGTCTATTTATTAGATTGACGGTGATGTAAGTTATTTTAAGAATACATATTTTTATTATAGGCCTTAGGAGGACAAATTAAGCCGGTAGAAAATGCTCGTTACGAAGCTTACCAGATGCGTGTTCTGGGTAGAAATTATCATTCGTCAACTGAACAAAAAGGGAATACAAAAGAAATGTTAGAAAGCATGATTCGACCAGAGGTATAGTATTTACATTTTTAATATCATCTATTCATATTTCTATATAACACCATGTATGTTATAGGATTCATCTAATCAAGGAAAGAAGCGAAAAATTGACGAAGTTGAAGATAACTCAGACGACGATCAAGCACACGATGAAGTTAGGTTATGGGAAGCTGGTTTCAAAGACCGTTATTACGAATCAAAGTTTGACGTGTCTCCTGATAATCTAGCATTCAGGTAGGGTAATTTATGGTGTCAAAGTTAAGTACATTATGTGACATGTTCTTTTAATTTCTACATAGGAATAACGTAGCACTTCAATATGTTCGTGGTTTATGTTGGGTTTTACGATATTACTATCAAGGTTGCGCGTCATGGAAATGGTATTTTCCATATCACTATGCACCTTTCGCCAGCGATTTTATCAATATAGGTGGACTTTCTACGGAATTTGAAAAAGGAACTGTACCGGTGAGTACTAGGAAATAAATATGAATGAATTAATATACTGAAGTTTTACTGTTTACTTTCATTATTTCAGTTCCGTCCATTAGAACAATTGATGGGCGTGTTTCCAGCAGCTAGTAGCAAACACGTACCTGCACCATGGGCAAAATTAATGAGTGATCCAGTACGTACAATAATTTTATCACTCATTTATAGAGCATATGTATATTGTAAGTGGAAGTAATTAATATAAATATTTCCAGAGATCACCGATTATTGACTTTTATCCTGAAGATTTTAAGATAGACTTAAATGGTAAAAAATTTGCATGGCAAGGAGTAGCTCTGCTACCTTTTGTGGACGAGAAGAGATTGTTCAAGGCTTTAGAGCCATACTATGACTGCTTGACAGAGGCAGAAAGTATGTAGATATATGTACTAAACTAGTGTTATTAATATTTATGATATTAACGTTTATAATTAATTTGCAGAGAAACGAAATGTTAGAGGCGACGATCGTTTATACGTTGGACTCGGTAGTAGCGGTTATAATTTTATAAAAGGACTGTACACGAATCATGTAGGGTACGATGTAGAAACACCGATATGTATAGATGGTATGCGAGGCACGGTATTGTTGGCAGAAGACTGTGTTGGGGATGGAGCTACCCTACCATCGCCTATTAATGGACTACCGGTCAGAAATAATAAAGTATATTGGTAGGTATAATCACACCTATTTCCCCCATATGATTGTATGTCAAGGAGCTAAAATAAAATACCTTTCTCTGTTACAGTGTTCGATTCAGAGATCCTAAGTACGGCAGTAATTTCATATTCCCCGCGAAAAGGTTGAAGGGTGTAAGGGAACCCCCAAAAATTTTGAAACCCCAAGACTTCGATCAAATGAATCGCAATAGTGGAAATACCTGGAAACCACAAATTGGTTTCACACCGTCTACACAATCTGTTTCACTGAGTGATGCAGGACGAAGAATACTCGGGTAAGTTGTAATAACAGGATTAATACAATATGTTATCAATTTAAATGAAAATTTATTATAAATGACAACGTATTTTTTTTACAGACATTACACAAATCATAATAGAGTACCACCACCGTATGGACTCGTTTCGTTACCGCAGTCTACGTACCAATCGTACCAAGGTAAGTCACATTTTCTCGATATATTTTTAGAGTTGGGAGCTACAGATGGGTGCTACAGAGCACTTGAAGATCCCACGAGTATCGGTGTGTATGGTATGTGAAGCAACGACGTATTGAAGGTTCACTTTCTAATTTTTGAGTAATTGTTCATCAATGCCTGTTAGTGTATACCATTTGCATGTCTGTATACCGTGATCTCGTGGGTGCAGTTATCCATCGTAGGAAACTGTAACTCGTACATGAATGTTGAAAGCGTAAACGACTCATTTTTTAACCTGCCAATGTAAATCGTGATTATACTCGCAAATATATGAAAACACAGAAATATTCGGCCCAAACCCTCCTCGTTTTTCAAGAAATCAACAAAGTATCGAGGACTGCTAACAAAATTAGCCACTGTGACGCAGCGAATCGTTAGAGATGTCGCCAGAAAACAGTTCCCGAAGTACCGAATCGATTAACGCCGTTCCAATTAAGGAGCGGCTCATTGTTAACGAGCTTTGACTGCGAAAACTACACGAGATTTTTCCAGCGCAACCAGGCGACCGGGGAATTGATTCTATTTCTGCGAGTCCTGGCAGGGTTGGGAGGGCAGTGAAGAGAGGAAGGGGTATAGAGGGGTAGACACGGATGGAAACTCGGGGGTCAGAGGCTGGGAGCGAGAGCAGGGGGGTTGCAAAGCCGAGGGGTTTTGGTCCCGGATTAGCTTAGAGGGTAGTTCGTCACGTAGAGCGTGACTCCGGCCATTTCGTTGTTTGGCACGTCGAGGCACCAACGGTTCCACGGGTTTCGCCCAATTATAAAACAAACGCGGTGCACTCCGTAATTATCCAATTAGTGGATGTTCCACCTTCGTCACCCTTGCTTCGACCTTTCACGTATCCGTCTGTCCTCGTCCCTTGCGCGATTCGCGGCATGTCTGGCTGAATTACAAAAGCCGAAGCCCCTATTATTGCTTTGTAACGGGGATTCGTCGTCTATTGGGTTGTCCGTCAAATCGAACTTGCTGTCTTTTAAAATGTCCCGATGAATCACACTGCATACAAACGTGGATACGTAATTTTCCTAGAGACACACTAGGTATCCTCTGATGAGTACCAAGACAGGAAGATGCACAATAAACGTGGATCTTCCGGGGGTTCATTGGCTAGCGTGCGCCTGGCGTTTACTCCCCTCGATAAATCAATCACACACGAGCATCCGTGTAGCAACGTATTGTTTTTACGGTCACATGTGGAACCTTCTTCGCTTTCGTGTGCACTCGTACTTTGGTCACGCCTGTTAGGGCTGCTACAGTGTCAAGTCCCTGCGATCGTAATTCATCTTTCTGGACCTCCTCAAGTCACCAGTCGTCGACTTTACCCTGCAATCCACATTACTATGTATCCGTCCATATTACTGGGTAACGTCCATCTTCGTTACCTTGCATTTTACATTGTAGAGACATCCTAAAGAAAATAGATAAATGCCTACGTTGAATTCTTCATACATTCCCTGCAGATTCTCCCCGAGTTTTATCTCCTCAACCTTTGAGGCAATTTTCTCGTTTAATCCTAAAACAAGCGTTAATCGAAACTGGTAAAGCAATCGTATAGGAGCAAGGTAGTTCGTACGTCCGTTCGTCCATATCTTCGAACAGATGACAGGTGCAGAGGCCCCTCGTTAGATAAATTAAGCTTCGTTCCTAGCCTCCCGCCTCGTCCTGGCGGCTGATGCCGGTCTCTCCCTCAGCTTTGTCCGTCTCTCCCTCGGTTCCTGTCTCTCTCGTGCACGCGAGCTCGTTCGGGACTGGTTTCGAGTGGACTGCAAACACTCGTATAGCGGCAGCGACGGCGGCGGAGCTTCGAATCGCGCAGAAACCAGGCGCAAGACCAAGAACGGATCCGTTCTCGAGTCGCTACCAACCGGGCTACCGGTGATCGACGCTCGGTGTCGCAAATCGCGCGATATCCCCGTCAACGCGTTATGAAAATAAGAACGAAGGAAGGTTTCTTTTCAGAACGAATCCGGACTTTCGATATTTTCTGAACCTTACGCGGAGTTATTTAGTTAGGTGTTCTTTCGAGGAAGACGCAATGATAGAGCGTCTTCCTCGACAGTCTCGAGTTTAGACTCAAAAGCACGTACAATTTTTTAACAAATCTTGTCTTATTCATTTTTACCATAATTGTTGTACATTTATATGTATAGACTCTTTCAAATACGTCTTAGGAAAAATTCGGTGTACGGGCACAGTGGCCAAGTTCTCTTTCGTGGTCAAAAAAGGAGAAATTGATCAGAAGTAGTTAACGAGCCGTGACGATCGAAATTCATCGTAAGCAACGATCTTCCATCGAGTCCCATCGACGAAACGAATGAATACACGAAAACGGTTGCAATCCTTCCTGAAAGCTTCCACGGCTCCTTCAGTCTCGATTCGTTCGTGGAAATTACCTCTCGGCCGCGTCCCATCCATCGCCAGCGAGGTGTGCCGCTTCTATTTACCAGCGTCTCTTTTTCTCTCCACCCGAGCTGTCTCGCTCTTTTTGCGGAAACTGCCTGCCGCTTTCACCAGGTATTACCTGTAATGTCCGTTGCATCCATTACGCGTCATTATCCATCCATTAGTCGTTCTCCACGGGTCCGTGGACGCCTCGAAAGGACGCATACGCGTCCCGACACGCGGAATCGGACAGGTCTGCCCTCTTTTTTTTCCTCTTCTTGTCCCGTCTTTCCCTGCTTCTCGCGGAAAACGAGTATACGTTTTCGGCTCTTCAGATGTATCGACACGTATACACACTTCACATCATCGCGCAATTTCTTAACTGTCGTACTTTGGCGAGTCTCACTCGTGACGCACTCAAACATAAAAATCTTACTAAAATTATTAACACTCTTCAACTTAAAATTTAGGTCCAATTACAAGGATCGCTAAATACAAAATATTCACATTTTAATTTTTAATTTTTGTTTAAATATTATAAGTTTTGACTGACGCACCTGACAAATAAATTGTACGGCAAGGGGTTAATATTTCGTCTATGAATTTCGGGACTCGCAAAGTTTTGGGGATGCAATAACTTATTGTCGTTTTTCAGCAAAAGCTGATTATGACAGGATAAGAGTAGATAATTATTTAGAATAGTTATCGAATCCGCCAAAGTCCCATCGGTAGAACATTCCAGCGGTAATATAAACGCGAGAAAAGCGGGGCCGTAGAAAAGTCGACGTACCAATGTAAAGCGAGGGAGACCATGATGTAATTATGGTGGGACGGGTAACGAGGACACGTGTTTTCCATGGAAAAACCTTCGATCTCGAAGACGAGTCGAACAAAGCCCGGCGGATGATATAGGGGGTGGGAGAGACAGAGGAGAGAACAGAGGCTTCTTCTCTAAATGCTCGTTCACCCTCGTCTATTCATTCCACGTATGTCTACCTGCGATACACCCTTCTCCCCATTAACTATAGGATCCATTCATCTTCGAGAGCATAGGTGAACTTGTCCTCGCGATCTCTTCAGACACTCGATGATGCCCGTGCCGGGTCTCTTTGGCCTGTACAACTTCAAAGCCTTCTTCCTCGTCTGAAAGACAACGAACAAGAAACGAAGTAGAAAAAAATATTACCGCTGGACTTTCAAACTACTTTTGCCGGTTGAGCTTTTTTATAAATAAAATATTCTGAGAACTTTCTTCTGAAATGATCAATTTTCATGATTCGTGATTTAGCACTGTTAGATTAATTTTTGTGGGGATCATGAATAATATAGTTACACGGGAAGATCGTCGATCGAACTCGTACGATGCTACTTGTAGTATGGACGCCACAGACACGGTCTGTTTTCTATGGTGTGGGTCTGACGGGCGTCACCGGCAGCGCCGTGGCTAATTTCCTCGGCATTGAACCGCATTGTGCTCTAAATCGGCCTTCCCGCCTTCGGAAACCCACCGAGCTACGGTGTACAGTCTAGAGCAAATTAGTCTTTCCTAGGGAAAATTTAGAGGTGGGACAAGAATTTGAAGATGTAGAAATTCGAGCATAGACTTTTGGTGGAGTTGAAAATGTTTGTTGGTGCAAGTAAAATTTTCCTAATTCCAATTTTCCTCAATTCCCAATTCCCCCGATTCCAAATTTCTCCAATTCCAATTTTCCCCAATTCCTCCAATTACCAATTCCCCCGATTCCAATTTTTCCTAATTCCAAATCTCCCCAATTCCAATTTTCCCCAATTCCAATTTTCCCCAATTCCCAATTCCCCCAATTCCCAATTCTCCCAATTCCCAATTTCCCCGATTCCAAATTTCTCCAATTCCAATTTTCCTCAATTCCCAATTCTCCCGATTCCAATTTTCCCCAATTCCAAATCTCCCCAATTCCAATTTTCCTCAATTCCCAATTCCCCCGATTCCAATTTTCCCCAATTTCCAATTCCCCCAATTCCAATTTTCCCCAATTCCAAATCTCCCCAATTCCAATTTTCCCCAATTCCAAATTTCCCCAATTTCCATTTCCCCCAGTTCCCAATTCCCCCGATTCCAATTTTCCCCAATTCCAAATCTCCCCGATTCCAAATTTCCCCAATTCCAAATCTCCCCAATTCCAATTTTCCTCAATTCCCAATTCCCCCGATTCCAATTTTCCCCAATTTCCAATTCCCCCAATTCCCCCAATTCCCCCAATTCCCAATTCCCAATTCCCCCAATTCCCAATTCCCCCAATTCCAATTTTCCCCAATTCCAAATCTCCCCAATTCCAATTTTCCCCAATTCCAAATCTCCCCGATTCCAAATTTCTCCAATTCCCGATTTCCCCAATTCCAAATCTCCCCAATTTCTCATTTCCCCAATTCTCAATTCCCCAAATTCCAAGAGCTCTCCATAGAGCTCTCTTAGTTTTTGTACTCGATTCAGTTTGATGCACGCTGCTCCTTTACCGAAGAGAAAAATAGTATAAATCCGTTATGCAGGAAAATTGCGTTGCAAATTAATCTTTCCTAGGGAGAATTTGTAGATAGGACAAGAATTTGCAGAAATCGAGATTATCGTGCATTGCTCTCTTAGTTTTTGTACTCGATTCAGTTTGATACCCGCTGCTTTACCGAACAGAAAAATAGTATAAATCCGTTATGCAGGAAAATTGCGTAGCAAATTTTCCTAGAGAAAATTTGAAGATGGGACAAGAATTTGCAGAAATCGAGAATATCGTGCATTGCTCTCTTAGTTTTTGTACTCAATTCAGTTTGACACACGTTGCTTTACCAAAGAGAAAAATAGTATAAATCCGTTATGCAGGAAAATAGCGTAGCAAATTAGTCTTTCCTAGGGAAAATTTGGAGATGGGACAAGAAGATGTAGAAATCGAGAATATCGGGCATTGCTCTCTTAGCTTTTGTACTTGATTCAGTTTGACACACGCTAGAGAAAAATAGTATAAATCCGTTATGCAGGAAAATTGCGTAACAAGGTAAAAATTACGTACAACGATGAAATTCCGCGTCGTATCCTCTTGGGTCCAGGGTTGGAAAGGCTCGAGGAGGGTAAAAGGAAATTAAGGTGGCGCGCGAAGGTGGGGCGGATTTAATCGTGGTATTTTTTCCGCGAGAAGCACGGAGCCACGCGAGTCGAGTTGAAAGTCGCGAATCTTCTGGTAGGTGTCGGCGGTTCCTTGTGTGCCGCTAAGAAATCGTGAAACGGGTTGAGGATGCGTGGAGTGTAAGGGGTGAGAGAGCGACTCGACGTCGAGAGGGATCCGCCCTCCGGTGAAGGGTCCAGGCCAGTAGACAGTCTCACTAATTACGCCGCGCCTCATTAGCGTGGAAGCCTGGCAAGTCGCTTAAGGACACGTACGACGACTCTTCTTCTTCGGTTTCGTCAAAGATACGGATACTTTTTTTCTTTTTTATTCTCGTTCTTGCTCGAGGAGGACACAGAGATGGAAAAAGGGACGGCCTTTGCCCGCCGCACCTCTCCTCGACTCGCTCACGGAATAGGAAAAAAAATATTAGCAATGAGAGAAATCCTCTTGTCGTGCAAGGGTTGTGTCGGAGGAGCCGAGTGTTACCATCGGCGACCTGGGCTTTCGTGCTCTATCGGAGGTACAATCAAAGACAAATCTAAATTTTTATTACACCAATATTGTTCGATTTATTACATCAAATTTTTCGATGTTACCGAGAGCCATTTTGTATCCTGAATTGTAACATAGCATTTATGTGGTCTTCATCGAGATTCAAACTTTCAGTTGATGTACCAGAAGTGCAAGCTTATTATCCCCTTGCACTACGACTTATTTGTCAGGTGCGTCAATTAAGCTATAATATTAAAATAGACAAAAAAATTGAAATGTTATTTCGATATGTTATTATTCAATTGTTGTCTATGCAAATTATAATTGTACTTGAACTCCAAATTGAAGCGTATTAAAAATTTGAGTAAAATCAATCACGGCCGAGGTACGAGTGCGTCACGAGTCAGACTCGTGAAAATAGTGCAAGGGGTTAAACATACTTTTAATACAAAATACGTTCTAAAATCAAGTATGGCTGGCAATCGAATGTTCGACAAAATTCGATAATGTTAAGATGCGGATCTCGTTAAGGACCACCGACGGGATGGCTTTGATTATCAATTGTTCGGTTGACCAGCTAGATCCGGCAGATCGTTCCCCGACTTCGGGCCAATTCTCTCTCTGCAAGCGTGAAACTCCATTAGAGAAGGGGCCAAAGGCAGTCTTGCACGTCGCTTCGATCTGTCCCTGTGAAGGGTTCGTGCGATTTCTAGTGGCTAATAGAAAGGCTGACCCTCTCTCGTGCCCCTAGGGCTACCGCGATCCAGAGTCCCCGACTTGCCCCCCAAGGCTCGATTCGTTTGGACTTTTACTTAAAACCAAACCAACCCCATTCGATTTGCGAGATCGATGTTATCTGTCGACTGCACGTCTTCAAATCGCAATCAGGAATCTTATATTGATGCAAATAAAGTTTCTATTTTAATTTGAATTAAGATGCGACAGATTAAATTCGAGAGAAATTTTGCTATTCGTCAATCACGTTTAGCGAACGTTTTTCCTTTGAATTTCTGTTACGTTGACTTCCGGGATAATTTAAGAGTCGAGGACCATCCTGTCCGTTCGCATTACTGTCGGAGCAAAGATCGTACGTAAGAAAGGGAAAAAGAAAAGGTCTGCAGAACAATCTTCTTTTTTTCCTCGTCCAGCTTTAGGGGATGATCTGAATGGCTCGAGGCTCTTTCACGTAATGCCGCATAAAAGTAAATGGTGCGCATATCCTAGACACGGGGCAGTCCACGAAAAAAAGGTATTCTGTTTTGTCAGAGATCATCGATACACCTGTGCCGCAACCCTCAATTTTCTTCTCTTTAGTCTCCGTTTGTTCCCTCGTCTTTCCAAAGTAAACGGTGCAATTTCCTTTCTAATACTCTTGTAATCCGATTACTTTACAAAATCTTACACAATTTTCAGTTGTAAATTGTTCATGAAGTTGTACGAATGTCTACCGAATTTTTGCAAGCATCTCCAGGGGGTGTAAAGTATATTCTGTTAAAATTTTGTGATAAAAATTCTGGATACCGAGAGATAAAGCATCAGTTAGGTACCGAAGAAAACTGTAACGTCTACCGAATTTTTGCAAGCATCTCGAGGGGGTGTAAAGCATATTTTGTTACAATTTTGTGATAAAAATTCTGGATACCGAGAGATAAGGCACCGGTTAGGTACCGAAGAAAACTGTAATGTCTACTGAATTTTTGCAAGCATCTCAACGGGGTGTAAAATATATTCTGTTACAATTTTGTGATAAAAATTCTGGATACCGAGAGATAAGGCATCAGTTAGGTACCGAAGAAAACTGTAACGTCTACCGAATTTTTGCAAGCATCTCAAGGGGGTGTAAAGCATATTCTGTTAAAATTTTGTGATAAAAATTCTTGATACCGAGAGATAAAGCATCGGTTAGGCACCGAAGAAAACTGTAACGTCTACCGAATTTTTGCAAGCATCTCAAGGGGGTGTAAAGCATATTCTGTTAAAATTTTGTGATAGAAATTCTTGATACCGAGAGATAAAGCATCGGTTAGGTACCGAAGAAAACTGCAGTCGTGGGATTCTGTCCGGTGCCCTCCAGAATTTCTGCTCCTTTTCCTTTCTTCGCTTTCATTCCAATTAACCTTGAAGCCACGAAACGGCTAGGAGGCACGCCGCAGGATGCGAGGGAGAGCATAAAGGGGGCAGTCGAATGAGATTAATTCAGAAACGACGACGAGCTTTTGCCTCCCTGTGTTGCGTACGCACGATTATACCGCGGATATACAAAGCTGCCTGATGTCTCCTTTCACCGTGTATGAACTCCAAAAATTTATCTATTTACTCGAGGAAGACTTACAGATTAATTCGTCAGATTTTACTTTATGAAAGACTAGGATTCTATAGATTCTTTAAGGTTCTGCGATTGATTAAAGAATGATTAAAAAGAATTTCAACCCTTTCGAGAGGTGACTCACAGTCACTATTATATTTAATTCAATAATTTTAAATAAGCATTTTTTAACGTGTCACGTGTGATGTATAAACATAGTGAAACAATAGTGGAAATTATTAGTAAAGAAAGAATAACCTCAAGAAAATTCATTTAACTTTTTAACTAATTTTTAAAATTGCGGTTTGTAAACAATCAAAGTATCTTCGAGTACAAAGGGTTAAAAGAATTCTTCAATTTTTAAGATAGAAGTAAGAAATGTTTCTTTTTCTTGCTTAAATATAACTGCTACTGTGGGATTTTTGCACCCTCTGAAAATCGTAATAGTTTTAAGATTTATTGCAAACGAAGTGAATATTTTTGAAGTGCATTTCTAAATATTAATCGAATAAAACTAAGAAATATTTGTAGATCACCGTTGACCCTCTAACTAGTCGATCCAGTTTCGGAACGAGGGCCTCGTGTTTTCTTTCATATTCTTTTTTCATTTCATTTTTTTTACCTTGGCACACGATTTGTTCGCGCTCGGCTGATCTCGAGAACCCGCTCGGCGCTATTCTACGCGCGTTTGTAATATCAAGAAACCGCAGGAGCGGAGAAATCCGCGGTTAGTATCCCGGTAAACGCAAAGAAAAGGTGAGTCGAGGTCCCGAGGGTGCGGTTTTCCACCTCATTTCCGCGCGAAGTGAGGGAACAACGATTCCGCCGTCGAAACCACCCTCTCTCTCTCTTCTCCTATCCGATCGTTCCTCTTTTCCTCTCTCAATCTCTTCTATTGTGCCTTTCCGTAGTCACCGCTGAGGATCATCCGTCGAATCGGATTTTAACAGGCGCCGTACTCCTCGGTTTTTACTGGTCCTGCCGGTTCCTACGGCTTTACACCCCCTTGAATCAGGATAAACTCTTTTTTCTACCATTTTCTTCTACTTTTTCGTCATTTCTCGCGAACGTTCAGAAACACCAAATATGCTATCGTTTTTGTTTCTCGACATAGGTCTATCAAACATTTCTAAGATATCTAACACTAAACCCGGCATATAATGTGTACTCAATTTGAAGTTAAAAGATAAATAAGCAAACGAAACATAAATTAGTACACAAATTTATTTTTTATCTCGATGAAAATCAATTTTGAATTCAAGAAATATACTTTAACAAAATGTGTGCCTATAACAAGAATCTTGTGGAGCGGTCTTTTCACTGGTTTGGTAGTTTTAATGTTAAAATATGTTTGCTTTGAGCAACTGAAATAAACTGAACAAAGAATGTTTGCTACAAATTAAATAATTAAAAGAGAGACAAGTATGTTTAATTAAATAAACATACTCTACGTACACATAGAGCACATGTGTACATACATGATGCTCTTACAACAACCTCAAAGAAGAATAACATCCTTGAGATTGTTTCTTGATCATAGTTTCACGTTATGTACATTAGGGTTAAATATGATTTTATTCAACTAGTCCATATGTAGACTCCAACATATATCCAGCTCTAATAATTAAAAACAATATTAAAAATTGTAAATACTCCTACTCATCCTGAACACTAGTTTTCATGTAGCTCATCTGTCCACACTTTATGCATCCAAAAAAAAGAGCTCCATAAAAATCGCTGACTATTCGATTAATTATCGATGAATAGATAGACTAGTGTTGTCTCACGCTACCAGTTAAAGAGTCCTCCAGTCCCTTTCCTTTCGATTGTCCATCGGAAGCGTGAACGTCTTTCAATGGCCTAAGTGGTGGTATCCATGACACGTTTTGATTCCTCCGCAACATATCGGGTTTCACCGTGAATAACCGTGTTCCTAGCTTAAAGTGATCTCGTTTTGGACGTACCGACTTGTTGACCCATCTACCCGCTACCGAGGTATCTGATTTCACTGGTTTCGAGGACTCCAGATCGTCCTGGACAGCCTGTGGAATTCTCTTCACCGGCTCCTACGGAATTTTCTGGGGGCGCGGCTCGAATTTCGCGGTCAAACCGGAAATTGGGATATCGTTTGATAGGTGTTTACTCTACTTCATTCCATTTCCTCGAGGATACTTAGAAATTCTTCTTGTGTACATTCACACTTTTACCAAGGTTCCTGATTTTGGAATTTTTGTACTTTTCAATTGGATCATTTTTTAATTCTGGAATTTTCATCCACAGTTATCGAGTTCACTCCCGAGGCATAGAATCTTTAAATTTTTAACCCTTTGCGCTCGAGAGGCGCCATTCGATTTAATACAATAATTTAAAAGAAGCATTATTTAATTAATTCTATAATAGTGCTTATGTGATGTATAAACATAGTGAAATAGACAATAGTGGAAATTATTAGTAGAGAAATAATAACTTCAAAAGAAGTCATTTACCATTTTAATTAATATTTTGAAGTTGCTGTTTGCAAACGGTAAAATTATCTTCGAGTGCAAAGGGTTAATTTTTTCATTTAACTTCTTGAATTCCCCAAATTCCAAAAACTTGACAACTTCCCAAATAAAGAAAGATGCTTTCTGCACATCTATCTCGGCGCAAAAGTTTTAACGAAGATTGAAGTCGAAGAATAAGTGGATGCCCTTGGAGTTAGACGGTGGATGTTCGGCAAGATCGTCGCCTAGCGGGTTCTCGCACGCCCGGGCACTCCAGAGCCCTCGAAGAGCCCTTGATTTTGCAATCCGTAGGAAAGTCTCGCGGCACACAGAGCCCCCGTGAAGGGGCGGAAAAGGGGGACAGAGACGACAGACACGCACACGCGTTGTCCCGAGGACAGGAAAAAAACAAGGGACAGAAGTAGCAAAGGCAAAGAGGGAAGAAGGCGAACGAGGTGAAAGAGGGTTGCGAGGGAGGACGATATCCCTCTCGGTGTAGCATTTGAAGGAGACACGGTTCCCTTTGCAACAGTAGATCCTGATGGGACACCGCCATACTGGGTGTCTCGCCATCTTCCTTTTCAACCACGAAATTTGCAAATCTTTTTTTTAACTCGTGGAATATTTCAATTATTAGGGGTACCGAAAAGTAATCAAAATTTCTTCGATGATTTCAAAGTTTTTCTATGAACAATCGAAGGACTTTTTTTAAGAAGGGAACAGTTGCCTTTACGCTGGCAAAAAGCGTTAGAAAGTGATGGATATTATTTTGTTGATTTAAGATTTCTTTAATAAATAAATATTTTTCGCCAGCAAACAAGATTTTGATTACTTTTCGGTACCCCTAATATAATTATATTGGAAGTTAGATATGTAACAGCTTCATGTTATATTTAATTTTAATGTTGGACTCTTGGAGGATACTTGCGTGATGGTTGGTTTACTTTTAATCGACCGATGTTCACATATGTGAAGTTTAATATTGCTCTGATATATTTGGGGGTTTATGACAGGAATAATTGCAATATCTGATAGGAGTAAGTGCGTCATAGACACCGTTACAAGTTTGAAAAGTCGAAGATCGAAATGAAAGATTAAGCGAGACACCCAGTATCGGCGAGGAGAGAAAAAAAGGATGGCGGAAAGAAAACGAGGCACAGGAGAAGAGAAGAAGAGACACGCTCGGCGGGAGGAGGAAGAGGATTGAAGCATCCTCGACAGTTCTAGGATACTCCTTGCCGGTATCCTGGGGTCCTCGGTGTACAAGGACCATCCTCTTCCTCTTCCTCTTCTTCGTGACGCACTCTTTCCCTCCCCTTCTTCCTCCTTCCTGCGGTTTACGCGTCCTCTCCTCTTTCTCTTCTTTCTTCTTAACTCCGTTACAAAAGTCGAGTAGCCAGCTTTTCAACGCTTTTCAGGGATCCATCGTGTCGTCCCGCGACCTTCTTCCTTCCTGCTTTCACTCGCGTGTTCCTCTCCTCGATTCCTTCCTCCTCGATCTACTCGGTCGTCGAGTGATCGCGTATAGGACTCGATATCGCCTAATCACGATCCTCCAACCGGCAGCGAAGACTCTTGAACGCGACTTTTCGACGCCGTCGGAAGAGCCGGGGAGGCGTGATTGTTTTTTCTTCTGGTCCTGCTTTTTTCCACGACGTTCAAACGGGCTTTCGAGAGACCGTTTAGCCGACTGAAGGATCTTTGGATGGATGATGTTGGTCGTCAACGAGAAACCCTTCACTCGAGTAATGTTTGATTTCATTCGATGCTACGTTCCGCGACGAGTATCGGAGAGTTCTTCAGCGTTTAATGCGCTGCCAGTTGCCGGCAACTCGTTCATTGGCGCCACCGGTTATATCGCCACGCTAATTCCACTATTTGCTAATTTAGGCATTTGCAATTTCGAATTTTGCCAATCATCAAACTCCGAGCATCCGGAATTTGGAGATTCGAGAAGTTAGAAATTTTTAATGACTTGAGCATCAGGAAATTTAGGAGTTTAACTTGAAGGTTTGAAGAGACTATATTATTCAACATTCGATGTTCATTGACACCAAAGAGACATTGACAGTATCTTACTAGCAGCAAACGCTGAAAGACCAAAAGTGCGAATAGAGTACATCGATCGTGAATCTCTTAGGTCGATTCTTGGGAAGAAATCGATTCGGAGATTGCTACGGGCTTTTGGACGGCACGGGCCGCGGTTGAATCTCTTCACAGGTGCACAAGTAGCTGTGTTGATTTATTTGATAAATGAGTAGTGGATAGGGCTTTAAGCAGGCGAGAGAGAGGGAGGGCTCTCCAGCGGAGAGTCCTACAACGCCGAGCGCACTACTCTTTCGCTCTTCTGCTCTCGTTCCCTCTTTCCCTTTTTTCCATCCCTCTTGCTCCCTCAAATCAAACGTAGAACCAGTTGAACCGACATAGGTCCCACGAGTGCGACTCGAACACTCACTAGGTCGCCCGCCACTTTCATCCTCCACGTGATTTACCCTTTCCTTCTCGCGAATCATCTTGTCTCCTCGAATTTCTATCAGACGAGTCATCAGACACGCAAAACCGCGTTTACGTATTTCTTAAATTAACTGTGCTGTACATAGTCTCTTCGCTTATGACATTTTTTTATTGTCGCCATTTTACATCGACTGCGAAGTGCTTCTATTGGCTGCATACTTTGAGCAGTATGCTGAAGGAAATTTGTCAAAGACACTTTCTGGTAAATTAACGAGTGTGGTATAAGCTTGCTAGGATCTGATTTGAATGTAAAAACAAACTAACATATGTTCACACATCTTTGAAGTAGTGAAATGACGTTATGCTATGAGAACCGATCTGAAAGATTAGTTACTTGTAAGATAATTGTACTAATTAAAACAGAGAAGAATTTGAAGAATATGTAAGCGTACTATAAATCGTCGACTTCAGAGACATAACAAGTAGAAGGTAAATGATACTTGGTTGCGAATCGAACGACTAAGACGGTATCAGGAAAGAAAGAAAAATGGAGGGATGGCAGTCGGATGTATACGCGAGACGCGAGTTAATCGGAAACGGCTGAGCAAGCAAGCAAACTATGCAGAAGTCCGCGTTTTTTCTTCTCTTTTCTCCGTGGTGGCGAACACTTTGCCCGCTCGAATTTCCGCCGATATTTCCGTCTCCTTCCCAGACAGCGAAAATATTGACTCTGTCAGCCATGGTTACAACGCCGAACAGAAACGATAGAAGCCGGTACAAATTAGGGGCGGATGTCGTATTGTTTCGGAACAATGTCAGAAGGATTAGCCGTCCGTACACACCGGAGAACGTCCACGTAAAAACCTCTGCCTCGGTCCACGATTTATCCAACGGAATCTGCGATATATTGAAGTCATCTTTGTTGTTTAATTTGTATGCCTGTTTAATCTGCTAAATTTAACGTTATTATAAAGTGTATGTTAGAAGGTGGTAATTAACGCGATAAAAGAAGACTCAGCTGTTTCCTCCGACACGAGTTCGTACGTTTGTCTGGTAGATCGAGCATAGGAAAAAGTGGAAAGACGCAGGAAGAAAAGGGAATAAGAGGCCGAGAACGAGGGATTACGAGGAGTGGTTAAGGGAGCAGGAAAGAGAAGAAGGAAAAGAGAGAGAGAGCATAATCAAAGAGCTTCGAAAAATCAGGATGCACTTAGAAGCACGTACTCGGCCTATAGAGAGGCATTCAGTTATACTGGTGAGTTTGGAGTCAAAGCAAGGACCCTTGCCTCAGCCGGCGCATTACCTCTGGCTGCTCTCGCTGTCGTCTATGCCCCACGTTTATATCCACCGCTACCTTTTCCTCGGTAACCACGATGCTGCATGTATTTACGATCACCCGGTAACGATCAGCTGGGTCTTTACGGTCCAGCATCAACGCGATTATTGCGAGTAGACTCCACATTCCTCTATTGTTCTCGAACTTCATTTTCGAGACATTTTCATCTGTCAATTTTCATTCATAGCTGTTGTGAATGGCACATGAACAAGTGGACACTAAGGTTCTAATCAATTTGACAAGTTGAAAATAAGAGAATTTCAAATTTCTGGACTACAAAGTTGTATCTGCTAATATTATAAAATGTGGAGTTTGTGCGAAAATTAGATATGCCGGCGATGGCACAGCACAGTCTACCTCTTGGAAAGACAAGGGGGCCGAGATCAGCGATTCCGTCGTCGTTATCGACGATGAATAATTAATGCCGTTAATGAATTAAAGATCACCGGAGGTTAAAGAAAGCCAGCTCGGCAAGGCTGGCTCGTTAAATATTGGCTGCATCTTGCCTCGCATCATCGGTGTATCGATTTTGTCGCAGACTCTCCGAGTTTCTGACTCGGAGGACGAACATAATTTCGAAACCGCCAACTCATCGATAGAACGTTTTACTTTGTGCAAACTATCGGGTCGAGACTGTTATAATTCGATATAAGTATGTACAGAAATAAAATAAAATTATTTCTTATACATAAGTCTGCATATATTTCTCTTTATGAACATATTTTACCAATAAGTATAATAAATAGATAATCAAGAAATCTACGTTTCCTAATATCAAAAATTATTCAAAGAAAAAAAGATGTTCTCTGACGGGATTCGAACTCGCGACAATAAGTTTGAAGTCTCGTACGTTGCCAACTGCACCATGGTCACTATCGAACGAAGAGTCTCGCTTCTCGCACGTATCTATACAGGTCTTTGACACCTATTTTATTCCGTAATTAGCCGCACATTTGCCGCTATAATTTCAGTTACATTTAGCGCGCACATGAACCTATCATTCAGGCCAAGTTTCATCGGCGAGGACCACATTCGAGGCTCTCCTCGCGAGAGAGGTTAAAGCGGGTGGCAAAGGCGTCAGATAAGGCACCATCGTTGATTGGATCACCGCGAGAAATCGATACCTCGAACCCCTCTCGCCTCCTCCACGCGCTTCTCCTTCCTCGTTTTCTACAGGCTCTGTCTTCGTCGTTCTTCGAGGGGTACGCGTCTCTCCTCCTCCATCTCGGTGTTCCTCCTCCTGGCCGCCGCCGCCGTGGCTGCCTCCAATTTCCCCGTGACGGGCTCCTGGAGGATTCTCGAGTGCCCTCTCATCGCCCTCTGGGCCATCCGACCGAACTCTGTCCAGCAGTCTCCATGCCAACACCCGCTCGATAAATTTATTGGTCGCCTCTGACACGAGTGCTTCTGCATACTTCTTTCTTCGTCTCTCTCGCGTTACGCGTCTTATACCGCTTCGTCTCTTCTCTGTCTCGTGGACGATATTTCTTGGACGATGCTCCATGCGGGACCTCGCCAAATGTCACGCGACCCTTGCAGTTTCGGTTACTCCACGCTCGATTCTTCGAGGATGCTTCTCCGTCGCTCGAACGGTCGCTGCATTCCTTCCTAATAATTCTGACTCCGAGTAAAGCTTGTTTCAAACTTTATCGCGATTAAAAGTTCTGACAATTCGTACAATGGTCGCTCTTTCACAAATCGTAAACCAGTTTTCGAAAGTTCCTCCCGCTGGACAACTTTGCGCGCAAAGGAATCTTACAATGCAATCGCAGAAAGTCATTAATCATCGAGCAACGACGGTGGTCCGAGCTGTCGTTCTATAGGGGGTTCGCAATTAAACGCCTAGCGAATTACGGGGGAGCAGTGGCACGCAGTCCATGCGGGGCTACTTGGGCCCCGGTATTGGATCCCGTCGTTGGATGGGGCTCGAATCAATCCGGCTCCCCTTTGCGAAATTGTAAATAAATTAGGAGCTGCGCGATCGCGAGAGTCAACACGTTACTCGCGCGCGACCGACCAACCCACACTTTCCTGTTTGGTGCACGTGTGCGTGTCATGGCGCCACACACGCGTTCGTTCTTCCCGCGGCGCGCATGCGCGGACGAACGAGCCCGAACAGCCCGGTGGGCGTGCGTCTAACGGGTTGAACGAGGACAGGGCGAGATACGGGGGTGAGTCGGTGGAGGGCCTGGAAAGAGAAAGAGTCGAGGGCACGGGAGGAGCACACAGACGAGGGACCAACACATCGGTGTCGCGTTTATTAACGCACGTTGCACGGTGGGGTTTGCTGGCACAGCATCGGCTGTGCGGCAACCAGCCAGGCAGGGTCAAGTGTTTCTCTCCGTCCTCCTTCGATCTTCGCCCTTTACCGTTCTCCTTCTCTCTCATCTGCCTCTTCGTCCCTCCTCCGTACACCCTGTCCTACCTTCTTGCCTGCCTACCCCCGCGTGCGTCCCTCTTGCCACCCGCCTCTTCCCTCGATTCTCTCTGCACACCACCCCCCTCCGGTTGCTTCGACCAAGCTGAAATACCCGGAGAACGAAACGACGCTCGCGGTCACGCTTTTACTTGACGTATGCGTTTTATTCCGCTCGCGATTGTTAATCCGGAACCATAGATTGATTTTTCTGTCGCAACTATGATACGATTCGGTGGATCTTGATAGCTCCCTTAGAATTGACATTTGCTCCGAGTTTCGGGGAAGTTCGAGGACCTGAAAATTTGAAAGTTTATAAACTTTTGATACTAGATACATGAAGTAACCTACTATGCGAAGAGAACTAGTTTATATCGTAGAGGCACTATCTTGGTCCCTAATTATGTCAGTGCTGATCTTACCAAAGCCGATAGGTGTTAAGTGACTAAGGCCACCGACTACTTTTAGTAATCTGCGCATGTTCCATAATGTACTTCGTATCTGAACATAAATTTCGATAACAGTCACCGTCAGAACCATAGAAGCACCTGTAAACGCCTGGAGCGGTAAATTCCAATAACGATCTCCCGATACAGCATCCTGTAAATCTTAAATCTCGTTGCATCGACGCTAAAAATGTAAAAAATTTCTGAATCTCACTGTTACGCATAATTTGTAAGAACTTTGAAATACTTACGGTTGTAAAGAATGCATGTGGTTTCTCTTATTATGTACCACTCTTTCATCGTGCGATCGAAGATGTTCTCTGTGACCGATCTCCATGCCTTCTCTCCGGCTGCGAACGTTAGAAACGGTCGCCCATGAATACCGGCTAACCCTAATCGATGAAAAAAGCATTAGCGAGCGATATCAACGCGCCGTTGGCCTCGTCGTTATAACACCGACCAAGGTTTGCATTTTCTTGTCGAGGGAACGAGCGAGAACGCAGGAAACGGAGAAACGGGGGCGCGACCGAGGGAGAAAGAAAGTAAAAGTCGTCGGTGGGGTAAACGTGTCTCGTCTCTCGTTTCGTTTCGTTTCGTTTCGCGGAGGTAGGAGGCTCGTCGAGGCGCTAGAAGGACCGGCTTCGAGGGCCTCCATTACCGTCGACTGAAAAGAGGAACAGGAAAACGCTCGGTGGTAGAAAGAGAAAGAGAAACGGGGAGGAAGGGATGGTTAGAGGAGGAGAGATCTTGAGCTGCACCCGGCTCGTTTCTTCTTCTGCAGTGCGCAAAGGCGAGAATGAACGGTGGTAGGCCGGCAAAGGGTAAGAAGAAGAAGAAGAAGTAAAGGAGGAAGCTGAAGTCGAAACGCGAGGAACCGGCGCAAAGAGAGGAAGTCGAGGAGGAGAGGAGGGCCGTGTAGAAGCGGCGGAGGAATTACCGGTTCGTTGGCTAACTGGCTTCATAGAAGAAAAACCTCTTTATATCTCGCGCACGCACGTAAGCTCATAGCACGGGGCTGAAAAACGCGCCTTTAAACCTCGAGTTTCATCGAATACACCCCGTGTACGAGTGGTGCGCGGAACAAAGCCACCGGAAATCGCCCGAGTGGTACTCCGGCTTGCTAGGCGCCATCTTGTACAGGCCTTCAGCCACGATGGGGAACGTACGTTGCTGCCGCCGCCGCCGCTGCTGCTGCTCATTGTTTTCTTCTTGTCATCAGGTAGTTGCCGTCCACGTTTCGACGGAGCACAACCCCTTTTTCTTGTTTTGCTCTTGCGAGAAATGTCTCGAGACATGCAAGTTTTAAATCGGGGCTGACTTTGATGTCGGCACTGTTGTTTGGAGAACAGTCATGTTCTTTGCAGAATGAACGTGGAGGACTTGTGGACTTTCGATGGTTTATCTTAGGTTATTCTTCCAAATAATCATTGTTCGTAATGCGATCGTGAGATTAATTTTATGCTCCTTAGTTGGACGTATGCGTATCGCGCTCTTTGATTATATTCGAAATATAACATTAATACAATTTAAACTTTGGAGAAATTATCGTATATCTGATGCTACCAAAGTCTGAAACTTTGCTTCTTTGATTTCGTGTATTAAATTTCCAAGGCACTTTCGTCAATGGCCGCTTTGACTATTGTAAGGGAATCAACAACCTTCCCGTTAGAAAGTCAGCATCGTGGCAACCTTGATACACACTAGTTTCCCTTATCCCTTTCTTTTTTAAATATCGAAATCGCATATCCATTCTTCTTGCGCAAACATTATTCCTCTCGAGCAGTCCCTCCAGTCTTATACGCTTAGACGAGTGTAGGTAAACATTGTATAGCACGTGTAAGTAAAAGGTAAGCTAAATAAGCGTCTTCTCCTTCCTCTTTGCCCCCTCTCGTTCTCTCCTCCTTCCATTTTTTCTTCTTTCTCTCGTGCTCGGATACACGCCAGCAGGAGCGTGCACGAAGTGTCTCTTACCAGCACCGGTGCCTTTTCATTCGAGTTAGTCGGTTGGTCTCGCCTCTCGAGGAAAGCGCGGTTAAAGGGTTTCGATTTCCGTGCTGCGCCCGCCACGGGTCTTTTTCTCCCGTTCGCGGGGGAGAGAATTTATACGCGCCTCGAACTCCGCCGACCTGTGCCTCCGCCTTTAATTTTCTAATCCTTCGAACGGAAACGCTCCGACGCTCGCAGTCGACCTCCTCTCTGATTCCTCTTCCGTGAAAGTCGTCTCCCGGCTTCACAGTTTGCGACCAATTTTCCTGGAGCTTTGAACGGTTCACGGAACTTCTGGCATCATTGAAATCGCTGAAACGCAAAAATATAATGTACTTCGAATTCTTGTTAAGACATGTAATTTCATTTTTAAATAAATGGAGACTAATCAATAATGCAACAGTTTAAAGATTAAACTTTCATGATCTCCGTATAGGGATTGTTTCCAAAAAAGGATTTCGTACTCTGTAAACTGCAGACTCTCCACAGAGAAATAAATCAAAATGTCTGCTATCGAAACGCAGGCAAACTAAATATTCGCCAGTGGATATTGCTAAGCTATAAAGTGCTCCAGCCAGCAGTCAGCTGGAACTAACGATATCGATGAAACATTGATGCATTAATTTTGATGAAATTTTAAAGTTTGAATTGATACATGATAAATGTTATTCCATGGCCATTTGATATACAACAACCTGATAAAATCAGAGTTCCGTGCTGTTAAAACCGTTGAAAATGGCGATTGGTTTTTAACGGTGAACTTCGACAAAAACTTTGGCAAAACGTTTTATGACGAATGGAAAAACGACAAACGCGAAGAATAAAAATGGGGCTATAGATGGGGGTGAGGGGGGACGTCGGGTCGGACGGGAAAGTGTAATTTCAGTTTGAAACAGGAACGGGAGAGGCCGACCCACATCGAGGCTTCGAGTGTTTGTATTGCTGACGCGGCGATCCAATCCAATCCAATACCCATGGCGGATAGGCAACGCACAGCGCATATACTACCTAACGTATGAACGAATATCTCTCTCTTTCCATCATTTCCCCTCTGCCTTTCCAATACAATTTCGCGGGCTTCAGCGTCGAGCAGGCGGAGCTTTCATTTTGTAATTAATTGTCCGCCATCTTAATATTGGAAAATCATTTTTTCCAAACGACCGAAACTTTCCAATTAAATCGCTATCACCACCATATTGAATCCTTCTCCCTGAAACAGCGGATAAATGTGTCTATGCAGTACGTAAAATTGAACGCATTAAAAATGTTTAATTTCGTTTAAACGGGAACTAATGAAAATTAAATGCAACAATCATATTACACGCAGCGATAGACAAAGTAGACATTGTTGATGTAGATATTGCCATTACCGCCAAGAGGCTGCAGCGTAAATGAATCCAACACAAAAACGTATCCAGTAAAGTGGAAGAAGTTATGCTCCTATGGAAACAGTGAAATTAATACCGTAACGAGAGGTACAGCATCGGCAGAGCCGTCTAATTAAATACCTGAGCGTGGTAACGATCTTGACCCTTAGGATGGGGTTGAAGCGGTCAGCCGGGTCTGCGTGCGTGGCAGTCGGCTGCTATTATCATAAACGCAACAATAACGAGGGATGATCCGACGTGTAAACTGTTAAACCCTCCCCCTTTGGCCCTTTTTTCGGCGAGGGTGAGGATTACCGTGGGGGTCCCTCGAAGCCGTTCCAGGGTTGGAATCCACGGGGGATGTTATTGTTGCCGCAGAGAACGGGAGAAAGCCGAGCTAGCTCCTGGAATAGAGACAGGACTCTATAAACTGGTAGACGAATTCACAGGACCACCCCTTCGACCCTCGATAATATTGACGATGTTTGCCACCTTTCATTACGAGCTCGATTGAATCAGAGTGTACGATTATCATGCGTCACTGATAGTCTCCTTACACTGTCAAATCGCTGAATCTCGGGATCTCTCACTGAACTTATCCGTGTTATGTCACAGTCTCTTGATGTGCTTCGAGAATTACGTTGGGTTTTTGTGTGTTCCTGCAAAAGTAGATCATTAAGAATCGTACGGGTAACTCGGTACTACCTACTTGCCTAGTGTAAACGCGTCTTAAGGCTGACTCGTTTTAACTGGAATAAGTGGATCGATGGTCCCTTGGATGAACGCATCGGTGGCAGACAACGGGAGACGAGCGCGCGTGGAATACATGAATACGAGATTCGCGAAGTTCATTACTGTGTTTTCCGCGGATCCTCGAGGTCTCGCGAAAGGCTCGCGCCCGATCGGGGCTTTACCGCGACCGCCTCCTCCACGGTTAGCTTATAATCAATTCAATTAAAATTGATTTCCACTCGTCACGATACATCAAACAAACGGAGTCTCGTACTCGTTTCGTCGAGCGCTCTCTCCCCTCGACTACCGTAAAAAGCATGATTCGAAAGCGAGTTATAAATATTCAACGGGAGTCAAAGACGACCCGTAACGGCGAGTAGTAGTCGCAGCAGTATAGAGGGCGTAACCGTTTTGTCCTTTTGTCAGCGTCGTCATTATATCGTGTGCCTCCAATTTCTTTTTTTCTACTCGTCTCGCCGCAGTCGTGTTTGCGTGGGCGTGCGGAGCGAGGATTCGACGGCTTCCTGGGGGAAACGACGATCGTATAACGGGGCGCTGTCTTTCTCTGTTTCGCGCTGTGCGTGCCTGCCTGATTTCTCTGCGTCGTTGCACGCGCCTGCCTGCACCGGGCGCATTGCCCTTTCGAAAATCCGTTATTAGCATCGAGGCTCCATTATGACGTTTCGCGATGCTGACAAACACTTGGCCCCGCCGCTCTGTCTTCCGTTCGACGTGCCCGGGCTGCACGCGCGTTTACATATTATTCGAGGGAACACGTGACACGCGCCGCCACGCTCCGTCTTCCATTCACCTACGCTGATATTGTGCCCGGGAACACGGCCTTCTACGTTCCTTCTTTCCCCGTTGATAGACAAAGCCACTGCAATATGTAGGTACAACGATTAACGCGACTTCGTTCGCAGGTTCATCGATGGCTCAGTCTTACTCGTTTGTACAAGTACCTGGGTAAGTCCAGTCAATTGAAATTTGAGTATCTTCTTGGACACCCAATTTATATCTCCGTAATTGTATGCTTACTCGACTTAGACACAAGTAGTCGAAACCGATTTCAAAGAGTACTAGCTCTCTTAATAACTGACCCGTTTGAGTCAGTTTGTACTACATTGTTATCTTGTATATTATCTTCTATAGATGTTCAGAGTGTCACTGAATTTGTCCAGGTTATCAGAGCAGCGAATATCAGGGAGGATACGAGAGTGCCGGTTCCAGTCAAACGGCGCCTGGCCCTTGGGCGAGGGGATACGGTGTACCTCATAATTACCAGCGTTTTCCAGAATATCAGCAGAGGAATAACTACAGTGGTCAACAGTACGGAAGGAACCAGTATCAGAATCAACAGTACAGCAGCTATGGCTCGCAGCAGTACAATCAACGGGTAACTGATTCTTCAATTTCTAAAAATAATTAAATTAGAATTATATTTCGTTTGAATAATTAAAGTAGTTTCAATGATTTTTACGGAGTAGTATTAAAAACAAAACGCATAGAAGTTTTATTTTAACGTGTGATATTACCCCATGACCGTTTTCACCGAGTCAATTGAAGTAGCAGAAACTGAAGAACACCTCGAGTGCGAGGTAGATTCGATCGTTAATCACGTGTCTTCTGGTGTTCCAGAATTATTCCTCTAATTACCAAGGGAACAGCAGTGGAAGCGGCGGGAACAGAGGAGGATGGCGACGGTAGACTGTAGATGTTTCTGTGTTCACTTACGTTCGACTAATGCCATCACGAGACCTCGATTATCGGTCAAATTTCACTTCGATCTTTGTTATCTGCAATCAAAAAGAGCCAGGAAATTGTCTGATTGGGATCAGATATTTTTATTTTCATTTACATCGATACCTATTTGGTATTAGGTATTGAATCCTCGACTGATGTGCTGCTGCAACTTAGGCTTTCTTTCTATTAAAAGAAAGTGTAGGAAAAAATTGCAGCATTTAAATTAGGTACATTCATACATCTAAATATTCTTGGGTTTTGCTTCCATTTGGGTTCTTCCTACATTTTCCTCGAATCCCCCCTAAGTTCCCTCTGAGCTTTTTTAAATTTCAAGACTTCCACTTTCTCATTAACGAAGAGAGCCTACGTTGCATCAACAAAATTTCAGACTTATCTTTCGGTATTACATGATACAAGTTCAGGAAATTTCAAGCAAAGTGCACAGAGTGAGTCAATAAGAAACCTAAAGTGACGTTACATATTGGTTGTATCAAAATGCGTTTAAACAGAAGTGTAAATTTTAGAGAATTTATTCGATCGATGCAATTGACTCGCTCTGTACATTCAAGAAGTTTCCAGAACCCCAGCTCATCGGTTGAGGAACAAAGCATACAATCGTGCAATAATAAATTGATTTTCCTTTTGTTTTGCCGCGTTAGTGTGTTCTTAAAGCACTACGACAACGTTTGGACAAAGATTTATAACGGTGACACGTAGCGCGACCAGTGATGGCAATTATTATCCGCGAGCTAGCGACGTAAGGATATATCAAGTGTAATTTTATATGAATCGCATTGTAAAAGAAAAAAAAGGATTTGTATGATATTAAACGATATCGCGGAAGGTTGTTCCTCGGCTGCGACAGAACACACGCAAGAGAAGCAACGTTCGAGCGAGCACAATCTGTTAATGGGAATTTAATTGTATATTTCACGTGAACAATCGTAATCGGAGAGATCATGTTATGCGTGTTATCATTAGGATAATTTAAGTTTCAGTAGATTATCGAGATATAACTCGTTCTTTTTCTTACGAAGATTTATTCTTCTATTTTTTTTTTTAATCGTATAACTTGATGAAGCGTATTTTTCATTCGGTGTTGGTACAACAATTGATCGGTATTCTGAGTTACAATGTCGTCGTGGATGCTATTCGCCAGTTGTAATACAGAGTATTCTTTTAAACAACATCAATTGCCGTTCTTTCCCTTCAAATTTCATCATTCCTATCGCCGGTGCAACAATTGACGCTTTGCTAAAGAGACAGAATTGTAAACGCGCTGATCGCCGCTTATTTTGGTGACGTACAAATTTGCACTTCAATGAATCTCTCGAAGCTTCAAATAAAATTACGATTCTTTAGGAGTTTCGTCGAATTTAATGTGGGCAAAGTGTTAACACGTTGACTGTTGTGTTACGAATTTAACGGAATTGTTAAAAAGAAATTTGCAAACTTCAATTTGCAAAGATATTGAAGCATTAGATTTAAAAAATTGATTCTTAATATTCTTAGATATGGCTAGTTCTACAATCGACGTGATAAGCAAAGATTCACTACACAGCAATAGACATTCCTTTATCAAAATTTTATTTGTTACCGATCGATTCTTTCGCGTCAACGCCTTGTTTCTCAAACTTATTCGTACATATCGTCAGTGCACAATCAACCAAAGGCGAAACACATATATGATTTTCATTGTATTCACAGCTTATTCGCATCACATGCGAACATTTTCTTAATGTATGCACTAAAAACAAAAAAAAAATATATAATTTAGTTGGTCGCAAAATCGTGTTAGCTGAATTTTCCTATCTATCCATTAAAAACAATCAGAAGGTAAGTTCGTTATAAAACCTAGTCCCAATATTTTATTCCATTCTTTGCTGCAGTGTTAAGGTCAAGCTAAATTAGGTCAGCAACCCGTTATTTTCAGATTAGTTGTAAGAAATCTGCGACTGTAATTTTTCTTAGTCCTTCTCCTCGAGTACCTTTGACTTGATCCACGCAAACAGCTGAACTTAGCTAATAGCGTAAATGAATAACGCGTCGCTGCTGGTTAGAAGAATGGCAAAAATGTTTGGTAAGCTGGGAACCGTAGTCATCAGGAATGGCGTGGCATGGTATCACAGTTGAAACCAGGCGGTCCGGGTACATCTGGTACCGGTCTACCAGAGCAGGCGAGCATTGAACCAGTGAGTACCACTCGAGAAAACAATAGCGAGCAACGCTCTTGTTCTCTCTCTCCTTTCCTCTCTTTTTCTTCCCTCTCCTCTCTTTGGCTCCTCTATCGTCACCCTGAAATCGGGAACCCATATTGTAGAACCGTTTCAACGGTAGACGCTTTTTGGCTCAGGAAACTTTGTCCACCGATTCGATCTTGGCTATGATATACTCATACCAACTCCTTGACCTACAACTTTGTTGAATATAATGTTCTTTATAAATACTAACGTTTCGCGTTTTTATATGTGCTGTGAACTCTACTTTTTGTTATAAACTCACCTCTTTAATGATACACGATCAAGTAGAGGTATTATATGGCTTATTTAATTCGCATTGCCCGCATAAAATTATCCGGCCTTTCGTCCAGCGACACAAGCCGATACTTCCGATAGCCCGCATGGGTAACAGTAAACAACCCTTTCGTTCCATTGGTACAGCTTCCCATACTGTTTCTGTGCTCCCATTACGTGTTCATCTGCTGTTCTAACTTTTATACTCGAGCGAAATTCTATAAACCTTCGATGCAATGGCATTAATTAATTAATACTGGTGACATAGTTGTTTCTTAGACCGTTCAGAAAAGATGTACCATTTTCGTTTATCATATTTGTTATATTTATCAGTTTTATGCGGTGACTCTAAGATTTATTGTCATCGTCTTAAAAGAGGAAGTTATTGTGCGGTATTTTTCGTTGAAGATTACTGTTTGAAGAATTTCACGAAGGATGCAACTGGAGCGTGGTTATTGCGACTACACACGATTATGGATCATCGAGTGCGTCGTGCGTGCCGTGCATACTCCTCTATCCGAAGTGCTCCTTTCTGTGAAGCATGCGGCGTTATCTCGGCTTCCTTGTTGTCCCTTTGATGAAATAAAGCACTATCCGCGCTGAGATCTACCCCACGTTAGTAGTTGCGGTCCCGCTCAGTATATACGTGAATACTTTCTCTCTCGTCTTCTCTCTCTGTCTCTCTCTCTCTTTATTCTCGAGTTCTCTCGACGGTACAGGACACAATGCGGCCCTTACATCTTCATCGAGTACGAGTCGTCGCTTGCGTGTAATGCGTTCACTCTGGATTCCATACGGGTACGCGCCTCGACCATTTCCGACCAACTGAATTTGGTCAGACAGCGCTCGTGTGCAGTTCTTATAAGTTTCGCTGAAACATTGAAGAGAAGAAATCAAAAAACCAAGTTGCAACCTTGCATGATCATAAAAATGTAGTTTGCATATCCCGCCTTTTTTAAAATTTATCGTTCTGTAATACTTAACACGTTCCGTGCCAAGCCAATTTTGCCTGACTTGTCGTTCAGGCCATTTGATATTTTGACTAAAGATTAATATATTATCATACAATATTTCATTACATCCTCAATACATAAGTAATTCTTTTTTTCTTTTGTTCTATACTGCATCTTGTATAATACTTCATTTTTTAGGTAGAAATATAATTTACAGAATTATATTTGTAATAAAATATATGTTTTCAACGCATTGAATAAATATGACTGCGTGTACCACCGGTGGTACACGTGGCCTGACGATCAAGTTTACCGTGTACCACCGGTGGTACACGTGGCACGGAACGTGTTAACCTAACCTATCAGTTTTTAATGCATTTAACATTTCATTAGAATTTTCTGCAATCTCCAAATTCCACTGTATGATCCTTCAAACCGTCACGCGATGTTCCATCACTTTTTTTCATTTATAATCCTAGTATTACGTTTCTCTGTTCTTTTTGCGTGATACCGGAATAGTAAAATTTGTCTTTTTTACAAAATACCAAGCATCACGCTGCTCTGGCAAAGCCGCTGTAAACCGCATTTGTGTCGGCGGGCGTGGATTCCAATGGTACGCACGCTCTCGTGCGATCTACGTGGCTAAAAAAAGAGAAAGAGAGACGGGCGAATGAGAGAGAAAAAGAAAGGGTCGAAAACAGAGAAAGAAGAAACTTTGGTACACGTAACTGGAGGCAGTCCGTTGGGTGGTTGAATCGTGGAGTGGAAGGCAGTGAGAGCCCTTGTACGCCTATGGAGAAGAAGGTCCAGGTGCGCCCTCACCTCACACGACTCTGCTCCACAGCACATCCGAGTTCTCTTCTCCCTTCGTTCTCTCCCTTCTTTCTTCGTCTTTCTTCCTTTTTCTCTTTGCTTCTTCCCTCTTGTTCTTCCTCTTTCCTTTCCCGTAGCCCGTACACTTACGCACTCGCGATGTAGACCACGCATTGCTCGGCAACGTGAAAACGCAGCAATCCGTGTTAATGTACGTGACACACGTTGACGGATCGTAGGTATGTGCGTTTGTACGTACATGGGTGCAGGCACCTAAAGGTAAAGAATAGGGATTAAAGTACCGGCGTGCAAAATGGATGGCGGATGTAAATGCTAAGTAGCCAAGTGTACGCGACTCTGTCTCTTTCTCTCTGTCTTTCTATTTCATCGTCTCGTCTCTTGCTTTATCACACGCGATTTACCTTGATTCATCCTTCTCTGTACTGATAACGTTCCCTGCGTTTGATAAGTGTCCTATGGTTGATTATACGGCGCCGTCCGAACCACGCGGAAAAATCAAAGGGTTGTGGACAAACTGCGGTTAAACGTGCTTATAGATCGTTTCATACACTGTTCCTCGATAGTTGAATACACGGCAAATCCCTAATCGAATAATGAAGCACACTGATCAATATTTACTTAACCGTGTTTTAATCATATCCAGTTATTCATATGTATGACTTTTATCTATTTCTATTGTACTATCATGCTATTATCGATTATCGATCAACGATATATATAATGTTGAAAGTAATCAAGTTAGAATACAATGCGTAATTTTATTATGTAGATATATTTAGCTTTGTTAACCTTTTTACTAAATCGATTAGGTTAGATTGCATTACGAGAGTAAATCGAATCGTTTACATCGATGTGTATCGATATCGATTCAATTACTAGCCGCAGTGCCATCTTTGATTTACCATAGGAAACAGAATTTTTGTATGACGGCAATTACGTGAAAACGGTTGATCAACCATGGTATGATAATTATCTCTAATTAACGCTGGCATCCGGGACGCAGATTATCTGAAGAATCGTCGACGACGAAAATTCTATAAGGTAACGTGATCGTGCTTCGGAGAAACCGTGGGTGGTCGGTTTTCGTGATAGGTCGCGGGAAGGTAAGCTCTTTGCTTGACGTGCACCTCGTTACCGCGTCGGTGGAGACAGGCTCAGACACCGGGATGACGCAGCACCGGCTCCTGGTTACCTCTAGCCATTGTTCTCCCCGCATTTCTTCTCAGCTCGTGCTCAAGTGCTCGATCGCTACCCTCCCTCGAAGCCCGGATCCCTCAGCGTGCTTTTAGCCCTGTGTCGCGTACACGTCTTTCGTGTCTAAACGGGGTCGTAATTTTACTTGGTGTACGCATCGCTAAAAATATCGTATCATTGTTTTGACAAAAGTTGTTTAAATTATTTTATATATTTTAATAAAAATATCGATATCAAAAAGTGGTTGCAATTCAAAGCGAACGTATTACGGATTTGAATCTTGAGGAGAGGTAACGGGTGTAACGGTCGCAAAGAGATCGAACATAAGATGCAGAGATTCGATAATGGAGTGAGCAGTCGGATAGCAAAAAGGAAAAAGGTGACGAGATGAGACCCCCCGCAAGGTTTCCCGCGCGGGGCACCCGCCTGTCGATAATGTCTCATACCAGTTACCGACAAGGGCTCCACCTGCGTTGCTCTTCGATTCCGTGGTTGACCCCCCGTGCGAATCTGGCCCCCTACTTGAGCCACGTCGACTCCTTGACTTCGGTTGTCCAGTCTCGCGGAAATAACGATACGCTCGCACGGAAAAAAGACCTACGAATGCCACCGGTACGTCGTCACCCTGTCGTGGGGTGCAACGACGAGCATAACCGAGCGCGTCGCCCCTGGTGGCCTCGCCGTGTGTGGGAACCTTCGATTTCGCGATTTTCCTTCGTCGTTCGAACATAACCTCTCGAGAGTTCACCGAATAGCCGGTAGGCATATGCGTCTCTATCGCGTACCGAAAGTACGCGGGCATAATTTTTACAAAAGCTCTGCCCGTGCACCCTGTGTCTACCTTCTGCTCGATAAACAATATACCATCGTGTACGCGCCAACGGGCCGACGAGTGGCCTCCCGGTACAATACCATCTTATGACATTTTCGAGTTCGACCGTTGTTGTCGAGTGCTTAAGTGCTCGTTATACACGCCGCGTCAAGCTTTTGTGTCGCAGCAACTGTTTTTCAGGCGTCGGTTAAGTGTGTCCGGGACCTGGTCGCGAACCTTTGTTCTCCGCACGCGAAATCGAGAATTAATAACGGACTCGCCAATGTGCCTCGCGGCGCGCATTATTAGAACACGTTATTTCGTCAACTGATCTGACATGTAACGAATCTGATGTGTAACGAATATTGAGGTAGGTGGACAGAATTGTGGTTAACTTTAGTCTAATTTACATAACCTATTATTACTTTCAATAGGAACCTATAATTAATCGATTTGAAATTGAGCAATGACAGCACATTTTGTCAAGAAGTCCGAGTAGTTCTGTGAGGAGAATAAAGTTATAACAAAGATGGCGGAAGGTCATGAAAGAAAATGGAGCACAGAAGAATAAGAAGAAAATGGTATTTATTTGACGAGTTTAATTTTTTCTTCTAAGATACTCAAGAGTAGGGCTTTGTAATAGAAGAATTTTAAAACTAAGGTATTTTGAAATTTTAGGACTTTGGAAATCATGAATCTTTTGAACTTTGTATCTTTAATATCTTGAGACTTTAAGATCTGGAAATTATGGAAGCTTTTGGCAAGTCATTCAGTTTGAAGTGAGTGAGTAAATAAAAATTATTAGTTACAGTGAATACATATTCAGAAATAACATTTCAGTAGATTTAAAATATTCTTTGTACCAAACACAGCTTAACCACACTCATATGAATTTATTCACCAGATGTGTTCTAAGGTATTCATGAAAAAAATGCTTCCACTGTACCCATGACCTCTAAATAACAAGCGATACAAACTTCATCAACGACATCGTCGACAACCAATTTTCACTGGTAACTTTTTTAACGAATAAATCTAAGAGCCCGGTTAGAGAGCGTGAAGAAAAAAAGTCTCGGTCAGTAGGTGGAAAGCTGGTGGTGCCACGAAGAAGCATTTTCCATCGTCTTCGAGCGATTTACTTCTGGAGGTCAAGCTCGCCCACGCAACCGTCTCCGTTTCAGGGGCGTATCCATGGGGCGGGTTCTCGAAGCGGTAGGGTCTAACAGGGGCGGAGCCGTTTCCCCACCGTTCGCAACGCGCGATTTTTGCTGCCAGACTGGAACTCATACGCGTACCTCGCTGTATGTGTATACGCGTGTCGCTCGTTCTCTTCTCGTGTGAGTAGCGCCGTGACGTGCGCTCGGACACGGGTCACAGACAGTAGACTTTGCCGGGTTTTCTTCGGCCGATCGGTGGTTAAACGATTTCTTATGCCGGGACATTGAACGGTGCCGTTGTCAAGAATCGAACAAAACCGTGCGTCGACGCTATTTTTTCTTCTCTCACGACCAAGTGCGCTTCATTAGCGATGAAGAACTTACGCAAAGAGCAAAGTCTGACCAGTGACGGCGACGTTTAACGAACCCGTCGGTCGCCCGGTGTTCTTCTGTCTTCGTCACTATGACATCAAGATGACAGGATTCTTGGATTATCCGCGTGCTGTAATTTTATGCTAGGACGACCGTCTTGAAAATAATTTCGTTTCCCTTGGTTACTCGAGTTGGTCGCTACGTGCTTCATAGTTTTTAATATTCTTATTGCATGAAAATAACCCTTTTTTAGATTATGTCATTGTTGAAGATTGTCTTAAGTGTAACTGGAATACTTAACGTGGTATCAAAACATACTTATTGCAAAAGCTTCTTTAGTAAATTCAGTTCTAGCTGTGTTTCGTTACACATTACATAGAAGTGATTATGTTTCAGAGACCGTAAGATGAAATCTGAAGATAAAGGAATGAAATGGATATGCTAATAAAGGATTATAACAGATTGCAGAAATGTAGCCTTAGGAAAGGGATAAGTTTTGCATCAATACTTCTTTGTACGCTATAATATCATTAAAGTTCTATATTATAACTGAGTTGTACAACTTTTCTGTTGTAACTTTTGAACTTGACCGTCGCAAAGTAACCACCTTGGTTACTTAAAGTTTGGTGATTAAATCTACTAACGGAGGTAAAAAGCTGACCAATGCTAGAAGAAATAATCTCTTCACCGTTGGATCCGATCCGCAATTAGAATTTAATAAAGTATCTATGAAAAATCAATTTCAGGTGAGGTAAGCACATAGGTATCTTACATACGTCGAACAAGGGAATATCGCAAATTCCCTGACGGCACAAATGGCAAAGGCATTCTGGCGTAGCAATTACCAGCAGGGCGAGGGAGTCAAGTAGCAATATCTGGACCCGTTATCCAGTTCGGTTATCCCGACTGGAATGCTTTGTGTCGCCGGCAATCTGCATTTCTACCTGTTTGAATGAAAGTCTATGAAATACGCGGCATGATTCCAAATGAAATCGACTCTTTGTCCCCTGGCCGGAAATTTCCAATTCAATAACGTGGGTGGAGGATGAGGGAGGTGTAGTTGCAGAAATGACTGATTGACTGATACGAATTGGATGGCATCTTGTGAAACGCGAAAAGCTGCACAAGTTTTTCGCTTTTCACGAGGTCATCGTTACAAAAGAGCGAAATTCCTGTTAAATGCTCCTTTGTTGGAAGAAACGTGGTTTTTGGAGGAAGGATGGTGACCTATAATTATCGGTTCTCTTAAACATATTGTATCGTGTGAGACTGAAATTCCCTTCTCTGCTAACGAATTAAAAAATTATATCATCTTTGTCCCCTGTTCCGATTCATTTAACGTAGACATTGATTCATGTTGTTTGCCTTTAGAAACTTCCTTCGACACGAACGCAAACCTATGAATGACGAATGCGAAGTGCTTGCCGGTAACCCTTTGCAATGCATTAGGATCTAGCAGCCGTGAAGGGAGGAGCCGGAGGAAGACGACATTAGCATCCTGGCTAAGGACACCCTTGCTTCGCTTTCGCGTCTTAGATCGAAACAGCCCCATGTTTTCGTCGGGCTGGTATTCATGAACGGGGTTCCGACGCGGGGCGTTCGATTTCCTTCTCCTTCATGAATTTACAATCGCGAAAACGAAATCTTGCGCGTGCCGAACTAAGGGACAACGATACAAAAATATGACGACCTCCAAATTAATTCCTTGAACATTACAACCTAAAGTAAGTGACCCACAATAATCTAAACAGGTCAAACTGAATGCCCTTTCCTAATCCATGTTTCCCCGATATCAATCAGCAGAAAAGCGGTGGATAATCGTATCAAACGAACGGCAACAAATACTGCATCCGGGCTAATAAGGGCGTGAGTCGCGGTAGGGAAACGAGAGAAATAAAGAGAAGATGGACCGGTGGACGAGGATGAGGGGAGGCGAATGGAAGCTGGAGCCACGTGCTGCTGTCACTGCCACAGATTATATTATATAGGAATGGCAGCGAATAGGTGTAGATATAAGCGTCGAGCGGCAGTTAATAAATATGATAATGGCGGGCGAAGCGAGAGAAAGAGAGGGGTGTGTGGGGTGCGATATGGGATACCACTGTATAAGAGTGACCACCAGAAGCGGTGGCCTGTCACCATCAGGACCTCTCGTATGTCATGCGACGAACACACTGATACATACACGTACACCCGTACGTTCGTGTGGACACACGACACGCGCGCGTCAACACCGAGCGTGAAACACGTGCGACTTTTTCTTCCTTACTTTCCCTCTGACGCGCCATCACTGCTGGCGTGGTTTGAATTCAAATTTTTGGATCAACATAGGGTATCGTGTCGTTTTGTCACTCGAGTATGATAACATACATTACAGACTGTAAGTAGCTGTAAGTTATTATGCCTGAGGCTTCAGGGTGTTCTGATCTTCACAAGGGATCTATGTGTGTCTTACACTCAGAAACCTTAAAGACAATTATCAGAGCAATTCTCAAATATTGTCGATATTTTACAAACAATACTTCTTTATTCCAAGACCTACAATTGTAGATCCCCAAAATAATCGAGCGAAGAATAACGTCCACCCTCGCCTTTCATTAATCTTGCACCATGGAAGTCGGAAACACTTTCCTCCCGAGCAGTCTTCTCTTTTGACCCGGTAAATCGTGTCTGGTGTACCTGCAGCCGTTTCTAAGAGCAATTAGTCACGGTGCTCTTGATAAATCGCCAGAATCCTACCCCCGAGGGTTTAGCTCCGGCTACAAACTCCCTCCTCGGCAAATATCCAATAACAGCCAGTCGACTCCTGGTGGCTGATTTCTCTTCTACCTGCATGCCGGGCATTAACCTTCACCTATCGAGGAGATCGGCTTACCTTAATAATCGTAGGTACGCCGTCGCGTTGTATAGGGGTTACGACGTTACGGGGCCAGGAATAACGCGGTACAGCTCCATAGGAGGAGGGTGTTTCCATGGCGCTCATGGGATCGTTTCGTTCCGCATCATGAGAAACGGGGTGATGGAAAATCGCGAGAGATGTAATGAAACATTCTTAGTCTCCTTGCCACGTGAACGGTGTTCTGTTTTTTTTTTTTGAACCGGAGGAGTAATTGCTTGATCCGGTTAAGTTAGATAATTACTGTATGCTTCTACTCGAAACTCAATTCCCAGAATCTGCTGTGACTTTTACAAAATTTAATTGGCAAATGTGCTTGCATAAAAGATGTGACCCCAATGAGCTCGGTAGAAGTAACACGTTAGTACTCACCGATGATTTCAAATGATCTTGAATCATCCAAGCGTAATCGATCCTTTGTCTAATCCATAAGGGTAGCAACCGAGGGTTGGCAGGGAAGCAGGGTCTTAGACAGGTTCCCTAAATTACACGCAACACGTTGGTTCCTTTGAATAAGTATCGTTTTATTAATATCTCTGTCGTTATTTACAAAATTTTTGTAATAATCTCTAATTTCTTCACCGTCACACGCTACTCGCTATTTCGTCAATCGTTATACTTTTACGCTTGTGTATTTGTACTGTGTTCGTGTGTATATGTACGCACCGCGTGTCGCTTGTACACTGGCACAGGGCTTCCCTAGAAAAAATAGCGCTGTACAGAATTTGTGAAATTTACAAATTTATAAATTGAGAATTTGAGAAGTTCGAGATTCGGTAATCGAGAAATTTGAAAAATTTACACGGCGCTGTCCCACAATTGAAGACTAGTTTTGTCACCTATTTCTAACCGAAGGAAGCTCACGCGGCCCGTAACGTACATACGTGTATGTATATGTGTGTGTGTTATATAATGTCGATAATGCTCAAGTTCGCTAAATCGTTTACACAGTAGAACGTGAACGCCTGCGGTTTCAATCAGAAATTCACCGACTTTCGACGTTCGCCGGTATCTCTGCTGGCTTCTTCTCTTTCTCCGTCCAGCAGCCAGGTGTCACGTGTATATACGCTCGAACACCAGCGCAACACGCGTTTTCATATTTACACCATCGGATTCACACCTGTGACCTCGTTATCACAACGTGTATGCCGTCTTTATTCCCTGTTTCTCGCTCGGCTCGCTTTGTTCCCGTGGTCGACCGTGGAAAAAGAGAGCTCTCGCGGTTCGATCGATTCTCCTGCTCTTGTTCGACGAGCGACAAGAAAAACGCTGTAATATACATCTTTCTAACTATGTACACGCGTGTCCCGGCTCGACGCGCTCGCCTGAAACACGCTCGCGACACGATTCCGCGGAAAACGCTGGATTCGCGTCGCTCAATTGAACAAACCGTGTATTCGACTGTTCCTCGGTTTCTCGCGATACGCCTACCCCCGCTTCCTGTCGCGTCGGCTCAAAGAATACTGCCTGATTCTTTGTACGCGTGGTTTAGATCTCACTGCCAGCCGATTGGTCGACATACGTGAATAGATTCCGTTTTTCAATGCAACCTCAAAGAATCTAGCGGATTCGAAGCTGTTCAACAAATCGCGAACGGATGCGGAGGATCGCGTAGAAACGACGAGGTTTTAGCTGACAGTCTGCCTTCACGTTTTTTGGCTACGGATTCTTTCACCGTTTTTACTCGTTCGTGTAACTGGGTGCTCGTTTTTAGCTGTAACACTGAATTTTGGATCTGTAAAATCCGTGTCACGCGATCTTTACATCCGATGTTAAAAGTCGAAGCAAAACAAATTTTTCATGTAATTAGCGAACTCAGAAGAATAGGATTTGTTATATTCTTTTAGCGGAAACTTAGTTTCTTTGCCAGCAATGTTGCAATCCAGAGGAGGAAAGTTTTAACGAGTTCAGATAAGATTTGGTCCAAGAGTAAAATGCGGATTCTCAAAGTGCGACTAATGCATAGCTGAGCCATAATTTTGTACTTCGCAATTTTGAAACTTCAGACAGAAAGTATTACATAAGATTGATATCTTCAGATCCAAAGAATTCATTGTTACTGCATGTTCCGTGCATTAAGGACACTCTTTAACTTCTCGTTTCTCTTTAGGTCAGTGACTGTCTCCTTAAAATAGTTGGCTATTTTAATATCAGGACTTTTTCAAGAATTATAAATGATTTTGATCATGCAGCAAGTAGATACTGACAACTAAAGGGTAACTAAAATTTTTATACTAATATAATTTTCTCAACTTGAATAACATGTGTCTCTTTTTTATAGAAACGGAGATAGCTTTCAACTCAATAGCTGCATCGATGCTTCAGAAATAAACTTTTACCAGATGAAAACTTCTTATGAAAAAGGAAAAACATTAATTTTGCTTCTTGCACATTCTGATAAATCAACGGATTAAAACAAAGTACAGTCAAATTCAAACACTCAAAGTTAGCCGTGTATGCTAGGGGGAAACCAATTCACCGGAAATTCCAATCCTTTTCACGTTGTTGCAGCGATGCGCTACAGTGTCGCTAGAGTGCGTCTCGGGTGTCACACGGGGTGTACGGTTTCTCGCAATTGGAATCGGCTGGTATCGTGTGGACCGATCATATTGTTCACACTCGCAATCCGCTTTACCTACGACAACTTACAGGTGCTATAAAAATTGTTCTTCCATTTTTGATATCGCGTCACTATCGTTGGGTAAACGGTACCCTCGATCCAAGCATCTAACGATCGACGATCGAAGACGGACGATGTTCATTTTTGAATCAAGGTACCTAATTATAAATGGTCGTTGAATAATCTAGTCGTTCTTCGGGAAGATATTGCAACAACTGCTTTATACTTTGCAGAAGTAGAACTAGAGTTTCGTTTCTCTCACACGTAACACAATTTACATCGTAACTGCCTGCTTCTCTTCTTTGGACTCTTCTCGCAAGACGGAATCGAGTAGCGACGGAGGTGCGTTCTAACCGGAGTTCCTCATCTCCCCGTTGTTACGGTAGATCTTGAAGATGTCGAAGTCTCCGAGGATCTCGAAGCTGAACGTCGAAACGTTTAACGGGCGAATAAATTTATGTGGACGTTGAAAATAACGTAAGTACTTCGCGTTTCGAGAGCCTGAGAAATTCCAGTGTCCCAAGACTTTTAAACCTCCTCACACTTTTAAGTTCTTCGACCTGAGTCCTCGGGACCTCGATGGATTTAATCTTCGCAAGTACCCTGAAGGTCGCAAGAACTCGTCGCTAGTTCCAGGGAACGTCCTGCGGTCCACGCAGAATCTCCGACAACTTGTCCATCGTCCAACAAGCAGCTCGTTCCAGCGCCTGCGTTTTCTTCATTGCCAGGGAAAGACAGTCTTCTCTAGATCGGTCGGTCACCAAACGGACCCGTGTTCCTCAGGTAGGTCTGTTACGAGGCGAAAATCTCGCAGCGTTCATCGACTGGACTATGGGACACGCGACTCTCTCTAGGGGCTGTCTTCCACGGGGTACCAGGCAGCTGGACCTGCGACGGAGGGGTTAGCCCCCGCCGCGGATGGCATGTACTACCAAGCCCGACCTTGGAACGGCAGGTACGCGCCGCATTGCGGTTGCTGTTGTTGCTGCATGCTCTGCTGAGCCCCGGTCCTCGAGTACGAGCAGTGCTGAAGACTTTGGCTGGACGTCATTACGTGGCTCACGCCAACCACCGAGTGATGGGACACGGAGGAGGCGGCGTGGTGAGATCCGTGAGGACTCGACGCCGCTGTCATGTGAGGAGCTGGACTGGCCAACGCTGCGCTTGGTCCACCACGGCTGCCTTCGTTTCCGCCACCGCCGCCGCTTCCGCAAGGCTTGCCGTCCTTCACCAGCACCGGCACCGCCACCCGTCGCGGCGAGCTGGCACTCTGCAACAAAAAAATTCGTTACTTAAGAATCGTTCTTGGATTAATATCTGATACGACGATTAGACGTGAGGTGAGGACACGCTTTTAGGACTGTGCCTTCGCTGAAGCAACGACTAGAAATATATTTTGTTATTGCGCTGTAAACACGATCGCGAAGGGTTTAGAGACCTAGAGCATCTTGAATCGTTTTAAAAGTTTGAAGGAGGTTAAAGATGTTAGTAAGTCTGGACGCGAAACGAGACAGGCAACAAACGGCGACCTTTTAAAAAAAAATGTGGACCATCGACAAACAGTTCCTCGTTGTTGCTTCAGCGAGGACGTGACTTAACGGCGCATGACATTTACAATCGTTTATCTTCCTATAGATCCTACCATCCTCGCAGAAACAAAGAAAAGGCCTCAGATTCCTGTTCTGACATCATCTCTCAAGCAAGAAATACGCAAGCCAGTCTACCCAGGTATGTAAATCCAAGTATACGCGTCCGTTGACTGCGTCCGACGAACCGCGTGTAGAAGACGTGGGACGTAGCCTAGGTTGAACCGCGGAGGGCTTCTGTGTTCCGAGCAAACACGTGGGCTCGATGGGCATAGGTACTCAAACCGCGCGATACCTCGCGATCGGTATTCGAACGTACGTCGGACTCTCTCTCATTACGAATAAACAGTACCGGCTACCGTGGACCAGGTTCCGGGATGTGTCGGTCGCGTCAACATCGAGGAGCTGTTCCTCGTCCCTTTACCGCGTGTGTCTTTCTGTTGGGGGATTCGGTACGGGGACCCCACGGCATGCCAAACAGAAGCCGAAGCAAGCCGGCCGAGTACCTGCCGGGACGACCACTCAGCTGTATCAACATTCGGTACATGACATTCCTCTTCGATCTCCTCGCCAGCGACGCTTTAATAATATAATCGCGACCGCTCGAAAACGCCTCGATAACTGGCCGAGCTACCATCTTTCAGCGATCTTGGAGTATTCTTCTTCATCATTGGAATCAAGTTTCAATTCCTGCATTAGGGAACTATAAGGTCAATTATTGTTCTAAAAGGAGAAAATCTCGATTCGTGAAGACTTAGGAAAGCTAGTCGGTAAGAACCCTTTATGACCATACACAGTGACGATCGACCATTGTCTAATTTTTCAAATTTTGCAGATTGTGAACAGTTAGCAGATCTTAAGAAACCACCCGAATTTATTTGCGGCGATATAAACATTGTAAGCCGAATGTACGAATTCGATTCGTGAAGGGACGGTGGGCCGCTGTTCACGGACGAAAACGAGAGGGCCCAAGCGTGTGTAACGGTGATTTTATTCGAGTGGCCGACACGAACTTACGTGGACGGTGCGGCCGCGAACATAAGTGCAGGCATGCCGTGCACTTCACGCTGACAAAGTGACGATTACGCTAAACGCATGACGGTCGGCGCGCGCGTCACGCGTCACGCCACTTTAGCCACTTCAACGCGCGTTAAGCGATTTCCGGCGAAAATGGCCGTGCTTAGGAACGGAGTAGTACGTGTTTATGAGCTGGCGACCACCGACGCGTAATGAGGCTCAATGTTGCCGTGATCGCGGCCGCGATTGGATTCTCTGGAAGCATATTACGCGCCGATTTCCCTCCTAGAGCTCCCTGGAACGCCGTTCTCTATGCAGTTAATATTTCTTCCGCGGAAGCGAACGTCACCATTGGATCCGTTTTTTAGGTTAAGGACTTGACCGAGATCAGCCTTTCTTTTTCATTGATTTTTCGTTTCCACATCATTTTTATGTTTAATATATTGTTTCGAATATTTCTCGTTCTTCGAACTTTGGACTTTTGTGGGACTTTAGGCGTTTGGTTATTTAGGGTTCTTAATTACGGCATATCTGACTTGTCTTTAGTACTTTGGTTCTGTGTAGAATTTTAAGATGCGAAGAGTTTAATAAAATTGTAATGGAGCTTGTAAGCTTAGAATGTCCAGGGTATGTTTAATCAGTAAACTATGTGAATTTTGAAAAGAAAATGTTTGGAAAAGTATCGAAGAAGAGAGAGTAATCGGAGACTGGCGTTGATATTCGGTTTTTTAAAAGGCCTTCTTTAAAGGTGCATTTAATTTCTTTAATACACGAGAGCAGGAAACGAGGGCATGGATATTTGCAAAATAAATTGTACTTGAAACGTCTGCGCGGTCGCGGTGATGTTCATTTTAGGTACAGCCACATCGAATATCCAAATGCACCGTGCGACTTCCACGCGAATGCATCTCTCGTGGAAAAACACTCGGAACTGATGTAATTAACTAAAAGCTGGCCTCCCGTGGCACAGCCTTTTCCCGAGCCCCGCTCTTCCCTTCGCCGTTCCATCGTTCTCCGACGGTCGTCTACGTCTCGTTCTTTACAGAAGCCTCGGCCGAACAAAGAATACCGAGAAGAGATATTAAAAGATTTCTGCCGGGACCTCTCGTTTCCGCGACGAATGGAATTCAATGGGTTCCGTAAACGAGGAAGTGGTTTTTAAATCTAATAACCGATGTTTTACCGCTGGTGTAATTACATTAGGCGGTCTCTCGATACCCGCCAAACAGTTTCCCGCGCTTTCCTTCAAAACGCGCGAACTTCCTTAACGATTTTTCTTTTCTTTTGTTTAGACAAAGATCTTTTTATGTTATTTTGTCAGTGACAGAGCATCTGAACGTTTTAAATTTTTTAAAAATTTAGTCGCTCAAAATCTTGAAGTACGTATCGTTAAGTAACAATGGTGGTAGAGCACCTATTATTAAAACTTCAATTATATATTTCAATGAAATATGCCATGCCGTTTGTGAAACTACTTAGGTTGTAGACATTTATGCAGACTTTTTCAAGAATTAATAATCTGTGACTGTTATTAGAATTGAACGAATGAACTGGCAATGCAATATGTTTCTCGAAGGTGGTTTTAAAAAATAAGAGAACATAAGGTAGGAAGTTATTGCAGGTACGATATAATCTCGATTGTGACTGGTGATATTTGAATGAGCAAGTCGAAAGATCGACGGCCGGTGTCTTGAAGGGAGGGTTAATCGATATCAATAGTAGTATTGGTAACCCCGATTCGCGTCCAGGTGTTGTGCATGACTGTACTCTCGGCAAGATGGCGACCGGTCCTCGAGCACCCGTTTCCGCGCTCCCCTGCAGGATACCAGTCTCTCGCTCCCTTCTCTCTTCTCGTCTATTTCTTTCTCCTTCTCGCCGGTTCTCCCTCCCCGTCTTCTTCTTTCTCTTTCTTTTCCCCGTGTTCGCTCGCTCGCGCTGCCACTTGAAATTTTTTTACCGCCGCGAGGGGAGGAAATGGAATAAAACGAAAGAAAGGGAAAAAAAGGGAAAAAATCAGAGCTCTGCCTGCCAACTCGTCGTCGACGACGACGCGAGAGTCGAGCCTGCTGCCTCCTCGTCGCGCGGTGTTTTAACTCCGGAAACGATTAAATTCTATTAACCGTTCATCGCGTGTTTGCATCCCTCAAGAATAAGATTCTTCGCAAATTTAGATTTTACGTAATTTATCTTCGATACAGTTTCACGCTTCTGTCAGTCAAAATTTACATAATTTTGTACTTAAGAAAAGTCCTTTGCTTCTCACATATTTAAGTCCTTGTACTTTGAGGAGTCGCTCACAGCTCAAATATAAGAAATCTTACTAAAATTTTTAATACTCAACTTCATATTTAAGTCCAACCATAATTTGCATTATCAAGGACCGCTTAATATAAAACATTTATTGTTTGTTTAAACATTATAGTTAATCTTGACTGAGATATCTGACAAATAAGTTGTATAGCAAGGGATTAATCGCCAAACTCGGACACCGCGCGGGAAATTCAAACTCAATAACGATCCAATTATTCCCCGCAAATCTTTGATCATAAAAAATAGAAAACACTGTTACGTTTACGCGCAAGATCCGAGTTCTCCGATCTGTATACGGGACGCTATTGTACGAAACGCTAACAATGCTTACAACTAGCACGATACACTCTATGTTACCTACTCCGCGTCGTATCGTGCACGCGAACCCGGCCACGCAATTACACGTATCACCGAACAGATCGAGATAATGGAACGAAAATCCTGCGCGGAGAATAGGGAGGAACGGTAAACAAGCCACGGAATTGAAATCGAGACCATAGGCAATAGAGACACGAGTAAAAGGAAAAGAGCGAACGAACGAGAGGAAGAAAAGAGAGGGAGATGAATGGGATACCGTGTCTACGGGGGCCACGAAAAACTAACGAGTAAATTATGGGGCGGCTGTTCGTCCTGGCGTGGCCGAAGGGGAGTAGACCGTTTACAGATCGGGACACTGGATAACTTTCAGCACCATTAATGTTCTATGGGTGTTTACGAGCCACCGTTTGGCGGCGACAATGTCGGCCTCTTTTTGAGATCGATCTACTTGTCGTACCAGATAGTTAGATCTTTCGAATTGACGCTATTCATGCTTGTGTCGATTTTTAACTAATGTGGACACTTTTGAGTAAATGGATATTCACGGAACAATATTTAAACATTTAATTAAATTTTTAAAGGAAATTATACATTTTTTTAACAGCTCGAGGCTAACATCTGCAACCCTGACTTGCAACCCCCATTGACTCCGTTCATACTGGAAAGGAATAACTATAATCATTAACGGGTTACTCAAACAATACGGAACCAATAAATGCCTACACTAACGTAAGACTAACTTTGTCACATTATCTACTACACACGAAGTAAAACAGCGGTCGAAGAATAATTGTCACCCCATTAAAGTATCAATCATTTCTCTACAGAGAATATATAATTTATTCGAAGAATCATTGTGCTTGACGAGGATTGATCCATCAGTTCGAGGATTAAACATAAAACAATGGATTATAAAATGTTGTTAATCCGATATGGAACGAGTGGCCGTCATTCAAATGGTATATACGGATGACAGGAATCGGAAACCCAGAAACGAGAATGACTTGGATCCCGTCACCCGTGGAAAGTGGCTTTGCGCGAAAATCGGGCGACGCGTGTGCGAGTTTTCATCGAAATTCGATGAAACGGTGAAGTCAACGGTGGCCGAAAAATATGCTATGAAAATCCGCTTACGTCGAAACGCTATTCCCTGTCGAGTATCGATCATCCCGGTATGCATTCGCTGTATAGCTACATTTTACAAAAATCAGGGAGCAAAGTGTGGCTGAAATTTTGGTGTTTAGGATGAGGAAGTAGGGGTGGAGTATTTGGAGGTTTGGGGGTTTGGGAGTTTGGGAATTTGGGGGCTTGAAAATTTGGGGGTTTAGGGATTTGGGGGTGTAGAAACTTGGGGGGTTGAGAGTTAGGGAGTTTTGGAATTTAGGGGTTTGGGAATTTGGGGGTTTTGCAATTTGGGGGCTTGGTAATTTGGAGGTTTGGGAATTTGGGGGCTTGGAAGTTTGGGGGTTGAGAGTTAGGGAGTTTTGGAATTTAGGGGTTTGGGAATTTGGAGGTTTGGGAATTTGGGGGCTTGGGAATTTGGGGGTTTGGGAATTTGGGGGCTTGGAAGTTTGGGGGTTGAGAGTTAGGGAGTTTTGGAATTTAGGGGTTTGGGAATTTGGAGGTTTGGGAATTTGGGGGTTTTGGAATTTGGGGGCTTGGGAATTTGGGGGTTTGGAAATTGGGGGGTTTGGGAATTTGGGGGCTTGGAAATTTGGGGGTGTAGAAATTTGAGGGGTTGAGAGTTAGGAAGTTTTGTAATTTGAAGGTTTGAGACTTTGGGAGTTTGGGAATTTGGGGGCTTGGGAATTTGGGGACTTGGGAATTTGAAGGTTTGGAAATTTGGGGGTTTGGGAATTTAGGTGTTTGAGAATTTAAGGGTGCAGAAATTTGGGGGTTTGAGAATTATGAAATTGAGGAATTTGGAAGTGTAGAAATTTGTCGATTTGAGAATTCAGAAATTTAGGAATTTGGGGGGTGTCGAAATTTGAGGGTTTAGAAATTTGGCAATTTGAAAATTCAGGAGTTTAGGAATTTTGGGATTGGAACTAGCAACGTAAAAATTCATGAATTCAGTCCAAAGAATCATGAATTTGAGAAATCAGTGGGTTTAGAAATTGATAGTCTTCACACATAAAAATCCTCAAATTAAAAATTCACAATGAAGTACCCAAACTACTCAAGTAACAGTACATTCCTAATCAGTAACATCAGAATTCAGAAACATCTTTAAGAATCTTCCAAAAACTCAGAATTTTGAAATAAGAAAAACTCTGTTTCTCACATACGACCAGTTATTCGAAAACACTTCCAAGAATCAATCATATCTCAAAAAAATCCGCAGAAAATGAAAAAACGTGGCAGAGCAAATAATCGTTGTATGTTGACACGAAAATGATTTTGAGTCACGACGGCGATTGTTGGCAACCGGGTTCGAGCGATTTGCCGCTAATGCATACCGAGACATCCGTGATCTCGCATACTCGCGGACGTCCGTAATGTATTCAGAAGATGGATCTGTGTGTATCGGAACGATCGCCAGTCTCTGACGTCTCTTTTGAATGTTATTCTTCCAGGCGAAGAGGGAAGCTAGAGGAGCGATTCATATTCGTCAGTGCGTGCGACGAGATCGAGACAAGGCACGTTTCGAACTCGCAATTACGATATCTCCGGGAATCTGGCGTGTCATTATTAGAGTCGATAGATGCGAAAGAAAGGGAAGTTCGGTAGATCTTTCTTTGTCGACATGCAATGGATTCTACGTGATCAGCATCGTCTTTTAATGTTCAAGCTATTTGCATATCGTACAGACTGTACAAGTAAATTCGAATTGAAATAATTTTAGTAATAAAACGATGTGAACCTCGTTAAAACTAGATTTACGGACGTTTGATGGTCACTTTTATTTAAATTTACCTAAAGTAGAAAAATAAATAAATTGCAGATGATATGTGAACTGCCTAAAACATTGATTCTTTTGCTGAAAGTTAACATTTTTATAAAAATTTCTTAACAAATTCTGTCATCTAAAATAGACCTATTATCCGCCATTTTGACGGGTTCCGTAAATCTAGTGTTAAGAATGTCGACATGCAATGGATTCTACGTGATCATCGTCTTTTAATGTTCAAGCCATTTGCATATCGCACAGATTGCACAAATAAATTCGAATTGAAATAATTTTAGTAACGAAACGATGTGAACCTCGTTAAGAATGTCGACATGCAATGGATTCTACGTGAGCATCGTCTTTTAATGTCAAGCCATTTGCATATCGCACAGATTGTACAAGTAAATTCGAATTGAAGTAATTTTAGTAACGAAACGATGCGAACCTCGTTAAGAATGTCGACATGCAATGGATTCTACGTGAGCATCGTCTTTTAATGTCAAGCCATTTGCATATCGCACAGATTGTACAAGTAAATTCGAATTGAAGTAATTTTAGTAACGAAACGATGCGAACCTCGTTAAGAATGTCGACATGCAATGGATTCTACGTGATCATCGTCTTTTAATGTTCAAGCTATTTGCATATCGTACAGATTGTACAAGTAAATTCGAATTGAAGTAATTTTAGTAACGAAACGATGTGAGCCTCGTTAAGAATGTCGACATGCAATGAATTCTACGTGATCATCGTCTTTTAATGTTCAAGCTGTTTGCATATCGTGCAGACTGTACAAGTAAATTCGAATTGAAATAATTTTAGTAACGAAACGATGTGAGCCTCGTTCAGAATGTCGACATGCAATGAATTCTATGTGAGCATCGTCTTTTAATGTTCAAGCCATTTGCATATCGTACAGATTGCACAAGTAAATTCGAATTGAAGATACACATTTTGTTAAAACACATTCCTCAAAATCTACATTGGTTTTCATTCATATAAAGGATAAATGTATGTTCTACTTTATGTTTCGTCGTTTGTATATTTATTTTATAACTTCATTTTTAATTTCGAATTAAGTATGTTAGGTTTAGTGTTAAGAATGTCGACAGATACTTCTCTCGAACGAGAGAAGAATTTAATTTTATGAAACGAAAGTTATATTGTAATTGAGTCAGATTTTCGAGTCGAGTTACGAGAGTCATGCGAAATATATTCGATTTGGCGTTTGAACGTGCGTTGAATGTCAACGAGACACATAGAGCCGAAATAAAATTCTGTCGTTCGTTGAAAGATGAAAAATAGGGAAAAACACGGGAAATAAAGAAGAGGTAGAAACGCTACAAGAGCAGTCGGTGGTGCTGCAACATCGATGGTAATTACGTGTTTAACACAGACGATTTTACGTTCCGCGGAAACGTGAATCCCTGGAAAAATTTCGGCTGAAATAACGAAATGAATGCAGAATCGCTTCGAGCCGGTCGAGTGGGCCACTCGAAACGAAATACGATGTGGATGCGAGGAGATCCGGCGCGGAGCGGCGCGGCGGCGTCCGGAATATTTTTCATTTAAAAGCATTTCATTTCGAAACGCTCGATATTTTGTCGTGTGTCTCGACGTTTCGAAATCCCTCGGGCAATCCGATCTATCGAGGACACACGTATTATCGTCACACGAGAGACGACCGAACGATAGAATTTAATTTAATCCCTCCTCCCTGATATAACGTCACTATATTTTTCTTTTTTGGTCAACTTTTTTTGGTTGGAAATTTCGTGCTACGTTTGGCAATTCTACGTATAACAATATTACATATGGCAAAGAAATATTTATAGTGACCTAACTTGATAAACGCTTATAGTGATCTAACTTGAGGAACACAGTGATCTAACTTGAGAAACATTTATAGCGATCTAACTTGAGGAACATAATGATCTAACTTGAGCAACACTTATACTGATCTAACTTGAGGAACACTTATACTGATCTAACTTGCGGAACACTTGTAGTGACCTAACTTGAAGAATACTTATAGTGATCTAACTTCAGAAACACTTATAGTGACCTAACTTGATAAATACTTATAGTGATCTAACTTGAGAAACACTTATAGTGATCTAACTGGAGGATCACTTAAGTGATCCAACTTGAAAAAGCACGCGGAGAAACTTAACTAGTTGACGTATAAAGCATGAAGATTTATAAGACGTGGAAATACGGGGCGTATAAATATGTAACGTGGAGATGTACCACGTGTGGAAATATCAAACGTAGGGACAACGCGTCGAAATATAAAATGCAAGTATTCACAACGCGTAGGAATACGGTACGTGGAAATACGTAATGTGAAGATATAGCACGCGTGGAAATATCAAACTTAGGAATACACCACGCGTGGAAATACAGCGCATGGAAATACAACGCATAGAAATATGTAACGTGAAGATACGCTACGCGTAGAAATGCAAGACGTAGCGATACACTACACGTGAGAATACAACGCGTAGAAATGCAACGCGTGGAAATATATAACGTAGAGATATGCCACGCGTGGAAGTATAACGCGTGGAAATACAACGCGTGGAAATACAACGCGTGGAAATATAGCGCGTGGAAATGTAGCGCTTGGAAATACAACGCGTGGATTTACAGCGCGTGGAAATATGTAATGTGGAGATATACCACGAGTGAAATATGTAATGTGGAAATATAACGCGTAGAAATACAACGCGTGGAAATACAACGCGTAGAAATGCAGCGCGTGGAAATATAATGCGTGGAAATACAGCGCGTGGAAATAAGTAACGTGGAGATATCCCACACAAATAAATACAAAGCATAAAAATTCACAACGCATACAAAACAAATAATAATTACCTGATTTTGTGCGTTTTGTTCGGCCATCGCTTTCTCCTTCGCTTGCCTCTTGCACTTGTATCGATGGTTTTGAAACCATATCTTCACCTGCAACAAAGATTCATAATTATTACACACAAGAATTATATTTCCAATAAATAATATTCAAGTATGAAAGAGCGTCGTACGATCACCACAAATTTCACCTTCTTTTTTTTCTTTCCCTTCAGAAAGGTAGGGACACATTTTTCGGTAGTCGAACTGTCGTCAGGTAGAAAGTGAAATATTTTTGTAAGAGGGGAGAGCGCAAGTCTTTTGTCGCGTGTGTACGTTTTAAGTAACCCGGAACCTATTCGTCCACCCCTGAATTCATAATCCAACGATTATTATAAGACTGTTATTCCTTCGAGAGGGATTTAACGCCTCGTTCATTCTTCGACTACAGTTTGGAGATAGATTTATTGTACTTTATCATTCTTTTCCCGCCTTTTGTTTTCTGAGACTCTACCTCTGTTTACCGAAGCGCACATCTTATGTTAACAATTTTTATAAAACATAAACATTTCAATTCAGTGCTGTGCTTCAAACTGGCTACAAGTGCCATTATACTTTTATCGAATCACATCAAACACTTTATATTTCACAATTGATAATTGTCTCACTCTATAAATTCACCCATTCTGAATCAAAAACATTAAAACACACAGAAACTTTCAGATAATTCTAGTTGTAAGTTTCACATCCATGTACCATAAGTGACGTACCTCCATCTCATCATATCACATTAGAATTCATATCACACATCGAAATTTGATGCGAATGTTCAACACAGCGAGAAACAGGGTGGTTAAAGACTTATTAAGAATCGCGTACAACAGAGAGACCATAGTATCAGGGTTTTGTAAAATTTTCACCGGAGGAGCAATGGTGCGCGGCTAAGGACCGCTCGAAACCGCTTTTACGGCAATTGAACGCGATTAGGGAGGCTGTGCGGATGGGATCGAGATCGGCATCTGCTTATGACAGCACCGCGTTATAATCCGCATTGTGCATTATGCCGCGTGCACAGGGGCGCGTTCCGATCACACCGCCATTGTCGTTGACCGACCAAAACAATGGACTTCGCTTTGTTCGATGATTTAACCCTTAACGCGAGCTAGTTTCATCGTCGATGTGTTAAGCTCTTCGCCATGTTTCCACCACCGATGAATCCTCGCTACTCTGCGACTGACAATTTTCAAATCTCAAGCATTTATTCGCTGCATCTGTTATTGGGTCAAAATCTACCTTACGATTACATGTTCGCGTGTAGTACGTACTTATATCTGTCACCGATCTCTTCGAGGGCAAATATTGTTCGAATTTTGCTTCAAATGATCGTAACCGGTCATCGTTTCTTATTTTAAATTGCTACATAAGTTGCTTTTTATAGGGGAAAAAAAATTAACATATTTCGTTATGTTGTATTTTAAACTCTGCTGCATTTTTTATTTTTAAGTATGATGCATTGTTATGAGTAAATTAATTGAATTAAGAACAAAGTTATTTAGTGTGACATTACTTAATGTAACAGTAAGAGTTACAAGATATATATTTGCTGTATTTTTTATTTTTAAGTATGATGCATTGTTTTGAGTAAATTAATTGAATTAAAAAAACAGTTACTTGATGTAACATTACTTAATGTAACAGTAAGAGTTACAAGACATGTATCTGCTGTATTTTTAATTTCAAAATATGATGCATTATTATAAGAAAATTAATTAAATTAAAAAAACACTTACTTGATGTAACATTACTTAATGTAACAGTAAGAGTTACAAGATATATATTTGCTGTATTTTTAATTTCAAATCATGATGCATTGTTATGAGTAAATTTATTGAATTAAAAAAACGATTACTTAATGTAACATTACTTAATGTAACAATAAAAGTTACAAGCTATATATTTGCTGTATTTTTAATTTCAAATCATGATGCATTGTTATGAGTAAATTAATTGAATTAAAAAAACAGCTACTTAATGTAACATTATTTAATGTAACAGCAAGAGTTACAAGCTATATATTTGCTGTATTTTTAATTTCAAGTCATGATGCATTGTTATGAGTAAATTAATTAAATTAAAAACAAAGTTACTTAATGTGACATTACTTAATGTAACAGTAAAAATTACAAGACATGTATCTGCTGTATTTTTAATTTTAAAATACGATGCACTGCTATAAATAAATTAATTGAATCAAAAACAAAGTTACTTAATGTAACATTATTTATAACAGTAAGAGTTACAAGACCCTACATGCTATGAGACACTAGTCTCGTCTTGCAGCAAGTTTCTTGTCTATCTTAAATCTCTAGCACAGAGATTATAAGGTCTGAATAGCATTGTATAAGAACGGAACACGAGATCGAACATTTTAAAAGAAGAATACAAAAGGGCAAATTAGAGGCATGTGTGAAACGTACTTATCGTACGCTAAGCCCGATTTTTATCGCACGAATCAAAGGCGCGTCCGACCTATATGTTGCTTGGCTGTAACCTCCTACTCGAGTGGCTGTAACCCGCTGCAATCCCCCATGTACCCTAACCTCCCCATTGTCGAACTTATGCACGCCGAGAATGCAACCGAAAGCACTTTAAGGGGGACCCCGTTCAGTAGACCGTGTCTCAAGTGCCTACCACCGTCTGTCTAATTCTTTGAATATTAGCGGGATCGGCCACCCTCGAAAATTCTTTTTACCACTCGTGCCCTCCCGTGTTGGCCTTTCTTCGATACCGATCGACGTTACTCTTACTTACTCGACATTTCAAGATTTGTGAAATCTTAGACGGTTCTGTGATAGGTAATTGTAATGGTAAGTGAAGAATTTGGGGGGTTGGGAATTTAGGAGTGGAGAAATTTGGGGTTTGAGGATTTGGGAGTTTAGGAATTTGGGGAGGTGTGAATTAGGGTGTTTGGGAATTTGGGGGTGGAGAAATTTGGGGGTTTGGGAATTTGGGGGGTTGCAAATTTGGTAATTTGAGAATTCGGGAATTTGGGAATTTGGAAGTGTAGAAATTTGGGGGTTTGAGAATTTGGGGGTTTGGAAATTTGGGAGTTTAGGAATTCGGGGGGTTGCGAATTTGGTGATTTGAGAATTCGGGAATTTGGGAATTTGGGAGTGTAGAAATTTGGTGATTTGAGAAATCGGGGATTTGGGAATTGGAGGATTTAGGAATTCGGGGGGTTGCAAATTTGGTGATTTGAGAATTCGGGAATTTGGGAATTTGGGGGGTTGCAAATTTGGTGATTTGAGAAATCGGGAATTTGGGAATTTGGGAGTGTAGAAATTTGGCGACTTGAGAAATCGGGGGTTTGGGAATTGGAGGATTTAGGAATTCGGGGGGTTGCAAATTTGGTGATTTGAGAATTCGGGAATTTGGGAATTTGGGAGGTTGCAAATTTTGTGATTTGAGAAATCGGGAATTTGGGAATTTGGGAGTGTAGAAATTTGGTGATTTGAGAATTTGGGGGTTTGGGAATTTGGGGGATTTAGGAATTCGGGAGAATGCGAATTTGGAAGTTTGAGAATTTGGGGGTTTGAGAATTCGGGAGTTTTGGAATTTGAAGGCTTGCAAATTTAGAGATATAGAAATCTAGCAATTTGAGAATTCAGGAATTTAGAAATTCAAGTGTCTTGTGGATTCGCCGATTTGAGTAATTGTATCGTCCAATATTGCTCAGTGGCATATACTATGAGATATGACACTCTAAGTTATGTCATTCTGCCCCACAAAAATATTGCAATAAACCGTTTGAAATATCTAGGAATTCCTACGAAAAGAATATCGTCTGAACAGTATAATCTAAACAGTACAGTTAAAGAATCTATGAGGGTCTAATTAAGATCGCACAACTTCAAAATGGCGGCATATGAATCGAAGCCCTCCGCGACTTTCCACGCGTGTTCGGTGTCGCAGGGCTGATGCGTAGGGCTGAGAGACCTTATCTAAAAGCCACGAAGAGGTACTAGACGAGGGAAGTACTCTTTCGTCGCTCCTGTTCGTTAATTCCTTTTCCACCGATAATCCACTCGTCGAAGCCACCGGAGTTTCGGCCGTGCGGCGATTTCGAGAGGTCTACAAACAGGCTACTTGCTTTCTTCGTCCGTCTGCGTTCTTCTTTTCAATACTGACACGTGTGTGTGCTACCATATTTTGCTATCGTGACCTACTTACACATGTCAAATTTAAAATCACTCGTTTGAAATGCGTGAATTTTATTATTAGCGTAACTCATATATTTCTATGACAAATGATGTATGATGTCCTCTGTATGATGTTTAAATAGAACAAGTTCAGATGTCGAATGTGAACGATGTTCACATTGTTTCTAATGATAAATTTACACAACACTGCATCCTTAACAACACGAATCAATGAACACAACATTGCATCCGTAGAAACTTAAAATTTTACAAATTCAAAAATACAAAAAATTTAAACGGTGATTTTACAATTCAGCCAATAAAGACAGCAAACAACTATAAACTTGAAGATTTAAATTCAAAATTTTCTCAGTTAAAAAGTTTAAACAGAGGTTTCTTTAGTTCGCGTGACGAGCGTAGGAATATATTTTGCATCGATTTCTAAACGAAAAGAGGGATCAAGAGGTCCAGCGAAAATTTCGAGTAGGATGAGGAGACCAAGCAATCCTGTGTGGGCTTCGCTTTCATCCGTGAAAGTTGCTTGCTCTCCTCGTCGGAAATCGGCGTTCGCCTCGAATTTCTTTCTCCGGTCCGCGAGTACACACCAGTTATATCCCTATCTCGTTCAACTTTCTCTGTTTACTCACCGCATCGTGGCGGGAACGACGGACAAACGGACTGACGGGCCCGTTCCCTTGAAATAACAATTCTCTCCGACGGTTCGCCCTGTCTCTCCCATCTTTCACCGTATAACCGCTTTCAAACTTTGGCCTAGCGATCATTCTTCCACGAAATTCTTTGCGGACTTCCTTGTGAAATACAGGTTATCTATCACAGTTACTTCAGGTCTAATCAGACTCTGATCATTGCTCGAAATAACTAGTCATCAATTATTAATAACTAACCATACTGTAGCAATAATTTCTGTAAAACTATGTAGACATTTTCATGAAGCCTGAAGCTTTAAATCGATGAACATCATTTTGTGACAATTTTATGTCATGAAATTGTGCTGGACTTTGATGAAACTTTGATAAAAATGTTTCATCAGAAACCACAATTTACTATAATCAACCATTATGTATTCCATGAAGCCTGAAGCTTTAAATCGATGTACTATGAACATCACTTTGTGACAATTTTATGTCATGAAATTGTGCTGGACTTTGATGAAACTTCGATAAAAACGTTTCATCAGAAACCACAATTTACTATAATCAACCATTATGTATTCCATGAAGCCTGAAGCTTTAAATCGATGTACTATGAACATCATTTTGTGACAATTTTATGTCACGAAATTGTGCAGGACTTTGATGAAACTTTGATAAAAATGTTTCATCAGAAACCACAATTTACTATAATCAACTATTATGTATTCCATGAAGCCTGAAGCTTTAAATCGATGTACTATGAACATCACTTTGTGACAATTTTATGTCACGAAATTGTGCTGGACTTTGATGAAACTTTGATAAAAACGTTTCATCAGAAACCACAATTATAATCAACCATTATGTATCATAACGAGTACATAATTCTTCTCAAGCTATTAGCTTCAACATACAAGAGTCGCAACAAAAATCTTGAAGTTTGAAAGCATCTGTTAGAATTAACCGAGCCCCAATTTCCTCTGTGAAGTGAAACAAAGGAACGTTAAAATACCATAAGGAAATGGAGGCCGTACAGGAAGCGGAACACCTCGAGTGGCAATTCTGCTGGTCGATTACACGCGTGTTTCTTTGGAGCAAGGAACCCCGATCCATCCGGTTAGCCGGAGGCTGGTTACACCGGCTTTCCATCGAATAATCGTCGAACGAAAGTTGGTGTCGAATGAAATTGCCCGAGGAGACGATTGTGCCCGGGAAGGGTGGCGGTAGCTGTCGTTGATTTTGCGTCAACCCTCGGTGTGCACGGCACGTAATGACGTTACGGCTAACTCGATCAATCGTCCACTTTAACCTGTACCCCTCCAGGACGGATGCACGAACTCGTCTCTGTCGAGCATAAACGGAACAGGTACTCCATGTTCCTTCCAAATGTCGCGTGTCTGCACGGCTGCTAGATTTATCGTTATTCGATACTGTAATTAGCTGATCAAACGCGTGCCTCGATCGACACACTGGTCAAACGTCTACGCTTTATTGAAATTTACTGATTCGAGACATTTTGAAAACGGTTGACATCAAAAGCTAGTGTTGCAGATATCGGAGTTTAATTGGACGAACGAGTGTCGGGATATTTTGGGGATATGATGTTGGGGGTTGGGGAGATTGAAGGATTTGGAAATTTGGGAGTTTGATAATTTTGGTTGTTGAGGATTTGGGGATGAGGACATTTTTAGTATTGCTGAGTTGTTGAGTGATGTGTGTACGAGTGTATGAGTATAACAGTATGTGAGTGTATGAGTATGTGAGGATGTGAGTATGTGAGGATATGAGTATATTAGTGTGTGAGTATATGAGTATGTGAGTATATGAGTATGTGAGGATGTGATTATATGAGTATGTGAGTATGTGAGTGTATGAGTATGTGAGCATGTGAATATATGAGTATGTGAGTATATGAGTATGTGAGCATGTGAGGATGTGAGTATATGAGTATGTGAGGATGTGATTATATGAGTATGTGAGTATGTGAGTATATGAGTATGTGAGCATGTGAATATATGAGTATGTGAGTATATGAGAATGTGAGAATGTGAGTATATGAGTACATGAATATGTGAGTATATGAGTATGTGAGTACCTATATGAATATGTAAGTATATGAGTATGAATACATGAGTATATGTATAAGTACGAGTATATAAGTATACATATGAGTATATAAATACGAGTATATCACTATACATACGAGTACAATTAAATAAGTATACGAGTACGAGATATTTAAAAATTAACAAGTTTAAAATATAGGAATATATCCATCCACAAAAAAGCCATCCCAAAAAGCCAACTTGTATCACATTCCACAAAGCGTTACGTTATAAAAAATAATCGACAAGTCAGATGAAAGGCAATTTCGGTCAATTAGCTCTAAAGAAGGAGCAGGTGGTTTCCGCTAATACCTCGACGATCTGCGAAGAGAACACAAGGTGCCCATAGATCCGCTCGAACGGTTACCGGAGGCGTTTCATTTACCTGGCTGAACGAGAGTTAACCACGAGTTAATCGGAAGTTAAAGCTAAGCTCCCCTTTTCTCTGGTGTTGAGTAAACATCGGCAGGACCCCCGCGGGCCCTGCAGCCTTTTTGCATAGCCCGACGTGCCCATCGAAGGTAAACAGGCTCACCTCAATGGAATCTTTGCTCCTCGTTTTTATTCCTACGTCCGCTCGCTTTCTACCAGATTAGCTTTCATAGATGAACTTTCATGAGCGGCAGATTTATAATATTTTTTTCAGAATTATTTATTATCGAATATATAAAAACGTTCCTCTATAAATGAATGTTTAAGATTTACTTCAAATTAACATTTTTTGATGTTGCACCCCTATGTTGATTATACACCTTCCACTTCTTTAACCTCTTGCACTATGATTCATTTGTCAGACGTGTTATTCAGAACTAACTAATCATAGGTACGATATTAAAACAGATAAAGAAAGTTGAAATGTTAGGTCAATTTGGTATCAATCGACTATGCAAATTATTATACTTGAATTCTGAATATGAGTGTAATCAAAATTTGAGTGAAATCGATCTAAGCTGAAGTGCGTCATGAGTGCGTCACGAGTGAATCAAGAGTGCGTCATGAGTGCCTCAGGAGTGCGTCATGAGTACGTCATGAGTGCCTCAGGGGTGCGTCGTGAGTGCGTCATGAGTGCCTCAGGGGTGCGTCACGAGTGCGTCACGAGTCAAACTCCTCAAATTATTAACAAAAACTTAAAATCCTTCCTCAGATCTGATCAGAAGTCCTCCCCGCAAATAGAATCCTCGTGCACGAGCAGAAAGAAAACGACACCACAGTGCAACTGCTCCGAAAAGTTTGAAGATGGTTCAATTAGAAATATTTGCGAAAAGAGACACGACCGAGACGAGGAAAAATGAGGATTACTTTAGCCACAGATGTTCCATTTGCAAAGTGCAGGGAACCGCGACGATGAGCTGGCGAATACCAGGATCAAGCAACGTCAAATTATGATTAGGGCTGTTAATTGTCCCGTGTTGACCCTTCTGAGTGGTGGCCCGTGGGCAAACACGATTCCCGCCTCCCTTTTGTTGTTTTAACTCAATACCATTCTAGCCGGGGATGACTTACCGATTACCAGTCAGGATGTCTGAAAACCTACGGCTCTTCCGGCTGGCAAATAGAAATGACTTTCCAGTTTCTTCTTAACGAGCGACGATAATTCGTACTTCAGAAACGAGCAATCATTCGATTTCTTCTTCCTTCGAATTTAACATGATTTCAGAACTTGGGCTTTGACGAATCTGAATCGTTCAGTTTTTAATAATTGAAGGTCCGCTTATAATTAATCAAGGTTTACATTCAGATACAACTGTGCAAAATTACACGTTCTAAGAATTATTACAAATTTTTTATATTAGTCGAGGATCATATTCAAATACAACTATGTAAAATTAGTTCTAAGAAGTATTAAAAATTTTGTATTAATGTCTCCAGATCGAACATATTCAGAAAATTGAATATCAAAGTAGAATTCTACATAATAAAACAAAGTCAACACAGCAGATAAATATTCGATGGTTAATCGAAATAATAGTTTCCCATGTTCCGACAGAAATATTAAAGAAGTGTCTGGCAGAATAAATAGGAGAGGGCTCTCCTCTCTTATTTGAAAATAATAAAGCCGGACAAAAATGGACGCGATACAAGCGCGTATCTCATGAGTTTTTTACTATGTTTGCGTCAATTATCGCGACGAGGAGGCAGCATTTACGAGTGTATTGTAAATACACTCGAACGTGCCTGTCGAGTAATACGCCACCAATTTCTTCCAGCTACACCCAGCAGAGCCCGGCCTGGTGGAGGTGGTTCTTTGTAATCCCGCTGCACTTTCGGGACTATGCTCTCGAAGGGTGCATATATTTCCAACCGCAAACATTCGCGTCCAACCCCTATTGGATCATCCCTTTCGCGAAACGACGAAAAAATTAAGGAGAGTAGCGCGATCGCGCGAGAGGCCAAAAAAGGCTGTTCTTTCTGTTCACCTATTCGTTACATCGAAAGATAAAGGTGTCATTTCACGCGTCTTCTTATAAATTCACTGTGCGAAATAATTGGTTAGATAGGTAGAAATATGACGAAACATTTGTACAGAAGTTTTCGGGAGACTTCAAATCGATAACAAGTGCCTTTTTACTTTTGTCATCGAATGGCGTTAAACGTTTTACAATTATCGCTTTAGTCGGCCATTTTGTGTTCAAGAGTGAAACGTTTACGCAGACATTTTCTTCGAAACTCAGCTGTGATTCTATGATCATTTCAAGCCTTATACAAAACATTCAATGTGCAAGAATTTGTTTTATCAACTACAGACGGGTTGATTCTATCACGATACCAAGTTATCGTCCCCAATTTCCGTCACAAAGAGACGAAGGTTCGACGACTTTTGCGGTGACCTGTAGGCTCCGTGCGAAGACGAGGTAAAAAAGAGAGGAATGCAATTACGCCGGCCACATACTGCCGTGTGCTCGGCGTTATGTGTCGCGGCGCGGTGCAGGGAGACCGCAAAAGCCGACGACGACGACGACATATTCATGCGTGCGTTATTATGCGAGGGAGCCGTGAGTGCACTCGAGAGATACGCGCACGCGTTCCACGACGTCCAATTAACCACACGCATTTCGACACCAAAGGAATTTCACGCGGAACGCGCGCGTGCCTCCGCTTCCAATACGATTCCTATCGGTCTCGTAAAATTGATCGCACTCGTTAAAATATTACTAACTTATTTTTATTATATCAAAGTTCTGAACATTCTTTCGAAGTCCTAACTTCGCACGATCTTGGGAAGACTTCGTTTACACTTCGTCTACACTGGTAGGTCTGTTGGAAAGAGAAAATGGCTTCTCGTCTTCTTCTAACAGAGGTAGAAACTTTGATTATCTACTGGCAGTGATACTAGCATGGATCAAGGCTCAAGGCTTAACCTTTCAAGGTTCACCTACCACAGTCCCATACTTTCAAGGTTCTAACTTCCCAAAATCCCAACCTCTGAAGGTCCTACACTTGCAAGATTTCCACCTTCCATGAATTTACCCTTCTATAGTGTCAAACTCCCAAGATTCCAAAGGTCAGAATTTCAACCCTCCACAGTCCCACACTCTCAAAGTCCCAATCTTCCACGATTCCACCCTTCTCAAGGTCCTAACTTGCCAAAGTTCCAACTATCTCAAGGTCTTACACTCCCAAGGACCCCATCTCTCAAGGTCCTATACTCCCAAGGTCCCCATCTCTCAAGGTCCTAACTCTCCAGAGTCCAAAATCTCTCAAGGTCCTATACTCCCAAGGTCCCCATCTCTCAGGGTCCTATCTCTCGAGAGTTCAAAATCTCTCAAGGTCCTATACTCTCAAGGTCTCCATCTCTCAAGGTCCTACACTCCCAAGGACCCCATCTCTCAAGGTCCTATACTCCCAAGAACCCCATCTCTCAAGGTCCTATACTCCCACGGTCCCCATCTCTCAAGGTCCTATACTCCCAAGGTCCCCACCTCTCAAGGTCCTAACTCTCGAGAGTCCAAAATCTCTCAAGGTCCTAACTCTCGAGAGTCCAAAATCTTTCAAGGTCCTATACTCCCAAGGTCCCCATCTCTCAGGGTCCTATCTCTCGAGAGTTCAAAATCTCTCAAGGTCCTATACTCTCAAGGTCCCCATCTCTCAAGGTCCTACACTCCCAAGGACCCCATCTCTCAAGGTCCTATACTCCCAAGAACCCCATCTCTCAAGGTCCTATACTCCCACGGTCCCCATCTCTCAAGGTCCTATACTCCCAAGGTCCCCACCTCTCAAGGTCCTAACTCTCGAGAGTCCAAAATCTCTCAAGGTCCTAACTCTCGAGAGTCCAAAATCTCTCAAGGTCCTAACTCTCGAGAGTCCAAAATCTTTCAAGATCCTATACTCCCAAGGTCCCCATCTCTCAAGGTCCTAACTCTCGAGAGTCCAAAATCTCTCAAGGTTCCATCTCTCAAGGTTCCAACCTCTCAAGGTCCTACACTCCCAGCCTCCTACGATCTCACCATGGTTCCCAACTGCGATCCCACCCTCCCAAAATCCCAACTCCCAAAATCCCAAATATTCCAAGACTTCCAAACCAGAAACCTTGATCATCCCGTGCCCCTCTGCCCCAAGAATCTCCCACCCGACTCTAAAGCAACCATACACGTAATCATCGCTGTCAGATTTCACAGACCAACACTTTTCCACGATCATACCTTCCTGTTTCCCTTCTTCAGGACCAGGTTGCCACTCTACATCCTTCCCCCTTTCTAACGCATCATCCCCCTACCCGTCGTGTCGCTTTGGCACAGGACACACAGATGCGTCCCTCCATTTTGCGCTCGCATTGTTACTCCAAGTGCAGTCTCCCCATTGTTACAATGGCTGGCCACTCCTGGCATTGTTACCGGTATTGTTATTATTATCGCTACTGTTACCGGTTGTGGCCGAACGGCGAATGGAGAAGAGGAGAGCCAGCTGCTTCGTCGAGTGCCGCATTAGAGGCAAATTACACTCCCTCTGGTCCGCCCTCTCTCCTCTCTAACCCCCTCTATCTATCGCGCTGTTTCGCTGTATCCGTCTCTCTCCTTCGTACCTTTCACCCCTTTTGCAGTCTCAAAATTTTCGAACGTTCGATCGGTATCGGTTTCGCAGCTAACCGCCAATTGCTAGCCTCCCCCGAGAGGCATTTGGTTCCCGCTCGATTTTTTCGCCCTTTTGTCGATGAGGAGGGGGCTCGTTTGCCAGAACTTTTTGGATAACGCGCTATATTCGCGGAGAGAAGTAAAATTATTTATGGGGGCTTCAATATTGTTCTGTCAGAAATATTTAGTTGCTTTGTATTGTGGTTGTTTTGTGTGGTGGATTAATTGTTAGAGATCGGTGGTCGATTTTGTGACAGAGGAAGTCACTGCTTAATAATATGAACTCATAGGAAATCAATTTAGAGCTCAAAGCTTAATGGCTACCCAAACAATTCAATGAATGCTCCTAATATAAAATGGCTGATTGTCAATTACAGTGAATCTCCAACTTCAAAAGAGACACGATTTATTTTGTTTCGTTATTGTTCATATCTCAGAATTTTTTACCTGAAGGTGTTTTAATTCGCGGAATTGCTCATAATTTTTCGACGAAGGGTAAATAACGGGGAGAGCAAAAGGCGAAGAAAGTTGGTGGGAAAACACGTCGGACCCGACAGGACGCGTAATTAATCGGTGGACGAATTAAATGAGCAATTTGGAGCACGAAATTGATCGCAACAATTTAATCGCTAAAGGCAGCCGCGACGGGTCTCCGTAAATTATGCCCGTTGAGTTACAACGAGTTTAAAGCTCGTTAAAAACGCGAAAGATCGACCGGTACGAGCGAGAAAGGGAAAAGGAGAGAGAAGAAGTTAATTAGAAGGAGTAGAGAGAAATAAAAAAAAAAATCCGTGACGGAAAGGAAGAAAGAGAGAGAGAGGGAAAAAATATCAAGGGGAATTTAGACGGCCCTGCCGCGACTGGCATTGCGAAAAAAAATGAAAATAAAAAGGGAGACATTAATTAAAGTGCAAAACCGCTTGACGAGCCTGATCAAAAAGTTAAATAATTAATAGAAACCGAAGTTCAAGCGAAATTAATGAAAAATCGGTGAATGTAGACGAAACAACCCCTTGTGCTTCATTGTACACTTTGTTTGAACGATAACAATGCGACTCGTGTATTGTTAACACCTCGACAGCCGTGGAGGTCAGCCTGACAACCTTTCTCAACAAAAAAGTTTGATAATAAAAATTAAAAGTGAAAATAATCGTCGAGTGCTCGACAACGCCTTGAACCTTCGATTTAACTTTATCCGATCAAAATTTTTCCTTTCTTGTTAAATAATTACGTTGATCGTAAATCGGTCCATCGACTTTTACTCGACGGTAAAACACAATTTACATAAGGATAGGATAAAATCCCTTAAACGCGAGAGTTATCCGCAAACAGTATTAAGGGCTTCTTCTTTGGACGAGCAAATTTGTAGCGAGCTTTACTCGACGCCCAGTTATCCACCCTTTGAGTGTGCATATAGAGCCACCTAATATTCCCTTGCAGACACACTGCTGAAACGTTTACGCGGGCTAAAGATGAAGCAATATTTGCGAAGCAAGCTCTCCTCAAGGTTTAACCGTTTCCTTTATCGCGGGGGATGATAACCGAATTTACGAGTAGCTGAAAAATTTCTGCAAAGTGCATCTTCGGGAGACGATAATTTTCAGGTAATCAAAAATTGTTGTCGAGGGAAAACAACCCCTGAGAGGACAGTGAACTTTTTAACTGATTTAGGAATCTGTATAATTGAATACACACTTAATCTCTGTTAAGGGATGAATTTTAAGACAATTTTGAAGTAACATTGCACAGGATAGAACTGATGTATAAATATGGAGGATTCACATTTTTAATAAAATTTAGAAATCTGTATAATTGAACCAACACTTAATCTGTGTTAAGGGATGAATAATTTTAAAGCGATTTAAAAAATGCATAAGGTTGTACAGGATAGAACTGATGTATAAATATGGAGAATTCACATTTTTAATCAAATTTAGGAATGTGTATAATTGAACCAACACTTAATCTGTGTTAAGGGATGAATAATTTTAAAGCGATTTAAAAAAATGCATAAAATTGTACAGGATAGAACTGATGCATAAATATGGAGAATTCACATTTTTTAAAAATTTAGAAATTTGTATAATTGAACCAACACTAAATCTCTGTTAAGGGATGAATTTTAAAACGATTCAAAAATGCATAAGATTGCACAGAATAAAACTGATACATAAATATAAAGAATTCGCATTTTTAATAAAATTTAAGAATCTGTATAATTGAACAAACACTAAATCTCTGTTAAGGGATGATTTTTAAAACGATTCAGAAATAACATTGCACAGTATAGAACTGATGTATAAGTATGAAGAATTTTTAGTAAAAGAAGATGGAAAGATAACGTAGCTCGAAGAAAAAAGATAAGGGTTGGAACACAAACCTGCGGATTCAGTTATGAGGATAATCGTAATAATGGGTTTGCCTACCACCGAATCTACCCTCTTCGACCTTTCACGGCGGTAACAACCCCCCGAAGAGGGAGCACTAAAGAGGACCGTGCGAGTTCAATGTCGTGCAAACATGCGGAGATGTCTCCGAGGTTCTTCGAGGAAACGATCGACAGGATCTTGGATCTCCTTGTGATTCGACATGTCACGACCTCGTTACCTCCTAACTCGTTTATCAGCTACCCTTATAGGGAATTTTGGAGCATTGGGTCTTTCATGGAACCCATATTCCTGAATTGACGTTCTTCTTGTCCCAATCTTCTGAAGCTTCAACCTCCGAAGGTACAAAACTAGCAGAGTCTCAACCTCCGTAGGTTCCACCCTGTTAAATTGTAAAGTTTCAAATTGTTTAAGAGCCAACCCCTTATGTCATTCGTCCAAAGTCTTAAATATTAAATTTCATATTTTTGAAATACCAAAGTTGCAAATTCTTTAAGTCCCAATTTCTCAACGCCCTAATCTCTCAAGCTGCCATTCATTCAAAGTCCTGAGCACCAAATTTCAAATTTTCGAAATCACAAATTCTCCAAGTCCCAATTTCTCAACGTCCCAATCTCTCAAGCTGCCATTCATCCAAAGTCCCGAACACCAAATTTCAAATCTTCGAAATCCTAATTTCTCCAAGTTCCAATTTCTCAACGCCCCAATCTCTCAAGCTGCCATTCATCCAAAATCCTGAGCACCAAATTTCAAATTTTCAAAATTCCAAATTCTCCAAGTCTCAACTTCTCAACGCCCCAATCTCTCAAGCTGCCATTCATCCAAAGTCCCGAACACCAAATTTCAAATCTTCGAAATCCTAATTTCTCCAAGTTCCAATTTCTCAACGCCCCAATCTCTCAAGCTGCCATTCCTCCAAAGTCCTAAACACCAAATTCCAAATCTCCGAAATCCAAAATTCTCCAAGCCCCAATTTCTCAACGCCCCAATCTCTGAAGCTGCCATTCCTCCAAAGTCCCGAACACCAAATTCCAAATCTCCGAAATCTAAAATTCTCCAAGTCCCAATTTCTCAACGTCCCAATCTCTCAAGCTGCCATTCCTCCAAAGTCCCGAACACCAAATTTCAAATCTCCGAAATCCCAATTTCTCCAAGTCCCAATTTCTCAACGCCCCAATCTCTCAAACTGCCATTTCTCCAAAGTCCCCAACACCAAATTCCAAATCTCCGCAACCCAAAATAAGCAAAGTCCATCTGAAAGTTCGAAAATCCAAAATATTCAAACTCTTGCATATAAAGAAATAATTAATTAAACAAATGAGTGATCTCGAAGGAGAGAAAGAAAGGATATAATCGAAAAAGAAAAATCGATCACCCTTTTCCCGACAGCAATTGATCGAGCGAAAGCATGGAAGCAAAATGGCGAGCTCGCGAGTGAAGAACGGCTATAGTGACGTATTGTTCGAGTTCCCTAGTCAACCATATTTCCAGCGCGAACCGCGTCATCCATCATTGGCCTGATGGAGCAGAAAGGAATCGTGGTTGCTCGTCGACGTCGGCTCGAGAGGTCTCGTTACAGGAAACGGGGTCGATTTTGCGTGACGCTTTACCTGGAAACGGTCGATGCGACACTTTTCTCCGCCGATCGGGCAAATGATAGGCGGAAAATTTCTTCTTTTTTTTCGACGTCTCTCGATCCTTTACAAGCCTTCGAAAGCGTGCTCGTGTCGAGACTCGAGACTCGAGTGTCTCGAAGAGCTATACCTTCTTCGTTCGTTAGGTCGTTCGACTGGTTAATTCGGCATCGATTCTCGATCGAGTCCCAAAGTATTTTCCTCGAGGTCCGTCGAATTCGCAACAGCCATTTTGAACGCCTTTTACCGGGACCTCGATGTTCTATGCAGCAAATTGAATCTGTCGTTAGACGAAATACTTGGGAAATTCGAGAGAACTCGAATATCCTTTGGTAATTGTACTTCAAACTATTCAACGGTGTTCATTTTTCACAACTTTCCGAGCGCATTCGAGTAATCCGTATGTACAAGAAAATCTTGAAAGAAATCGACGATAGTCGAACACTTTCCTGGGAAGCAACCATAGATTTCGAGGCTAAACCAGAGCCTTCTCTCGTAAAGTAACCGGTACGAAGCAAAGATACGCGAAAAGAAGTTACGGTTGTTTGAAGCAGTCCAATCGCGTTCGAGCTCGACGAGGAAGAAAAACGGTTGCATCCTCCCTCGCGACCATGCTCCACTTCCTTCGACCTTTCCACGCGTAAATATCCCCGCTTTCAAGGCGACCCGAGGGCACCTAAGATCCGCGGTGCTCCTCTCGCATAATGATTCGTTAGTCTCCCCGTGCAGCCATCGTGGGCTACCTACGGAGCACGACTTCGTACGTAGACTTCGAGTGGCCGTAAGTGGATGGTACCGCAGGGTGGCGCACACACACACGCGCGCGCAAACGACATACTGGTAGCTCGTTTGGTCTCTATTTGTCCCCAGAAGTTCAAGTGGCCGCTCTATACGTGTACGTGGCTGTACGTATACGCGGCACGATCAACCGGTCTCTCCCTGGCTCTCCTTCGATTTTCTCTTTCCACGTCCCGTTTCCGAGGCTGGCCTTCACGGCCAGTATCGACGGCTCAGGCGAGATCCGAGTACCATCGAGCCCGAAACTCGTTATCGAAACTTATGCGCACGCGAAAATCCGCGGCTGATTGCAATCAGCCCTTTTTGCGGACTTCCGCGCGGAGCTCGATTCTCCGCTGTGACTTCGCCAGACGCGGGGGAACCCGACGACTTCCGGTTTAGGGAGCCAAGCGCCCGCCTTCCGTTTTCAAACGGCCGCATTTAAGGTCTCCCTCTCCTGCCGGATCAAAGGACTCCTTCCACGGGGATGAGATGATCGCGGATCTTCAATTGCTTTCTTCGAGTGCCTATTTTTACGAATTCCGTATCGTACTCTCTCCTTATATCGCCTTCCATAGACTCAACATACACTATCGCATTTTTATTTTCCGCTTAGAATTTTTAATAGCAGTTTTGATTAAATATAAATTCTCCACCAACACTGCTTTTAATTATTGAATCATCGTATACTTTTTTTGCTAAAAACAATTATATTGCCCATGGCGGTAAGTCAGCTAAAAATGAGGTGTACTTGCAACTTTCACTCAGCTGTGAACATTGTTAATAGCGCATATGTTGATCCAACGCATGGCTATTTGATTCTATAGTCATACAGCGTGTATCATTAAACTTTGAATAATCGAGCCACAAGAAAAATAATTGCAAACAAAGCTGTAATAAAATGTGTATCTTTTGAGACACTCCATAATGCTTGAACTTTCACTGAGCAGTGAACATTGTGATCCAACACATGGTTGTTCGACTGTCATATAAGGTGTCCTATTAAACTTTGAGTAATTAAGCCACAACAAAAATAATTTCAAACATATCAGCTATAATAAAATGTATATCTTTTGAGACACTCCATAATGCTTGAACTTTCACTGAGCAGTGAACATTGTTAGCAATGTATATGTTGATCCAACATATGGTTGTTCGGTTATCATACAGGGTGTCATTAAACTTTGAATAATCGAGCTACAACAAAAATAATTGCAAACAAAGCTGTAATAAAATATATATCTTTTGAGACACTCCATAATGCTTGAACTTTCACTGAGCAGTGAACATTGTTAGCAATGTATATATTGATCCAACATATGGTTGTTCAGTTATCATACAGAGTGTCATTAAACTTTGAATAATCGAGCCACAACAAAAATAATTGCAAACAAAGCTGTAATAAAATATATATCTTTTGAGATACTCCATAACGCAGACACTCCAATGGCAGTGCAAAGTGTGCCTACGTATTCATAAAGCATTGTAGTAACGGTTAATGCTAACGCCACAGTAGCAAGCTGATATACGAACATTCGTCCGAAAGCATGTGCACATGATCGCAGAACGAATCGTACATGCAGAAGATGCACCGACGAGCGGATTGAACGGAGAGACGCGCGGTAGACGAAACGGCAGACTGAACGAGGGGACGAGCGACCAGGATGCAACCAATGAGCTGCGCAACAATTATTTATTGTTGCCAGACTGCCGCATCGAGCCGAGCAGACTTGTCTGCCCAATGAAGATTGCTCGTTAAAATCTGATTCTGACCGGGTCGATTGCTCTAAATGGCCACCGCCGAAACGACCCGCTCGAATCGGCCAAATGAACGTACTCTGCAACGTTAGCTTTTCGATGAACAAGTTTATTCGAATCGACGTTTTAAAATTTCTTTACGGAATCTCTAGCTAATTTGTTATCTCGTATGGTTAATCGATGGGCCGAGAAAAATTTTCGGTTCCTAAGACAATATTTACATGGCCTACCTGGTCGAATTCTATCCACCTTGCCTCGAACAAACACGCCTCTTCGAGGACTCTATTTCTGACCAGGCTACCATCATTTGCTTAACACTTTCGGGTTGGAGAATCCGGTGGACGTGTCAGATTGGGTAATTTTAACGAGGTGACCCTTCGAAAACAAGTGACGCCTATTTTTATAGAGGGAAATTCGAAATCCCCATTGGTCTACTTTCTGTGATCTTCAACAAACTCCTGCTAAATTACCGTCAGTCTCCGTATCCTCCACACTAGTCTCCATCGATCACACGGGACATAGAAATTTGAAAATGTTCACATTCCTAGTTACGTCTGTACATTATTTCATTACGAATATGAATTGATATCAAACACAGAAGAATTGCAAGTGAACTATGACAATTCTGCAACGCCCTAGAGCCCCCAGCGCAGGAAAATATCGCGATCATGCCTCGGTAATCTAACACGATAATAGACGAGTCGAAAAACATAGAGCGTTCTATCGATAATAAAAGGTTTGATTCGACGGTAGTCACCCCTAGTTTCGAAGCTAACAAGTCCGTAGGCAACCAACGCCCCTGAGGTCGATCGATCCGATTGGCCGAGAGACGTAGATACACCCACGCGTACACCCACCACCTGCTCCCTGCAATTAATCTCCTCTCAGCAATTAATCCTCGTCGTGTTCGTGTGTGGTAGCGGGCCGCGTGTGCGCATCTCGAGTATCGTGTTCTGTAGCCGGAGCAGGCAGGTGGACCGATCCGGCTGATCGAAGGGAAATCGAGATGGATCGAGTTGCTGCTACATTGTAATTAGGCATGTTAGCTAGCTGATCCCACCCAGCGAATGTCGAGTTCCGATATATCTAACTGCACCTCGTTAGAATCTAATAAGTGAACTTTCCTTTCTTTTGTTACAGGTACTGATGTATTTATGGACTTTCGAAGATGACCTGTTTGGTGCTTTTTGTTACATAGTAAATAGGGAAGCTTTACAGACCTTGAGAGTAAACAGAATGAACGTAAGAACAAGTTTATTCATATGTGTATCCGTATATTCTTCACATGTACATTCTGGTAAAATATATAGAGCGTCTGAGAGTCTAGAGTCCAAGAGCAGCTCAAGGAGGGACTAGAGCGTAGGACCTACAGTGAACCTCTGATATAGGAGCTGGGCAAAGACCTTGAAAAACTTAAGGAAACCTAAAGAAGATGTAGGAAGAACATAGCTCGATACCAATAACAACTTCCAGAGAACCGATGAACCTACTCATATGTATATTATTTAGGTAAGGCCCTAAGCAGAAAAACTTAATCTACACATAGCTCCTACTATACTTTCCAAGAGAAGTCTCCCTTCACTACTGTGCTTCAACCTTACTCCGCTTACAATGAGCACATACGTTGTGAACGTAAGACCAACTTGGCCCCCAGTTACATTGTACTTCCTTCAAAACATGAACTTACAATTAAAATGTCTGTTTCAGTTTGTCTAAATGCTGACGTCCCTGGATGATTTTCTTTGTAGTATTGATCGATCAGGATCTAAGAAGAAAAACATTTGAACACGTACCTGAGTGGGCGTAAGGTTAATTAGGCCGGCTAGGTGTTCCCGTTCGGGCGCGCTCAGGTATTTCTGCTGCTTGAACCGCCTCTCGAGCTCGTGAACCTGCTGCTGGGTGAACAGAACGCGACGCTTTCGTCTCTGTGGAAGGTGGGGGAATTGCATCCCGCCGACGCCCATACCGACACCGACGCCGACGCCCATTCCCATGCCCGACGACTTCGTCACGTCGCCCATTGACTGGCCCACGGAGCAGCCGGCTATGTTGGTCCCGGCACCTGCCGCCGCGGCGCCCATCAGCCGCGAAACTGCAAAACATATTGGAGAAAACTGACGGTAGTATTTCGTTTTTCTTTCTTTTTATTACTTTATCGAATCCATATTTCGTTCCATTAATTCTCTTCGTTTGGAATTACAGGTAAACGGGGGACAGAAGGAGGTTGTGAAGGTCCGCCATTTTGGAGTAAAATTAGAAATTAGTATAAGTACCTAACTGAGATAGTTCTAAAATTATCATAATTACAAAATCCAGATCTTGAGAAAAGTTTGCAAGACCCCTGATGTTTTAAAATTATAAGAACTCAAAGATCCAACACACTTAAATCTCAAATTCCTAAAATTCTAGTCTCTGCAATTGTCAGCATTACCCCTAAAAAATCAGCTCGCGATCTGAGACCTTCCCTTCTTTAATTTTCGTTACACCACAATCCACCGTGAATCGTTTCTTTACTTTCGACACCGTTTCAGGGGTAACAAAGCCGTCGGACAAATCCCAGGAACAACAGCCAAGACGAGTATCCAGGACCTTCCCAACGAGTATATCAGGACCTTTCCAACGAGTAGATAATTTCCGCAAAGATCTGTCGAGGATCGAGCGAAAACGATAGACGGAAAGGCACGCGAGTACACGAAGATATAAAAAATGGTGACGCGATACGTAGACAAGGCAGTGACCAAGCGTAGAGGTCGAGCCTCTGAATTCGAGCTACTGAAAGCCAACGAGCGGTTCATCCCTCGTCAGTTTGGCGAAGGGCTGTCAAGAACGGACACGTTGGTCCTGTACAAAAGGAGCGATTTAGCCGCGCGAAGTGCTACGTCATCGAGTACGGGAGGTCCAACGATGAGGTCCCGAATTATTATTATGTCTGTGAGAACGTATCTCTCGGCCTGTCAGGCCGGTTCTGGTCGAGAAAGACATACCACTCGAGACACCGGCAGCTAAATTTGTTTGCGCCCGATGAAATTCCTTGGAAAATTGATGAAAATTTTCTTGGTGGAGCCTTCGGTGACCTCTGGTTTTGAGATTCAATAAATTTGCATGTAGCTTTTATAAATTAAGGGAAGGTACCAACTTAAAATGACCATCGTAGCTTCTGTACTGAGTCCTTTTATCTAAAGAAATTAAGTAGTTGAGAGTTAGAGAGTAAACCAACGATGACTTTGAAATCCGCGTTTATCAGTCACCCTCAGTACATTTGAAATTTGATAAATTTCTATGACACCGTGTGAAACTGTTGCATCTATAATCACTGAAAAAACGCTCGAAACCAACACATTTTTCCTCGTCGACAATGTAGCCTTTGAAAGGTTAAAAGATGTCGGATCAATTGATGTTTAATGGACTCTTCGAACAACTTCCTAGCGAACGCTCAGCTTCCGAGTCATCGATGAAACGTTTGAAGATTTCCTTTGAGAGGAATGTGAACCAGGACAATGGAAAGCGATCGAAGAACGACGGATTCAGCGTTTCGACGGAAGTTCTGCGAACACGGGGGTGGATCGAGGACCCGTGAATCTCATTAAGCAAATTGACGTTGTCGAACCCGCCTACCTGACCACCGTAGTCGAATGTCCCATTAGGATGAATCTGACTGACGTGAACATATAATTATAGAGTATCACGAATGATGGACAAACTATCCTCCGATGAAACGTGGACCAATTTACTCGTCCTGCAACTTCAACACCATAGAATGCAAAAGAATGTACATAACTTCTTCTTCGTTCGCTATAGTTTCACAGGGAAGAGCTTATAGAGGGAACATCTGACAACTTATCAGAGTATAAGAATATATAGAAAGTCTAGAGATAACGTTACGTAAAAAAATGGTGATTCGAATCTTTTCTAACCGTAGCTCAGAGAAATTGAATTTGGGAAATGTTCCCAGTGAATGCGCATCGAGTCGTGGCAGACTCTCGCAGCGACGAGGGTCGTCCGAGCTTATTTGTTTAACTAAAATCTCTCGTAGTGTCCGGTAGCCACGCATTTCGGGGCCGAGGATCGATACTTGTCTAGCGGTTGAACAAAGTGGCGCGTGCGGCGGACAGAAATCCAAGGAGACGAACATCTGTTGACACAAGTCCGAAGGACGCGGCTTTGTTGGTCGACGATCTTTTCAGAAGCTCGAAACGCGAGGAACTCGAAAAACCTCCTCGATGCCCTCGAGCATGACTCTCGTACACGCTCGTGTGAGAGCTAGATCCTAGCTGGACACGCATACTTAAACGGATAGTCGCGAGAGGCGTTGATTATTCTACTTTTCAACAATCGGTACCGGTGAATATATTCTCTGGATAAATTACTTGGTTACTGAGTTACCTCACTTATTCTGAAGTTTTTGTTCGACAGATGCAGTGGTAATGAAGGAGAATTTTCGGACGACGACGCCATTACTTATTTCGTACGATGATGAATATGGTCGCTAAACGATATAGGGGAAGAAGGCCCAACTATTCACGTTTCAAGTTTACTGTTCTTAAAACTGTATAGCGCTGTGACTTTCCTAAGAAAAATGGCGACACAGAATGAGTGGTAACATGAACTCTGTAGTAATTACATAGTAACGTGGATAGCGTGGTAATGTGTATTGAGCAATACTTATATCGCATGTAGCAACCCCGGACTCTTGTATGACTACATGCAAGGTGAAGTATATTTAACAAAACTTTACCTGTTTCTTTAAACATACCCATAAACTATATCACGGACTTTGATTTTCCAGATTCCGCTGTCTAATTAAAACAAGAATAGAATAGATACGGACACGTCGAAACGTATACTGTTACAAGCGACGGAACAATTCATGAGTCTACAGTCACGAGACGACGATACGAACAAGACTACTGTGGACATTGAAACACGAGTCCGACGCTTCATCGATACCTAAATGGACTAAGTGCGAGCTGGTCTCGAAGTCGATAAAAGCGGGACAGACGTGCCTCGTCGAAGGCGAAAGGGATGATCGCGTGCAACTCGTGAAAGAACTCCCGAGAATCGAGACTATTTACTTCCATCCACGATTCTCCTTTTCCCGAACAAATTTTCTACTTGCGCGATCCACGTATCAAGCGTTTCAAAACGCATCCGTGTAAAATTGGTCTCGTTTGAGGGAAACGATTAGGAAATTAGGAGACGGAGAGGACTGTAATCCCTACGATACTCCATTGTTATGGCGCGATGGAACGCTTGATGAGGAGGAAACGTAGAAGTATTACGCATTTTAAAACGAAGAGAAGATACTCACTGGCAAAACGCGGGTCGTTGGTAGCCGGTGGAGCCGGGGCGTACCAAGGATGATGGGACCTCATGGGGTCGGTGGCGGTGGCACCTCCTGCGACCCCTGGACCCGCGTGATGATAGGACAACTCAGCCGCGCAATATTGATATTGCGAGGTGAGTTGCATAGTAGCGTAAGGATTACCCATGGCAGTCATGCCTGCCCCGGCACCGGCAGCGCTGCTGCCTCCTCCGGTGGCGTCGTTCGGACCGGAAACCGGTCCAGGAGTACCGCCACCGGGCGTCGAACCTCCGTGAAGCGGTGGACTGCCGCTACTCGCGCTCGAGCTACCGGTATTGCCACCGACGCGGGCGCCACACGCGTTACCGTAAGGAGAGACCTGAGAATGCGTGACCACGCCGACGCCGATCACCTGCTCCAGCTTCCTGAACGACTCGTTATCGATGGGGGACAGGATATCTGTGACGCTGAACGGAGTTGTATGAGCGCCACCAGCGGCTTGAACGTGGGACGAATGCTGTTTGGGCGATAGGCTCATAGCCAGGTCAATACCGTTCAGATCCGTCAGCAAGCTAGCCTGCTCCAGCTGCGTTTGTTGTTGCTGTTGCTGCTGCTGCTGTTGCTGTTGTTGTTGCTGTTGTTGTTGCTGCTGGTGCTGGTGGTAGCTGGTGGCATTGCCGTTACCCTGGTTGCCGGCGCTGTTACCGCTGCTGCCACCGCTCATCTCGACGAGGCCCGCGCCCTCGAAGTACTTGAAGCTCGCGCTTCGCGGAATCCTGAGGCCGGCGCTAGCCAAGGGAAACCGACATGACTGGAGCTCCCACCGCTGCGTATCGCACCGATCTTCAATTTCACCTGCAAATTTGGACGAGTTCACTCGTCTTCCTGTTCTTTGTACACCTTCGTCGAACTCGACAGTTTTTGGTCCTTCGAAGTGATTCGACAGTTTAATTCGTCTCTTTGAGACCCATCACTTTGTACGTTTCACGATCACACTTCGGTATATACGCGTCGAACACAATAATCCTCTAACGCACGATCACTGCATCCTGACGAACTCGATCCTTCGTAGGTAGCGTTCTTCACGGACTGGATACGATTCGCGGAACACGTCCATCGGTGCCCTCCGACTCGAGGGAGGCTGTTGTTGCTGGATGCATCCAGCAACGTCGCCGCGACATCCGGCACATTCCTACGCCCCGTTGTCCCGGTTCAAACGAGGATCACTGGAGAGACCGGGTGAAAGGCACCCTCGGATACGGTGCTCGACTCTCGGCGACCGACTGGGGACTCTGTCGGTTCACCGGGAAGGAAACGCGCGAGTCCTCGATGACCGATCTCGGCCGCGACGTAGCGCGCACACGAACAATCGACTCCCGGAGGACGAAGGAGGCCAGGTAGACACGACACGCCGCGGTACGTCACGTCACAACATCGGCACGACACGGAAACGGAACAGTGGTACACACGTGGTCGAGGAGAGTGGCCGGCCAGAGCCGGCCGGCGGCCGACTGAAATCACCCGGGGGGTCTTCGAGTCCTTGGACTCTGCCGATAGAGAGACGATGGTAGATGTACCACTCTACGGCTCGCCTCCACCTTCGTCGAGGATACACTCTCTCTCCGTAGGAGAGGAGAGAGCGTCTATGGATGGATGGCTGGCTGGCTGGCTGGCTGACTTGCTGGCTGGCTGGCTGGCTGGCTGGCTGGATGGATGGATGGTTGGATGGATGGATGGATGGATAGATGGATGGATGAATGAATGAATGAATGAAGAGGACTGTCGGGTACTCCTGGAGAGGTCCTCACGGCCGCTTAGACCCACTCGACCAGCGGCTCGGCCGGTCGCGCTCGCTCGCTCGCTCGCTCGCTCGTTCGTCCGGGCTCGGGCCCCACAGCCTCTCGCGGAGAACCCGTACGACGACACGATGAGTGGAGTGCCCACTACGGAGAAGTGCCTGCTACCAAGAGTCGTGATGAGATGTCCCCTTTTGCGTGTGAGAGAAGGGCTCCCACTCGCCTGCCCGGAGAGGGGCTCGCGGGGCCACCTAACCGACCTCCAGCCCGACCGAGCTACCTAAACCATACTGTCATTGGACGAACCCCGCCAATCAGTGAGCCCATGCGCTTTCATTGGATCCCGCTACGACCGGTTCGTGGCTTCGTCGGGGTTGCGCCGTTCCGTGAAACGCGACGTCGTTGGCCGACTCCACGGACCTCCTGCTGCGCGTCCACCTATCGTGCGCTGCTCCCTCGCTCCCTACCAACTGCCACCTCGTCTGCCTAATCTGGCTGCTGACTGCGTCTCATGGCCACCGGTCTCGAGACAGCCCACCTTCCTCGCCCTTCTTTCTCTCTGCCTAACCACCTATCTCCCTTTCGCTTTCTACCTCCGCTTTCGGCTTTGTCCTTGGAAAAATTTATACGCCATCCCACCTACCCTCTGCGACACCCACTTCCTTCCTCGCCGTATGCTCGCCGATTTTACCGACTGGCATGTTTCGCGGACAACAAAATTCGTTACTCGTCCGCCAGTATCGTGTTCGCAGTTCTGCTGTTTCCAGAAGCCGGTTGAACCACGCATGACTCTGGCCAAACTGACTTTCATTCGATGAAAGTTGTCCGGATACGTTGGCACAGAAAAAATTTCAAAACGGCGGTCGAACAATCGAACATATAACATTATAACATTGTTATGACGTGCGACAAGACTCTCGTCAATCTAGTTGTCATAAATCATTTTCACTGTCAATTCCAATATCTTTGCAGACATAATTCTTGATGGTTTCTTCTCTGACGCTACTAAACCGCTACTACTTCGGAAGCCTTGTTCGCGTCTTCCTTATACTGACATTCATTCGCGCGCTTTTTGTAAACTGTATCATTGGCGCCACCTAACTTTTTCCTTTCGAAGTAAAGACTTTTACGTTTCTACAAAAAATATTGTGTACCATGTAATTTCAGTCATAATGAAAGACATCGTAATTCCTCCAAAACGATAAAAACAAACATTTTTTAAATTGCATTTTATGGACGTAAAAAAGCCTAGACATCTAGCGGTGGAAGGTAGGAACTAATCGTACTATAATTCCACCGGAACTGAGTCATGACGTCATCTAACGAGATACGGCGGAATTAACGAAATTGAAAATTGCCTTTTCGAAGACGAACAATTTTTGGAAAACGCAATTTTCTATTTTTCTAGTAGTACGTAAATATAAAATTCATGGAACGTGAAAGAATGGGGTTTTGAAAATGTATAAAATACTCGCAATGTTTTCAATGATGTCAGTTTTCATGTTGCGACCAAAAAATGGCGTAAACGATAAATCGAATAAACTCTACTGTATACCTCGTCTGTAATAACTACTGAACTCTAGAGTTCAGTATTGATGATTTAATAATAGAATACGATTTTACAGATTTAAAATGACGAGTGGAATATTTCGTGTTTGTAGATTAATAACGACTTGCACGAGAAGTAAATTTATTACAGATAATGGTACGATAAATATATTATCTGTGAATAATATTGTATTTAATATAACCTTAAAATGTTTATAACATTTTCCATCCAATTTGGAGCCTTTCGTATTGGATTTTTATTTTATATTTTTAAATTGCAGGTTTGTTAATACCACGCAATCCGCTAATTCAAAATGCAAGGAGTACTACTAGTTTTTTCATGAAGAGTAAGTACATATCGACGTAATTTTAATAGACATATAATAACTTAAAACTGAAATATTTAGGGACGGCGGCTGAGCTGTGGAAGTCAGTTACTAGTGTCAGCAATGCTGGTAGAAGAAGAGGGAGAGGAAGATCTGCTCCTAGAGTTAAAGATTTAAATAAAGGGCAAAAGATGGGCAAGGGAAAAGTACCATTGGTATTGCCTGGCTTAAATGCTCCAGTTCTGAAAGGAAATGTAATAGTAACAAATGAGCGTGTTTCAAGTCCCGTGCAAGCAGAGGAGGAAAAACCAACAAATTGGAACATGTCAAAAAAACCGAAACGCAATCCTTTAAAACGTGGTTGGACTGGTGGTTTAATGGGTGGACGAACTCTTGGGCCACCTGATCCTGTTAATGGTGGTATGTATTATATGTGAGTGTATAAATAATCATATTTTGTTTTTATAATAATTTATTTCAGAAATATTTGAGAACTTTGAAAGTTGGATATTATATCATAAATCAGTATCTGTCATGACAAGTAACATGGGTCGTAATAAAGCTTGTCGCTGTTTGGTTATAACTGGGAATAGAAATGGTTTGGCTGGATTTTCAATGCTTTCTGGAGGTAACGTTAAACCAAGTTTAATAACAGCAAAAAACAGAGCTGGTCAGAGATTAATGTCCATTGCGAGATACAATGAACATACTGGTAAAACATTTTGTACTGTTTTAAATATTATTGGTCATAGAAATGTAAAAAATTACAAGTTTATTGTTTCAGTCATGCACGATTTTTTTACACAATTTGGAAAGACAAAAATATATGTTGAACGAAAACCTAAAGGTCATGGGCTTGTATGTCATCGTGTTATTAAGACATGTTGTGAAGCCATTGGCATAAAAGATATTTATGCTAAAATTGAAGGTTCCAAGAATGTTCCTAATATTGTAAAAGCTTTCTTCCTTGGTTTGATACAGCAGGTACATATTTTATTCATTTAAGAACTACTTAGTTTGTCTATAAATATTCTTTTTATAAAGTTTTCTTTTTACTATTTATATATTCTATTTAATGATATTTATTCTTTTTAGAAAACGTTCCAAGAGATTGCAGATGAAAAGCAACTGCATTTAGTTGAATTCTCCAAGGAGACTGGTTATTTTCCAAAAGTACTTGCTTCACCAGCAACTGCCAGGAAGCAGTCTGAAATTAGTCCGGATGAAACTTTAAATTTGAGGCAACATTTGATGAATGGAAGAATATATTTGCACAAGAAGCCATATGTACCATTTTATACGAAATTACGTTCATGGTCGAATCATTTACGTAAAGCAGAACGTCAAAGAGGTCAATATGATGTGATTATCAGATCAAAAGCTGAAACAGGAAATGTTTGTAGTTTCCTTGTTGATAAATATCCGGAAGCCCAAGGGTCCAAGTGGAAAAAACATGCTGCAAAGGAGGCAAATGAACAAGTGTAACATTGTTATAATAATCTATATTGTTGAATAATATAATTAAACATGAATAAATAATAGCAATTACTGATAATAGTACTAGGTCTGTTTGATTTGCTCCGCGCCTAACCTAACAATGTTGAGCGAGCGAGTAAATTTCACGCTAAAGCAAAAATAGTCAACCGTGTCATCCGGTTGAATTGGTTGAGTGGTGCAAAAGAAAAGCGTGGACAAAAAAGTTGAAAAGTCAAGTACATAAGCGCGAGCAAATTCAATTTTGCATTAAAGTCTACGAGGATATGGTTTTTCGGTAATTATTCCTCCGTGGCATGCGCGGGCGGCACGTAAGAGGAATATACACGACAATGAGTATGCAAAATCGTTAAATACTCACTTTCTGAGCACAGTTTATGAACTTTTATGATTAAAGAATGTTCAGCAATGCATTATTTACATGGTTCGATCATAAAAGTTCATAAATGATGTTCGGGTAATGAGTAATTAATTATTTTGTGTCAGCATTGCGATACGTACATGAGCCGCGTATGTCAATTCTACTACACATGCAAAGTGCAATATTTTGGCACTTTGACAACGTAATATGGTTCCTGAGGCATTTAGAAACAAATTTCTATTAGGGTTTGATGCGTTTTGATGCCTAATAAAGCCAGGAAATCAATTTTTGTAGAATTCGGTCCAAAACGGTACAGGTGGCGCCATCTGGCGGCGAGCGGCGGAACTACGAAAAACTAAAATTTCGATTTTCTCCGAAATTAGGCAATTTTACGTATTTCTGAGGGTCAGAAAGTGTTTTGTGACCTCTCTAGAATCTACATAATGCCACAAGAACCTCCTCAGAGCGCTAGAAAAGAAAATAAAAAAATAGTCCAAAACATGGACTAAAAAATTGGCGTCCATCTAGCGGTGAAAGTTGGAACTACAAAAACATAAAAATGCGATTATCTCGAAAACTAGGGACTTTCCCGAAATTCTGAGATATACAAATTGTTCCTTATCGCCTACGGAATCGAACGAATGTAATTATAGCCCGCTAGGACAATTATTAAGAAAAATAGAAAAATAGCCCATTTCATGGACTAAAAAATTGGCGTCCATCTAGCGGCGAAAGTTGGAACTACAAAAATATAAAAATGCGATTTTCTCGAAAATTAGCGAACTTTGACTACTTCCGAGGCTCAGAAAGTGTTATGTGATCGCATTAGAAGCAAAATAATGCAACAAAAGCTTCCTAAAGGCTTTAATAAAGAATATGAAAAAAATGCCATTTTATGGAGAAAATTTGTGGCGCCATCTAGCGGCGAAACTGCGAACTAAACTGAAAAAACGTATGTCCGAACACGCGTTAAGGAAAAATATAAAAAGTAATATTTCGCAACTTTGACGACGTAGTATGCTTCTTTAGACATTTTGAAGCAATTTTTGTTGAATAAGTTATTCATTTTCTTGCCTATTAAGCCCAGAAAATCAATTTTTATTTTTTCAGTTTAGTTCGCAGTTTCGCCGCTAGATGGACGCCAATTTTTTAGTCCATGAAATGGGCTATTTTGCTATTTTTCTTAATAATTGTCCTAGCGGTCTATAATTACATTCGTTCGATTCCGTAGGCGATAAGGAACAATTTGTATATCTCAGAATTTCGGGAAAGTCCCTAGTTTTCGAGAAAATCGCATTTTTATGTTTTTGTAGTTCCAACTTTCACCGCTAGATGGACGCCAATTTTTTAGTCCATGAATTGGGCTATTTTTCTATTTTTCTTAATAATTGTCCTAGCGGGCTATAATTACATTCGTTCGATTCCGTAGGCGATAAGGAACGATTTGTATATCTCAGAATTTCGGAAAAGTCCCTAGTTTTCGAGAAAATCGCATTTTTATGTTTTTGTAGTTCCGCCGCTCGCCGCTAGATGGCGCCACCTGTACCGTTTTGGACCGAATTCGACAAAAATTGATTTCCTGGCTTTATTAGGCATCAAAACGCATCAAACCCTAATAGAAATTTGTTTCTAAATACCTCAGGAACCATACTACGTCGACAAAGTGCCGAAATATTCATTTTTTTATTTTCCTTATATGCGTGTTCGGACCCTCACTTTTCAGGATCAGTTTTTTCGGTGATTATTCGTGGCAAGTCCGATTTAAATTCTTTTTTTCTATGTCCATCTGGATGTACATACGCATATGCATGCAAAATTTGACGAGAATTGGTTGAGCGGTGCAAAAGAAAAACGCGGACAAAGAAGTTGCAAAGTCAAGTATAAGAGCTTCGCTCGCCTTCGGCTCGCTCGCTCAATGAGTAGACATAAGTAAATACATACAATTTTTTAATATGCAGTTATGCAGCTTACATTATACAGCTCATGAATTTGTTCGTGTTTTTTTCGGGTGTAACAAATACTGTTTATTGACAAGAAAAGGTAATACAAAAAGCATATTTGTTTCATTAAATATAAAGTAGCTAAACAGTATGAAAATATTTGCTTCATATCTCTAACAAACGAATTATAAACGTATACAAATTTACTGTAAACGACGAGACGATTGTTTTAAACTTTACCAATACCAGCTAATTCTTTAATCTGAGTTATTAAATGATTATTATATAATTTATAATCCAAAGGATTTACCGCAACGCATGTTGCCTTTAACCTGTTCTCATCCTGGAAATAATAATTGCTTGCATTAGCATGTAAATGATTACAACAGCATAATTTCTAAGACACTTAGACGAATGAACTTACACTGAACGTTTCTAATTTAACACGAATCTTAAATAGAAAACTTTTAAACGTTGCATCTGCAAATTTTTCAAGATAAGCATCGTTATCATTTTCCTGCAATTCTCCAAGTTCTTGAGCAGTGATACCCAGTATCTTTTCTGCTTCTTCGCTAAACGCTGTAGCCCACTGATTGTCCGTCCAATCAGCTAAACTTAACTAAAAAGTTATAACATCAATAATTTCACAATCACTACGAAAATATAAAAAAAATTATTTTATACTCACACTTGCAAGTAAACGATATCTATAGTTAGGATATTCTTTATCACATTTTTCACACCGGTACATATCATTTGCTTGATCGATTAACTGTAAGGTACGATGTTTTAATCAAACGATTCTCCATACATTATCAAATAAATATACATTACCTTCTTTTTACAACTTTCAGAAGGGCAAGATTTATAAACAGCATTTTCAATTCGTATCATGTTAATCGTGGCTTTTACCATATACATTTCAGGACCTTTGAAACCCAGTTCCATTTCTCTTGCTTCTTTGAAAGTAAGCCACGGTCCACTTATATTGCCTCCACCACCAAATGTTCTTGAAATTGACTTGGCTTCTTCATTATGGCCAGTTGCATTAAACCAACCATGTAACCTGGATTAAAACAAAAAAATTCCAACAAGAATTTCTTTAAACATATTTTTGGACGACTTGGTTAAAAGTTATATACCTATGTGCTTCTGGGATATCTGGGTTTATTTGAATAACTGTAGAACTGAGAGATGATAGATTTTTTCCTCCATTGAATTCGCCAACACGAGCTCCTTTAACAGCTATAACTGGATTGTTACTTCCATCAAACTCTTCAGCTTCCTTTCCCCACAGTGTAAAACATACCTAAACATTTATTTACAGTTACTCGAATATTGGACTTAAACAAATTTCTAATATTCTTATGAGCCAACAAAGTTCTTACCATGGTACTACTTTGATCAACGAGAAAAATATCTCTTTTCTTCATTTCTCTACCTGTGTTACGTGATGTTAGCAGTTGCAAATCGGCACAAGATTTAACAATAGCTATCACATCTATAATAAACACCATTATCAATACAGTATATGCAACATTTAATTATATATATATTGTGTGTGTATGTGCATGTAAATACCTATATATTCATTCTTTTCTTTCGTTTCCACGTCGCTTATTGGTTGAAAATTAAATTGAAGAGTAGGAATCTCATTTCCACCATCATGACAAGGAATGATTTCTGTATCACCCGTTAAAGTCATCTCATAATCATTTTTTAAATGATTGAATTGTTTATTTGCTGTTTTTAAAGTGGCTCTAGAAATATAGTAAACTTTTCCAACCTAAAACAAATTTACATATAATATTATTTTTAAATAACATTTATATATACTGCATACCTCAAGCATGTCGTAAAATTTATCGCACTGATCTCTGAATGCCGTGCATCTAATCTCTCCACTTTCATCAACAAGATCCATGGAAAATAGTTTTCCTTCTCCACGGGAATTACTCCATGTTCTTATATCAGATTTACTAAGAACTCTAGCTTTTATAACCCACCTATAAAAATTATTATTTAAAATTGTATACTGCTAAGATAAAATATAATTTAATTTACCTATTTTGGTAAGGACTCAGTGCAACAATTGGAGTTGTTGATATGTCACTGGTGGAAGACTGATGAGTATTTTGCTTTGGCATCAAAACATCTGTTGAATAATAATGTTCATAACTTATCATAATCTACGATCATAAATTATCACATAAAGTTAACATTTATTACCACTTCGTTGTTGAGGAGGAGCTGGTGCTGAGGCAGGTGTAGAATCACTTTCAGACTCAGCATTTGTTGGATTTCCAATTTTATGACCAACTTCATTACCACGTACTTTTACATCGATATTTAATATTACCATTACACGCCTAAGGAATATAAAATATGATAAATTACTTTTATGAGTCTTACAATAAAATAAGAATTTATAGTAAAATTATATACTTTTGTTTCCCAGCATTGTGTACCATACTTATTGCGTATCTATTTATTTGACAAATAGAAAATTCAGTCAGAATGTTGTCTGTTATCATTGAGTTTAACTGAGTAGCCAGCATTGTGAATGAGTTTATTCTTTTTCCATCAGACACAAGTAGTCTATAACGTTCTCCACTACTTGAACTTGCCAATTTCTTATGACCCTAAAAAATAATAAGTAGTTATCAATTTATGAAATCTGACATGTATTTCTATTATTTCATCACACTGTGTAAAATATGTAACTTGCATACCAATATTTGCAGTATTGGTTTCTCAACATCAATACCGTTCATTATTTTCTGTAAAATACAAACAGTGTTAAATATAGTACTTAAATATAAACAATATAATGTATAATTTATCTTGAAACCCACATCTAACGCTCCTTCAGTAAGGGAATACATTTTGGACAATAAGAAAAACACGCAATCTTATGAAAAATAATTGTTCAACACAGGTCAAATCACAATGATGGATTCCGAATTTTCTGCAACGCAAAAATTTCCCGATCTTTTCTTGCAAGAATATCGCCGAAAAATATATAAAACTAAGAGACAACAGAAATTATTCATATTACTGCTAACTTCAGTAGGTTCCCTATTTCGCTTTAATCAAGTGATAAAGAAAATTCGCGCCAATCATTATCTAAAACAGAAAATTACTAGATCACTTCTTCAGAAGTGTAAAGAAGTTACTTGCTATATTCTTAGTTTATGGCATAAGTTATTGGTTCGTGCCTCGTGCTTATCGTTGCATACAACCATTTTGTGAGCGTACCGGTAGGAAACTGTTGGACGGTTTCTTGTTTCAGAAGTTAAAATGAACGGAATTATAAGGAATACGTTACGATCATCAGTGATCAGAAATTTCTTTTCGTCAACTTCAAGCATAGGAACAAATAATCAATTAAGAACATTATGGAATGCTTGTTCTCGACAAAACCAAGCTATACCTCTTGCTTCGACGAAATCGTTTGAACACCGAAATACTCGTTGTAATTACGATTGTTGCAGAGGTGCCCATACCAAAGGTATATTTAGTTCTTCGTAAACTTATCTCATTAAAATTGATAAAATATATTTCGTAGACTTCGGTAATTCATTATTTTATCTTCATTTGCGTTATAATGTCTAATCATGAGGGTGCAACATATACAGACACTCGTGTTGAAAATCGTCCATTGCAGTTAAATATGTACTAGTCTATATAATATTCTAAATACGGATAAAATACGTTTATTATAAGTTTCAAACTATTTTGCATATATAATTGAAATATAAAATCGATGGGTATAAAGTTTTATACAAAAGTACAACATACAATAAATCTTGTCACAAAAAAGTGATTACATTATTCAACAGCATTGAAACAGTATTATTTATTCATACAAATATATATTTAACTTGCAATAAATGATTTTTACTCTTATTGACTATAGTCATAATCATCATTTTGTTTTCTACATTTTTTTATAATAGCTGAGAAGGAACTGGTAGAGTTTTTAGCAGAAGAAATTATCGCGGAAAAGAAAGCTCAAAAATTGAAAACTATTCCCACCGAATTAGATGGATTTAAGGTGTCCCTTAATGGATCACAAGTTACTTTGGAGAAAAAACAAGAGAATGAAACGTAAGTTTAAATGAATTGATATTTCACGGATATTTAACTTTATCTTTTTAAACAACCTTCATTACAGTTTAAAAAATAAATGACAAATGCTAATTCAAGTTTAGGAAGATGTCTTTACTAATACATATTTAATTACTCTTTTTAGAGTTAAAATTTCATTCGATATAAATCATTCAGTTAGTTCTGAAACTCAACCTGATCTTGAAATGACAAGTGATAATCCAGACCTTGGTGATATAAAAAGTAAACCAGACTTCACAGTGAATGTAGTAAGAGGAAATCAAACTCTTAAATTCACTTGTAGTTTTAATAGTGAACCAGGTGCATCAGGTGCTAATGAGAATTACAGTAAATATTCTATTATAGTTAATAACAGGCCTTCTTGAGTATGAGAATGCCTGTTTTATAACAATATATTCAACCTAATTATATCAGTATTTTTCTTATGCATATTTTCATTTTGATTTTAGATGACATTTTCAGTATTGATGAAATTAGTCTGTACACAGGAGAGTGTACTGATAATGTGTACATTGCAGAGGGTGCAATCATTGATGGTGTAAGTAACACATGAAGCAGTCTTTTTAAGTCAAACATACATATGAACAATTATAACCAAAGAGTTGAGTACAGATTGGTGTATTTTATAACCATTTTGAATATTAATCTTTGGGAAAGTAAAACATTTTCTTTTTTACATTGATTTTGTTAGGCAAAATCACTAAAATAAGAGAATGGGACATCTTTTTTCTATAAATATTCTTCACAAATTTAATGCATATGCATCTACATTAAGTTCATTCTATCTTTTTTTTCAGTACCTTTATGATCTGCTTATGAATTATCTCGAAGAGAAAGGTGTTTCAAACGAACTTGCCGAGAAATTAGTCGAGCTTAGTACGAGTTACGAACATACCGCGTATGTTAGTTTACTGGAAGGCTTATCAAATTTCACATCCAAAAATTAGTTACCTGTTAATTTTAATTCCGATTGTATATTTTTAATTATTTAGGTATAACATGTAAGAATATCTTTATAATAAATGTATGTAATAATTAATTGTATGCATTTTGCTGAGCAGCTCTATTCAAAATAAATACAACTTATTACATCCCTATTCTCTTGATATTTTTATAAATAAAAAATATATAATTCCATTTTTTTTATTTTCTTAATGATCTTGTTACATAATGTACAAGGGAGTGGCAATATATTACCTAAAAATATAAATGCGTGCTGATGTAATATGTGACAATATAATACGTGATAGTGTAGCGCGTGGTGATATAACGCGTGGCAATATGACAGAATAGTGAGGCAGTAAGATGCCTCAAGATCTTACACCGTGATCAAGAACCATGCAAACTAAGACTGCTCGCTTAAATAAATAGAATAATAAGATTTGAGAAAAATGGGTCAAATCAAATTAAATTGTAATATGTAATGAGTACTTCATATTTGCCAACTGTGCTAAGTTGCAATATCGTTCAAGTGATGAAACAATGGCGTAAGTAAGCAGTAAGTTTGAATAAACGGGTTATAAAAGATTATCGTCGATTTGGTAAACTATTTCGACGATCAAAAAGAAATGTCGAACCGTGATCCGGACAATTTAATGGCCACGAACGATGAGAATTTCGATTACTTGTTCAAGATTGTGCTTATCGGGGATTGTGGTACAGGAAAGACCTGTGTTGTTCAGAGATTTCGATCTGGTACATTTATCGAGAGGCATGGAAACACAATTGGTGTTGACTTTTCTATGAAAACTGTATTAATTGATGATAAAAAGATTAAGGTATGTTTGCTTGTTCTTCGCTTTCCAATGATTTAAAGATTTTCAATTTTATTGCAGATTAACCTAAAAGTAATTTACGTAGAAATGTGTTATAAATTTACGACTTTTATAATAATATTATCTTAAAAATTATAATTTGACTGTAACAATAAGTGTAAAATGAAACTTGTTGGGAAGAGATTTTTATAGTATACGAAGTATGTCACAAGCGATTATTTACCGTGATTATACCAAAATGAATATGTATACTAATTATTGGCTGTTTGATTTTCTGTTATTTATAATGATATAATTCTTGTCTTTGTTTCCAAGACAACATACATGTTACTAACATTATTGTAGCACGTTTTCAATTAGTTATAAAGTATTTTACTTTTTTCACAGTTACAAATATGGGATACAGCTGGTCAAGAAAGATTTCGTACAATAACTCAAAGTTATTACAGATCAGCTAATGGTGTTATTGTTGGTATGAGAAAATACATTGTCTTGCTTTTATGCATAAGTAATTTTTAATTATATTAATTACCACTGTAATAACTTGTGCATATTTTAGTTTATGATATTACAAAGAGATCTACATTCTTAAGTTTACAACATTGGGTTGAAGAAGTACGAAGGTACACTTCTTCACATGTATTATTAGTCTTAGTTGGTAAGATACTTCTATATATCTTATTAAATTTTGATACAAATGTCACATATTAACAATTATAATACTTGTAGGTAATAAATGTGATTTAGAAGATTTACGAGAAGTTGAAAAGGAAGAAGCAGAAGCTCTCTGTCAGTATCTTCCTGAAGTGTTACAAGTAGTGGAAACATCAGCCAAAGAAAATACCAACATAGATTCTATATTCTTTTACCTGGCATCAGAACTCAAAGTAACTATATAATTTTTTTTCAAAAGTACATTATCAAGTATTGTAAAAATAAACACATTATCTTTGTAATGCAAGAAGTATACACACTTTGATTTGTTTTTAGAGGCGACATGAAAATCGCCAAATTAATGCAAATGAGGATGAAGTTGTTAGACTTGGTACAGGACGAAAATTATCTTCCTGTTCAAATTGTTCATATAAAATATTTTAAACAATGAAGGAACAGTAAACAAATGGTATACATATCATGCTCAAATTAAAATTTTTATGTAAAATGGGGAAACAATTTAATATTTTTGTAATAACTCAAATAATGTGATACGGGAACGAAATTCAATTAACACATTGTTGATATTCATGGTATCAAACCAGTATTTTCTATGATTGATTAATAAGAAAATAAGAGTTTATTACTGATTTTATATTAATTAGGAGCAATTTTATCAGGGATCTACAATCGAGTATTTTAACTTATACATTTGTAAATACAAAAACTCTTAGTCTTTATCTATTTTATGACAATAATGTACTTCAGCAGTTTAGAAATGTAATTAGTAGCAAATGCACATATTTATTTATAATGAAGTGAATCTCAAAATCTTATAGAGAAATAATATATTAATATATTTTTTTAAATAAATATTTTAGTATTGTACTATTTTGTAATGTTGTTGTAACATTGAAATGATTCTAATAAAATATGAATACAATTATGTCTTTATCATTAGCCATATTTTTTGACATTTCAATATTTTGCACAAATTTATTATACAACTGGTTAAAGTCCAACAACTATTTATTAGTTCTGTATAAATTTTCTAAAAACAAAACAATTTTCTTGCAAACTCATTGTACATATATATTTCATTTATTTTAACAAAATTTAACTATTTAAATATAATTACAATATTATATTTGATATATAAATTAATTCATATGCTTTGCAAATTAAATCAAAATACTGAGTTTCTCACATATACATGACCTTTTTTCATTTTTTTATATGATCTAACATATGTATGAATCTATAAACATAATTAATTCTAAAGTAAATTCATTTATAAGGCACGCTTTTTAACAATTTTGTTAGTTACTTATATACATGTAAAACTCTCTTTTATTTTCATCTTTTATTGATTATTTTAATACTTATTTGATAAATAAATTATTAGCCAATATAAGCTTTACATTAATATAACATGATATTTATTTGTACATCAACATATCCAATATAAAAAAGTATGTTGATTGCAACACTTCCTTTTTATTGAGACTGTAAAATATACATAATACATACATTTAGAAATGTACATGAAAAACTATTATAATATAACAGAGACTATTTACTGTAAATTGCACACTTTAGCCATTATAAAATTTATGTTTTTATATGTATATTAAAAATAATTTATTTCAATAACTTTTTTATATTGGTACAAATCTAAAAATGAAAATAATTACATTAAATTTAACGCATTTTAATAAAATTTTATATGAATTATTGGCATTAAAACTATATTCATTTATTTCTAAATATTTAAGTTGTAATTATTGAGTAGTTAATTCTTAAATTATACAAATAGTTGCATTTTTTGAAGATTTTTATTCAACAATTAATGAGGCCCCAAATTATTTCTTTGTTATAACATTAAATAGATTAGCTACTAATAAGCTAAATATATAAAACTATCACAAATTTCATACCCGTTCATAAGTTCTTCTATATTTTTCATCCACTTGTACAAGATAATATGTTCCAGGGAACATATTAGTAATACTACTTTGGGGACTAAATGGTACAGTATGACAGTGTTGTTCACGCCATTCTAATATTTCTGTATAATCTGCTGGAGAAACTTTTTGACGGGACTCTAGTTCTTGTTTAATATATGATAGAGATGAAATAATTTTCATTAAATCAGATCCATCCTTTGTATCTTTTGTTATTGTTAACGAATACATTGTAGAACAAAATCCTGAACCATATGAAAATATGCCAATTTTGGAACCTGCCAATTCTTCCACTGGTTTGTTAATAAGTAAAGAAGCCAATCCAGAATATACAGATGGAGTGTACATATTTCCTACTTGACTTGATATTAATAAAGAAGGTTGAGTTTTTTTATTAAAATCTGCTTTACTCAAATTCATAAATGCTTTTTCAATATCTCTATCGAAATAACTATCTTCAAGTTTAATGTCATGGAACTTCCCTAATTCTGGATACTTTTTAAGTACTTCTTCTTTGGATGCATTTAAGAAATCATTAAAAGCTAATCTAGCATAAGACTTTTGTACTAATTTACAGTATGGAGAATGAAATAAAAATGAATCAAAATTATTTAAAGTCACAGATTCATTGTACTTATTCTTTGCTTTTTTACAATAAGTCTGATAGCAATTATCCAAAGCACTAAGATAACACTGAATTGACAATTGTCCATCTACAACAGGATATTCTGATTTTAGATTTGGTTTGTAAAAGTCGTATGCATGTTTCATACATGATGACCTTACTCCACGATCAATTACTAAAGGTGCATTTGGTCCAATTACCATTGCTATGGCTCCAGCACCACCTGTTGGTCTAGCAGCTCCGGTAGAATATACAGCATTGTCAGCAGCCACAACTAAAGCTAATCTACCGTCCCAAGCACTGCTTTCTACCCAAGATACAGCATTCAAAAGAGCAGCAGTACCTCCATAACATGCATTAGTTGTATCTGCCCCTTCCATGTCTGTGCAACCATCTGGTTCAAATAGTTGCATAAGAACAGATTTTACTGATTTGCTTTTATCTATCACAGTTTCTGTTCCAACTTCTAATCTTCCTATATCTTGTGGCTTTATACTATTCCTATCCATTAATCGATGGACCACAGTTAAACACAAAGAATTAATATCTTCACGGTCATTGCAAAATCCCATCCTACATTGACCTAGACCAATGGTATATTTCCCAGCAGAAACGCCATCAAATTGTTCAAGTTCAGTTTGCTCAACATATTGAGCAGGAAAGTACACTTCCATTGCTTTGATACCCACATCTTTTGGCCACATGATGTACAATGATGATCAAATGATTTTTCTGTGTGATTTAATTATTTTGTTGAGTTACATAAATTTTCAGGCACGTATGATGATTCTCAAAACAGTATACCTATAACAACGTATAGACAAAACGAAATACTTTTACACTTGAAAACGCACGTGATACCGGTCGGTCACTGATTTCGCATCAAACGGCGTTCTTCAAATATTACGGTATTTGTGTAATATAGCTTCCTGACAATTGATGCCGACAATAATTTTATTAAGATATGAATGATATCTTTCAAATTTTCAATACTTCACGACTTTTCTTTCCTCACAGTTCGAGTTTTTAAATTAAGAAAGTATGTACTTCGAGGACAAACACGCTGCCACTGTTAGAAGCTAGCTCAACAAATTCAGGTTAGAAGTGAAACTCATCAGGTGAAAATTACGGTCACCGAATGATTTCCTATCACGTGCTTACAAGCTTGTTTGATTCTTTCTTTTCACCGGCTAAATAATCAGTCCTCTCAAACAAATCAAACTTACAAACTAACATTCCACGAGCAAATGCTGCTCGTCGAGCTGCCGCCGCTTATTCAACTGGTTATACCGCCACTTGGTGGGGATAACAAATTCATTCGATTCTCTTTATGAATATGTGACATATAGCCAGGGCCGTGCGAACGTTTGCAGGGTGAACCTTTAAAATTGTACGAAGTGTGATAAATGTATCGTCACGCATATCTAAAATCACATTACACAGCCACGTGCTGTATAATTGCGTCTTGTACTGTTACATGTTATGCTATTTCGCGGAGTAAGGTCAAATTAACAAATTAAAACTTTGTAAAAACAGTTTACGACAAGTTTATACATTTTTTATTTAGTATGAGGTGATTTGAAGTGTGAAATCAATTTTTTATAAAACAATCTGAGTCTCATTTCAGCCGTGGCTACATAATTTCATCTTGCAAATACTTTTAATATTCCAAATTCTTATAAATGAATATCAAAATTGACACAAAGGAGAATAATATTTAAGAACGTTTTTTGTATTTTGATGCATAGAATTTTTGGTAAATCTTTATTTGGGTTAATCCATACTATTATTAGAAAAAAGAAATTTCATCGACGGTGTTACGAGGATAGCTTCGATTGTGTATCCAAGTTAGGCCGTTCACGTTTGACGTAATATAACGGTACAAATGAAAATAAGCATCGAGTGGAATGAATTTTCGTGAAAGCGAACGGTACCATAGAAAGAAGCAAATGTATACTAGTCGTACGAAATTTATTGTTAAACGATTTCAAGAAATTTTACTTTTCTACGATATACACTCTGGTTTCATGCGAGCGCGTGAATGGAACTTACAAAATATATAACAAAAAACGACACAATTCCCGCCTATAATTAATAAATTCTTCTGTCGTACCTTTCTACTGACATTGTATTTAATTTTTTCTAACGAATGGGATTAACGAAATAATGGGGTATGAAGTAATTATAACTCCGTACTGCAATGCAAATCGCACGTTTATTTATAATAATATAAATAAACTTTTTGGATATATTTATTGAGAAAGAGTAATGTGTCAATTTTTAAATACATTTGCATTGAACATTTCCATAACTGAAACATAAATATTAATTATTCTTATAGCTGGACAATTATTCACATACTATTAACTAAAAAATTAATGTGTTGATTTCATTAAGGTTGATCAATTTTTCAGTTGAAACGTTTTAAGCAGAAATAAATCTCAAAGGAAATATAAAGACTTGACCCTTTGACGTTTTCGTTGAACATCGTTGAAAACAAATTTAAATATCGCGTGAATTATATATGACTACCTCGTATTTGAATTTAAAAGAGCACTACACAATGAAATTTTGTATTTAGGCAATGAATAGAATATAAAGGAAGATATTTTTAACTTTACCTTTCGAATTTTTAACGAGATAAGTATTTTCGGTGTTATGACACGGTGAAATGGTATTTGATCGCACCTTCCAACCCATTAAGTCCAAATATTTAAAATAGTTCCGGGTTTCTTCTCGCGAAGTATTCCAACGCTATTTAATAATTAAAAAAAAATCGAACATTTAAACATGAGACTTGGGGGCCAAAACGGAGCAACAGGTCTGCTGATTTTGTATATAATTTACTGAATACATTATTTTGAAGTATAATAATAAGAATTATAATAATGTACTAATCGTGGTTTCGTGAATATTGTTATTATTACGTGTTCTACAAGATAGCGGCGGCAGCTTTTGTTTTCGTCTGGCACGGCAAAATATAATTTTTCGTTTTTTTTTCTTTTTAATTTATTTTCGCCTTAGTCTTTCCTTTTCTTTGCTGTTCTTGTTCTGTTCTGTTTTTTTTGACACACCGATACATGTCGATTCGCGCGATCCATGACGATTAATAACTATTTTAATATCGTAAGCATCACTGATTAAAGTACACATACATACAGTAATCGATACACTTCTGTTTCGACAATTTTCCATATCTTACACAGCTACACGATATAACACTGAAACGTACAAACAGCTTCACTCTGTAAACTAAGCATAATTTGTATATTGGTTTCTCTCTTATTTCCGTCCTTCTTTATAGTTGAATTCATGAGAGAATTCGTACAAAGAGTTTTTTCGGTGCATCTCTGTTTGGTTTAGCATCCTATCAAGGGTGCTCTTAACCTGGAGTGGGAAGTAAAGTTCCAATGCAAAATGCTAAAAGTGTATTTTAATTACAATATATGTCTATGATAGACAATTGTGAATGCAAGGACGCTGTGCACATAAATTCTCAAGTTCTCAAATTTCCTAATATTTAAATCTCCAAGTCTTATTCCCAAATTCCCAAATTTCTAACTTTCTAACAATCTAAGTTTCTAAGTTTCTAAATTTGAAATCTGTGACTCAACGCTGTACGCATCGTAGCAGTATGAGTTCCTCGCCGGCTACTTCTGGTACATGTTCAAAAACTGCCGTGGTGGAATGCTCCCTTATCAAAGACAAACGCACTTTCAAAATTTGCCACAAAGCGAGGCGCTATGAATGTCCAATAATAATAAAAATGCAAAATATTCTGAAAATAATTTTCTCAGGACCTTTTGTCGTTAAAGGAACATCTCTACCACGGGAGTTTTAAAGAGTGTATCAACCTCTGATATTCTCTCATGACTTCAAGTATAAATATAGATACAATCGTTACAACGAGAGATACACTATTCCTTTTCCCTTCACATTCTTTTGTTCTTAAGGAACCACCAGCGTGATTCCTTCAAACGATACGATCCTACGTCTTCAAACTCGTTGCACTCTTCATGTTCGGATTCCCATAAAAAGTAGCTTTTTACCAGCGTTTAAATTAATGTTGAAATTAAGTACACGAACCTCAACGACACATCGATTTCTTGTTTTTGCATACTCTTGGCGAAGATTGCGATATTTATTCCTCGAAGATGATCTTCGTTATATAATCTTTGTACTTCAGATGTATGCGTCTCGACAGTTTCCATTGGAGCGTTTATAAAAAGTGAATGTATTGGATGAATTATCCAAAGATTTCTTTCTTCCGTAAACTCAATTTATCCTTGCTTAAAATATGTGAACGGCGTTTTTTCCCTTTGCTATTTTTAGACAAAAATATCGTAGCCCAGGTGGATGTTATTCGAACTTTAATAATTGAGCTTAACATTATCAGTGCAAAAAAATGCGAATCGTTCGATCGCTACTAAAGTGTCCGGTCCCTAAAAGGTACTCGTTGCTGTTCCGACATCGAAAGCTCAGATTCGAAGCGTCTCTCATCGAACGATCCATTCGAACGCGTCAATACTTCAAAAAGCATGTTCTTTTTTTACGGATTTTCAAGCATGTATAAATTGCTCTACGTATATAACTTTCTCTTATTTTTTTAACACGCTTTTCGAATTATTGACGAGATTTGTTTGAGCTTCGCAGCGAATTATCGGTGACGGCAAAGATCGTGTTGGTGTGTTTCAGCTAGAAAAACTGCGTACAAAATAGGAATGTAACACGTAGTTCTTCCCGACAAGTTGACATGAAAGTTCCTTTTTCTTCTGATTCACGTTTCAAGGAAATCGTACGAATCTTCTTACTTTACAATATTCGAAGATCACGTATTAGCGTATTATATAAAATGCTTATTTCCTTGACTTGGCACACAATTACCTTAGAAATACGGATCCAAGACTGGGCAAACGATTTTTCTACTACGAAGATCCTGATCCGACACAGAAAACTCTCGTAGGTAGGACTTCGTATTAACCCACTAATACCCAACAGTTTGCTACGCCTTTTACGGCCACAAACTTCTTCATTTATAATTATGAGCAATACTGTATACTACTAAAACCATCAACAGCGAACTTTCGTCATATTGCCATGCGCTGTATGGCCACGTGTCTACATTACCACGCGTTAGTTCATTATATGCGATATTATACTTGATTTAATTAACTTATACAAAATTCGAAAGGCCCTAAAAGCGCGAAGCCTCAGGGCAAGTTCCTGCATCTATCGGCGATGCAGTTTACTTGCGCATATTTTTGTTTACAATAAGTACTATCTTGAAAATAATATACTTTCGATATTTGGGAATTAATGGGTTAACATAGGCAGTCGGTAAAGAAAAAGGAAGATAAAGTTGAAGGAACTGATGTTTGCCCATTCTTGTTTGCGAATAACAACGTATACTTGACGAATTCGAGACGATGCGTTTATTTTTTTTATAATTATGCATTATCCTGAAGTTCACGCATGGTTTCTTCGATGATTGATTATGATTTCATAGCGAACGAAAGGATGACGCACTGTCTCGAATTAGAACGATCCAACACATTTATTTATACAAATTATTCTTACTCGAATTTGCGTTACTATCGGTACAACTTAAATTTACACGAATTGGACTTATTCTTAAAATCTCCTTGTCTTTATTTATACATAAATATATATTTATATGTATATATGTATATATATGTGTGTGTATATATATAGATATATATATATATGGCCACTGCTTTATTTAAAATCACATTCAACCATCCGTCGTAAAATGACGCGTTGAGTCGTTAAATGAAAAAAAAGCGAATGTAAATGATATATTTTGTGTACGGTGTCCTTTGAAGAAATTATGTAAACATTGAGGAAAAACATGATTAACGTAAACAAATACTTTTTTGTACAATTCTTTTTTTCTATAATTAAATGCATTATTCCTTAACGCCACTTTAAACATGACAGGAAAGAATATTTTAACACTGACACAATTTATTGCTGTCTTTAGACATAAAAACCCTTCTCGCCTAATTAGGTCGATAAACGCATCGCGCGTTTCATTTTTCAAGTGTAGAATTTTTGTAAAAAGAGCTTCTTATTCATTATAATGTGATCCTGCAACAGCGCTCAAATTAACAGTACACGCAATTTCACAAGAGCGATCAAAATTATCAGCATGATTCTAGCATTTTTTTTATAACGAACTTACTTGATCTTTATGGTCTTAACACTGATATTTTTATGATATATTTATATTAATAACTCGTGATACTAAGAAGATTGATATAAATATCAAAGACAACACAAGCACGATGACACGAAATCATGAATATTTATATAAGTATTGAAAAGTAATATAAACAGATAGTAGAAAATGAGAAGTATATAGAAGACAGAAAACAAGATAAGAAGAAACAAATTTAAAGATTTATCATCTCTTCTTTCATCATCCACTTGATCACTCTTGCTAAGGAATTTTGATGTTCCTTGGGATTATGTCTACATTTTGTACAATATCGTAAGTCAAATTGTGCTAGTATAATTTTCTTGGATATTAATAATAGGAAGCGCAAAGAAGCACAGGCGAGAATATGACAGAAGAATCATTCTTTCATCTCACTCCTGCAACTATAATGTTTACGCATCATTAAATGAGGAAGTTGTACAAACGTGGAGCGATATACACAGTATACACATCAACCGCGTGATTTAAGCAACACATATTCATTTTTTGTCTCTTAATTCATCCACTGATCTCCTGAACTACGCTTTATCTTCAAATAATTACAAAAGAATACTATGTTTAAATACAAAAAATCATCGCATATATTTTATAAAGTATTGTGTGTATCAGTCATAATATTGATATAATTTTAAATCATTAAACTAAGATAATTAGATTCAGAGTAGATCAAGAGATTACTAGTAAATTTATTAAATGGAAATACTTTTCAATTTTTCTTAAAAAGATCATATATTGAATATGATTGAATTTAAGAAGAATCGTTGTTAGTTACATTAAGAAACGTTTACTCTTCATGTTGTCTTTATGGAGTTGAATTAGAAGAGTCCTTTCTTCTTGTTCTTCTTATCCTTACCATCAACGGTCCTGAAAAGAATTACAGTGTAAGTAGAAAAGCTCACTGTATTACGACTACTAGATGTCAGCATAACTTACAGTGTGAATGATTTACAAGTTGTAATTATTTATTGCCTTTGCACCATTTTAATTAAGAATACTGATGACTTTCCATACACTACCATCCGCTTATTCAAAATATAAAATTGCTTATAGATCTTAACTACGCATTTTGTAAACAATTAAAATGTATAATTTAACGTTATTACATGAACCTTAATTCTGTTTGGAACATGGAGAGTAATGTGTACGTCCATTTGTAATTGTAGAATAAATACAGCAATGTGAAAAATCAAATCATGCCAAAATCATGCTTTGAGAAATGTATACTTTCATGAGCCACGACCATTAAAGCCGCATGCTTTTCTTCAGTGTTAATGTATTACATTTATGTTGAATATTTCAAGATTATTTTAAACAAATTTCTGTACACGGTTGTTTATACCTGTAATTAGGAACGTCGAGAGATGTCGTCAGACCCACAGGTTTTAAATAAAAAAAAAAACATACATGTCTGTATTTTACCTCCCACCCACTGACTCTGTCTGCAATAACTGTGTTACAATAAATAAGACTAAAGCAATGCTGTATGATCTGAAATGTTCGACATAATTGTTTTTTATCCCAGTCTACAATTCTGATAAGCACGTTAGACATGTATGTATAAAATTATTGTTTACATCATATATATAAAAACAAATGTAATAACATGTAATATACAGTAGGAGGTAACATTGAAAAATGCTACATAAACATACGTGTTGTGTTTTATGTTTTCAAGCTACATATTAGAATAAACGAACGACATTTTTCTGATATTTATTCTTAACACGCTTATTCCCAAGTAGGCAAAGAAATGAGGACGACGAAAATGGTTAGTAAATATTTTAGGAAAGCATTACATTTATTTGCGAACAAAATTCAATGATGAAATTAACAATATAATAGTCATTTTGTAAATAATTACTGGTCATATATAGCATTACCCTTTATCAAGCTGTCTTTGAACTCGATTCAAATTGCTTCTAAGAATCACGTCTGAGGGAAAAAGATTAATAAATTTACAATATATGCAATGGGAATGTCAAGACATGCGAACTGGAATGTTGCAACGAAACAAAAGAAAAAAGAAACAGACAGCTTGCTCAGAGTTTACAATGGCTTTCCATAATACTCTACTAAATGTGATTGTTACTCAACTTCATACGAGGGAGTATGTATGAGTGTAACGCAATGTTGCAGTAAATACGTATGAGTGTGACGCATGTTGCAGTAAATATAAAACAGTGATATAGGAGTATAAAGATTTCTTGCAATTTTTTTTTTTTACATAAAATTTATCAAATTTTGTGCCAAAAATATGCCCCTCTAAATACATCTATACAGGGCTAACATTACTATTGAGTTTCTTTATCGATATGGATATATCTCCCCTTACTCTTTACTCTACAATTTAGCTTCTCGCACAGTCTACTCCTTTTTTATTTTCAAATTAAGAATTCTCTATTAGACGTTAATCGGTTTGCGCTTTATTTTTTAATAAATGAATAAGCAGTATCATAATAGCAGAAATTGTGAGTATTACTAATCGAACTAATGACAGTTCTTTATCCTCCTTTACGAAATCATTAATTTTCCTTGTACGGAATAATAGAAACGAATCGAAATGAGAACACCTGCTGCTTACACTGTAACCGAAATATCTAATACTTTTCACAATATTATTGTAAATAATATGGCTGTTATCTTAACACGTATTTTTAATTATAAAACAAAAATAATCAAAAAAGTGAAAAAAAAAAAGAAAAACGAACATAAAAAATACACAAAGCAATGTGTAATAATTTGTTAAATTCATCGATACGCAGATTGGTATGTTAATGCAATAAAAAAACACGCATTGAATGAATAAAAATGAGATCGATCGTTAAGACTGAAAAGTTTAGTCCTTGGACACAGCGGCGTAGAGGCATTTGTAAGTAAATGTAGACAGATTCTACGATCTACTAAGGATGCTCGGGATGTTGTATGACAAGCTGTATCTGTGTAGGGCTGTCTTGAGGTGATTTGAAACTGGTGTGACGGCGTAGGAGACTTCCTATCCCTCGGGACCCCCTCAACGTACCCCCGCCACCGCCAGATCCCTCGGAAGACACTGATCCCGTCCTAAATTAGGGACACCCCGATATGGTATACACACAAACAAACAAACAAGCGCAAGCATGACATTACATTCGTCCGTAAAGCTTTCTTAAATAATATACTTAATCACATTGCATCACATTCAGTGCTAATTTAAACTAAAGCGAAAATAAAACATTTTCGCAACATGTTTTATGACTTTGCTTTACGTAAACGTGGTACACATCGAACAGAAATGATATACGATCTAAAATATGTAAAACATGATGAGTTTTGTTGATTATTTAAAATGATAATGATACGTGGATACGAATGTATGCGTGAAAGCAACACTTTAGAACATTACATTTATATACAGACTTGGTGTTCGTATATTCCAGCAAAAGGTTGTTAACTAATTGTCTTTAAACGAGGTAAAATTATCAGAATATTGAACGAACAAATGTTGAATTAACGTCAATTAAGTTCAGAAGGATAGTTACGCTGAACATGCTTATTAATAATTATTAGTAATTTCCTGCTATTAGACTAAACTACATGAAACACAGCTTCTACATAATTTTGTTTCATTTTTCAAAATTTTATTACTTGATGATCATCAAAAGATTAGTAGCATTAAATTGTAATAAAATACAATTATATTATAAGCTGTAGTACAAACGCTTTTGTTGCACTTATTTGGCTGAAACGATTTTTTAAAGCAGATTTAAGCACTTTCGAGATACTTCTAACGAAGTAATTTTTACGTATATACAATTTGTTAAAGCGATATGTCCATTTCCTCATTTACGAATCCTTTAAATTTCAAAATACCTTCCTATTCGTGCAAGAAAGCAGTTTTATTTTGTTTCTTGTGTCATAACTTTTTACATAAAAATAAATGTATAGTACTATGATTATAAAAATATAAACAATTGAAAACAGACATTTTATAATTAAACAATACTTACTCTTTTGAATTTGCTTCTAGACTGCGTCTACGCAATTCTTCAATACTGTGTCCAGTCTGCTGTTCCCATGCCAACTTTTCAGCCTCAAATGCTCGCCTCTTTTCTTCTAATTCTCGCACTTGCTGCTCCAAAGAACGCCGCATCTGTTCGTGCCTTCTTTGTAACTGTGAATTTTTTTTTAATTAAAATAATTTCTATGTGCAAATTAATACTTATAAATATGGGACAGTAAGTAATGCTCACATCTGCTTCTGAATCCTTGAGCTTTTGTTTCTTTTCTCTGACTTTTATTTCAAACACCTGTTCCATATCGATTTCCATTTTCTTCATTTTATTATCATGTTCTCTCTTTTCTTCTTCCAGCTGAGCCAAAGGATTCCTATAAAATACATAAAAAAATGTTCAAAATAAACGAAACTGTTCTGTGTAAAAAGAAACACCTTTTAAACATTTTTCACTACATTTTAGGCTGCGTTTTTAGGGTGCTCTATCTACATATATGGATAACTGTAAGATGAAAAATACAATTTTTTCTGTTCATGGGTTTAATTGGGGAACAGTATTTTATTTAGACTAACAGCAGAGGAAATATTTATTGAGATACATTAGTATGAAATATGTACTAAAAGCAAGCAAATTTATATAACATATCTATAATACTAAAAAAAACTAGCAAAATATTTTTCACAAAATATAATGCAATCTACTTACACAAACTAAATGTTCAATCGGAAGATCAGAGAGTTCACTACCAATATTTAAACAAGTTTTTACTCGGTTATGTACAAACGCGATGTTTTCCTATATAAATTGAAATACTTAACTATTGTCTCTATGCATCCTAATATTTAAACATCTTCAATGACATATACATTTTATTTGCTAGTGAAGTGAACCCCCATTTTTACATTAAAGAAAAAAGCAAAAAAGAAAAAAAAAGAAATGCATCTAAAACTAATATTCAGTAAATAGAAATTGAACAAGGCTTGTGCACACAAAACTATATTACACGATACCGGCCTTATTAAAAGACTTACCACACCGTCATGAAACTGTTCATCACTCCTGGGGGGCACAAACTAACCAATGAGAAATTAGTATTAAAATTCAAGTAAGAAATGTACTATTAAAAAATTGTATTTTCAGGAACACGTTTCCATCTAACCTAATATTATTTGAAGTTAGAATACGTCTTAATAACGTTGCTGACTTTATTTAATTTCCAAAATATGACCTATAAAGGTAATCTGTACCTTTGATAGTTTGCATGCACAAGCTTTCTTTAAATTTTTGTAATAAAAATAAATCAATAAGCTACAAGCAGGTATATTTGCATCGAAAGAAAAAAAGAAAGAAATAAAGAAAATTGATATAATTTTCCTACTTTATGGGACGTTTATGTATTGTTTTATCTTTCATATCTAACTTGAAATCAACAAATACTTATTTTTTAATAGTTTTACATAGAGACATAAACGATTCTTGGACTGAGCTGACAAAATACACTTACTTATTGGAAACTTTTGTTGGTTTTCCATCTACTCCAACACCAGCCAATGTGCGACACCGGAAATTCTCGTAATGTACATTATTTGTAACGTCTTTTAAATCTTGTAAATGCGTTCTGATCACCATATTTCGTAGGGCTATGAAATCGCAATGTTCCAAATTCTCCACTAAACAATCGAAAACAGAAAGCATGATTTCTTCGAAAATTTGATACAAGAATCAATCAGTATCTTTAAGGAATATCAGTTTATCGGAAGTTCGCACCTTCAGCGATGCCCCAAGGATATTTTCTTCCACGAACTTTTCTACCATCCTGCTCGACCACAGTGTTTGCGCCCACCACCGCAAACGGTACTCTATCTCTAAGAAGTTTATGCAATTTACTTTCCTCTTCTTCCTCCACTTCTGGGAATTCGTAGATCTTGATCTTATGTTGCGCTATCTCGTTCAGTATCTACAAAGTATGCACACTTTTAACGCTGAAATATGTTAAGTGTATCACAGAGAGCAAACGTGGAGAGCTTCTCTCTTTATTCTTACTCGCAAGAAGCCTACGTTACAAGTTCAATGTACATACCTGCTTTTTAAAATGAGCACATTCGTCTGGCGTCATTGTGTCAGCCTTCGCGATGACGGGTATGATGTTAACTTTGTCGTGAAGACGCTGCATGAACTCGACGTCCAGCGGCTTCAAGCCATGACCCGAGGGTGCAACGAAGTAGAGACAACAGTGCACTCGACTGTCTGGGATTTGTCGTCTCACTACGCGAGACTCTGCATTCAGGAACTCCTCGTATTTTGATTCGATATACTCGATTACTGGGACCCAGCTGAAACGAACATACTCTAATTACAATGTACATTGCATAAACGTAAATGTGGAGTCTTCCTGTATAGCTCTTTGTTTAAGTATGGACATTGTTGCAACACAAGTGGTGGTGCTACCAGCATGTTATTTTGAGTCACATAACGAGACTCCACACACATTTTTATAACTATAATAGCATAAAATAAATTACCAATTACTATTGTCGACTGCATCACCAAATCCAGGTGTATCAACGACTGTCAAAGTGAGATTAACGCCGTTCTCCTTCAACAATACTTTGCTAGTCTCTACGGCTACAGTTTTTTTAACCCTAAGACTAGGACCAGGATACTCGGCACTGTATATATCGGAGAGGAACATTGAATTGATTAAAGTTGATTTTCCTAATCCCGACTCGCCTAAACAAACGTAAAGAAAGAAGAATTAAAATATTGTTAATTAAGAAAGACTGGTAAAATAACATTTCCAATGTTGTTAAGGGATCAACGCAAATTTTCAGAGTTACGTGTATGTCTTTCTTTCTGAGACACTTCCAAATACCAAACAGTACCCTAACCTTTCGGTTGGCATACCTTGAACTGGCTAAAGTGCCGCGCCTTTTCACTCTCAAGGACAAGCGTTTCAATTGCTCTATTTACGGACAAATGACTCTGTTTATACCGGTACTAATAATAGTAGAACCCCTTCTGTACTTTTGAATTTCAAGCTTTCGTTCTGACTATGGTCGCTCGCTATAATTTTCGTACCAACTGAAATCGTTATTACAGAATAATAATTAAACGTATCATTTTAACATAAATGCAAGAGATATAATTCAAGGTTTAGATACATATGTGGAAATAATGTTAATTCAAGAACAAATGACGCGAGTAAAAATGACAACCACTGCCACTTCAAAACAACCCCAGTCCAGTCGGGTGAAAGAGCGTTTGCGCACGTGTTAAGCAGATGGAAGTTCATAAGGCAATATCCTCGACGAAATTGAAATATCAAGCGAAGAAACGAATCTCTTTGTCTCTCGATCTGAAGAACAGGACAAACGGCTATTGTACGTTCATCTGTACAATGGACGTTAATAAAGGAACGCGAAAGGTCATGGTATGCATTTTTTACGGCCCGTTTACGAAAATAAATTCTCTTCAGCAGAAATGGAATACGGTTCTTTGTTTTACGACTGATATTAGTTAGCGATATATACATTGTTCGCTCACAAGATGATCTACAACCTATTGAATCAAAAGATGTATTTCAAGTTTCATACAAATTGTTACAAGAAGTGAAGAATTTCAGTCAATTTGAGAAACAGAGTCCATCTTGTGACGCTTGTACGCTTATGTCCAAAGACTATTTAACCCTTTGCACTCGAGAGGTGACTCTCAGTTATCATTCTATTTAATACAATAATTTTAAATAAGCATTTTTTAACTGATTCTATAATATGACACGCATGATGTATAAACATAATGAAATAAACAACAGTACAAATTATTAGTAGAGAAAGAATAACCTCAAGGGAATTTAACTTTTTAACTAAGTTTTAAAGTTGCTGTTTGTAAACAGTCAAGTGCAAAGGGTTAATAAACCAGTCGAAAAATGTATCTGATAGCGGAGTATAAAATAGATAAAATAGCTAAACGTAACCTGTTCTAAATCAATTGGTTGTTCAAGGGCAACGAGGAACAAAACCCTCTGCCATAACCCGTTTAACTACTCTGTCACTCTATCTGTTATCTTTACAGCAGGGGGAGAAGTAGCCCTGAGCGGTCAATTGATTTTGAACAAAGAACGGTAAAGTGAGCAGAAATTTGAAAAGATTTGAACCGAAAAGCGAGCAAAGCAACTAACCGACAACCATGAGAGTAAAGTCAAAGCCTTTCTTAACGGCCTTTCTATAAACTTGATTGGGTAGATTCGCGAATCCTACATATCCATCGAGTTCTTTGGGTTTAGTCAACGGCGTTGGTCGTGGATGATGCAGGACAGTGGTCTCTTTGTTGTTCTCGCTCCTATTCGACTCTCGTTTATTGCTGTCCTCCGATGCATCGTTTTGATTCAAAATCCCCGTGGACGGATATAATCGTGGCTTGGAGGTAGGCGCCGTGGATGTGACACTGGTGTACACGGTCGAGGAGGCTGGCGGCGCTGTGTTAGGCGAGGCGAGAGTCGTGGTCGTCGTGGTCGTCGTTGATGACGTGCTCACCGACGGTGGAACCTGTGACGGTGGTTGGGGTGGCGGTACCGATGGTACAGACGGCGATGATATTATTCCGGTGTTGTCGCCTTTGAAGAACAGCTCACGCTTCGCCTGTATCTGAAAACAATAGATGCATGTAGATACAATTTTGTCGATTGAACCAGTGACGGGCAAATGGAGGATACGCAGGTGTACTACCACCTGATAGCTAAAACATTTATGAACATTTCTAATATTCTCGCTGCCTTAATTTGCCGCTCACTGGTCTAAACAAATAAAATCTGCTACCAAACCGTCGTTAAATTTTCAAAGCACGGGTAAATCACTCAGATGATTATAATTTGCAGCATCAGAAATTTCCACCTCAATGCCGCGGTGGATAATTTCGTATCGAAAATATCTCCCGGTTCGGGAACGAGAAAGTGGTTAACGTATTATCTCATCGATAAATATTCAAACCGTGTCAATAACTACCGTTTATCGGAATATTTATGCGGAAATATTTATAGATCTACGCTGCGGATATGCAAATGTGATACTGTTTTTACCCACTTGTTCTCGTTTCAATTTGTGTTTTCCTGTCTTACAAAAAGAATTATACTTTAAAATTTGTATACAACTGTTTCAATAATGTCTACTAAACAATTAACTGTTTTACTAATAATCTAGGAGCTTCAAACTGTAAGAGTCTTCGATTTAAAGTAAGTAGGGTTCCGATCATTGATCTAACAACGCGAATCGTAACCTACTTACGGTTTTTACTCCTCGTTTCTATGTAAATTAGAAAAGCTGTCATTTCAACAGAAGCGCATCGATTGCTTTTTCATTTTGTACGTGAACGAGTGAAGAGATCAACAGACACGTGTAAAAACACAAACAAGATAAAAGATAACACCGCATCGCGGAGCAATGGCTTGCTTCGCTTACGATCGATATGCTTTTACATATAACACCGGCTACAGGCTATGGTCAGCTTCGAATGGCGCAGTGTCTTATGAACTTCCGGCCGGAAGTGGTCGCTGTCCAAACTACTAAATACAGAGCACGATATCGTTGACAACTCCAAGAACATAACCCGCACGAAATATGGGGTTAGCAACAGATGGACCAAGGACTAATGTATCAACTTACCTGCGGTAGTTCCACCGTGTAATTTCGAGATTTAGCCTCGAGTCAAATTTGAACCTCGTAAAATGCTCGAACGAGAAAAAGGAATCCGTGAAAAAAAAAAATTTTATATTTCGTCTAGCGAACGACACTGAAAAGAACGCGTTCGAAAGAGTTTCCGTTTGAAGCGCGAAGCCTTTTACGATCTTGCAGTATTCTGCGGTGTCAAAGAGAGGCACTCTCGTTGCTAGACGACTTAAAAAAAATGGAAGAAAAAAAAATTTAAAGGAGAAAGAAAAAATTTTCTAGTCCACAGTTTAAAGCATCGGGAAAGAACACGTATGAACATACAGAGAATCATAATGCGCTACCGTATTCCGTTACAAACCAATGGTATCGTGGTGTTGAATATAAATTGAATAGCTGGTTCGGTCTCATTAGGGAACAACGATACGTGCGTAAGGTCAAGGCGGAAACGACATACCAGATTTTCTGTATCGCGTTTCGTTTCCTATTAACGACCGATCGATAATTCCTACATGTTTCGCGTCATTACACGTGTGTGTTCAAATCTATTTGTTCTCGTTTCAGGTGTAATGTTACAAATAATCAGATTTGGATAATAGAATTATGCATTGCGCTTTACTTTTTAATGACGTACCGCGTTATCGATAGCAGCACTAGTCTGCGAGAGCGAAATACACCGACGGGTTAATACGATTCGACCTGACTAGCCTAAATGCACCCTAATATCGCTCGGTCGTTATGGAAGTTGGTAGTTTCTCGTTTTACCGTCGAAAGAAGCTTTCTCACCTCGTGTCGCGCGGAAGCTGTTTCGACTGAAATGCTTTGCTTACAGAAGCAGAGCAGAGTCAACGAACGAACGATTGCACTTTAGAGGTGTATTACACGTACATGGTGTCGACGACAACGTCGAACCGTACACACGCTGTGTACCGTTGAAAATGAACTATACATACATCTTAGTTTGAGGTATACTTTTTGGGAAGAACGAATAGCCAGGGAGAGAGAGGAAGAGGGAGAATTCGTTAGAGGTTAACTCTGCGTTTCTCGGTTCGATAAACTGAAAGCGGAGACCCCGCAGCTTTGTAGGGTTACTCTATAAAACCTACAAAAAAAATAAAACACGAAGGGAAAAAAGTATCAGGCTCGAGTATTTCGTGAAAGCTAAAAATATACAGCGGTGAAACTAGTTCGTGGCTTCGCGGGAAATGATTTCTAAGGAAAAACCGTAGGAACGTTCATCATGGAAACGCCTTTTATTTACGCCATAGTGTAACAAAGAGTGCATACGGTGTATCGGACGAATCCGAGAAGCCAGAGTCGAACCGAGTGCACCATCGTGGAACAGAAACCGGTCCAGTGCACATAAGATTGCACAGCGAGACACAGCCTCGTTTCGAAGTCCCTTGAGATCTAAAAGGAGGCGGTATATACGGTGGACGCATCGTGACAATTTACCCTTCCTCTCTTAAACAATGGAAAATCAAAGCTTCCCAGAATGTAAGAATATGCCGCCTATGTTTTATCGCGGAGGATGATGAACCTTCGACAACGCGATCTTACGTAACGATCACCGTAATTCTATTGGAACAATCTTTAGTATTTTGCAGCTTTAAGATCTCTGTTTATAGAGTTGTCCTAGATTAGAATGAGAGAATTAATGTCCTAGGACAAGCTTGTATACAAGTTTGCCATTAATTAAGAGTTTACCAACCGTCTTTTATTCAGAGGGAATTTCAAACTCTGCATAAAAGCCAGAAGCCACTCATACTCAAGAGGTTCGGAACAAAAGAACTCGGAAGGGGAGAAAGAAACGGTTTGTACTCTTTTCTAGGGGAATCGATTCAATCGATTATTTCACGACTCCGAACACTATTAACCTATACTTGAATTTCAACCGCAATTAGCAAGTTGAGATTACGTTTCAATTTTTTAAACCAATGAAAAATCTTTTCGGAGTTTTAGTAAAGGAGCTGCGAGCAAATTGAGAGATGTCCCAATTCCGCTAATTTTCGAATCGTAATTCTATTAAGAATAGAATAGTATCTTTGTGAATAATGAATGAGAATGAAGAATTCAGATCGAACTTTAATAAGTCTTGTATTTCCAACGAGGATAATAATAGCGAATAGACTTAATCTGGCTATATCGTATATTTATATACTTCCATTACGCTCCATGTCTCCAGAGGTGAATCATGGTGGACATACGATCCCGTAACATGATTTTGTACTTGGTCACACGACGAGGTTGCATCGAATATAAATTTCTCATTCGTGCTTCCGAGATTCGCTCGTTTTTCACACCCCGCCTCAATCGAGCGTGTAACAATTTCTGAGTTAAATCGATTACCGTTGCGATATAGGTTAGAAAGATTTTCTGCTGGGAAATGTGCCTTTGAAACGAATTTTCGAGCGAGAAAAAGTGCTCCATAATGAGTGACTTGCATCGCCGAGATGAGATCACCTCGAGTGAGTTGTCTTTTGCACTTAAATTTCTAACTAGCGCATCGTCAGCTGAAAGCAGCCGAGCCTCGAGGGGAATTGCACTTTATCAGATTTTTCCCTTCGTTTTACATGCAAGCTTTGGATTTATCCCTCGAATAGATTGCGACAACAAAGGCATCTCTCGCGAAACTTGTTAACGCAACTCGCCTGTCGTTCCGGGCTTAAACGCTGCGAGATCGGAGGACAGAATGACCCCCGTTGCTCGCTGCACAAGGCGACGATTATTTATCCCGCGCGCCGTAGAAAACGCGAGACGCTGGAACGATTCTCCGCAGAAGTTTCGAATATCCGTCGACGTTATTTTTAGCGGTCGCTGCGGTTGAATCGCATTTTTTCATCTCGTAATTTGTAATACAGATCTTCGCGTGTATATGGAAGAAGTTACCGCGGTACGTAATAGCGGAGAAAAATACGCTGGAAAAACGAGAGGGAGAGAATGGAAACGGAGAACAAACATGCCCGAGTTAAACTAAAAACCACGGAACCACGATATTTCATGAAACAAAATTTCATCTAATCCTCTTAAGAAAACAAATTCCTTGCTCATTCCGGCGTACCCTGGTTTCAACAGAATTTTCATTTTCGAGTTTTTACCTCGTCGGAGTTTTACTCTTTTTGAAAGGAGAACTTTTTTAAAGTACGATAGTTAAGCGTCGCTTAAATTAGTTGGAGCGCGCAGCGACCGTTTCGTTCCTCTCCTGGGATTCCATTGAAAATGCAAAGCATAGAGGACTGATATCGTAGACATAATGGAACCTTAAAGGTTGTCTGAATGGAGGTGTGCAGATGGCTTCCGTGATCGCGGAACACCTGTCGTATTCTTTTACAAAGGTGCAGATAATACGCGAACGACATTAAATCAACCGGTGCTAACGATTTTTGGAGCAGATGTTAACCGCGTTAAGACAGATGTTAACTATACGTTCAAATTAACCTCTGAAATACCGTTAATTATGATTACGTTAAAATTTTTAATGGTCTTCACTCGTTAAGATTCAAAAAAAATTTCAGGTTTGCGGGTATTTGAACTCGCGTTCAAAGGAGAACCCCGCATTGATAATCTACCGTCTAACCAACCACTCTACGGTCTCTCCTGTAAAAGATCTTATAATAGGGCAATTAAAGTGCATAATATAATTAATAGGTAAAATTTGAAGAAGTTAAGCAAAAAAATTAAACGATGAATTTAACGAATTATAACGAAGTTTTAACCTCCGGACCTTTCGTTTTCATAATTCACAAAAATGTTCATTAATCCCGATAACGAGATTAATATCGAATGTGATTAAAAAGAAGGGAACAGCATTCTCGCTCCGGAGCGTGAAAATATTCGAACTATTCCGTTGATTTCCCAGTGGAAAATCTGGCGTTATTTTTCCAGCGGAAGAGGAAGAAAAAGAATTGGTTCACGGGAAGGAACTCGAAATTTGAGTGTACGCTATCGATCGCGTTCTCCCGGTTATTCGATTTCGGAGACCTTAAAGATCGTTTAAACGAGCAGATAATCGAACGCAGCTGCATAATTTGCTGATAAATTTCGGAGAGAACAACTATTTCCTGCAACAAGTATGCGCATACTCCGGGTAGGGCGAAGGTACACGTAGATACGTGCAAGTCAAACAAAACCCTGATAACTAGTTAACGAACATCCTAGCCTGGGTTCATTTGGAGCTAACGGAGAAGTAAATACGTTAGGAGAAATGTAAAACAAAATCTTTGTCTACGGAAGTAATTCGCAGATGGAACACTGAAATTCTGAAAACTTTTAGAAAATTTTAGTCAGAAGTTTGGACGCAACTGGTCCCCAGGACGCACCGTATGCGTCGTAACCATTCAATTTAACTCATGAATGCACTCTTATCTTGTCTGTGGAATCTTCTATTGACAAGTGCTCATTGGACAAGTTGTTCTATTGGTCCCAAGGTAAGACGAATGAAAATAAAGTCGACCCAGAGATTGTAAGATACGAAACGTATCTGTTTCCAAGGATTCGAAGCTTGTAAGCCGTTTCACGGAGCATGGACAACGTAGCATCGTTGACTCAAGAAGAGAAGAATGTTTCTATTATACCGATACGGCATTGTATTCTAAAAGCTACATGCGCGTCACGCATTCGTAAACGCGACAAAAGAGACACGCTATCTGTACTAGAGTTCGATGTGAAACGTATTCGTGTAAAAAAAAGTCCAGGCACCATAATCGACGCCACGATTCCGTTGCTTGTCATTGGTATGCAAAAGCGTGTGTTGTAACGCGTATTATGTGTAAGACAGATTAGATATGGTCGCGTATACACTTGTCATCATCGTCCCTCGTAGCTGCGATTAATTTTTATCTATTTATAAACAGTGTCGTTTAAAATACATTAAGAATACTAAGTACCTAACAAAGGAATAGCTTTATTCGTCTATCCACAGTAGTTACCGTTTATATGTTTTGCCTCCTCAAACGCATAAAAATCACTTCGGAAAGAATTAAAGACCGCGAAAAGGAGCGAAAATATACTCCGAGAAATTTAACTTTCGAGGTGTATACAATGTACGCGAAAAGCACATAAATAAGTACTTAAAGCGTCTACGGCGTCTCTGGACGTGGCAACCTCGACTTTGATCTATTTTAAAGCTGGTTTGCTAACAACCCATGAAAGAATGTATTCTTTAACGAATGAACATACGAAATGAATGTCTGAAAGGGAGATTAATTCGAGAAACAGCGCTTAATTCTTGTAATGTAGAGAATCATTGCTTTAAGCCGGGTCAATGCAAGCTAAAATGCATGCTGCGTTTCTCGTTTGGTATTTTGCGCGTGGGATACATTTAGCTTTCCTATGTATGGAATTCCGTATTTCGGATTTTGCTGTGTGTGGAATTCCACGCGTAAGATCTAGTTATACATAGAATTCTGTGAGTGAAAATTAAGTGTGGGTGGAATTCCATGGTTGGAAGCTGTTTATGTGGAATTCCACATTTTGGACTTTGCTGCGAGTGGAATTCCACACTTGGTAGTTGTGTATATGTGGAATTCCACATTTCAGATTTTGCTGCGAGTGGAATTCCACATTTCGGATTTTGCTGTGAGTGGAATTCCATGCTTGAAAGTTACTTATATATGGAATTCCACATTTCGGATTTCTCTATGAGTGGAATTCCACGCTTGGAAGTTATTTATATATGGAATTCCACATTTCGGATTTTGCTGTGAGTGGAATTCCATGCTTGAAAGTTACTTATATATGGAATTCCACATTTCGGATTTCTCTATGAGTGGAATTCCACGCTTGGAAGTTATTTATATGTGGAATTCCACACTTCGGATTTCTCTATGAGTGGAATTCCACGCTTGGAAGTTATTTATATGTGGAATTCCACATTTCGAATTTTTTTGTGAGTGGAATTCCATACTTGGAAATTATTTATATCGGAATTCCAAATTTCGAATTTTGCTGTGAGTGGAATTCTATAATCAGAAGCCATTTACATATGGAATTCCACATTCGGAATTTCGCTATGTCCAGAATTCTCTTTCCCAACGCACCCAACAATACTTGACGCGCTGACACTTAGTGAAGCGTCCATCCCATCTCTGAAAGTTACGGCAATGAGAAGGATATCCAACTTGTATAAACAAAATTTAGCGAAGAAGTGAAAATGAGGAGCTAGTTTCCTGCTGAAAATCGCGGCGAAAAAGAAGAAAGAAAAGTTCTGAAAGGAGAAAAGAAACTTCCCGTTTCCACGACGACGAGGAGCATGGAAATTTATTCGGCGCTACGATAAACGTGCATCAAGAACTCGCCAAAAGGCCAGGATCGATTCAACTAGGAAATTTAAAAGCGACCGACGGGAATTTATGTATCTGTGGCAACGACAGCCGTTCCACAGCTGTCGCGACTGGTTTCGCGTGAACTTCAATAGCGAAGCGGTGGTAATTTAGAATTCATCGTACGCTAAGAATCCACCGTGAATTAAACGGCAGACGCGTATATCGCCGGTAACGCTATAAATCTGGGCCACGCAAGGCAAAGTGGCGACAATAATTGCACGCGACACCGCGTACGTACGCGTGACACTGCGATTTATGAGTTTGCACTTTTAAGAACTTCGACAAGAGCTTGTACCGATAAGCGCCTGCTCGTTATTAAAAAAAAGCGCGCGTTTATTGACAAGACTCAAGACTGTAAGACTGAATTAAACCTAAAGTGATTTCTTCTATATAATTATTAGCAGTTTCTTCGTTAAGCGAAATAAAAGTGTTCGTCGGAAAAATGCGAGGCTGACCTGGGAATGACCCTGGCACTTCCATCTATGTATTGATTTTTCTCTGTACAGTTCTAATGAACCCTTGGGGGTTCCTTCAACTCCCATACGCTCAATCGTAATATGTTCTAGCATGTCTCATAAAATGTATAATAAAAATGACGGGAGTACATTTCGTTCGTATTAAATATGAACGTTCTTTTCAAATATTTAGAAACAGGTATTCTTGAGATGTCCAGAAGCAAAAATATTTTCTCCGATTATAGTGGACTGCAGTAATATTGCCACTTTTACAGGGAGTACAATTCCTTGAGTGCACGAAGACCCTATGGATGGTGTGCAATTTATATTTGCCAATTTCAAGTATTTATCGTCCGTACAAGCCCATCCGGGCAATATAACGAGAATGCACTGTAGTTTGTTAGTCAAATAGTGAGTCGACGCGTAACCCAATTCGCGTACATCTCGTCTCGCTAAAGCCTGCATCTTGGAGGATCATGTTCACGTGTCCTCGACCCCAACGAATCTCCGTAATTAACGCTGTTTCGTAAGGGCGAAACGCCTTCGTTAAATTCTACCAGCAAGACGATGCGTCTCGCACGTGCCAGCACAACGTCTCGGCTAATTTCGTTCAATTAACGCCAGGAGTCGAACGTTTTAAACGAGTCACGGGGACGAACATAGCGGCAATTTCGTTTCGCGAGTTCCAGAAAACGATATACCGACTACTTTCGTATAATGGTCCAACTATATCGAAACAAGGAAGCGCGTAACCTACTGTTACCGCTCGTTGAACGCTAAATAACTTTCCTATTATTCAATCATGTTATCGAGAAGTAGGTTTACATTAACGACACAGTTCCTGGAATGCTACGAGTCAGGCATCGTTGCATTGCACGTGATACCTTTACGCAAGAAATTCATCGATCTTTTTTATTATACGGATAAATCGTGAGCGATGACGTGTCGAATAGACTTTACAATGTTACTCATAACTGACTAAAAATTATCGATACGTGTATATTATGATTGAAACGATGGATCGGCAGTAAAGATAAAAAAAGATATGCCAAAAAATTAATCACCTCTATAAAATAGTTACGTATAATTTGTAGTATTTGTATAGAAAAGATTTCCTCAATTCTTTGCAGTCTTTACAAATACAAAGCTTTCGGCAAACGCAAAAACTGTTTACGGCCAACCATATTTTCCCGCGTATTCCTTATCTTCCCCTCTCGTTTCATTCAAGTTGCCACTCGTTGCTATTGTAAAACGGTATACGAGTTCGTTGGAATGCGCTATAAGCAGTTATGTACACACATATCACGCTGAAGGGGGTAGAAAACACCACAGAACGGTGGTACATGAATGTTGTTTGGAAAAAACAGGGTGAAAAAAGTGGGACGCGCCCTGCTTTTCTGAAAGGGTACTTTGTTGCGTTGGGTGGGCGGGTTTCCCCTTCAGTTCCGCGGAATCACCACCAGGGTCATTCGTATGCATTTACACGCTAGGTTCGTCCTCGTGTTTCTTTAACGAAACCTAAACCCGTTCCACCAGGTGTTCGTTGAATAAAAACCAAGTAATGACCACCTTGATCTCTGCTTCCTTCTTTTTACAACAAATTAACCAACCTTGAGATCACCACTCCGAATATCTTCTCCCTCAAAAATATGTGTAAGGATTATATATTTTATGGAGTAGGAGATAAAAAGAACTTCAACGGGTCGCATTGATCAAAGACAGAACAATGATCTCATTTAAGATCGGTGCTCACGGAAGTCATAAATTTTCATTTTATCGAATGCCTCCGGATTTACCCACTCTTTCTTGGAACCGGACTTTTTATTCGACTGTCGTATGAAATTTATCGAAAATTACGTAGATAAACGAACAGTACTGTATAAGTGTTCCAAGTCAATTGTACTACATTAAAGAGTATTACCAAATTATTATAAATTGATAAGACTATTAAATACACGGAAAATATTTGTTTAATGATTTGCGGTCGTGATTTTAACGTAGATACAAGTTACGATTGCAATCAAACTGCGTGTTATCACGAGTATTTGGCATTGAACAATCATTTAAAGTCCAACGATAAGGGTCATGCGTTTAAAGCCCGTTCGAAAATGTATCTCTTCGTTATTCGGTGAGTCACGAATGCTGTGTATTTTTCTATTGTCTATGACGCACTACGAGGGTAGGACCCTCGAACTACCCCGTAGTTACACGAACCAGGCTTTTCGACGAAATATATATATATACGAGGGGTGACCATGTGCACTCAGTGACTCTCAAATTTGTACGATGACGTGTCTTTAAAGTATACCCGGAATCTAAATTCGTCATGGTAAATAAAAACTCTTGAGAACGCACATTTAGAAACCCTCCCTGTATTCTCAAAATTCAACATTTCTAAATTCGATGAGATATTACAATGTTCGTCTGATCAATGTTAATATGTAATGTTAGTTCTCGCTGAGTTCAAAAAGAAATTTTAAATTAAAAGAATCGAAGTATTAAAATAAAATCACGCAATGATCTTGCGAAGCACGTTAAAGTTTCCGAGAGTCGTACAAAATTTGGTTTAGTAAACAGAGTAAAAATAACGGGGCGAAAGGGTGTGGTTTCAAGAATCGAAAGCACATACTCGACGCGAAAGAGAGCTGACGAGAGAATTAAAAGCCAAGTCTCGCGCGAAAGCCCATGAAAATGGAGATAAGAACGCTGCCATATGTTCCTCCCTCGTACTTTTCCATCGCACTGGCGTGCATCTCGCTAGCGAATTCTTTCTCGTTCTCTCTTATGCAGTGACAAAGAAGCTATATAGGGTGAACTCACCATGTGTTTGCGACAGAGATTCTCATCAATTCCACATATTATCCGGGAGAAGAATATCCTTGGTTAAAAATAAACTTTTACCAACAAACATGTATAATTTTCTATCACCAAATTCCTATGTATATAAGTATCCAGACCCCTAGTAAATTCTTATCTCAAAATTCCTTAAAACCTAAACCTTTTAACTCTTGAGTCAAGATTCGATCTTGACTATAAACGTATATTTAACGAATTAATGCATTTACAGCGATAATGCTATACAAATATACCGCTAGTTTTTTTAATTATCGAACGTACGTCAGTTCTTACATGGTACGTTTCGAAACGCTAATTAGTAGACGATATGGCGAGATTAGAATGGTAATTTGTCGGTTTTGTGGACCGACGCAGATCGAGCGAACTCGATCAGACCGAACTCCCCTCGTGAGTCATCGGCAGCTTTCTCACGGAGGCACGAGAACGAAGTAAACGGAACGATCACGTGGTTCTTTATGCGGGCTCCTCGAACGTCGAGACGAGCGACCTCCACTGTGTCACGAGTAGAAAATTTGACTCCTCTCGAGTATGGATTAAATTACCGAGTCACGAGACACGGGAAGGTAAAATTGAAAATCATGTTACTTTGAAGAACAGGGCTAAAATCATAAAGAAATCTTGTCTCGTTATAACAGCGGATCGATCGATCATCTCGTAATTAAACTGTATTTGCCTCTTTTATAGACTGATCGATTTTAGATTCTCCTCGACGACACCTAAGGTTAGAAGTTCTATGACCCGGCTCGTTAAACGTGTCAGGTTAAGGATCGATATAAAATTTACTCTGAGAATTCCGAGACTCTTATATACAAAATGGATCTTCTATTTTTACTTAATCGTTTGTTTCAGAAGTGCTCTTATGGATAAATATAGAAACGAAATGTGACGTGCGAATCGATTTCGAGATTCGAACGATTGTCGATAAATCACTGACCGAAAAAGGAAAAATTATCAGGCTTACCGACGTAGCGTCGCCGTTCGCCTTTTCGCCGTCCAGTATCCTCTGCCTGAGGGCAAGTCTGTCGAGGCCTGCCAGCCTGTAACTACCACCGACTTCGCGATCTCTATTCAATCGTTCGGTCGTGCCGCTGCCATTGGAACCGGCATTAAAGCTGGACGTATATTTCGGCAATGTTGGTGGTGGCACTTGACGCGGTTTATCACGATTCAACATCGAATTACTGCTGTACAAAAATGACGAATTGTTCGATACCGTCCTAGCGGACGACGACACGCTGATCGAAGTCTTTATGCCGTTACTCTGTGTGCCGGCGGAACCGTTTTGATTTTCGGTCGACATTTCCACGATGTCACGTGAGTCCTGCTTGGCACGATTCTCTTTCCTTCCCTCTCTATACCGCCACTGCTTCTATGTGTCTTGGTCCTGTCTAATGTCAGGTAAATTGATAATGGAGATTTATTTCTCTTTTGCATAACAATGCAAGAAACGGTAATTGAAATTACAGAAGCGATGCAACACGCTTTTGTTTTATTAACGCACTGCGTATACGCGTAACGTAAATGCAACAATTGCAATTAATACGCGAAAGCAAATGAGAATGTAAGAAAAAGAACGGGCGTGTCGTATAATGCGTTCTTTTAAAAATGTCATGCAGTTACTTCTCCGGCTCGATATCGGTTTCTGTGACCCCGAGGTAACTGTTGCTCAGTACTTGGGCTTCGAAATATTAACTTGAGACGCTTCCGAGAAACAAAGTAGCTTACGTGACTGATCTTTACGCGAATATGATCATACAGAAAATAACCACAATCGTATAAGTACTGTTTCAAGGGTTTCGTATTATATGCTTTCGTTTTTTGGAGTTGAAATATAAGAAGCCTAGGGACATAGAGATCAAAGGATCTAGGAATATTGCCATGCAGCAACGTTGAGATCAAAGGATATTGAGATATCGGAAAATAGAGACTGGTTATACTTGAGTAATGATCTAGTAATATTGGAAATGTGTATTTAGAAATATGGTGATATAGAGTTTTAGCAACGTGACGAGATTTAGAGATCTACGGATATAGGGATTTTAGAGTCTATGTAAAGCCGCGTAAAACACGCACACGCGTTTCCACTTGTACCGTAAAAGTAGCCAAATTTGTAACACACCAAGCCCTTTGAAGTCCGTTAGTGACAGAAAGAAATATTACCAAATGTTTGTTTACAATTTTCGGTAGTTTGTGTGAATGAAACGGCCACAGCCAGAAGAAAGAGAATAGGGAAACAATGAATTCTATATGAGAATCGGAATAGTTTGAGGCATCGGTAAGCAAACGAAAGCCATGATTTGCCCTTGGAAACGCCTTCGTTACACAGGATCAACAGAAACCGAATCACGGTCATAGACACCGTTGATAATGTTACGAACGAACGAACGCACGATTCGTTCGCGCAGAAGCACATGCACGCGTCAAAGAATTAATTGCTCGGAAGAAAACAATGAGTACTCACTACGCTTTGTGCGCTATATCTGTCACACAGTCGTGGAAATAGTTTGCGTACGCGCGTGTATAACAGCACTTTCGTGCAAGAGGGGGATATTTATCACGAAGAGAGGGTAAGAAAACGAGCAAAAGAGGGAAGAGAAAGAGAGAAATCGAGCATCGGTTTAAGCACTGCGTGGGCTCATGAACGCCGGTTCTGTTGGTGATTCACGCTGTCGGCAAACCGGCCGAACGTGGCCACGTTCACTCTCACTTTTCTCTGCATTGTTTCATTATCGACTAGCCCTCTCTACGAAACAGAAGGAAAAAGAAAACGAAACACGATGGTTATCCTTCGCTTCCACCGATCGCGGAGTTAACGGAAAAGAAAACAGCGGGGAAAAAAGTTAAACGACCTCTCGCCAAACACGCACACTATGCACTCACACGCGCGAGTTTTACGCACACACAACTCTGCCAGCGAAGGTTGACAAGCGACGATCAACCGACGCGTACTACTCGAACGACACGGATGTACTGCGGTGCCCGAACAACGACCACGCCTGACGCAGCTATTGCCAAGAGTGGGGATGAATCTACTACGCTGCCGCTTGTGCTTCGAGGATAACCAACGAGGTTGCCTCTCTTATCTGCGCATGTGTTTCACGGAAGAACCTCGACCAATCAGGAGCCGTCGTACGAGCATCTTGGCGGATGAGCGAACATATTGTCCTCGGCATACAGTTCGGTCAGTGTTCCAACCAGTCGACGAATCACATTGTTTGAAACTACTTTTCTCTACATTTTAAATGAACGATATACAGCCTGCTAACACGCGCGAATGCAACTGCATTGTTTTTATAGTCGATCGTTAACTTTACCTTCGAACAAATGCTCCAAATAAAGGTAGAATAATAAAGAAGATTTTTTAATACAGTGCAACTTTACTACACCATGCGATCCTAGTGTCATATGACATAGAAAGATTTACAAATTTTCAAATTTCATTGCGACTTTCAAATTTTATATATTCTTTGCATATTTTATATTAATTATATGTATATAGATTTATACTTTATTTATGAGAAATTTTGTATCGTGACCTAAAAATTTAGAAATTCAGAAATTTAATTCCAACAAATTTTCAAATTTTTTACAGAGCTCCGAATACCAAGCGATGCATGGAAGAAAGTTCTTTGTACAACTGTTTTCTGTTTCTCATAATGCAATCCAGGGCCATTTAGCGAGACTCTGTATTAGAAATCTATACATATAATGCATAGTGGATGCATCAGCGAGGAAATTAGAAAGTCTGAAATACGAAACACTTTATCCATTTAGGTTAACTTTTTCACATTTTATCATAATAATCTCCATGGTAAGAATAGTGTTAAAATGTTTCTTTTATTAAATGTCACTGTTCTTATTTACCTACAGAGACGAAGCAATTTTTAGCCGAGGTGGCGCTACGTGTTTAATAATATATTGTCTCCCGTTTGATTGTTACAAGAGAAGGAAAACGCGGGAAATACATTTTGAAATTAAAGATGGAAGTCATATGCCAATTAGAGTACATTAAATTTTGTCATCGTATATGTTTTTTATTTCTCTCGAATTAAATTATGTATTTAATTGTCTGCATTTAACTGCATAAAAAATACATAAATATTCGTGGAATGAGAACACGATTTTCTAGAGAAAATAGCACGTGCGTTACTGCAGGTGGTATTCGCGAATACAACGATACACGTAAGCTTAATAGTTCGATGCTCTTATTAGCTCGGAGTCCAATTAAGGCCACAATGATACTCCAAGTATTCTGCTACGTACTTCCTAGTGTCGCGATAGAATACCAAGCACGACAGCCAGGGGAAGTCAACGCGATCATTGACACCGTAAAAAAATGAAGTTGCACAACAAGATGTAGATCATTCTCGTCGCTGAATGCTCGATGGAACTTACCCAACCAACGAGGAAAGAAAAATTCTAGATATTTCTATTTTCTCCGAATTAATGCAACACAGTGCAATGTTTAACCTGCTTTCATCGTTTCAGCCTTCAACCCTATTCGTGTGGCGTGACTCAAGCAAAAAAATAAAACAGTTCAGAAGATATGTGCATAGGTGAAGACCTTGATTGTTCGCATATAGAATCTGACCGCATTTACACAGAGTATTTAATTAACGGTCAATGAAGAAACAAAGAAAAATTAAATACTTGCATTAGTCTTTTAGCTGTGACTTTTAGAAAATATTTAGATAACTACCTGTTGAGAGGAACTGATCTGCTGGTTATTGTATCTGGCAAGAACCGCTGGGTTCAGGCGACGTCGCGACGCTGCCGGCGCTGACATTTTAACGATCCTACGGCGTTTCTTTTATTAATCACACCAGTCACCAGAATCGCACTCGCGACTCGATCATCGATCAAATCCCACCACCGCGTTTGACGTCCGTAACGTTTTCGGCTACCACTCCGTAAAGAATTGATATCGACGTTCAAATGCACGAACCAGTACACGTTCCACTTGCTAATTCCAATCGATATTTAATCAGATCACGTATAATCGTTCAACGGGACTGTTTCGAAAACGAACTTCTCCTTGGAACAATTAGTTCATTCGACTCTCTGTTTTCATCATGAAGATGGTTAAACGTTCAAATACATGAATGGGTTTTTATCGCGCGCATAAATAGATATAAGCACAAGATGGCACCTCTCAAAAATATGGAGTGAACCCAGCATTTAAAGAGGTCATAAAAAAGTCACAAATTTACTTATTTTCAAACTTAAAAATTTTTAAACGCTTCTGACTACGCCCGTAAGATATTATTGATTCGAGTCCATTCCAGATAAACCCTCCAGTTATGCCAATGATCACGCAAAAATTTCTATTAAGCCTGGTTATTGATCGTTATCGCTATTCCCTTCGTCAGAAAGATCTTATCAAAAGATTGTGCCATTAAAACTTACAGCTAGCGTTTTTGCACGTAGCCGGTAAGCGGTATCATTTACAACGCGTAATGAATCATAGCGTATCATTCAATGTTTGTTCCGGTGTCGGAAGTTTTCTTCGAACGCTATTGATCGTGACAGAAAAATCGCGTGTTACATGTACAGATTGTATGACTGCATGTACAAGTAGGTTACTCGATTTTTCCAAAATTTAAGTGGTGTAAAATTTAGAAGGGCACAAGTAATACGGTGTTAATGTCTTCAAAGCGGAAGATACATATTTTAGATTACTTAAAAAGGTACATTCCACGAATAATAAATATTATTAACCGTCGTCGGTTTTCTATAATTTAATAAATGAAGTAATAATTCTAGGATAACGAAGAAGAACGCAGTTCCGGTGTAGCATAGCCGGTGTACGCCCACCGGTGGTACGAGTTTCCGCCGTTTCCTATCAAACCTACAGATCGAACGTAATCACCGCACAACGATAGGAACCAGAATAAGAAAATAACACCGCGATGGTAATCCACATGCCTTCGGGGTACGAACCAATGAACGAACGCACGTTCACGATATATCTTAGTATTGCAAACACGAGGCGCGCTTCCACGCGTGTCCGACGACAATTGGAATGTGACTAGCCTTATCAGAAACTTACCGCTGCCGTGATGCCCGAAGTGACCATGGTGGTTGTGACGTTGTCATCGTCGTCGTAGTCACCGACAGCGTTGTTGCAACGGACATCATCATCGTAGTCAAGATTATCGTGGAACATGCGGTCATCCAACATCCGCGACAAACCGGAAACAGAAGAACGAGAGGAGAGAGGACGTTGGGACACGATACAAGGGATAAGAAGAAGGAGCAAGGTTACAGGAGGAAACAAGAGGATAATTTTTGCCACTTTAATACCCAACTTTTAATTTACATTCAGATTTTATTCATTCTTTTTTCATTGACCTTTTACTTTCATTTCATTAAACCTAACTCTATCTTCAATTTCAACTGATCTAACCTAATATGAACCTATTTTATACATTTTTTATCATTGACCTTTTAATTTGATTTCATTAAACCTAACTCTACCCTCAATTTCAACTGATCTAACCTAATATGAACCTATTTTATACATTTTTTATCATTTACCTTTTAGTTTGATTTCATTAAGTCTAACTCTATCTTCAATTTCAACTGATCTAACCTAACCTGAGTTAATTCTAACATAATCTAACTTCAATCCAATTCAACCTCATGTTTAATTTGACCTAACCTAACCTAATTCCCCTAACCTTATATTGAAATCGAGAAAATGTTCATTGTACAGTTACTAAAGATCACAGTTACAACGGAGATACTATTACAGGGAGAGTTTATTGAATAATGAGGTCATTTGATTAGGCTGATCCTCTAATTATGTTAAGCAACGCCTCGGCAAATTGGAGCAACTGTTCTGATTATAACGAAACGATTTAATTAAAGGGCTGTTACATTATGGACGAATATATTACGCAATTTTATTACAAGTTTTATCTGAATGCATTTCGAGTTACAAGTGTTGAAACAATTAAACAATGGAACTGTGTCAACTTTCATATTGCAGTGTGTTTAACAGAGTAAAAATGATGAAGTATTATCTGTTAAGCAGATTTTTGCAAGTACTTTGAATTAATAACTAAAAATAAGGAAATATTAAATTGCCAATAAAAAAAGCATTTCGCAATATTTTAACAGTCAGCTGTTTTAAAGATTTTTTTTGTTAAACGTTTGTAAATTAAAATTGAAAAGGATAGCTTACGTGCATTTTGTGAGATAAAGACCACGGTGGACGTTTCCATCTCGATCATAGGTATCGCTATCAAACTTTTTCTTCGGTCGAACGGTTGGAATCGCGAGAACCGCGAGACGAGAGCAAACCCGGGACCGAAAATAGATATCGCAAAAAGTAGAGGACCGCGAAAATTGCGGTGTCGGATCTTAGGTATCGTTGAATTCCCTTCGCATTCGCCGGGACACAGTATCAAATATTTGTATTTTTATTACGGCGTACCGGATATTTTTTTGCGCCGTGATCGATGAATCGAATACCGGCGTGATAACCGCGATATAGAAGCAAGATTCCTAAGGTTTCGCTGCGCAACAAAAGCAGTAGGAAACTTGAAATTGGATTACGAAGAAGAGGCTGGCTGCTCGTTGATCGCGTTTTCTGGCTAGCCGCCTGGAATGAAAACCTCTGGAAATTCCAGCTTTGCCCGTAAAATGATAAGTTCGATGAGAATTTCTTGAAAAAGAATTTTTCTATGCGACCGTTGAATCACTCGAATCTACCAATTTATTTCATCGTTCACCGAATCCTTCAGTGGAGTATCCGATGCACGCTCAATTTATTAGGTTGTTGCGTGGCCGTTTACGGACGTAAAAACATGACATAAAAGTGCCACGAAATAGCACGTATGCCACGTGGATTCGAAGCTTAAGATTTTATGAAAAAGACCGCATAAAACTACCGCTACAAGATTACGTGGAGTATATTTTAATTAATGAATATTATTTTCAACGAAATTATTAACTGTTGAATATTTTCCAATCGAACTATTTCATTTGCAACAACCTAATATTTTTTCCAATATTCAGATTAAAAAATCGCGCACTCTGTTTTATGCAGTGTCATTTTGACCCAGTTATGAGAATACAATATAAAAAATGACTAAACGATCGTTCGGTATCATGGGTTCGATTACAACCTCTAAATGTCCGATTACGCGATAGTGCTGCATCATGTACATTCATACATTACAGCATACTGAAGGACGAGCGTGTTGTAACAAATAATCGTTTACCTGTAGTACCCAATAATGAAGTAAATATATATGCACGTAAAAAAATAACGTCGTAATTGTGGGTCAAAATGACCCTGCACCCATGAGTCACGTCGGTCCCAATCGTCTCCCAAGGGTTTAGTGATATTCCTCGAGCAGGATGCACTTAACCGTCCACCGATACGAAGAAAAGTCAATAGAGAAGGTACGAGCGCGATAAAAATTTGGTGCGATGGAATCGGTCGATGACTTGGCGTGGTTTATACATCGAACACAGAAAGTGTACTAAAATGTTGACGAGGCTCACTCAAGGTTCACGATCGACTCGAGACGCCTGCCGCGTGTTTCACATGCCGACGAAGAAGTGCACGACTGTTCCGAGCGCGAGACAATTATAATGTTAAACCTACGGTCTCTGCCTCCCTCTTTCTTTCTTCCCTTCTTTCTATTTTACGGCCCGTGCACCGGTTCTAAGATGCCCTGGCTCTTGCCCCGTCAATCAGTCATCGAACTTTCATGACGACGCACAATTTACATCGAGAATTTATTCCGTTGAATGGTTAAACCACCTCATTGTGCTCGAGATCTTATAATCGTACGATTCCGTTTCGTGATCAACAAGCAATATATCGAAGTATCGATATAAATTGTTATAAATACTTGGGGAGTATCGATAGAATTCATAGAAACACGGAGCTGAAAAATTCTCGTTTTATCGAATACGGGACGTCACCGTGCTAGCGATACTATCGATCGATCATTCGAATAATTTGATCATTTGGGTTCATCGTTCGTTTTGGTTTCAATTACTCGAGCGTATCGATTGTTTCGAGCTACTCGACACGTTCGACTATTCGATTTGAAAATGACAAAAGCTCGGAATACTTTTAAATACGGAATAACTGTTCGTTTAAGTTTAGTTCGGAGGTTAAACGAATGTACAATAAAACACGTTTGGAATGTGCCATGAAAGAATAAGTGGCCATTATTTTCTTCCTTTATTCCTCGTTGTCGCTTGTGAATTTTACGTATCATATGGATCGAAATACATTTTTCCTCAAATATAAATGTAAATTGCTTGGAACATAAACAAGTACATTTTTTTTAGGAGAAAAGAAAACAATCAGACAAGATGTACTTGTTATTGCGTTACTTGTAAGATCAGTGTATACGCGACAGATATAATTTCACCGAGCCATGTAGAATAATAGTTTACTATTACATGGCTAAAGAAAATGATCCGGTCGAGAACATCGTGTTAATGTGACTAGCAAAAATGTGAAATGCAAATATTACCGGTGTAGTTACAATCCATTATACTTATGTAAAAAATATTTGTCCAATCTCTGTTAATTAAATTTTTTATGATATTGTTATTAACGTCGTTACGGTCAAGTAATTGAAAATATCTCATTGTCACATTATATACACAAAGAATAAGGTAAATATCAACTTTCGAAAAATGTTTTGATTTCTCCTGGTTTAACTCGTGATGACAATTTACGCTGCTATTTAGGCCACTTGTGTACGTCCGAATAAGTAGTGGTGCTAAGCGAGAGGAAACATAACTTCAAACTGGACTGTACACTCGCGAGTACAAGAGGCTGCCTTAGAGAAAATGACAACATAAAAAATAGCTTCCCCGCCCGATTTTTGACATATATGATTTCTTAAAATCGAAGGCAGGTGGCAGGAAACTGCTCTTTACAATGGTTCTTATCCAAAGGGGGCTTATGTTGCATTCAACTATACAATTGACATGTTCACGATATCATATTATGAAAAGTCATTGGTCTTCAAAAGAAATAAAGGTCCAGAAGTATTATGAATTTTAGTATAAACTATGAAATATTCTTTAGTCAGACACAGTTATCACGTATTACGTATGTGATAAAATAATACTCAAAATCAGGGCTGAATCATTGTCACAATATCCTGAACTATTTGCGGTATCACGAAACCATTTGTTATCGTACGATCCTGTTTTATGTATACGATGTACAAACATTATACTGTATCAAATTTCATACAATACTTTCGTGAAATCATGTTTGACAGGACTAGTACGAAGAGAGAACAAAGTGTACATTACAAAAAAAGAAACTATAAGAGAATTGTCCATGAATAATACACCGACAGATCGCAAGAATTACATAGCTCCGATTTTTCAAGGACATAAATTGAATAATGCAGAAATGTAATTTTAAATGATGAAATTAAAACAGTTGAAATTATTTTGTAAAATAGTTGGTAGGTTAGGTCGGCTGCCGTATTGACCGGGCAGTTACGGCGCTGTGTATTGACGCAAAAATTTGGCGCCCTCAAAATGGTAGTCCACGCGAACCATCGACTTTCCATCTTTCTTTTACAACGAATCAAAGTTCTGACTTACCACTTCTCTGCATTGTTCCGCCAGGTTGTTACGATTCATTAAACATAACTCTACTAGTCGAACAGCGCGAGAAGAATTTTACCAGAACACCACCGGCGTATCCATTGACGCGACACCAATACCCTGTCAACACGGCCCAGCATTAGCGACTTAACCCAGCCGGATCTGGTATGCGTTTTCAAATGATCTCGAAGAAAGTCGAATGGAAATCGAGATATGCGTGCGCACAAAGTGTGGTTATGTTACTTGTGTATAGACACAACTAGACTTTTCGCAAAAACAATAAAATTTGTATATCGCGAATCATGCTGTTATTAAAATAATTTGTATATTCTTTAATCGAATCATATTTATTGTTTAAATATTGCTGGTATACAGATATGGTGATGAAATTGGCAACATTTTTGTACATGATAAAATATATGCTATATTTATCAGTTCAAATTGAAATATAATTGACATTTATGGTACTTTTATATACTTTATGTATTTCTCATAAGAATATCGATGCTTGGGACCATAGAGATGTAAGAATAAAGTACGCAAACTGTGTATTGTAATTTGTTCAACGAAAGATAATACTTATCATATGACGAGTTTTCATCCGTTCTATGCGTTTTAACTCTAATTGGTTCGAGCACGTTTCATAATCAAAAATAACGCGCATGCGTGAAACGTTACATGCATATACAGTGATCTTTTATTTTGTATACCTTTTACATCGAATATCAGTACATGTCGAAGTAGCTCGACATCAGTACAGCAGTACGTAGACAGTAATTTCGTTTACGTGCATTTTGCTAAAGAAAAATGGAATAGAATTTTAGAATTAACATTTACAAATAACCTTTTTTATATTCACATATTTTTGTCTACTGTGTATATGGTCGACGAAGTGAAAAGCATATGGTAGAGAAGCAACATTAACTAATAGAGAACCTATTGAAGTTGGCCATAATGCGCGAAGTAAAAAGAGAACGCTGCTATTGCGCGCGAAATTTTCAAAACTTTACACAAACAAAATATACGAATCGTGCTAGTCCTGAAAATATATAAGTTATACAAAATTTAACATTAAATTGTATGTAAATATTAACTGACTATCATATTATTATAATATGATGTATGAATTATACAAAAAAACATTAAAAATGTAGAAAACAGACACTCGTTTAACACTGCGACGATACGTACAGGAATATTTGACTATGTTCATTTAGGGTGCAAAGGTTTAACACTTTGATACATCACGCTTATGATTTACAATGCGAAATACATATATATTTATAATAAATATTTGATGTTAAAATATTTATCTATCAAAATTCGTTGATTGATAAGAGATAATGAATCGAATTACTGCAATGGGAAGAATGAATGTTGTAAAATGTAGTAAAAAACAGAGTGCTACTTTATTTATTTTTCATGGTTCAGGTAAATTATTTATTATGGTTTAAATAATTTCTTATGCAATGGTTTTATATATTTTTATTATAGGTTCTTCTGGAGATGATATAAAAAAATGGATTGATATATTAAACAAAGGAGAACTAAGTTTTCCGCATATCAAAATTGTTTATCCTTCTGCACCTGCACAACCTTATACACCTAATCATGGAATGGTAATACATTAATTAAATTATAACAATAAATATGTATAGGTTAATAATAATTTATGTAAAGTAATTACCATTTCAGCCTAGTAACGTATGGTTTGATCGTTCAAGTATATCTATTAATGCTCCTGAAGTAGTAGAATCAATAAATTCTATATGTAAAAATGTGCAAGAAATAATTGATGAAGAGACTGCAAATGGAATTCCATATGACAGAATTGTTGTTACTGGCTTCTCAATGGGAGGAGCACTGGCATTATATTTAGCATACAAACATATACCATCCCTGGCAGGATGTTGTACTATGTCCAGTTTTATAAATAAGAATTCATTAATATATAAGGTTAGTATATGATAAAATTGTCATTAACCTCATGACGTTAAAATGATTAATACTTATTTTTATTCATATAAACAATGCAGCACCTAAAAGAACATCCGGAAATAAGTACTCCACCTCTTTTACAATTTCACGGCAGTGCTGACACATTAGTTCCAATAAAATGGGGAGAAGAAACTTGTAACAGCTTAAGGGAACTTGGAGTAAATGTTCAATTCGTACCATTAGAAAATTTAGATCATGAATTAAGTGCAAGTGAAATAAAATCTTTTAAAGAATGGCTCCTAAACATTTTACCAGATAAATAGAATGTTCTACTAACTGATGTGAAACATTATTATAAATGTTTTTATTGAATATATAAATTTTATTATTGAATGTAAATCAGAACTAGGTAATTTTGTAGTATTTTACAATACATCTAGCAAAATTACAATGTTAATAACAATTATTATATCATTCCCAATTTTTATTAAATATGAATAAAATTCTTTCCAAAGTAGTTTTGGGTTTTGGAAGAGATATTTTAAAATATCGAAAATATGTAATATGGTAATTTTTTTAAATAATACATTACAAGCAAGTAATTAATTATCCTTTCCAAAAGTGGGTCTCGGCACATAAAAGTTTGAAGCTTCGTTCAACCCTATACATCCGGGGTTAAGGGAGGGGGGCAAACAAGCGCCACCGAGGAGACCACCGACGAATCGTTGGCCAGTGTCTCGAGGGGCTGTAAGAAGGTGCTAGCGCCCCGCAAGCCACGAAGAAATTCGAGGGTAGTAACGTATCCGACACACTGGCCTCAAATACTCTATGTAACCCACATATTAACGAACATACAACGAACGAACGATTCACTCATTTGTGACTATTATTTTTGTAACGGAACAAGGATTTGAAAATACTAAATAGTTAAAGGTGCACTGTTTCTTATAAATCAATATATATAAATTGTGATCGTTTCGCAAATATCATTTAAGGCAAAACGTAACAAAGGTGAAACTTACGCCTAAGACCTAATTCACGTTAATAAATGTACAACTGTGATTTTATTTTTGAGTGTGACAATCACGCGTGTGGATAATGCATACGGAATTATCAAGATACGCTTACGAGATCAATCAGTTCCGGTATTAAAAAGATTATTAACGTTAAATCGAACTACTGAAGTTTAAATACTTTTAATTTGAAAACATGATAATGACATATCCAATTGTTGCAAGGGAATTGATACATCAGGAAGAAAAAGATGATAATTGAAAAATGCATCGCGTAAATATACGATGTATCGAAAGTAAATAATATGGCGCGCCTTCATCTGCAGTCAATGACGTCAAAGTCAGAAAACGAAGGGGATGTTAACGATACAATTTTACAATTGAATATAATGCATTTATCTTCGACTGTAATTTGAAAAAAGTTTTCGCTACAAAGTCAACGTATAAAGATTGAACAAATCGCTGCATAAAATATCATAAACCATAATGAAATAAAATATATTTAATAATAATTAAAATGTTAAAGAAGGAAGAGTATTTATAGCGTTGTCATGTGTTTCACAAAGTTTATTGTGTAACGATTTAATATTAACAATAATTTCAATAAATCGTCTAGTCATTTAAAAACCGCACTGCGTCTAATCACATCGATCAGTAAACATAGCGGGAAATTTGAATTTTCGATTGGTACAGTTCGATTTCAACGTAATAATTTGAATGTAATCCTAACTTCTTAACGAAGAAACTTCGATAATTACGAATATATACTCATATATAAAATTAAATTTAAAAAAATGATAAAAGGAAGAAAATATGGTGAAAATATTAATTTATCGATATGAAAGATCGATTAGACAATAGACCTACGAATACGACTCATCAAATTTATTTTCGTAATCTAAGGATAAGCCCGATTATTAAAAAGGGATAAAGAAGAAACGTATTGAACTAGCTGACGAGGAGGTTTCCTGATTGGAAAACAGAAGCATCGAAGGCGAAAAGCAGCAGGTTGATATTAAGTGGGGAGATATTAAAATGGGTCAAGAGTATCTCCTCGATGACAGTGTACGTTGTTCGACTTCGCGCTCGATGGCTTCATGAGGAGATTCTTCCGCGAACTTGTCACAAAAATCGTTAATATTCGATAGAATATCGTTCTCGTTCACAATGTCATTAACGATACGATTGGATCGAAGCTTATTCGATACGCGTTAATCGTACACGCGCAACAACGACAACGCGGGAAATTCAAAATCCTGTAAAGTAAGAGGAAGGAAATCATTGATAAAACGAAACGAATGTTCGTCTCACCTCACCGACCGCAATTAATAAACGCACAATTTATTAGTACGATTATTTAATTAACTCCGATCGATTAATTCGAGTAAAATAAAGTTTAATTCGAATCGCACGATGCAACGTGTAACGTGCAACGACCAACCCAGCATCTTTACATTTAAACATTACTGAAGGGTGAGCAGAAAATATTTTCTGGTGAGATATAAAATCTTTTTCATGGTGGACAGATCGTGGAGAATCACGGGATCAACAACAACCACGGGGACGACTTGGCTATATAACATCACTACCCAGGGTAATTATAAATTTTAAATAAATAATTATTAAACGAACTAGTTTGTTTTCGATTTAATATAAATCGTTTCTTTTAATCTATTTAGTACTGATAGATGCAGAATATCCTTGAGGGATGACAAAGGGACAAAATGAAGAAGAAAAACTTTGTTATATAATTTAGAAATTCAAGCTATTGAATTTTACGACAATTTTATCGCTTGATTTATTACCACTGATTTCAAATGGTCAATAGTTTAAATTTATTTACGAACCAAACGGATACTATTATCTTTTTAAAACGTTAGTCTACAACGACCTACTAGCGTCAGCTGTTATGAGTCCAGGATTATCGCACTCTTCTTACTTTCACCTTGCTTTATTTCCCCGCAAGATAACGTAATTTATTCTGTTAGCATAAGAGAGAGCGGCTCCGGTGCCCAAAATTACGCTTGTGCTCGTATGATAACCTAATAAGCTTTTCAATGAATCTAAGACATCTCAAATGGTTAATTAATATGTACAGTTAACATTTCAGGTTTCTCAATATTCATTGTCGACATTGTACTTGTAACGCATATTAATAGTTCGAAGTTTCCATAATGATTATAAGTCGATTCTTAAGAGCATTTTATATATAAAAAAGTAACAGATGCTATTACGATCCGATTACAACTAACCACTTGAAATTTAACATACACGAAAAATTTGTCGCGTAAGATTGGAATTTTGCCAAGAACACATATATTAGTTTCACTCCACGCTCCGCATTGCGGATTGAAATACGTTTATTGCGTACTATGGAGACGTCTACAAGTCCAGCTATTATCTCTCGAAACGTATCCTATAACATGAACTGATAACATTCAATAGAAACCAGATAAAATAAGGAACCAGTATTCACCCTATACGAACGGGTTTCTCGTCACAATATTTTGTATTAATTCGTTATTTTTGTAACCATTCACTAATAAAAAAATCGAATGTTTCAGGCGAGATGAGCAGCAGCGGAGGGTTAGGATTCGGCGTCGGCGTCGCCGGTGGCCCAACCCTCGCAGCCGCTCAACAAAGCCAAGGGGTAGCTGCTCTTTTAGTGATGCTCGCCGTATTATGTTTCATTTTCGCTTATTGCTGTTGGGGTGCACCGTTCTGCAGATCTTTATGTAGAAGGCACTGCTGTTGTCGGTTAGAAGATCCTGAACCAGATTCGCGATTTAGCAATAACGATCAGGCGATGGTAGCAACACCGACCATTATCCTCTTGCCACATGGTAGAATGCTCGTCGTGGATGGTACAATCTTTACACAATTCCAAACCGATCCAACTGGTACGGATGCGCTGTTATTGAAAATTCAATAGTTCATATCATGCAACTGAAAAATATTCAAGATATTTATTAGTTTCCTGTATTAATACTTTGACGATCGTATATTTCATGGAATTCTCCTGAAAGATGTACTCCTTTAAACAGGTTTGGACTTGGTAGAACTCGGCGACAGTGTACTGCGAGCTCAAAGAAATCCACGAAGTATAAATCGACATCAACTACAAAACAGTCAGGGTAGTATTCTAGAGATGGACGCTGAAACACCTAGTAAGGACAGTTTAGGATCCGTTGGATGTTTCCCACCTCCGACTTACGAAAGTATTTATGGAAAGGAAGAGTCAGACATGCCACCATCATATTCCGATATTTTATTACATAGGTAATTTATTAAAATAAAAATATTATTTAATTACTGGCCTTCTAACATTTTAACCTTTGCACATTTTATTGTGTATAGGTTCGCCAATCTTCCTCACGAGATAGACATGCATGGTTTCTGTCACGACGGAAAAGAGGAAATTGAAATGCAGAGTCTAGACGGATATCCGCATATACTAGGCAATCCTATGAACACGATACCGTACCCTTACGCGACAATAGCAAATTTTTCGAGTCAAAGTTTTCCACGAAGAAACGTCTCGAGGAATCCGTCGATCATTAGCAACCCTCTCGATAGCTATTTCATGGATAACGAGTTAGAGTTGTACAGGATGAGTCAGGATATCGTGCCTCGAGTGTTCAGTAATGCAAATTTTGAAACTCTCAGAGCTTACCAAGATGAGACCTCGTTTCATACGGATAATGGCAATGAACAATTGCATAACGAAAATGGGAACCATTGTGTGTCGGATAATATTCGAAATAACGAAAGAATACCTGCGAATGCCGATGAGATTTCGCGAAATACAGGAAACGAATTGATGAATACAAGGAATCTTGTTCGTAGCATGTCGAGGATCAGCCAAGAAAGTAGAAATAACGTGGAAAATATGCAAAAAGAGAATCAAGAGAACGGTGTGATTTTTGTTCGATTACCTTGTGCAGAGGATCACAATAATGGTCACGCGTCACATAATTGGTACTCTGTCGCGAATGAGAACGACAGATCGAGAATGCAAGAAGATCAATCAAATATGAGAAATGTACATTCCGAGAACGTACAAGCGGACGAAACTAATCATAACACGGAATCTAACTCGATAGAATATTATATTAGAAACCAAAGCATCGATGAATCTGTTGGGAGATCCCAGGGACTGGAATCTGAATCCAATTACTCGGACGAGGAGACTAGTAATTTCGGGGCTCTTGCTGATATCCGTGAAAGTCGAGTATAACGTTAAGTCTTTAAGTTTATTAAACACACTTGATCCTAAAAAATATATAATAAGCAACGATTGACAGAAAACTTTTCGACCAAACGTATGTTGATATATTCTGTAAAAAAATAGAAACATATTGTTATTTCGCAAATCAATTATTTTTTGTTAAAACTTACATTTTTTTATTAATTTTATAATACATGCATCAAAAGTTGGTACTAAAAATGTACAATCAGATTGAATACTTTTCCTTTTTTTTTAATAGAGTAGGCTTCAGATTTATTTGTACACAGCATAATAAAAGATAATAAAATAAATGTGTATAGACAGTTGAAAAATTACATTATCCAAAACCAACAGAAAGAATTCAAGTTCTAAATATAATTTTATATAAAAAAATGGAACAATCAATTTAATTATGGTAATAATTATAGAAGAAAAAATGAAATAAAGTTAGTTCAGTCCGTCCAAGAGTTAATTATGTATTAGGTTTATTAAAGGGTAAGAAAATAATTGTTACAAATGGATTTAAACATTTTTTACCTGTTATTAGCAATTCATGGTACAGATCATTTATTATACATTTGCTTTCACTACAAAATAATACATTTGAGGCTTTCAAATATGCAAGTTCAGTGAAAGAAGCTTATAATTTATATTTATATGTGTCACAAAGATAATGAAAATAAGGTATATACAGATAAAATGTGCAGAAAGTAATTGTTCGATACATCAAAACACTATGTAAAAATTATGTTGTTAACATAGTTTATCCACTATGTCTAATTTATTGTCCTACAACAAATCGCGGCTTAAATATATAAACAAAGTATAGTATCATTTCATGACAAATTAATACGGCATATTTACGCGATATAACTATAGTAAGAGTAAAAGTTAATTTTAGACAGAATCACGTTCGTATTATAAACATACGTTAAATTATTTAAGAAATGATAAATTGTATGCATTATTATTGTTGTTGCATAGATAAAAAAAATATCAAAATATAAATTATTAATAAAATAAGATATTTAATAAGAAATTAATATTTTGTTTCTTTCTATGTTTGAGGAGTATAGAAGTAACAAAGACAGAGATTGAATGAAATATAATTTAAGTTTGCTATGAAAGTCAGCAAAGTTGTATTAACAAAATGTAGTATTGTAATATTAACAACATTCTTAACAAATGATGATGTTATCACATACCTTTAAATCAATTTTTTGATATAGGTAAAAATGTCTGATAAATTTGGATAATTTAATCATCACTATCAAGATCTTCTGGGGCTGAAGAATCATCTTCTTCATCTTTTCGATCCCAATCTTTTAGTTTTGTTCCCATAACAAAATCTTCTCTTAATACATTCCAAGTTTCCTTATCCTTTTATTAAAAATATTTACTTGTTTAGTACTATTATCCTCTATTGAATACAGTAGTACTGGAAAACAATATACATACCTTTTCTTTATGCCTTTTATTCTCTTGCTCTTCATCCTTAACATTGTTATCTGCTTGAATGCTTTTACTTCCTCCCATAAGAACATCTAAGAATGTGCACTTATCAATACTCTTTAATACCTGTTCTCTTTTTCTTTCTAATGGACCAACTTCTGCTAACTTTTGATTAATTTCACCTTGTTGTTGTCTTACTGCATTGAATAATTGTACTACACCTCTGTAATCATATATTTTTAATCATTTTAAACAACTAATAAAAATATCATTCATGTTCTTTAAATAAATATATTACTTTGTAGCTATTTTCTGTAATACTCTTTCATGTTGTCTATCCAATATACTTGGTTTTACTCTAATACCCAAATTATGTCTTTTCTTTTCCTTCAATTGTGTAATCGGTTTTTGATCATTATCTTCATTTTCTTCTTCTTTTACTTCTTCTTTTATTTCTTCCTTTACCTTTTCAATTTCAAATGGTTCGGATTCTTTAGTTTCTTTCTTCTTTACATCACATAATTTTTTTGCTTTAGAGAGAATTATTGTCTTTTTACGTTTTGGCTTTTTTGTCTGCAAAATCTTTTGCATAGCATCTGCCCACCCAGGATTCCCTTCAGTTTTAGATGCAACATTAGATTCATTGTCGCTGCTACTTTCTTCCCTAAGGTCTACTGCAATAATATTTATTATCAGAACTTAGTTGTGTATGAATAAACTTTAATAGCTTTCCTGATGGTACGATTTTCAAATGATTTTATTAAGAAAAGCAAAAAGTTATATTAAATTATACATTATAATTCTAACCTTGCAGTTTTTTCCGTGGTTTTTTGGTACTTATTGCGCTGTTTAGGTCAATCATTTTTAAGTATAATTAAAAACTATGCAAAAGAATATTAATAAATTCTGTTACCAGACGGATTGTGACGATGAATTATCTTTTTATACTGGAAAATTTGTGAGATTTATTTACACGTATTTGTTTCATAATATGAACCATTCATGTGTATTACAACAATAACAGTACATTAACCTCAATGAATGAAATAACGTATAAATTCTTTCACGATATGTAGACATAACATATAAGTTACATTGAGGGAAGTACAATATGTTTCAGTGATATTCATACAACCAAGTTTATTTAAAAGTTACGATAAGTTAAATTGATTCGCTTTTATTGTCATATGAGTTACAACTTATATACACTTTAAAAGATGGCGATTCAAACATATCTCGCCGTATGCAGAACAGTTTACTATTTGAATAAATACATGTGTATAATCATGTAATCTATTATTAAAATAATTAAACTTGCACATTTAAAGATAACATGTCAAATACCATTAGAATAGTACTTTTGGAACAAATATGTAAAACAGTATATATGTATATATTATGTATTTTATAAAAAATAAACGATTCTGAAATAAAACATTGTCATACATATAACTATGTATTTATATTTGATAACAATTATTAGATGTACATAATTTGTGATAAAACCAGAAAATTACATAATTAAAATTCAGTTTAAGTTTAATACAATTTTGAAATATAAGTAAAAGTGTAAATACATTATATATTTAAATGTAATAGTTTTTCAATAGCCTAACCATTCAATTAAAAATTTTAAATACCAATGAAGAAAATAAAATAAACACTCTGATACATAGAAAATCCATGAACAATTCCTGCCTTTTCCTTTTTTTATATAACTACGAATTTGATGTACATTCCTTAGAAAGTTCTAAAACATGTATAATAACATCATCTACTGTTTTTGTTGTTAAAAGGGACTTTACTGTATCGTCTTCTATGACAACTGTGAACAAAAGTTTGATATTTTCCCTTAACCGTTCAGTAAAAAGTAAATCACCTTCAGATGTTAATGGTTGATGACCACATCTTCTAATCACAGCTTCTAGAATATCTTGAATAGGAGCATCAGGCCAACCAAACAGCTATAACATGTAAAATATACAGAATGTTCCAAATTGTGTAATTTTTTAATTGAATATTATTATTATGTCGTATAGTAATTTATACCTGAAGTGTTTCGTCATCAATTAAAATTTTCAAAAGGTCCGAAATAGCTTTTAATAATTCATCAGTGGAAAGTTTTTTCGACTCTCCATTTTTTGTTTTTTCTGCAGCTATTGTAGCAATGTTATACAATTGCGTTTGCAAATGTTTTTTCTCGACTTCATTCATTACATCTTCTAACAATTCACGATGTTTTGCCTTAATATGTCTCATTAAACAATCTTGTCGAATGAAAACTTTATTACATTCAACACATGATTGTGGCGGTTCTCGTCTATGAGTATTTAAATGAGCTTGTAAAGAAGACTTTGTGGAAAAAGCTTTCACGCATTTATCACACTTAAATGCTGTAATAAAGACAATATTTCGGATGAGTGCACATACTCTTACTTTGTAATTTATCAAATATATATTGTAATATATATTGTTCATCAAATATATATTGATCATCTTACGTTTAACACCAGTATGAAGCAATGCATGTTTTACAAGATCTTCTCTTCTAATAAATCTTTTTTCACAAATTTCACATGTAAATGGCGTTGCTCCTTCATGAACAAATTTTTTGTGCACGTTTAAACGAGCTTTCCGATTAAATGCTTTCCCACATACGTCACAGTAAAAACCGTTTTCACCAGTATGATGAAATATGTGTGCTCTCAATTGAGCTGCCTGAATGAATGACTTTGAACAATACTGACAAACATGGAGCTTTTCACCAGTATGAGTTCTTTGATGGCGATTTAGAGTTTCTCGGGCAGCAAACTTCTTGTGACACTAAAACAATGTAAAAAATAAGTCACAATATATATATATATTATGTACATATTAAATCGAGTTTATATTATTTATGAGTTAAATATAAAATTGAGGATATTATTTATTCCAGTAAAAACTTACATAAATTTTCCTGTACATAATGCTTGCTTGTAATGAAGATTTACGAACAAATTAGTATTTCAAAATACGATAATTTAAATACGAATTTGTACGAATACGTGTCTATGTGCGCACACAAAAAGTATATTAATTTAAAAAAAGTTATACATCGATTCCGTTATCTTATTTATTTATAAACACATAGTATAATATTTTATTGGTAAAATTACTTACAAATTTACATTCAAATGGTTTCTCTCCTGTGTGTACTCGTCTATGTTTTTTTAATGCAAGAGATGATAAAAATGTTTTTGGACATAAATCACACTGAACTGGTCGTTCTCCCGTATGAACACGTTCATGAATTACTAGTTGTTGGCTAGTAAAAAATTCCTTTGGGCAGTATTTACAAGGTTTCTTCTGTCTTTGAGGAGTTCCAGCATGGGTACGCAAATGTTCACGTAAATTATCTTTACGTGTAAATACCTTTTTACATACCTATCAAAACAAATAATTAATTACTTTTAACTGAAATTATTAACATAATAATTTAAAATATATCACAACACAATTTTACTTGACAGTTGTATGTATTAAGAATATTCCCATGGCAACTAGATTGCATTATGTGACGATTTAAATGATAACTTCGAGAAAAGTAAGTATCGCATGGCTCACATCTGAAATTTGTCATATTATATCAGATCTTTATAGTCTTTAATGTAGTATATACAAAAATAATTGTATACAAACCTATAAACTTTTCGACCACAGTGAGTAGTATAACGATGTTTATTTAATGATTTTTTGTCACGAAATGATTCTCCACATTCTTTACAAGTACAAGAGTCACATTGCCAATGAATTACTACAGTGTGTCTCTCCAAAGATGATTTCTTTTTAAATGACAGTTCACAATTTTGACATTTATACTGACCACCACTGTGAGCAGTGTTTAAATCTTCAGCACAACAATGGCATTGAGTATCAGGTACAGGCATAATCACTGGTTTATCGTTATTATTTTTTTGACCACTAGAACTAGAATCTAAAATTTCTAATTTATACATTTTGAACATAGCAAAATATTTGGGACTATTATTACAATAACATAATACATACCTTCGGCATTAGAATTAACAATATAGTCTGAACTATCATCTTTCTCTTCATCCTCCGAATCATAACTCTCAAGATTGTTTAATTGTAATATATTCACAGAATCATCTTCTTCTCTGCACATATCCAAATGTTCCTTTAGCATCTGTTATAATTAATAATTTTAATAAGAAATGTTATAAAAAACAGTAATTTACTTTCAGTTTTCAAAAAAATAAAAGAAATCAGTTACTATCTTACATCTTGCGATTGGAAAACACGATGACATGTTACACATTCATAATCTGTTACAATTTGTATAATTTGACCACCATGAGCAATAACTAGAAAAATTATATTAAAAAGTTTTACAATAAATCATAAAGAAAAAGTAAATAATATAAAATAATACAACTAGGTATTATAACATAACTTAGGGGTACATGCAAACATAAACAAAAAACTTGAACATGAAGCAAAAGGCTATGTTCACTATGTATACCTTTCATATCACTTGAATCATGTTCAGTGGACATTATAATAGTTTCTCCTGGGTTATCTGGATCTGTAATGGTCATGTGAAAATTATTGAAAATGTATGCATGTCATATGTGATTATATATTATGATTACCAAATAAATTTTCCAATGTTGTATTTTTCATTAACACCGTATCCTCAACTTTCACGATTTCTAAAACAAAAATGATGCACATCATATGCTATATAGCAAACTCTATATAAAATATTTTTGATACAAAAATGTAAATACCCATTATTTCCTCCATTGTTTTTGTTTCTTAACTAGCACAGTATAGTGATTAGTGCGGTTTTTCGAAAATTAAATTGTATCTGTGATCGTAGTTCGCGATAGAAAAGTATGCACGACAATCACGATACTTCAACAACGTCTATACTCATTATTTAATAATTACTCATTATACATAAAAATTATATTTGACGATGGCAACAGTATAATTGAATTTTTGTATGTTCTTGCAATTAATGTTGGTTTATAAGTTTGTTAGTCACTTCCAACTGCCCCTGAAGAAATAATCCCCGTAAACCTGAACGTACAACAAAATGGCCTACGTCAAGGGGTACGCCTTCCATATTTTTAATTAACGTGATTTCCACACATACAGTAAATTGAGGTTAAAGGTAGTGCCGATATAATTAAGTTCTTGTTATCTTAAATCCATTTACATAACTATTTTAATTGACAAGAAAAATTTATTTACTTTGCAAATAAATAATTTAATTAGAAATACTATCATTTGAACTGTGTTTAAATTAAATATGATTTGAATAAAATGCATATCTATACCCACTTTATGTTTATTAATACACACATATCTATTTAATTGAAATACTATTATACATATATAATTTTTATTAATTGATTATGAGTATACAAAATATCATACAATCTATAACATGCAATTGCAACAAAAGACTTATGCTAGAATTATAAAAAAAGGAAGTAAATACAAAATTTTTAAATTTACTAGAAACTTGGGATTAAAAATATAAAATATTCTGTTTCGTTAAACAACTTATTTGTATTGTCATTATTTACACAAAGTGTTGTTTATTTCTTAAGCAGTACTTCTAAACTATTGCAATACACATTAAGAAAATTATATTTTCCGTTATACAAAGTATGCACAAAAATTTCAATAATAATATATAATATATAAATGTTACAGAATTAATATTATAATATCAATGAACTTTAGGCTTCGCAGATTTAACTTTTTTTAATTTTTTAAGACCATTAATATTTGTCTTTAAAAGATTCCAATATGCTTGTTGAAATTTATTTACATCCTTAGAATGAATCTGAAATACAAAATATTTATCAGTTAGATTCTTTCACAAAAATTAAAATAAATTATTGTACACGTATGTTGATAACATACAACAGTAGAAATTTTCTTGGATCGTAAGGTTGCCCTTACTAAACAGAGATATTCACTCGGTGTCGGTAATGGAGGCCTTCCTGCTTTAGGTACTGGTTTATTATGTCCATTAACTAAAAAAAAAAGTAAATTTCAGTCAAATTTTGTATTTTAACAATTCCGGCAATATAACAATGTAAATACTTACACCTCTTAATAGTTAGTACAACAGAACCAGAAATTCGAGATTTGTCGAAAAGTCGTGTTAGCTCCACTAAAAACTAAAATTCAGATCAGTATAAAATCTTGGAAACAATAGTTGTTCGTGCATGAAAAATTACCGCATCGTTTTCGAGTAAAACCATTTTGCTAAGTTCAACATATGTTTATAAAATTTATTGGGCACTTGATACAAACACCACTTGATCAATCAATTCATGACAACCACTATGACCAATAATGACGTGACGAGCATGTCGAATTTACCGTTATGGAGTATTTACATGTAGCGACAGAATATTTTTAAGCAACACATACAATTCAACTTACGAAATTCCATTTGAAATATTTTATTTAACTTGATTATATATATATTGTACTTTCATTAATAAATAAGAAATATTTCACCGTTATTAGTTGCTATATATTGTGAAAGCAATTTCTCGTAACAATATAATTTTCACAGCACGAGGAACATTCTCCCTCAACAGAAAACACTATACTACCATGTAAATAAAAGTTGAAACGTGTTTGCGAAAATATTTTGTAACGTGAATAAAAATTTTTGCAAAATCATAATGAATAGTTTAAGTTTACATATAAGAATTTGTAAAGATGACAAGTGTATTTATCAAAAATGTAATAACTTAGTTCCAATAAATACAAAAAGTTTAACTCACTTAATCTCTTGCTTGAAGGATATGCAAATTGAATCTAATGATTTTTTAACCGATCTCGTGGAAAAACAAAACAGTTCGATTAATGTTAAAAGTAATTTTGAAATTTAAAAGTTGTTTAATCGCACATTTATAAGAACTAATATTCTTCTTTAAATTTTAGATCGGCTAGCATCAGAAAACGAGTCGGATTCTGAGGAGGAAATCGAAGTTAATTCTAAGAAGTCTAAACTGACTAATTAATAACTTGATATAATATTCTGAACTTTATCTGTATACTTATATCAGTATCTTATAATGTAGTAAATTTATTTCATATGTATTGACAAGTGTATTATTCAAAGAATTTGTGATGGTTAGAAGAAGTAGATCAAAGATAAAGGATATGTTATGAATTATAATCAATAAAAGAACATCAGATCAGTAAATATAAACTTTTTGGTATGTATATCTATTGTCATTTATAACATCTACACATTGCAATTATATTTGTTTAATTAATATCAAACTGTCTAATTTTTAAAATTATTATAACTACATATGTTATAATGAATTAATGTTCAATTTTATTGAAGATATAACATGTCTGCAATGCTATCAAATGAAGTCCAATTACGCTATATAATAGAATGGTTTCAAGAATGGTCAGAAATGCAAAGAAATGATTTTTTGGATGTGCTTTTGGAACAATGTGGACCCTTGGATGTTGTTAATGGACTAGTTTTAAAAATGGGAACTTTAGGACATATGAATGAATCTGATAGACCTCCCAGTCTATTTCAATGTCGTGTAAAACTTTTTCGAGAATGGAGCCATAACTGGACTCAACAAGAAAAGGAATCTCTTCTTTTGTCTATTAAAAATATTGATCCTCTGTTCGCAGAAAAGTATGAAGAACGTTTGTTGGCTTTAGTAAACGAAGAAAAAAATGATAAGTAAACATTCTATTATGAATAATGTTTTATAAGAATATATTAAAAAAAATGATACTTCTACCAAATTAGAAATAGTTTCAAAGAATGAAAAAATTTTGAACATGAAAACATAATCAAAAGTAAAAAATATGCTTGAAGTAGTATATTCCAATGTCAGTCTTTAAATTTGTGATATTTAATAATATTGAATCTGTGAGGTTTATATATACATTCCAACATTATTTTTCGATATTCATTTTTTAAATATTTCCCCTTTATTTATTTACAAATAACAATTGTTGACATTTTATATTTACATACAAATACACTAATTATTATAAATTATAAAAAGATATAGATTTTACTTATATTATTCACAAGTGTTATTTATTATACATATCAATGATTTCAATAAAGTTTTTAGCTATCATTATATCTTCTTATGATTACATTTTATTGAATCTTTAGAATATATCACTTAATTTTATATCATTTAAAATTAAGATAAATATACTATTCATAAAGTACAAAACTTGAAAAATAAAAATGCATTGTACATTTTATGTTCATAAAACTTTAACATTTTAAATTATCATGTTTTTAAAAATTCAATATAATATATTAGTATTTCATTCCATTGGAAAACAGAGTAGGGGGAATGTATATTGCACATTTATTTACTTACTTGTATAATTGATCCTGTAATTACAATTTTCCTTCTCGTTGAAGCCATTTCATACATATTGCTTTAATAGTAGTTTGACCAAGTCTGTCAGATTCTTTTAAAATTTTTCTTACATCTTGTGCCCTTGAATACTTAACAGCTAATAGATATGCAGCTTTTAATTGCTTGAATTCAATGTATGCATTTATCTAAAAATTGAAAATGATAATCATAAAAATAAAAAAAATTATATAAAATTAAGTCTTACCTTCAGTTCTATGTCTGTTATTAATCTAATAAGATTATGAATATCATTTTTTTGAATTGATTCTGGTTCATTGTGTAAATGATTCAATAACAATTTGACACAATGTGTCAATACATAATCTGATATAATGTGTGAATTTGGAATCCCAGAAGTGTAACAGCACTTAATTAATTGTTCAATTGCAGGAATGTTGTTTTTCATTGTCAAAATATGCCCAGCTAAAGAATATATCTTTAGCCGCGGTAAATTATAATCTGAAATAATATGTATTATTTAGATAAGTAGATAAATGGTGTCATGAAACATTTATGTTACATTTAAATTACTGAAGAAAACCTTGCATTATTCTAAACGCTATCCCAAATCCTTCTTCAATATTATGTCCACAAAGAATGGCTAAAACAGCTAAATCGATTTTCTGCTGTTGAGTACCAAATAATGTCGGTAATTCAAAAATATGAGAACTGTTAGTATCCTTATCTGGAAATAGGTTCAAAAACTGAAGGGGAGCTCTTCCTTCTTTTTCGCAATTTGCTAGAAATTTTGTAATTTCCATCTGTCTACAGATGGTATTTATATGTTTATCTATTTCTGAAGGCTCCATCTCCATAGTTAAAATTCCTTGATTGCTATGCATGGAACTTGTACTTTTTTTTCTTTTCCTATTCAATGTTTCAAGTTGTAATTCGGACTCTAAATGTCTTTGGGCGTCGATTAAAAAATGTGTTCTGGCACATAAATCTGTATAACTAGTTATTTCTTGAAGATAAAAACGTATACATGTCATTGCTGCTCTCACAGAGTCTTTCATAAACAGTTGCAGTTGGTACAAAATATTTAAATATTGCTTTTTTTCTAAACTATGACAGACATATATTAAATACTTCTTCCAGATTAATAAACTTGGTTCCTTATTTATCATACTTTCTTGAAGTTTCTCAACAGTTCCATTTTTTAAACAGTATAAATAAACTGCATTGAAAAATAGATCAGGTTCTAAATCATTTTGTAAGGTAAAAGTAAGACACTTGTTAAATTCTTCATGTTTTAAGAAAAATTCTAAAATTGAATTATAACTTCCATAAGTTAGCAAATAATAAAGACTTTCATGGTAATAAAGGTTTTGTATAATTGTAAATGTATTTTTAACATTTGGTTGTCTTTGACTTGTCAGTGTGAAGTTCCCAAAATTATTTAATATTTCCTGAGAGGCGCTAGATTTATACTGATGGGGATATTGCGCATATTGTTTGTACATGTTTAAATTATCTATTATTTGTAAAATTTCTGTCAGTAATGGTGGATCTTTCAATGGACGATTTTTGGAGAATTCTGTTTTTTTTAAGTTAAGCTCATCTATTTTGCTTTTCTCATCTTTATTAGTTTTAGTTACTGATGTTTGAGTTTCTCTTGTTCTTATATTTTCTGATTCCTTTGGATATGATAAAATGACCCAGTCATCGAAGTTTTCATACTGTACTTTATCCAGACAGTGGAAAAATTTATCTCGTGCTTGATCAAAATATCCCATTTTCAAACAGGCTTTACCCCAAGTTGCCCAAACACCTTGTGTGTCTAACCCTGCCTTAGTACTTACATCCAAAGCAATAGTCCATTGTTCTTTTTCGATTAGAAGATCTCTTAATTTCCTTAATCTTCGTTTATGTAAATCATCAGATGGTATAAGATGCAAACAATCAGATTGCACAAGACTCGTGATAAGATCTACTTGTGACAAAAATCTGTCGCAATGTACTAATCCAGCATTGAGGCCCAATTTAGCGCATTTAACCTTTGCAGCAATCAAGAGAGAACGTATCATTTTGATGATTACAACGTGATCCACTTCAGGATTTATTTTTCCGTTAACGGGTTGCAAAAGATGCTTCATTTCATCGCAACAATCTAATAAAAAACTACAGTAATACATTTCACTAAGTATCTTTAAATCAAAAAACTTTATTAAGAAATATTTAAATATAATTATTACCTAGTGTACGTTTTATGGTCAGAATGTAAGTTAAGAATAGCCAAACATAAAGAAATGTTTGGCGCATATTCAAATGAAAATTCTTCCCTGATAGTTTCATTATGTTTTTGGTTTCTTGTTAGCCGCCAATAATCAAATACCTCGCTATTTGGAGTGGATGATGTTCCTTGAAGAACATGTGCTTGTAGAGCAGTTTGCCGTTTACAATCGTCACAAACACGTACAAGTACAGAAGGTGGATAACCGGAAATTTGCATACGATGTTGGGAACATGTTGCACAAATAACACGACCGCATCTTCGACAGTGATGTCTTCTGTTAAACATTGAAAATATAACGTTTTTGCAGCAACTGCATTTTCTGGCCTGTTAAATAGAAAGAAACAGTTAAATGATTTATATAATGTAAATTATTGAAAGATATTGAAATATCAGTTTTATATACCTTATCATTAGGTACCCATTCTTCTTTGGTAGGAACTAATAGAGGCATAACAAATTCAGTATTTTCAGATTCTGAAGCAGAACATTGTACATTTCTTGATCTGGTTTCAACTATGTCACATTGTAAAGAAACACGACAATCTAGCGATTTTTTAGCATAAAATCTTATAATCTCGTCAAAGTTATTTCTTGAAATATTTACTTGTTCTAATTTATTTTGAATTTTGTTTAATATTTTTTGAATATTTTCGAATTTACAATTCATGAGTAATTGTTCTAACATTAACAATGGTTCTTTTATAAGATGAATGTATAGTGGCCTCTCTTGAACTTCTAACACACTTAAAATATCAATTCCTAATAAAGTTCTTCGATATTTTATAGTTTCTGTTGCTTTACAATATTGTAATAAATAGTTACAAATAAACTGCAGTGAATCAATGGATTCTAACTTTTTTAGTATGATCTTGCATAGTTTAATTGATTGATCCAAAGGTAATGTTTGAAGAAACTGCAGAAAAAAATATGTTTACGTTACGATTACATAAATATTATAGCTTATACGCTATTAATTTTATAGTATTTTATAAATTACCTTCAAAGTTTGTTTAAAATTTTGAGATTCACTTTTTAAAAGACCAATTAAAAACTCTTCCGTCATAATAGGATGCAACTCTAAAGAAAATGCTTGACATTCCATCCATTCTAAGCACAATTCAAATTTGTCTGCATTCATTAGTGATTTGATAATATGCAATGGATCAATTTTGTCTGTACAGTAAACAATGTCATACCAACTTTCATCAGATTGAGTTTCACAGTATGGAAGCATTTTATGAAAAATAAGTACTCTGTTTAAAATTTCATTCAATTGAAGTTTACAGTGTGCAGGTAATTTATCATTATCTATATGATACACTGCATAAAGCAAAGCTTGTTCACAAACTGTTATATGCCACTTATTGATATTATACAATACTGTTTGACTTAATGCATACACATCTTTAATTTGGTACAAACATTGTAATGTTCCCACATCTGATGTGCTACTTTTTTTGGAAACGATATAACCAATAACTTTATCTTTAAAATATTGCAACTCTGTACTTAGAGTCAAATGACTTGGCAAAGCATTTACAAGTTTTAAACAAGCATTCCATTTATTTTCATTTAACATAGATTCAAAATGGGACCACAATCGCTTTGTTGATATTATTTCAAGAATGGCTGTGAGAGTTGGATTATTTTCAAATAATGATTTCATTTCTTCTATCCAAGATGAACCCAAGAGATTTTCAAGACATGCAGTGCGTTTCAAATTATCACAACTGTTTTCTAAAATAGTTGGATTTTCATTTTGTATCCTTTGTAAAAGATAGGAAATGATCCAACATTGACTTTCCAAATATTGTAATAAACTTGGCCTTATAGTATGAGTTTTCCAAACAGCCTTATATTGATTAGTTTGCTTCTGAGGATGTATAATAGGACCATTTAAATAATTCAATAGTATACTATACGAATAGGAAGATGGCATATATTGCACAAGTATGTCTTTATCAGATTTAAAATAATTATTTATTGAAAACAAGTTGTCGTTATTACTACCATCCTGCAAATCACTTTTCTGATTTTGAGCTATAAAATTTTGATACCGTTTTACAATTTCAGGTAATAGAATTGTTATTTGAGTTTCTATGTTCTGTATAGATTTCTCAGATCTTAATGAATAATAATCAAGATATTCGTGGAAAGCACTAATTAAATCCTTGTTTAATGATTCGGCCTTACATACCTGTGAAGATAAGATAAAATATCATTAATAAGAAACACCTGATACATCAAATATATTAATAAAAAAATTATATGAAAAAAAATACTTACTTTGATACAGGGTGTTCCATAAAACTCATTAGCCATCATAAAAAACACTGTTGGATGAACACTATTGTATGTAATATCCAAATCTTGCCATGCTTGTTCATTAAGTTCTTCAACTGGTATAAAAAGGTTCTTATCCAATATAATATTGTCTAATAACTTTGATCTAAGTGCAGCAAGGGTTACAAGGCCTAAATCACCGATTAAGTAACCAATAGACATCAACGAAATAGCATGCTGCAAACTATTGAAAGGAGGATAATTTGCCCAGACAGTTAAAGTAGCATGTAGATACATTAGATTCCATGTATTTAAAAGGAAAGTAAGTGTGTCATCTTCTACAGATAATTCACTTAGGTCCAAACTCACAAGACGAGATGTCTTTTTTAACACATTTTGAATATCAGGATGCTTAGAAATAGTTCTACAAATGTCGTGACTCAAGTGAGACTGACCTAAATTTAAATTATACAAAATTTGTAAAAACTCGGTTAATATTTCCGAAACACACTGATTTGGTCCTTGAATTTTATAACTTACATCCTGTAATAAAATTACTATTTTATATTTTGCATAATATTTCTAACATATTGTACAGTCATTTATAAAAGTAATACATACCGAATTATATGTAGCTTTATTTAAAATAATACATCCATTTTCTTTTCTAATATTAATATAATTTACATCTTTCTCATAAAAGAATTTAGGATAAACATTTGTAAGAATACTATGGGCTAAATTAACTTGTAAATTGTGAGCAATTGGTTCAAGTTTATGTGGTTCAATTTTAAGTTCAAATATTTGATAACCAAAACAATAATGTAATGGAACTTTTAATAAATCAGAAACTGTAAGTATAGTATGTTCAGTAGGAACGATCGAGTGCAAGAGTTGCAAATGAGAACATACATTTTGCATGTATTTCTTAGTTCCACAAGAAATAGCAGCTACCTTGCTAAGCACCTTTAAACCGGGCAAATAATTACTATCTTTCAAAATTTTATTGATTGTGTTTTTGTTTGCCTGCGATTTTTTGAATTCGAGGTGTTTATTCATAATTTCATTCCAAAAATCATCTCTTTTTTTGTATTCCTTTACAGATAATGCATTTTTTGCATCGCATAATATATTTTCTATAGATAATTCTTCATTATTTTCAGATAGTAACTGATGAAGTGTAAAAAAGAAATGTGCATATTCTGTATTGTCAAGTGTTTTACATAATTTTAAATATTTCATTGCAACTTCACACAGATTGTATGAAATAAGATAGATTTGACTCATAGTTAATGCCACATCTAATGCACATAATGTTAATATTTCATTGTTGCTAAGAATTCCTATACTCAGCATTCGCAAATTAATTTCTTGAGATGCCAAAAAGGTTTCAAGTTGGCTAGTGTGTCTAAATGACTGTATACCTTCTTGCATAACCAATCTTATATTCTACGAAAACGTAACAATTGTTAAGTGAAATATTTCATTTTACAAGAAAAATAAGTTGATTTCTATTAACATACCTCTAACATGGAAGGTTGTAGAGTTTCTGTAGAGTGGGTTTTGTCATTTAATGTATGGTCTTCTTTATTTAAATTCCTTTTAAATGTATGTAATGCTTTTGAAAATTCTACTTCTCCATTTAATTGAGTACCTTTTATATCAGATGTCTGGAAAATAAAGAAAAATGAAGCTAAACATGTTCCTACGAAAAATATCATTTATATGGTTGTTATTTAATGTTTCTGTTATACCATTACCACTGTATAAAGTTGAGCACTATAAATGATATGATCTCTAATCACTGTTATAGATAATTTTTCTACTAATGCTTTAAATTTATGCAGATCAATTTAGAAAATGAGAAAGTATTTGAGATTTCATCTGATAGCAAAGATTATGATGAAGAAAATGAAAATGAACTGATACAACCTGCAGATTTAGCAGAATTAAAATTTAATATAGAAGATGAAAGTAGATATAAACCTTTACATTCATATGTGGACAATTACAATAAACGTAAAACAGTGAATAAAATGCAATATATAAATGAACTTCCTAATTTAAAACCACATATATGGGAAAGTTCTAACATAGAAGTAGATAAACCATTTATCGCGGGTTTTAAAGAAGATCTGGATAAAGTGTTTAATAATTAATTAATAAATTGCATATGCAAATTAAAATGTAACTTCAGTCAGCATACATTTTCAGATTATAAAAGCTGCAAGATCAAGACATTTATAAAAGAGTCCATCGAGCAAAACATAATAATGAACAATATGATACTCCTATTACGAAAATAAATCATCAGAATGAATATACAATCACTACTGAGAATGATTTAAACATAGAACCAGAAGAAGAAGTCTATGATTATGGAAAATTCAAAAAGGAATATGAAGAACAAATAGCAGAAGATATAACTACTAATAATAAAACGTTCAATGATACTGAAAAAAAGCAAGAACAACCGAAAGAAATACTTAAAAAACTATTCAGTTATGAAAATTGCACAGAAGTGTCTAAGAAACTTGGTATTAAGGCAGTAGATTGCTTGATTAATAATTATGAGCATGAAATGGATAAACCTGTAGTGAAGAAAACGTTATCAAAAATATGGTTAATCATTAAAGTATGGTTTTTAATTTATATATGTCTTGCAATTCCCTGTTGGTGCCACAAAGGTATAATATATGACTGAAAAATATTATCAGACATGATTTCAATAAGTAATTCGTAATAGCAATGTATAATTTTGTAGGATGGTGTTGTTGGTGTTTGCGCTGTAATGTTTTCTTTCCAAGAAAAAGAATACGTTTTGCAAAAAAGTATTATGCAACTAATCCCCCTGGTATATTAAGTATGCCAACAGAAAAGACAGAAGAAAAACAATTGATTACATATGAACCTACTGAGTTTGAAGAAGATGCATATAAAATATTTGAAGCTGCAATAAGAAACATATAAAAACATTGTCAATATTAATAGAATTACCTCTATAATGTTTTGGGCTTTTACGTAATTATTCATCCACAAACATCGTATAATGAGGCTTTCTTTGGTAGCCAATAAACAATTTATGAACAATGGTTTACGATTAATATCTTTTATTACTATATTATCTATAGTTGTTGCTGTGTTTTTAGAACGCTTTCGCCGCTTAGTATTAGTGTGTATTGGTTCCGATTCAGAACTGCTATTAGACTTGACTTTTGTGTCATCTGTGATACTGTTTTCTTGATAAAAAAGTATATTTTCTTTAAGATGATTTAACTTTCTTTCTGACAAAAGTTTGGTTTCAGATTTATTTGTAAAACTTTTGTCTGTTTCTTCAATATCAGTGTTTTCAGTGAACTGTGCATTTGTATAAAGTTCCAATCTCCATTTTGCATCAGTTACTGCTAGATTAATGAAAGAAATATGTTTTTGAATCTGTTCTATTTCGTCTGTACATTCATTTTCTTCTTTCATTTTTGTATATTCAGTTTCTGTAGCTGATATAATATTTTTCAAATGAAATAGTACATCTCTTACTGCATATTTATTACAAACAAAGGTTTCTAAAGGTTGTCTTATCCATTTATTTTCAAATTTTGATTGTTCAGGAAAAACACTTATATTGTTCTTCTCATTACTCTTTGGAATATGATCAAAATCTTTATGTTGTAAAAAAAGTAAACAAAATATATTTTCTATTACTTGAATGCGCAAACTAAGTGGATGTAACATTTGTACATAATGTTGCATGTTAGAAAAGTAATTTGCAATAGTAGATTGCCTTAAATTATAAGTATCACATAATAAAATAGCTTTCAGAGCATTTAATATACTGCAGTATGCATAAAAAATATTTTTAGATTCAGAAAGATCTTCTAATAAAGTTGTAATTTTATCGTGATCTTCATGTATATTTGTAGTCATTTTCAACACTGATAGGGTACTAAAATATTGTAGAAGGTTGAATATCCACTTAATAGAACCTTTTTGTTGAAAGTCAATCAATTCTGTTATTTCCTGAACTTGATTAGAATCTTTTATGTCAATATTTTCTTTCATCCAATTCAAGATATATTGTAAAATTTTTATATCTTTTTTCAAAGTAATTTTCAATTCATTTAGTGAAGAATCACATAATGCATTGAAATCATATTTTAATGTTAAAAAATTAATTGAATTAAATACAGATTCATAATTTTCTTCATTCCCATTCAAAGGGATTTCTTTCTGTGAATATTCATTTAGAACTTTGAATAGCAAAACAGGCCAAAAAATATTTATTAATTTACAGGACAGTATGGATGAAATGTCATCATATTTTCCATATGTTATTAAAGTATAACAAATATCCTAAAAGAAAAATAAAATTAAGTATAAGGATTGTACCCTTCTTTTGTTTTGCATAATATTAACTTACAAATTTGTATATAACATACCAAAATATCTATAACCCAGTGTAGTTTCATATTAGCCACTCTTTCTATAAGTTTACTTTTATTTATAAGTGGACTAGATGAACTAATAAAATGAAATAATTGTTCTTGAATTTTCAATGCATTATTTAAATTGTTAACAACTTTGGACTGTGCATAAGTTTCATTAAGGAAGATACACCACTTGTTAAAAAATGTTTTGTTTGTCCTTGAATATAATGCAGATTCAATATCTTGAATATTACATGTTTTCAATAATGCAGGAAAAAGCAACGTGGATAATAAATCCATATCAAGCTTGATTATATTCATTTTTGATATAATACACAATACACATCCAAAAGCATTTTGTTTAAATAATTTTAATTCTAACAATTCTTTTATAAGAGAAAAATATAAATCTTGTAAGGTATAAACAATGTCACTTGATGTGTTAGAATAGATTAATATTAATTCATTGAAGATCCAACATACAATAATTGGATTATTACATATATTTTGCTTCAAAAGCATGAAATATTCGTTATCATTTTCCTTAAAAACTTTTAAACTCTGTTGCTCTAAGTCATATTTTAATAACATTAATAATTCCTATAAAATGTATACACACAATTTATTATAAATATATTTGATGCTTTATAAAATAGAAAATGCATGAATAATAACAAACGAGATTAAATACCTGTTGTGAATGTTTTGTTAAATTTTTGCATAAAGACAAAGCATGTAATCGTTGTATGTAACTTTGTTGCTTTTCAATACATTTAATATCTAAAGTAGTATTGTCAATAAGTCTCTGTAATAATGTGTAAATAATCCATTGATGTTCATTTTCATTCTGCGTGTGGCTAATAAACATGAAAAAAGTCAAATATATAGATCATGCAATTTTAATTATTGTATTAACAATATTTAGTGATCTATTTTACTATGTGTACAATTTCAACATACTTACATTAAATTTGTAATTAAAGTTCTGGGCTCAATGAAATCCACAGTGTCATTATTACACTGAGGCAGAAGATGTTTATATTTATTATTTTCTTGGGAAATGATAAGAGATGTATACCATAATTTCGACGAAATATATTTACTTATTTCTAACATTTCTATTTCGCCTGACATTTTTCTAACGTTTATTTAACGTAAAAAAGCAACGACACACAAATTTCAGCCATGCGTCAACATTTTGATGAATAATATTAGTCACTGATTGATAAAATTTAATCCACCATATATATATAAATACTGTTCGTTCAACATAAAGTCTGTAGAGTTTTTCATATTCAATCTTGTGCGTGCGCTTTCCACCCCATTAGTTGTATACATGAACAAATGATGATGAACAAATGAATACACAGTGTTTCATAATTTTATACAAAGATAAAGTAGATGGCGCTCGTTTTCGAGTCACAGATTCATATACTCCAGAAAATAAAAACATCTTCAATCTTGTTGTATCTGTAGTCACTGCTTGTATGCTGAGTACGAACACGCTGTTACTTATAGTAAAAACATTAAATTTAATATAAAATAAATTTTCAACGAATTGATATGGTACATTTATAAAATGCACAAAATTACTAGAATATTATTAAAAGATTCAATAAAAATATATAATTTACCATTTTATAATAGATTGCAAAACCGTGTAAATTTTACTCAAGGTAATAAACACTATAATACTTTTAATTTTTCTTTAAATTTTCTAATATTGTGTAATTTGCAGATATTTTAGCACGTGAAACGTTAGAAAATTATGAAAAAAAAGCAAATGTGGAGAATGTCTTAAATTTAGATAATGATCCTAAAAGCATTATTAAAACTATTCAACAAACTTATAAAGATATGGATGTAAAAACGGCTCTTCAAGCTATGATTAGTTTGAGAGATGCGCTAATAAAAGATGAAACACTTTCCAAGCAGAAAATAAGAAATTCTGAAGAATTTGTACATATGTGTCAATTAATTCCATCAGGAATAAGATCATTACCCATAAATGATCTTGTAGCAGTTTTACATACTCTATTGCTTTTGAATGTATCTGTTCACTCTTCACTGGTTCAATCATTACTTCAATTAGTACGTGTTCAAGTGAATGATTTATCTGTTGGACAAATAATGCTATTGTACAATGTATTAAAGGAATACTCAAGTACCACAGAAAATAAAGTACCACTCACTGAATCTATATGTATTGCTTTGCCCAAAGTTTTTCAACAAAGAGCACAATTTGAACTTAATGACCAAAGTTATAATTTAATACAAGCTCTCAAGTTTTCTTGTATTATACACGATACAGAAACAAAACTTTACATTATTAATATTTTATGCAGACATGATATAAAGCCAAAAGATATGAAAGATGTTTTTCGTGCATTATGTACTTTAAGAAAATGGAATCCAGTTTCTTCAAGACTTTTATTTAAAGTAAAAAATAAAATAAGAACCAATTGTCAATATTTAGAATTCATGGAGATACAATCATTACTTTCTCTTGTTTCTAATAAAGTTGTAAAGGGGTAAGTATTAAATTATTGAATTAAGTTAATTTGATTCCTTCATTATTATTATTTCAATTCTGTCCACAGAAATATAGAGTTTTATAGTGAAGAAATGGTGGATGCATTATGCAATGCTGTATTAAATAACAACACTACTTTTATGGAATGTACGCTTATTTTAAAATATCTAAATAAAATGCGTCATGGAAATGTTGATTTGCTGGATTATTTGTCTTCAATACTTTTAAAGAATAGAAGTGTTTTAGATCAATGTACAACTTCTTCCATTGATCATTTTATGAAAAGTCTTATCATAGCTAATTATAAACCACCAAATTGGGAAAGTATACAAACATTGTTACTTGATTTCGTTAAAAGTTATGATTATCCCTTGAGTGATGCAGCATCTGTTGCTTTTCGTTTGCTTTCATTGGATTGTTATTGTCCAGAATTAATAGAGAAAGTTTTTGTTATATATGAAACTCACTATTTGAAAGTAACAAATAAATACACTATGTTGAATGTTTTAAAATTATATTGGTGTATTAGACTCCTTTATCCTGAATATACTGGACCTATGATAAATGAAACTATATTAGACAAAACTTATACATATAACATGAGAAATAGAGATCCTTCCTTTCTTGAAAGTTTGGAAAGGGCAGTAGGAGATGCTAAATATATAAAGAGTGATTTAAAAACAAAATCTGGTGAATTAATTGGTAAGAAATGAATAAGTAATGGAACAGTCATAATGTGAAATTAATATTCAGAAGTTCTGTATTCAGATTTTTCCTTTTATCATTTTAGATCATGTTATTGTTATACAACCAAATGGTTTACCTTTGGATATTAGGAACTATAAAGACATTAAATGTGTTGATGAGCTGGCTGTACCATCAGAATGTAGCAAGTAAGGCATACTGCATTTTTTAAGTATGTTTATATGATAATAATATAAATGTAATATATTTATTTTTTACAGAATTCTTTTGTTTTTATTTCCAAGAATGGCATATTGCATTAATAAAGGAAATATATTAAGTACAGTGCTGTTACCATTAAAAGCAATTGAAACAATGAAAGGATATTATGTTATTCTTATAAATCCATATTTATGGGAAACTTTATCTTATGGTGAAAAAATATCATATCTTCAGCGAGCTATACAATCAAAATGTAATATTGCAAATATTCCACAGGGTTAGAAGTGTTGTTAAAATTAGGAATTCCAATATAAAAAGAAATGTGTAGTGAATGGTTCGTTTAACAATTTATTTATATGAAAATATTTGTAACATCAACAATAAAGTTGTATGATTCTGGACTATATGTATTTTATACATACTTCTACAAAATTTGTATTACATCATAAGAAGTAAAATGTCTTATATAATAATTTGAATATATCAATGAGTATTTTTATAAACATAGAATATAAGTAACACATATAGGTAATAATTATTAATACATAAATCATTTCATATTTTCCTTCCTTTTTTTCTTCTTTGCCAGTAAATTATATCGACATTGTCACTATTATTATAAAAGATATATTTCCGTAAACTAATAATATTTTAAAACATGAGAAGGAGTGATGTATTGATGACAAAATAAACAAAATATTAAATAGCACCAAGTAGCACCATTTTTTTTATAGTTACAAATGATTATTAATATTACTGATTTAAACCAAACAGTTTTAAAGCATTGAAAGCAGTAGCTAAGGCAACCTCTTCTGGAGAAATTTGCATAAATGCTGCTACCATCTCCACTATTGCAGGCAAGGCACATGGTTCATTACGTTGAAAAGTACAATAACGATGAAGAAATGTCATGGATCTTTCAGTAAGAGCATCTTTAACGTGTACAGGCAACTTACTGGCTCTAGTATTTGGATACATAAATGGAGCATCTGTTTCTACTAATATTCTTTCTAAAGGTGCAAGTCTTCTTTCCAATAATTGTCTTACTCCGCTATCAGATTTATCTTTACATAAATATCCTGTAATTCCTAAATAAAAACCATGATCTAAATAAATTTGTGCTTCTTTTGCAGTTCCAATAAATGAATGAATTAACACTGGTGGTAAACAACTTTTATAATGATCCAAGACTTCCAAGACATCTGTTTGAGCACCTCTTTCATGTATTACAAGTGGTTTGGTTAGCTGGCATGCAAGTTCTACTTGTTTATGAAATACAGCACGTTGTGTCTCAGGATCAGAAAAATCACGACTATAATCTAAACCACATTCTCCTATTGCTACACATTCTGGATTGTTAGCTATGCTTTCAAGTTCTTGTAAAGTATCAGGATTTTCCCAAGACTTGGCATCATGAGGATGTACTCCAGCAGTAGAATACAGAGTACCCGGATATATCCTGGTTAACCGTAATGCTTCTTTACTGGAACGAATACTTGCACCTGTTACCATAATTTTTTGTACCCCAGCATCCTTTGCTCTCTGAATTACACTATCTAAATCTCTGCTATATTTTTTATTTGTAAGATTGGCACCAACATCAACTATAATATAATTTTCATAACACTGTGTCATAGCTGAGGAAATAGTTTTTTCCTCTGCATTCGATGCAGTAGCATTTTCAGCCATTCCTCAACGTTTAGTTACAATATCTGAAATAAAATAAAGATAGTAGTTATTAAAATGTATTATTCATATTAAAAAATATACTAATGTAATGTAGTACAATAATAATAGTTTAAAGCATGAAATAATAAAAACAGTTATGCAATATTTATTAAACGAGTAAAGATATTAATCAAATTTTATAGCACTTAGTTATTAGCGAATTTATATTCATTCAATATATATTGTTTATTGAATTCCTAAACCATTGGAAAAAATATTTCATACATAATCATAGTACTTAACCTATATTAACCAAAATAAAAGAAAACAACTTATACATAATTACAAATATGTAATAAATATAGTAAAAATATGTTTTAGACACTAACGATAAAATTCAAAATACATCTGTTGCCAGCTCGTCGAAATAGTCTCAAATTAATCCGTGATGTCAAAGTCTGAATTCTTGAACGTGATTTGTAAGAACACTTGAGATATGTATTATGTACATAAAGATATTTTATCAATTAAATTGTAATTTTCTTTTTCTTCGTGTATTTAGAATCAAAATATTAATACATATATGTACATACACAACGATTAATCATGTAACGATACACGCAATATATAATATTGCCCTCGGCACAGTATGATTAATTCCTTTAATAAATTGATTCAATGCGAAATATATTGGCTCTCAAAGCATCGAATCATGCAAACATTTGCTGTACAAATTATATTTTTAGAATTATATAAAACATTATTTTCTAATTTATATGTTATTAGTGCTCTTTGTACATATTTATTTATTAAATATGATATTTAATTTTTTCTTATAATATAGTAGAATTCATGAGAGAACATTATAGTTGAACTACAAGTTTTCGTTTGTTCTGCGCACATTAACAATGATTGGTTTAGTACATTCTGTAATTAAGAACAACGCGCATGTGCGTTCATGACTATCATAATGCTAAAAGTATATACCCAGTGATCCAAAATCTTACACATTCTTTACATTATATTAAGTACGACATGGGTTGACTTAAAAAGTTTCAAGTAGTTTTAATTAGTTTCAATAAATGTCTGAAATGTTCAAATTCTTAAACTTCAAAAATTTATAAATTCCCAAAGTTTAAATATGTAAAGATTCTAAAGTTTAAAAATTCTAAATTTGTAAATTTCTAAACTTCCTAAAATTTTGTTCATCGTGTATTAAACTGACATAGTAGAGGTGGTAGAGGAGAGTTATGAAAAAGCGAGGCTAAGTGGTGAGGCAATTTTTTATGCTCATTTGAACCGCGTGAAATGTTAATATTCTTCCGTCATTTGGTTTTAGAATTTGTTGTAAGTATTCATTGTAATATCGTAGTTTATTTTGTATATAAAGTTTAATAAACTATGTACTATGTATTACATAAACTTTCACTTTTTATTATTTGTTATAAATACTGAACCGATTCAACTTAATTTCATAACCACTAAAGAGAATGTAATTCAAACCCATAATACTTAAAATACGCGGGAAATACATACTATTTGGACGATTAACACAAATAGTGGTGCATTAATTGTGCGGCTTGAAAGATCTACATTATCAAAAACATTTGTGTAATTATCATGAAGGTATTGAGTTTATTTATTAAATAATTAAAATATCACATAATCATAAAAAATAGACAAACAATTTATTATTTCAATAATTCTAAATTATTCATATAAACAGTTACTTTGAACATTTTAATCATTAATTCTTTTGTAGAAAAGGAAAACAAGACGTCAGCTTCTATCGGAAAAGGAAGCTATTGCTAAACAGTTGGTTGATAAAGCAAATTCAGTGATAAATCCTTTAGAGCCATTAAATGATTTTCATAAGTATACAACTAAAGACAATCAAATTATAGAACTTTCTTGTATGAGAGCTAAGGATGCACTGCCAGAATGCAGATTTTGGATATTTGATATTATGGAACGTAACATGAAATCTCTATATGAGCAATGTGATTGGGGTTGGGATCCAGTTGTTAAACAAAAAGAATTAACAGAACCAGCAGCTTGGTATTTAATTGCATCCTCAAATGATGTGTATCTTGGATTTTCTCATTTTCGATTTGATATAGATAACAGAGAAGAAGTATTATATTGGTACATGAATTTTTTATATGCATATTTGAAATTTTTATTAAAAAATAAGAAATACAAATTTCATTTTCTAATACAGCTATGAAATACAGTTGGAAACCATAATACGAAGAAAAGGGCTTGGTCATTTCATGATGTCAGCTCTTGAGTCTATGGCATTGAAAAACAAAATGCGTAAAGTAGTTTTAACTGTATTTAAACATAATCCATCAGCTGTACAGTTTTTTTATGCTCTTGGGTAATAAAATCTATTTTATTATTGTAATAAGAAAATTATAAATTAATGATTACAAAGAATCTATAATTAATAGAAAACAGAAACACAGAAAAACAATTATTTACATTCTTAACATTAGTACAGATCTTTTAATATTTGTAATAGAATATGTATACATTGCAAATCTATACATTACATTTTCTAAAATATTATTACGACTAGTATGAAAATGTTCCATTTTATGAAAACTAAGATTCTTCCCTTTTAATATAATTACAGAACATAAATAAAAGAACTTGTTTCTATGTAGTTACATTGTAGAATTTAAATTTACTTTCATTGAGTTAAAATTTTTAACTAAATATTCTTAATAATAAAGAGTGGTCATAATTTTTATGATCCATTAAATTTTATAAAAAGAATTTGAGTTTTTAGAATTATGTTTACAAATATCTATAAAATATAAAGCAGTAAAAATGATGAGAAGAGTAGGCTAGTGTACATTAAGGCCTAGTCTTATTATATATTAATATTATTATATTAATTATAATATAATCAATTAGACTTAAAAGTAGCCTGTACACTTAAAAATATTTTTACATCACTAATTTTGTAAAAATGCTTACATTGTTTATAACATTACATGTATCTTTTTACCAACATTTTTCAGTTACAAATTGGATAAGACCAGTCTACCGGTATCCGACGAAGTGCATTATATTATTTTAAGTAAATTTGTAAAATAAAGTCAATGGATTAATCTAAGACTGTGTTTTGTGGAACAAAACTGATAATATTTGGTGTGGACATAAATTGACAATAGGAGATTTCAAAGATGGTCCCACATTATGAAATGTGAGAGGAGCTTTACTAATGATCCAATCATCTACATAATTGAGGAACTTTGTTAAATCAACTTTTACTGATTCAGAAACGTTAAAATGTTGTGAATAAAAATTGTCATTCCAGCACATATTAATAGCTGCTTGATGCAATACCATTCCAATACCCTTACCAGCTCCTTCAGGAATGGGGAATACTCTAAAGCTAACAATATTTAAACCTATAGGAAAATCATAACGAAGAGGCGAAAAATGAGCATTCAGATCAAAAGGTAAAGTATTATGTGGATGCATTGCAATTATTGGGTGCAATAATTCTTCTGATGCTAAATGACCATGTAATGATAATAGTCCTCCTGGGTGATTTGTTGATGGTATTGAAGATGTACAAAGAGGTTTTCTTTTTTCAAGAATAAACGTGAATAAATGATTTGTTAATAAGTTGTCTGTTATACCTTGACCCAATCCTCTATTGTCATCTTGAAGTAACCTCCGATCTTGCATGATCTATAATCAAGTATTAGAATCTTTGTAGTATCATTTATTTTTACAGAAATTTATAATAAATAATAAATACATACTTCAATTTGTCCAGATGCCATGGAACTTACACCTAACGGTTGTGCTGTTACTACTGTTAATCTAATTTTTTCATCTTCTATGTATGCACTTGCTGCCATTGGATAATAATTTCCTTGTGTAGGAAGTTTCGGAAATCTTTGGCGTTTAATTATCTATGAAGTAATTATTATTTATTAGACATATTAATAAATTTATGATTTGATATTTCACTTACTGTTACTTACATTAAGCCCATTTAAATCTGTGAAAAATTGGTCTCCTGAAGCTATATCTGTACTCAATCTCATAGCAAGTTCATAATTTTGTGTTTCTGATATATTAATTTCATTAAATACATGTAATCCAAGTCCATCACTACCAGGTGAATTGTATAATGTACAAGTGTGACGCACATACGCTAATTCTACAAATACTTTGGATACAATAGGTCCAGTTATTAAGTGTATAATACATTTGTTATCCATAAACACTAAATCCGGTTCTGGTTTATCGGGTAAAAATAAATAAGCTCCACTTTTATCTTTACCAGAACCTCTGGTACTATATTTAACAAATTCTAAGTGAACAGGAACTGTTGTATTATTGACTCTTAAAGCTTTCAGAAGTCCTGATTTTCCAAAAGAAGCTGACAATTCTGGGCGTTGCGTAATAGAAAATTCTTGTGCATTAGGTACTACTTGAATTTGATTAAAACCTAGTATTTTTGGAAGGTTTATATCTGTATTAAAAACAGTTACATTTGCAAGGTGTACCTCCCTGTAGAGTGGAAAATAAAATATTAAATGACTAAACAAAATGAAACAATACTTAGACTAGAAAAAATTATACCGTGGAAATGATGATGTAGACAGAGCATGAATTATGTATGTTGTAATACCAAATCCAGGAACAGTAACTAAAAATGATAATTCATATCTAGCAACAGTCAATGCAGCAGGGCCAATCCAAATTGGAGAAACCTGACATTGTACTGGTTGACCCATGCGATCAGTAACTCTAACAAATGGAGTAGATACAACTAATGTCTGTACTTTCGTTCTTTGTCTAGGGACAGAATTATATAGAATAACTTTTTTCAGAGGAGTTTCCTCTCCTAATGTAAGTACATATTTATCCCCTGCACTGGTATGTCGTAATCTAAAATGCAGACAGAAAATTGTTTAGATCTGATAAATATAAAAGTTGATTTAAAACACTCTGATTTAAAAAATTTTTCTTTGACCTTGATTCATCAAGTGAAATATAAACAGCGTCTGTATCAACGGTAGATTCTTGTGGAGTTTTCAATAAATGTACCACCGATTGTTGTAGCACATGAGCAGAATTATTTAAGGCCATTATCATTTTCTTAGCATAGTCAACAACTACTTCATCTCTGGCAGTTCCCGTAATGCCATCATGATGTTGAAATAAAGAGTGCCACATTCTTGCTTTGCTCAGGCGCTGTGCAAGAGTTCCTTCCACCAAATTATCATTACCTTTGGTCCAAGCTATAGTTGTCAGTATTTCTGATGCTCTCAATAAACTCAGCAGCACACGATCTAATCGTTTATGAAAAGGCCTAAAATATACTTAATAAATATTTGTTAGTAACTAACTGTTATTAGCTTGTGTTTAAATATACCTTGAAGTATAATATCCACTCCAGTAATGATCATCTCTATCAGAATATGTGAAAAAATCTCCAGATAATGTAGGAAACTCATTTAAATTATGTTTTTCTCTAATTGCATTAAAATATTCGCTTAATGTTCCAAATTTAATTTGGACATTCATTTGTTGATTTTGGTTCATATAATCGAAAAGTTTCTGATAATTATTATACTGAGCATTCCACTCAGTAAAATGGGTGTATCTAAAATCGTCTCCAAGTGGTGCCAACACCACATCTGTTTTAAAAAGTTGAGCTTTTTTACGATACTGATCTAGTAGAAGGGCAGCTCTTTCTGCTACATTTGCTTTAGTTATAGCTCGTGGAGCTATTTTCCATGGACAACTTAAACCAAAATTTTGCAAGCGATAAAAGTCAAATTGACAACATATTTTTGGATCTGGACCACAAGTATGTGGTACATCATAGCTATAAAATGGCATTACATGTGTAAATATTTCTGTTGATCCATCATTGTCCCATAATTGTCTCCACCGAAATTCTAACTGTTTATGCCTAGCTAATCTTTTTTTAACAGAATAATGGACCCTTTGTATTAGTACATTTTGTAATCCTGCACCTTTTAAAAGATATGGCATAGTTGGGGAAAGTCCAAATGGGTCAATAGTCCATCCAGAATTTGGTACATAGTCTAAGTTGTATTTTAACCATTGATGACCTTCTGTAAGCTGCATTAGTTGAGAAATCCAATGGGAAACAGATTCATCTGGCATAACCCATCCTCCTGATACAATTTCCAGTTGGCCATCATGAATTAATCGTCGTACCACATTATGTGTTGTTTTAGATTGGTCTTCCCACCAAAGTTGGAAAAATGATATTTCTGCCCAAATAAATTTGCGTCTTCTATCTTCTGCCAATTTTGTTACCATATTATTTAGTATGTTACGTGTTTGAAATGTATAATACTTCTCAAAAGTACTGAGCCAACCAGGATCATTATGAGAATGTGGAACTACAAAAACTTTTAATTTTCTATTTGGATGCCACTGCTTCTCATCATATGTAATGTCCCATCCTTGTTTCCAAACTCCCCCATCTACATTATCAAATTCTAATTGTCTGTACATCTCTAACATTTGTATATCTACTTCTGGTACTTTCTGCATAGTAAAATTACATTTAAGTACTTTTCCTAAATGAGAGAAACTAGAGGATACAGATTGATTATGATGATTTATAGGATAAATCACTGGAACAAAATTTTTTGCTTCTGCCACTTCTTGTAAAGCATTGATAACTTCGTGATGCTTGTTAATGTCTTTTTCTAACTTTGCAAGTCTATTCTCGAAATGTAACCACTGATTCTGAAAGAATACAGTAATATAGTAATAAAAATAATTTATATAATAATAAAAATAACTGTAAAACTTACATCATTAACAGAAAGTTTAGATCCTTGTCCTGGTGGGAACAGGGCTAGATCCATCATTAAATATATCATAATACAACAGGCAAGAAATAAGCCTGCACCAAGAATTGCTAATGTTTTTCTAGTCCTCATGTTTGCACATTTACTACTTTAAATGTAGTGTTGTTTTGTATTGAACAAAATTATTACTAACATTTAACAGGAATAAGAAATTAAATTTTATTTTGGAATAAAATAAAAATTTACAAATTATACACAAATCTTTCATTGAAAGATTTCATTATTTACAATTAAATAACTAATATTAACTCATATAAAATAAATTTCATAGAAAATTACACATTAGCATTATACTGACTGTTAATTATTCACTTTTGTTTGCGATTGCAACTGACTTTTCGCGACTACCGCCATATCTTTATATGACCACAAGTACATTGCATACACGTATTTCTAGTAATAACACTGTTGCTTTTAACTCATAATATTGTGGTTACGCGTTCGTAATTACATTTATTGCTACCAGGAACACACACATATATATATGTAGATATAGTTTATGCAAATGAAAATATTCATATGCCTGTAAAAATTATATCTAAAAGAAATTTAGGTTTTCCGCCACTTCGTCTGGCTTTCTTTTAAATACATCGTGGCTAACAAAATATAAGAGTGTCTTCTTTTCAGTCACAATTTATTTACGAAGAAAAAAGAAACAATGAAAGAAACATGATATTCCCTTAATAGCTACTTTAGAATCTACATATTTAAAATATGAATCTAACACCATACTCTAAATTAAATTTTGTAGCACGGTCAGCAACGCAGGTCAAAATTCTTCAAATTTATAAATGTCAAAATACAAAAAATTCCAATATTTGCAAATTTCAAAATTAAAAAATTAAAAAATTTGCAAAAATCCATGTTTTTGAATTATAGAAAATAGTGGTGCACGCGTGTTGCCTATAGGATGACCCTACCATTCTTTGCGTATTGTGCAATCAGGAAGGGTAGATATTCTTAGTTTCTTACTAAATCTTTCTATGATAAGTGAATATTTGAATTGTTGTACATATTTTGATTATCTTATTCATATAGGTATCATATCTGCACATATCTTGAAAAGGTCTTTTTCGAATTTCATAAGACAATATGTGCATGTACACCTAGAGCAAATCTGAATTCCCTAAGAAAAATGGTAATGAAAGAATAGTGGATAAAGAATCGGAAGAAATAAGAAAAGTTATATTATTTGTCGATTTCAAAAATGCCTTTACTTGTAAATGTTTATGTACTATTATGGATGGCGAGGATCGTTTCTTTTCGCTGTCATTATTCCTAGGGAAGCCAGATTTATAGGCACAATACATAAATTATAGTAATTTTTTTGTTGAATCTTTGCAAAATTGGTACATTAAATATGGCCCCGCGAAATGCTAAACATGACTTCATAAAAACGGAGTAGAATAAGCAAGTTGTTGTTGATGCAATAACACACATGATTTGGCATTATACTGTGCACTGTTTCGTACCATACATCGTCTGTGCTTATAATAATAATCGATCAGCTAATCATGGACGAAGTCGAAGATCTCTTATATATTTGTGATTATAAAAATTTAGAAAGTATTTTTTTTCAAAAATTTATATATAATAAATTGTTACCGTACTCAGAAGACTTAGGTAAAGAATCAGAAATTTTGTTAGCTGAAATTAAAGCAAATTTAGGACGTGCTGTTATATTTCACGAAGTGTGGCCAGGTTGTTATATATGGGTTAATAAATTATGTCAGTGAGTACATATTTTTCAGATTTATTACAATAAGAAGTACATATTAGGGTAGAAAGTTAGAAAAATCAAATCATTCTGTATATCATTAACTTAAATTTGTATATTTGTTACAGTTACATAAAGTTGTATGGCTTAAAATTTAGTAAAGAAGATCATATCTTATTCATAAAATTATTATTTGAACTTATTACAGTTCCAAAAATACCATCTGTTTATACTTTAAAATGTGTCAACACATTAATTTTATTATTAATGTAAGTTATGTCCAATTCTTATATTTCAAATTATATATAAAATTGGAGAAATTGATTTTGTTATTTTTAATATTCGTAGAAAAAAAAAATTAATATCTCCTGATGAATTAGAACTTCCATGGCGACCTCTTTATGAAATGTGTGTCAGGATGAAGGACACAAAAGGAAGTCGTCCAGAAATGTATTGCTACAATAATGCTCATAAAGTTGCAATGCAAGGTCTGATTCGTTGTGCAAAAATTTATTTTCCAGTAAGTAAATAATTTCTTTAGAAATATTGATGAAAGATGTGAAATTAATTCAGTATTGTAGTTAAGTGCAACACAGGAAATATTGGATGAATTGAGGCCAACTTTATGTCCCCTTAACTTTCCAATAATGTACAAAAGTTTGCAAATGTTGCGATCGTTTTTACCAGTACAGTTACCACCTAAGCACCATTCAATTGGATATGAATTATGGTTTGATGAATTTATGGCATTATGGGAGGTTTGTCATAATGTCCCAGAATGGGAAACAAAAATGATGGATTTAATGGCATCATTAGCTAATTGTAATATTGGATATATTAATTGGGAACCATATATTCCACTGATGTTCACTAGATTTATGCAAGGTTTAAAGTTACCAGTATCATATAATAAATCACAAAAATATAAACATCATGGTGTAGATGCAACTTCCATAGCAAAATGGATAGTAGCAGTTTTGGTAAGGTTTCATTATATATGGAAAAAATGTATTTGTAAGAATTGACTAGTATTTTTTTCAACTATGAATATTTCCAGGGAAATAAATCAAGTGCTCAAATACATCTTGAAAAATTTTTGAAAACTATAGAAACATATTTTCATCCTGTAAATAATGGTTGGTGGTTAGCAATATTAAAAGAAATTCTTCTAAAACTTTCATTCTACTTTATTACACGTTTGAACAGGTAAAAATACTACAATTTTTAGAACATAGTTTTAAGATTTCTTTAACAATGTTAAATTTCTATCCATATTGCAGAGAACGGTATGCAAAACTAACATGGGAAACACCTATTCCTGAAAACTACAAATTAACTGATAGTGACATTGACTCATTTGTTAAAAGCATGTTGCCAGTAACTACAGTAGCTATGTTTAACAAGTTGAGTATGAATGAGGCTCTTGAGGCATTGCAATACCTTAGCAGTATGAGACCCAATTTGGTTATTCCACATGTCTTGGAAAAAATATCTTCAACATTAGATTCTCCTACAACAGAATCATATAAATTGATTGCTGCAATGGTTGGTATGGAAGCTATAGCTAGACCATTAGCAGAAGGTTCTCAGAACATAAATGAAGGTATAAATTGTATTTAAATTATACATGATTGTAGTTTTTATAAATTCTTTTTTTATTGCAGGTTATACATACTCAGAAGGGCCAACGCACATATTACCATTGCTCACTTTACTCTTACCTAACATTGATCCAAATGATCCAGAAAAATGTTTCCTTGTTTTTCGTCTTATTTTAGTTTATGCTTCTTTTATACCTATTGTGGATTCCTCTAAGTCAGTAACAGACGAAGAAGAAAGAATGAATGATGAGGTAGCTTCTGGATTTGAAGATTTTATTTTGCAGTTTCTTGACAAAATATTCTCTTTTATAGACTATAGTTCTTTAGAGTCAGTTAGACTGGAAAACATTTCTGGTAGTAAAAAAAGCAAGCTAGAAAATCTCATAGAAAGTGTGTTCTCTGACGTATGCATGGTTTTGTTAATGCAAATTAAGGATACAACATTTGAACGTGCTTTACATAAATTACGTATATTTATCACTGAACGTATACTCGAAATTAACGTTGCTGGACAGTTAGCTGGTGGCCTGTGCAGGGTATTTGCTCGTGTTAATGGCAAAGAAACTTTGCGAATTTTGTTACCAGTACTTTCACAAACTATTTTAAGTATCACGAGTGAAAATAACGATATTACTAAGGAAGATAATTTGGACGAACGTCTTTTACATGTAATGCTGTTGTTATCTGCAACTGTTAATACAACAGGAAACAATTTACTACCACATATAGAAACATTGACAACTGTTCTTGATCACGTACTAATTTTAAAATCAAAGGAAGGAAACAATTTAGCTTGTATGTTATTAAATACTATTTTTCGTTCCTTATCTACTATGGCGCCATATCATTTTGAATCTACTGATAGAATTCGATACTGGGCACAAATTTTGGATATTAACAGTTTGAACGTCAAGTGGTATATTCCTGGTAAAGAAGAAATGGATGTAATAAAGCGAATATTCTCAAAATATTTATTGCCTGAAGTGAGTAAGCTGGAAGAATACTGTGAAGATTGCAGCAAATTAACATGGTAAATTATTAAAAACATTTACAATGTTTCAATTAAATTATCATCGCATAATACATAAATATATGATTTTAGGGAAGAATTATTGATTAGTTTAAATATTGTAAGCAACATTATTAAAGGCTGTGAATCTGTTTTACCCATGTGGGAAGAAGAACCATTAAGTTTGATGGAGTCATCTTTAAGGTGGCTACCTTTTGTACCAACACTTGGTATGAAGGAAAAACTATTAATGCCAGATAACAGTAATGTAAAACGTTATATGGTAACTTTAATGAGTAAACTGCAAGATGTAATACTTAAGAATACAGACGGCGGTACAAAATGCCTACGTGTTTTAGTAAAGGTATTTATTTTAACATAACATTTCATAAAATAAGCTAGTGAGTAAAATTACATAAATTTAAACTTTTAATTTTAGATTTGGAGTAGTCTTTTATTAGGAACGGGTTCTTCGTTTAATATGTCAATAACAAGATATAAAGATTTGAAAAGTATGTGTAGAGTAATGGAAGATAAATTAGTAAAGAAGAAAGGACTTATAGGGTGTTGTATATTGTTGCGTGCAGAAACTCAACATGCAACACGTTCATATCTACGAATTGTTAATTTAACACAAACTCATAAAGAAATAATGTTAAAACTTTTTATATTGGCTACTAGTAGATATGCTAGTATACAATGTCAAGCCCGATGCGTTCTTTCACGCGCTTTTCAACATATTCCCTTTACTTGGAAAATTATTGTACCAAAAGTGCTTGACATATTAGGAGAGGATCCTGAAGAAAATAAAGAGGCATATAAGGTAACAACATTAATAATAATAACAGTGGTAGTAACCGATTTTTAGTAATAATGAACATTAAACATTTTTTTTAAATAGGGCGTTTTACATATTTTACTTGATTCACAAGAAAATCCTATCTTGATGAGACACGATTGGAATACACTAAGATCTCTGTGGTCTGCCTTGGTGCTTTCCAAACCATCCGAAGAATTGTCTATAATACGCTTGAAGAATGATTTAGTAAAATTTATAAATAGCCAGTTTTCAACGGTTGCTATTACATACGAAATGTCAAACGTATGTTTGACAATTTCAACTGATTTATGGAAAACTTATCCACGACCTAATTTACCTCAACCTTGTGAAGATGAAATTACAAAAGGTTTAAAAATAATACAAATGTTTAATGAAACTAATTTAGCCTCTTACAAAGGTTTAGTGTCGGATTTGCTAAATGCTCTTCTGGAAAAAAATTTGCACTGGAGACATCGTTTAATGGCATTAGATTTTATTCGACATTTGGTGCATCCTGAACAAATATATCCACCAGAAGTAGTTCGTTATTTCGTAGAAACATTGATACACGATTCATTAAGCGAAAGAAATATTGCTTTTCGGGTAGTTACATGTATGTTGCAACAACAAAAAAGAGAACATCCAAAGGTAAAGCGCTTTAGCGAAAACATTCATTTCTTAAATAACTTTAATATAACTTAAAAATCAACAATTTTTGAATTTTAAGATAACCATTGACTTACCAATATCATCAAAGAAGGATGAATCAGAGAAAGATCAATGTAAGAAGTTCATACTTGGACAAAGACCAGATAATGCTTGGCTTCAGTATAATTATGAAACCCGACCTTTGACCACAGAGCAATGGGATGAACCTAGATTTATTCACCAGCCCTATATCGGGTATTATACATGGCCAAAAGACATAAAAGTTTATGCACCATCAGATAAACAACCTTGTTTAGATCCAGATTTACGACAATTAACTAATCATGAGATTGAAATAGATTCCTTTTTTAATAATTCAGAAAATATTAAAAAACTGATCAAATTTTACAGTCTTGAAACAAAAAAAGATAAAGATCAATTTAGCAAATACCTTTTTTTTAAAGGTCTCTTTCGTAATCATGGAATAGTGTTTTTAAAACACTTTTTACCACATTTAGAAGAATTAGTGGTTGATAAACAAGAAGGCAGTCAGAGATGCGCAGCAGAAATTATTGCTGGAATTATTAAAGGTTCAAAACATTGGCCATTTAACATGGTTTGTGAAATGTGGGATTCGTTATTACCAATTATAAAGCTTGCTTTGATTAATTTGACTCCAGAAACTACTACCGATTGGGTCATTTGTTTTTCTAAAGCACAGCAATATAGAGACCCGAACAGACAACATTGGTTATTGGAATGTTTAATGGAAGAAACTTGTTTTGGCCAATCAGAGTCATCTTTTATTGAATGCGGACGTCTACAGACTTTGCGAGCAGTTCTTATGAAACAGCCATGGCGTGTTACAGCATTATTTCGACGGTTATTGAAACATATAGAAGATAGATTATTGGCAAATCCGTTTGACAATGTGAGAGAGACACTAAGTTCTGTTTTAGTATCAGTATTTTGTGCAGACTTGAGATCATCGAATACTTCAAGAGATCAATCATTACCGCAAATACAAGATTTCTTGAATAAAATAGTTCCAAAATTACAGCCTCTGGTTAATGATAATGCAATGAAATCAAATAAGGAACTAGAGACGTTGTCTGAACAAATATCTATCGTTAAACTTGATAAACATTCAAAAAATTCAGAAATAAGTGAAGATGAAAAACAAAGATCAATACGATTACTTACAACAGTTTGTAATATGATTACAAGAATAGATTCTTTACTATTTCTATTGCCACCAGAATTTTATCAAATATTTCCAATTATATATCAATTAGAAAATTGTGCAACAGATGAAGAATTGAAAAAATCATGCAAATCTGCTTTAGCAGTTTACGCACAATCATTTACCTTACCGCGTAATGTACCAGTAGCTTTAGAAGCGATAGAAAAAATGTCAAAACATACATCTTGGTGGACAAGATCTGCTTGTCTGGAACTTCTTCAAACATGGGTATTTCATAACATGGGTACATTATTAAGCGATTTATCGTGGATCAATTGTGTCAAAGACATCGTTTTACGTTTGTTGGAAGATGAACGAGTAGAAGTTAGAAAAACTGCTGGTAAAGTTCTTAGTGGACTCTTGCATTGTACATTTATACCTGATCAAGAATGTCTGCTGGCAAGTATCTTTAAACTATTTTGAAAGCTACAAAAATAAAAGTAATTGGTATAATCTTTTATTCTCTTTTAGGATGAATTTAAGAAAAAGGCAAAAACTAAACTGTACAAGGAAGGGCGTTCAAAAAACATTAGTGAAGACAAAAAAAGGATTTTAAAAACTGACGCCATACGTATTCGTCATGCAGCTGTAATAGGAATGTGTGCATTCATTCAAGCTCATCCATATGATGTACCCAAACATATACCTCCAATTTTTGAACATCTTAGTCCTCATATTACTGATCCACAACCTATACCGGTCAGTATGTATATATATAATAAACTTGAATTGATTATAACTTATGCAATTAATATATCAAATATTATAGATGACAATTAAGAAAACTCTTGACGATTTTAAAAGAACTCATGGCGGATGGAGAAATATGAAGGAATATACACAACATTTTACAGAAGAGCAATTGACTACATTGCAAGATTTGATGATGCCACCTTCTCATTATGTTTAACAAATATCTAAATTTGTAATAGTAATAATAAAATAACAACTGGACATGTCATTAATATTGTACTGTAAAAACGTAATATGAATAATTTATTTTTATTTATACAAATACGAATTTAATTATTCCTTTTTAATTAGAAATAATAGATACCAAAGATGTTTTACATTGCAAATTATTTTATAAGAAAAATATTTTTAGCATTGAACTGATACATGGGCATGTAATAAACAATAACAGTAAAAAATTTTATATACAAATATATTTACAAAAAAATTTTTCAATAAAATACTAACATATTTCAAATTATATTTTTTGCTTGTTATGATCTTGTAATTGAGTTGCATCTGTTATTAATTCCAAAAACTAATAAAAATTACAATTAATTATTTATTACACACATATACAATATATACATATATGTGTAAACGATTAAAGGTACAGTGATTTTACGATTCAATGATCTAGGGAATATAAAAATCATAATTTAGAATTCGGAAATATGAACGTATAAATAAAAACTAAGAATATAAATAAATTATAAATAAAAACTAAATTTAAAAAATAATTGTAATAAACAGCACCCAATTAATCTCGAAATCGATAAGTGCGTAATCTACTGATAATAAGTCGAATTATAAATTTGTTTGTCATCTAAATTTTTGTAATCATTGTATATAGAACTATTAACGCTGGAGTGTTGTTAGCAGTTGTTGAGTTGTTACTAGAGTGTGTAGCAAGTGTAAGTTATTTCGTTCTATTTTGTATCTAGCAATTGAAAATTAACATCATAGTGTAAATAAAGAATAAATATACTTAGTCGTATAAACAGATGTTCTATAGTTGAGATTTCTCTAATCCAGAGATTCTGTCAAGGTTTCAGTTTGAAACGTATTTCGTGGCTACAGACCAAAGAAAGAATCACGGTGTTATCATGAACCGAATAGTGATATTTGGAGCTACAGGAAATACTGGATTATGTTCTTTAGATATCGCTGTAAATAAGGGTAAAATATCATTCGTTTTTTTTATTTTTATATGGGCCAAAATTATACTATAATTTGTTTAAATTAATATATGATAGTAGTTATTTATAGTAAGGGGGAAATATTTAATCACGGCAATTATCCGGTAGCAAAAAATGTGAATTTATTTTCAATCAAGAAATTAAATGATTTGCATTATACTTATAACAAATATTTTATTACTATAGTTATAAAAATCTGGTACATACTAAGAAATATAAATTGAGTACTGATTAATTTTGTTTTTCAATTTTATAACACATAATAAATTTTAGGGCTGAATGTAAGGGTGTTTGTAAGAGATGAAAACAAAGTTCCAGCACATTTGAAAGATAAAGTAGAAATAGTTGTTGGAGATGTTACCAATGCAGAACAAGTTTCAAATGCAATAGCTAATAGAGATGCAGTGGTTGTTGTACTTGGCACACGGTACAGCTTGAGTAATTATTATATTTTATATATAATATTAATTTTTCAGCCTAACATGGCTTTAACTTCTATTCTAAAATTGTATTTAGGTCCAACTACTGTGTTATCAGAGGGTATGAAAAATATTATAGAAGGTATGAAGAAACATAATGTAGAAGTGGTATCTGTCTGCTTATCTGGTATATTTCATTTTTTTTTTTTTTCATTTAAACCTTACTTTTTAGGCTTTTAAATAATATTTTATCTATTTACAGAATTCTTATTTTACAAACCTGAAGCAGTTCCTAGTATATTTCAAGATATAACTAAAGATCATCAACGAATGTTTGATGTTCTAAAGGAAAGTCAATTAAAATGGATTGCAGTATTACCACCTCATATTTCAGGTATGTATTATAATAAACATAATGGTTTATAATAATGTAATGAAATATGAATACATATTTTATTGATTGTTTTTAGATGCAAAAGGAGGTTCAAAGTATTTAGTAACAATTGATGAATCTCCTGGACGAGCAATTTCTAAGCATGACTTAGGTGCTTTTCTTGTTGAAAGTCTTCAACAACCAGAATACTATCAAAAAGTTTGTGGTATTGCAAATGTTTCATAGTATAAGAGAAAACGTGACTGGATATAACTAAATTCTTTGATTTTTTTTTCAAATAATGCAATATACATGGTATATATAAAATTGAAAGTTAGTTGTTTTATATTTTAGAAGTATAAAAATAAGAAAGAAATTTTAAAAAGTAAATTTCTGCTTACTCAAAATATATTTTGATAATAATTGAAACATTTAAAAAGTATATAATTCTGAGTATTTGTTGGAATGGTTATAATGTATTATGACACATAAATGAGATGTATGCATAATAAGTATTTTTGTATTTAAGAACGATTAAAAAAATAATTTTATAAATAAATAAATAATATATGTTTTGTAAAACATTTACACATGGAATATGAAAAAATCATCCATAAGTATGAAGTTATTATTGTATTTTACTGTTAAGATAATTTTTTGACCATATGTATCCTATGAGCTGTAACGCTGTAATCATAAAAACTTGGCATTTTAAAATTTGGCATTGGTGGTGGTTGTGGTCCACAACACTCTGTAGTTTTTTCTTTAAGTAATGCTTTAGTAAATGCTGCTGTAGAATACACAACATCGTTAATTCCAAATGCTTTAAATGGATCGCAAGGTCTGTATCCATTTTTATAATAAAAAACTTCTTGTCCTTCAGTTCTTAAATACACATTTTTGATTCCTTTTTTTGCTACATACTCTTCAGTTCCACGTAACAACTTAGATCCAAGACCTTGAGATCTGTATTCATAATCAATTACAACTGAAACAAGAAAGCAAGTTTTGTGTTTATAATCTTCTATTTAAAATTTAATTTTAACTTATGCTTACCTGATTGTATAAAACAACTATGTCGTAATCTAGGTATTAAGGATATCTTACAATGACCAAGAACTTTGTCTTCTTTGTCAATAAGTATAAGACATGTGGGAAATTCATCACATGATGCCTTTAAAAACTTTAACCTATTCCATATAAAAACTAAATTAATTTCTAAAAACTGAATTAATTTTTATACAAAATAAGTATTGTAGTATACCGTGCAGATTCACTCCGTGGCCATTCAGAATTAAGTAATGCACAACAGTCAGGAATTAAATCTGGTCGTTTGTGAAGAGGTACTATTTTATACTCCTTATTAATAGCACTCATATTTTTGTACTAAAAACATATATTAAAATTATAATTTTTAATAAATAATATAAATATTATCTGGTAATCAAAATCTTTTTTATTTAAATATTTATATGAAAATACTGCAAAAAATGTATGGCATCATGAAAGGTTAAATATTACATATTTCATAAAAAATAAAATGAGTGACTAAAGTAGCTGATTAAGTTCTTCAGAGAAAAAGTGTTTAACAACCTGTGCCTGACAGGTATCAAAGGTGCCATGTGTCAATGAGTGTAATAAATAGTTTACAATAGATGTCCTTACCGTATTTTTATAGGTGAATAAGGAGAAATTGACCAAGTTTAGGGTCACCGTGCTTCACCTGGACGTATCTCGTCGTACGGAAATAGTTTTCAGATTAGAATCATCTTAAGCTAAGAATGATACTTCTCCTGGGCATATCCCCACTATTATGTAAAATTTTCACCGACACCCAGAGATATTATTAAATATATCCTTTCGTTTTGGCACACTTCTTGGATTCTTTCCTCATAAACATTTTGAACAATCTTATTAATGTATAAAGACTGAGTTTATACAGAATCTGTGAAAAGTAATAATATGAAACAACTTTTATTGATGACGCATAACTTTATCATTAAAAAAATACTTATAACATATTTAATCAAATATTTGACAATTTATTTTTGTTAATTTTATACAATTTTCTGTGTTCGTTGGATTATATTTTATATATAAAAACATAATTAACTTCAATCAAATGTAAATATTTTGTTTTACGTAGGTAGTGTTCTACTATTACATGCCCGTGACCCATTCCCCTTCGAACGCCAACATCTTTTTTTGCATTTGACCCATTTTTCCTAATAGCTACTGTTCTATATGCGAACAATGTCCTGCATTCTTTATTTCAACAGTGATGTTCAATTGATGTTTCTGAATAATATCTTCCTACTGTTACTAGAACCAATTCAAGTTCAAAAAATTCCAAAAACCATACAGAAATGTTTGTTCTTTTAATTTATGCAAAATACTAAAATAAGTATTTATAATTAATTGTTAACATATACATTTACATTAATGAGCATCTTAAAATTGAAAACTAAGTATTCAAGATATTTGAGAATCACTGGTGGTTACAGTCGACAACTGTAAGGGTGCGTTTAGATTAAACGAGCAAAAATGTAGTGCAAGAACATTGGTTCGTGCTCGTTCAGCATATAAATGATCATCGAATCTGTTCAGTAATACTAAACCGACGAATGCAGACAAATTTCAGTCTGAATATTTTGAATCATGTCAAACCAAACTATATTTCTATTGTTAGGATATTCGTTCACATTGATTATCCAAACCAATGAACAATAACAAGCGGTGAAAGAATGCTCGTTCGAGTTTTACTGAAGCGAGGGAAAAATAAGTATTCACTCGCTTATTCCAAACACACCATAACGTATAGTTTATTTGTATTGTTCTTGTACTGTATACGTGATTTATATGCAAGTTAGTTGTAAACAGTAGTGTTAATGCAAGTTATATGAAACTTATAACAGTTTATTTATGGAATTATATTAATTATAAATGGTAATAAAGTTATTTATTTTGACAAAACCAATATTGAATATTTTTAAGTATTTATTGCATTAAATAAAGATGCTGTCAGGAAGGCCTCCCGTGACAGGTAATAATAAAAAGATTTGCAAACATAAACATTGTTAATATGGTATACTACATTACTATTTTACATAATCTTCTTTTTGTTTTGGTGCAAATGATAGAGAATCCTTTGGGACTCTCTTGGCACGACAGTGCATGGATACCTGTGTTAAATCCAAACAATATAATGGATTATTTTTCGGAAAGGAGTAATCCATTTTATGATAGGACATGTAACAATGAGATTATTAAAATGCAACGGTTGAGTCCTGATCAATTGCAGTAAGAAACAACAGTTAAATAAACGATGTAAAAATGTGATAAAAATTAGGAAATACAAATATGAACAGCAAATTAATTTCAGAAATATGACTGGTCTTGAATATATGCTTTTACATGTACAAGAACCTATTTTATATGTAATTAGAAAGCAACATCGTCATTCTCCAACTTTAGCAACACCACTTGCTGATTATTATATTATTGCTGGTGTTGTATATCAAGCCCCTGATTTAGCATCTGTTGTAAGCTCTAGATTGGTATGTGATGCTTATAAAAATTAAAGCAGCATTAAGGAATATATGCTTCTAGTTGATGCAGATATATCTTACAGCTATCCACAGTACATCATTTACAGTCTGCTTTTGAAGAAGCTAGTTCATGTTCAAGATACCATCCCAGTAAGGGTTATTATTGGGATTTCAAAAATGGAAAAGCTATGGCAGCAAAAAAGGAAACACCTGTTCGTGAGGAACCAAGTTCTTTATTTCAGCGCCAGAGAGTAGACATGTTACTTGCAGAGCTCACACGCAAATTCCCATTACCTGTTCCAAAGCCTGCACATCAAGCTATAGAATCAAGTAAGTGCTATTTAAATTTTGAAACTATATTGCAGAAACAAAAATATAATTGATGTTTACTGATTTATAGCTATGGAAATCAAACAAGAAATTAAAACTGAAAAGAAAGATATGAAACCACCACCAGAGAAGAAGCCAAAAATTAACTAATAATGTATTAATGATAATGTAAGATTAACGACATTTTAGTAATTCATTTTTTATGTGTATATATTTTTTACAATAGTTAAAACTTTCACATTAAAAAATAAGCATTTGTTGTACAAAGGTCTGATGAAATAATCAAGTGAATAAGCATGTTATGGCAAAATACTTAACTGGTATAAAATTAAAAAATGGATAAAATATTTGTTTCATTTCCTACACCATGGACAATCAGGATTATCAATTTCTTCTTTCATATTTCTTTTAATTTGTGGGACCTTTTTCTTTCCAACTTTTTTAATTTTTTGTTTACCACAAAATGTAGAATCAGGGCACTTTATTATTTCTTCTTTAGATGGTGGAGGACAAGGAGGATCTTGATTCTTTCGTGCTCGAGTTAAACGAGAACATGTCGAAATATTGGATACAATCTATATAAGTTATAAATTGTCTTTAAGACTATTGAATAAAATTCAAATATATTTTGTTACAAACTTTCTTATTAATCGCAGTAACAAATTGAAATAGACGTATCATATTCTTTATTCTCTTATTATAAATCTAATGACTTTATGATAAAACTTTATTCGTTGCACATTAAATTTTTGTCATAAAAAATGGTTGTAAATGAAACTTTTTAAATGTCAAAATGCATTAGTATTTCAATTTTTTTTAGAATTTCATTTGTAAATGATGCAGTAACTATACTTCTTGTTACGGGAAAAATGATATGCGATGGGAGTACATGCCCCAAACCGTACGAAGATACGAAAATTTACGATCAGAATCATTACGTTACGGATGACGATGAATTCATCAAAACTTTGAAACACCAGAAATGCAAAGTAATCCAGTTAGTTCGCCGACAAATCTGTAAATTCCACAATGCACAAGTAATATCATACGAATTAAAAGTTTTTGTCAGTGCAGTCTCGCTATATGGCTCCCTTTCTCATGCATACTAGCGATGCTTCCACAAACTTCTAAATCCCTAAATTTTTAGAGCGCTATACCTAGACTCCACTGTAACTGAGAATTTCATATTCCTGCACTGAAAAAGAAAAAGTATGAACTTTTATTCTAGTACCAGTTACCCTCGATGTCGGACAATTTGCTTTGAAATTTCCAGGTGAAACGAGATATTTCCAACAACATGAATGAAGAGTTGAATATAAACAGAAGTACGGGCATATGTAGGGACGTTATGTCATGTTTTTTGTTTCGTAGGAATTCAGAGTCGATGTGTCAAGCGTGGCATGCAATCAGAAACTTAAAAAAATTTCGTCAAAAAATTTTCTCCATTGTACTGATTGCTGGATTGATCATATTGATATGGTTGATATGCAGTATTTATTTTCGCGGATATCTTTGCATCAGTGGAAAATCTTGCATTACCTCTATTCGGTACACTCATGCTAAACATAAACTGTTTTAAACTGAAGACTTTATAATAAAGATCTTTCAATTTAACATAAAATACATTAAAAAAAAAACTTAACACTTTGACGGCCTTACTTTTTTTGTATTTAGAAATAGGAATAAAATAATGAAGCAAAAATTATTAAAGTGACACTGGCCTTCAAAGTCTTAAAATAAATATTATAATTGTTTGGGTGACATTTATGGCACAATAAGGAAAAACCTTCTAAGACTTGACACAAAATATATTAAACTTGAATAATACACCATGTGTAGCGTTTAGTTAGTATGCAACTAGTCTTGACGATTCCTAGATTGATTTTTTTAGACTTCCATAGGTTTTCAGTGAGACATTTGACCTTTAAGCGGTGCATAATACGTCGCAATGCTCGTATTATGCTAGTTTCTTATGTTTTTTTATTTTTTGTGCAATATACACCAACTCGATGAAGAGACCAGTTGCAGTTCGTTTGATGTTTCAACCTCGATGCCAATTACAATTAACCATACGATTGTTTAGGCTTTGAGATCGGTCTTCTTGATATGTTTACTCGTTCAATTCGTTCAAATTTTCATTTACACACAACTTTCTGGACCAGGTATAGAGTTGGCAATAATGATTTCCTTCATTAAATTACGATCAGCTTTGAAGCTAATAGGTTCCCAAGACTTCGTGGAAAATGGATTTAACTGTAAAGAGAGGAGTGAAAAGAAATTTGCGACAAAGAAGTTATTAGATTAGTAGCGAAAAACTTACGCTGCATCTATTACTTTGAAGTCCTTGCTTATGAATGTCGTATGGTGCGAACAGTGTATCTGGTCGTACGGGTAAAAATAACTGTGGTTCCCGCTTTATTTTTTCTTGGTCTGAAAGGACATACGATAAATTGTTAATTTTTTATATCATCATCTACATGTTAATTGTCAGGAGGCAGGTCGCGCTGTTACCTTGTGGTGACTGTATGATATCTGGTTGATTGTTGAGCGCGTAATCGGTGACTTGTTTTAACGTGTACTCGACGAAATAAGTGTGGTCTCCGTGTGTAACATCGAGCATCGAATTGTTCCTCGAGTCCGGAGGAGTAATTATTGGTTGTTTCATATACGGCTCGATATGTACCGGAGAAGTTGTACCTCTACGTCGATACATCATCAACATCACCGAGAGTACGGTGACGCCGAATGCCATTAAACAACCGATAAGAAGCAGAATAAGTGGAACCATACTTACTCCACTGTCTGTAAGGCAACATTACATTACAATTTTTTGAAAAGAGAAGGGGTACAAAAAAATAATTAAATTTTAGTTACCTGTACGCTTCTCGGAGTCTCTTAACATTATATCTTCCAATAAACTTACATCACTCTTTCCTTTCGCGTTCACTGCGTATGTGACGAGGTAAAAATGCGTGGCTGGAAGAAGATCTGCCACTGCGATACGAAAGATTGGTACATCCGCGGACACGCTGGATGCGTTCACCCTTAGATTACCAGTGAGAACCTCGTAGGCTTCTAATCGGAACTCTTGCTTCAATCCACCATTGTAGCCTGGCACACATTCTACTTCCAGGATTTCAGAACTTTGATTGAGCGACGCCTTTATCGTACAATTATTCAAAGGGCTTGGTTTTACTGTAAACCATGACATATTTTATAAAACGCATGTTAAATACATTAGTTATTGATGGTCATGAAGATTACCTGCATTAATAATTTGGTAAATACAAGGTGTTTCTTGTTTCCCTATTATGTTTCTACCCCAACACGTTAAAGCTCCATAGTCCCTTTCAGACACTGGCGTATAAACGAGCTCGCTCATCGTTCCATTATTACCGTTGAACTTCACTGGTGCAACCTCGAAATTATCGCCGCTGTTGTTGAATTCCCACACGAATTCCACTTCGTTGGGATCAGCGTCCACCTCGCAACGTACCTTCACCGATTCTTCCATCGATGCTCCGATAACGGACACCTCTTTCGTCTTGCATACCGGTGCAACTGACAGGTTTACAATTAGGTAATTGGTAAAAGATTATTAGTCATATAGAAACTAATATGTTAATTTGATCACATCGTACAATCAATTTCACTTACATTGTACACGTAAAGTTACCACTGGACTCGTGGTCTCACCACGATCATTGCTTGCGAGACACGTGTAGTTCCCTGCATTGTCACGACCTATCTTTTGTAGCACTAGGCTCTGCGTACTCATAATTATTCCAGCCGAAGAATTTTGCGTTAGCACAACGTCCTATAATAAATATTTTAGTTGTAATTCGGTCACATAATTTTATACAGTGAACTTTCCGATATAAAGTCTGCTGAAAGATAAATGGTGGTACAATGAAAATCTGTATTATACTCACGTTGTGCTTCCAAGTGATTTTATGGTGTGCCGGATTGGCGAGAACCTTGCACTCGAAGTAAACATCGTCCCCTTCTTTTATCTTTTCAGCGTTTAAATTGCTACCTAAGTGTAATTGTACTTTAGGTGGAACTGTAAAACAAAGGTGCTTGATTATCAAAAGAAACAAGCAATATCACCGTACATTTCACGATACTCACATACTACGTTTAATTGAAAGAAGTCTTCTAAATACGCATCTGGCAGTGCTGGATTCTCCCCTCGACACTTCAGGATTTTTCCATTGTCGTCCGGGACCGGTGAAAATATCAGCGTACTCAAAACCACCGAAGCGTTTCCAACATCGATTATCTGTTACATCGAAACTTTTGTCAACGAACGATGTTGTTGCACATTTTACAAAGATTGATAGTAACAAAATCATTGTTATTTACTTTGCCATTATGGTAGACGTTGTTTTTCGTTAACCAAGTGATTCGTGCTCGAGGATGAGACCCTGTTGTTTCGCAAGTAATGGAGTAGTCTTTGTCTGTCTCGAGAATGGTCGGTTTTGATAAAATTTTCACCGACAACGGCTTCACTGTAAAATAAAAAAATCTGAATATGTTATGAAATTGTTAAATAAGATCAGTTTAGAATAATTGTTAAACACATACGATAAACGTCTAAGAGAACAGTCTTCTCTAACGAAAGATTAAAGTTTGTATTCGAGGCTCGACACTTATAAGTAGTGTTACGGTGTTCCCTTCTCAACTGAGGTATCGTCAATTTACTGGTAACTATGTTCCGCCCGATTTCTACTAATCTGCTGTCTACTTCTCGTTCATTGATCAACCAAATCACCACCGGTGTCGGTTTCCCTTGAATTAAAAAATTGATTAGGTCACAATCTAATATTAACACTGCTTAAACATAAAAACGAGAATTACCTCCCCTTACTTCACAAGTCAGACCAAATTCAACGCCAACTTGAAATGGTCCTGCAGTGTTCTTAATTTCTACCCCCGAGCTGTCGTAAATTAACAGCTGATGTGGTGGAACTAGGAACAAGACATTATTCGTTGGCACGAAGAACAATAAAATATACTATCTGTGCAAAATTGTACCTATTACGGTGAGGTTCACTTGGAAATTTTTCGTAGGCGAATTCTTAAAATCGACCCTACATCGATAGATCCCTTCGTCGTCTAATTGAACAGCTCCCAGTGAAAAAGTGGCTGGTCTTGTGTCAGTGATGAAACAAGCTCTTGGTCCTACGACGGTGCTATTCGACCAATTAAGAGCCTCGTTGAATGCTCTTCCTCGCACGTCGAAACTGAAATATTAATCTTGATCAGAATTGACTTGGCAGAAAATTTGAAAGCACTCTTTGGCCTCTTCAATTGGTTCGCGCTGACATTAGTACATTTTTACGGAAATTACCTGTAAATCGGTTTCACCGCATCGTCGCGAAACCAGAGCACCATGTTTACGCGATCCTCTCGCGTGGACGGTTCAATGTCACAAGGCAATTTAGCGGTACCTCCAAGAACGGCGCTGACTTCAAAAGTTTCCACTAGAAAAGAGGAACAAACGCTCATTAGTTTCTACATACAATACAGACATATCAATTCCGTTTCTAATATCTTAAAGATTCATCGATTTCCATTTCATTCAAGATTAATATATTAAAATAAATCATTTAAATATTTTACAACTATGTCCCATCGATTTAAAACTGATTAAATGGATAAAAAAATTGACGTATTAATATTTTGAATAAGTAACACGACTGAAGTATCGAAGTAATAGCGACATACTAAATAATTCATAAACTGTTAAAATATGAATAGTAACAAGATACGTTTTCTTCGTGCAACGGCGGGACAAGAAACAACATTACGTATGGAATGACCTAATAAACGTTTGAAGTCTGAATATATACTTCAGTGAATATGCTAAACGCTTGGTCAGCCATGTGACTGATCAATGCATACGCTAACTACTTAAGATGCAACAATCTCGTTCAGTATTCGAATACCGCTAATCTGCGTTCCAAAGGGATCCAAATGAACATCCTCTGCTCATTCGAGTACATACCTCGCACGTTTAGTCGTAAGATCTTGTAGCATGCTGATTTTACTGAATTTTTCATTCTTTCTGATACATTGATTTACAGTACTAAATTTCGAATTAATTTTATTCGAATGGAGGTTTAAAAAATATATGTAAATTTGACTTTTTTGCAGCTAATTAAGGTACTTGCACATTGCAGAAGGAATGAGTAAAAATAATAAATTTTATAGTAGATACGAGTGTTTGAAAATCGGGAGCAGAGTGAAACAGTAGAATATTGAATGTAACGTTTGACAGTTGTGACAAATATTCGATACAACCGATATGCGGTCGGTCAGTAGGATTCCCTCCAAATCAACGTACCTAAGTCATCGTCCTTATCCCAGTTCCCGGTGGCATTCACATAAACGACCACGGCGAGTATGTAACCGCTGATGATGAGCTTGATCGCGATCTCGACTAGCGCCCCTATCGCCATCCCAAGGGGAAACACTCTGAGGGGAGAGTTGGGTACATTCAGATCCACTCTTTGCATAATGTCACCCCGTGCCTGCCTATCCCGTAGCTCTTCTTTATTATCATTCCACGTTCAAAGAGGTAGACTCCTCTCCTCCCACCTTTCCGAGCATACACGCAGAGGAACAGGGCGTACAGGAACACCGTTCACCGATTAATTCTGTCACGAGAATTTTTCAGCCAAATGTCTGACCACCTTTCCTTCATAATACGCATCGAGAGCGCGTAATATTTTGATCCTGATCGAATGTATTCGTTTACGGTAGAAACGTGTCGAAAATTATTGTCGTTGCGTGGTAGAAAGAAAATCACCGGTGTCCGATTAATCCACGGTGGTGTCGACAAATGGCGATAACCGCGAGAGTAGGACACCAGGTTCGTCTGTACCTGGTGAATCGTCTAAGCGACAGCACAGAGCACGGAACTCTATCCTAAACAGGTTCATGGAGTATCGTTTCACGACGGAAGTCTTCTGCGCGTACGTCCCTTTCTCGGTTCTCTCGTTTGCCCACGAAACTGTGACAGCATCCGTTCAACTTTGACGGGTCACCACACAGCGTGACGACCGAGGAACAAGTCGGAATTTCACTGGATCACTATCGCGCGTATCTCGCGAGCACCGCACTCGCACATTTTCCAGGACAAACTGGAAGAAGGAACGTTCGTGTCGTTCGAGTAACACCAGGCGGCTCTCAACATTTGGAGGGTTGTTTCGCCGAAGGAGCACCTAGGGAGAGAGCCTAGGGAGAGACTAGGGAGAGAGAGCGTCGGCTGAAAGCGGCGCTTTCTCGTAACCGCGTCCGCGTCGTTGCGAATGGACACCGATGCCTTTGCAGGCGTCGCTAACCCGACGACGATGAGCGCCGATCGATTTTCGTAAAGTCAGTCTCTGATCTCCCTTCGTGTTTCGACGCTCTCGATTCCGACGCGCGATATATAACCAACCCACACACGCGACGATCAGCGAACGCAGACGAACCTTCACGACTTCCCGCAACCCCTTCTCTCTTTCTACCCCATCGCTTTTGCTCATTGTTCACCGTTTCTACGATGAATATGGGCTCATTTTGACCTTACTGTACCGACAGAATATGTACACGGAGGGTTGCTTCGATGATTACCAAGAGTAGACATTTTTACGATGTCCCGTATTTCCTAATATTTCAGATTTTTAAGTATTGGTAATTTTATTGATCATATTGTATACTATAAAAGCGGAACATTCGTTATATCGAGATGTTCTTACAAATCTGGATCCTTTAGATGCTTAGATCTTTTACCTTTCCCAAGATAGGATGTACATCAGACTTGAATTAACGTTCCGATGTCTTGTTCCTTCCTGTTCTTATTAAATAACTTACCAATTGCTCCATGTACATCCACATTAAAATGTCCAGTCTGAAAATTTGTCAAAAATGGCTCGGTAACTCTCGAGTTCTTAGAAACGAGGGTTTTCATAATTACCAAACCGAGGAAAGGAATCCAAAATCAATTCGTTTAAATTTTACAAGAAAGGAAATTCTTACATGCGCACACCCCTTAAACGCGAGGTGTTACTGGACGTAAAAGGAATTTATATCACCGAATCAATATAAATGCAATGAAAATAAAATAATCCGGTTTTTATCCTCATATTCGTTCTGCATAAAGCAAGCGTATGGTATATGTGTATGGTTGGAAGTCATAAAATCTCTCCTGTTAATAATGACATTATATTTGAAATAGTAATGTTTACAACATACAATTGCGACGTTACTACAGTATTATTTTTTTGTAATTTTCTTTTTCTTCGGTTTAAGATAATTGATAATGTCTCGCAAAGGTCACGCACTGCCTCGATTCATCCTGGCCATGTGTTTTACAGCGTTGTTCTCTCCTCCTTTCTCTCCCTCTCTCACGCTCGATCCCTTTCTCTCTCTCCCTCTCACTCGCCTTTGGAACGCACGAATTTTTTTTTTGCAATCATTTATTTATTTATCCTTCACAAAACCGGGATCCATGTTCTAATCGCATGTACTAACGTGATCGAAAAATAAACGAGCAAATCGTACGGCGATGGATGAGTTGGAGGTTGTTAGAGGGGAGGGACAAGTTTGGATTTGAACCGAAGTAACGGGATTTGGAAATGAACATTTTTTCTTTCAGTATATTGTCATATTGGTGTCTGTTTTAAGTTCTACACGTTCTCCAAGATGGGCGAGATCGGTCCATTGGAGAAAATCTCGGGTCACACGGACTACAAACTGCTTTCTCGCTCTCTCTTTCCTTTCTGTTGTTGTTGTTGACGTTTTTTAGCTGATCACCACATGCCACTTCGTGTTCGCGCTCATTCGCCTTAATAATAGGCAATGAGAACACGACTTAGCACCGGTTCAACCGAGTGTTCGACCTGTTTTTTCCGTCATGGTTTTTTCACACTTTTTCCTTTTCCTTTTCACCCCCTTAGCAACCGCGATACGAATCTCTCTCTCTCCCTCCCTTTCTCTCTCTCTCTCGCTCTTCCTATGTTTAAACGTACTGTGACCTATGGACTATGGCACTTGGTGCAACTAGTTCGGATTTTCTGGATACTGCTTACACTGTGTAAGGTACTTAATTATTATCATTATTGTTAGTTATTTATTTATATATATATGTATATATATATATATAGATTTTTGTATATATATAATATTTATATATATTTTTTATATAATATATTTATATTTATATGACACATGGTAATTCGTGCGTTTCATTATAATACAGGCGTGGGGCAAGGTGATACAGTCAATTTAATTTTTTTTACGTTTTCTCTTTTCTTTGCGACCTCGTGTCGCATTGAGCCAGTAGAACGATACAGTATTTGATCAGACACACGTGTTCGGAATGGAAATCCTCGAGGAAGCATTTCACGTTTTCCTTTTGCCAGCGGTTACGATCTTGTACTTCGAAAAAGAAAATAGAACGTTATTTTTCGAATAAAGAAAAAGAACAATCGTCAGGAATTCTTGAACAGTTCATTGACGAGTATTAGATGGTTCCAAAATTTCCTCCGCTGCTCCGCGAAATCTGGGCAATTGAATACAGAAAAATTATAGCGACGAATCGAATTGAAACAAGTGCTTTCAACATTCTTTAAATATTTTACAGAATATTTTCTAAGTAGGAACTTATGGAACGATCTAATATCACCAGAAGCTTAATAAAGACTTTCAGTTCGAGGATGATCGAGTTCATCGATATTCTGAAAGGCCTTTTCATTTAATGGCCAGTAAAAATAAACTTGGCTGCATCGCCTTGGATAAAACGTTGATCGAATTAATATCTGTATATCGGCTTACTAACTAAGGTTCTATTATACATGTTAAAAATACACTTGTCGATGCGCGAACATTAATAATCATAAACGCAGAAGAAACAGAAAAGAAAATCGAGTGCAGGTGCGAGTTCGAGTATCATCTAGAAAATGATCGTGTCGTCTCTTTCGTGTCATTGCTCGTCGCATTTGCATTCACAACTGCACCGTTTTATTTTATCTCGGCTAAATTTACGTCTACACTCTATACAACAGTCTGTCGGTTTCGTCCTAGAGAACCAAAACAAAAAACGAGTCTTCTCCTATACAACTATAGGCCATTGATTTATTCTGTCTTCTTTATACCGCTTCCATTTTGTGCACCGGGATAACTTAAGATTCAATTCCTGTGTAGACGTTCCCCTACATTTACAAAAAAAAACATATCGAACTGTTCCTTTGCGATTTTTATAAAATTTTCTACGCCTACTTGTTAAATATTCTTCTGTCGATAAACTTAACCTTATTTTGGAGACGTAATTTAATTAAAGTATGCAGAGGTGTAAGAACTTGAGGGTAAACTTCTGAATATAAAATTATCTGAGGAGAAATTTGTTAAAAATCGTAAAGGAACCCTTAGATACATTTTCTCGTTAAAACATCCCTGTGTGTTCCGTGAACGAATGACTAACGTGTATTAGCACCGGTCTTCCTCTCCCTTTTTTTGTTATTTTTATCTATTTCGTAAAAATAAAACGTAAAGAATAATCGAACGGTTTCATTCGTGTAATACTTAATCGTGTTATGTATTTCCGCACCGAATGCATTGGCACTACGCGGAATTCGCTTAGAAGCTGATCTCGTAATCGTGAAAGATTTCATTGCTTCTCATTTTATCTCGTGTCTCGACGTGATAAATTCCTTATACCTAGTACAACGCGAATTACGTGAAAAAAATTAGTTCGATTTATTCTTCATAGAAAAAAGTCTCGTAATCGAGTTTTTCGTAGATCCTTGTCTTGTCTTTATTCTCGTCGTTCGATTTAGCGTTTCATCGTTTCGCTTTTGCTTTTTATATTTCCTTATACGTACATTTATACATATATATATAAATATATATATGCATATATTTATATAGCCTAAAGCGTTGAAAATCGAGCTTAATTAAACGCACGTATGCGTGCTGAAACGTTTGTTACTTAGAAAAGAAAGGTTAAGGAGTAGAGTTCCTTGGATTATTCGCGTTATTCATCGTTACGCTCAAACAATATCGTAATACCTAAGTAAGATATATTTACAGTTTCTTTAACTTATTGTACATTTTCACGATCGACGTCTCGTGAAAAATAGATGTTCTCTTCCTTCGAACGCGTTGTTCATTAACGTAATTAGGTTGAGACCAGGGTGGGAGTAAGGAAGAATATTTTTTAGCGTTTGATAACTTTGAAATATGGTAATCTGGAGACTTCGTGTAACATACAACCTTGAGATGGAAATTTTTAAATTTCTAAGTTGACAAAAATTTTAAATCCTAAGTAGCAAATTCCTAATTCCCAAATTGCCATATTTTCAAATCTTCGAATTCCAAATTCCCAAATACCCAACTACTAATATTTGTAAATTCACAAATATTAAATCGTTGACAAAGTTAAAGGATTTGTACCGCCCCAGCCAAAAGTTCTAGTTACGCCAATGACGTTCTTTTCCTAACTTCTTGTCCAACCATTTTTTTCTGTTACGAATCACGAGTCGGTTTTATAATTGTCGCTCGTGCTTAAGACACTATTATCAGTTATATAAGTATACATACAGTGGAACGTGATCTCTTCTGAATCAGGGAATACAGTTCGTTCGGTTCGGAAGCACCAATGCTCTGGATCGATTGCGATCAGTGACAAAAGTAGACCTCGAGATACAAAAACGACAAACTTATTCGTTATTTCCACGTATCCCCTTGTACCGTATGAAAATACAATGTAAGGCTGTTTTCAAGATTTCACGTTCGTGAAATATTAACTGAACGTTGTTCATGTTTCTTTAAACCCCTTCGCTGTGATGTGAGGACGTTACTTTCTTGCGCGACGCTAATGGCGGCCATATTGAACTTTAAAGAAATTAATATTAATTTAATTTGTCGAGAATAACACATGTTCTTAGATCTTTTAAATATAATTCAGTTTAGTTTATTTTCAATTTCTGTATTTTCAGTAATTATACTTTACCGGAAGAACTGAAAGATGAAAATGCACATTTAGTCGATTAGAAAGGTATAAATACCTCGGTAAATATAGCATGACTGGAAAACATCGTCACGTTGATTGGCATAGTAGAAATAGCCGTGACTAATATGGCACTCGTTGCTAAAAGTATTAAAGGTTTCCAACTTAATTTCTTCGTGTGAAGTTATTTTCAATTAATCAAAGCTACAAATACTGAAGATATCTTGTTTCAATATTTACGAAATAAATTAATATTGATTCGACTCTCGTGGAACTTGATTTATCAGTGCCATTTATATTTATCATAAATATCAATTTTAACGACGATCTTTAATCCTTTAAAAATAAATTTATGCTCATCAACGTGTTAACGACACCAATATCAAAAGCAATTGCCAAGTATGTAATAAAAATTATTCAAATTGCAGCGATTAATATGCACAGCGAAAGGGTTAATCCTCCATCAGTTGCAATGTATCCAGAATACCATTTCCAACTGACTGTTGCATTATCTGAGAGTTTAAAAAATATGATGGCTTGATATTCTCGATGGAACAGCTCTCGAACGATAAACGAATAAAAAGATACATTGAACCCGATGGAAGTTAAGATCGTGCGAATAAAATTGTATTACTGTCAAATTTCCCGAATCTATTAATTATTTTGAGCTTCATGAAAAATTCACCCGGTGTAATATCGATATTTGTTACACGTATAATTTGCTATAGCATTAGATACCGCATGTATTTATATGTACGTAAAAGCATTTAGGTGTACGTTTTTCTTTCTTTTAAGGCCATGTTATGTGTTACGAAAAGAGGGAACTATTTTCAAAAAATGTTCGGATCCTGGCTGTCTATATGGTATTTACAATTCTAATAAATAGTCTTAATCGTAAAGAATTCCCATCAGAGACAAACATACCCATTCACATCGTATACCTCTTTCTAGACACGATACACTTTAATCCTCTGCCTTAAGATTTTTCTTAACAAAATCACGGTGAACGAATATTACAAGGAAAATTAAAACGAGACGTATTGAAATTTAATTGTCGATCTCTGAATCTTTTGAATCTGAGGATTTAAAAATTTGGACATTTGGGAATTTGGAATAATTTTAATTCGTAAGAGCAGATAAGGCAAAGGATTAATCTTTCTCTCTGTTCACGTTTTGCGACATTAGTACGACTTGAGTTTCAATTTCTTGCTGTACATGTTCTTCACCGATGCGCCTAGATTCGGAGAAAAATAACACAGCAGTATTTCCCGTCAGAGAAGGATAAATTATCGATTGAAGTATCGAGATACTTGGAATTATTGTGAACTACTGTTGCAATCGAGTGTAATCATCGCATTTTTTCGTTATAATCACGATACTGCAGTGATGCAACAAAGCAAGAAAAAAAAAGAAAAGAAAACCAATAAAAATCGACGCCAATGACAATAAGGATACGAACAAAAAAAATAAAAATTACAATTGGTAATAATATATTTTTTTTTTATATAATCGTATAATATATATATTTATATATAATTATGTATATAATTATATATAATTAATATTTACAAAATACGTTTTGTGGTATTAGTTTTTGCGGACTCGTTTTGTTTCTCTCGTTTCCTTCTTCCACGCCTTCTTTTTTGCACACTTTGCTCGTGAAATTTTCGTATTACGATATAATCTATTTAATAATAACCACCGCAAAAACATAACCGAGAGAACTATGGCAACTAACGTAATTAATGGCAAGTATTTTGCGGTTGAAAGGTCGGTGTAAAAGTTATTTCGGTGGACAAGTACACAATGGAATGAAACGATAAGAAGAGAAAGAAAGATGTGTGTATGTGTGTGTGTTGCGATACAAAAAGAAGAATAGGGAAAGATCTGATAAATAAAATGCAATTAACATGACACTTAACAAAAGAACACTTTACACTCACGATAATTTGAAATATCGGACAAAAATGTACAATGATGAACGAAGTGGAACGACGAAAGTATAATGCGAATTATATGTGTATATAAATTGTGTGTGTGTGTTACAGTAAATACATTAATTCAGTAAATGTATACACTTACCGTAACTAACGTATCTACATACTAATTAAATAAAATGTACTTACAATCAAATATAAATTTCATTAACAGAAGCATACATTTACACAACTTATATAATAAAAATATACGTAAACTAAAACACATTTTGAACTAACATTTTCACTATCAAATGTGTATACCACACACGCAATAAATTTAATGCGGATACGTTATCTGGTAAATGTACACATTTACTAAATTAATACTTTCACCGTAACATAAACGTAGTAACACTTTTACAATGAAATAAGAAGGAAACATTGTATTTTTTCTGCAGTATGTGACACAACGTCGACTGTGTATATGTGAACAAATAACAGAATGAAAACTATATGAACATAGTTCTACGTACCAATTTTTAACCGTAAACGCTTTGTTAAATGTGTCTATGCTGTTCGGGTGCAACGCAGGCTTCTCTTGGTTAAAAATGAGTATAGCGGGTGGAGACAACCACCTTATTTTAGTTTCAAAAGAACGCAAAGACTCCTTGAATAGGGACAGATAAGGCGAGCGGTGGATCACTCCGCCCCCACACTTGCTGTTAATCAAGGGAAGCGTAAATTTCATCCAACGTACTATTCGTGTGCTTTATTCTTTCTACTGAAACTTCATAGCTGTGTTTTTGTCGTCTCATGAATTGAAATTCTGTTCGCTTTCTTTTTTATCCAGAAGAACAATCGGTCGATTTCTTTACACGGGAATACAACGAGTTCAAACACAACAGATTTCTATTGCTGATCAAATCTTACATTCTAAATACATCCAACAACAAGAAACAGAAACATTAGAATCGTGCTGCAGCCGAACAAGAATCGTTCAACGACTCCATTTTCTTTATTTTTTCCCCAGAAGTTTTGTGCTAAAGGCTTCGTGCAAACGTTCGTTTCTTTTGCATCCACGCGAGCCAATCTTCGTTTAATCGGGACGTGCTCGTTTTTTGATTCGAACAGGCAGAAATGGAAGCCACTCGCAGAAATGTTCCATAATCGAGACCATAAAGTAAAGTGTTCACTGCGTTCACGGCTGCTGCGCAAAACAATGTTCGCCATAAGAATTATTCAACATACTTTGAAACCGTGAGAAGATAGAAATCACAGAAAAAATGCTTGTTCCAACTTAATCGTTCCGTGTGATCGCGAGTTGAAAATACTATAAAAAAGTTGCCACAGTTTTCCTCCTGCAACTTCGTTTTGTTGTACATACGTAAACAGATAAACATATAAACAAATATTTAACATTTTGTAAATAATACTCGAGGCAGAATATAAAAAAAAAAGAAGAAAGAAAAACAATCGACAAAATGATTTTGGTAATGTTATTATAACGTAGAGAGCGCGTGAGATAAATTTTTGCTACAACAACGCTTAAGCGTTATCGTATATGTTTTCTTTGTTTTTCTGTAGTTCCTCTACTCCAAGTTTCAAGTTTAATAAAAGGGGAAGAAAAAACTTATTCACGGACGAATGTTCTTTAAACAAAACAACAGAGCGTATAAAGAGTATCATTCGAAGAACGTAAAGAGTTGTTCGTTTTTTAATGTGCACGTATGAAAAATGCCTTTGAAATACGTTTCATTATTTTTCTTTCCTTTTTACTCTCAGTGCACATAATATGTTTGACATTATATATAGTTACACTATGTATAATATGACACTGCGGTGTATAATACTACGGACCTTAGGTCAGTAAGTTCAAAGGCAATTCTCACGTACCATTACGTAGGAATGTGCGAGTAATCGAATGTGTCGAGTTACATGAGTTGTCGGGTCGAATCAGAAAAGGTCGAGCATAGAGATGTTGAGGCTCAACTGTGTCCAAGTATTTCGGGCCAAGTTAGAGGATTAAGTTGGAATTAAGAAATTTCAAATTTAAATATAGTTAAATTTACAAATTTATGAATTGCATATTTCTCTCTGGCTTAACCCGAAACAGTCGGACTCGAGGATATCTCGGATACCTATCCGAATCTGCCCGACTTTAACTGACCCGATCCGAGCTCAAAATGTCGGTTACCCACACATCCCTAATCGTTACACATTCTACCAAATGATATACAAAAGTACTACATACAATATAATGAATTACGAGAGATTTCGTAAAATCTTGTACGTAAAACAAAATTTTATCCACAATGGTGATTTCATTATTTCGTCTACTTATTTCATATTCATCATTTTGCATAAATGGATGTCGCTTGCCTCTAAAATTATCGCTAATAGGCGCTTTTTTTCTTCATTTGCTTTTTTTTCATACAAGAGTCCGCCCTTGGAATACAATTATAATAATACGATTAGACTTTACAGCTAACATAATATTAAAAAAATCGGATTACTTTAAAAATTCGAGATTACTATTTTTTATTTTTCAACACTGTTCCTTGGACAGTATATCATTTTCTTTGCTTTCTTATCATTTCCTCGTAAATCTTGGCTTTTTCTCTCTCACTGGTATACACCGACGTATATTAATTATGTAAATTCTTTTGTTTAAATTTATTTTTAAATATTTTACTTTTGTCTTATTATGCACTTCCCCCATCGGGTAACTTAGGGCCATCACTATTCACAATGCGGATAGTAGAATCGAAGAATTGTAATACGTGTGTTTATGAGGTACACTTACGTCGAAAAGAAATTTTCTTAGAATTGTATAGATGTTTGTTCCATTTTGATTATTCGAGTTGTGAATTTTACATATCACATTTTTTAGACATCCGTTTCAGTCTGTTCTTTAATGGGTCTTCGTTTCGCACGTTTCTCGTCCGTCCTTCCAAATTTGTACCACAGATTCACGTGTTTATTAATAAAGTCGCACTTGCCTGGAAGCTAGTTGTTCGATTACCTACAATTCCATCAGTATCAGAATACACATTATTCACTTCGTCATTGTATCTGTCTTAACTCACTGGTGTATTAAGTTTTGTTTAATCGTGATTGTAAATTTCTCTGTAACATATCTCACATTTTATATGATGTCGACGTACTTCTGTCCGAGTAGTAAACAGCCCCATTAGTTTAGTGTTGCAAGTTCGTTCGCGTTTATTAACGATACGAATTATACATAATTTACATTCGCGACACTATATTTTTTATATCGTGAGGTTAGAAAGAGTTACTTTTAATCAATGCTAGTGCATCGTATCAATTGTCTTCATTGTTTAAAAAGTCTCTCCTTTTATCTCGTAACATCACGATCACCACGTATTTCTTAATACCTTATTTCCATTTCTTTACACATACACACTGCACTTCTTTTCTTTTATATACGAAGTTAACATTTAAAGAAACTTAATGAAAAGTCACATGGGAAGTCTGTTACGTGTTTCCAGTCGATTAACGCGTATTTTGTTTTATTACACGTTTAAATAAATTTGATGTTACCTAATAAGATTTGTGTGTATAAGAAATCCATTGTCACTTGCTTTTTTGCTTTTATCAATTTCTTTCTCTTTTCTTTTGTTGCAGAGTTCTTTATTATATAGTTTCGGGAATAATCTTGATCTTGTGTAATCGTTTTCAATAAAAAGCAATATATATACACGTTAAAAAAAAAAGAAGAAAGAAAACATCTAACAATGTATAATTTGTATCAAGATATACATTAATATAGAGTACTAATTTACTAATAAAAAATATACTCTCTTATTTTGACAATGACGATGACGATGATGAAGCAATGATGACAATGACAATATAATTCGATGATCGTATTCATAAATTCTCGAATATATTTTCATAAAAATAATGAAAATCAGACGAATGATCGAATGGCGATAACGATGATAATGAAATTATCGTAAGTTGGAACACTTTAACAATAACGATTGCTTTACAAATTAACAACTATATCGGGGAACACGAAGGAACAATTGTCATAATAAAGAACTCAACAACAAATTGTTTCTTGTTTGCAATATGTTGGACTTACAGATTCAATGTCATTTGATTGTTTTATTTAGTTTAGGTTAGTTCCTAGTTGACCATAAGTGTATGTGACTCCATTGGTGCTGCACTATCGTACAATGTGTCTGTATCTTGCGTAGGTTCACCTTGAAGCTGACACTGATTACTTAATGTTCCAGCACCACAGTCACAGAAGAATCTGAATAAATTAATTAATTGGTAATATATGATCATACATTTCTTTTAAAATAGTTGTAGTAGCTTAGCAGTCACCTCCTTAATTCTTTGTTATACTTTTATGTCGGCACTTACCGATCATGTCTAATAAATTCCACATCATGTCCAGCGTGACAGGTTTTTATACAGTTCACACAAATTGCATTGCGATCTGTTGTATTGCATGTCTGACAACGATAGAAATCGTGCATAGGGAAAGAGGTGTATGACGATATTTTATACAAACATTGGCCGTTTCCAACAGCTTTTTCAACAGCATCTTGATTATTAAATATTTTATTGCCTGTAAAAATGAGAGCCAGCAATTATTTCTCCGCCTCGTTGTTAAACTGTTATTTAAAAAGTAGTGCAATAGAATGCCAACCTCTAGTTGTTGGTTGAACTCCACTCGCTAAACACAATCCACCAAATCTATTATTGAAAATTTGATTAAACTCCAACGTAGCTGTTGCATTGTTTGTTATTTCAACGCCAGCTGCTAATCCGTCGAAGATTCGGTTTCTCCTCAACACAGGATGGGATTGTGTCGATATAAGCACTCCTGCTTGCGCGTTACGAAATATATCGTTTTCTTCGAGAACACCTGAGTCATAAAAAATAGATTGTAATGAGTAAAGTTTCTCAAAGGTCTCAACTTTGATAGATCAAAGATAAAATAAAATGTACCCTTGCCACCATTGAATATACAAATTCCACCGTCCCGACCATCGAATATCTTATTCCTTTTCAATGTAGGATTACTATCGGTTTTAATCCAAACTCCTGCCATTGCATTATCAAAAATTTCATTTTGCTCGAGTAAACCTAGTCCACTATTATACACAAGAACACCACCATTTTGTCCACCCCAAATTTTATTCCCACGTATCACTGGATTGCTTCCAGTTCTAACAAAAGAAACATAATTATTAGGAAATGTAGAAAGATAATTTTATTTCATAAAATAAAGATTATGTTACCTTATTTGTACTCCTGAATACAAATGATTGAAAATATCATTGTCTTCTAGTTTTCCGTGTCCATTATCATAAAAATAAACTCCAACTTGTTTTCCGCTATGAATACGATTTCTTCTTAGCACCGGCGTCGATCCGGTTGTTATCCAAACACCTGCTAAAGTATTGGCATATACTTCGTTCTCTTCGATTAAACCTTGCCCCTTTTCGTGTACATATATGCCACCATGCTGTCCATGATGTATTTTATTGTGTCTAACGATAGGGTCTGAATTTGTTCTGATTTGTATGCCAGCTAAGGCATTACCATAAATATTATTATGTTCGATTAAGCCTCTTCCCTCTCCAAATATATATACTCCGCCTTGATGACCATTGTAGATTTCGTTTCTGCGAATAGTTGGATTCGAATTTGAAGTAATCCAAACACCAGCAAAATTATTCGAATGAATCTTGTTATCGATGAATTGCCCTAAACCATTTTCATGGACATAAATACCACCCGTTTGACCATGGTGTATTTCACAGTGTACGACCGTTGGATTAGCACCAGCTTTTACTTCGAAACCTGCTATTCGATTGTTATGAATATCGTTAGCTTCAAAGTAGCCAAGACCATTATCGAATGTGAAAATTCCGACGTCCCTTCCATGATGAATATGATTCCTTCGCATTATTGGATTGGCATAATTTTTTACCCAAATTCCAGCTAATGCATTTCTAGAGATTTCATTGTCTTCGTAAGTTCCTTGTGCATAATCAGTGACATAAAGCCCGACATTTTCGCAGTCGGATATGTCACAATTTTTCACCACAGGATTCGCTCCAACACCCGATACGCAAACAGCTGCTCCAACTAATTATATTGAAAAGTAAATCTCAGTGAACTTTTCACTATGTTATTTTACAATGAAATAAAATTACTTACCAACACTTGAACTCCTAATAATACAATGATCGACTGTAGGACTGCAGTTTTCACCAACTTCCAGACAATAATGTTTATGGTGTGGTACTGTACTGGTAACGTCCGGGGTAAACTTTAACGTAAGATGGCCAGCATAAGCTCGTTTCGCTCCTTCTACAAACATAACTGTAGATTCGCTTTCTCGTTCTAATATAACAGATTCCGCAACGTTTCCGGGTGCTGCCCCGATTAATGCAACATCGCTGTCAATTACGAGAAATTCGCCCCTATATATTCCGGCATGTAAGAAAACTAAATGTTGAGGTGCCTCTTCAGCTGTATGAGAATTGTTTCCACAACAATTTCCTTGACCGCTCGTGGTTGTGCTATTGTTTGACGAGGTACCGCTATTGCTTCTATATTCATCTACGTAATCTAGTGCTCCCTGAACTGTATTAAAGTATGGCAAATTTCGACCTTTGAATTTCAAATCCTGAAATCCCGGTCTGACGTGTACTCCCCTATACAACTGTCTAAAACTTTCTTTCCATGCATTTGGATAGTCTGATTCATCAGGGGATACAAATTCAAATTTACAAGGCGCAGGATTAAACAGCGGTAAGTCGTATTCGTAAACTTGTTGATACAAGGACTTCCATAGTTCAGTATCATTCGCAATCGTTTGAAAACGTTTGCAGACCTGCGAAACTCTACAAAGATCCTGTTCCATTAGATAATTAAATATAGTAAGCAGCACTTCGTCTGGTAACTCGTACTGAAGGTAATGTGCTGCGGTATTTGTATTTGTACCTGAAAAATAATATGAAGGAATTTAGAACAACTGTAGTATTAAAGTATTCATAACAAAATTTCGTTGTTAATAAACATACCATCTGTGGATAACGAACATGTCCGTCTGGGCCGTTTTCTCGCCGGTAGAGAGGAAGAACCAAGAGTGGCTCCTATACTACTACCACCTGAAGGAGGTAGAGCAGAACTGGTGCCAGGAGCAGGATCCGGATGAGGTGGACTTTTACGTCTTAAATCATATGGAGATGAATGTGAATGTGATGGGGAAGGTGATGGTGCTGCAACACCGGAAACACTAGGTGAGGATCCTCTTCCACCGCTTCCACCCCCACCTCCACCTCCTCCTCCTCCTCCTCCACCACCAACTCCACCACCAGGTGGTATCTGATTTGACGCTGAACATGGCAAATCGCATGGCTCGGCTAAAAAACATACAAAAATAGTAAATAGTATAATAATCAATGCATGGTTTTTGTTGTATGTATTTATTAATAAAATATGTTATTTTGATAGAAGCAGAAAGTTTACAATATATTCTAAATGTAGAAATGTCTGCTAAGTATTTATAACATTAATTCATTCATGTATTTTAAATACATTTTTCAGTGCCACAGTTGTATTATTTTGTTTTAATTTCCCATTGTTCATATAACAAAATAACAAAAAACTAGGGAAATTATTTTTTTGATATAATTCTTGCTCCTACAGAATGTGTTTAAGGGACTCTGACAAGCTAATAACGTTTATAAATACCGAATAAGGATCAGCTATATTTTCTCTCATTCTATAAATTAATTATTCTTGAACTCTGGTAACTCGATAGTAGGTAATAGTTAAGGCATGACATAATATCATGTCACATGAAATTACATGATTTTACATTGTTATTATGTGACACTCCTAAAGTGTGAATTGAATATCAAAAGATGCGTATATTGATTCTATGTATGAGCTGCTTATGACAGCATGTGATTTAACTTGACACAATAGTAATGTGTTTTTACCTTTGATAAGCCGTTAACAATTGAAGTAAATTACAGTGATGCAGTTTACAAAAATACTGTTTATTGAGTTAATGAAGACAAAAGAAAAATATACTTTGGGAAAAAAATGCTGATGTAAAAATTAGGCCATGCTTCATTCTCTGTATTTAATATATATACACAACCAATAATCAAACCATATTTCAGAATAGAAGTATCACAATTATTCAAACTCATAAGAGTATATGCAATTATACTTTAAATAGATACAAAGTGATTAAGAGAAAAGTAGAACATTACTGTAATATAAAATGTGAAGCTGGTGTAATATTAGATGAAAGAAGGTTTGACCTTTTGCCTTGAAATAACCAGAGAGATTACTTTTCGATTCACACGAGTATCGACAGTAAATTTCGTATAGCTGGACATTTAATAAATCGGAAATACAAAAAAAAAGGGGGTGGGGTGAAGTGTAGACTTTGAGCCGACATTTCACAGTAAAAATTGCCGATCGCCAAGGAGGAGATATCGTGATCGATGTCCGTGAAAAAAGAAGGGCTGGGGCAAAAGTGTCGAGCGTATGTTGATTTTTGGGAAACGTCATCGAAGCATCAGCGTATTTTTCGGCCATCCTAAGTGTGGGAAAATTGTGCGAGAAGACGTGGGCAGTATGTTTGACGGAGTTTTCTTTATAAAATAGAAATACGATTAAGGAGAGGAATGTCGGTTAGTCGGTAGCATGTGGAATCCGTGGGACGATTAACCTGGGAATATCGAAGTAGGTGAAGGCAAAGAAGAGAGTCGAGACAGGTGAGCAGTGAACCGAGGTCCGGATGCAGAGCTCTTACCCGAGGTGGTTCTTGAAGGCACCGGAATCCTGTTCGCACCTTTTCTTCGGGATCTTCGCACGTAATTGCGCGACGATGTGAACGACGCACTTGGCATTTTTATCGTGCTTCCCGTGAAATTAGGCGAGAAACGGTAAAACAACTAAACACTAAACAATGGCGACACTTCCACCGAGCCCAGCGGCCATCTTCTCATTGACGGTTGGACTGCCGACTGGTGCCAGACCGCCAATCGGATGAATTTCTGCTCTTCCCCTCTTTCTTCACCGACCACCCTCTTCTTCCTATGTAAGCCTTCTCTCTCGCCTGCTACCCCTTACCGATCCCCTCTTCTGCAGTGGATCGCGACACAAGCAACCAACATCAGTATGAAGTTATGGAGACCGCGAACCGAAATACTGATTTCTCCTGCATATCCGCTATTTTGTCCTGTTTCGCCCTTTCGGTGGTGTATATTGCGAGCCTTTACGTATGGAGTTCACCGTACAATAGGTACGTACACCGATCGACGATGATTAACGTCAATCTTTAAATGTCCATTTTGTGCGACTGTCTACGATGTTCGGTCCTTTAACAGTGAACCACAAGGAACCACGAACGAAGTGTAACTGTATTCACGTCAACCAAGAACCATGAATGCCTATTCTTTATTTCGAGAGAGAATCGTAGTGTTGAGAGACGAGTTTTCGATCGTACTACGCAGGTTTGCTCTGATTGGTTATAACACGGTCTGTAATCAGGGGTAACACGCATGCACACTTACGTTATTTGTGATGCAGAGCGTGTATACCCAGTGACCTTTTATTTAGTATACCCTCTATCGTTTTTTATTACTTCTTTACCTTGTTTTAGAATACTTCGTATTGGAGATTTAAAAGCATTTACAGCTACAAAGTTTATAATTTTCAAACTTTTTAAAGTTTAAATTTTCACATCCCTTATATTTCTTTATATATCCAAATTTTCATATTTAGTGATTCTGCCCTATATCATCACTTATTTCTTCTCTTCATATATTTTTGTTCACAGTGTATATGAGCACGAAGTGAGAAGTAGGTAGTAGATTGGTAACAAACTAGTGGCAAAGAGTCTTCTGAACTCAGTCGAGATGCGCGGAATTATTACGGTTCTCTCGCGAAACAAAGTATACTCTCTGATTTTCTCACTCACGCAGTCACTTTTCTGGACAAGAATCAGGACAAGAATTAAATCTACAGCGCCTCTGTTGGCCAACAATTTTCTTCAATTCTATTTCCAATTGGCGCACTATTTAAAAGTTATTATATGACAAATTATTGATTTTTAACTGCAGCGCTTCCTGGAATAGCACGGTTTTGATTATAGACAGATCTTTTCATATCCCTAACTCCCGCGTTGTTTGAAGGAGCACTGCAGAGAATTTTTCTTTTTTAAATGCTTTAATGAAAGAAAAATTCTCGTGGCAAAAAGATTGGACTAACAAAACTCTAATATGAGACTCTTTTATATTATAGAGAACATCCAACAACGATAAAAAAGAGATTTTTCAGCGTTTTTATTATGTCCCTTATATCTCCTGCATCATTGTATTTTGGAATGAATGAGAAAGTATTTCAGAAGGTAATTGAACACAACAATACAGTTATTTGTACAATAAATTCCATGTTATAATTTGTAATTTTTAGGCAACAATTTGGGAATTATTGGGTCTACGATGGCCAGGTTTATTTCAAGCAATTGTGATACCATTATTATTAACAATGATACTATTTCTAGGGCCATTAAGTGTACAAGGTTTTAATGGTCTTTGGAGATTATATACTGGTCAGTTTTCCTATTATTTGTAAATGAAATGTTTAATAGAGCAATGTAAATACATGTTTGTAATTTCTAGAACCTATGTACTGGCTTGGAAGTGTACGAACACTAACATGGTGGAGAAATCAAATAGTTGCACCATTGTCTGAAGAATGGACTTTTAGAGCATGTATGTTACCATTGCTTTTGCAATGCTTTACACCAACAACTGCCATATTTGTATGCCCCTTGTTTTTTGGGGTTGCACACTTCCATCATGTAGTAGATAAAGTTAAGGCTGGCGTGAAACTTAAACATGCACTTTTTATATCCTGTAAGTATTTTTTCCTAATTTTAAGTGAATACAACAATGTAGGCAAGCATATTATCATACATTCTTTAATCAGGTTTCCAGTTTACATATACAACATTATTTGGAGCATATGCAGCTTTTCTTTTTGCTAAAACAGGTACAGTAATTTTGATACTTCATTTGGAAAATCCGAAGATTTGCATTGGAACATCTCTTTAACTACATTTAAAATCATATTCAATGAAATATCTTTTTTTAATAGGACACTTAGCAGCGCCATTTACGGCACATTCATTTTGTAATCATATGGGATTCCCTGATCTTTCTGAAGTTGTAGCATTTAAGGATCCTCTAAAGAGAGCTGGATTATTTTCTTTATTTGTAATTGGATTAGTAGCCTGGTGTTTTTTACTGACACCAATGACAAACCCGACATTATTTCATAATAATTTATTTTGGCATAAACATTTTATATGATGAAGTGATTAACTTGCAACAATGTCACTAATCTTACTTATAAGATTTGAATGAAAATATCAATTTAATTCGAAGCTACGTTAATTTCAGATTGCATGACATTTATTAAAAAACAGTTTCTTATCAAAAGAACAACAATTGCAGAAAGATTCGTTTTATCAAAAGATAGACGCATCTATGCAAAATAGAAAACGATTGAAAAATTAAAACTTTATTAAGAATATTATTAATTTCTGATTAAATTGTTAATTTTTGTGTGTTTCGTGATCACTTTTTCCGACGAGTTTTCTCGAGTCGGTTGATCGATTCTCGGATCGCTAATTCTATCCTAGCGAGGATACGGAGCACAGGATGTTTAGGCAGAGTCACGTGAAGTTGTTAAAATAAAATAAAAGATATAACTTTAAACGTTTAAAAATGGTTTATTAAACACTTCACACGCACGCTCACCTCGGGACAATCGACGAATTATAACGATAATACAAACTGGTTGAAATTTAGGTTGAGAATTGCTAACACGTTTGCTTTCGTGAAAGGTTTACAAGGATCTGAATTTTAAAATCGGAACGGCAATCGTTTGAACCATCGATCCGATCGATGGCGTTGCGATAGGGCTAATCCCGTGCGGGAGGGATTAGTGCCTGTACGCAGCGACGTAATATGGCACAGAAGTGCCTCGGTCGATTATTATTATCTTTATTTCGGAACACTGTGCAATCAAATTATCGAGATAAAATTAATCATGCAATATAGAAATAATATAAATCACCGTAGTGCCTCGAATTTAATTAAATTTACGTAGTTATAATCATGAATACCAGTAACAATTTAGACAGTTTTTCTTAAAATAATAACGTTAACAAAATATTATGTAGTTAAAAAATTTATGACATTGTTACAATAAATGTTGTTTTGAATACTAAAAAAGTTACTTCTATAAAATATATCCTCAAAGATTTGTTAAGATACAAATATACAAATGTAAAAATGTTTTCATTTTAAAATAAGATGACTGTATTCTTATTACATGTGTAAAACATGTAAGAATTAACAATACAAACATTTATTAGCTATTTAAATCACAGAGATAACAGTTATAACAGTATTACAATGTTTGCCATAAATGTATATAAGTATTTATACAGAAATAACATAAACAAATACATACGAGATTACGTACTAGTACAATATCCTTTTACTTAAAAGGATCGTTTTAAAACTCATCACTATACAAATCCTATAAAATATGTACTTGTCTAACATGGTAATTTGAAATGTAACAAAAAGAGTTTTTTCTAAACAAATAAAAACTTGAAATATTTATTTGAGTATTTACATCACTTTAAATTGTTAGTTTACACAATAAAATTTTTTATATTTCGAACATATTGAAAAATAGAATTTGTAATGTGATTGGATTTTACTTATAACATAATAATATAAAATATGCAATTTTTGTAACTTTTACTGATTTACTTTACACTAATTTCGACAATTAAACATTGTATCTTGTATTTGACTTATTGAAATGTTTATTTAAAAAAAAAGATGAAATATAAGATTTGAAATGCATACTTTTAAAGCTAACTCTATACTTATCTATTTCTTATGTATCACACATATTTGTAATTATCTTATTATTACAATTTTTATATTTTAATTACATTATCACTTTGATATTGCATTATTTATAAATAAAACTATTTTTTTTTTAGAAACTTACTGTTCAATTCAAGTATATTAACAAAGTTATTATGATAGGAACTGAGATTACAGATTTTTTTGTTAATAATTCGTAATAAATTATTAAATAGGTAAGTAAATAAATAAATAAATAAATAAATGATACTGAAATGTAAAAAATACTTTAGCAAAATGAAAGATTTTTGTGAAATGTATTTTGATGTTACCTTCAGGTTTGGCTAGATCCAGGCGTTGCTTCAGTGTTTTGTGACTGATTGAGGAATAGCACATTACCTGTCTTTATACTTGGACCTGTAGATATAAGCGACGGGCATGGACTAATGCATGGTGTTGAGGAATGACTATTACTTAAATCACACTGATCTAACAGCTTCCAAAGTTCTTCTGGCGTAGGTCCACCAGAAATATCTGTAATTAAAATATTTTATATAACAAACAATATTATATTAATATGGAAATGAAAAACTTAAATGACCATTACTTCTAGTAGAAGAAAAAGATGGTTCCAATGCAGTGGTAAGATCCCACATTTGAATAGTACCATTAGAATGTCCGGTAAATATAAAGCGTCTAGGTCGTGAACCCATACGACTTGATCCTTCACATTCATGCACATAAAATGAACTGATTATACTGCCATCCACTGACTTAATTACACAAACTCTTTTGCCATTTGATGCTAAGCGTACAAATAATTGATCAGTCTCTGGTACAACTTTCTGAACAAATACTTGTTCATCATCTTGTTCTCCAAATGGACCTGCATGATACAGTACAGTAATCAAATCGTTTTTCTTTGACAGTTATTCAAATTCATATACTAGTTATTTATATATTCTACCAAAATCATTCCCAGCATTATAACTGATACAAGGTTCAATTGCTTCTAGAGATACAATTTTGAAACTAGCTTCAGGTGTTGGTCCTGGTTGAGTAGATATCATTCCACGAAATCTTTTTACTGCCCAACTTCTAACATGATTATATTCAGAACAAACTGATACCAAATATTTTTCTGATAATGTTACCTGTAATAAATTTTATAATGTACTCGTGTCTTCTAAAACTTTATTACATTAAAAGTTACTATTTCTTATATGTATAAAAACGTACCTTTGTTACACTACTTTGATGCACTGTAAATGTCTGGAATAGTTGTGGACCATGCCCTACAGTCTCAGGATGATGAACAATAACTCTTACACTGCCAGATTTTGTACCATATGCAATTTCGATCCAATTGCCACAAAGAGCTGTATAATAACAAAAAAATTTTACACTAATCTACTTTACTATAAAACATTAACAATTTTTAATATGAACTACGTTGCTTAATTTAGAATGTAAGTGATTCAATACTAATATTACATATATGAAACACTATAGAAACTGAAAAAATTCTCTGTGCACATGTATTTTAATTAGAAAGAGAAAACCTATATATATAATTAATATATTACATGCTTTATATCGCGATTAATACAGAAAAAATATTTATAAAAAAGTTGTATTGATTGCTTTCTTGCTTCAAATTATATGAATACAGTTTTAACAAAATTTTATATATGTGTGCTAAAACAAGCGAAAAAGTATTTACAATGTAAATAACAAAAATTATGAATATTCATAATAAAAATAATATTTATATGCATCTGAAATTGTTTAAACGGAAGAATAACTATGCAAGCAGAGGTACTTGTTTATTTTTTTCCCTTCCCCTCACAGATGCTGACAGGAAATACATAACTATGGAAGGAACAAGCAAAGAATTGTTAAATATAAATGAAGAGAAGCAAACTGCACAATCATTTTGTAAAATACACATTAAGAAAATAAATGGACAATAAGAAGTACAGAATTTGCACAAGTACAACTGGATGTATAAGGACAGTGAGGCTGTGTATGTTAAACGTATTTTATGGCAGAAAACAATTGTTTCAAAAGTTCCAAATTAGTTGATTATATTTTTTGTTATAACTGTTTGAAAATTATTACAGAAATGTGTAATCAATATGTGTTTATCTTAGCTTAAGGTGAAAGAGATGAAAACTGGTTCTTTAATATGTATATTATTATGTAAATATAGATGAAGAGTTTTAATTAAAAGTGGTATCAAAAGCAATATATGTATATGAATTTGTGTGAGTTGGCATGGATGCGTATACTATACCTGGAGAGGAAGGGTACGGATACTTATATTCATATTAATGCATCATGTTCATTGCAATATAAAATGTAGAAAAACATTTCATTCTGAATTGTTATTTAAGTATGAAAATATTATAGAACATTGTCATATCGACCCATACTTGCCTTGCGCTATTTATCCAGTTGTACGAAATCATGAAGCAAAGAATGTAATAATAAACTCTCATTAATATTTAAAGATGGTATTGGATTTTATAATAGAAAAAACTTTACAATATGTATTTGAACTGTTTGCATTAATGTAGTGAAAACACGTTTTTTTTTTACTAAGAACAAAAAAAATGAATTAGAAATCTGTAGTAAAAGTTCTGCCATTAACATGTAACCAAAAGTTTAGAACAACTGTCTAAGAAAGCAAAACGTAAAAATAAATGTAAAACATATAATAAAAGTGACGTTTGTTATTACATTCCTCAATATAAGCAGATTTAATAATTATATTTTAATCCATTTATTTGTACGTCACTTGAAAAGGTACTTCTGCAATAGAGATACTATAATACTGAATGTTATGAAATACAAGTTAATCATTATTTACCTTGTGTTTAACCATTTATCAAAATAATGTGGTATGGTAAACGTGGATATGAAAACTTACATGTTTTTGGTGTTAAATACACAGATATGGCTGTAATGGGATCGTAATTCGGATCACGATATAATTCTGTTACAAGCAAATCATTGTCTTTCATTCTTAATGGAAACTTTTCCATATCTAAAAATTAATATTACATGTAATCATTATTGAAAAAACATATTTCAAACGTTGTATATTTCAAATTCTATTACCAATGTAATAAATGGACCCATTATTGCACCCTAGTAAAAGAAAAGAACCAGCCGTGTCAAATGATAAAATAGGTACAACATCTTGTATTTGCCAGTGATGTGTCATGGCATGCCAAACACCAATTTTATCAGTAGGAGATAGAGCAACCAATTGACTCCCAATAAAAAATAAATATTCCACACGAACATTTAAATTAAATGTACCAATATTAGTTTTTATACCATTTGCTGAAACACTCCATAATCTAACTTGATTTCCATAAGAAATCGCAACCATTTTAACATCTACACTGGTACTTAATTTTGAAGTAATTGCCACCCTTTCAATCACCGATTCAATATGAGGACTAGTAAATGCATGTTGCCATCCAGATGAGTCTTTCAGTCTGTAGCATGTTATGAAATGCGCATAAGCAATCACAATCCAATTGTGATGTGCCTTTATAATTTGAACTCTTAATGGATCAACCCATGATGATACTGAATTAAATAAATTCATTATTATATCTTGTTGTAACATTAATATAAATCTTTGCATTTACCCACCTTGTTGGGGACCAAATACTAAACTTATGTCATTTTTATATAATTTATTTAGATCTGCTGAATTATTCCTAGCATGTCTTAAATCTAAAGATGAAGTACGTGAATGTGGTAAGCCTCTTTGTTGAATTCTATAATCCAATGAAGAATTCCTCATATGTGTGCCAAGCACTCCTTTATGGTTTTGTTGTCCTATAGTTCAAGTACATTAAATTTCTGCAATTCTTAGACAAATGAAGTAATATTTGTTCATTACCATTGTTACTATGGTTATTAGAAATCCCAGATGCTGTACTTTGAGAAGTAGATGGTATATCTGCTCTAGAATTAGTACTACTAGTAGTAGCAGTGGTAGTGGTAGCAGTAGTAGCAGGAACTCTGCCATGAACAGAGACATCTCCTACATTTGATGGAACTGTAGATGGTTCATGTAATGGTATACCTTTTAAATTAAAATAAATAATATTATTTGCCTTTAGAATTATTTGTTATATTTTGTAAAAAATCATCTTCTAGATCTTACTTGGGGGTGGTAAATAACCATAAAATAATACATCTCCACAAGAAGACTGACTTAAATCTTCACACAATATTAATCGTTTAACTAATGGCGTGATACCATAATATTCAGCTTCATGTCTCAATGTACGAAGATCCACATTTTTTAAATCAATGTCTTTTGTCCGTAAATAATTTAATATGATACAAAACAACTTTGGATCTCTATCTATGAATAATGCACCAATTTCATCTCTTTGACTGGCAATTCGATTACTTAATAAAGCTGTAAAAAATGAATCTGGGACCCATGTCAATGTTTGTTTTGATGTAGAAAACCTGAATAGCAAACATTTGGATTTAAATAAAATTAATTGTTTAAAACATTTGGAAACGCTCAATGTTGATTAACAGGTAGCACAAATAATTTATTTAATTATTAATAAAAAATTAAACACTTGTTTTTGTACCTTGTTCCACCAACATTTAAATGAACAATAGCACTCAGACCAAAAGAAGGAGGTACGGCCATTATTACAATTGATACTAACGTCAATTATTATATTGACAATACATGTCTTATTTTATCAATTAGTAACCAAGTAATCAGAGATTACTACCTTATAGGTTATATACAACGCATCTTTTCCCTAATGTAAATTTGCACATGCGTATTATGAGACTTCGATGTCTATATCATTTATTCAACAGGAAATCATATCAGTCTAATTTTTGTGTTTATTCTGCGCATCTCTGATTCGCACCTCATGCAGCAGTGTACATGCACGTTTGTAAAGTTAAATTTATATATACAGTAATCTTCTATTTTATATACTATTTATGTCAGTCAAGTTTAACAATCAGATTTGAGAATTTAGATGTTTCGGTACTTAGTAATTTAAAATTTGGAATTTAATGACAACCAAATGTGATTTAAAAGTATTCATTTAATTATACTTGCTCTACATATAATATCTTTTTCCTATAGACATATTTTTGTACACTGTATATTTGGTTGACAAAGTGAAAAGCACATAGTAGTGCGGCAATACTTAGTGGAAGGGGAAGCTATTGAAGTTAGCTCCGATTTTAATTTCTACCACCAAGAGCGCTGTGATGTAATGCCGACCCCAATTTGTGGTGGACCGGACATGAAAATGGAAAGGGAGTTTAGTTTTTTGAACTCCTGAAATTACATGGCAAAAATGTGTTGCTTGAAGGGTTCTGCTGTGCCGCATCTATGATACGGATATAATTTCATGTTAAAAAATTGCAACTGAAATTTGTACGAAATATTGGCAAAGAGGTGTCGTGAATTATAAAAAAAGAATTGAAACGTAAGATTAATTTATAAAATTAATAAAACATTCAAAATGATTTGAGGTTAAAATTGATTAAATAATATCTATTTAATATTGGTTGCGCATATTTTTCTTTGTAAAGGTCGCACTTGTTCAGATTTTGGTACAATGATAGTACGTCTTAAAAAATTTATTTTACCTTTCTGCAAGCTGGAGAAATTTGGAAAAATACAAAAACAATTTGTTAGACATGATTCCTCCCACTCTTCGCAAAAAATCTTAGAGCACCTGAAAAATAAGACCTTGATACGAGTTAGAGGAAAGGAAACTTCGAGTTTCCTGCAAGGATTGATTACAAATGATATGAAGCATTTTGAAGAAGGAGCAGCTAATTTATATGCATTATTTTTAAATATTAAGGGTAGAGTACTATATGATGTTATTATATACAAACAAGAAGACGATGCATATTATATTGAATGTGATTCTCAAGTTGCTGATCCATTGCAAAAACACTTAAAAATGTATCGTGTTAGAAGAAAGATAGACATAGAGAATTTAGGAGATAGCATAAACATTTGGGCATTTTTTGATTCTGTGCAAAGTTTAGATGATAAACTTAATGGTACCAATAAACAGAGGCTTGAAGGTTTAATATTTCCATGTGGTAGTCTTAATAATAAAGTTAGCAAAGTAATTGACAATGTTATGATATATGAAGATCCTAGGCTTTCAGATTTAGGCATTAGAATTTTAGCTGAATCAAAAATTGAAAAAAATAAAATAGCAAAGCACTTAAATTTTGACTGTTCAACTTCCACTAATAATTTAAGTTTTAAAGCATTTCGCTATAAACTTGGAATAGCTGAAGGTATAGATGATTTACCACCAGGAAAACCTTTACCATTAGAAGTAAATTGTGATTATTTGCATGGAGTTAGTTTTCACAAAGGTTGTTATATTGGTCAGGAACTTACTGCACGTACTTATCATACTGGGGTAGTAAGAAAACGTCTAATGCCTTTAATATTTAGTGAAATGCCCAATGTATCTCTTGCATATGATGAAAAAATTATTAATGAGTCCGGGAATGTAGTAGGCAAATTTAGAGGAATTGAAAAAGAATATGGATTGGGTTTAATGCGAATTACTGAAGCATTAAAGGCTCAATCTCTTACTATATCAGATATTAAAGTAAAAGTTTTGAAACCTGTTTGGTGGCCACAAGAATCGCAAGCACAAAGCGCGTCTATTATTAAAAAAACATAAATACATGTTTCCTTTATATAAAATTGTAATGCTCAAGTACAAAATAAATATGTTATGAGAAAGTATATACAATATTTCCCATCCTTCGTTCTTTGTAGGATGGAATCCGTCGCTAGTACATCTGCAGATGATCGTCGTACTAGTGAATATGACCTGAGTATAACTTCTACGGTTCAAGGATCAAAACAAACTACGGTGGGAATATTTACATGTTCTTATTGTGCATTACAAGAACGTTATGATTTCAAAGGCACTAAACCCCCGTTTGCACGCCAGTTGACTTACTTGGAAGAGTGCTACCTTATGAAAGATCCCTTTAGTTTACCAAACAAAGGCGAAGTTTTAGTGCTAGGTGCTGATTGTAATTTTTGTACAAAGCCTGTATGTTTAGGATGTAGTATATATTTTGGAAAACGATTTTGTTTGGAATGCGCATCAAATAATATGCATAATTTACCAACACAATTACAAACAAAAATAAAAAGTTTAATAAAGAACGTGAACTCATAAAAATAGTATTTTATTAAACACTGAATGTATTTCTAGTTTGTAGCTAAAAAATATATACTGATAAAAGTCATAAAAACATTTCACATTTATACTAGTTTGATTACATGTTCTTTTCTTCTTAAAATTATTAACATAAACTAACATGTTTTCTTATCATTACCATATAAATTAAATACAACTACAAAAATTAAACAATGAAATGTTTTAAGTCGATCAAAGTTCTTTATAACATCATTCAGTTTGTTGGCTTCTTAGGTGTAGCTGTGAGCTTTTTTGCCAAAATTTTCTTCTTTTTTTCTAGTTTGCTTTCCTTCTTCTTTTTATTTTTGTCAGCTTTTTGTCCTTGAAACGTATTTGTTTGTTGTGGGCTAGCTTGTTTCTTATCTTTATGTGCCTTTCCCCCCTTTTTAGCATTTTCATGAGTCTGAAAAAACATATTTATATATTTAAATAGTTTAAAATACAATCAACATTACCAAGAAAATAAATTAACTAAAAGATCTTACCGGTGATGGTTTTCCCGAATTCTGTTTTACTTGTTTGCGCGGAGACTCTTGTTTATCACTTCCTGAAGAATGTGATCTTTTTCTGTGTTTAGTCTTATGTTCTCCAACATATGGTTTTACTATAACGTTTCGATTCAAAATCGTCGTACCATCAAGTTCAAATGCTAATGCAACAGCATCCTCAGTTGTGAAATTAACATATCCAAATCCTTTACCTATTCCAGTTTTATTATCCTTGATTACTCTTACAGACTCTATTTCACCACATTTCTCAAAGTGTTTTCTGATTGTATTTTCATCAATTTCTGAAAATAGTAGTATAATTTAAAATTAATTTATTCTACATACTTGTATCAGCATACCCACATATACAAAATATACTTACTAAATGCTAAATTCCCTAAGAATACACTTTTCTTTCCATCATATTTTTTTTCTGATTTAGAAGCTAGATCTACTCTTAAATGATTTCCTTCAAACAAAGTTCCATTTAATGCCACTGCTGCTGCAGCAGATTCCTCAGTGGTAAATCTAATATATGCATAAACTGACTTCAATTTAGGATGTACATTTTTAGTAATCTTAGCAACTTTTTTGGGCATATTTACATCTTTTGGTACTATTCCCCTTATACGTATAGAATCAATTTTTCCAAATTGTTTAAACAGCTTTTGTAAGTCTTTGTTTGTTACCTCTTTTGGCAAGTTACCCACAAAAATAGTTTTATTATCATTTTTCATGTTTTCAAAAGAGGAATCTGAATCTTTATTACTTTTATCTTGATATGAGTTTTCAAATGTACTGTTCCCTTCTCCAGCTTCATCCTCCTCATCTTCATCACTAATGTCATCATCTTCTTCATTTCCTTCTGGTTCAACAAAGTCTTCGTCATCGTCATCATCATCTGCAATACTATTACCTAGAAGTGCTTTTATACCCAATGCAGATTCTACTCCTTCATCCTCCTCCTCTTCTTCTTCTTCGCTTTCTTCATCATCATCATCTTCATCACTATCATCCATCGCAGAACTTTCCAAGCTTGATCTATCTGAACTTTTCAAGGAATCATTGCTCTTATTACTTGAGTTTAGACCCTTAAACATTTTGACTCCTTTATTTACTTTTCCTTTCTTATCTTCGACCATAAACTCTTCATCATCTTCCTCGGTGTCATCTGCTAAACTAGTGCCAAGGATATTAGTTACACTCTTATCTGTTTCATATTCTTCCTCGCTTTCTGTGTCATCAGTTTCTTCCATTAATTCTTGTTCTTTCAATACAATTCCCTCATTAATATCTTCATCAGAATCAGGTGAACTTGCTTTAGATTGCTTTGGACCCTTTTTATTTAATTCTTTCTTAGTTTTAGATGAATTTTCTTTTTTTGATTCTTTATTCTTTGAAAACTGTTGAGGAGAGGAATTTTTTTGTTTCTCTGACTTTTGTTTTCCCATGTTATTATTATTATTTGACGCTTTTGATCCGTTAATTATGGGTACTTTGCCAGTTGGAGTTTGTTTAAATTTCTGATTCTTTTTCTTTTGTATAAATCCGTCTTTTGGTGTGTTCAAATTCTTGGAATTCAGAACTTTGTTCTCCGTTGTTGTTTTTGCCATGCTTTTATAAAAATTCTACCTATTAATCCATACGAGAATTGTTTTTTCATAAAACGAAAGAAAATAAAAATTTCTATATAACGCTATTTTTGTTATGCTCTAAACAATTTAAATTTTATATCACAAGGTTAATATCGCACGTGTGTATACGTTATATGGCGGGTAAGTCGAAAGCAAATTAGTTGCGAAAAATCAAGAAATAATATCGTTATTTGGTCCGATTAATAAGTATTTTTAATAATAAATATAAATAATATACTTACCACTAGTTAGTTAACGTAAATCAACCGCCAAGAACAACGTGTGAGTTGAAATGCCGGCTAGACCTAAAACACTTTGAGCGCCAACAGGAAGAACAATATCGGCCATTAGGGTTTCATACCTTTTTCTGACAACTTTCTTTGATTGGGAAAATCAAAATTCCCTATATAAAACTTTTCCCGGTAGTCTATTCAACTCATAGATCTTAGAGAATATGCTCTCTAGATCTACATCTCTTTCCCTAATACTGAAAACTCTATACTCTGTGCTCTATCATAATGTTCCTTCTGTTATTTTTGTAGGTGTGTTATATTCAGCATGGAATGGGAAAGCACATGGTGGTCAATGATGGTGGAATAATACTAAGCAGTGGGGAGTTAACCGAAAGTAACCGCGTTGTATGAATGGAGTATGATTTTTCATTGACCTAAGTTTGTAATTTTAATATTGTAATCGAAATTTAAAGTTATGCTTAAAGTTATTATAGAGAAATACAAACAATAAGTAAAGAATACTTTATAAAATTCGAAATCAAATGCAGTCTAATTGTTTTATGTGAATTTCGTTTTGCAATGGGAAAAGAGGTTATGCTTTAAAGTATTTTGTTGAGTTGACTGAAGAATTATATGAATTAACATATTAATTACTGGAGAAATTTAGGTAATTTATCATAGACATGTATCTTCTTGCAACAATAAGATGTTTAGAAATTTAAAAAAAAAAATGAGATTTACATTTTATTAAATTTAACCTATTTTAATCTATTTTAGGTCATATTTAATTTCTGCATAATGGACGGAGTAGGATTGTACAATACTTTTCTCCAAACTCATCAACCTCAATTAGAATCATCCGGAGTGCCAAGACTGTTCTGGGAAATTTTATTTAAAAAACTTCAGTACCAAACTTTTGATTCTGGTCTAGTGTTTCAATTAGTAAGAATCGATTATGAGGATTCTATTAGAGGTCCAAAGGATCCTGTCTGGAAACTCTTTGTTTCTTGTGAGAACGGCATTTCGACTCAAGATCCAAATAATATTTATTTAATAGATCATGCATGGACTTATGATGTTGCAAATGCCAGGCAAAATTTATCAAATATACCAGGTTTGTTGGATCGTATGTGTACCCTAATTGGTTTTGACATTGAAGAGGAAGAGAATGAGAAAATAGAATATGTAATGAATGAAATGTGGAGATATAATCAGGCTTTTTCTCTAAATAGCGGTTCGATAGAAGATAGAATGCCAATATGGTACATAATGGATGAAGTAGGATCAGCAATAAATCACAGCGATGACCCTAACTTCAGGACAGTGCCTTTCTTATACTTACCAGAAGGGATTACTTATACCTTACTGTTTCCTATAAAAGATGCCGATTACGAGGATGAAGTTACAAGAGATTTTGTAGAGGGTCAAACAAATGATTCAAGGAAAAGGCAAGCTTTGCTATTACCATGGGTAGATGTCTCATTTGTCGGAGAAAATTTTGTACAAACAGAGCCAGATGAAAGTTATTTCTTAGCAGGTCATATTCGTGAGAGTTTACCAGAAAAGATAGATTTACAGCTTCTTCAGCGGGACAAAAACGTGAAACTGAAGGTATTCTCACAGTATACATTTATAAATGATTACCTAACTGATCCTGCATTTGAAATAGTAAACAACGAAGAGCAGGCTGACATTTTATGGTATACTTCGCATTTCAAAGATTACAAAGAACTCAGCATCCGTTCACCGCGAGTTCTTATAAATCAGTTTCCATTTGAAAATGTTCTAACTATAAAAGACTTACTGTCAATAATATGCAGAAGAAAAGCAGGTGAGAGAACATATGATTCTGATACTCTTGAAACATTCCCAGAGTGGTTACCTACTACTTACAATTTAAGCATGGAATTAGTACAATTTGTCGCGTACTTCGAGCAAAGGGAATCTATGGGTTTAGATAACCATTGGATATGTAAGCCTTGGAATCTCGCCAGAGGATTGGACACTCATGTCACAAAGAACTTATTCCATATTTTACGGTTACCTAGCACCGGGCCAAAAATTGCCCAGAAATACATAAACGATCCCGTTTTATACGAAAGAGCAGAAATTGGGAAAGTTAAGTTCGACGTGCGGTACGTGATAATGTTGAAATCCGTGAAACCTTTGAGGGTGTTCGCCTATAAAAATTTCTTCTTAAGGTTCGCGAACAAGGAATTCGCTTTAAATAATTTCGACGTGTACGAACAACATTTCACTGTCATGAATTATTCAGAGGACAGACCGCTTTGTCACGTAAAGTGTGCGGACTTTATCTTGGAATGGGAGAGACAGTATCCGGACTTCCCATGGAGAGATCGAGTCGAGCCAAAGATTCTGCATATGTTTCGAGAAGTTTTCGAGGCTGCGGTGATGGAAAAACCTCCGAAAGGTATCGCTGAATGCCCGCAAAGCAGGGCCGTGTACGCAGTCGATCTGATGCTCGAATGGAAGCAAAACTCGATGCAACCTGTTTTACTCGAATTCAATTTCTCTCCCGATTGTAAAAGAGCTTGCGAGTATTATCCATCTTTCTACAACGATATCTTTAAATGTCTGTTTCTGGATGACGATAATCCGGCAATATTTCACGATCTGTGCTCATAGAGCAATTAAATTCTGCATGAATTGAATTACGATGGCGTAAGTGCAGCATGCTTGCGCCATAAATATCGAGAAGCTATTAACGATGGTTTCCATGGTCAGCGTCCTGACCAAATACATTTATTTATTCAAAGCCAGTCGGATACCGCATTTCGTATGCGATAATGAGCTGAAGTAGCTCTAGTAAATCTGCATATGCGAACGTTAAGGGTACATTTGCTCTGTAAATAATTTCCACCTACCCATAACTTGACGCTGCAATGGCAAGACTATCGCGGTACCTAATGGAATAATAAACGAGGGAGCAATTGGAACTGTTTCCACGATAGCCTACTTACTCTCGTAACCGTACACTTTGACGATGCGTTTGTCACGAAAAGGTGCACCGTTCACGATTATTATCGCCCATTCCGCTTTTTGTCACTTATACATTCTCTGGGAGAATTTGATCGATCGTGGTAATAAAGATGCGATGTAACGAAGCGTATCTAATTACTCGTTACCATCCTATTTTGTTCATTTCCCATTTTTATTTTAAGTTCAATCAGCTTGCTGCCGTTCTTTCGCGTAAAATTGTAATCGGTTATGATACGTAGTCTGCGAGAAAGTTGTATAGAATTGTTACTCTTTTTCTTATTGTTTTGTTATATATATGTTTAAGTCAGAATTGAATCGTTCGCGAACACGACAAGATCCTCATGTCTTTAACGATGGTTGATTAGCAGAAACTCATAGAGAAAGTTGAACAACGGGAACAGTTTCGATCACCTTTTGCACATGCAATTTGCAATTTTTCCTCGCGTGCGGCGCCATAATCAACCGCAATCATTATTTCTTTATTTCAGTTGGCAAACGACCCTAGTCGAATCACGCGTTCGCCGACAATGGTTTCGCAAAACAATGAGCCCCGCACCATCGTATTTTGTTAATTATCGTGCCGTTCGTTATTCGGTTATTTCGCAATGCGTTTCGTCGGTGGTCGCGCTCATTCGAAAAAGCTTTCTCGTCAACTTTCAAGCACAAAGCTCGCTGCATGCAATTATACAAAACGTGTATCAACGCTCGGATTCGGCGAATCGAACGGTGTTATGTTTGTCACGTTTCAGAAAATTATTGAATCGAAATTATCTGTCGAAGAAAATGAAAACGATAAATGGACGTGGAACAATGATATCAATGTTGCGCGTCGGATTAATATACGCGAAAATGGGCTATTTATTATTTCTGCAAATTTGTTTATCTGTTGTATAATATATAAGGTATTAAATTTGTATAAATTTTCATTTTTACACGACTTTATTTTGTCTTTTATTATCAAATCCTTCAGCATCATCTTAGCGGAATTAATTTAACCAACGACGACTGTCGAATTTCTGTCAAGGTAAATTATAAAACAAAATAGTCGACTCCACTTATCCAAACTTCTATTATCCAAACATCCCACTGTACGTTATCCCAAACTCATTGTTAAACTACGTCCAGAGAAATGAACTCACCCCATTTTCCGACCACGTTTATACCATGTCTCTTGAGCGCGAAGCACCGTAACTACAGGGTCATTTCAATGCTTCCCAGAATGTTTTTTTTTACCTGTGACGCAGAATTTCAAATGGCTCGCGTCAATCACAGAGCCGGAACAAAAGATTCGTGCGAGAATAATGCTATATCGTGATTCGTATCCTACCCCCTGCCCTTTTTTATTCTTTTTCTTTTAAACGAAAACGATTATTCTTCGTTCGCCAGTCACGGCGGCGTCGCGTTGAAAAGGGGTGCGTGTGGCTCCGGCTAGTCGGCCTTGTTCCTCCTCATTCCTCCTCGTGCATTCCCGAATGTTACCTTTGCAAGCTAATCACACACTTATTTACTTATACAGGGTGTCATCGATGCTCATTATTTCGATACTTTGTAAAATTCTGCATGCCACAAGATTTAAAGAATTTGTGCGCAAACGAGGAATATTCGAGGTAATTTCAATAGAAAATTGGGGACTTAGAAATCCAAGGATAGCAATAAAAGTTTAGTAGCTCAGAAATATACGACATAACGTGCGCACCCGCGTTTTATAGCATAAGTTTATAGGGTTTCAACCTTGAAGACTATACCACCATGACACCCTGTATACGTCTGTACGCCGTCACTATTCCCTGCGAGTATCACGTAGGCCTGAAAAGGTGGTCGAGTACCCGCCCACTCGCTGAAACTCCGGGCTTCTACGACGTTGGCGTTGCTGCCATAATCGTAGCAATTAAGTAAATGAGTTCTGCGTAAAAGGACGTCGATAACGAGACCGTCACGCTGCCCGAGACAAACGAAGTCGTTTCGCGGACGCGATCGAATCACCCCCTTCGTCTTATCCACCATTCTCATCCCCGTATGTTTTGTCGTCGACATTCGTTTCTCTTTTTCTTTTTCGTCGTAATGACGACTTGACCGACGACCCCTTGATAACGTCCACGATATCCTCACCCTCTTCCGAGAACTGTCGGATTAACCTTTTGTTTCCTTGCATTTCTTATCTTTGAATCAATAGCTGGAATTCTTGTTGCTCTTGTTATTTGCATTACACTATGACATTCACTGAGGTTCGTGTAGGTTTGATTGATTGATTGATTTTGTCTGCTATGGTCATTGGCCCATGTAGGTTTGAGATTGATAGTTTTGGTCAAATTTTTAAGATACAAATAGCGAGTATTTGCAGTTTCACTGCTCTCCCACGTCGTTCAAGAATTTCCTCGAAGCTGACAGTAATTATTGAAGGAAGAATTGAGGGCTTGCCTAACAAAAGGTTCACTATAATAGCAAAAGAACGCGAGTAATTGTCCATTTTGCCTAAAACTAGTTGGGGATCCTGGCGGTTGCTTCATCATCGGTGTTCCTTTCGTTCGTTGAAATTGCACGTTTATTCGCGAGTCGGTCGGAAATACCTCTGGCGGAAACGTGGGAATAAAAGTGCGCGTAATTAAAACGAGTTGGGAACCGGCTAGGGGTGCGCACGAATTTCGTGTCGCTATAAATGTCAGTGCATCGCGAGGCCGTTAAAGTTGGCCGCGTTGTAAGCGAGCTACGCGACGAAAGTCGTTTCTTTCCGGTTGAATCCTGGCGGAGACTCTTTTTAAAGTCAAGACAAGGTTGAATACAAGAGAGGTCGGTAGATTTTATGTCTCGGGCCAGCGAGATAGCGGCGGTCGCCGACGCAGGACTCGCTGAAATCCCCGTTTATTGTTAATTAATGCGCTTAATTGTTATTTCATGCGAAATAAGTATGATGCATGCAGTCCATTACGGGCGAGTTTGTCCCGAGGAAATTGCGGGACAACTCGGCAAAAAGTATTTCTCCTGGGGAACTGGTCTGGCGACCGCGTTGCTCGATGACCCCTTTTTATCGCTTCCCGGGTGAACGTCAGAACGCCCATGGCGCGTTACTTTCGTTTTTGAACTGTTCAGCTTTTTTGATACTCGAATCGTTGCTTAATCTTCGAATACGAGTACGCGACGCTAAGAACGTATTCCGTTTGTCGTGAATGTACGAAAAATTTCGCTGGCGTCACTCCGGAAATCATCACGTCCCATCAATTCTTTAAGCGCGTCCAACTCGATTTATGTCCGAAACGAAGCAGAGAATCCCACCGGCGTGAAATTTTCACGAGGTTTTAGGATGTACATCGTGTCATCTTGGTATTATCCGAAAGGGAGGACGTCGATTGTGCAACGTTCCCGTAAATGTTTAAGAAGAGCCATCCGGCGAAGAGGTGAAAAGGAACTGGCGCGGTATCTAACCACGGAATATAAAACAACCCTTGCACACGGAGCACTCGTTCTTCGTGGATGTCGTGTCCGGCCATTCGACCCTGCATAAATTTTCGTCAAACCAATTTCTTCCGACTGTTCTCCGCCGGCAAGGAGAATTTCCCTGTAAAGCGTCGCTGCCTTATTTCGTGTTACGTGGACGATTCGAGGGCTGTCCGCGTTTCTCTGTATATACACCTACATGTCAGCTTCGCGAAACGGACAAGAATGCAAATTTTCATCGTGGAAACGGTATACGTTCTTTGACCTATTCTCGTTTGCCCCGAATTTTACAAAGAGAAGCTTTCGGAAAAATATTCAATTTGATTTTACGGTAGATCTTCGCCCTCACGGACTTTTTATTATTGTCTCGTCTTCTCTCATGTATATCGATACGCTTGATCCACGAGTATTCAGAATTGATCGTAATTTATACAGACAACACGTCTGTGCTCTTTAAACAAGAAGCGTAAAGGGACTATTTCGAAATGCTGTTCGTAGCCTAGAGGCACCACCCCCTTTGTCTGGAGCGCAAGAGGGTAGTTTCAGATGCACGATACGCTCCACGGTGTCAGGACATCTTTAGCAGATGGAGATCTCCCTTGTTGGGCCGACACGCGTTATTGCACCTAAGGAGGAAGCATCTTCTGGGTTCTCCCTTCTTCATCTTTGTTCCTTCGCGCTCGTGGGGACTCGAACCGCCTATATCCTTTCGGTTCACGTGGCTCCTGCGGGGAACAGGCTTCATTACGTCCCCATAAATCACGGCCAATGTACCTTATACGGATCGGACCAACGGTAGGCATCGCGCCATTATTAATTATCACTACCACAAACACCGCAACGCCAATAAAAACGTAGACCCTGTGGCAGACTGAATGTACGCTGAATCGTGGCCTGGAGATTATGGGGTTCGCTGAAACACCGACCGGGGGAGATCGAGATATATTACTCCGGGAATTCCGCATCCAAATAGTTTTTCATTTTGATACCAACGGGATTATCTTTCGCTAGGCTTAGTCGCGTAATTGCGGAGCAAAATAAGTTCCGAAAGAATTAGAAATTACGATCAACGTACCGGAATATGTCTACTTAATTTGAAATTAACACTAAACCTACCGGTATATAATGTGTACTTAAATTGCAATTAAAAATGAAGTTGAAAAATAAATAAACAAACAACGATACATAAATTAGAACACACATTTATGTTTTATCTTAATGAAAATCAATTCTGATTTTAGGTAATGTATTTTATTTTTTATTTTAACAAAATGTGTTTGTTATAATAAAAAGCTTGTGGAGGCTCATTTGACCGGCTTGTTAGTTTTAGTGTTAATAGCTTAAAGATTTCTGCAACAGAGTTGAGAGAGTCTGATTGATCCGAAATTTCAACCTCGACCTTTCGTTAGTGGGCCAACGGCAGATATGTTCATAAATTTTTAAAACCCAGGTAACACTGGTTAAAGTTAGAAGCGATCTCTGTTTTTGGGAACTTAGGTATTAAGAACTTTGCTCGAAATCCTCTTCGGGAAACTTTATTAATAAATCAGATGGTAGTCAATGAATTTTTGTTAAACTATCGGATAAGTAAATTTGAAATCGCGTAAGAGAAGATTTCAGAAATACATTTTTATTTGTAAGGCTTCTGAAATCGATTTCGCTGCTACGTTTGATCTATGTCGAATGGCGTTCAAATACCTGTCGTCACGTATAGTTGGACGATGGCGTTTGACCGTACACGCTTCGACACTTGGTCGCTTTGACAAAGGGGCTTACACCCCACGCTATCGAAAAGCGTTGGAGAGGGTGGTCACGATCAAAATATCATTATTTCCGTTTTACACCCTTCGAAACTCGATAATGCTTTCCCGTAATTGACTCGCCTCAATGAATGACCGCAGCACAGGTACTATCGTCATTGTGGGTAATGACAGGATTAAAACAACGGTTCGAACCAATCCAGCCGGCATTTAATTATTACCGGCACCCCGTTTCGAGCCACGTGACATCAGCCTCGTTGCCAGCATATATGTATGTATTCAGAATGCAGCATTTTATTGACCGACCAGACAATCGAGTCGCATATTTACACGTACGAGCACGACATCACTGGTTCGCAGCGAGCTACCCTCTCGGTCTATAATTGAAATTTAAAACGTCCCGAAATCCGGGGATTAAATCGCGTTTGCGCCCGGGTTTCATCGCCCCTCCCTCTCTTTCACCTGGCTCGCTGATTTCGTATCGGTAAGCCTGACTGCGTAAACGATAGCTTGATTACTGGATTTTACGATCCCTTCCTGATCCTTCATACCCGGCAAAAATGCCATTTCGGTCAGAAAGGTAGATCGGAAAGCATAACACGTTCAGCAGCTCCCGGGTTATAATCGTCTCAACCCGGGAGTCGTGCTAACATTCTCATCCTTGTTTCGAACGAGTAGTCTGCCTCGAGTAGTGATTATCGCGTAGATGTAGGAAAGCTTCATTACACCGTCGGTCACATTATGTGCGCCACTTGAAACGACCGGAACGAGCACAGTATGCCGCAAGGTGTACCGTAAAAGCGTCTGGATACCGCGTCACCTTCCTTTTCAGCTCGTTCCTTAGAGCGCGAGAAAGCTTGTGTGCGAAAGGCTAGCTCTACTCGTCCATTGCGCAATTAGCGTCGCCAACCACCTTTTTTCTCTTTCTCTCGGCAATTTTTTCTTGTATTCGTCTTGGTCCGCTTTTGGCCTGGGATGCGCGCATTCACCAGATATACGTAACGTACACGGAGGCAGAGAGGAGAGGGCGCGTTAATTGCAGGGCCAACCCTCGTTGCAAAGCAACGTCTCTAATCTTCTGTGCGGGAAAGGCGAAAATAGAAAAAGAAGTAGGCCACCGGTGACCGAGGTTTTCAAAAATGTACGAGCCTGGCATAGAAAAAAATTGTCCCAACGTGCCGCTCCAATCAAGCTTTCGCCCCCGAAAGATTGCTAAGATTTTTCTCTTTTTCATTTCTTTATTTTCTCTTGCTCTGTTTACCTCGTTGACCTCTTCATTTTGTCTGAATCTATTCTGTGGTTCAAATTAGGAACAAAGAAAGTGCAATGTAGGTTTCCTTCGGACACGGACTCTCAACTGGCTTTCGATTTCGAGGACTTCTTCAACGGTGCTCGTTAATTTTAGGTCGTAATTTTCAGAAAAATAAGCATTTCGGTAATTTTTGAAAGGGCAATCGAGTTAAGGAGAAAGCGACTAATTTTTCTTCTCGTCGCCTCTTCCTGGCCAAAGAGTTATTTCAGCTTTGTTAGTAGGGAGATCATCAAGTTGAATTGGCCATTTCCAGCTTATTTAACGATTCATTCGAGGGAGTTGCTTTAAAATTCGTTATAGCTTGGAATCTGGGACGCTGTACGGAATTTGTTTCCCGTGTTCCGTGAGTTTTTGCCGGTCGAACACGCGACTGCAATCCACCCTGTCCGTGCAGTTTCCCTTGCAAGGAGTTAATTTTAAATGGGCTCGCTCGAAAAACGCTATCGAGCTCGATGAGTTCCCTTTTTGTTTAATTTAAACGGTCGCGTTTACCGAGTAACTGCAAAACAATTTAATTAAGAGGCCGGGTGACTTATACGGCGCGATATAAGACGTCGGCGTCGTCGGAGGAAATTTAATTTAAGTCGAAAACATTGCGCGAAGTTATGGCCGATCCCGGGACGGAAAGAAGGCAACAGAGGCTGCATTTTCATTAATATTGATCATCGTAGGTGCTCAGTCATGCGGTTCTTGTTTTGCATCCAGCTGGCCGTTTCTCGCACCTTTCGACCTTTCATTCTGGCGCGATGCTTTTCCCGCCGTCCGTTGTCTCGAGTAGAACGATAATTAATTTCTTTCGCTCCCGGCTCAATTAATAATGTTTCGTTGCTTCAAAGTACGACGGTACGGATTCGAGATGAAAATTCATCGCGAACTACGTTCCCTTTCCAACGGCTTATAAGTACTCCTCCTTCTGTTGGAAAGATCTTTACGACGGCTTTCTTCGGAACTTAAAGGAGATTCTCTTTCTTCGTTGAAGACAGAAAAGTAAGGTCGAACACTGAGGGAGTTTCTTAACAACTGATGGAAATACCGAGGAAAGAGCTTCGATTATTAACACGGTTCCTGTTTTCAGAACTTTCCGTGTGACTTTTTGTTCGTGGCCTGATAGTTTCACCTTACTCTTCCTTCACTACTTTACCATGTTTTCTTTCATACAATTCATATGCAACCTAATAACCTGCTGTTACTATAAATATTCTCTGACAATAAATTTATAACAGACATGGACTCATTCACATTAATGTACTCGAGCAACTTGTTACTTGTAAAATATACGCGAGCCCCTTGTATTATGGCTTATTTGTCAAGTGCGTCAGTCAGAACTAATTACTGCTACAATATTAATGCAGACAAAAAAATATGAAATGTTATGTCAATATATTATTATACAATCGTTGACTATGCAATTGGACTTGAACGTCAAATTGCAGTGTACTAAAAATTCGAGTAAAATTGATCACAGCCGAAGTACGAGTGCGTCACGAGTCTGACTCGTCAAAACAGTGCAAGGGGTTAGGAGAATACGATTAGGTTTGATCAGGCAACCTTTAAGTACATCCCTGAATACGTCACTTATATGTAACTTTGAATTTTAAGGACCACCATGACCCATCTTGAAATACGATCGTGCTGAACGGTCCCAGCAATACGGTTTTTGCAGAATGTCATGAAAAATCGGGACAGCAGGCAACGATCGATACTCGATCTCGAGACCGCTAACGACGCAATTTTCATCGGGTATCCAGGGCGCGTGCGTTTCCCACCGAATTTCGTATCGTAAATGCATTCGTAACGATGAAAAGTTTATTCCGTGACAAATGATCTCGCAATGAAATTTGCATTCGCGTTAACCGACGCATGCTTAATGGAAAGCACGAGCGGGAAATTGGACTTGCGATCGAGTTAGCCGCATCGTTGTTGCCGATTACTTACGCTCGTTTATTTTTAACGATCGATGAATATATTCGAATATCAACGATTTCCATTTTCGGGATGATAAAATGAAAATGAATTATTGGAAGGGGAAAAACAAAATGAAGGGATTACACTGATTCGGGTAATGCGATACGGGGGCGAGGATAAATGACGTAGACGTCGAGTGAAATTGAATAGTAAATCGTTTATTAGTACGAAGGTGTGATAGTGTCTCGAGTTAGCCTTGGCCGACATTCGTGATTAGAGTGAACCTGTGATACCATAAGGTGAACGAGTGTGATAGAGTTTTTTTTTATTTTCCATTTCTTAAATGATGTAAGAGATAGATGTTAGAGCTAGTTACCCTGTTCTGCGAGCTGGTGTTCTCCCCATCGATCGGGCCGATTTCACGAGCTCTATTTTCTTATTTTATTTCCTCACGACCTTCGTCCCGTTTCGACGATCGATTCTATCTTTCCCTTTTCATTCACCCTTCTTTCCGATTCACCCTCAAGACGGCGCGATGGAAAAGGAGAACGCCCGTGCAAGCTAACTTTCAAGAGTGCTACTTGTTACCATCCGAGGTACTCTAGTGCCTATGTTTTCTGTCGTCTGGTTTTTTTCTGCCTATATCGCTAAATCGCAGCTAAGATTAGCGAGACTGTAGAAAGGGGCAAAGGAGGGCCGACAACCCTCCGTTCTCCCGTTCGAACGCAACAATAAATAATAACCTCGCGACTCGTATACGCGTTTTCAAAAAGGGACAAGAAATCTTCCTTTCGTTCGTTCTTGCTATTCCTTCTCTTTTGTATCGCATCGTGCTTTCATCGCCAATTGGCCAGCCAACGAAATGTTCGGAAGGAACGAAACAACGAAAGGCGAAAATCAAGCACCTCCCCAGCATAGTGATAATAATGATAATCAATACGTTATACGCGGTTTGCATGAATATCGATAATATAACAATTCGATTGCGACAAAGTACGTGTACGAAGGGTATCAAAACTCGCGTCAGAAGCTGCCGACGTTTCTCGCGAACGAACACTATTCTCGATACTATCCGCTCGCGAGGAATACTATCGACGCTTTCTCTCGAGAGTTCTCACCCTCACGGGGGTATAAAAAGACCCCGTCTTCTTCGAAATGAGAACAATGATAATAAATTAGGTTTCGTCGTACCTACTGTACACGAGTGTGTTTTTCTCTGTGTGTATACATATACTTTTATATACCGTATATATAAAAAACGATCTCGAGAAACGTTTGACTAACATGGACGTAAAATCGTACAAAAGCGTTTGCCATTCTAATTCCATCGTGCGTGTTCTCGCGACTCGTTCGCTTCTTTCATTCTTCTCTCCCTGCACTCTTTGATTGTACGCATCTTTGATCATACATTGTGACTGGTCGTGCGCTTTCGTTTTCCCCCTATCCCCCCCGATAAGTACATGTAATACCACCTACAGTTCACCTTTATCCTCGAACGCGAACTCGTTACCCTCGAACGTCCCTCTAGATCGATACCTTCGGTTTGATGTTCGAGCAACGAAAAAGTGAGCTCCAATGAAATTTGCAGATCGGGAGAATTTTTACTAGAAATTAACTTTGAAATTTTTTACGTATACCTAATGATCTCGATTGTAACTTTTGTGTATTTGAAGTGAATTTGAAATCGAGGGAGAGAGGATAACGCGTCACGATCGTGTGTCCAATAGTGGTGTCCGCTAAGTAACCTACGCACACACCTGATTTCTCGGCTTGTACATATAAAATTATATTTACAACAGAGTGATCTTTATCTTTTTCGTGAGGTATTCGCTCTACATGCATCTAAAGTGTGTACAGTAGCAGGAAGCCAAAGGGAGAATCTGGAACGTTTCCAGACAACCTGTTTAACACGTTGAGTGGCATAGTAGAAACAATCGTAACATACGTTATCGGAGATACTAACGCATGTCGTGCCAATATCGATGAAAGCACAACGTTAAGCGTGAAATTTTCCGTTAAAAAATTATACCTCGATTCGCTAGTTTATTGCTGAAATTGTGAGGTTCAGAATCTTTTTGTCTAAATTGAAAATTAGTGCACTTCAACGTGTTAGACGGTTCGAAAAACTCATTTGATCACCTTCTCACTTTCTATCTCACTCTCTTATTCACGCGTTAAGTCTCTATCGGCGCTATACAACGCGCAGCTCGTTATAAATAATTTAAAAATTATATACTTTATATATATATTAAATTCATTCTCTGTATCTTTTGTCCATTGCTCGTCGCTTAGGGAACACGTCACACACGCATGCACGCGAGATAGTCTGATAACGATATGATACAGGTATGCTACACCGATGGTAAACCACCGGACGCTTTTCTCATTCTCGTTCTCCCTTTCGCTTCCTGCCTCGTTTATTTACACGGGATCGCTCGCGAATAATGCTTGTCCGCTTTCTTAAGTCTACGGTATTGTATAGCTATAGTTGCCTTTGTATCGTGTACCAGCATGTGCAGAGCCTGTACAGCCTAGTAAGAACACTGTCCTCTCTACTATCCTTTCAGAATCTTCTTCTTGGTCTGTCTGTTTGTATCTTTCTCTGTGATCGAGTCGCCTCGCGAGCAGAAAATCGTGCGACTACCGACATCATATCGTACGATATTTTTATTATGATCTTTAATCTTAGGGTACGTTTTCGTGCGTCGATAAACCACATTTAATGTGGCGGTTCCAAATGTCATTATCCTTGCGGACATTACGAGTCTCAATGTCATGCTGTCACGGCAGCAGCAATTTTGTCACGTACACGATATAAAATAGTGCGGAAACATTCGAAGAAATTGCAATGGCGTCACGATAAGGAATAAAGTATTACAAGCGAGATTGCGTAAAAATATGTTCAAAAAAGTCATAATGTTACAAAAGAAATTTGCGACTTTTAATGGCATTTAAGAATATACTATGGGAAAATAATTGGAAAAAAATGTCACAGTGTCGTGTCAATAAAAATTGATGATTTAGGTGAAAACGTACCCTAAAACCCGATGTCCTCCTTCCCTCTGCGAACGCCATTTCCCGAAGTAAAGATCGTTCGGTTTTTAAAAAAATAAAGAAGGCGACATGCAGCGACGTTGTTTGATCCTTTGGGAAAGACGTCTACGTTGTCGATAGCTTTCACGTTATCGTTTTGCCGGGTTTACAGAAGAGATTTGAGAATGAGGAACGTGCAGCAGGGGAAGGACTCGCAGAAAGAAGCGCTATCTATTCTCTTTGGAGGAGCATCGAGGCTTTCGAGAAAGTTCCCTCATGGATTTTCCTGTTATGTTTTCCGATTGAAACGCATCTCGTACGAGGTTGTCCTGATCGTTCGCTGGATAGAACTCGTTCCCGCGTTCTTACGCTATACGATAATTACCTAGCGTTCGTAATTGACGAGGAAAAGTTGCAACTCGGTGCTTAAATTACTGGTGAAACTACTAGCGTGTACGTGTATGCGTTCCGAATGAATTCGTTGCGAATGGCTAAGTGCACGAGAAGGTATTTAGGTGCTAGTCTAAGTGTCTGTTTCGGGGACGAACGCGTATCAAACTGTAATTTGTACGTAATTATGGCTGATAACATCGGCGTAATTAGGATGTTTCTCGGATGTGGCCCAGATTTATTAACCTATCAGGGAAATTTTGGAGATTTCTGAATTTCTAATGTAAGGTGTTCTACGAAGCTAGATGTCGAAAAGGGGCCAGCTTGAGCTACCTAGTTACGCCAATGACTGATATCTCTTAATCGATGGCAGTCTTTGCGAAATTATTTAGGATCGTTTGGCAGTGGATCGGTTCACCTTTCCCTTCTCTCGTTGAAATCGTCTAACGCGTTCGAGACCGGTAGCTCGAGATGAATTGCACCATTGGAACCGATCGATGTCGAGACATTCGACAAAACACCGTCGCGACATCAATCAATACTAATCAGATTTCGGCCGATCGTTCTCTGCGTAGATTTAGCGATCTCGAACGCGTTAAAATTCATTCGTCAGTGCGAAGAGACGCGTAGGTAGTCGCACGTCTCGTCACGATTTCCGACGTTTTACTCTCTTTAATAATAATTGTCTCGCGAGCAGCTCTACGTGTATTAAATTACAAACTAGAAGGCTAAAAAGTCGGATTACTTAATAGCGTCCTTTGGTACCAGCCTGAGTCTCATTAGATTACAAATAATTTTTTTAAATAGTCTTACTAAATCACTAAGAGATCACTGTGTTTTTCCGTGAGTGTGTCGCGCCCTAGAATATATCTGATCGTCGAGGTTTCTTATAGTCTTTTCTATTGCTCCGGTAGATATCAGAAGCACGAACTTCCGTCGACGTTCGATTTCCGACGTTACGTCTCCAAATACTAAAATACTTTCTATATCACGCGCAACAATCATAATAACAAGGACCAAATAATAAAATAAATGCGCAAGCCTCTCGTTGCCTGGCGTACGAAAATAAAATACTCTATTCTTCCGATAAAAAAGAAACAGAATAAAAACGATTTACAAAATAAATACGCGAAAGAAAACGCGGGATCGTTACTTTTTAGAAAAGTAATTACAACATTCATCCGATCTTCGTCATCTTCGCAGATTGTCCTTCGTTCGAAGCGTACCGTTCACGGTCGAGCATTAGGACACGATGTAGTCCGCGGAATGATGGGAATGATGCGAATTCCGGTGTTTGTCCTTCCTATGATTTGTCCTCGAGTTGCTGCTGCGTGTGCCGGTGGTGCCGGTCGTACCGGAAGTGTGATGGCTGTACCCGCTATCGCTACCGAAACTGCTGTCCGGTTGGGCCTGGTACAACCTGCCGGAAGAAATCTGGTCGCCGTCCCTCGTCGCGTAATACACCGGTTGCGTGTATTTGTCCTCGTTGTAAAGACGGTCAGTCGGCTGCGAATAGGTGTCCGTATACTCTCCTCCGACCTGCGTGTACACAGGGGTCGTGTCCTGGTTCTGCAGCCCGTAATACTCGGCCCCGTATTGCGTCGAGTACTTGTACTTGTCGTTCGACTTGCGTGACCTGTCCTTGTTGCTTCTGCTTTGGCTGGAATAGTGATGGAGAGGGCCTAACACTGGTACGCTCTCGTACGGGTTCTCCTCGACCCTGAGCGCCTGGGTGGCTGGCATCGGTGGCACGAAATAGGGTAACCTGTGGGCCACCGAAGGGACGGACTGTTGTCGTTGATTGCTATTCGATCGGTTGCCAGCTACACCTGAAACAATTCACGATTTCCGTCATTTTACTGCTAGGTAATAAGCAATACTCCACGACCGCGACGGGACATCCAGTTACTTCAACGTCGTCGGTTAATTCGAGATCTAGAGTCTAGTTTGAAGGGTTCCTCACCTGCGACGCTGGGATAGAGCTGCAGCAACGCGTCCAGCAGCATTCCCTCGTGAAATTCTCCCACATCGTGATTCTTGTCTCTCCTGCGTCTGTCGAGGCTCCTGGGACTCCTGCCCCGTTTCTCTCGCGATGGCCTGCCACCGGCAGGACAGGTGCCCCAGGTCGGGCCGGTCGACGTCAGCATCCTGGCCTCGGACGGTTCGCCGACCGACAGTTCGTCCTCGGCGAACTCGTCCTCGCTCGCCGGCTTCGACGACGGCCGATGATGATGCCGATGATGGTGATGATGATGGTGCAGTCTGTTCCGTGCGTTCAGCTCGCTCTCCTCGTCCGTTTCCGGATGGTCCCCTGGAACGAATGAATAATGCATAAGCGGACCCCGGCATTCAGCGGCATTCGTTGCGCGACCCGACTACAGTTACGGTAATTAATTGGACGGTTCGTTAATTAATTAACGGCCAATCTCTTTCCTCGTGTCAAAGTTACGATCTCCGTCTGGATGAAATCAAGTTGAATCGAAGGGGCGAGGGTTGCTTTTAATTTTCAGCGTAGCAGTGTTGGAATTAATTAGTTAGAGAGATCCGCTATTGTTGCGTTGTTGTTGTCTTGTTTAAACAGAAACGGAGGCAATCATTGAGCCAAAGCGAAGCATGCTATCTTTGTTAGCTGTCAGGGGATCTAGGAATTCGAGGGTACAGGTATCTGGAAATCTAACAATCCACGGAATTAGGATGCCGGAAAGACGGGAATCTGACCTAGAAGTCGCGATGTAATTGGAACTTTTTGACTTCCGTTTATTTAGCCCGAACTCGATTGGGATTTAAACTCGATAATCTTTGTTCGCTAACCGATTATGTTGTTTACGGTTAAAATCAAACACGTGTTTGCGGTTGAAATCAAAAGCGATTTTGGTTGGCCAGCTCTCGGTCGGTCTTTTCGCTTCTCTGGCCATACACTGTTCACCCAATTTTCGTGTTACACCAAAAAACAAAAAGCCGAGAACAATAGACGTGGCGCGAACAACGCACGCTGCGTTCCGCGAATATCGTCCTTTTGACAATTATTATCGACGACGAAAAATAGAACGAGCCAGAAGTATGGTGTGAATTTAACGAGCGCAGAAAGATATTTTTGGTTAACAAATAAATTTGAAAAGTGGAACAGCGGAATCGACGAAAGTTTATCGACTGTCTCTAATCGACGTTCTCGCAGTTCCTCGAATCTCTCTTGGGGCGTTCCATCTTCGCTTTGCTCGGAACAAGATCGTTATTTACAGAAAAAGAGACGAGTCTCTGTTTACCGCGGTTGAGCTTTTAATCTCCGTCATTCTATATCTTCTCCTTTATCAACGGTTCAAGCGAATAAGCCCGGATTTCCCCGGGGATACCGAATTCCATCGCACCAGAAGCTCGATACTCCGCGCGAAAGCCTTTAAAAATGGCAAAATACGATAAAATCTATCCGTGTCTCCGGTACTCGATCATTTAGACGTTTCGTTCAATTTTAATTTGGCGTATGCTAACGAATTACACTATTAACACTTTCAACGCGACGACAAAGTTAACCTCGTCGAACATTTAGTTGCTAACCTATCTAACCCTTAATGGCCGACAGCGGTAATAACCCTAACTTAACGTTGTACTCGACAACTCGTAACCCTAAGTTTATCAGCCGAAAGTTCTAACTCGAAATTTTCCCCTGTAAATTTCGCGTGTTCGAATGGCTAAGTCGTTCCCGAGACTCGAGTAAAAACTTGCAAGGTCTCCCGACGAGTTCGGGCAAAAGTTTTTTCCGAAAGGGATTTCACCGGCGTAAGACCACCCCGTGTGACGTTAACCAAGACAAATTATCGTACCGAAGCGCAGGAATACGATCTCGTATTATATGATGCGACGGTTGATGCAGAACGCGTGGTTAGGTGCACACGTACGTACGATAGATCGAAACGATGCGCCTCGTGTAGCACGTATATTCGATTACCGCGTCCTCGTCAAACGTCGAAAGTCTCATCACCATGCTAATTAGCCATCCGACTAATGGGAAGTATAAGTCAGAGGTCGTGTCACGCTTATCTCCTTCGAGAGAAGACCGCGCAGTATGGCGGGTCGAGGAGTGGGTGGTTTACACGCGGCGCGAGAGAGACGAGCCAGAGAGAGACGCTATCAAGATACTCGCCATGGATGAGGAACAAGATACACGAAGAAGAAGATGAAGAGCTTCCGATTCCGTCTTGACGGAGATTAGACACCGTCGGCGGACTTCATCGCCGACAGTTCTCGTCGAATTAATCGGGAGATAAGCGTGGCCAGAGAAAAATGATGCGCTTGATTCTTTTCCGGAGGTTTAGTACCATTGCGCTGTTATTTCCAATGTGGAGAACTAGTGGGTTGTTATACTAGCTAATATGCTAGTATCATACTAGCATTACCTTAGTAATGGTAGCAATGGCTGCTACCTCATCTTACTTTACTAATTAACTTCAGCATCTGTAAAATTTATTGCAACATCATCTAACACAGTACATTGTACTGGGTTGGCAAAGATATTTGCTCTAAGACTAACGTAGAAAGAAGCAGCCTATTCTCTTGAATGGTATATAAAGTGACGGATCAGGATCATAGCCCGCTTGAAAAGCGTGCAAGTCTGGCAATGAAAATTCTTGCGAAAGACTCGTGGAAAGTTCCGAGGATGCCGGGTCAAAGTTCGGTCTCGGTTCAATATTTGAAAGCGGTTTTACTGGCGAGTTAGAAAAGGTACACATAATAAAAGAAGATGCAACACGGTGTTAGCCAACAACAAAGTTCAACCAGATTCAACCGGAAGGTTAATCGCGACACGCCGTGCAACTGCGATCGTACCTATGTTCTCTCTGAGCTGGATCGCGCGGTACACCTGAGAATCTTCACAGGCGATTCTTGTCTAGAACGAGAGCGTGTGATTGGCGTTTCGACGCGATACTGAATCGTTGTTCAGGATTGAAACAATTCTCTGTCATGAACGAACCAATCTTCTTGATTTCGCGTTGAATCACTCACCGTTGCTGAGCTCCTCGTAGACAGGATTGTAGAGGTCCTGCGACGTGTACGGATCAGGACCTGGACTGCTACACACGAACACCCCTCGGTTGCTATCCTTCACGTCCAGCATCTGTCGCAACAATGAAAAATTGTTAGATCTAGTTAGTTTCACGTTGATCCCGCTTTAACCTCTTCATGATTTAAGATTAGAAAAAGATTTCTTGGTTTACTGCAGTCGGTGGCAAATATATAAATAGGCATTCATGAGGAGGTTAACTGTGTTGGAATACAGGGTGTCATTGACTTAACGGACGTCCGTATAAAGCGAAGGACCCTTAACTTTATTGATACTGGGACGAAGTGCGTCAATGAACGTAGGGATCTTTAGCGCAAATTCACGTATGAACCCAGTAAAGCCAGGAACCAATCACTTGCTACCGTTCAACAAACTTTCTAACGAAATTAAGAGACTGAAATATTCTGGAATTCAATGAAACGCGTCTTTATTGCATTTCCGGTTGACAATTAACTCGGTCCCGCTCTCGAAGACCCTCCAGATCTTCCGATATCCTTTTATCCGGAGGCAAAATTCGGAGCGAAGAAACGCTGACACGGCACGAAGTTCGCAGAAAAAGGGGGGTCGAAAGTTAATCCTTAAATCGACGGAGAATCCGAGCGGGAGGAACAGTGAGGAACGATGCGAGATTTTATTTCCTGAAGCAACACGGTTATTCTATCTCCTCGAATGGTAGCGGATTTTCGGCGATTCAAAGTGATAATTAATTTTCGAGATTTCCTGCTGCTGCGTCGCTAAAAAGGAATCGAGGAAACGAGAGATGAGAGTTGACGCGACAAGATTGTCGAGATAATCGATACGACACGGAGGTAGTTCATCTTTTCTTCCGGTTAACCCAGTTTCGCGACAGTTGGTTTCCGGTTTTCCTCTTCTCTTGCGTCCACGAAATGACTTGACCGGAACAAATGGGAAATTTACTCTCTACGAAGCACGTGTTATATTTCGAAATTTTTAGATCTTAGTGTACACCCTTATGTTCTTATATTCATCCCCTATTTTCTATATTTTACAATTTCTGCAGATTTCGACAACCGATTTTTATGCTCCTAGGTTCTATGTTTTTAGTATATTCTCAGCTTATGTTGTAGACTATATTTTATAAGCTGAATTATGAGTGAAATGCTTTCAGGATAAATAGATATTGCACGTGTACATTTTTGAGGGGAAATCCGGTCTTTGTCTTGGTGCTTTTTAACGAGGTACGCCAAGTATTCGAAGAGGTCGAGTTACAAGTTTATAACAACGACGGCGGAAGAGAACAATAGGGAGGAGAGGTTCGAGCACTTTCCGAGTACTTCCTAATAAAATTTGATGGGGTTGATTTTCTGCTTGCATACGTCCCCATTGTTCGTTCGCACGGCACAGTGTGCGAATTGAAGCTCGAAAATGTTTGCACAGCGTTTTGTTTTCTTATTGTCTCGAGTCTGCTTTCGTATAATGTAAACGATGGTCCATGAGTATTTAGGTTACGATGCTATACTGTAATTTCTTTTGTTTCGGAATCAAGAGACTGTCTCGCGAAGCTTAAAGTCTTCCTCCCCTTTTTTAATAAAATGTAAAGTAAAATGAATATACCGGGATGAAAAGTAACTGGGAAGCGAATTTTAAATAACTTTATCCGGAGCCTTATAAGACAACGTCAAGTTTATTCGACCTAATTACGCTGCCAGCTCCAAGATTCCGTTTTTCAATTAAGTAAATAAAAATAGTAAACCCGTTACCGCTTGTAGCGAAAGTTGTAACTCGGGCGATTTCTGAAAATAATAAGTTCTCGAAGGGAGTGGAAAGGCAATCGGATATCCGAGAACGATCCGTCGTCCCTGTGACCCCGAATCGTAAAAATCGAGTTACCTAGGTAATCTAGGAAGCGAAGACGGGGAGCTAAGGCAAACGAAACCATCGAGTTTCCCTCCGAATTGAAGTCCCGCGGGCTGCGCTATCAGCCACAAAGGAGGATCACTCGATTACTTTTGCTTCGTTTTCATCGCACGACGAGGGTCCTCCCCCTTTGCTTGTCTTCTCGCATCTCGTCTAATCACGCGTTCCACCCTTCGTGTTTCCGTCTTTCGACCTTCTTTCGATTAGCTTCTGACATCTCGATAACCCAATTATCAACGTTCGACCTCCTTTCTCTTCTTTTAGATCGTAACGTAAAAAACCGGTCACTCTCCTCTCTGTTTCAAACGGAAAAAGACAATTTGCAAAATCGTGACGGCGAGAAGAATCAGCGCACGATCTTTCAAGATTGCTTGCCAGCCAAGAGAGAATCGAGATGCAGTCGGATGATAGACGGCGGAGCAAACGCCCGAAGCTCTTTGCTCTGAATACAGATTCCAAGGGCGATATTATCGCTCTGGAAAGAGGATCACTCGATTACCGGCGTCTCGTTTAGGGCGACAGGCCCGGACGAAGGTAATTGTCGCCCTTACGAAGCGTAGCTCCGGCAATGCAGCTCGAGGGTTCTTTCTAATGGATACGTTTCGCTTCCTACTTCAATCGGTAGCCTAAAAATATCGCGAAACTCTTTGACAAACGAGAAGAACGATAAATCGTTACATTTTCAATTTCCCTAATTACGAGTCTCATAGTTTGCAAAGTGCATACAATTTTGACGGTACTTCCATAACTGTATTTTATCGCGGTGAAATATCTTCTAAATCCATTTGGCTCGTGTTAATCTTCGACCGGTATGGCGGATGTGTGTCACATTTCCGTTGCAAATGGCACAAATGTTCCTGGTAACCTTCTCTTCCATTTGTTCTCGTTTCTACTTCGAATCCTCGAACAACTGTGTCACCTCGAATTTTCAATTCTACATGTTCGAAGGTCTCCGACTATCTTACTACGTGTAATACCGGATAAATTATTCAGCAACGTTCAACGATTAAATTCTAACCACCCTCTAAAGATACTTTATGACAAATGGAACCAAAAAGGTAGATAAAACGGATATTTCCGATCTTCCTCTTTCATTCGTTCTCTGAATAATGTCTTTCTCCGTAAATTCAAAGAGGAAATACTACATTCTACTCGAAGAAAATTAATAAACCAATAATTCGAGGAGAAGGTATAAGAAAAATATATTTCCTGTAGGCCCCCATTCGTTCTCGTTTCCTCGAATCCCCGCATGATCACGTCATTTCAAATTTTCGATCCTATACGTTCGCAGAGTCCCGACACGCGGGCAAATCTTGCTAAATTCCCTTTGGAGAAACACAGATAAAAGGATGGATATAAAGAGCCCGGGTCAAGCGAGCGTGAAAGAAGGAAGGAAGGAAGGAAGGCGAAGCGAGATTGAGATAGAGGCTTGATCCATCGTATCCAACAGCAGGAAGCAATATGTCCGTGCTGTAATAGCGTGGAGCACGGAGGTTAATGGGTTGTCCTTAACACGCCTAACCTGCCCCACGTTCCCGCGTGTCTGTCCGCAGTGAACTGCCTCCGCGTTCTAACCTGGACGTCACACATTGTATCGCGATAACGCTGCAACCCTAATCGACTAATTTACCGCGTCTCTTCCAATTACCGGATGTGCACGAAGAATACGACGCTATCGGAACCCGTCAATTCTGTCGCGTGTCATCCATTTCGAATCGAATGCAATAATTCACGGGCCATTTATCGATTACGATCGAATACTGCCTATCTGAACCTGGGCAATTTGGATCTCCCCAAATGGAGAACGCGTTTTCCTTCAAAATTAAGGACCTAGGCATAACCCCACTAATTGTTACGAGGTTCCCAAGTCAGATTTCCTCGTTGGCCATCGTTTAACGCCAGTGCTGCCAAGCTGTCACGGTTTCGTGGCCTAACGAGCTGCCAGGATATGGATTAGAGCGGCGTAATTGAGCTAACAACAGGTGGGTCAACGGCGAATCGAGGACCAACGAGATTCTCAAGATTGGACGTTGATCGGTTTATCCTGCACGGGAAGAGAATCGAAAACCGTGATGGTTGCTCGAAACGGAAGTTTCGGTTTCGTAAACGTTCACGGTGATCGACAGGGGCCATGGCCTCGTTGCTTAACGACGTGTCGCGTGCATCGATCCCAGCATCGTAATCGACGCAACAACAGGTGGATATTAAATCGACCGACTTCCGGTCGCATAGATTGCCAATTTATTTGCCTATCCGTTGGCTGACGCGAGCTGTGTCACCGAGACCGGATGGGAGAACAATCGACGACACCAATTCTTCGAGATTTCTCTTCGTGCAGTTTTAGCTACGATAGAATACTCGACAACTATGTTATGTAACGGCATGTAGCTTTTTGTTAAAAAAGAAAAATTTTAAAAATGCTTTTTTGAAACGGAGATCGAAGTTGCCGCGGAACGAAATGATCAATGTTCTTTCTTTCGTTTCCGTTTTTTCCTCTCTATCCTTTTAAACGAACCCTCTAGAAAAGGAGAATCGTTCATTCCCATAGAAAAAGTTTGAACACAGAAGTGGTTATTCCGTGTCCACGTGTATTTTTATTTTATCAGGAGACGATTGGTTCGCGCCCGTCGAAATAGTTTTTTTTCACTCGATTTTCGCGTTATTCTCTTCGTTTCGACATACTTTCATAATCTTTTTTTTCTTTTTATCGTTGTCCTCCATTCACGTACGAGGGATACGAGCAAGGATGGGAAGGGATTGTGGACCGGGTCAATAACCACTCCTTGTCAAATTTTTCAGTAAAGTAATTTTATTTTTTCAAACTCTTCACCTCCTTCTTTCCTCTCAATACTTTTAATATACACAGGACTCTTTACTCTCTCGCTCACTTTCTCTCTCTCACTCGCTTTAAAGTCTATGTTTCTTCGAAGTTATTTACACGAGACTGAAATAATAAATAATCTGCGCGATAATCGTAAATCGTAATAATAATTAATCGAGCGCCTATACAAAGCAGAAAAAAAATTCAATAATTTTTTGATACTTTATATTAATACACGATTCTCTCTCTCTCATATTCTCAGACACACTCTGTGTATATTATTTACAATTTTCGAGTTGCTCGGGTCTAATCTATTTACAACCATGGAGTGCATCTAAGCGCCGTACTCACACAATCGACGATAAGGCCCCTCGCCCTTCGTTGTTAACCCTTACATTCCTCGCGTGAATTAGACTCCATATCAAACTATTAGCAAGTTTACTGTTATTAACTTCTTCAGGAGTTTGAAAAAGAAATGAACGAATTTTAAGAAATAAAATATGTGAGAACAAAAATAATGTGGCTACTGATCGTTGAATTTAAAAAACTAAACATGTACCCTTTACTCTATATCAGCCTTTATTTTCAGCCTTAAGCGTATTAATTATCGATAGAAAGTTTGTGCATATCGCAATATGCACCTCGTAAGGTTCCAGGATCTAAGGGTTAACCTTGCATAAATCACCCTTCTCTCTCTCCGACACGCGAATCGAGAAAGAGATTGTGCGAGCACGGCTCGTAACAAAATAAATACTGACTAGTCCGCGCTAGTGTCTTCGCCTCGTGACCGATAGCGAGCAAGAGGACCGAAGATCGACCGAATCGGCCGGCAAACACGAGTGTACTCGAGTTTCTCGTGGAATGCAAGACGTAAAAAAGGGGTGAGTCGCGGTGCAAGGACGTGAACGAAATCGAAAGAAAGAACACAGACACGATCTCTCGAAAGGAGACAGCCGGTATCGGTCTCGTCAGGTCGGTGAAACCGGAAGGACACTAGACTACCTACGAGCTACGACTACGACCTCACGATGGAACTTACTTAGGACGACGAGGACGACGAGTTTATATCGAAACACGGGGGCCACGAATAAAAAGAATCGCTCGAACGACTCTGGAACGATCGTGGCCAACGATATCACGGGATATGTGAAGCGTCTTCCGAGCCCGGCCACGTTCGAGGCGTCTCGACGACACCTGGGACGCGACGGGATCAGACATCCGAGACGGAGCAGTCTCTATAAGAAGATGTCGCTGGCGAACGACATGTGTCACGTGTTCTGCACGTACAGATATATGTCTTCGGGCTTGCTAAGCAGGCTGTGTATCTGTTGCATGGTGCACAACGGACACACTTCCTCCTCGGTGCCCTCGGCCACGATCCTTCTCGCGGTGCCCGGCGCCTTTTTCGAGGATGCACCGGTGTCCACGATGTACGAGTAACCGTCGGAGTCTAGCGAGTTGGAGCGCGGCGAGGACGATCGAAACAGTCTCGACACTTTGGTCGTTTCCGATTGATTACTGATCCGGTCGTACCTCGTGGACTCGAAATCCCGGTCTCTGAAGTCGATGTACGAGTAGCCCTCGGAGTCGACCGAGGGTCGTCTAACGTTGGACTCGTCGCGCGAGGGGACCGGCTGACCGGAAGGATTCGAGGAACCGTGAGATCGAACGGGTGGCGTTTGGAGTCTCGGTCGATGAGTCGGCGTGATGGGAAGCCGGGAATCTACCGGGCGAGCGGACACGCAGCTGTCGTCCAGATCAGGACCGGCGATGACTCTGGACGGCGACGGGGTAGGCGGAAGGGGTTGTTGGCTGGTGATCAGGGCGTTCTGACTGGCCAGTAGCAAGTGACTGTTTCGAAGGACGTTACCGGTGTTCTGCGAGGGCGGACTAGTCGAGCTGGCGCATCGTAACGGCGCGTGGGTGGCTATCGAAAGCGGAACACCCTGGGACTTGGCGAGCAAAGCGCGAGGCGTTCGATAACCACCCAACACCGCCCTCGAGGGCTTGTCCTGGACTCGCAGTATAGCCCTCGGGTCCCGGTAGTCGAGATAGTCGAGATGATGAGGCGCGGGAGGGCGGGCACGCTGCAACTGCTGCGGCTGTCGGTCCCCTAGGCTGTGTCGCTGATCGGGATTTCGTACCTCGATCGTCGGCGCCTGGCTCGGATGATGGCTCGGCAGGTGATTGTGCAGCTGCGAGTGCGTCACCGCTTCCGGCAGGTCCTCGTACAGCACCGCGCCACCCGCGCTACCGCTTCCGGCGTGCGACTGCCCGTCGGGCAACACGCGACCTCGGCCGCCCGCCGCGGCCGCGGCTGCGGCTGCCGCTGCCGCCGCTCCTGCTGCGCTCTTGCACGGTAACAGGTTCTGCACTTTCCGCTTGTGCCTGCAACACAACGTTAATCCTCCTCGTTACTTTCGTTACTACACCTTAATTATACTTTAATACCGAACAAATTCTCGATAAGAACGATCTCTCCGTTAATGAAAAGTTAATCGACGAAGAACTCTCTGTTTAATGCGAGCGAATAGAACCATTATAGTATGAACTTTCGTTGGACTTTCAGTGGGGTAATTAACCCGAGTTCAAGGTAAGTCACTTTCCTTATTAATTCATGTGTTTTCATCGCACTGCCGTACGAGAAAGATAGAACGCGTGTGTCCGTTCCCACCATTAAACACTATTATGTACGGAGGTAATAACTCTAATCGTTCCGAGTACGGAATTGTAAATCTATTGATGTAACTAGGTACCAGGGTGAACGTGCTCTCCCGTGTCCCAAAATATCGACTTCCAGAGCTAACTTAATCTAGACCCATCACTTACGTTCCTAATTCCTACTTTAGCTATAACCTTCATTTAGATTTGTTGGAGGTTTATCGAATTCGATCACCACAATTATGGTCTAAATTTGTTCCAGCCATTACCTTCGTTCACAGGTTACATTTGGATTCGAGGACCTCTTTTTTCGTTCCTAACTCACGCTCGATTTAATCGGACGTTGAATATGGCCACCGAGATCAGTTTTTTCAATTTCATTCTTCTAACCCCCTCTCGAATTAGTTGGAAGTTCATTATACTTCGTATAAATTTCAATAAATTTGATTATTTCAAGAAAATTTTCACGAACAACGCGCGCAAGAAAGGAGCTTTTGACTTGCGCGTTTAAAGGGTAGAAAAGGGTGGTAATAAAACGGTTCCTGGTGTGTGATAAAGCACCCTTCAGCGGCGTAATAATTCTACGGGATCGGAAGTCGGAGAAAGACGAACAAATTTGCTGGCCCTTGGTAAAAAGGCAGAACGGAAGGTCGAGTTTCTCGTTAAAGGTACCTTTATCACGGACAGAGAACCGGGTAGATTCTGGTCTCATCTACGTACACCGGTTGAAAAGTTCACGGTGGAAGAAGCTCGATTTGCGGTGCCTCCGTCAATCTCGCCTTCCATCTTTCCAGGTGGAATTCGCGGAGCAGGAACGAGAAAGATTCACGGACACGCTTTCTCCGTCGGCGCACCGCGCCATATCGCGCAACGCCGCGCCGGCTCGGCAAAGTAGTTTACCCTTCAAGTTTTAATTATCTAATTAACTCCGTCAGTTCGATAATATTTGCCTGTGTAATTAAACCGCCAGCTAAGGTTAACAACTTGTGGCGCACTTCCCGATAGTAGGTCGTCGAGGTGAATGGCTGAGGGAACGAATATCTGTGTGCATTTACACGGGAATAGATCGGGGATGGTGAAGGATATAATAGGCAAATTAATTGCCGAACCGAGACGGTGCTTTCCGCTCTGATTTTTCGTTCGAACCGGGCTACGAGGCGAGGCATCCGTTATTCCTCTCAATTATCCGTAATACCGTTAGACACCTGCCCACTGTTACCCAGATTATCAAGCTCTTTATTTCTTCGATAAAGGTCGAACGTGTCAACCGTGTTCAACGGGAGTGAGCTCCGCGCACTTTGCAAACGTAATCCATTAAGACAATTGAATTGCTCGAGACAACAGCATCGAAATGATTAACCGGACGACGCTATCCAGGTATCCGCTGGAACACAGAGGAAACGAAATTACGCGAAGAGCTGGTCGAGACTTGAAAGATTATCCCGAGTGTGGGCAAAGAGCCAGTTACACCGTAAAACAGCGGTTTAAACGAGAAACTCAAAGTCCAGGGCCGTGTTCCGAGGAACTCGCGGTGACCCCCAGAACGCATCCGAGTTTCACGCTCCACGGTCTGAGCGGAGGTCGGACAGAGACGAGCGTAAACTAGGCATCCTCTGCTTTCTCTACCGGCAAGATTTCAATTTGCCTAATGCCGTCGACTGTCAGCCGTAGAAATGCGACCGCGCTTAGCGTTGCTCTCGACGCGCACCGACCGCCAACACGGTCCGTGAGTTTGCATGCACAGTTGCATGCCCACGGCGCCATTTTCACCTCCGGTATCACCAGAACATCGCACACCGGATGCACGTGGAAAGCGTGGCAGCCGTCCTGCAACCTGGTTCTCGGCTGACTCTTATTACTCTTATTCTTTCTCGTGTAGTTTGGCAAAATTATCGGTATCGGATTAGCTTGTATTTACAGGGAGAGATAGGTTCACATAGACCTTTATCCAGTTTGTGAATCTTAGATTTATGGGAAATTCGGGGAACTAAGAAACTTGAGAATTATGAAATGTAAGATATTTGGAATTTGGAGATGAAAGAAACAGTAAAATTGGAAATCTGCAAATGTTGAGGAGTTAAAAGAATCCACGAACGTGCTTCAGAGTAAAATTATCCCTTTGAATAACATAGCAGGGCTGGCGAAAAACATATCTCTCTAGGATGTATTTTGCGTTTGAATTTAAGGGATGCTCGGTTCGGTTCAATTTCCTGGCCGGGTGTCATCCAGTTCGGTTCAAGGAATACCTGTATATCCAGGAATAGTGGAACGACAACATTACCGATGTTGAAGGAGGAGAATCGTACGAGTTATGAAAGGTAAAAGGGTGCGGGCGGGCGGACAAGGGGGTGGAAAGTCGTTTATCGAGTCGACAGGCTGGGTGTACCCAGGCGCATTGATATGCAAAATTTGTAGTTTCGAGAAGCTTACGAGAAACTCCGGCGGCAAGTAAACTTGAAAATCCGATGCGCTCGGGCAATGCGGGGGTTGGCTTTAACCGGTTCCCGCTTCCGGCACGAGGTTTCACGTACGCGTCGTGTCGGCTGTCCCGAACGAAATACCTTTAACACGCTTCTAAATATTCAGACGACATTTTTGCGGGTTCTGAAACACGTGTGAAGGCATTTTGTTCCTCCCCTCGCTAACTGCGTGACTGGTTTCATAGCTATTACTCGGGGCTTCTTAATATTTCATAAACGATATCTTCATTTTCGGACTATTAATTTTCTATACTCCTACTCTAAGATATATCTCTTTTAACATACACTCCTATATACGTAGTTTCTACTTCTCGATTAAGAAGTGCAACTTTCACAGAAAGTAGCAGTCTAGTTGAAACGCAGTTCATTCGCGATTATACGGAAGTCTGCAAACGACTGAAAGCGAGGCGAGTTGATACGCGTTTTGCGTGTTCTCGTCGCACGCAGCGCGTAATGCGACGAGCTCAGTCGAGCCGTGAAAACGCTCTGGAAAGACTGAAAGACGAGCTGCGAGGGCAGATAGAAACAGAAAAGGCAGTTAATTAGTTCGAGTTAAAAGATCCGCTTAAATGACCTATTCAACGCTTAGTGACAGCGAACTCGTTCCACCTCGACGCAGCTTTTCGAAGAAAGCTTGAGAAACGAGGCAAAGGAGAGGAGGTTACTGCGAGGTGTAGTACGTCTTCGTTATATTCGGAATGCGACGGTGTGCAGACGCAACAGGGGATTACATTACGGGGGTAACAGAGTCGAAGGGTAGGTTTCTTTAAAATTAAGTTAAACCTTTTTTGCCAGTCGTATTGTACGGATAGGGGATTGATGTTAGTTGACGAGAGAGTTGGTTGACCAGAGCGGGTTTGATTGGAAACGTTTGCAAGTTTCTGTCTATGTATTTCTGTGGTCAGCAATGGCTGCTCAAAGTCCATCAGAAGCAATTCCCTGCGGCCCTTCGATGTCCATCAACGAAAACTTGCTTCAATATCTAGTTCTAATTGCCAACGTAAAGTACTTCGCAAACGAGAGAGTCCGAAGTTGAAAGATATCAGCGGAATTTGAATTTCGAAATAGTCAAACTGGTCAAAGTTTTATAGACTGATCCGCTGGAACGTTTTAATACGCAAACGCGTAGATAAATAGAAAGCGAACCGAACCGGCCATTGTGCATGCAAAAGAGGAAACGTAAATCCAGGAACATATACATAGAATAAGAGGAAGAGGGTAGTGGCGAAGCCCTTGGACAAATGCGTGTAGCAGTGTTCGAAAGGTCGACACTCCACAAAGCTCTTTATGGTCCGTTATACGACCGCAAGCTCGCGATACCGTGTTTAGCATGGGTACGCGATCACGAACACGACTAGCCTATTCCAGGTGCATTCACGGTCCCAGTGTTTCTCATGCTATGCACGTTTTACGACTTTGTTCGCTTTATGATTTGTCGAAACTCGAAATTTACGCATTTCTTTCAAGTTCCTTAATGCCGATAGCGATGGAAACAAACTTGTCAACGGAACCCAAACTGTCGGCGCAAGAATGGAGTCATTTTGATCCCCATGAAAGGTTGCCGTGTTATTTTCAGATACAAAATTTGTCGCAATATTTAAAGTCGTTGATGTTAAACTTCCCGTGTTCCGAAAATGACCAGAAACAACGTGGAATACATTTCCAGTTGTTTGTGCGTGCAGACGCTTTATAGCCCTTCAAACTTTATGGGTCCTTTCGGGGGTCGGACCTTAGGCCACGCATAAATCCCTCTGATTTATCTCGACGAGCATACAGGGAGTCGTGCAAAACCGAATTCAACTGTTTGTGCAGGCAGGGATATTGTTTTGCCGCTATCACGTCGGGCGTAGATCGGTATACGCTTATCAGGAAGGGTTAGCACGGCGGTAGCATTATTTCCGTCCGGTCGAGTCACCCACCACCTGAGGGTTATCGGTTTGCGACCGATCTGCGCTCTTCCTCGTCGCTGACTGCCGACGATCAATTTACAAATGTATCTTTTTCAAAATACATCAGCTATGCTTATAATCAACTCATCAAGACACTACATTTATCGTTTCATTTTTGCAAACATAAAAATTTTAATAGAACTTCGTCATTGTTTGGTCTGTACGATTATCTAAATCATCCAGATTTGCTCTTGAGTGGGGTCATTTGATGTATGTATGTATGCATGCATGTATGTATGTATGTATGTATGTATGTATGTATGTATGCATGTATGTATGTATGCATGTATGTACGTATGTAAGTACGTATGTATGTATGTACGTATGTAAGTACGTATGTATGTATGTACGTATGTAAGTACGTATGTATGTATGTACGTACATATGCATGTATGTATATGTGTATGTATGTATGTATGTATGTATGTACGTACGTATGTATGTATGCATGTATGTATGTATGTATGTATGCATGTATGTATGTATGCATGTATGTACGTATGTAAGTACGTATGTATGTATGTACGTATGTAAGTACGTATGTATGTATGTACGTATGTAAGTACGTATGTATGTATGTACGTACATATGCATGTATGTATATATGTATGTATGTATGTATGTATGTATGTACGTACGTATGTATGTATGTATGTATGTAAGTACGTATGTATGTATGTATGTAAGTACGTATGTATGTATGTATGTACATATACATGTATGTATGTATATATGTATGTACGTACGTACGTACGAATGTATGTATGTATGTACGTATGTATGAATGTATGTACGTGCGTACGTACGTATGTATGTATGTATAACTTTGATCGGACATTATTACCTGTTGTATTGTTTAATGCGAATCACGAGGCGGCCGATAGGAAACTGATGAAAGCATAACTAACGAGGGGTAGGAAAGTAATCTTGGAGGTATGCGCGCACGTGCCGCGACGCTTGGCGTCGCCTGATTGAAACAACGTGGATGTTTAAATTGCGAAAGTTTACGAATAAATTTGTGTGCTAAGGCACTTCTGGTCGCGCGTTGCTCTTCCACCAGGGTTTACCCTCTTTTCTTTTTTCAGGATTTACCTAATGAGCTGGCGGCCGCTCGAACAAATACAGCCGGCGCGCTTACCGCCTTTGCCCGCGTCGAAAAACGCGGATTGTTCTTTCATCGTTTTGCCATCGTAAACTTTTGCCCGTTTTCCCTCGACTTTAACCGGGTCTTACGCGGCCGCGCCCCGTTGTTCGCGATTATTAATTTCTCCGCGAGAATCGATATCTTGGAGACGAAAAGCTGAATAATTGCGTGATATTAATCTCTCGAAAGAAACTAACGAGATATTGTTGCTCAAGAAGCACGCTCCTTAGATTAATTAAAACTCCGACGGCCGCATAGTTTATGGAATCAATGAATCTTGTAATTGTTGATTACTTTATACGGTAGACGTAATTGCCTGCTGAATCAGGAAGAAAAGCCAGTTGCAGGAAAAGTGAATATCACACTGGTTCCTGATAGAATCGCGGATAGCCTTTAATTTATCGTCGAATGATCGAAAGCTAATCTCTGAGCGGTGCGAACAAGAATCGTCTAGGACTAATCCGATAGCGGCCGCAGTTACGTAGCAACGAGAGCCATTGAAGACGCCGAGAAGTTGGCAGACGAGGCCAGAGTTCGAATAGGAAGATACCGAGAGGGCGAGAGAAGGGTCGAGGTTAGTAAGTGAAACGGAGCTTGATTAACCGGCCGTCTGACCGAGCGCCTTCAGCTTCGAGCACAGGTCGAAACAGAATGGAAGCTGGCGTCGTAATGACCTCAAAGGTGCTTTCGGAGTCGCATGGAAGGTGAGTTAGTCCCGTCAGACGTCTCTTGGAATTGTACAATGTCCCTCGAGTGGTACCCACTTGGCACAACGGACCACGTTAGACAGACGATGGTAGATCAAGTGGAGATCCTTTGACGGGTGGCATTAATGTCGGTTCGAGTGCTGGATCCTTTGGATAGACATCTTACTGATCAGATGCTGCGCATTTTCTTCCTAATCTTCTGATGCTTTTACGTAGAAGATTGCGTGATCTATTTGTTCAAGTTCGATGATCCTTGGTCGATGATCCAACCAATCCAATCATCATCCTTGATGAACATCATTCTTTGTTGATGATCCAATGATACTTCAAAGCTTCAAAATATTTCAAGAACGTAAAAGTTTGATAAAATGGATGATCGTAGTGAGCGCGAATTAAGCAAAGGAATAGGAAAAACAGGGTGTTCGTCGAGGGAGGTAAGAACACGGAACAAGGATAATTGAGGAGCACGGAGCAGGAGGTCACTGTTTGTCGTGGCTAAAAGCATCGGCAATATTATGTGGATGTAGTATCGGGTGTCGTTGCGTCTAGCATGTACGTCCCCCGGTGTCCGGTTACCGTTTACGTCCCGAAGGAGCATCATCCTCCGATTTCGAAGGATAACGCGGATCTCGTAGCATCGGACGGAGATTGCGGTTGGATGAGTAAACCGTTTCCTTTTCGCCCACTCGACTCCTCTTTTTCTCGTCGCTACGATCGATAGCACATGTTTCGTACAACGTCTGCACAAGAACGGGAAGATGTTACCGGGATTGTTGCAATTTGAACGGCAATATATTCCTCTCGCGATCTTTTCGATTTCAGGAATTTTATTCTAATAGTTGTGGCTGCTTTTTTCAACTTCTTAAAATTTTTAGGGTGATTTTTGAATTTTGAGGTCCCCACGATGAAAATGTCCATCACGCCGATGGAAATTAATAAAAATCCAATTATTGCATATCGTCGATAGAAATCATTTTTATCGGGTCCTCGATGGATCTCCACGAGAGCGATTCAATCTCGCTGTCTGTACGGATCTGGGTCAAGGGTCGACCGGTTTGCTGGAAGGGAATTCGCATTTCAGGAGCATCACGTTGACGTTCTGGCAGACTTTAATCGCATCTGCACCGTACGTTCAGCGACCTGTCACTCGTCAACGAGCTCGAGCCTCGAATTCGATTTACCCGCTCCTCTCCTCGTCTCTCTTCCCGTTCGGCCGGTCATTCGTGGCTTTCCTCTCTCTCTTTCCTTTTCACGATTCCCGTTGGCGCTGAATATTCAGAAGGCGTTCGTTCGATAGATGGCTTAGCGTGGCGATAAGAGGGGAAATATCGGGGAGGGAGAAAGAAGTTGGAAAGGAGAGAAACGGGCTGGCGAGCAGGTATTATGCCCGAGAAGGCGAGGAAATTAGCTCTCGTCAGTTTTAATATCCGTTTTATTTTATTTCGCCAACGGATGCTCCGACGGACCCGTTATACAGGATGATTCACGTAATTTGCACCTTGTAACTGTTGTTAGATTCGTACTGTAACATTAGCTCGCCTGCAAATCATTCGTATATCACGATTTTATTCTTTTGTTAAATAATAAGCATCTCTGAGTAAATTGGCACTTTATTATATCAAATATGAGGTCGAGGAAAAATAATCTCAGTAAATTTCGAATGAAAGCATCTTCGAACTATTACAAATATAAAGAAAAAATGATAGGATACAAGGAGTACAAGTTTAAATCGCCCTGTATAGTCTCTTCTTTAGGAACGAAAGTAGAAGATTGGAAAGCAAAGAGAAAGCGAGAGGAACGATCTTCCAATTTCCTACGCAGGTTATTTTCCTTGGCGGGGAAATTTAATTTTCGCATTTTCCAAACTCTTCCTTCTTCACTTTCACCCTGTGTTATAATTCAAGATCTCGTGCTAGCATTGGCGTACAATCAGGAATATCTTGACACGAATTTCTTCGTTGCTAATTGCAAGCAATAATCAGTTTCATAAACTTTCACAAAACGATACTTATGATTCATCAATAAGTTCGAAATGATTCCGTATAACGGACACTTTGGAATCGATTCTGAAAGGATCAGTCCACGTGTTCGAAAGTTTGTTCGGTATAATCTTCGCGTTATCAGCAAAGGTACAGAGGAAGTTGGTTTTCATTCGCGTGCAGTGATCGCGTTACGCGTCGCGAACCTTCGTTTATTCGGCAAACGAGGAGGCAACCGACACGAGTGTCGACGTTGAAAGACGAACGAGGCGTATTAACGAGAAACCAACGAAGTCTTCTCGGGACGGTTTTGAACCGAGTCTGAATTCGATTTTCCATCCTATCTCGCCCCGTTGCCGCGAGTAGTTAGCATAATTCTGTTTATGAAACTCCGCGGCATTTTCTCCCTTCGCATTTTTACCCTTCGTATTCGCGAAATTTTCATCGTTGACGCGCGGTTCGTCGCGCACAAAAGACGAACAGCCACGGTTAACCCGACGCGACTGTTTCCATGCTGCAATCACCGTCAATGAGGTGTAACTACCGGTGTAATCGAATTCCATTCGAAGCCAGAGCCCGGTATTAATTCGATCAGCAACTTTCCAAAGAACTACCACCGTCGAATTTCCATTTGTCGCGCAGTTGCGGTCGCTGTAAACACGTCCGCTGCAAACGGCAATTTTAGGGGGAGGGATTCGTAGTTTGACAACTATCGTTGATTAACGCGCTAATATTACGAATTCGATTCGTACCGGCTTGATTTACAATGGCAGATTAACGAGACACCGTTGGTTTAGAAAGCTCGCTCTTTTGTGTTAAATCCTTTTTACCGGATTCGTATTGCGGGTCGCAAAAGTTATTTGGGTAATGGTATCGGGTTTAACGAGAAACATCATTACGATATAATTAATACAAAGTCCACTTTTCGCTGTAATTATAATAATTCCAAAGCGATTTTGTATAAAATACGTTAACTTTACCGCAATATTGATTTCAATGGACCGGCGGCAGGCGCCAGTTAATTTCGGTTATATTTGCATGTTTTATGCGAGCGTATATTTCCTGCAAAATGTGCAAGTCTTTTGTGCTACCGCACCGTTTCGCTGAAAATGTTTATCCGAATAGTAAATACAACGAAATTCTTGTACATTATCGTGCACACGTTCGATCCACTCGCACTGCCTTAGCGTCAATTATCTGCCATTAGTTTCGGTATACTCGTATCGCTAAATGCACAGCGTATGCAAGATTCTACGTAGCCGTCCGAAGGGCGAAGGCACGCAGCCACAATTCCCAAGGAAGCAACCCTCGTGGTCCCAGAGCCATCCGCAAGTAGCACAGTCAGTCGATAACCGAAGGAATTCGATGCCCCCGGAAGACGATCTCGTCGTCATGCACATGAATCCTCCGGTCCAAACGCCAGGAGAGTAGATCGGCGAAATTGCCAACGTTACGCCAATAATTCGCGAAATGCAATTGCTCTAGGAAGGGCCGAACCAATATGCAGGTAGCAGAGGTACCCGGTGATGCTCGTCCACGGGAACTGGCTCTGCGGTCCACGAAGATCCGTTCCCTCGAGTGCGGTTCGCATACTCGACATAACATAACCCGCGTAACGTTGCATTAGCTTCCATTTATACATAGTGCCGTCAACCTACGCTCGGATGCATGTACACGTTGTAATTTGTGCAATACAGGATTATTCTTTTTGGTATAAGAATGACTACGGTATTTGAAGAATCTACACACCTAGTCCGTGGCGATATAACGAGAGTCTACTGAATTATGCACGCCAGAATCCTAGAGTTCTAATCCCATTTCGGTGCAGTTTCGCAGTCTGGATTACCCTAACCGGCTATAATTACGTCATCGTCATTGTCTGCTCGCATACATCTTCTCTGAATAGTAGAGAAGGCAGCGTTGCCACCCTTGGCACGCATCGAGTCCGTCTGGTTTTTGCGGGTGGCTCGTTTGCAAAAGGCGCGCAGATTGCACGCGCATAATCGCCGGTCTCCGCGTGCGCGAATTTCGAGTCAAAATTGCACACACCGTGTATCTCGCTGTCTCTCTTTCTCTTGTTTATTCCGTGCACCTGCGATTTTGTCGCGGACCGGTTAGATACACCCCATTCACCGTTGAATGTGTGTAGCCAAGCTCGTTACGTTTTCATTCGTGTACTCGAGGCTTTCGCGCGATGGTCGGTCGTTCACCCGGCGAGTTTTTGTCCCCCGCGGCTTTCACCGCTCGTAATTGGGGAAAGAAAATCGTCAACGGTTGCGTGGAACACAGACCTGCTGGAAAAATGCGACGAGTGTCTCGGAAGAAGGCGACTCCTTCGCGCCGTCTGCTGGAAATCTTATCTACGTACAAAACTACAGAATATCGTTCCAGTACGATAGTACTTCTTTTCGATTTCAAGGAATATTTCTGTTAACAAACATTTTTCCAAAGAATTTTTGTGCTTCGCCACATAATTTTATCGGGTAACGTTGGAGTAGTGTTGGAGACAAGAGGTTAACAACAGAGAAGTTGCAAGAAGGATCGTGAAGTAGGGAAGAAACGACGCGGAGAAAGGTGAACGTCGTCAGGAACAATTATACCAGGAGTAACTGACGTTCAAAGACTGACAAGCAGCACGAAGATCGCAACTTTCCGCGACACCCGGAGTTAAATCGACGTCACCCACGCACACGTACACGCGTCCGTAGACAGGTAGAGGAGAAAATCTGTTGGTTGTCTCCGACGTCTGGGACGATCCCGAGCACCCATCCTCGACACCCGACATTCGCTCTTGTCGCGTTGAATGCTGTCTCTCCTGACGGCCTGTCATCACCAATTATAACCCATTCAGGACTGCCACGGGTTAAATTACCCATAGACCAGCGTCTCACCCTCCTTGGTATCCGTCGCTACGTATGTACAGAGAAACAACGAGCATGATTCACTGTTCCCCGGTCTCCCTGAGCGCGCAACCTCGACGAGGACCCCTCCGAAATTACCGGCTGATGGACGTTGCGAGAGGTGCAACTCTGAATGCACGTATGCACCGGAGGTGCATTTCGAGCCACGACAACCGTCCTCCGCTTGTCTAATGGCCGCCGAGGATGGTCACAATGGACCCTTGATTACGCTCGGCTACGGGAACGCGGCTTTCAAAACAAACGTTGGCGAAAAACGAGGGCTCATGTTCGGAAACGCGTGCTATACTTTATCCGTATCGTAGAACTTTGAAAGGTCAGAGCGCGGTCGGAATAGGAACTAATTTCTCCGGTAAATATAAGAAAAAGGGGTGACCGAGGGTGAAGAGGATTTTTGTCTTCTCTTAATTACCATCCGTTCTTCGGTCCAAGGCTCAACCGTGTTTTCCGGTCACTTCCAGAACGACGGCCCTCGTCCAGGAGGATCCTTACGGAACGACCCTGGCATGAATAAATCGTTCCCTCCTCGTTCGCTACCTACCCCTTTCCATCTAGCACGATTTTAATTTCGCGCCTTTAGTCTCGGCTGTCTTTCCAATGGAGGTTTGATCGATCTCGAAATAAACGATCACGCAGCTATGGAGGAAAGTGGTGGAACCAATTCGATTCAACGGGGTACGTTAATCGATACGAGTACCGTGTTACTTTCCGAGTGTCGTGTTGTCGTATCAAACGAACGTCGAATTAAATTGTCATTGGTACTAATGAAATACGTTTTGCTGACATTTTACGTAGTATCGGTGCAATCGAATCATTGCAAGGTACATATTAATTTCAAATACGAAGCTCTCAGGCGATTAATACGCATTATCGGTATTTCAGAATTTTCGATGTATGGCTAATATCAAATTTTTTATATCAAAGTATTTTCAATAAAAATCGAGAAGCTTACTGATTGTTTATCTCAGACTTTAATCAAAGCAGACTTCGTCTAAAGAAAATAATCGAGAACAGTCTGAAAAATCCTATAAAAGCGCGAAACCACGAGCAGGATTTACACCGCGAGCGCTAGAAAGATTTAATTCCTGGCTGTTGGAGGGCCTTTAACAGCTGCCGCAGCGGCGACCTTCTTGTTTCTTACAACGGCTGCGTTCTCTGGTAATATCCGTAAGTGCATCTCGCGATTTTCTTGCGCGTGCACTTCTTACCAATGTCACCGGCGTAGAAAGGAAGCCGCCGCGAGAAAAGAAAGAAGGCGGAAACGTCGTACGTTTCCAAGGCAGCCGAGCTACAGCGTTAACAAGCAATGACTGCAACGACGCCATCGTCGACCGAGCCGACGAAGACGAGACGCGTAACGGGCGGAGATGCAACGGTGAGCAGAGCTAGGCCAGACGACGGCCACTCTACATAATTGCTAGCTATTGTACGCGCACCCCGCTCCTTTCGAATTTCCCGCTTCTGGGGCCACCGTATTTTTTACAACACCCTCTGTGGACTCTGGAATTGTTCAAACGTCGAATGGGTCTCTCGTGACCTACTGGAATATTGCGGACTTAAGTCGAAACGGGGCAAAGGAGAAAGGGTATGTTTCGTCTGGGGCATTCTTTTCGAGAGGGCGAAAATTTCTAAAGTTCAACGTTTCTGAATGATCAAATACATCTGTGTATTTCTAGACTTGTAATTTCTCGAGCTTGCAAATTACGAGTGATCGAATTTCTAAATACACAAGTTCTAATACAATAAAATTATTTTGTGTTTCCTTTCTTCTAATGTTGAATCGTTCGCAAGGAAGATCAGAATTGGCGAGAAAATGGCATATAAGTTGTGAATGTCGTATCGTTCCGCGAGGCGGGTAATCGGATTTCCGTCGAATAAACGGCCGTCACCGGAAACAGGAATGGAAAGGGATTCGGTAACCGCTTGTTTGCCATACGAAATAACCGGGGCTTGTTTGTCAGGCATCGTGTACAAGCCGAAACTGTGACGACGCCGGAGGTGGTTGGTAGGATGGGGGTAGAGGCGTCACGGAGAGAAGACGCGGAAGGAGGATGGTTAAAGTTGGTCGAGAAACGAGGTGGATAGATGGAGGATGAGAGAAAAGCGAAGTGCTCATGCAATGCAGATCGTTAAAGCATCCCCCCGTTGAGCTGGTGACCCGAATGTGGCTTACGGAGACAAAGTGCGGGCCAGAAAGGTGGAGTGAAACAGAGGGAAAAGGAAGCGGATCGGAATAGTAGCCTGTCCGTTTCATCCTGCTCCTCTTTCTCGCGATTCTATGTTTCCGGTGTACATCGTCCGGAATCTGTGCCGCAGCAACTGGAACGCTAGCAAGGAATGTCCTTTTTTTACTCCCTGGAATATCCCTGCGGATGTTTATCGTTATTATCGAGAACTTCGAGCGATTCGAACCGGAGACTGGAATTAACATCGCTGGAAGAAAAGGTAGTTCCGTTTGGGGTGAAAAACTTTTCTTTTTCTTATGGACGACATCGTTAGGTTTAACTCGGCCAACGTTATTTTTGCGATTCGATGCTTAGCGAACCGTGGCCGTTCAAACGACTCGTTCCGGAAATGGGAAGGGTAGCTGCGAAAGCACGATAGAGGGTTAATTTCATTTCCATCGAACGACTCAATGGGCTATACGATCGCTGGCTTGTAGAGTCCTATAAATTCTCGCGAAGAAATGAACGCGAGTTTTACGTTAATATAGTGGAGATTCGATTGAAACCGTGTTCGATTAGATTATAACACATTATGTCTCTTCCACTTGTATTTCGTTATTTCGCAATAGAAACCTCTCTTCCAAATTTCAAGATGGTAAGTCAGACTTATTGTCAGACCGCGAAAGGTTAACGCCACCGATATTGGGCGGGCAGGTGCGTTTTTTCCGCGCACAGTCGCGGTTTTCCGGCTCCATTCAGCTTCTATTCAGTCGGATCGAGGCGTCTAGGCGTTTCAAACACCTCCGTCTAGACGTATCCATACCACCACGAAATACTTACCGCAGAAAGGCGCAAAAGCTGCCAATAGCCGGCGAAACGGTGAAAAATATAGGTTAGATTAGACGAAAGAGGCATCGCTAGGGAAAAAATGCAATGCGGAATCTTTATTCTGCTTTCATCCCACTTTTCGTCCATTTCCATTCGATTACTGCAACACGCGGGAGTTCTCGACGTGGAGGAATTTTCTTTTAGATTTTAAAGCTCGCTCGTTTCTCTTCTCGGTCGGGGATAAGGAAGACAAACGGGAGAAAGAGGGACTATCTGTGGCCGGTTCTCCGGTATCGATATCTGGAGCAATCGTCCCTCAAACGTTCGCTTCCGGACGAGAGAACGCTTGTATTGATCGGAGTTGAAGGATCAGTAAATACGATTATGATATTCGAGAATGTGGGAATTTGAAGATTAGGTTCTTTCAATGGCTTGGACAACAGAGTGAACCCTCGTAATTTTTCCTATGAGATATCTTTGACACCCGTTCGCACGTGATCGACATACGAATGGGACTCGTAAAATCGAGGAACGAGTGCGAAATCGATTCTAAACACCTCCCAGTCCCATCGCGATAATAACATCGCTGTAACAATTCCCAGATCGATAATTCAAGTCCAGGTATCGTTACATCCATTCACAATTTGTCGCGTGCAACGATTAGCCGTCGCGCTGGGCCGATTCCGTGGTTGGCGAGGCAGAGATCTGTTCTCGGGACGGTAACGGCTGGTCCCGTTCGCGTGGCCGTTTAAAACAACGACGTCGAATTATCGCGAATTGGCCTGGAACGGCTGCGACGACGTCGCCGCATCGAGTCGAGCAGGAAATAGCGTTCGAGGCGGGAGGGAAAGAGCGTGTATCACGGCGATGGAACGAGTACGAGAGAACGCCGAGATGGGAGAACACGGCTCTGATTAGCATACAAACTACGCGTGGCCGTGTTGGTTCTCCGCGTTTGTTCGGGCGCTGGTGCGCGTGTGCCTTGTGCATCGACGAGAACACGCGAATACGGGGTGTCCAAGATCGTGATTAAAAGCTACGCGAGATTTCGATCGGGCCGAGCGTTAACCCGCAGCTCGTCGGGAGACAATTTTTCATCCTCGTTCGGCACAGGATTATGAAACGGCTCGTTCTAACGAATAACGGGGTTCCGTCGTCGACGAACGAACCACCCGTTAAACGGTCACGATTTTGCGGGGCAAAGCGTGTCTTGGCTCGTTTGGGAATCGGGGAACGAGGAAAGCAACCGCCACGGGACCGAACATCCCGAGGAGAAAGAAGTCGAACGAAGAAACGGGGAGAAGAGAGATGCCACCCACAAAGTCCGACAACTCGGAGCAGAGTGTTGCGGAGCGGTAACACTCGAGATACCGTGCTTATGGGCCACGATAATGGCCGGCTATTACGATAAACCGAAAAAACGGGATACAACAGAGACTCGGTTGTGCAAACAGACGCTGCTCTCGAGCACCATGGAAACAAATTATCCGCGCGGACATTTGGTTTGATCCGGTGTGCGGCTGCTAAAAAAGAGCCCGCGAAAACCTCGTTCTTCCCTCACCGACGATGTTGCGCAGCAAGAAAGCCGTGATTCCCGAACAGAGCAAAAATCGAGCGAAACGATCGCGAAGGCGCGAATGCAAGAAGCAGCGACGCTCGAGATATTACCGAGAACGATGATGACCGGCTATTACGATAACCGAGCGAAAAGAGGGTCAAACAGGGCCGGCATTGTTGCGACTAGTGGACCTTCGAGAGCTTTGTCCCGATAAAAATACGACGAGCCTCGTGGATCCTGAATGCGGCCCTCTGTGCGATCCAAAATCGTCTTGGCCCAGTGCCGATCCCTCGGACAGAGTTCATCGATCGATGCCTTTTTGCCTGCTATGTACACGAAATTAGTTGCACGCAAAATAGCAACCAGTGAGCAAGGTTGCAAACGGTAAAGTAGCGGAGGAGCAACTATGTGACTACTCGTGACAAGCCCATGGGAATAAAAACTAAAGACTCATTAGGGCAACTTGCTATTATTAGAAATCCGTCGGATTCCAATGAAAGAGTAAAGAACAACTGTAATGGTTTGTGCAAAAGGATCCGTAGAAAGAAGGGACTCGTTCAGTGGCTCCTGAACCATACTAAAATAGGCCAGTGAATAAGTGGGCGTACGTCGAGTCGGTGTTACGCGCCGCCAACGACGGAACAGCGGCGTTCTGATAATCTCTGGACATGGACACGGTAGCTGCACCGGGACACCCTCTTTTGTGCCCTCGTAAGCTCGCTACGAGATCAAGCCTCGTACGAGGAAGAAATATGCATCTACAGTGGTAACGTGGCTCGAAGATTTACGCGGTACCGCGTTCTATTCTGACACCGCGTTGTAATAAAAACGCGATGAGACAGATAGGCACGTTTCCGCGAGCTTGCATCGAGAAAGTGGTTAAACCAGTTTATAAATTTTTGTGGGTGTAAACTTGTAAAACATAACCTAAATTTCCAATTCAGCGACTGACATTTCTCTCCGTATAACCCCATTTACAATCGTTTCTTTTCTTTCTTATCCCCCGTACCGTGGGAGAGCCTCGATGGCCACTCGAACCCTTGAAATATAGTTACAACCCGAACGACCTCGGACCTCCAACACCTTACGACGTCCGGCGGGAATGAAACCTAGACTTTATTGCCGCGAAGACACTAGTGACAATCCCGGGGATTTTAAACATCCGCCTACTCCTTTCCCTTGTCAAATATCGATCGAAGATGTACGAATAGAGGAGATTAGAGTTATACTCACTTCCAGAAGACGACGGACACGATCGCTGCCATCAGCAGGAGTACCACCGCACAGGTGATGATCAGCGCGGTGCTCTGCAACGATGGGTTCGTGTGGTACGACGCATCGATCATCTGCAACCATTATACATTTTCATTAGACACATTTTACCAACTGCTAACATCGATACGAAGAACATCGCGCAAAGTCTAATTATCATTGAACATGTATCAGTGTCACGAAGTTGTAGATCTACCGCTTTATCGATCAGGTTTTTTCGCTGGCCATTCGGTATCGATAAGCTACGAGAAGAGAAATAGAAGTTCCCCGGAATATTGTGCTACGTGTCGTTTGGCGTCCGTCCAAGGGAAGCAGCATTTATCAAAGGTTTCTCCTTCGCGACTACGTTCGCCTCGATGCGATCCTCCCTCTGTACGCCCGCGTATAAGTCGTTCTTTGTCGAGCATCATCCCTCCGACGCGGTTTTCCGACGCACTTACCAGCGAGCGGACTCTTCTCGCGGTGGCTCATCGCTCATCATTACAGGGATATTAATGGCGTCGGCTAATGGATTCAGCCGAGAGCTTAGCAGTCAGAATTCTCTTCTACCTCGCCCCGTTATTTCGCGCGCGCTACAATTTCCGAAATAAAGCCAACCACGATGATGATGCATCGTTCCCGGCGCGATTTTCCTCCTAAGATTCCGCGATCGTCTTTCCAGCTCGAGATTGCCAGTTCACGCAACCGGGAATAAAAACTAGACCCTTACCTCCGAGTCCCTTTTACCGAAAACCGAGCGAGAGACGTCCTGTTCGGTGAAACCGCGAGACTGTGGCCAACCGGACAGGTCCGAGACTCTTCCTAGAAAACGGAGAATTTACGGACTACGGGGGAAAAGGGCTGCACCGATCCTCCGAATTCCCACGATCTTACAATTCTACTCGGAAAATACTCCGAGTCACAATTTTTCAAACATAGCAGCTTAAAATTTTGGTAAAGCGTCTCCATTAAAGATGTTCTATCTGTAGAATTCTGTTCTAAGAGCTGAAGTTGCCAAATATTTGCAAACGTTCGAATCAGAAAATTTCCGAAAGTCTTGCAGAGAAGGGTTGCAGAGGAATGAAAAACAGGAACAGGTGCAGCGAAGCGGACGTCGAAGACGCTGTTCAATTAGCGCGATCAAAACCCGGCAAACAATCACGAGAGCTTCCCAGGAATCGCGAACAAAGCGAGCCATCTATCGTTGTTATGCCTACGAACCATGATGAGCAACTTGAACAGGCATCGCTCGAGTGCCGGGTAGTGTATTCTCAAGCCGAGAAACCATACGTTTCCGCGCGTAGTACGGACTACTTACGATCGTTTCGACTCAACATCGTGCACCGTCGGACACAGAAACCTGTAACTCGACTCCGGATCCAATTAATGGAATCCTAGAGGATAATCGAACGCGCGTGGCCTCTACGAACGCAATAACGAGCGTAAATTCCCGAGCGTCGAGGGTTGGAATCGGGGGTGAACGGTGATCTCATCTTGTTCTTCATTTCTTACGAAAATGAGTCACGATTCAGAGCCCTTATAAATACTCGATAGCGCGATTGGATTCGTTAATGATGCAGATACTCGCGGAAAGGAGACTTAACGCATCGCAGTGAAATTGATCGCAATTGACGACATAGTTTAATATTATAGAACTGGATATCAATTTTGTTAAATAAGATCGGAGAAAATCGAAATAAAAACTGGTAACACACTTTTAAATACAAACTAGTTATTTAATATTGAAAATAAATACACATTTTAACTTTAAGATTAACTAATTCAGGGATTACTTTATCGTATACCAATTACATCGCGAATGTTTACATTATATGAATAACAAGAAGGAAGTGCATTTTTCAATTATTTCTGTTTCTAACACCGTACATTTCTAACACTGATTTCTAACATCGTACATTTCTAACAAGATGACAAGCTAAATTTATTAATAATTTAACAAATTTAATTATGTAACATTTCACGCCGTCGGTCAATCAATTAATCCTTCTTTCTGTCAGGTTTCAAAAAGTTATAATTTTCCGAAATAATGTAAATAAAGCGTCAATAACGGTGTAAAAGTTACAGCACAATGGAAGAGGATTTTTGCAGCAGAAATAAATGGGGAATAGGGGTAATGAGGTTTCCATTATGCCGAGGCTATTGTTATCGAGAAAACGATTTTGAAAATTTCGTGGTGCAAGCACTTTACCATAGATCATCGGCGAAATCACGATCCTCGGACGCGTGTCCGTCAATGCAAATTACGCACTCGATCACGACCGGTCTCTCGATCCGATTTCCGGCAACTTTGAAGCGCTCTCGCGCCACCACCGACGGATAACGTGTTACGCGTCGGTGTACACCTGAAATCGGGAAGCTGTACATCAATTAAACGGATGCTGGCCCGCATAACCCCGATCGATCGATCGATCCTAGAATTCTCCACCCGCCGAACGGGTCAACGATATCGTCGCGATATTGTTTATGGATCGATGGCCAGCCTTCTGTTCGTTGACCGCTATCGTCCGACTCGATATTCGCGTTATTCGTTCCGCGAAATTCCTCGCGAAAAACGAAACGTAAAAGTTGCACATAGCTCACCGTTCTCTAAATCCAAAGCCTCCGTTTAATCATTATCACTGCGACGCACTAAGGACTAAGAGTTCCCCAGGCAAAAATTCCAGTTACGCCAATGAGAGTCATTATAAATTACCAAGAATCGATAGCGGCCTAATCGGTGCAATTTACGCGGAATAACATTTATGCTCATGGTAGCTGAGTGTCCCAAAATGGTTATTATTCTGCTCTGAACGTTGTTTATGCACATTACGGGCATACACGCGTGGAAACATTCGTACGCTCGTTAATCCGCCACCAATGTCGACGAGAACAACGTTTGTTTGTTTTATCATCTGTAAAAGCCGCTCGTTAGTAGCCAGAAGATCAGTGACTCGCCCCATTGTATCTCAGAACCTATGTGCATTACGCGCTATTCACAGATATCGCATGTTTTCATTGAAGCGATGTATCATATGCAGTTTCTAATTGGCCGCTTAACCCGCGTTGTTCGTATTTCAAACGATGCAGACAGACAGCAACGCAATTAAACGTGGACCTTTTCATTTCCACTCGTGAAAATTACCTCGGAAAATCTTGGCAGTCGGCGATACGAGTGCCAGGTTTATGTCCTCGGCTTTTGCGACAAAAAAGCTTCCACTCGTTATTACCTGCGGTTAATATGCACATCATGCTCCTTTATCGATCAACTCATTTTTTCATTAACAGATTTTAGTCATTTTTATGCGCCAGACCGGGGGAGCTTGCAAGGATTTTATTTTGAACCATACTCCTTTCACATAGGTTATTTTAAGGGGTAATTAATTTTAGCGACGAAATGCAACGTCGACGGGATTTGGTAACTGTTTCTATCGCAGGACAATAAGATAGGAGGATCAACCTTGAAACGAAAGGGAGCAGAGTAGTGGGCGTCGTGTATCGCAGGTAGAGCAGGAATATATCAGATCGTTCGGCGACGCAAAGGCGCCTCGGTAGTTTTCGTTTCGGGCTCTCCCGCGTAGGCACAAACGGTTTCGTGCCATCTTGATTTCGTGGCATCGTCTCTCGATTAATTAGCGTGCCGTGGTTAATGAAGCCCGGGCTCCGAACAACGGGGCAAAGGGGAGTTCGAGGGTTCGCGGGGGCCACAAAGGGTGCGGAGAAAGAGAAGCATCTCGACCCTGTGGATGGAATCGATATCTGGTAATGCGATCTCTGTGGACGAGTAACGTGGGATATTATGTTCGGCGAATTGTTTGCGAGAGAATAAAGATTCGGCTTCCATTTCGCGTACATTAAATGTTCGCGTGTAACGTGTATATTTTAACGTCGCGTTCCGTGACGTATTCTCCCGTCGCGCCGCTTAAAACGGCTACTACTTTTCCAAAAAGCTTCTCCTCATTTATCATGCGAATGATTCAGCAACGGAACACCGGGGCCAGTCGAAATTTCACTTGATTCCCCCACGGTTATTAATGGATTCACGTCGACCCTATAATTTCGCGTTCGACAGCGAAACCACCCCCGCGATTTTAGCTTCGAGACTAAATATTGCCTCGCGTCTGATTGCGTCGGTTTAAAAACTTACGCGATAGGAAATCACAGAATTCGCAAATTTTCAAAGTCGCACGTATACTGATACGTCCGATCGATACGGTAATGGAATTTGAGGAGATTCTCAGGTTTTTTCTTGCGAATCGCAACAGTTGAGAAATGTCTCGTAGCCAATGTTCCCTGTAAATTAGCTGTTGGTCGGAGGCAGGTGAAACGAGAACGAAACACGGTCGGAACAATAGAAACGCGGTCGTGCCCACGGATAAAAGGGAACGATCGATGTCGAACGGTGATTGGAAAGCAATAAAAAGAAGAAAAAGGGAAATGGAAAAATAACGGAGAAATATTTGCTCGATAAATAGTCGGGGCCAGTTGATTCGAAACAACGGATCGTGTCTCTCCGGAGACAATGGAAAGCGATTCTTTCGGTAAGTGTGTAGAATTTCTGAAAAATAAATCCGTGCGCCGTTCAATCCTCCGAAGACCGGTACAGTGCAGATCAAAGAGGGAAAGAATCGTCAGGGATTCAGCGAGGGTGCGTCGGATAGAATCGTTGCTCTAACGAGACGATTTTCAATAGGGACAATTTCGGCCAGAAACGCACGGTAAACGTGCCGCTCGTGACCCAGCGGGTTCGGACACGCGGTGATCGAACATCATCGAGTCCAGGTCGTTCCGGTTTGCTAACGATTCGTTACGACGCGAACACGTAAACTCTTGGCAGCAGTGTGATGGCGTAACGCATGCAAATTTCTGAACAAATGCGTAATTAGCGTGTCCCAGTCGAGCGGAGACGTGTCCCGTTGCGGACTGTCGACAGCGACGATAGGAGAGGAAGCGACCGCGAGGGTGTATACGCTGCTCGCAGAGTTGTTAAATCAACGAGACGATTTTCGATCGACCGATCCGAGGGCCTACTCTCGTCTCTCGCTATTGTTACGAACGTGCCGGCCATGCTAATGTGTCCCTGGCAAATCGAATGTTTTACGGCCTCGTGAATGTTCATACGAGCTGGAAAAGGGGACCCTCGCCCCGGGCATATTTACGAGGGGTTCCATGAATTGTTCAAAAGAAACCTTTCCTTTAATATTTTAACTCGATCTTAATGTACACCGTTCATATTTTATTCGAAAATAGAAATGGAAAATTAGTCGATGCTTTGCAAGCTCTAAGAATGATTCCGAGAGCTTCGGTTGGCCGAACGAAACCCTTCGTAGGAAAAGGTCGTTTCCCGGGGTGACTGTTGTTTATTTGCCGGCGCAACCTCGTCGCAATCCCTCTCGGGTTCTTCCTTTTTTCCATTTCTGCAGATTCGCCCGGAGAAACAGCCGAGACAACAACGAAGACGCGTAAAATCCGTGCACGTTGTTTCTTTCTTCGCGTTCCAATAAAAGAACGCGTACCCGTTTTATTGCCGCTGTTTTCTCGGCCGCCAACGGGAAGTAGTTCATAAATATTTGATGCGCCTAATGGAATCTCATACAGCGTGCGCAAGCTCGCCGCTCTTTACGCTTCGATCGGCGTCCGAACGGGGAACGGGTGCCAAGCGGATCGTTGTTTTCGCTTGTCGCCGGGACACGCTCCCGTTGCCCGCCGCGCCGCCCTCGATTAATTCCTCCTCTCTGACGCTCGATTTGTGGCAAATGCGTCGGTCTATTTGCGCGCGGATCGTTTCGATGCCCGACGATAAAAGCGTATTTATTGCTAGGGGTCATGCAAAAATCCTCCCTATCGATGCTCGTTGAAAAATGAAATATTTTTGATGTATATCTTTCACCGACCGCGTTAACCGTTACACGGTTACCTGATGGACGACAGCGTTCTCCGAACAGAGGGATGCTCGCATGTCGAATCACGATTCAATGACGAAACGATATTTTTATTCCGGTTATGATAACATGTGGACTGTGCTCGTTTCTCTGTTTTTGCTATTTCGTTTTTCTACTACGTTTCGCTGTTTGTTTAACAAGCTAACAATGCTACATTTGTTTAATCACGAGAAACAAGAACCGATACTTTTTGCCATTTTGTACCTTCGAATTAATATGCAATGAGATTCCAACCCTTTGCGCTCGAGAGGCTCCGCTATAATATTTTTCAATAATTTAGTTGCTGTCTGTAAATAATAAAATTATTTTCGAGTGCAAAGGACTAAGTTTACGGTGTCCCGAGATAATGGAGGACTTCTGTTCTCCGAGGGGTTGAAAATCGCTGGTAGGCTCAGAGAGGGCAAATGACAGAGATTATACGCGGGAGGATCGTTTAATGACGCTGGTATCAACATTCCGGACGCGCTTTAATATCGGCGCGTCGATAAGTCTCGTAAATCATTCGGCCGCTAATGGAATTCGACCGTCAAAGACTACGCTTTTACGATCGAGGCAGGTTTCAGCGTCGCGACGTCGACTGCTTTGTCGCGTTCAGGACAGCGTCTGAAATTGCCTGGCGATTTTCGACCGTTCGAACACCACGATGCTTTTGATAGCTTCTTTTATAGCTTGTTCGTTGGACAACACTTTATTCCCTCCGCTGTTGTACAAATTACCGTACATAATTTTTGTTTCAAACTTTACACCTTTTATAGCATCTCGGGACGATAAAAGAGGGACTGTAATCTTTGATCGTTACACAATTTGTAACTTGCGCTTTTTAATATGACTTCCTACTCTGACGCACTCGTACCTTGGCTGCTATCAATTTTACTCAAATTTTTAATACGTTTCAATTTGGAGTTTAAGTCCAATTATAATTTGCATAGTCAACAATTGAGTAATAACATATTCAAATAACATTTCAATCTTTTTGTCTATTTTAATGTTATAGCTTAATCGGACTGTTTTGACTGACGCACCTGACAAATAAGTCATAGTGCAACTGACAACGGAAATTATTTTCTGCAGATGCATTCTCAATAAGAAGTTTGGATTCTTGCATCTCGATTAACGAAGAGTCCTTGGCACAACGTCTCCAAGATCGCCGAGATGGCGCATTATTGCGAGGAGACGGCAATTCGAAAAGCGTATAATATTTGGCCCCCCTCCCGAAATGGCGCAATATCATAGGGGATGACGGCGAGGCGAACAGTCGTCGGCGAGGGTGGGTATACAAGATGCGGAATACTATGGTAGGAGTGTTTAACGACACGGACAGCAACATTCCGGACGTGCTTTAATATCGCCTACCGTTTCATTCGGTACAAGCGACGTTTCGGATGTACCGTCGAAAATCCACTCACCCTATCTCGTCAGCGGTCGTACGAAAACCGTCAACCCTTCCACGGCCACGTGGCGCCCGTGGGGTAAATTGTTTTTGATATTTGAAACGGAACGAACGCGGTACCGCTTCGCTGAACGAGCACACCCCTTCTTTTCCCCTTTTTCGAAACCCCTGTCCCTAGCCTCTGGCCACCTTGCGTTTCAACTCTTTTCATTGTTTATCCGAATGAAAATTTACTTTTGGACAATAGCGTTTTCAAATTCACTCACCGTTTTGAATTTCAATGTTGATTGTCTACGTAAAAACTCGTGGACAATGAAGCTTTAACGTACAATAACTTTCCATTAAAACGTAGAACCAAGTTTATCGAAAATCTTTCGAAAGATTTCGAGATCGATTCGGCAAATTTCTCGTGAAAGTTCGAACGAAAAAGTAATATATTCCAGAATGTACGAAGATTAATTTATACAAGGGGACGCAAAATGGAAAAACTACATATATTAAAGCTGCGTGCATTCTCATAAGAGTTGAAACATTCTTCGGACGCAAAGGACGAGGCAAAATGAAAAGGGAGTCACAAAACCAACTCATCGTCGTGCAAAAATATTATTCGACCGAGATACCGGGGTAGCTTGAAATATTCTCCGAAAGATTGAATTTCGCGTCAGCGAAGGACGCAGGTAGGGGGATGAAATTTTCATCTAAAAAAAAGAACTCGTTATCCGGTACGTCAGCCAGCGGCGAGAATCAGCTAACGCGACATTAATATTCCCGGGGTTTATTTCGAGCAATATTCGTGTCCCGGGAAAACAAGCTCGCCTCCAAACGAATTAATTATAGTCCACCTTAAAGTCGTGACCTCGGTTGTTACACCGACCCCGCTTTTCCCGTAATATCGTCTTTTTTCCATCTCTTGCTAATGTTACTCGTTTCTCGCTGTGAGAATAATCGTAACGCCGAAATAATATACTCGGATAACGAGGTCGATTAATAGGAAAGCTTTCGTGCATTGAACTCCGATCGAACGAGATTGAACGGGGTAACGTTACTGGAGGTGTACAGTGTTATTCCGAGATCAGAATTTTATAGGCAGCTGGGGTGGAAAAGATTTTTATCGCGTCTTGCACTATTACGTTAGACTTCGCACTGGATTATTACACGTTAGATTACTACGCATTGAATTACCACGTATCATACTAATAGACGCGTAAGACTGCTATATTTTCAATTTTTCACACTTCGAAATTCTTCACCATCCCAATGGAGAATTAGGGATCGGTACAGAGAGCGTTAAGCTCACAGTTAGAAGTGTTTGGTCCAGTGGAGTATCTGTTGCCGATATTGACAGAGGTAACGCGTCGTTTAGTGGGTTAGTAGCTCGAGCAGCATAAGGAGCGTTTCCACGTTACCCGAAGATAAACTCATCCCTTCGATGCGTTTGGTTCGCGGTTTCCGTGGCGCATTTGCGAACGGATCAAACGGTTCTCGAAGCAGGCGTAAAGGGAGCAAGAAAATTACGCGGAAGGAGGGTTAAAGCCGACAACATTGTTCAGGAGAGATTAAAGGTAAAGCCACCGGGATTTCCTCTTACAACCACGACGAAACAAAGCGTCGGATGTTTCGGCGCCGCTAGTCGAACGTTCGTTGAATCAGTTTCTGAGGGGATCAAGAGACGCTCTTCTTTTTCCGACGTTTCACGGAAGATGAATTTCCAGCTACGAACGAGGTTAGCCGAGATTGACGTTGAAACGATGAATCAGCGAGAACGACATTTAAATAATGGCCACCTGCGCAGTCGGGCGACAGGAAAGTCGAGGGAAACGATGGCCACGTATGCTGGTTCGCGAACTTCACGAATTCTCTTATGAAACTGTGTCGCTTTTTGAATCGCGGCGCGATTAGGAATTTCGGGAACCGTAATTTTCTGGCTGGGTTTTTCATGCAAATATGAATGGAAAATTTGTAAAAACCTCCCTTAGATAAATCGATGTACAGTTGTTTACCTGTGAAGATGGTACGAGCATTGAAAGAAAATATTGTCTCAGAAATATTGCTGCTCTGTTTCTCTTGATTATCTGTAAAATCTTCGGCGTGTAACTTCTTGTTTCGTTCCTGGCTAATAAGGTTTGTATAAAGGAAAATTTGCGATACGGTGATCGCGTAAGTTTCGATCAGGTTCGTTAGAAGAATAGTTTGAGGCGAATTCGAGATCGAGGCGTGGCAAGCTTTCGATTACGTTCGAGGAAGAAAGGAGAATGGTTGAATTCGTCGTTTAATCCGGCGGTTGTTCGGAGGAATATTATGTGCGACGCCCGAAATGGAATAGGATCCTCGATAAAAGGGAAATTGGAACGTTTCCCGGCTGCGAGTGCCGTGTCGATGGGCGTCGATCTTTCGCAAAGAAGGAAACCCGGTAAAAACGCCGCTCTTTTGTGTCGGTTTCGGCAAAAGGATTACACGAAAGAGTTGCGGGGAAATTGATAAAAAAACGCATCGTTCTTCTCCTAACCGTTCTTCCAATTTTCCAAAGACCATTTTTATCGCGGACAGATATTTCGTGGATCTTTCTCACTTCTCGAACAAGAACCACGCTAAATGCGTTTGTTGAGCTTCCGATGGATAAACCCTGCACTTTTAAGTCACCGCTGTTCCATTTTCGCCGCTCTTCCAGAAATTAACAGAAAGAGAAGAAGGGATTGCAGCGAAGATTTCCATTTCCTGGCAAATAATACCGTTCAATTTACTGACTGTAACCTCGTTTCACGAGACGGAAAGACGATGAGAAAAGAGACTCTGCATCAAGAGGGTTCATTTGTCTTCGATTCCCGGTACGCACCTGGGAATATAGAACACTTGACCGCCCTCTACTCATTTTAAACAAATGGAAATTCTACGTAGCCTCAATCGAAATATATATGCACACTTGTAAAAATATAGACACTTTAAACCACTATATGTACGTCAAAGGTTTTGGAAAAGATATGTTTTGCTTAGGGGATGTTTTACTCTCCAATATTTTTCATCGATGTTACATTAAAAGTTATTATGTATTGATGAAACGCTCCGACCAAAGACGTTGTCATGTTTCGCAGCGTGGTAGCTTTTGAAGCCGATGGTAGCGACGCAATAAAAGAGGTACCTCAAAAGATACAGGGTTGAAGAAGATAGAGCGGACAAAGAAGAGGAGAAGATAAAGAAAGGGTTTTACCGGTCCGTTTCGGTAGTCGGGCAGAAGCCAATTAACCTGGCGGTAATTAATAACCCGTAGTCTAATAACTGGTCCAGGAACAAAAACGCATCGGTGGCAGGAAACGAAGGTCGGCAGAAGAAGGAGGCAAGAAGCCGAATAACAATGAGAGGAAGAGGAAACAATGGAGAGCTTTCGTGGAAGCTTTCCGAGCACGGGAATTCGACGTGCCGTCATAACACGTGTCTCTTAATCGTGGATTTCCAGGACAAGAGGGTGGGGAAAAAAGAGTGACGAGAGGAAAGGAGGACAATGCGCAGCGTCAAAACGTGCCAAACGGAGTGAAATGCATTCCACCGGGAGGGAAAAAGAGGCCGAAAGAGAAACGACGCTTGCGGGAATTCGCTGAATCTCGTCGAGAATCACGACGGAAATCGCGTGGCGCGAGGGTGGTTCTTTTTCTTCCGGATGCTCGGAAAATACGTCGCGACGATCAAGTTTATAGAATAATTCCGTTTCCTGTACAATTACCACGTGGACAATTGTCTCGCATCGATACCGACATATTTATAATTTTTTAACTCTGCCAATTTTCAAGTTCCCGCAAAAAGATCAACTTTCTACTAATTCGCTCGACGAGATTAAGCAAAAAATCAAGGTGTATAATTTCGAAACGGATGCGGGTACTTTCGAGTAGCAAACGAGTATCGATCACATTTAACACCGTCAACTTCCGCGCACTATTTACCACGGTGTTTGCAGCGGATCGTTAACGTTCTTAGCCCAGGGTAACGTCTAATGGCATCGTTAACTTTTAATGAACACTTGCGCGAACTTTAATGACTAACGAGCCGCCTCTATATCCTTGTTAATTTCTGGGAAAGCCGGGAGACGCCCCGAGCGACTTACGATATCGCGAACGAAACGAGAAACATATCCTGCAGAGGCATCAACGTTTACGACAGGAAGAATCGATTAGGTGAACGATCGCTTAGCAGGACTCGAATTGCGATCGGTCCGATATCAACCGGTTTTATCAATAGGAACGCGAGTAATCGTGTTACGCTTTAAATGTCGGTGTAACAATCGGATTTATTGCGGTCATCCTCGTCAGGATTAACTTTGAAGAAGTACTTGTAAGGTAACTACGGTGTCGGCACCGATTCGTCGCTCGTCCTCGCTCATTTTCGCGGGAAAAATCGTGCAGCGTGCTTTCACGGGAATTAATGCCGCTTCGAAGTTGGTAAACGAGGCTAGTTCGGAACTGTGGAACGCGTTCTGCAGGGTTGAGCCCGAAACCGCGTCATCCATTCTCGGTTGGACGCGTTTCCTCCAGGGAAAGCGAGAGTTCCTTGGAAAGGGGTTCTCGATCCGGGAACGAGGGGATGAAGAGGCGCGATTAGTGGGAGAGCTCGGTTGTTTCGAGCTTTTCCGGAGGGAAGATCCCCTGCTCGAAGCTACACGGTGACCGCAAGGGTATCTAGAATCCTGTTTCGCGGCTGCTTTAGAGAATTAGTGTTCTTAGTCGTTCGATCTTCGATCTTGTAGGGAGATTAATCCTTCCCGTTCAATAATTTGGCTCGATAACGAACCACGATGTAAGCGTAAAATTTCTTCAAATGGAAAGAAACCGGATGAAAAACGAACGAATGGAAGATTAAATCGCCACGTAGGAGCGAGGAATTTTTGCCTTTTTTCGTTCGAAGGCAGCCGCGACGTCTACGCCAGATTAAAGAGAGAGCGTACACGTTCGGAGAGAATCGCGTCTCCATTCGGCCTAACGATCCCTTTGGCGGCTGCTCGAATATCACACGGCAGACCAATCCCATTCGTCCCTGAAAAAGGAACACCCAGCTACCTTTTCCTTCCTCGGATTACTTCATTATCGGCTACCACCCACCCCTATATCCTATCCGGAAAAAAAGAACATTTCTGATCCTTTTCGTCGACGATAGGAATTTCTGATCGAATACTCGATATTCTTCACGCTCAGACTTTGTATTCGTTGCGGATCTCTCGGACGAAAACCAACGACGAGCAGCGATTGTATTACGTCGTTGCATACCGAGTAGCCGGTCCAACCGCGCAGCTTGTAAAATAACGGAATATCGTTCTATGGCTCCCAATTTGTACAAAAGCGACGAACAGTTTGTCCACACGCGGACAGTTTTAATGGACCACATTTTGAGGGGTCGAGGCCGCAAATTTTTCCGCATGACCCGCTCGTTCTCGATGAGACGACTAACGACGCCGGGCACGTTGCGAAGGGTCGTTCGCGAGAAACCGACGCCGCTTGTGGTTTTGCTACACCCTCGTTACCAACCCCTGATTATTCCGGATACGCGTAAACACAACGCCTTCCCGTCAACGTTTGGACCAGATACACAAGAATTCCGGTTCGTGACCGCAAATTTTCTCGACGCTTATTTCCTGTGAAATTACGAATTCGTTGAACGAAATTGGAACGTCGGGGCCGAAATGGGACGTTACTCGTGCACTCGAATGCGACGTAATTCCTTCTCGAACTTCAGCAACAGACGATGTTAGGAGTGTTCTCTCTTTCGAAAGAACGCAAGGGAGAGAGTCTAACGTCGGGTCGACAAGGTCGAGAAAGTTTTCACGCGCTCGTTTCCACGGAAGCGTCCTGTGTAAACACGCCAGCAGTCGCTGCGACCGTGTCACCAACCGACGCAGCTTTCCTCCGGTTTCTGTCGCGTCTGGATTCTGTACGATTCCACCTCGTTTTTCTTCTCGACTAATTATAATTAGACGATGTTCGCTCTGGTTAGAACGGCGGACTCGAGTTTCCCTCTTTGCCCGACCAAGATTTTCAGTTTCGTTACAGGCCTTTCCTGTTTTCCCGACACGGGAAGTAACTGGAAAGCGTCGGAAATCGGCTGTACTTTGACAAACTCGCGATTTAATTAGGCGAAAAGTGGAGCATTCGTACGATTATCTAACTACAGAATATAGAAAGTGGCTGTCAGAAGCGCGAGGAAATTCGTATTCGTCGTAAAATTCCGTGAAAAATGAGATTCTCCGGAATTTGAAGTAGATTCGCTGCCGGCTATCAAATATACTTTCCTTTCACTGTCACTTTCCCGCGATTTATTCTCTTTAGTATCATTTACATCTTCTCGACGTTTTATAAATTTCTACCGATGGTTTTTAAATCTTGACTTAAAATCAACAAGCTGCTCCATGATGTGTTACAGCAATTCACACTGGAGAATTTACGTGGTCAATTTGATCCCACGCTTACGAATCAAAGACAAGATAAGACGATCTTTTGACAAACTATTTAGCGTTCGATAGAGTATAAACATCAGCGTTCTGAGAAGCAAGATACAAGAGTCTCAAAATCTAAACATTACCATAAGAACTGGCCACTTGAAGTACTTCGAGTCGGACCATGAGATCCAAAAATTACAGCATAATCATGCGAAGTGGCCGATACCAGATTCCACGTTGCGAGGGTGCTCTATGCAGTGGATCGATTTATTTGGTTCTTCCAAGGACAAGAGAAGGGTCTTATTACGCGATTGGAACGGTTATTGGCGTCTTTTATGCCGAGGTAAAACCGGCGAACGTGGCTATTCGCGGGTATAATAATGATGCTAACGACGCGGCTTGATATCAACCCCGGGAAAAATCTCCGCCAAGGGCTTTTCGATCCCTTTCACCCTCGCTAACGAAAGAATAAAAGCCTCGACGATATATACCGGATTAGATGACGACTTACGTCGAGCTTTCGTTCGATAAAACCGTAGACACCTTTTACGAAGCTGTCTTAGCATTCTTCGCGTTCGTGGATTATTGTATCAAGGGTCTGATGTATCCACTCTAATGGAGACCTTACAGAGATCGGGGTCTAAAACTTGACAATACTGAAATACGTAGAGATCTTTAAATTTGATACGAAAATTTGGAAATGTCCTTCTTCGTCCACGCGTATGTACAAAGCTTTAGAATTCAAATTAGCAAAGTAGACATCCGCAGCACAAAAACGCGAGGTTTATATCAGAACTATCTCTATTCTTCTTTGTTTGAGAAGGAAGGCACGCATCGCGACGTGAAAATGGTCGTTGAAAAATAGGAAAATTATGCGGGAGTGGATACGCGTATGCGAGCAGGACGCGAAATCCTTTGATCCCGCTAAAGGGTCTCGTTCTTTTTCCCTTCTCGTCCGAAGATCCTGTCATACGGGGAATGAAGCGGGGACCTCTGCTAGACAGTCGCACGCTTTGCTCCGCGTACAAAGCAGCGATTTATTCCATGCGCTCATAATATTTTTTCACCGACTCCTTTTTGCTCCTAAACTCGATGCTCCTTTACAATTAAATCCGTAAGATGCTATTGAAATGAAACTGAGAAACGCGTGCCTCTATTTCCAAAGACTTGAAATCAATTTCTCCTATTCGTTGGCTCGAATAGAACATCAATTTCTCTTTCAAAATCGGGGTAGTACAAGAAAATAATCTTTGATGAAGTTTGTAGAAAATAATTTCGTTAGTAATTAAAAGAAGCTATAAAAGGAACGAATGAAAACAGGGAGCTGTCTTCATCTTGTGAACACTGATGACACAGAACCCTAAAAAAAGAAGTAACTTTTCCATGTCCGTAAACTCTCGGAGATAAAATGGAGTCACCCTTGCTATCAAAACTCTAAAAAGAGCAGGTCTGTCCAAACAGTAGCACGAGAAGTCACCCGCAAGACAGCTCCCCCAGCAAGTTAGACAAATAGTAACCGCGCTATCTAAACAGCCTAGGGTCTCGTCGAACGTAGCCATCTTCGTCGCGTAAGATTAAGTCGACGGATTACCCGAAAGAGTCACGCTTCTCCGCAACACCTGCAGGTTGCAAAAAAAATGCGGAGGCACGCGTCGAATCGGCACAAGGAACGCGATAACGGCGGGATTAGCGTCGATGATTTATGCCAGGCGATAAAGCACCGGTTGGCGGCGTAGACGCGCGGCATGCGGCGTGCAAGCAAGCGCCACCAGGAGGAATGATTTAGCGCGTTTCGAGGCGGGGAAAGTTAATGCGTTTGGCAGCGACGTTCGCCAGGAAACGCTCTGCTACAACGGACGTTTCCAGCACGGTTTACCCGCTTACGCGCTGCTCGCGCTGATTACGCCACACGCTCGATCCGTCGCTCGCGATTTAATATCGACGGTAATCCCGGTTAACGACTACCTAATCGCGCCTCTAGTTGCGTTTAATAATCGTGCCAGCTGGCTTTCGCGCGAAACCTCTGCTGGACCTGGGAAAAATGAGAGGACCCAGGGAGAAACCTCCGAGTTCTTTCATTTTTATACTTCTAAATTTTTCAACATCGAAATGTGGTTAATTCTTTAATCTATAATTTTCTGGACAGTTGATTCAATCACAAAATTGAATTACAGTGAAAACGAGTCTATCGAACTGTAGGATGCGTTATCTGTAGGGGTAGTGACACGATAAGTTCTCCGAAAAGAAAAGAATGAATTAGCGTGGACAATTGGTTAGTGCAGTGGGCAAAATCTGGACTCCAGATAGCAGGAAATCCGTGTTATCGACGAAAGAGAAGAGATACAATCGGCTCGAGATAATCCGAAGCAATGGTCCTCTGTCGATATCGAGGAGCAGGAGGACGTCGACGTCTAGCATCGACTCGCTATCTGGACGGTCGAAATGACGATACGTTCCATCGAGCAGGGCCGATAAACGAAACCCAATTCCACTCGTGCTGTAATTAACCGTAGCTACAAGGCCGATACAACCCCTTACCGCGAGACCGGAAATAACTGCTCCCTTTTCCTTTCCATTCGCCTGTTTCGCTTTTTAGTCGTACCGATGCCGCGTAAACTTCTGCCTAAGAAGAAACGAAGCACTTTTCTTCTCGCAGCTCGTATTTCCTCGCTTTTCCGCCTCGTTCCGCGATTTTCTCGGTTCTGTGCCTGTTCCACTCGCCGGCGGAAACAAAGCGGATTCCCAGGCGTAATAAAGAGACTCGCCCCGGCGCAAAAACGCTATCACCGAGGACTTCTTCCTGTTCTCACCCTTCTTTCCGTTTTCAGTCGTTCCTCGATCGATTAGCGAAAGTGAAGGAGGATGGAATCCGATTTCTCCGAGACTTTCAGTTTCTTCCACCCTCTCGATAGTTGAAAAAAAAAAGAGAACGCTTTGTCGTATCTTTTTACAGGGTACTAACAATTTTCAAGTTGAATATGAAAAAACTTTCAGCGAATTCCCCGATGTTTGTACTCTACAAATCACGCGTTTTCATCCCCCGGTAATCGGACGTCGTCTGCAATATCCCGGGAGCGATAATTCAAACTTAAACTCCTCCAATTGGCCGCATTCGTCCCATTGTACTCGTAAACTTAATCTAAACTTGGAACAAACGCACGAAAGGGGTGGCTTGATCGTGCCAAGCTCACCCTCGACAGGATTTCCAGCGATAAATATCCTCGAAGAAATTAACCCTCGAGATGGTAGCCGAAAACGATCGCGACAACCCGGCACAAAGGGGATTGCGAAGCGACACCGAGAAAACTACGAGCCGGAAGATAGGGACGGTGGTTTTAATAAATATCGCGCGACTGTATCGTCCTCTAATAAATTCCAGACAACTTATGAGCGGACCGTATTCTCCGGCTGCTTTTTAATTACTATCATCCGGCTCGCTCGACCCTCCCTTCAATTCTTCCGCATCCTTGCCTCCTCTGCGCATTTTGCCTCGCGCAACGTTACTATTCTGAACCGCTTTTTCTTCCGTCTTCTCGTCAAATTTCCAAGTATTTTAGCTCGTCTCTTGGAATATTTCCTCTAATCGAATTATCATTCGGTGTTAAGAACTGTAACGCTTCGTTCTATTTCGAGGATCGCGGTCAAGAAGCGTCGAAAGAGCACGCAAAATGTTTACTGCAATTTCGGTAGTTACTGCACTGCTGGTGGAGAATTCAATTAAGGACGCCCGATGCATTTAACACCCTGTACAGCCGGAGAGGGTGCAAAAACCAAAGCTGAGCTTTCCTTCGAGACTAGGTAACGTACACGAGACTGTGTACATACATATGTATAGATAGGTTGGCCGCGCTAAATAATTATAATTCGGATTAAACCCTCGCTCGTCGCAAGACACTGCTCTCGATATTAAAGCGATTTAATATAACGCGCTTCCAGGACGAAATTAGAAATTATAAACGGGCCGGGACGCTGTAAATAACGGGAATTTTACGAGCTAAAACGATCACCCTCCCGAAGCTTTCCTCGCGAAATTCTCGGTCGCTTTAATCGAAACGAAAGATAAATCTGTAGCCAGTGTGATTCTCCAATTACGCGTAATGATGTAAAATCGTCGGGCGATAATGGGTCGTCGGGTTCGGCAACGGCACGCAAATGGAACACGTGTTCTCTATTAATAGGGCCCGAGTCGTTTTTATCCGTTCGTCGCGGGAGGAAAAAAGACGAAACAGGAGGGAGGATGAAAAAGCGGAGGCGTCGGTAGAACGATGGCTGCTGTCACGGGTAAATACGCTTTTTTAACAGCCAGCTAAAGACAATAACAGAAACAGCGACACGAAACAGAGTTTTCGTACACGCTGGTACATACGCGCCAGCACGATTCATCCCGAGCAGGCGACCCAAAGCGATTATTCTTCGCGACTGCTCTCACTTTTAACATCCGTCCCGATGATCCTTCTCTCCTATCTTTCTACTTCCTCTTTTTACCGTCCCCTTTTTCTCTACGAGTGGACGATTTGCCCGACGATAAAGCGATAACCAGAGACGTTTAAGAATCGTTGCTAGATTTTACGGATATGGAATTTTTAACCGTTTGCACCCCTTACTGTCTTCACTAGTCGATTCACACCATTGAAATTCTCAGAGATCTTCAAACAAAGCATACACGAAATGATGCTTGAAAGATTAACTTCCTGAAGATTCTTTTCGTCGATTCCCGGAGAAACAGTTTGTTAAACAACCGTTTCTCGCAAAGACCTTTTTTACTCCTCGATTCAATTTGCTCAGATCGGATAAGGAGAATTTATCCCGTGATATGAATCAAACAGAATCTTCCAGCGATGCTTCCTTTCCCGCCACCAGTTCTTCTACGTCACCGGAAACTCAGTCCTTTTCCCCGACAATTTCATTTTCTTCGTCATCGATGGGGTCTAATTATAATTTTATACGTCAAGTTTCGGCCACGCTGAACGTTAACGACAGAATATTGGAGGACTTTTGAACGCGCGGATTAAGGCGGAGAATATTTCATAAGCAACCCTGAGGAAGTTTCTTCGAGACTGTTAGGTCGAAGTGCCTTCGAGAAGCCGACGTAAGCCACGAAGCTATGAATACGCGGCGAGATTCGAATCAAGATTTAAAGTCCCCTTAACCGATTAGAGTTTTCTGAGGCAGAATTACCCCGAAACCTGCAGCAATTTTTATCACTAGCTTTAATGAATATTCGTTTACGGAGTACCTAAACATTTGTCAATTTTGATGGCTTAGTTCTTTGTGTAAACTAGGGACTTTCGTGTCACTGTTTCATACAAAGCTTAATTCTTTGTGTAAATTAGGGACTTTCGTGTCACTGTTTCATACAAAGCTTAATTCTTTGTGTAAATTAGGGACTTTCGTGTCACTGTTTCATACAAAGCTGAATTCTTTGTGTAAATTAGGGACTTTCGTGTCACTGTTTCATACAAAGCTTAATTCTTTGTGTAAATTAGGGACTTTCGTGTCACTGTTTCATACAAAGCTGAATTCTTTGTGTAAATTAGGGACTTTCGTGTCACTGTTTCATACAAAGCTGAATTCTTTGTGTAAATTAGGGACTTTCGTGTCACTGTTTCATACAAAGCTTAATTCTTTGTGTAAATTAGGGACTTTCGTGTCACTGTTTCATACAAAGCTGAATTCTTTGTGTAAATTAGGAACTTTCGTGTCACTATTTCTGTCTATGTCAAATGTTTGAAATTTTACTAAAATAAGAACTCGAAGAATAGTCGACTTTATACAATAATTAATAATTTTATGTAACAATTAGTGATGTAAATAATCGGTGAAGGGTGGTATTATAAAGAGTGGAACTTACCGGAATGGCGACGCAGTCTTCGATCTCGGTGAGAGGTTCTTCCGAGCAAAAGGTGCCGTCGGTGAGGAACGGTGGCCGAGGGGGTGGCGGCAACCGGAACTCAGGGGGTGGCCCCGGACACTCGGGGCACTCCGTGCTCTCCAGCGTCTCCAACTCCTCCATCCTCCACCTCAGCGTGCTGAAAACCGCACGGAAAATCACAATGTTCGATTAATCCTATTGACAGAACTATTAATCGATACGGGAGTGAAACTTTATCAAACTTCGACTACCCTTCGTTATTATTCCACCGCTTTCCGCTCGCACGCGAACTTCGAATTATGGCAACCTTTTCCACTGAAAGGCTTGATTACTTGCAACAGTTGATCGAGTTTTATTGTTCCGCTTTAATGACACTTTGCATTCTAACAAAAATATTTAACCCCTTAACCTACAATTTTCTAGATTTAATTGTTCCTACTGAAGACTGAAGAAAGTTAAAAACATTATGCATTCAGCGATCCCTTATATAGATAATCTGAATTGAACACAAAATTCAATTGCAATAAAGGTACAAGTCTAGTTGTAAGGCAAGTTACCTTTCAAATAGAAATTTACTGTTACATCGTACATTTTGAGCATGTCCTTTTAATTATGCCACTTTATCTACCCATCGAGCTGCGAGTATTTCTAAAAGTCTGAGAAATCGCGAAACGGGAGTTGCAGCAAGGAGACTCGTGCAGATAAACTCGTTAGCGATATCATCCAGGGAAAGCGAGTATCTAGACGCTGCAATAGTAGAGTTCAGGTTAGAGGCAAAAAAAGAATTGCCAGTTGACCGAGAAAGTTGGCGAAGTCGGGGTTAAATTGATAACGGTCCCGAGCGTCCGTAGGGTGGATTTCGCCAGCTAATTAAGAGATACGCGTCTGGTAGCCGGTCCTAATGGCCGCCGACCAGAATAGATTCCCTGACCGATGTAGCTCGCGTAAATGGGGGTAAACGCGTGCTTTTTCTACGCGTTCCGCGCTCAAACACACACTGACAAGTGGTATCTCGTTAGCATAGGAAGCACCTTTGGGTCAAGTCGTTCCACTCCGGCTGGGAACTGCCTCTCTCTTCGCGTTAGTCGGTATGCTAATATAGGGACTTAATTACAGTCTCATAATGAATCAGTCACGCTAACGTCTATCCCGCACCCCATGGAACACACGATTGTATTCCGTTGATTAATTGTTTCAGCCTCTGAGCCGCGACGCTCTAGCCGAGCGGAATAGACGATCGCCGATAGGAAGCTGCCCCTATTCGTCATCCACCGAGCGATTTCGTTGATTGATTTCACCCTCCGCTCTGCATTTCTTTAATAGCGCAGGTTATTGTATAGACTTGCCGGAAGCGCCGTGGGTGGCGGGATGATTGAACCGGGTCGATCGCGAGCGGTTAATATGTTCTTCGCTACGAGTTAACGCGTTCCGGGGTCGTAGATATTCAGAGGGTTGCAATGAACCGCGATGAGTTTCACCTGCGACGCGCACGAAGATTGAAACTTTTGTCGAAGAAAGAATTTCACCGATTGTTCGGTAAAAGATGTAGAAATTCATGAAGCCTGCGATCTTTTTAAAAGCAAAGTTCGATTCAATTTCGAATGAGTCGAGAAACTCGCAGAAGATAGGACGGTGACGAAGACGCCATTGAGTCACTATTTCACGCGTAGAGAACGTATAAGGAAAAGGAATAAAAAAATGGCGCACGTAGGTGGACGAAGTGGAGGAACGAGAAAAGGAACACGTCCTGGCTTTAATAAATGCAGTCGTGCTTCCGTTTCGTTTCTTGCCCCGACCGATATTCCAGCTCGAATGCTGGAACCCCGTGGTGCTTCTCCGTTTCTTCTTCATCCCCATTTCCACCCCTCGTTCTCCGTGTTCTTCTCATTCGCATGCAGAACAGAACGCGAACGCGCAGCCAACCGAGCGGCATCGAGCGCCCGTCTCGTTTCTGGCTCGGCTCCGTGCGAGCCAAATCTACAGTTCGCGTGATTTTTATTTAATTCCATCCGATACAGCCCTTCCGCGCCGCTTCCGCTTCCTTCTCTGTTTTCGCCCTTCTTTTTGCCGCGGTACCAACCGCATTTCCACGAGCTTCGACGTTCGCCAAACCGAATCTTGCTACATGGAAACAAACCGTACGGTGGTTAGGTTCCGTCGCGGAGAGAAAATCAAACATCCGACGGGGGAATATTTGCGAATCGATGAATTCGAGGGTGGAGGAAGACGGGATTCGAGGGATCGACGGTGTGGGAATTAACTAACAAGGATTTTCGAGAATACTGTGGATACTCGGGACAGATAGGGAGGCGAAAGTCGATTTTCGACTATTGTCGATCGACTTTTCGCGCGGCGAAGCGGATCAAGATATACAAAAGAAAGGGAGCAGACGGGACTCAATAAAACCCAGCGACAATGCCGTCTCGCGAAGCCTATTTCTCAGGAAACTGCGTCTTCCGCGCGCTAAATATCCGGCTGACGAGGATAACTGATAAGAAGCCAAAGAAATGTTTTCCACGGAAAATTCGGGTAGGAGCGCGCAGGTTTTAATAGTTAAACAGAGTACTTTTGCTGTATTACCTCGAATATAGCGACGATCGTAATAAAAATGTAGATCTGTTGTAATAAAAATGAGGGTAAATTCATAGTTGAGGCACGTAAGATATATCTTCGCAAAAATGTGGAACGTTACAGTTTCGTGCGCTCCGTAAAAGCAGTCTTCCGCGTAGAAAGGTCAGCTAAGAATTTATTCGAGAGTTAATTGGAGCCTCGTTGCACGATTTCGCGCGATAAATCTGGTGCTGGTCATGTCTGGGAGTCGCAACGACCCGAAATAGTCTAGAACAACGGTATTCGGGAGCGACCCGGGCAGCCGAAAGTCGAGAATCGATGCGACAAGAAAGTAACTCTCGAGTACAGCGCGTATTTTTTTATTTCGCGGTTCGGAAAATACGGAAGCCCTAGACGTCGGTAAGGGATGAATAAACAACGATGATTACACGCTGCGAGGAATATCGCGGATAAGGCCGGACGAGTACACAGTGCGCTCGTATTATGCGGTCGTAATTATTGCATTAATTAGCCGTCGTTATAAACCACTGCTCCCGGAGCGATAAGAGGATTACGTGTTCGTGGAAAAATTCAGAGCGCAGAGTTTGTTGAAAAATAGTCGCAAACCTAACGAGTTAAGTTAACTGGATCGTGGAAGCGTGTAAAGCTCGTAAACGATACGATTATACCCGAAGTAGTTCATTCAACGATACGCAACATTATTCACATAATTTTCTTATAACTTGTCTTCGCGTTAACTACGAGTTTAGATCTGGGTTAGGTGTTTAGATCTGAATTCGAGTGATCGTATACCTTACGTGTTACATAGGTAATAAGGTACACATGGGTATAGGTGCATAGATAAATCAGAGATGTCTAACATTGTTCCAAGACTAGAATCTAGGTTAAAGTCTATCTAGTTTTAGCACTTTTCGACTGCTGAAATATTTGAATTTATTTTAAAGTTGCGATTAATATGAACTCCGCTTATCGAAGCGAAGAAGATATTCGGCAAAGTTGGTCGTAGAAGGCGCGCGTGAGAGCGCGATAACGCGCGGATGGACGCGTCCTCGCGCAGCTGACACATCCAGTAATTTCATTATGAAAATCCGACTAGAGCCTACGTGTCGCACGCGCGAGAATATATTCACCGTGCGACGACGAGGCTGGAAAAAGAACGACGGACCAGAGAACGAAACGAAATGGAACGATGGAACGGTAGAGGGTGAGATTTCGCGAACCGCGTTGCACGAAATTTCATAACGTGGCTGCCTCGCCTCGTCGTCCCGAAATTCACGACGGCCACCGCTATTTTTCCCGAAACGAATGTCACTGTGGTTCGTATTTATGACCGGCTGCTTTCGTTTAATGTACTCGCTCCGAAACGCGTTCGCAGCGTTTCGAAACTGGACCATGTACGAGTGTCTTTGCTTTCGATCGATTCGCTGCAAAACAATCACTGGAACGTGAAGGAACTCTACGATTCACCCTTTGCACTCGAAGATAATTTTATTGTTCACAAACAGCAACATTAAAATATTAATTCAAATGTTAAACGAGTTCTTTTAACTATGAGTCTATTTCACTATGTTTGTACATCGCACGAGCACTATTATAGAATTAATGAAATAATGCTTATTGAAAAATATTGTATTAAATCGAATGGTGCCTGAGGCACTCGAACGCAAAAGGAAAAGTCGCGTAAAAGAATATTTAAAGGGGATGACTAGATAAATTAAGGAACCGAAAGCGTGTTAGAATTACAGAGTCGAGTTTTGAAATATCAGAGTTTATGGCAACGACAAGGTAACACCGGTGCAGGTGATCGATATTTGTCGCAAGATAGAGATTTTAAAAGAATTGCGGAGAATCAACTTAGCGTGTCCCGAAGACGATCAAAATGGATTCCCGGCGTGGGTCGAGGGACAGGAATTGATGACCGGTACTGGACGTTGCTTCTTCGAGAGAAAGCGGATAAATTGGGAACGATGTGGGAGGGAAATATTGTTCGAAAACGATCGCCGTTCAAGATTCCGCTTTATGCGTTGCTCGTGCACCTTCGATATTTCATAATCCTCCGGCTGTCCAGTATGGAGGCCACCGTCTGGTCGGGATTTCTCGAACGCGTGGCGACCGATCGATAAAAACAACGTCGCGTTACGCGAACGTGGCTGTTTGCGAAACGGCAATAATCATCTTCGTGACGCATATTTGGTGGCGGCAACTGGCTGACAGGATCGCGTGCAACAAACCGTGGCCAGGCGTGCGTTTGTTGGCAGAGTTTGTATCATTTAACTGGCAGATACGGGCCTCGGTGAGCAAAGCTAATGCTGAAATAATGCGACACACCGGCTCGTTGGTTGCCACGCGTATGCAAACCGAAAACGCGAATGCCAGTTGCCTGTCGGCGCCGGTTCCCGACGCGCTGAATATCGTCAGGATCTCTGTTCGAATTAATTTTCCAAACGATTCGAAATAGAAAAAATTCAATGCTTCTAAATGAAAATATTTTACGTCTGTTTCATCCGAAGAGGACCGTGTACGATTACATGGGTGTTCAAGGTCCATTTCAACGCGGATTAAGCGAAGAAGAGTTTTCAGAAAATTCAAACTTCTCGACGAAACAAAATACCGTAGCAAAGCTGTACAGTATAAACGATAGTAATTAATGCCCCAAGTTTCGAATCCCGTGTCAGAATCTCGAGACGCTCCAAATGAATTCCTGCCTACCTTTCGTTGCTCGAAGGAGTTTTCAACCTTGGAAAGTTGGCCACGGTCCTCCGAAGTCAGCAACGAATACCGGGAAATTTAGCCTTTTTTAAGAACGATTATTCGAACATTTCCACCACGCCAACAGCCTTAGCCAGCGGATTAACTCAATTTCCCGACGTTTCGAGGTTGGTTCGCGCTAATCTGATTACTTAACAAGGGCCAAGTTTCCCGGCTGGATTAAAACGAGTTAATTTAAAGTTTGCCCGTGACGACCAAGTGCGTCAAACGTAACGATCATTATCTACTGTGACGACGTTTTTTGAGACATCCCTTTAACTTCGCACGTTCGCTGGGAAGTAAACTCTACACGGCTCTGTACTTATCAAATTAGAAACGTACGGATATTACTAAATAAGGCGAGTGAACTATCAAACTCGTTTCGTTCCCTTCCTCTCGGTGCCTGAGTTAACCATCTTCGCGAAGAAACTCCACGTTTTGCCGTCAGTTTCCAAAATTCTAAATGCGACGTTCCCAGGTACGACACAAAACGTTTAATATGGAAAGTTTCCGAATCCTCGGTGCAACCACGCAACATTTAATTCGCCGCCATGCGCGCAGCATCGAGATCATGGGAACATAACTCACGCGGAAAAGACTTAAGGCGACCTCATCTCTATGTTAATCTTCCCTTCCCCTGTAGCACCGCTCCGACGCGTTCCTCCTCTTCGTTCTCTCCTTTTCGCGACTCGTTTAAGGATCGCCGATTACCAGTTTCAACTGTCGGACCACACCGAACCAAACAGCTTTTACGCGAGTCGCGGACAGGCGACGCGAATAAATACAAAATAGGTGTTCTCTTTGACCAGCGACGTCGTGCACATTGCCGATAATTACCGTGAAGATCGGTCCCTTCGATCTTTATCTGGTACCTGTCCTCGCGAATTCTCGTCTTGTGATACACGTTCATGCTGAGAGGAATCAGCAGGAATAATTCCAGGTTCATTTTTGAAAATATCGTCTTCGAGAAACAAACTCAACAGCGGGAATACTCGATTTAGGGGTGGAATTATGAAATCGAGTAATTGGAAGGTGCATGTTCAAGCGAACAAACGTTGGTCCACGATGGTAAGGGTTGGTCAGCTGGCACTGCGGTGCCCTTTTCGACCCCTTCGTTTCGCGATCCCACCCTTTGCTGCCGTCCACCTATAAATAACGACTCTTACGCACGTTGAAGCAATTTTCTCGCGAAGATACTGCCGGAAACGATCCCGGCTGCATGCATAATCGTAATGAGTCGAGGTCGGACGAAAATTCGGTCGGGATAATTGCGCGTTCGCCGCGTACCTCGTTATCAGATGATACGAAAAATGTTCCTACGACCCGTACCAGACTTTCTACAATCCCTTTAATGGACACGGCCTCGTTCGTGCTCGAATTCGAGAGCTGAAAAATGTAGCCACTGAAAATTCCTGCGGCTTTTTCGATGCCGCCGTTGAAACGTTAAACGCGCGTTAATGATTGATTACGAGAGACGAGTATTCGCCGCTCTGTATTTCGTATTTTCATGAGGTCACCATACATAATGTAATTGCCAATTCATTTATGAAAATCATACAAAAAGGATATTATTTACGCGTAAACTCGATTGTATTTTACGATTTTGCAGTTCATGCGCGATTATTTGCATAAGCGATTCGTATTGACATAACATTTCAACTTTCTGTTTGTAGCTGTGATTAATTCTGACGCACCTAAATAAAGCATAGTGCAAGAGTTAACCCTTTGCACTCGAAAGTAATGTTACTGTTTGCGAACAACTTTAAATTTAGTTAAAAAGTTGAATCAATTCTTTTGAGGTTATTATTTCTCTACTAATGTTAGGGGTACCGAAAAGTATTCAAAATTTCTTCGATGATTTCAAAGTTTTTCTATGAAGAATTGGACTTTTTTTAAAAAGGGAACAATTGCCTTCACGCTGGCAAAAGGCGTTAGAAAGTGATGGAAATAATTTTGTTGATTTAACATTTCTTTAATAAATAAATATTTTTCGCCAGCAAACAAAATTTTGATTACTTTTCGGTACCCCTAATAATTTCCACTATTGTGTATTTCACTATGTTTATATTATAAACTATTACAAGATTAATTATTACACTATTATAAAATTAATTAAACAATGCTTATTTCAAATTATTGTATTAAATCGAATGGTGCCTGAGTTATTTACAATACCTAAATATAGAAAACAATCTGATCGCTGAAACGAAATCTTCGTTCCATCAGCGACTCCAACAAAAACGAATGAAATTTTCTTTCCCGCGATAAAGCCATTCAGCAACGTCGTATCGTTTAGAGTGGAAGAGGCGGCAGTTAAAAGCGGCACACTAATCACGATCAAGTTAACGACCGATAAACCAAGCTCCCAGTTACCGTTCCAACAAGATCCACCCACCCCCTTTTGCGGATCGTAAACTCGTTTTAAGCGAAATCGCGAAGGGGTTGTTCGCCGCAGCGACATTCGGCAAGCCCCGGTGACACCTGCCCCTATCACCGAATACCTGGCACGCAGGGACTCCCCAAGTCGTTTCCGTGTCGGAGGTGGGGGTCTCGGTTTAATAAAGCACCGGTGAGAAACGCGAAACACGTGTGCGTGCAAAAGTTCTCCCCACGGAACAGCGTCGGTGGGATGGGTCGGTGTAACGAGGTTCCTCGTAAGGAGGAAGGAAGAAAGTTTACGAGGGCGGTTACGTCGTGCGGAGTGAGGGTGGCCTGGAAGTAGTTTTAGATGTCTCGTTACACCCTCCCCTTTCAACGCGGAGAGGGGGTAAACGATCTACGAGGGATAAAGGACAGAATTTTTGGTGACGGAAGCATTCCGAAATATTACGTATGGCATAGGGAGATTCTTAACCCTTTGCACTATTTTCACGAGTCAGACTAGTGACGCACTTCGGGTGTGATCAATCTTACTCGGATTTTTAGTACGCTTCAGTTTGAAGTTCAAGTCCAATTATAATTTGCATAGTCAACGATTGTATAATAACATATTGACATAACACTTCAAATCTTTTTGTCTGTATTAACCCTTTGCGCTCGAGAGGCGCCATTCGATTTAATACAATAATTTAAAAGAAGCATTATTTAATTAATTCTGTAACAGTGCTTATGTGATGTATAAACATAATGAAATAGACAATAGTGGAAATTATTAGCAGAGAAATAATAACTTCAAAAGAAGTCATTTAACATTTTAATTAATATTTTGAAGTTGCTGTTTGTAAACAGTCAAATTAGCTTCGAGTGCAAAGGGTTAATATTGTAGCTGCAATTAGTTCTGACTGACGCACTTGACACATAAGCTATAGTGCAAGGGGTGAATCGGCAAGTATGTTCTAAGGAACAGTCGGTGCTGAATATTTACGAAACATTTGTACATTCGAAGTGATACGAGTAGTGTTTTGCGCCACTTTAATGGCATCAAATCAGTCGAGCATGTTTCGAAACCTGCCATTTGACGCGCAACAACCCGATACAAGGGTTGGTCGCAGTGCAATGTCGGTAATGGTGGTAGCGATTTAACGACGGAGTTTCTTGAAAGTGGTCCACGTTGTCGTATTCCCCGGTTGCTCGCTAAACTCGAATATTGGAAAATTGAGTTCACTTCACCATCAGAATGGAACGGTTTTCCCGTTAGCGTGAATGGTCACGGTCTCCCCTTCCACTTTTCCACACCCTTAAATTCGTTTCTCGGTTTCGTTCTCCGTGGACGTGCAACAACGAGGAATAGCATCCCGTTAAACGATATCGGTGGCACCGAAAATCGAGCCAGGATCGAAACAAGAAAACAGGGGAATGACCCTCGTGAAATTTCGTTGCTTCGCTGTTGATCGAGGAGGGTGCGAAATTTGTCCCCCTTTACAGGGACAGTTTTGCGAGAATTTCGTTGTCGGTGCCGAGGATATTTTAGCTGACACTCGTGATGAGAGTATCGATGCCAAGGGGATGATCCTGCGAGATTGCAGGCTGCCCATTCTGACCCCCTCCTCTGGCCACTGTCTCCTCGCGTCTACAAACACTCCGTCGTTGTATCGCCCAAGAATCGATGGCGATTCGTCAAACTACAAATATTTAGAAAGCACTCGGTACGCGACGTTAGCGATTCCTCGTAACGAGTTTTATAAATTTATTCTCGAACTGAAACGATCCTAAAGCTCGCATCTTTCTAGAATATTTGTTCCTGCATTCGTCGAAATTATTAGATTTCGAACTCGGAGATTTTCCGAAATTTCTGCTCCTAAAAAGCAGGTTCTTCTTTGTCCTTTTCAGGAATTCGTCGAAATGAAAGTTCGCCAGATTTACCCTCTCCTTTTATTACGTTTCTCGAAATGTACAAACCGTCACATTCCAAACGAAGGTTGCCAGATTGCAAAGGGGTTAGAGAGGAAGAAATTCGATGAAAAATTGACAGTTCTCCCGATCCGAAGGGAGCAAACGTCCAAGAGAACGTATATAGGATTCGCAGTCTTTGGAAATCATCCCCTTTCTGGTGTTCCTCGGGAATAAAAGGGAAAAATGCGCCCGAAGAAGACACGCGTTGCAACTCTATGGGGATCTTGGGAAACGTTACGAGCAGATCACCCTCTGGGGAATATCGCCGGACGCAAAGGTTATTTCTGGATCGCGAAAACTTTTAATAGCTTTCTGATAGCTTATTGGTTCGGACTTATAAATAATTTCATATCTCGCGTCTCGTCCGGCTGTCGGCTCTTTCTCTCGTTCCCTTTTTTCGTTCGCGTGTCACAGGGTCTCGGGAAACTTTGTTCCGTCGACGAGAAATTATTACTATTATTATTTATCGACGGGGTAGATCGCGGGAGGAACGAAGCTATAAAATGACGCGCATTAAATATAGCTTTGTCGGTTTAAAGCCATCGATATCAAAAGTGTTCGATTCTGTTGTTATTTCTTTTCTCTCTTATTTATACCCTTTGTTCGAATAGCGCAAAAAGTTTGCGAGCGGAAATTGCAGCAACGATTGCGTTTCTTGCTAGACGCTTCAACATATCGAACCAGTAGTGAAACTCGAATATTCGGTAACGGGTTGGAAGCGAAATAAACACGCGTGCATTATTGCGAGAGGGTTGAAAGAATGCGGACAGTCGAAAAGGAAGAAACCGTTACGGCTGAAGGAAACAAAGGGTGGCAGTAACAATTAGCAATATCGAAAGCGAGTATCGTTCAAAGTCCATTAAGGCGAACGATCACGACACGATAACGGTTATCGTAACGAGCATTTCCTTGAACGTTTCTTCGTCGACGAGATTCGTGTCAGCGGGAAATCGGTGCCGGAATCAAGCAAAAAGTCGAACGCGTGGTTCAGCGCGAGCCCCATAACGTGCTTCCATCTATCGTCGTTTTCCCCAACTATCCACTGCCAAGGGCGCAACTAGCGCGTATTTTCAATCCGCCTTCGTTCGCACGAATCGATTCAACAAATTTGACGTTGGTTATGACACGTTTTATTTCTATCTCGAGTCTTCAATTTTGCGTAAATTAAAACCGTGTCCTCCAAGTGAACTCGACACAAAACGTCAAACTGGATACATCGTCGAATCGATCCGACGCAAAAAGCGAATAAAAATGTGCAGTCGCCACGCATTGGCCAGCAATTTCAAAGGGATTATAACACAAACGGAACGAATTCGAAAAAGTTTCGAAAGCAACCAGACGCGTAAACGCGCCACGTAGTCAAAATAAACCGTAGCAGTGAGCATAAAATGAACCCGAATTTACCCCGTGAACTCTCGCCCCATAAGTTCCTAATAACTGTCAGCGACAGAGTCAGCCCGCCACCGGATCCCGGTCGCGAGTGTCGCGGGAGTCCCGAGATTATTTCTAATTTCATCTCCGGTCCTCCTCCGTGGTTCGTTTAAATCGACCCCTGGCTTCGTGGATGTTTCAAACACCCGTACCCGAAAAAAAGGAAAAACAAGAACGCCTGCAACGAGTAGCTCAGGTACAGTAGTCGCGTAATTTCGCAAATGGAACGGGAGGGAGTGTGTGCGTTTTCGCGTCGGCCAGGGGATTCGATTAATTACCGCGATGAAAATTCTCCATTAAGGCGAGTAATCGAGTGTAAACATCGGCGTGATTCGATGGAAATTAACCAACAGCCAGCGTCGTAAACGGGCTCGCGATTAATTCGCCAAAGAAACGGAACCGAGAAATTAGCATCGACGTAAAAACGGATGAAATTATATTTTCTGCGACGTAATCGAACATTTCATATTTTATGAGTTTACCACTTGTAAATTTTGTGTACGTGTTTTTAATCAGACATCTTTAATTAATATTTTGTAGATCAATTTTTATGAAACGAAAGTTGTAATACGAGTGTCTAGATACCTAACTAGCCTTTTCTATCAGGATGAAGTTTAATTGTATTTTTTATAAGAGGAAGCGAGGTTTGACATTTCGGGTGCAAAAAGATGACGCGTCGGTTCTCTATTTCTTAAGATTCTGGTCCAGCGTGCATCGCGTTAATCTCGCTCGACGTTTTGCAACGAGTCGCGAATATCGATTTCAACAGCACGTCGACTCTTTTCAATCCCCGTCGGAGATGCTTTATTTGTTTGCCCGTTGCATTAAGTTCTGCCTTTCTCTGCCACCCTCGACGTGTTCGCCCAGAATTCCTCTCTCTCGTCTCTCGTTTTTCCATCGTCCGCGTCTGCCGGTGAATTGGATCCGGACGTAGCCGAGCCATCGTATTACGTTCACCGCGGAAAAATACCTTGTTCCGCGACGAATCTCGTCGCGAGAAATCCGCGAGAGGATCAGGCAACAAGACCGTCCTCTCTCGTGAATTAAAAGGGAAGGCGTCTCGAACGATTGCCTCGACGATTTTTCCTATCGTTATTTTATAGATTCGTGGATTTTCGCGTAGGCGACGAATCAATGCGGTCACCGCGTGTTTCAGGATCGTGGTTGCTGGCCGTCGGAACAGCTGGTTTTTAGAATCACGATTAACCCTCTTTCGAGAGAGATCATTAACAGTTTCTACTACAATATTTATTTATCGAACATCGTCACTTTAACTTCATGGTTTCCACGTTTCGTAATATAAGCAGAAAATCGAAAGTGCAACGAACCCAAATTTTTAAAAAATTTATTGACAGTGATATAAGGAGATTTCTCGAAGCATTTGTAACCAGATAATGTTCCTAAATCTTCAGTGTCTATCGAGCAAATAAAATCAGAGACTCACCTCAAAAATTCGGGCGACACCTTGCCGATTCGCTAGCAGCACATTTCCTTCAACGATATCGACACCTCCCTCGCGGCTGAGTCGCTCGCACGACCACTTTGTATCACAACAACACACAACTCGATTTTTATTTCTCAACGTCGAACATGTATCCTTCGAACTGCACTGTGTGCCTTTCCTTCACGAATCACTCGAACACCATACGTTTTCTCCAAAACGCTGCTTTTACTCTTCAACACGTATCCTTCGGAACTCCACACGGTATCCCTTCGCGAATCACACTACGATTCTTGCGATCGTTCGAGCGTCTCTTCTCGCGGAGAAACGGCCAGGTGGAAATTTGGCACGAATCTCCTTGACGAGATCGAGCGAGCCATATGCGGATTACGATACACTTATCATTTCTCGAGACACCGTGATTTCGATAGAACCACGCAGGAGTCTCGGGTGTACAAATCGTTCTTTACTTTTCACTCCTAGAAGGGTAGCTCCGAACGATCTCACGATTGCACTCTCACTTTCTTCGCTAATGTGTTTGCAGAAAGTTCTTTATTTTCGAAGCATTTCACTGTTGTCGCGTAAAAAAGTAGCCGCGTGCACCGATGTTCTGTTGCCGGTTCTCGGACTCCGAAACACGCGTTTGCACGATCACCACAGGTTCCGCAACGCTCGCTCGTCGGCGTCGCGCGGCACACTGTTGCTCTCTGCTTTCGTCCGCTCGCTCGGAGGCTCCGTTTCGTGTCTACCCCTTCTCTCGAATCCCTCGAGTCCCCTCCACCTACCCAGATACCACCACTCCGCTCGCTGCGATAGCAACCCCCACTCTTATTTCTTCCCGCTGCGTGGCAGACTCTTTTCACGAGGGCGCGAGCGAGAGCCCGGGGCTCGAGTGACGCGGAGGGCGCGAGCGGGAAAGGGACAGAGCACGGTGTCGTCCTTTTAGAGAGCGAACACGGTGACTCGTCGGAGGAAAAAAAAAGAGGCAGAAGGGTCCAGGTTTAGGAGGTTGCGGTGCCCTTTTTCGTCGAAAGGACTGTAACGTGGTGCCCTCCAACGTCTCGACGAGGCTTTACGCAGGGGTGTTTCGAGTCTACGAGCCTGGGCACAATGCGTCGACGAGCCGCTGACGGGGTTGAATGACGGCTCTCTCTTCGTGTCGAGGTAATTCCGTGGGGGCTGGAACGAGACAAAGTCGTCGCGTAAAGTGAGTGACGCGCGTCGCCGTTGTTTCGCGATGGAATCGTTTAATTTCGAGCTAACTCTCGCGAACCCCTGGGTATTTCGTTCGACCATGACGTTCGTTAAGACGGATACAGTTCGCAACACGGCAACTTAAATTAAAGGGTAAAGATATATGTTCTAGTATCTAAGCGACGAGATCGCGAGCGGAATATGGGTCAGAACTCTTGTTCGAATTTATCGGAGATTAGAGCTTGTATCGACTTTATTGTTTGGGGAACCCACGAATCCCAGTAACGTAACGAATTAAAAAATATGTAGTTTAGGTTGCTCTAATTGGGCCGTCATCTGCGCTGGACCACCGCTGTAGAGAAGACACAATTTAGGACATATGTCCTTCTATATAGAAGTAGGTTTTTTTATCGTTATCGATAAGATACCGATAATTTGTCGATAATCGGCAACTCCCAGCTGCAGTACGCACCGAGTCCCAAACGCGAGGCTAAATTGTCGGCAACGTTCCGCGGCCATAGCGGCGCACTGGATGGAATTAATTAAACGCTCTTTCCCTCCACCTTGCACAGGCTGGATGTATTTACCCGATGGGCTTTGAGGATCGGATTGCAGGCGCCCCGTGAGAGAAGGTCCCGTCGTTTGTTCCCTCCTGCTTTCCAACCGATCACTCTCTCTGTCTCATCCCCGTTCCCATAGTCGACCCTTTCCCTTTTCGATGCCGATCCTGGCAGCACGCTTCCAGGTATTTCGAGACCCAGCGCGGACTACCGGCGGATATCCGCAAATACCGCGAACGAGTATTTAGAAATCCTTTCGTTCGATGGATCGCGACGGAGAGAAGGGTTGGCGAAGAAAGGGAGGGAAAGGGCGCCTGGCGTCGGGGACTTCAAACGAGACCGAACGCCGGCCGGCTTTGCGGAACAGGTTGATGCCGAAATGGTCCATTGTGGTTATTGTATTGCTAGCGATATTGTGCTTCCGCCACCGCGATGGACGCTCGTCATCGAGCCGCTCTCGTCCGGGATAAATGGCGAACGTTTGCGGCGGTTGTCGCGCGTTCCACGGCTACCCTCGTCGACCGCAGACGCGACAGGAAGAGGGTAGCCGCGTAAAAACGCGCGCAAACCTCGGGGACCGATCCGATCCTCGCGAATCCACCGACCCCGCCGTCCTAGAAGTTTGTGGACACGGACGCCGGCGCCTACGTCGGAGAGCGTCGACGGCTTTTCTGGAAGCGCTCCAAGCAGCGCGGCTGTTTGCCGAACGCCGGCCCGAAAGGTGATGCAGCGAATTTTCCGAGTGTTTGCTAAACATCCTCCCGCGGCTCGAGCGCCGCGCCGAGTGGATCCTCCTCGGCGAGACGGTTCCACGTGTCGCCGGAAAGGCGTTAATGCATTCCGTGAGAAAGTGGCCGACTCTGATGGACGACGATTTATGTATCGCGGCCTGCGAAAAGATTTATCCAGTTTCGTGGGACACCGAACGCGTTCTTGCTTAGACGTTGAAATTTGCTCCAAAGCTGATACCTCGAGGGAAGAAAGTAACCGAGTTGAACTCTTTCGATCCGGTATAAATTAGACCCTCGGTTAAATACTTTGGTGAAGAGCCTCAGCGTCGTTAAAAGGTTAAAGAAGCCGGGCCGAAAATTACCAGCCACGAATTAACAGACAGTGTTCCGCTCGTACGTTCATTAATATCAATTTTATCGTGGTGATCGAGGGGGAACGCGTGCTTCTCCGTGAGTCAGACTGTTTATAGTGATAATATTTTAAATACCCTCTTCCCGTCGCCCTCCTCGACACGGCTCAATCGCGGTCAAACATTCGGTCGTCGTCCCGGTGCCGTGCCGCCTTTGAAGATCGAACACCGTCCGAGAAAATCGTTCTCTCGTCGACATGGGCCGGGGACAGTTCTCGGCTCTTTGTACCCACGCTGTTTAATCTTATCGCCGTTTCGCTTATCGTCTTTACACGATCTCTCTCGTACGATCTTAGCCCCGTTCGCGGTCTAACTTCACGACCGATCATCGTGACTTTCGACGAGGCTTCTCATGTTTATTTAAATACCCGTGGTAATCGGGGACACTCGGCTCGAAGCGATGCACGAAATTTCTATTTACGGGTTTCTAAATAGTTTTCTAAACTTTAAAATCTCCGTCGGTCGGGACAGCTCGCGGTCAGCAGAAAAATACTGTTCGAAGGCATTAACGCGTTATCGCCGGTTTTTCGGACGCGTTTCCAGGAGTAGCGGACTTTACGTTCCTTCGTGGTTATCGCGTGTTTTTGTCGTGAGTGCCTCGCCAGAGATACGACAAGTTCCTCGGTCTATTTGCCTGGCTAGATACACCGGCTATCTGGCGTGTTTTTGAAGAAGGTTAAACAAACTTCTGACGCTCGAAAACCGACGAAGATTAGCCGTGTTTGTCGAACGATGCATCATCCCTCGCAAACAGACTACGCAATCTTCTCCGACGAGACAACGACCTGAAAAATCCTATGGCGCGTTACTTTCGACGCCCGTTGGACGATAAAAGAAATACCAACGAAACGAAATAAATGCGAAAGGTCGAGAACAGATGGCGAACTAGAGCCATTCGATCGAATCGAGGAAAATGTTAGATCAATTACGTAGAAACGTTTTTCTCCGGTTGCTCGTTAGGATTCTACATTAGCCACAGAGGCGCGCGGTCGGTGGGTTTTGCTCGGTCTGACGGGTTAATAAACGGGTCACCACGCGATTTTTCTTCGCGTCGAGCGTTCGAGGAGTTGGCAAAAAGCCGACGGCCGTGTAACCGATGCACCGGTCATCCACCGACCTTCCAGGACTTCTCTGAACGAGATCCCGCACGCACCGACGTTCATACTGATTTACGGTCCAAAAAGAAATTACCAACGTAGGTGGACGATGATTTATCGGACAGGAATACATATCCCTATGGCCGTCGTAGGTAGCCCGGACGAAAAGCGATAAACGAGCATCGGGCGAAAAATGCGGTATATTCGCAGATAGCCATCGAATCGCGTACACTCGTTTCGTTCCGACGGAGAACCATTCCAGACTTGGAATCGGGGAGGATGAAGCGCGATCCACGGCAATGAAAATTTGTCATTTCCCGCCTATTACCGCGTCTATTACTCCAACTGGCACCAGACCGCATACACGACAACGTATTCCCGGGATATCGTTATTTATGTTTGTACACCGAACTACGATTGCTCGTAGATCCCTGGAACAACGATCGAACGCTATTTCAAGCACCTGCTATATTCCTCCTCGCGAATCGAATACGGTACTTGGCATATGCGCGCAAGCAAATGACTCGTTTCGCTCCTGCAATTTTCGCTGTGCTATTCACCGCTGCCTTTTGTCCCCATAAGCGAGACGTTTACGGTTGTTCTATCAGGCTATTCAATTGCGAATGGACAATCGAGATACGGAAGGACTGATACGATTTGCTGCACCAATTGCTCCGGCACTTTCTAAATTTCGGTTTAACAGTCTACCGTGTCAAGACTTCAATGGTTGACTCTTTGTACTCTTCGACAAATATTGCGACAATACGGAAATATTTATGCGATTACTTTAACCATGATCATGTACGATCAAACGTATTTAGCATCCATTAACAACTTAGTAGACAGTGATGTTAAATTATTATTTTTAGCTTGTGGCGTCTTCTTACAGTGCTAGAAATGTGCGATGTTAGGAACAAAAATAATTTAAAAACGCACTTCCTTTTTGTTCATATTATGTAAACGATGTAATTGGTATACGATAATCCCTGAATCATTAATTAATCTTAAAGTTAAAACGTGTTGTTCATGTTCAATATTAAATAATTTGTATTTAAAAGCGTGTTATTAGTTTTTATTTTGACTTTCTCCGATGTTGATTATTTAACAAGTGCATCTCCAGAAAAAGAAATGCAGTAACAAATAAACTGATCACGAATTTCGTAAAAATTTTCCAAAGCGCGAATAAATAGAGACAATGAAGAGAAACGAAGGGTCCTAACCAAACAGTGAAGCTTCTGAGGTCGGATTTTCCTGCAAAACTGAACTCCCGTAACGAAAGCGCGCGAAATTGTTGCATGGTCGAGGCATCGATCGAACCGGTCGAAGTTCCGTGACGAAATGCTCCCAGGGCGATCATGTTTCTAAGAAGAAGGCATCGCGTGTGCGGATTGGCGAGCGTGGCGAACTCGCGGACACAGGGGTGCGCGATTTCGTCCGGTCTCCAACTTCGAAGGCATTGTTCTCCAGGTTCCGGCACCCTGCTGCGGTACTCATCGCTTCGTGAAAGCTCTCAAGACGGACCTTGCCTGATGGATTTATGAATTTACGGTCACCCTGGTCAACGGGGGGTTAATTGGTGGCAGCATGAAGCGAACCGGCGCGATACGGAACGGGAGAGAAAAGTGGAATACGCTTTCCTTGCGATGGTGGTAATTGCCTTAATTTTCAGTAAGGCTACTTTTTACTTGTTTATTTTTCATATTACACAGTGATTTTTTTTCGATTATTAATATTTGGTAAGTTCGATTATGGTATTAAGGTAAAGTTTCAAATTTTGTGAACGAAAAGTTTAATTGTGAGATAGATTAACAATTCGATCGATTATCTCCATTTTACTGCTGCCATCGTAATGTAACTACGTATATTTACAGAAGTTCTCCAACGCTACTTTCAGCTTGTTTATCGTAAGTGGCATATACAAGGTAGAATATCGGTATCCAACTAGAGATATGCACTCTGACCACTTTACACTACGTCACCGCGCGTTTGCATGTTTTCCTAGCACACGAAAAGTCTCGTTTACAATTACACTGGTATTTCGTTACAGACCGTCCCTTGAGTTTCGACTTCACCTCGTTTCTATTACATTCGGATAATCCGCTGCTTCGTATTCTCGTAAACAAGTTCCCGGAATCGAATGGCTAACAACGTTCAATCCGGTACGTTACGTAGAATGAAAATCACTCGGCGTCCGCCTTTATAAATTCAGCATTTGTCGTTCGGTTTAGCGACGACGAGTAGCAGCTCGAGTGCTCTTTAATTAAGTTGGATCGAGGGGATGGACGATTAACGTTGGTTTTGCCGTGAAATTCCCTCGTTAATCCAGGAAACTGGGTCATCGTCGTTCGGACAGTAGCGAGATTGCGCGTAAAAGAGGAGCAAAAACCGCGAACGCGTTGCAATGGCAAGTCGCAAGTTTTCTCCAAAGAAAAATTTCGAGAATCGAAGATTGGTTCTTAAGGGAGGTTCAAAGGAGATTTATATTGCATCCGAGTGTACTTTCTTTGTCCTCCTCTCTTTGATCAGGTGTGCATTTATCCTCTCCTTTTGTCCCTCCTTTCCGTGTTGCGCATGTCCCAGTCAATGAACACGGTATTTCAGAGCGTTGCTCGAGGATCATTCTCGAGACCGAGGTATCTCGTGTATGACGGACAACGTTAAGAGCGTGCAAGCGAGTGGGTGGAACTGGGATTCGGCCCGCGGCCGACAATCATGTCGACGATAATTATGCGAGGCTACCTGCTGGCACATATCGTTGAAATTGGCTGGGATTGTTCGCATATCCGCGGAACACAGAGATACGAGGGTATTTGGCTGAACGTGTCTGCTTCGACGATAATTGGCTCGCCTGATTATATCGATAGGCAATCAGAACCGAAAGAACGCCACGTATCGCCCATCTTTTAAATCGCAGTTTTCAAGATACTAAGCACCTGTTAATTAAATGTTAACTTCGATAATATTCAGGACAGTTTTAGATCTTTAAACGCTGTCAGGTGCTCTTTGATCCGTTCCGGCAGGAATTTCTCCCAATAAAATTTAGGAAACTCCTTAAAAGGACTGGTATTTTTGTACGTTGCAACGCGTAGCATTCACGCGTCCAGATAAGCTAATGAGACGTCTAACGGTAGGGACAGAACACGCCCGAAGTCTCCATTTCACGAAACTCCGGCTATTACCGCTCTATTGGAGCAACGATAGCGACGCTCGTCGAAACGCCACGTTATCGTCCATTTCTGTCAGCTTTTTGCTCGCCCGCTTGCCCGCTGGCTGATTTTTTGCGCCCAACTTGTGCGCGTACCTTGAATAACGAACCGAAAGACCGGCAGGAAATTACAGATATTAGTAACGTAGCTACCTCTGGAATACGAAAAGTGTTCCACGCTAAATGATTATAGTTATTTTCGGTAAAAATACTGGAAGTTTTGACAGGTGTCAGCTGTAGGGTGCACTTGAGCCACCTGTATATCTTGGCTGTTGGTGACAAGAAAGAATACATCAAACAAAATTATTTGGTAGAACATGATGATTAGCTTCTCAATTTTGCCTGATTTTTCCTATCGACAATAGCAGCCAAGTTATTTAGGCGGCTTCAAGAGCCACCCTCTTTAAGAGCCTCACCCTCTTACATATTAATCTGTGATATGTAAGAAGTATTCTACAGTGATTAATATGTAAGAGAACTATTACAGTTTCTGATAAGAAAAGGTCACTGTCAAATTCGTTCGGACGAGCATTCGACGACGGATTAACGTTTCAGAAGTCGTTCAAGAAGCCAGATTCGAGGTGTGCGGAGAACCGTCACGAAAGGTGACGATACCCGGCGGCCCAGCAGAAGGCACGAGGACTCAAGCTGAGAGCATAATGAGCGGCCGGCGAGTAATGAAGACCGCTCAATCTCTCTCGAAGCCGCACGCTGTCTCCTCAAAGGGCTATATTCTCGTTCCCTTAACTCCGATCCCGGCTACGCTAATCCGTTTAATCTCGATATAATTAATGACCGTAGAACTTTAATAATTCTTCGTTTAACGGCCATTGGCGTAATCTCCCTGCAGCTCGAGGAAGGCTCGTATGCTTACAAATTGTCGATTCCAATAATTCGAAAGATCGATTGAACCTTTCCAATGTAAACTGCAAAGCGTAACACTTTGAAAACATTCTAGTTACCTAAAATCGAGTTATCTTGGAAAACGTGTATGGAAAAATTGAACAGTGAAATTGGTCACCGGAAATCTTGTCTTTGCAAAGTCAAAGCTCTCGAATCCAGGTGTTTCCGTGCTCCTCAGAGTGGGTTAAGGGAGGCCTGTGGAAGCCGTTTGCCGCGCACAGTTTGCACAGGATTTTGAAAAGGGCTTTATCCGTGCGTGCGAGCGTTTACATCGGGCGCCAAGGTATCGGCGAGCGTTTGTGGACCTTTCTTCCTAAATGCACTTCGAAATGTTTGCATAGACTCTGTTGTGGTCTTTCACGATGAATTTCCGTGTATGCAAATACGTCGACGAGATACCTGACTAACCAGCAGGTTAGTACACAGCACCGGGAACCTCCCAACGGGAGCGCGGAGTCGTTTATCACGAAACGAGAGCGCTATTCTCTCGTATGCATTACGATAGCGATCGCTTCTGAGCCGATACCGCGGATTCTACGCTCGAAAACTGCTGGTTCTCTGACGGTTATCAAAATGCAAATCGGGAAAGCGAACGACGCGTATCCGAGAGGATAGGGGAAGATTGGGACTCGTGCAGTTTTTCGCGTTTTGCTTGTCAACCTGTGTTAAATGCCGGAGTACTCTCGTTGCAAATGCGGAATGCATACTTTATCAGTTTTTTAGAAACATTTCTTTTCGGTTTATTTCTAAATTTGCCTTAGGACTTTTGCCTCTATAAGAGAGTGATACATTGATACTGTAAGAGATTGGCTTAACGCGAAATCAAAGAATAGTCAAAACATTTGTACCTTGAGACTTATATCTTGTCCTGTATCTTCAGACTTGTACATCGTCGATTACATTTATTTTTCCTTTCAATATTGTTCAGGGCTTATGTGAAATAAAACACACGCGTACAGTATATCAGATTAATAATTATATAAATGCGGACGCACGGTTAGAACTAACTAAAAAGAACTGCGACAGTACATGTGTCTATACCTGAAGTACTCGCAGGCCCCAATTAGACAATGACTTCCAAGGATGTAGGGTTTTCTAAAAACGGTTAAAGCATGGTCAAGGCTTTAGCTTCAACAAATATATCTAAACAATAATTTCGCATTAAATATGAATTTATAATTTACATCGTCATACAGATAAAGAACATTGGTAAACAATTCCTGCAACTTGATCTAGAATTTAGAGAGCCGTTTCGCGAGGAGTTAGACCAAAGAGGGTATACAACCGGCTCGACCGAGCCGGCATACCTGACCGCCAATTATCCCCGCGTCTCAACCAACTGTTCGCCTCCCTGGCCGTCCGTTTTTCGGGACGTTTTAACGGACCTCCATGGTAAAACAGCGGCGCTCACGGATAATTCAGATATCATCCCTTCGATCCCCAATCCTGGTGAATCGAACCGTCGAACGAAGGGGTGACTGCCTTAGGGGCTCGCGTGCCAACTGACGCCTCCCAAAGCGGACCAGATTATAAACTGTCGATTACGGACGAGAACACAGAAGAGGTTTTTCCACCCTAAACAGGGAATTTCGAGATAAATTTGGGAAGGGAAAAACATAGACCTTTTCATTCTTAGAACCTTGATTAGTTCGAACCTTGATTAGGTTAGGAAATTCTTTTGAGGCTAAAATTTTGGGTGTTGGGGCTGCTCTCAGATCTATGCATAGTCGATTATTTTAGGAGGTTAGAATTCGCGTTTAACTGAGTACATAGATGACAGGGGTGAACGGGGTTAATTCTGGCATCGTAGGAGTTTACCTTTCTCCCATCTTCCTAGCTTCGATTAAAGCGTTAAACGCGATTCCTGGAAGACTCGATCGATCTCTAAGGATTCAGTCGCAGCGATGTCATCGATCGCGGGGACGGAGAGGCCGATCTCGGCTGAACGAGCATCTTCACGGCTGATTAGGTAACGCGACCGTGTATCGGACTTGTCGACGGAAAGCTTCGTGGAAATTTTCGACGCGGATCGCAGCTTCGAGAGATTCTTCTATCGTTTCCACCCCGCTTCGAGTTTCCGCGAGAGGAAGTTGGCGAAGAGTAAAGGCAAAAATTCCGCACTGCGTACATACCGATCGTGGTAGTTCGTTTAAACGAGAATTCAGTGGTTTGTTAACTTTCTAAATAACGCGTGCCAGACGTTGAACGCGAGAAGCATGGTCTCGAGCGTACAAGAACGATGGTCCAATTAAGGATGTGCTAACGGTTACTTTCGGTTGATCCGCCTGGAACTCTTTAACTTCCGGAAAACTTTCCGCTTCCAGTGCTGCCGGAAACTTTGCCGTTTCGACGTCGCGAAGGTCTCGAATCGACTGGGATAGTTTTACGCGAATGCCGGGGATACTTTTCGTTCGGCTGTGTTTAACGCTCCAAAGAAAGGGTTAACGGATAATAACAATCTCTACTATATTCTAAACGGAGGTAAGAATGATTGCTCGAAATTATTTCGCGCAAAGATACGTATGTTCCAAAGGACGCGTCGCCGCGAATTTAAACCACGAATTCAGCAGCACGTGCGGCCTCGCGCTGCTGGGATTACGGTCGGGAAAAACGAAGATACGAGGCCAAGATAGGTAGCAACATAATTCATTCCAGCGCGTTATATGAAGTAGCTCTCGTGATGAATTTCAAAAGGGCCCCTGCCGTGCAACCGTACACAGGGAAATATATCAGGAAAAATGCCTTCCTTGCGGCATTGTTGCGTTGAAAATGTAACGGAATACGAAATCGAACTTATTTCGATCAGTTGGAAAGGAAGTCGATGGAAATTATCTCTACTGCCGTCTTTCCGTCGATTGCACAAGTAAACCGTCGTTCCCCGAAGCTGATTCTTTTCAGTAAACAGCTCGGCAGTATCTCGGAGAAAATTTATAATTATTCGTCAAACCACGTTGGATCACGGTATTATTTTAAACGCGAACAAAGCCACGGCTCGAGTTTTCGAGCTCTTTCCGGTTAATGAGTAGGATGAGTAGGATTTCCCGACCTGGAAATGACGGATCCATTGTTCACGGCGAGCTCGCGAGTGCGCCGGGCGTATGACGAAAACAAGGGTGAAAGTTTCGTTCGGCTCGTTTTCAGGCGTGGAAATTCGAAAATCCGAGTTCAGGGTTAGATTGTATCGTCCAATTGCGGGACGGTTCAGACGGAAACGAGGCTCGGCCGGGTCACTCTCGGACCCGTGATTTCGGAAGGCTAAGAGCCTCCTCCCTCGCGATGGATCGTGGTTATTCCGGATAATAACGGTCGTAAAAAATAATGGCTGCCGAGGTGAATCCTTCGAACGGGCCGGATAATATTTAGAGGACCTAATGACACCGAATTTATGGTGCAGGTGTGCCACGATTTTAGCGTGCGGTCAAAGTACCAGATATCACGATCATTGAGACATCATTCACCCTTGACAGACCAAACCTCCCACTGCACACATGTTCCACAGATTCGATAAAAAAAAAATCTCCACCATATTTCGAATGAAATATTCCGTAGAATTCACGAGGAGAAAGTTTCGACAGTGCTCAAAGTAAAAACTAAGTAACCATTATATCCGTTTTGCGAGCGAAAAGATGGCCAGCGAAGGACGAAAAAAGGAATAACGTAAAGAAGAAGAAATTCGCCGGGTAAGGATAGTAGGATCGTGGAAGTTGTATTTATTACAGAAAAGGGGAGCCTTCGATAATCCTTTCATAAATAACAAAGTATTTACGTAAGGTTTCCCAGAGAAGGTGAATGGGCCGGCGAGTTTCAGATTATGGTCAACTACTACGCTCTTCCACAGCCACGACAATGGGTCTCGTCGTGTTTTCCGTTTTCTGCCCCTCAGCGTCCGTCTCCTTCTGTCTCCTACGTTCTGGAACGAGCATCTCCTTTCGCGTCCACTTATAAGGTATACATACACGATGCTCCGAAGGACCTCGCAAAGGCGACCCATAGGGGGAACCTTTTACGGGGTTTACCGTGGCATAAAGCGTTCCAATAGAAGACTCTGACTCGAGAGTTTCTTCCGTTTGCTCGCACGCATCATGATCTTTCTGTGTGCGAATCCTGCGTGTGAATGTACCTATAGACGTCGCACCGTGCCGTCCACTTCAGAACATCCGCTGAATGCAAGGGGAGTTGCCGTTTGAACATTCGCGTCGCCGATCGAACGTAAAAATCGGGTATCTACGTCCCTACCTTCTTCGAATCTCGGAAATTTTCGCTACAACGGTTCGAACATTGATTCGATCGAATAAACTGCTCGAATAGGGACGTATTCGAGGAACCGAATCAAAAACAATTTAATCTTTCGTCTATACATGTTATAGAACCATCGAAACGTATCCGTTAAGCTACCGATATAATCGAACATAATTACGTACGCGTTTAGCAAACACTAGGTCCATAGTGCACCGCAGAGGCAAACAGCGGTTAACAATTTCGCTTCCGAAATTATGGAGCGAAATCGGAAGAATTTGCAGGTCGAAAGAAGTTGGTCGATTCGCGATCGGCGCCGCTAATTGCTAATTTCGCCGGCACCGAGTTTAATTAAATCATGCCGGCGTCGAACCGCACACGGGCGATCGTCGAACGAGAGCCTCGGGCCGAGGGTACAACGGAAAAAATAATAAAAGGTATCGTCGTCGTTTCTGGCGCACGTGCGAGTACGAATATACGAGTTCTCTCGATTCCCCTGTGTTGCGTCGTCGTTGTCTCTCTGCGAAACGTGTGGACCGTCGCCCCGCGACCGACCGAGTAGGTACACACACGGGGAACGATAATACCACGACTCGAGCGAGAAGCACGTTCACTGGGAGTTCCTGTTGGCTAGATATTTCTAATTTTCTTCCTGGTCATTGGCGAACGAGGACGGCTGAATAGTCGCGCGTGCACGTGCGATCGCGCTCGTTCTACCTTATGAATCCTCTTTTTCACGGAGGACATGTCCTTTGCTCCTTTTGGTAGTCAGCTTTTACCGATCGCTAGAGATATCTGTCTGAATCTGTCATGCCTTTATTTATCCAAAGATAGGCAGAATTTTTTTCAGATATGTACATAAAGACAGGTTCTACATCGATGCCATAAACTTCTGAGTTTAAAGACAATCAACGGCAAGTTCGAGGCGTTTTATCTAATTGCATCAAAATCGTTCTATTTTAAACCCAACACTCTTGTTAATCAAGGGTAGTTTAATCGCGTGGCTCGCTATCCTGGGCAGCGTTCGCCGAAAGGTTCATCTAGCCATAAGTTCGGAACATTAATTCAAACGAGAGCATTGGGAGGTAGGAAAACAAATTATCAAACATGTTCCAAAGCCACACATCATTAGACGACAGTCGCAGCAGAAGCTCCGCTCGTTAGCGTTCTAAATAAACTACCGCTTCTTCTGCGCGCCCTTCTACGCCGCATTTTCACCTCGGTGTTTTACCAGTAAACTACAACTATCGACTCGGCCACGTTTTGCCAAGTGTCTCCGAAGGTTCGAGTTTTTCAGCCGAGTATACTCGGTAGTTGGCAGCGAGAAAACGGTCGACGACGTTAGGGCAAGGTAATCGATCGGACGCGAGTTAAAGACGTTCGTCGTCGAGTTCTTCGAGCTACTAATTACCCGACTGTCCTCCGCAGACTGTGGTTTAAACCGAGCAGACAGTCGGAGCAACGCGTGGAAAGTTTGGTCGAAGCTTGCCGACTTCACGGGAACAGGTGTTGTCCGATGCACGAATTTCGACTCGGAGCTCGTTCACGGTAACGAGATGCACCGATAACGTCCTGTTCTCGTTAGACGGGGTCACACTCTCGATCCCGTGCTGGAAACGCTGGAAAAATCTTGTAATCCCACGACGACCCTTCCATCCTTTCCGGTTTTATCCGCGCTTTCGTATTCAACGTGTCGCTTCGTTGCGACGCTATCACGGCTTCAGATTTAGGGCTCGGACAAACTGTCTCGAATAGGTTCAACTGGATCGGAGGTTTCGTGTACGAACTGTTAATCCCGGCTCGATCCACGTGGCTTTGCTAGCTAAAATACTTGAAACATTCGAGGTCGCGAAAGAAAGTGAAAAATTTGCGCAACGGCAAAAGTGGGTAAGATTTACGCGCGTACCTCAGAAAGGTAGCTTTACGAAGAATTCTAGATGTGACTCAATTTTCAAGTTTCCCAGAGAGACGTCGCGTCGTCGGTGACAGAAGGTTATAATTTCGGGAACATTTCCCGGTTCGTCAGGTCGAGAGGTGAAAGAGGGTATAGTAGAGGAAGTCTCGCTGGAACCGGTCCGGATTTTATTTCGTGCGCGTTTGTCTTCCGCTCGGATTACGCTCGCGGCCATAAGCGGAAGATAAGATACGTCCAGGATACCTACGTAAGGATCTCGTGACATATGGCAGGCGTACAGGCTCTCCGTCCTCTCTCCGTTTCTCTCGGTTGCCTGGCTTTACTCGTGGCTCTGCCATTTGTTCGTGCTCTCTTCCTCTCGGATCTTGTTCCGTCGTGAACAACCTGGATCGGAAGGAAGTTCACGCGGATACTCCGATCCCTTTCAGGAAGGATACTCCGTAGACTGCACATCGAACGTACGGTCGATTAACGTCGGGTGCATTTAATCGATGAGATTTGGCGTTTCCAGGAAGTTCCGCGCGTTTCGCGTTTCCTTCGCTCGCACCTTCCGCACCCGGACGTTCGTTTAATTTCATTCCTAACACGATCCATACGAGGACGCGTTTATACGTCTCGGTTTTGTTGCCTCGGCGAGAAATACTGCGTGTTTACGACGCGATAACTCGGACAAGAGGGGTTTGAAGGAGCCATTAAAATTTTTCTGGCAGGAGAAAGACCGGGGTAGACTGGCCTCTTTTATCTCGTCATCTCGCTTCTGAGATACTTTCTCCGCCTATTCGCGGCTACCGATCTGCCGCTTTCGATCGGAGATATACGCGCCGACAAATTACAGCTCTCCTCGAGACGTGCCAGCCGGGTAATGTCTTGACGACGTTGTTGTCGCTTTACCTGTCGAGTTTATCCCGAGATATATATCGAGATGGCTCGAATGTTAATATTATATCAACGCAAAATGGAAAAAAACGTGGATTTTCCTTGCGGGGCACGACACGGTGCAGTGGATTTCAGAGAACTGCCCAAAGAGTCGTGCTTATGAAGTTACAGTTTAATATACAAACGCGAGACGTGCGTTTAGCTCAACGGCAGAGATTTAATAAACACGGCTTTGCCGAGTAAAAATGTTATTTTTTGCAGCGGCGCAAATAACGCCGCGAGGAAAAACGTGTTCGCAACGACGACCGCGTTCAAACGTTTCCCTTACGAGTTTTGCAGCGGCAACGACAAAAGACACTGTACCTCCTGAAGCTCGTTACGAGCGAAGTTGAAGCTGGCCGAGAAACGGCGAGCGAGCTTAACTTTGTAGCCAGTTGTCGGTTTCTCCAACGAAAACAATCAAATTAGAGTCAAAGCAATCTGCTTAAGTGCTTTCCGATAAGAGGCACCTAACAAATATTAATTTCGCGTCGAGTTGGCTGGCAGGTTCGCTTTGAAAAATTCTTGTACCTCGAGAACGGAGGTCCAGCGAGAATATAATAATAGCAACGGTAGCCGGTAATTGGAATTCCGGCATGGACGTTTCCGGGGCAGAAATAATATTTCTTTCGAGTTGGTTGTAACTCGTTGCGAGCAACGCCGCGGTGTTATCTCCGTTCGCAACGGGAGCCACGTAAAAAGGGAATTAGAATCAGTGGAGAGGTGTAGCTGGAAAGGAGCGGTGTTGGTCAGAAAATAGAAGGGATAAACTGAACGAAGGGAGAGACACGGCACGAAAAGAACAAAAAGGAACAGCGCTGGAACTGCACTGTATAGGGAGCATCGCGTAGGTCGGCACCACAGGGGGAACAAAAACGATGCTTTTATTGGCCTCTGTTCCGCAATTGGAACGCGATGCAACGACCGATGCGTCTACTCTGGACGAGATAATCACTTAATTACTCTCGATGCTGGTGCTCGTACGCACGCGAGCCATCCACAATGAGTAACAGAAGGAGGGACGAAGACGGTCAAAGAATACAAAGACATTTTTACCCGATATTATTAAATACGTACTTAGCTTTTTAGTACAGATATAATCAAAATTCCACGTTCTAAAAGTCTTGACTTCCACCCTGTATCAAAATCGTTCACGGTTCAGGGAAGCTATGGGGTAGCTAAGAGCACCCTTAATAAATACAAGTTGCGTGAGAGACGCCAGTAGACACACCCTGACCAACACGCGACGCAAACCGAACTATCTTATCAACGAGAAAATGGAGAGCATCGGTGTTTGTCGCGGAGAGCCGATCACGCACAGGGTGAACCCTGTTTTTCCCTGGAATCCGTCGTCTAGTCCAGGTAATTACCGGTTTCGCGTGTTAACGTCTTCATAGGGGCCGTGCAAGCGGGATCGAGCCAACCGGTTTACCACATGGCACCGTTTCCCGAAATAAGACGTTTCGTCTTGACAGGGTTGGGGAGCATGCGTCACGCCGCGTCTTTATTAGAGTATTAGAACGGGTCGGGAGTGGCCGGTTACGAATCGCCGATCCGAATAATTACACGCTCCGTTTCCTCTCTATCGACCGACTGATCGCAGCCCACTCGGCCAATTAATAACCGGTGTCTGTTACGCGATGGCCGTTTGATCGTTCCACGCGAATTTAGTACGCTCTCGCGCCTCCGCCATTCGACTCTTCATCGATTATGGGCTGTTTGCTGTACTTACGGTTCACGGCCGCGAGAATCTCACTCACCTGTAACAGAAAGAAAGCGTTCTTAAGTTATGGACAAGTACATTGTTGAATAACTTCCACAGAATTCAATTATGAATAAATATGTGTAAAATTGTACAAAGAAACTTCGTGAAAAAGATGCGACGACGACTGGGCGCGGAGAAGACAATATGACGATCGCTTATTCATTTCTCAAAAAGATGGCAACTGTGCCGCAGCGCGTAATACAAATACATATAAGCAAACAAAATTTCAATATACAAAATCTAACATATGTAATATTAAATCTAACATATGTAAGGTATATCAGGAAATGTTATTGAGGTATCAACTAGTAGGTGATTTTAAAACAAGTAAACTGTAATTCTTTACTGACGTTCCACGGCAAAAGCCAATACAAGAATGTCTTCATTGACACGATCCTGTCTTGACACCCCCGACAGCATGGCTGTTTAAGGCACTTGGGCCCAGCGTAGTTCCCCGAGGCAGGGGAAGTGCAATGACAAAAAGCGGATGGCCTGTTCGTTAATTTCTATTTTCTAACACATACATGACTGCGAAAAAATCTTACATTCACTAAGGATACGCGTATAAATTTTATAGCTTTTCTGGCAAAGTAACAAGATGCTTCATAAATAGAAGTTTTCACGAGTGAAACTATTTCATAAACAGTTTCCACGATGACGGTAGACGTTATCGCGAAAAAATTCTGCTTGCTTAGTTCGTGCCGGTAGAAGCGACGAGTTGGCGGTACACTTTAAGAGATTTCCCCTTTGGAAAATCGCCGTTCAGCCACGACGGCCAGCATAGTTGCTAACGAGTAGCCGGAAGTTGGTGGTAGCTCGCAGGCTGGAATATTAGAGGCAACGCTGGTTAATTCAGCACAGTCTGCGGGCTGTTCGCAAGCCACGCTCGACAGGAGCGTGCGAGAGTTGGGCACACAGTAAACACGGACGGGGTGTAGTTGTCGCGTGGCTTCGGGCCACGTCTATCTTTCAGTCAGTGACCCCGATCGACCCGACAACTTGGTCCTCTTCAAGAACCAGCGGTACCGCTACGATCATCTTTATCATCGTGATTCGCCGATGCAAAATTGCTCGTAATAGAACCTAACCGATTTACCGTCTCGTTGTTCCACGAATACCAACGTTCTTCCGCTTCTTATGCATTTCTCGTTTGAGGAGCTTGGAAATTTCTGGATGCGGAAGTTTAGACATTTTTCTGCCATATAGCGGGACTTCGTTACGGAGTTTCCGAGAGATCAATTTATCACGCGAGCAGAAAACGTCGAATCGCTTGAAGAATTTGTGTCGAACCTTCGTTACCGCAACGTTGATCGGATTCTGTCGTCGAACGAGCGACATAATACTCGTCATTTTTTCTCGCCGAAGAGGAAAATTCTGTTTGACGTTCGAAATCGAACAAACTCGGTACCTGTTACGGTCCAAGAGATTTTCCCGTGCGGACCAAAGGAGGCGACCGACGGATCCAGACGTTGCCTAGGAGCGAGTAAAAACAGCGGCTCTCGAGAAGACACAACAGAGGAGACGTTGTATCGGGAGAAACGGTCTTTGCCAATGAGAGATCTTTTTCATGGTCGATGGAACCCGACGGGAGATTTAAAGATGCACGCGGAACAGCCTTTGTCCTCGAGACTTTCTTTCCTTCGCCAGCTTCCTGTTCCGCTCCAAAACGTTTTTCTATTCCTCGGGAACAACAGGCGCGGAAATGCTCGTTCGGGCATAAGCGAGGACCACCGATTAATCGAGTTACTCCTTTGCGATTTTTTACCTCGTCCGCGAAAGACTCGACAATGTATATAGATTCTCTTGAGGATAAAATTCCTCCCTTCAGAGACCAACTGCTTTCGATTTCTAAAAGATCTTCACGCGTTTCATTCCTAGTTGAAAGGTAATTTAAAATAAGTGTACTTGCCAGCGGATTAGTTGGCCACTTCATATTTCACGGAGTGTTTTTGCTTACTTATCCGAGGTACAAACGTATCCTAAGTGCAACGCAGCATAGAAGTTGCCCACCCACGTAAAAGTTTAAGCGCTCGAAGCGGTAAAAAAGTCGCTGGTGGTCGAAACAATGGTGGCAACTTCTCGATGTCGCAGATTAGAGTTCCAAAGTTATCGAACTTCGACCAAGTTCATCTTTTCCCCCTCGATAAGAAGCTTTCTTCTCGCCGTGAACTATCGACCGATTTTATACGCACGCGTTTCTTTAACCTCCAGCGATCGTCGCGAATGATAATCAGCAAGTTATCGCAACTTCCTGTAATACCAAACACGTTATACTTCCGCTGGAAAAGTAACGGAGGAAGTTTTTAAGTCTCCAATTTTGAAATTTGTCGAAGTTTCAAATTTTCCTCCACGTCGGCAATTTCCGTGAGAAGCGTACGTTTTCCATGTAAGAGTTAATTGAACGTCTTTTTTTGCGCCCGGCACTTATCGAATCTTGCGGTAAAACGTCTGCGGCTATTAGATTAATTAACTCGTTTTGTTCAGCAAGTACAGTTGGGAATTGAATTTTCGGTCTATCACGGTTTTTACCCTCCGCTCCTAATCGTTGTTTTCTAGCACTTCCGGATTACGGTTGATTTTAACATCGTTCGATCGGTGAAAAGTTGGCGCGAGAAAAGTACGAACGAATTCTCGGCCGAACAGGGACTTCTCTTTTTCCTCTTACGGACTGTTCCATCGCGTTGTCGAAATAAATCAAGATATTATTCTTGCGTTGCCGGCGTATGCAGCTACATTTCGGAACTAAATTTCACTATAAATAACGCGAGCGACGTTTCTATCTTAAGAAACTTCTTTCTCCGGTGGCGCGCTACTTTCCATCGCCGACAAACTTTCAATTTCCCGTCGAGTAATTTTTTTCCCAACTGCTCCCGTGATAAGCAGACAACGAGTTTCGTTTTCTCGTTTCTTTTGCAACTGCATTCCCCGCTAGTTCTCTTCGCGAGAACCAGATTTCAATTCCTAGAAAGAACGACACGAAACTTTGCCATGCAAATTCTGCGACTCGATTAAAATCTTTTTCCATTTTGACCACTTGGCGAGGCAACTTCGATCGATTATACAAACGAGTCGTAGACAAATTACACCGTGTACACGATATTTTTCAACGAAATTGGGGGAAAAGTTCCATTGCAGCTCACATCCGTTTACACGGGTAGTTTCAAAAACCGTTATTTTACATTCTCAAATAAACAAGAACGAAGGAAACCAGTTTTATCGCGCATTAACGGACGATCATCTCGCTAGCAACCGGTGGTTAGCTACAAGGTGTTAAAACCTGCTTCTCGGCTAATAACAGCCGCTCCAAACTCGCGATACAAAGACGAAAAACAAACGACGCGTGTGCGAGATACGATAGAATCTCTCGAAAGGGATGGACACAAGAGGCGCGGAACATTAATCCCATTGTCTTTCTCAGAAAGTGACTGGCGGGGATTCTTCTTTCAGACGAAGACGAATACGCGCTGAATATACGCTTGATACCCGTGGATCGGTATGTAGCACGTAAGACGCGATATTAAAGCGGTGTTTGCATTTCTCGCGAGTGCAGCCACGAAACAACAATGCCACAAAGCAGTCTAACTGCAGCTGAATGCTTGAGTTTACTGCTGCTACTGGATTTGCGTTCAACCCCTTATCCAGACGATTTAGATCCGCGTTTGTCTTTACAAGTTGTCGTTAGAGTACATCGAGTGTTAAGAGGGTCGACGAGTTTTGGCAATAACTTGGCGTTATTTTTAACCCCTTGCACTGTGGCTTATTTATCAGGGCAGTCAGAACTGACTAATGAGAGCTACAATATTAATACAGACAAAAAATGTGAAATGTTATCTCAATATGTTATTATGCAATCGTTGACCATGCAAATTATAATTGGACTTGAACTATAAATTGAAACGTACTAAAAATTCGAGTAAAATTGATCACGGCCGAAGTACAAGTGCATCACGAGTGTGACTCGTCAAAATAGTGCAAGAGGTTAATTCTAATTAGATGTTTATAACCTGTAAAACATTTTAAATAAAAATGTGACAATAAAATAGAGTTTGATATTTACAATTTGGTTTTAAGCAACGACTCCGCGGTCGAGGTAGTTCGTGCACGTACATTCGGTGGTTCCAGGGTATATCCACGAAAGAGAACGTCGAGCTAAGTCTGGCCGCATAGAACAGGGGTGTCTGGCGTGTTCCTGCAGAAAATACTGCAACGCAAACTCCGTCGGAGACGGCTGCCCCATAGTCCTGTCTCCCTTACTTATGTATGAAAGCTACGTGGCCTAGGTTCGTTCCGTCTCGCCCTTCGATCCCCCTTACGTTCCGTTCCGCCGGGCAAACTTCTACGTTATTCATACGTCGCGGATGAACGATGAGTATCTGTCCACGGTGTCCATTTCTAAACGACTGGCGCACAGGAGAAGGTCGACGGATGAACTTTGCGAAAAGTCCACGGACTTCAAGGCCAGTTTGCATGATCTCCGACTTCGTGAGCTGTACCCTTCGTGAACTCCAGCGATTTCGAAGAAATTTCCTCGTCGTTTCGCTCGGAAACGAACGGGTTTCGCAACAAAATGGTAAAACGAATTTAAAAGCGTCGAATGGTATTCAAACGAAAAATGGTCCGTAACTATCCGAACAGTTTCTCCGCTTTCAAAGCCAGAAACCACGAACGCTTCACGTGATCCGCATTTCAGGGGAGTACTAAACAACGGGTACGTGGACCGACGAATTAACGAAAGCAAACAGACCGTTGAATCGGCAGAGTAAGCTGATCGATCGAGTCGTCGACGGTAGGACGAGAGAAAAGTCGAGGCTTGGACCCGATGCGAGAAAAGCTGAAACGCTTTTCTCCGGCCACCGAGGGGTGGCCAGCAACTCGGAGGAAGAGAAAGTGCTGTTCTGGATAAGGAGGAACCATGTGTGCTACAGTTAGCCACAAAAGTGCATTAGCGCTGGACGTCTGGCCAGGTTCACGGAAGTAACGGGTCGTGATAACATTTCCGAAAAGGAGTGGGGCCGAAGTTGCGGCAAATCTGATGTCGTGTTACGGACTGCAGCGGCAAGAAACAAGACGATTTCGAAACTGGTTCTACCGAATAATCTCAGTGTCATCTTTAGTCCAAAACGTTTACTTGTTTCTTCTTTAAAGTAAGTCAGATTCTACCAGTTGCGTAACCGCAACTTCCCCCGAAAGAAAGGGGAATCGGATTCGGAAGTCGGTAAGATCAAGCAGAGGATCGTGAAAAGAATAATCGGTCTAGACAACCGAGCAGGAAACAGAGACGAGCGTGTTCGTGTACTCGCATTGTCGCGAAAGAAAACGAGCTACGAGGCAGAAGCCAAATGCCTGGCGAGGGATGCTAAAACCCGCGCGATGGAAGAAAGAAGAAGGAAGAAGTAGCGGTGGTGGATAAGCACCGGGAGAGCAACGTTGCTGCCGGACAGAGTGAATTATGGGACAATTAGTTCCGGCAGATATATAAGACTCAGACACAGAACCAGCCGCTCTTTCTCTTTTCTTCCACGACCATTCTCTCGGAGGGTTGCTTTCTCGTCTTGAGGGACACGGCAGAAGTAGCGAGGAGCTTTCGGTCGGTGTCCACGCGGACCGAAAGCTAAGAACAGCGACTGGACGACTCATTAACCATCGTGCTCCCGTGTTCTTTGCGTCTGCTCGACTTCCACCGACCCTTTTCGTGTTTTCCACCTTTTTCCACTCGTCGCGTTACGTTCTCCGGATTTGCGCTTACACCACGTTTTTTCAAGGCCATCCGATTTCGGCTATCCGCCCTTTACTATACATTTTTAACTAGCCTTAGAACACGGCAAACACTACAGAGCAAATTACACCCAATGATGTACAAACATTTTCAGTCACGTAACATTTTGCGTGCAAATATATTTATGCTTCCGATAATTTTAACCACGGTGTATAGAACATTTTCGAACAGTATCGAAAGGTGGTCGAATCGCATACACGGTAGCTGTTGTCGGTTCCGGTGAATTCCGAATACGTTGTGGTCGAATCTTGCAGTGCTTGGCCGAGAATCAGGTCGTGTAAATATAGTGGGCTGTCGTTTAACGAGCCGCTGTGTTTCGCGAGCGCAAACGAGCAGCACCGTTTCGGAAGAAAACGAGGCTCGGCTCGAGCGACTGAATTTATGCGGCTAACTGGATTATACCGATCGAATGTTTACGGCCGTGCTTGCAATTTAACGGAACGCGATTGCCTTCTGACGAAAACGTTTATAATACTCTCGAAATTTAGAATTCCTCTCTCGAATAATTTAAGTGTATTCATTTACGAAAGTGACTTCTTGTTGAAGTTAAAGCATTGACCATGTTTATACCCCATCCTCCGAAGTTATTGTTTAATTAGGGTCTGAAGCCTGCGAGTACTTCAAGTATAGATGAATTCTATACCGAATTCTTCAATAGTTTCATCACTGTATAATTTTTCCTTTATAAATACAATTATTGCTCTGATATACTGCGTGTATTTTATTTCACATAACCCCTGAACAACTACATAGTAACAGAATGTATAAAGATAGGAATTTTGCGAATTTCTGCAGACGAAATAATCGTCACTTTTTAAGTTGGCGACGCGATTGAATCGATACAGATAGGCATCGAATTTTGCCACGTGTTAATTAATCACCCGAGATACAACGAAAGTGTACATATCCATTTAATGGAGTTCGTAACGGTGAAACGACAACACGCAAATGCAATCGACTCCCGGTTGAAAATAACACAAAGCTCGGCGCAAAAAGCATTTTCATATCCGACTGGCTGACCCACGAGTTCCCCTCGGTATTCCGTTCCAATAAGAGAAAAGCTGTCCTATAGCTCGTTAATAGGACGCACCTCCGCTTCAGGGTGGCGTCCGGGGTTCCTGATTAATGGCCGTGCTAATCAAATAAACAATCCTACATCTGTCGACCGAATGTGTTACCAAGCTGCGGGTACATTCTCCCTCCCGATCTAGTCGGAAGAAGCCACGGTTTGTTTTCGTCCCACCTCGATTCCGTCCTTCTCTACTCGCGGTTGGATCGAGCGGAAGAAAGAAACCGATTACGAGGTTTCTGTTAGGCCGGAACCAGCAAGAAAAACACGCTCTGACTCCCGAGTGGCAATTAGAAGGATTAATGATTCCGTCCCAGAGTTGACTCTCGTTCCGTTCGACGTCGCCGGCGTTTGTCATCTTCCGATGGCGAGAGGACGAGCTGGTATTGTCGCGATTAGACGCGGCAAGTCTCTCGTCGAGCTGCAACCGGCTACCGTTCATAAATCAACGTTGCTTCCGCTTAACGCTGTACCTTCGGGGAACCGTGGCTCAACGACGCGTCCCGAAACGCCGTGATTACCTATCGCGTGTTGCTTTGAAATCTCGATCACTCCATTTGCAAGGCAAATGCTTCGGCTATTTACTTTGCGGACAGATACCGTAACGCAAAATTTTACGATAACTCGTAGAAGGTCATCTGTTTCTTATTAAACTACTCGATTCGCCTTAACGACTAAGGATTTAAATTCCATTTGCAACGAGAAGTTTGATATTAAGTTAAAAGCAAGTGTTGCAAGTTTCACGAGAAAATTCATCGACCGCCTCCACTCGCGGTATTCACTTTCGAACGAGTTCGCAACAGCTTTCGAGATTACCCATATATCGTTCGGTGTTGATCTCCGCGTTCATAAATCTACTTTGAGCCTGGACCTGAAACGTGCCTCGCGGTAATTTTGTTCCGAGAACGTCGCGCCGACGACCTGGCAGGCTTTCCACGGAAAGACTGTCATCCCGCTAACAGAGACGTCCCGATACGGGCTCTTGAAGCCGTGAAAACTGCCTCGTTTACGACCTGGACCGTGCTCCTCCTTTTCTGCGAACGACCAACCCCTGACCTACGATGCTGCTTTGCAGCTGCATTGGACGCTTGTGGAAACGCCGATTACACGGCATGTCTCAGAAACCATTTGTACGGAGACTAGTAATCATTGTTTCGTTACAAGATGCAGTTCGATGGGTTGAGGGCCTGTTGTATAAAATCAAGAGGTTTACAGCAACAGGAGATGTGACAAACTTTTCATTTATTACAAGTAGTAAATAAATGAAAATATATGTGTTCATTTTATCTGAATTATTTATAAGATCCAAGTCGATGCTGCGACGACGGATTTCAAATTTGTAGTTCTTAATATTCACGAAACTTCTCGAACCTCTAACTTTCAAAGTATCTGAATTTCCAAAGTTTTGAAATTGAGAATATTATCGCACTCGAAAAGTTCATAAACCGTGTCGCCCGATATAGAGCAGCGACGAATCGTTCGTCTCAAAGACACCGCGAGGCGCCAGCGAGCGTGGAACTCCGATTCACGCCAGAAACGTCAAGACACGTCGCGATCCTTTCGGTGAAACGACGAGGCGTTAAACGAACGGAGCATTGATTTATGTAGCAGTCTCGCAGCGAGATACGCGTCGCGAATCACACGCGAGACGCGCGTACGCTCGAAGCATAATGGTTAGCTAGTTCGGGTTGCTTCGAGAACCAGAGACTTCCTTGCACGGTTTAATCAATGGATTCATTGGAAACGGAAGGATCTATGACACGTATGTTCCAGTGATGCATGGCTCGAAGGTTTCCTGCCACAAAGTTTCGGTTCACCGATGATCGAGTCTCAGAACTTCAAGACATAATTTACACATTCACAAACTAATAGATTTTTTGTGTTGAAGAAAAAAATGTGTTGCAGAAGCGTGAAAGAGAAAATTAACAAATTCTTTGCAAGACTGTAGATAAATTAATTATAATTTTCCAGTTGAAAACCGCGAACAGTTATGAACTAACTATGACACACACGGTTGCGAAAGAAACGCAGCAAGGGTTAAGCAAGCGGTACCGGTTAGACCGGTGTAGATAGATGTTTCGCGATCGAGTCTCGATAGTATCGGGGCTTATCGTTATCAGGAACAGCAACGTTATCGAGGCAACATTTCCCAGAAAGTGACACCGAGTCGCTCTCGATCTGCAGCTTCCTCATTTCCTCCGTTCGCTACGTAAATCATCGAGGCAACGCGCGATTTCACCGATCTAGATGATCGTGTCCTGGTCGCTCCTGCCGAGCCGACAACTGGAGGAACGATCGTCGGCGAAGATCGATGATGCTTCGTGGAAACGAACAGGCGGCTGGTTATACGACTGTCCAGCTGTCGTAGTCGTGTCAGAGTTAGTTACATACATCGGCCCTCAGATATTCCACGCGATTCGCCTTAAATAACTTCTCGTGTACGGACACGCAGTTAACACGACGTTCCATTCATTGTCACGGCTATATTTTTTCCTGTACTCTCTGGAACACGACAGTTTCACTGACAATATATTTCTGAAGATGATGGAATTTTAATAAGAAATTTTTTAATAATGGACGGAGCGTTCTTTGTGTCCACCACGGAAATTAAATAAAACTTCTCAGTGCTGTTACTATTTTTTTCCTTGTACTCTTGTTCTGGATTTACTGCAAAGTTATAATCGAATTCCTTTGTTTCCGTTCGATCTGAGGTCGCGAAGACACCCGAGCGTCTTGGTGGATTCGGCGATGCTATTTCGGTGACTGGCGAGCAAAAGCTCGGCGTGTCGAGCGTGGACACGAGCAACCACGCGGCCAGCAGTTAACCGTGTCGTACAATTTAGTAATGAACGTTGTAACGACCGGTCCGCAGGCGTTGCTATTTGCGTGGGCGCCGCGGGATCGACGACAGTCGGCCGGGAATCAGGAATAATGTATTACCTCTGTTCCGGCCGACGAGGCGATTTGTAAACGTATCTGCTTTCCGAGTGGCAGTTAGACCATCTATTAAGTAATTGCGGCGAGGAACGTGATAACCGTCTACTAGTTTTTTGACTTTGATGAAACTCTCTGCGACCGTCTTTTCCCGTCGAACAATTCATAAGACGTCTACTGTGAAACGTGCGAGTATGGTTCAACTTATCAATTGCAACTTGCAGTTGAAGTTCAACAAATTATACTGAAGTTTGTTGATATTAGTTCTCCTTAGTTTTCAATCAAGTTATGATAAACATTAGTTCATTTGCATCGTCAAGGATCATTAAGATACTTGCTTTATTAATAATCGAGACTTGTGTCAAGCATTGGTGCAAACAAAATGGCGTGTTGTATTTCTGTTGAGTTTCTTTCCTAAACGCTACTAAAATTGCAGAAAACCCGTTGCAACGTTCAATCAGAATTCTTGTATTCTCAATATCCTAAAAAAGTAGGAAAAGAGTTTGACGAGAATCAGAAGCAGAGAGGCTCGACGACATCGCGATCCGGTCGAGTGTCTCCCAGAGCGAGACCCGGTACAGCAGTTTGCCGGTGACACTGTTGGCTAAATATACCCAGGGAGGCGGTTAAAACTGGAGGGAACATTTTGTGAAGTTCCTCTTGCTCTCCTTTCCTCCGGCGTCGCGATTCCCAGGCGAGTGCGCAGAAGTCCTCGCGACCGAATAAAGTGACTGGCAGGACGAGTAGCAGCAACTGGCTCACCTACTGCTTCGTTACGCTTCGACTCTCCCGATCTTGTCTCCCTGCGTTGCGACACTTTTTCGCAAACCGAGAACCTACGTTCCTTTCGACTATGGGATCCAATAATTAAAGTTCTCGCTGCCCCATTTAAACGTCGTCGCGATGAATTCCTTTCGGGGTTTTCAGGACTTCTCACGGGTCAACCGTTGTTTGCGAAGCGACGATTTCGCAAGGCTGTTTCAAGCTGGCTTCTCAGCACGCGATGTGGCACATCTAGATAAGATTCACTCGTGACGAACCGTGAGTACGTCGGAGGAACCTATTGACACGCTGGAATTGGTACAACTCGGAAGGTACCGTGTTCAGCAAGTTTCAAATACTTCAAATCCGTACACGGGTATCGTGGTCGTAATTTAGCGCACATTAATAATTGGTGAGGTGAAAGGTCCTGTTTGACAACGAGTTATTTTACAAATTATATCAAACCTTTTGATAAATTAAGTTCATAGATCCAACGTTTATGACGCTCGATGACAGTACGATATAGGTAAAGAGAGAGACAAAACTAAGATACGTCACGTCCATAGCGGAAGTTATGGTAAACGGGCGCAACGTCGCTGCATGTACAAAAGGATCACGAATCAGCGGCTGTCTCTGGAGGACATCGAACAAAGCGACAAATCGATCGCGAACACGCGGCAGACCGTTTGATATCGCAGGGTTCCGATTAATTCACGCGTCGTGTCCCTAATAATCGTAATAATAATAAGCATTCGGCGCGGACGCGATGCTCATCGCGAAAACGGCCACGTCAATCGCAGATCGTTCGCGTAATGACGCTGCGAAGCGACGAGAGGGCCCCGTGTCGTTCCACGGAACAACGCTCGTCCGTGGTGGCCGCCTATAATTAAGCTGACAAGCTTTGACGACGTACGAGGGCAGGAACAATGCCGGTAGGCTCCCATCTGACCGCAGAACGCGTCGAGTAAAGCGCGTCACACGACACGACCGCGTCGTGTCGCGGCCAAATGTACTTCGTGGAGGCCTTTCGCGAACCCGTTATTTCGAATATCCGTCAACGATAACCGGATACGGTCAAAAACATCCTGTACCATTTTGAAAATCGGCGATCCATGGTATTCGAGTACGTCAATCGAATTTTCCCGCTATCGTAATCTGAAAGTGGTTCGAGAGGGCGAAATCTGAATGTGGAACCGGAAACAAGTGCCAGAGAAGTTCAAGCTATAGAATATTAAATACGAGAAGGATATCCAATAATCGAATTTCGATTTGCTATCGAGGGATGTTAATCTTCATCTAGTAATTGCATTCGACTAAATCGAATTCCTGAGACGTGGAAAAAACAAAGAATCGATCACCCTGATTGTCGGTGTGCACCGAGGTCATGGATAAATAAACGATAAGACGATGCATCGGTCTTTCGATCTCGCGTAGTCCCTAAGATGTCGGGACGTTGAACCGAATGTCCTCCCAGGGGTGTCGATCGATCGCCAGCCCGAATGAAACTCCGAAACGACGTTTCTCGAAATTCTTTCGCTCGTGTGACAGTTCCGGCAAACTTCGACTTTATTTCGAGCTTAACAACTATTTTAGAAGGTATCGCGTCGATTCGCTGACGAATTTATGTCGCGTGCTCGCTGTAACGGGAGACAATACCGGTTGATAAAAATATAACGGACGTCGTTGCTGAACTTTCCAATTTCTTCGGCGATGCAGATAAATAACGGGATATAAGTAAATTATAAATAAACCGTTGCGTACATTTTGTATCCAATAAAGCGTCGTTCGATATAGAGCACATATTACACGTGTATCTTCGGCAACTGGCACGTACGAATTTATATTTATTGCCATTTTTGACAAGCAGGAAACATTTTTCATGCTTGTGAATTATTGTTGCCGAAACGCTCTCCGTATTTTTCTGCTGGTCCTATTTCTTTTTTCGATGATTTTTTAACAAGAATTTATTTTTTTAATTGTTTTAACCTCTGTACAAGCATCAAACTTTTTAGTATTTGGACGTTCTGTGCCGATTAAATCTTCAGTAATCGTCTTTCCACTGCATCGAGCGTAAGAAACATCCCTCGTTACCCCGAAGACAGGCATTGTCCCTAAAATCCGAGACGTTCGTTTCCTCGTCAGTTTCCGACCCTGTCACGAAGACGTGCGGCGAAAAAAATTGGCCTCTCGCGAAACGACGCGGCTCCCTCCGAAACAAAGAAAAAGGGGCAAAAATAAAGAAGACGGGCATGATTGTGGAACGCGAGGAAACGGGGGCAGATTTTGAAAGGCGGCGCGGAACGACGGGGTCGAAGAAAGAGCCACGCGGTTTCGACCTCGTGCAATTCTATTGTCGAAACGTCGGGATTTGCTGGAAAAAGAATCTCCGGTGAACGGGAAACAAAAGGGTCTGTGGTCCAGGGGGTGAGAATGCCGCGAGGAAGCGCGTTGGCTTTCGCCAGTTAAGACGAGCCAACTTTTTCGCGGCTCTCGATTGTTTTTCCGCGCTGAACGCCGTTGCTAAGCCAATAAAAGCTCGTCACGACGAGAGGTTGGGGTACAGCAAGTATAAAACTGTAAGAAAGCTCGGTTAATCCGGGAGCCAACGACGTCCACGAGCTGGACAATGACCTGGATTCTTAATCGTCGGCGGGTAAAAGCTGAGAGAACGATATAGAGATATTTGCTGGTAAAATGTGTATTCGCGAATGATAAGCATTTAATGACTGCGATGTCTGGACCTTTAGCTGAGGTATCTTGAAGGAGTGTTTAAGGTAGCGTATAGAAACGATTAGTATGACGCGTGAAAATTTGAGCAAAACCCTTCCACGATGACTCGCGGTCATCCTTCACCGTTGAGGACCCTCGAAGCGACAGACTTGTTCGAAAGTTTCCGAGAAGGATTCCGAGAAGCTCGAAGAACGGAGAAGCGTAGACAAAAGATACTTTGTCGAATCTATCTGCTGACTCAGTGAAGTTAAGCGTCGACTAGGACCTCGTTCTTTGTTGGCCCACCTACGTGGATCTTAGAAACTGGTCCCGACAACTTGTTCTAGCGATGTCTAAATACGAAGCGCGGAAATATCGCTTGTCCCTTGTAAGCCTGCCTTGTTTGCCCGGTTAAACCTCATTGTCTCCCTGTCTTCGCCGTTGATCCAATAAAATCTATGATAATTTTCGCTCTATTGTTCCATCCGAGTTTTATCGGTGGTTAATGGCTCGCTCGGTGGGGGAAGAAAGGTAAGCAAACGAGCGATCGCGAAGATAGTCGACTTCGGGGAAAAGGAATCGCGTGCGGGTAACTAGAGCACTTTCCGTCGACCAGCATAGCTCGGGGAAACTTAAGGAAGCTAGCCGATCCCGTCGGAAGCCGTCAACTCGAGGGAAAACGAACTTTTCGACGACTTTCGACCGCGATTTCTTAAGCCACCAGCAATCGTACGACTTCCTCGTTCCACGATAAGATCTCTGCCGCTTCGTTGAGATTCGCTTTCGACCATCAGCCTAGCGATTCGTCGAACCATCGGTCGAAAACTTTCGAGCCAGTTTGAATCGCGCAACGAGACCTTCCGAATCTCGTTACTCGATTCTGGCCTTTGCTTTGTCATCGAAGCTGCTCCTCTTTGATCTCGGTTCAAGCGCATTAAAATCGCTCGCTTCGTCAGGCCCCGCGACCGCGACTGTCCGATCTTTTATTCGTGTTTCCAGTTCGTTGATCGGAAACGCGAATCGTCTGCCAAATTCGCGTTTCCGCCCTTCCTTCGTCCGATGGCTTTTTTAGTAGATCGTGGACTATTAATGCACGCCGCAATTATCGTGCCAGACCGGCTATTTATTTCCAATTTAAAACCAATTAGGATAAACCGTACAATCAATCCCGGCCTCTTTCGGATGATCAAATTTATTTAGCGAATTCCGCGCTGAAAAATTGCGAAGATTGATTTACAGAGATTGGGGAACAAAACAGTTATTGTATTAAACAATTTTTCATTATAAAATGTACTGTGAAAAGAACAATTGATACGTTGATTAAAATTTTGACTATATGTCGCATTGTTGCTTTAATTTGATAAACCAAGTATGAATTTTTCAACGAATCAAAAAATTACATTTTCCTCGATTACGCCGATTGAAGCGAAATTGCTCGAATGCTAAAATTTACAAGCACGGTTAAAATACATATTGGAAAAAATATTCGTCATAACATTCTTATAAATCTGTACAAATGTGCCATTCGTTAGTCCACTGCCAAAAGATGGCATTTTTTTTAAATGAATGCAACGAAAAAATACGATCGATTGTGTCGAGAAATGTTTGACCAGAAAATTCGAAGACACGGGCAACATCGTATTTTTGGCATCGAGGTTTATTCGTCATAACATTCTTATAAATCTGTACAAACGTGCTATTCGTTAGTCCACTGTCAAAAGATGAACCTTCTCTAAAATCGAATGAATGTAACGAAAAAATAGGATCGATAAAGTGTCGAGAATAGTTTGAACAGACAATTCGAAGACACAGAGCATCGTATCTCTAGCATCGAGGTTTATATCTGGTTTATTCGTCGTAACCGAGACGTGTCCATTCGCCGATCGATTCGATGCGTCATAAGCTGTGACGAACGCGATGGCTGTGACGCTCCGAGTCTATTGAATATTCTATCGCCGAAGGAACGACGTCATAATGCATCGTGCACCGACGACCATTCACTATTTCTGGACGAAGACCTTTCGAACTTGTTCCGTTGAACGACGCGAACTTTTCGCGCGATCCACGCGTCACGGCTAATTATGTCCCCGGGATTACTATTCGACCGCGACAGGTACGTACGTTTCTTTTTTGTCCCATCGACGACGAGAATTGGGTCGTGGATCCGAGCCAATTAACCTGTTTTTTGGAACCGTTTCTCTCTATTAACGGCCGCTATTTGCCCCGGACGAGCACGATTTATGCCCGAATTCGTCGCTTCCGGGGCAATCATCTCTGCTACGAGTCATGGATTATTATTCCACCTACCGCGTTGAATACGTCGCAATATTCGCTTCGAAAGTTTAATGATCGGTTCGGTAAAAATTACTTTGCGTACCGATTTAGGATGAGCAGTTTCATAAGGAGAATGAAATTGAGTTTCATTAAAAAAAATATCTGCCATTCGATAGGACAGGAGAAGCGAGAGCTAATTGGCAGGCAATTTGAACGAGACGATTGTTGCCGGCTATTCTTACCTCGTTCAGAGACGTCAAGCACGTAGGATTGACGAATAAGGAGCAACGACCGAGGAAGTCCGCGTCGGGAAAGTTTCGAAATTTCCTGAAATCTATCGGATCTGAAACTCGCATCGGCAGAGACAGTTGTCGCGAATTCGATTAAAAACGCGGCGATAATAGCGGCACGGAAGCATCGTCCCTTCGCCGCGACGAACAAAGCCCGGACGTCGTGTTCGTTTGGCTCTTTTTGTCGCGATTCGAAAAACTTTCCTCGCGGCAACCGCAATGCGGACTTGGCGTTACTATTAATATTCCGTTCATCGATTCTTCCTCCATTCATCATTGTCTTCGCGCCGTTAACCGTGATCCAACTTTCCCGCAATCCCACGGTGCTCGTTAAAAATTTCATAAGAGCGCAACTCGCCGCCTCGCCATCTTCTTTATTTTCGTCCTGGCCAACCTCGCGTCCTCGTGAAATATGTACGCGCGGAAAAAGAAGACGTACAGACCACGCCGCGATAACGCATTAATAACGAGCTCGTTCCTCGCGAAGTCGTTCTTCCTCCCCTTCGAGACCGAAACCGGCGTCCTCTTCGATTCGTCGTTAGCCGAAAAGCGTACGGCCGCAATCGACAGCGAGAACATTAAGGAGAATCAATGAACGTGGATTCTGGGCATTTTCAATGGTCGATCAATTATTCAAATGATCGGGGCGAGCGTGATTTCCGCGGAAACGGAGCGGCAGGTGGCGCGAAGCGCACGGCACATGCGACTAATGTTCCGGAGGGAGGATTCCCGCTCATGGCGTCGAAGCTTGTCTAGGGCGTTTCGAAGAAACCGACAGGGTTACAAATTGCCTTCCACTCCTTTTTTTACCCTCGATCCGCTTTCGCGTTATTCTTGCAGGGAAAAGCGGTGGTCTCTGATCGCTGGAGGGGAGTCTTAAGTGAATGCTCAAGAAATACGGATGATACTGAAGATATATGGATGAATTAATTTGATGATCGATGAATTAATTCGAGCAAAAATAACGACACGAGTATGCGACAGCGCAGTGAATCGTTAAAACAATTTAGTGGTCATTTTGTTCTAATTATAGCATATTTCATGCGTTTTTGCCAAATTCGATAGCACTTTCTCTACGATTTCATATTATCCTGTCCACTCGGGCGAATTATCGCTATTCTCGTACGAGCGATCACCGATGGTACGGTGGTCCCTGTTGACCCCCGGTCCCCGCGGCTGCCGGCAATTAATTATGCCAATTGATCGAGTGGGGTATAGGTCCAGCACGGCCATGCATGTTAATGTGCGAAAGGACATCTGTTTCCCCCTTTACGCGCACGCACTCACGATCGGCGTCGACGATATCCGTTAACCTCGCGAACCCCGTCTACTTATGACGCGACCAAACGACCGGATAATTAAAGTCGCTCGGTGATAATAGTCACGGTCGATATTTTTCCACCGATTACGTGGATTTTCCGACGCGTCCACGTCACGAGAAGCGTCGCTGGCAATTTCGCGCGTGTTGTGAAACTCGAATAAAAAAAAATAATAATCATACCCGATATTCGTTCGATCGAGTTCTGCTTTTAATCGACCACTTAACGGTCCACTCTTCAGAGCCCATTCGGCTATTTTCCGGGTTTAATCGCGCCCGATGAAAACAAAAATTTCCACGTTCTAGCCAATTGATTTCCCAATTGTCGCTCGAAACGGTAATTGGAAAATCGACGTCTCCCTGTGGACACGCCGCGCACCATGCACCTTTATGCTCGCATAATGCAATCGGCACATGTGCACGCGCTCGTACAGGATGTTTCATAAAGTATTCGCTTCGCTTTCGCACGCGCAAATTGAACTTTGAATTGGGTCTCGTTTTTTAAATTTTATATCCGTTGTCTCGTAAGAATACAGATTTGTCTCGAAATGGCTCGCACGTATGGCGGAAGACTCGGTGTACGGGGTGATATTTGTAACGACGATATCAGGAGAGGGCGGAGGCAACGTATGGTGCAGGCCGGAGATCAGGTGGATTCACAATGGTTTCATGGGGCGGTATGGAACGTCCTCGAGCCTAGGGACATATGCTGTGGATTTTTATGGGGGTCTCTTTATCCCTGACCGTGCCGCCAGCAGCAATCGTCCCTCGTCGCTCGTTCGATTCGACCCTCGAACAGCGTACGCGCCACGCGAACGAACTTACAGCCCTAACGTCGTGTCCATTGTGCCCGGACAATTCGCGTCGAGACGCGGGATCATCAGCGCTCATTGTCACCGACTAATCGAATCTGGCATCGAGCGAATCGTTCGAACGTGTTTCGAGACTGCATACGCGCGCTATCGAGTGCGCCACTCTCGATGCCACCGGCTACGCGTCGTTCGACGTTTCATCGCTTCGAAAACCAGACTCGCTAAATATTTCCTGCCCTTTTTCGACCTTTTTCAACTACTAGAGCAGATTTCGCAACGACGTAAAAACATTTCGGAAACAGCTGACGGGCCTAAACTAACTTGTATACAGGTTGAGACACTTAAAATTGGCTAATTTGCTAGATCCACACTTTTGATACAAAATAATTAGAGCGTAAAGCGTTAGTCGAGTTAATTGACGACGACAGAAGGTTCTCTTCGAGTTCACGATCGAGTTGTGTTCGTCTAACAGCTGCAAGGTGGTAAACGATACGGAAAGACAGGGTGGAAGGTGAAGATTTCGACTTGTATTTTCTCTAACGACTTCCTCGAAACCCGAAGCAGACTTCTCAGCTGATTATTAGTAGTGTCGTACGCGTGGCTCTAAGGAACAGCGATCGGATCAAAGGCGCCAGGCGTCGAGGTTTCTTCGAAGCCGCGTTGGACGGTCGGCATCGATTCTTTTGATGTTTACAGGCTGCGAACGGAAGCGTGGCATCGCGTCGACAAGCGTGTCGCTCGCGCGCGTCCTCCAAACAGCCCGCCTCTCCCACGCGATGTAACCCGATCGTGCACTTAGCGGAGTGTGACAGTGTTGCTTTTTCACGAATTCAGAGACCGTGCCGATGTTTCTCGGTCGCTTGACGCGTGCTCTCGAGAGCGAAACGAATCGCGTTACACGCTCGGTAGTCGCTCGATCTCGAGCCGTAACCGAACTCGAGCTTTTGACAAGTTGGAAAATCAGAAACTTGGTAGTTTGAAACGATATTTTTTAATCGGAAAACTATCCATCGGTGGCGGATGCCATTTGCACGTCCCTGTATCGAACGTTTACGGCCACCACACCGCTGACCATCGGCGTTGGACGTCAATTCCGCGAGACTGTCGACGAGTCGAACGGTAAAACGTTTCTCGAATGCCAGGCAAATTTTTGCGGATTCCGTCACCGCTACCGGGAATCCCGGTGCATTCCGCGCGATACGGGTCTTCCTATTCGAGCGGATACGGGTTTCAAAACCGACAATTCATGCCCGGACAATTACGAGCGCCGTCGGTTCTAATCGCGATCGAACAGCCTGTCCGATGACGTATCTCGCGCACAATGCCCACGTTTCTAGCTCGCAGGATTAATAAGCCCGTAACGGGTTCACGGAAATGGTTCGTTAGGATTTTTACGTCTCGAGACAGACCGCTTTTTATGGGGGTGCGAGTGCACGAACGGCGCGAGAAGACCGATACGTCGAACTCCTTTATGGAATATCCACGAAAGAGAAGGCTGTGCGGAGTCGCAGGTTGGTTAACGAGCTCCTTCGCGAGCTTTCTCCTTTTTCTGCTTCGATCGTCCACCCTTCGCTTGGTCACCGGGCCGGTTAGCCACGTAGCGCGTACACGCTCCACGGCAGAATTCTTGATGCTAAAGGCCCTCCTTCGCATAATACACAACAACGACGTATAATACGCTTCCGCGTGCAGCGGCTATTAAACGACTGGTTACACGGCACGATAGGCGTGCCACGGCTACTTCCGGGACAAACTTGGGATACTCTCGAGTATCCTTTAAGGAAAGGGCCATTTGCATCTCGCGAACCTATCTATTCCGATGCTTTCCACGATGCTCGTTAACACCTTCGTCTTATCCGTATCTGGCTGAAATAAATTTTCTTCTGAACCTGCCGCTCGCATCAACTCTTTCGTCACGATATAATCCGAATGTGATGAATTATATACAAATAATAGGTATTTAACACTAAACCTACCGACATATAATGTGTACTTAATTTGAAATTAAAAATGAAGTTGAAAAATAAATAAGCAAACATAAATTAGTACACACATGTATTCTTCATCTTGATGAAAATTAATGCTGATTTTAAGGAATGTACTTTGACAAAATGTGTGTCTTAGAATAAGAAACTTGTGGACCGATTTGGTAGTTTTAGTGTTAATAACATTTGATTTTAATAACGCAAAAAGTAAGCAATCGGTGGTCGATCGATGAACCGAGTAGAAATTCCTACGGAAAATGAGACAGCCATTTGCATGGAGTCATAAAACAGGAGGGGTAAAAACAGGTGAAAATTCCCGGGAAATAGGAAACGGGGGAAGAAGAATAGGGATTGGTACGGGAGCCGAGGAAATTAGATATCGAGGACAAAATGATGCGGGGTAGGTCGGATCCTTTCTTCGTTCGGTGTCGGAGGTCGATTACGCTTCGGGTTACCTCCTCCGCGGCTGGAAACCACAACCAAACGGATACGGTTCCGAAGGAACTGCGATCGATCCTCGAACGACTCCGTCGTGCCGCAGTTCCGTGGAATTGCGTCGAGACAAATGACGCGTGCACCTATGGAACCGTTGCTACTCGGTGTCGTCTATCCAAGCCAGCTGATCGCGCTGCAAATGAAATTCCTGTTGGCTTTACCCGACTCCTTCGAAATTACCGACGAACCCTCCGACAGATATTTAAACCACCCATTGCTGGCTAAACATTGTGCTAACGCGGTGCACGCCGAATTGAACTTCGTGCGGGGGCCATTCCGTAAATTTCGAGTTGCGATCATTCGTGATTTATTTATACTTATCAACTTTTTAGTCCCATTAATAGACTGCAGATATTTATATGTATAAAACATGTGGATTAAACGATTTTTATTTACCAAATACTCAAACGTTTTTGTCAAGGACTATGCATAAGGTAATTGTATTAAATTTATCTTGTCGTTAACAGTGACCAGAATGTTAGAACTACGAGTTATCGAATTAAGGAGAAGCGTAAAACGTCTATCGATGGAATCTATTATCGAACACCGTTCTCCCTATTGAGCGTACACAGCATTGTAACCCGTAGAAAAGGCCTCTCGAGCTACCTGGCCCTCGAGAGGCGCTCGAAAAGGAATCGTGATATTTATTCGCGATCGGCAGTCGATCCAGCGACAAAGGGTTTCTCCGTTGGTCAAGGTTCCAGGTCCGGTCGGGTATATCGGTTAGTCGGCACACGGTCCGACTTCTCGAATATAATCGCCTAGCGGAATCTAGAGGATCTCCGAGCGACGGAGTAAATAGTGAAAGCTCGAAAGGGCAAAGGGTGAGGCGGAGAGAGTCCGTTAACCGAGAGAAGGCCGACGAATATACGTGAGTGGAATTACCGGACGAAGGGGATGAAAGGAGTTCTCTCGGATAAAATCGGCACGTTCCACGGTCGGTGAAGGAAGCCGGTTGACTAGCATGCTCTCGCTCTCGAGATTCGGAAACGCTTCTTCTCCGAGCGGAGATGCTCGGATACGCGTCGAGGGATACCGAGCGGAACTCGTGTTCCCGTTACCTTCCCACGGGAATATCTTTGATTCCCGCGGCCACGCGGCCTCCGGTCACGTAACCAATTATTCAATAAACAGAATCCGGGATACTGCCGCGATATACCGCCTGAACGATTTCGGATACGCTTTCAATTATGCACGACTAATTGTCGACGAAATATCGGATTTTCGGGGGAAATATTTTGCGATGCGCCGTGATATCGGTTTCTTTCGCAGATGTTGTGCCCGTCATCGATTATTCAATGGCGACCCGATACGCTCGCATTGATCTTCCGATTGCTATCTAAAAATTTCTGATTCCCTGTAGGTACACCGTGTCATTGCGATCGATCGTTGCGTTTATAATAAGCTTTTGATATTTGGAATTTCTTACGCGAATGAACACGGTCATCGAATTTAACCAGCGCGGCGGTCGAGTTAGCGCGTTCGATGTCACCGTGAAAATGAACAGACGTACCCAGCCGTACTGTAATAACAATTATTAAAGGATATAATCGTCCAATTTTCCGGCGAGGGAACGAGGAATGTGCGTGTACGAAATAGTACAAAAGCGATTAAATAGCGGCATTCGCTCGAGGACCAAAACAGAGATTACTAGAATTAATCCCTAAAAAGTTTCGATGCAGAGATTATCGCAAAAATTCGATCCAAGAATCATCCACGGGACGTCGTAACGCGCTTCTGGAGGCCAAGGAGTTTCTCGCATCCGGAAACATTATTCATCGTTCCTCCGCAGTCGAGACGCAATACCCGACTGCTGTTCTGCTCCGTTCCCGTCATCGAATTATGGAAATGCACTTGGCACCCATTCTAATTCTTTTTTATTATTTCCCAACAGAGTTTTCCCGCCATCTCTATGATAATGCGCAACGAAGAAATTCTTCCATTCTCTCCTCCGCTCCGAGCCCGTTGGATTCCGCGTCCCAGCGCCATCGTCGCGTCGTTGCATTATTCTCGTTCCGCTCCGCACCAACAGCTCTATCACGCTATATTCTCTGTATCTTCCCATGGATACTCCACGACCTATCTTCGCGAATTGTTCCATTGTCTCTCCAGTCGATATGTATATCGGATCGCGACGATTCTAATATCGGGCGCGTGACACTCGCAGGCTCGTTCCTCGATTTCGGATGAAATTTCTTCCCCGCCACGAATCACCGAAACAGATGACACCGTCGAGTTAGCCGACCTACCATCGATCTTTCCCTCTATTTTTATCGAGACGTCCACACAGTTTCCCTTGTTTTATTCCGCGATTTATGAACATCGAGTATACACCTTGTCGCGTATACACCTTCCATATAAATTATGGAATATTCCTGTTTGTAATTCTCGCTCAGAAAGCGTTCAAGTTTATCACCCTTTCGATTATTTCGAATGGAAAGCGATATAATTTTTCTGACCAGTCGACACGGACATTGATCAAGTTTCGATATTCTGCTCCGTGAAAGTACGCGAGCGCAGCCTCTATGAATCAGCGGGCTCGAGGAAGCGAAAGCAAGACACTTCGCTCGATTTTCCAAAGATAATATCGGTTATTGCGATAATAGTCGTTGCTAATCCATCGATTATCGTTGGCGTGGCAATAACATTACCGGTTTGACAATAATTTGATATATCACCATTGGCGTGTCCCATAGGGGGTGGCGAGAGCTTCCGACTCTACGCGCCATCATCCCCCTTAACCGCTAACAGACGGTCGACTCGATTGGCCGATATCGATCGTTGCCGCATCAATATTACGCGCAAACAAGCTGCTCCGACTGTTACCGAATTTATCTGCCGATTAATAAAGCACTTAATCGCGCATGAAATTACCCGGTCGCCCGGCACCGATCGTATTGTTGCCAGAAAATTGTTTCGCGGTCAGCTCGTTAAGAGGAAAAGAAGGAAAAAACGATGTCGACGATTCAAAGAGTAATGTCACGGTCCGATGGATTTGAATGCGACGTTAACGCAACAAAATGTTACGTTGCATGTAATTACGTTGTCGCTCGATTTGTCGTTGCACCGAGACTTTTCAAGAAAGAATAATTACTTTCGACGGGGGTGGGCGATCGAATTGCAACGTGCAGTGTAAGAATTATACTCGATAATAATCTTTGGCGAGACGATCAAGAAATCGGAACTTCGAGAGTTCGAACAACGTCTCTCGAAATAATCCGACGGTGTTGAACGCGATGAAACACTGGATGCCGAACGGGAAACTTTGGAACGAGTCAGACGGGGACGATGATCGACGTTTCCATCGATATGCATCCGAATGCAGGCACCCGTCCAAAGTGCATAGAGGAGTCTGGCGTGCTCGGTTTGACGTTCAACCAGTCTCGAAGCAGCGGAGTCGTGTCAGACGTTCGAAGACTCGGGATACATTCGATGGAACTCGGTACCGAGCCAACCCAATTTACCGGATTCGTCGGAACCCGTCCAGGGAACAGTCAAGGTCCGGCTTGATCGAACAGTCTCGTCAAAAATTACAAATAGATCGCGGAAAAACTTCGCTTAAGAAGATTAGCTCGGTGATAGAAATTATGAAATGGAAATTGCGAACTCTAATATCGTGAAATTTAAAATACCTATTTACGGACGGAAGGAATTATTGAATTTTTAAATTGCAAGCGCGTAAGAGAAACGGAGTTAACGGGCGAAATTGAAGGAATTCGGCAGCATCGGAACTCAACACCCCGGGTGTTTCTCATAACTGCAGAGCGCTAGTGTATCGCGCGAAACGTTCCATTCTTGGCCGGTTATTGGCCAAATCGCGAAGCAATCCGTGAGAGAGAATTCAATATTCCGGCGTTTCTGCTGAAACGGCAGGTCGTTTCGAAAGTCCTTCGCGTAAATTGTTCTCGAAGCCGAATAGAGAAAGAAACTGTACGGTCGAGCCATCCGCGGTGTTCTCGATACTCGGCTTAATCCTCTCGAACGTTTCGATGATCCACCTAGCGTTGCTCGTTCGTTATCGACCCACGTCGTTTCGTTTTGTTTCGGTTCGCGTACAGGTAGAGAAAAGTCGTCCTACATTCGTTCAATCGCATCTCGTGTCCTGATTTGCTTTTATTTAAACGTTTTCGCTTAATCAATTCCATTGTACCGGCTCTTAAGTTGCGTCGTGATAACGAGTCGATCAGAGTTCTCGAAATAATCCGAACAAAGGATGAAAGAAGGTTTCTGGCTGAGGGATTCTTCCGTTTCTTTGAACAGATTGAGTTAGCGGTTCTTTGACACGGTCAGGATGGAATATCGTTATCGGTATATCGATGGACGGAGCAGCGGCGTCGTGGAACGGCCAGAGCGAAATTTATCACCGCGCAGATAGCGTCGTCTGTCCTGAAAAACGGATTTCCAATAATTTTCCGCGATCTCGTGCACGCTGCTAGCTAACATCCACGCGTCACGCGATACGGATTCCGTGGCGGATTCGTTGACGACCCACACCGTAAAACATTGACATACGGTTTCGACAGCGAAGCTTCTATTTCCGATAGCTCGATGGCTGTTTGGCTTCATGAAATTTTCAAGATGATTCGGTCGCTCGGTTTTCGAAACCGAGTGCAACTCGCAAACATCGGCTTTATTATTATTCGCGTTCGTATCGACCACGTTACATGCACTTATTTTCCATGTAAACGTTGCTATTTGTTCCTACTCGCGGAAATTTGATCGTCGAAACACTGCGTGTATGTTTTCTTTGGAAAAAGGCAAACGAAAACCGAGCTTTTCTCGGAAGCTCGCGTCGAGAAATGCCGTACGGGCGGTGATTTATCCGCGCGAATTAAACGAGCCGGCTTTGTAATAGGCCGCGTTCCGAGGCGAGTTCGTAATTGCGCGGAAGAAAGACGAATTCTCCGGAACTAACGAGGGCCTGCTCGTTGTCGCGGCCCGTCCGTTAAACGATCGAATCGACCTAAACGCGCTGGAACCTATTTTCGAGCTACGTAACCAGCGCGTTTTACCAGCCAAGTCCATAGACTAATGGGGACTCGAATACTTTCGCGAGGTTCCTCCCGTCTGGCGAACCAACTCGGCTAATTTACGTGGTTCCTCGAGCGAGCACGCTTCTTCTTCGAGGTCTGTTCACCTTCCTCGGAATCCCTGGGTTCCCGCAACTCGGCCTGGAGTCCAACTTTTGACAAATACGGGAGCCGCGTCTAGCTAATGGCCCGAAACCTTTAGGAAAGCCGCGACTACGAATAACACGACGGCCGTCGAACGACACAGTCTGCCGCGCGAAACTGTTACGACAGATACCGACGCAATCTGTCGCTAATCTGATCCAGCTTTAGCGCCGTCGCGACTGCCGGTTGCTCGTTACGGTAGCTAACGTTTAATCGGGACAGAGAGTTACCGAAACCCGTGCCACGAGTTTCACCGGGGATTAACTCCTAGTAACGCGAATTTGCTCTACCGATTCTCGATGGCCTGTCACCGATTCGATTTTAGAAATTCCGGAATTGAACGCGCCGTGTAACGCGTAAACCGCACGGACATAAATCGTCGTGTTGTCGACATTCCGGAAGCGAAAGGTGCAGCAGGTTTTCCGCCAACAATGCGTTAATTGAGAGGATACGAATACTTTAGCGTCTCGCCGCACGTACGTCCATAAGTGTCCCCGACTATAAGGTTGTCCGGTTACCGAGCGCAGCAACCTCCTAAGCGATAGCTTCGGGATACACTTAAGGCTTAATTGAATTCCGACCATCGGCAACTTCGGTCTCCACCCTTAGACCGGCGGTTACCTAAATCACGTTGCCATTTACGGCGGGCACGGAGTAAGAAGAGACGCGGTGGCCTGTTCGATCGATCAATCGAATCGTTTCTCGCAGCCCCTACACTTTCGCTCCCCTTCTCTCGCGTCGACTCATATCGAATGGTAGTTGACATAGTCGGTGGAGGCAATTCTCGAAAATTTTCTTTTCCAACGTCGCGTTTGCTCGCGAAGATCGATGGGGGCTAGCGCTCAACGACAGTCTAACGAATGATCGCGGAACGGTGAAAAATTTTGTCTAAACCTTCGTCCGAGGGTGAGCGAGTATCGCCGGGGGTTGCGCGCAACCCTTCTCGAAGCAGCCTCGACCGAGATCGAGGGTTACCTTGGCTTCTTTCCCGGTTTCTTTCGAAGTCACGTTCATCCGCGCGATGGAAACGAGGTGCGTTCGGGATGTCGACATTGACCTCCGGTGGTAAAAAGCACCGCGGGTGTTTCGCTCATTAGCGACGGCTAGCTGGAAGGAAGGCTGCTTTTCGAGATAAAGTGGCCTCGTCACCCTTCGGGGATCCACTAGACGCCGATTACTTATTAATTACAGAGCAACTAATCGTCCCGGAGATTCAAAGAGGGGCCGGTCGAAATTGGAAGTGGACCAGCGTTATTAGGAGATCCATTCTCGCGAGACCGTCCGGTGAGTCAGCACGATATTTCAGGGACGGGGATAGTTTGCCAACGACATTCCGGTCTCACGCTCGGTTACCCTTCGACGATCTTGTACAGAGCACACTTTTGCCAGAAACCGATGCACCGGTGAGCTTAATTGATTAATTCTTTCGCAACTTTCGAACATACTCGGACACTGCGCTTACGATCATTCTATGACACCAACGCCTCTGCTAACGTGGTCTTTTCCTTCTGTCCCAAAAATATTTAACTCGAAGAATTCATTTTTCGTAACCGATCAGGGTCGCACTTTTTTCGGTAACTTCTGTCTTTTTAAAGAAAAGACTCTCTTAAAGAAATTTATATACGCTACCGACAATGACTGGCCCATCAAAGACTTAACTTGTATAAAAACTGTAGAATGAAAAAAACTTAGTCGGTGGAAAAAACGAATTCGAAGCAGCAGTTCGATTATCCTCCTCGGATTCACGCTGGCTGGTCTATTAATTCCGATTAGTCGGCTCGATACCCTCCCATTCTTGCTCCATACGACTCAGCTTTGATCTACCGTTTCTTTGATCGATTCTCCCATCTTCTATCGCGTCACGATCTATCTCGGGAGATTTCCGAAAGCGCAACCGTCTCGTTTTTAGGACGGCCGCTTTCCGTCATTAACCACCGCCAATTACCGCTAGTTCAGACAATAAAGGCTTACACGCGCAACATCAACATCTTCAGAGTCGAGAATAAAGCGTAAGCGCGTACTCTCTGAACCTTCTTCCTCTTCTTCGGCTACTTTTCCTCCTAACGACGTTCCGCAAAAGAATAATACGAATCCCAGGAGGTACTTCTGCTTTACGATCCAGTTCCTTCTCTTCTCCCTCGCGGCCTTCGTCTTTTTCTCGCGGTTCGCTCCTGTTTTTCCTCCGATCTCCACTCGAATACTCTCGCCGGTTCTTTGGTTCGCGGAAAGTTCGCGTTTACGCGAGCAATTTAAATATCGGCGATCGCGGGACGATCCGATCGATTTTTTCTTATAATTCGCGTCTCCGGAGGTCTTTTCTCCGGTACTTCGAACCGAGAAACTCCGTATAAAGGCGCGTCTGTGCACCACAGAGAGCAAGGAAATATTCAACCGTAAGTTTATCCGAGGTTCTCGGCGACACCGCCTCTTTTCCGCGCGAAGGTAACCGTGTCGCGCGTCTGCGACAAAATCCAGAACGTTTCAAGAATATTGTAACGCCTTTGACGCTTCGAGCGAAAACGGAGCGTTCCCAAGAACGTCCTCGAGGCGGATGGATTCTAATACGGCGCCTCCACCGGCTCGCCAAACATTCTTGCAGAGTTTCCGCATGGCCTGTTTTCAGTTGCCGGCTTTGGTAACGGTCCTCCCCTGCGGGAACGAGCATCCGAAAGGGGGATCGAGCAAACGGGATTCCGTTTAATAACGTCGACCTCTCTTTCGCGTATCTCGAGTGGCTAGTCCCGCAAAGAAGCCGGCGAACGTTTCACGCCCTTATCGCGACATCGGAAGGGTGAGACGCGTTGTAAAAGCGCGGCAAACCGTTACGTTCCGACGGTAAACGCGGCTCATCTCTGACGGGATGACTCTTGTCCCATACAAACAAGTTCCCTTTACTTTTTTTCGAGGCCGTTTCGTTACGTTCCTCCAGGAACGGCCTATCAAACATTTTACGATCGCGCGTTTGTCACGCGCGTCACGAACCGAGTCCTCGGTCGATCGGAACGGAAACTGAAACGGCAACATATTCTCTCCTTTACGATCCGCCGCCGAATGAAACCGGGTAATTGATTCGTAAGAACCTCGCGAAACTTTTCACCTAGACGAAAGGCAGCGCTATAAACAATTTCTACCTTCCCAGTAGATTCGAATTCTTTAGACGGACACGCGCGGTATTTAACGAAGGATTCGAAGCGCTGTTTGTTCTCGAAGAGAGGATACTATCGACATCGGTCAGCGCCAGGAGTGTATAAGAAAACCCGTAGATTCTTTTCAGCGATACATCGCGCATTCAAATCAGCACGGTAGCGTCGATCGTAAAGATCCGATAGGGAATAGGCGACGGGGTTCGAGGAGAGAGATGTCCAGGCGGACCGAGGCGAGATACGAGTCCGATAAGTGAGAGACGCTTAGGCGAGGCGAAACGAGGATTATCCTCCGTCCTCCGACGAATCCCGTGGGATGCTCGCCTCCACCTTCGCGATCGTCCCGTCCAGACCGTGGAGACGATCGGCCGAAAGAGAGAAACGAGCTGCCCGGTCGAGAAACCAGTGATCCACCGTCGACACCTACTCGCTCGAACGAAAAGTGGCTCGGAGATTCTGGAACGTGGATAGCCTTGGCCGGTCGTGGAAACGGCCCAGGGAAATCTAGCAAAGAGAAGATACCGAGAAAAGAGAGAGTAAGTCCCTCTCTGATAGATTACGTCGATACGTTCTCCGAATAGAAATTCTCCGTTCTTTTTATTTGTCCACCCTGGCTCTGCCAACGCCTCGATAATCCTGCACGAGTTCGGAACGAACAGACGGACAGCTGGAACAGACCGCACGTTTCCGCGGATTAATCAGTCTGGACCTTTCTTCTGATCGTTTTCTGTTCCCTCGACGTTTCATGGGCTTCGATCGTGAAATTCTGTGTAACGCATAAAGAAACCTTCGGTTCGTTGCTCAAACGAATCGGGCTTCGAAAAGAGCAGAATCGTTGTAACCCCCTTTTTGGTTACTAGAACGTTTAACCCTTCCGTCGAATTAACGAACTAGTTCCGCTTGAAATATCAGAAAATTTCTTTGACGTCGATTATTTTAAACGTACGATTAATTCGGGTTTCGATAAATACGCGATTCGACGAATGGAAGAAAAAATACGTCTCGAGGAGGCGCGGATCGATGCCCGCATTGTTTCACGGCGGGTTCCTTCTCGCTTCGTTCCACACCTTCTTGGTCGGCTTTTTTTCGCTGGCGGTCGACACACGACGAGGAGGCCACCGGATAAGAGGCTAGAAGAGAGAGAAGAGAGGTCGCGTCCTGCTGAGCCAGCATCTGCACTCTCGTCGCACCTCCTCCTGTTAGCGCTCTGCACCGGCCGGCCTGAATTCAACCACGTTGCAGATCCTCGAGTGCAGCCTCGAGATATCGCCGCCTGCATCGAGAGCGTATCTCGTTGCCGCGAGAACGCGTTGCGAACTACAAAACAGCCACGCGTGCACCTTCCAGCCGGTTTCGGTGCCGATTGAATCCCGCTGAAATGACTACGCGTTGCCGCTGTCGTTTTGCTCACGAACTTAACCTCCCGTACGTTCCAAATTAATGCGAAGGAAAAAGCGACCGTTCCTTAAGTTTTTATCAAATCGAGAGTTAAAAGGTCCCCCACGCTGTCGCAATCTATCATGAATTTCCAATCAAATTTACCGGAGCAAAAGGATGAGCACCTCTCTGGACGTAGGTGAAAAAACATGGCGCGATTAGCGGTTATTTCTAACCGCGCTTTTGACGGAGAATCAATTCGTTTGTTCGTGAGCGACGAAGCCTGTATATGGGACGCTTTTTGCCGCGATAAAGCCCGTAGGTACTTTCGGCGGATAATTAAGGTAGATGGGTCGAGAAAGAACATCAGGACGGTCGAAGCGAGACGAAAGAGGAAGCGGATCACGCTCGATTTATAGATTTCGAGGGAACGGACGAGCGGGCCAAAAAAAGAGCGGAGGCCTCGATTAATTTCGGTCCAGCGATCGAACGGAACCGTCCCGATGACTCTCGATCGGTTAATTGATTCCCTGACATGTCGTTCGAACCGAGCTTTCATCCGCGAGACCGTCGGACCGAGTCTTTTTTCGGCGATTTAATGTCATCGATACTGGCAAGAGACGCGGATACGATAATTGGCATCCAACGTTAAACGAATTGATTTCCCGACTCGCGATTCGTTGAAAAGGCTTCGAACGCGATAAAAACGATCTACCGAACGTTTAGAAAGCCAAGTTCGTCGAACGAAAGCCGCTCCTCGACGGGTTTCTCCGCCACTTTTTCCGGCTCGTTCGAGAACCAGAAGCAACCGTTCCCTTTCTTTCGCGGCTTTGACAAGTTTCGTCGACTGAAAGACGGCTTCTTCGTTTCCGAACCGACTAGTCGGAAACATCGGCTACCGATCTGCCTTTTCCGCTTCATCGAAACGATCGCAAGAAAAATTCAACGAAAGAAAACAAAGCCGTCTCCGTTTGTCTCTTCGCTACTTTTTACGCGCATTTTATATCGTCCTGTCTATTTTAATGGAAATCACGGTTGCGATCGAGAACAATCGGGGCACCGGGACACTTCGGCCTGTCAGGATCGACTAATCTACCCTTCCAGAAGAAGAATCCCCTTATCGACCGTTCGAAAGACCCTCTTCATAAGCTGCAGGCTAAGAGCTCTTATCGATCTCGGGAGGAGTTGCTTCAACGATAAGTTAAAAAATGTGTTTCTGTCTTTGGGAAGTTTTCGAACTTGGTTCCTCCACTGTCCCAAATAGGACGCGCCACGATAAGCGTGCTGCAGGCTTATCGAGACGTACTAATCGTAACGATACGCAGTTTGAAACTTCGCCGTGTCGCTGGTAAACCAGCTGTGCTATTATACGAGAAAGTAAAACACGGGAATGTTCGTCGTAATCTGCGCGCTGCTAATTAACCCAAATGTCTCGTACAGGTCTCTTTGATGCATCGGCAAACCGAAGACGCGAAAGGTACAGAGGATGGATGGGGACAAAGTTTGTCGAGAGACGGTAGCGCGCTAACAGGTATCCAAACGCTGTGTACACTTTTAGCTAGAGTGTTTGATCCTTCCTACTTGATACTATCGCATTTACTAACTGTGTAGAATATCGTCTTTAAACTCGGAAAAATTTATTTACACGGGTAAATATCGTTCCATCGCGTTTTTTCGATTTAATACCGACGGAAAATATTGATAATATGTGAACTACGTCTAAAATAGCTTTCGTGTAACTATACTGCGGATGTCTATGCATTTATATCGAAGCTGTTCGTAAATCCATGAGATCTATAGACGAAGACTTCGATATATCATAAAGCCTAATTATAACTAATCGTGCCAACTCTCGACGGAATTCGATACAGATTATTTCGACGATGATCAATAAGAAACAACTAATAGCATTGAGCCGATTTAGCAAAGTACTCGAGGCGTTAATGCCGTAATCCATATTCATTCCACCTGAAAATCGCGACCGCGGAATCTGCGCTTCGAACAAGAACAGAGTCAAAGTTTCGAATCATCTCCGCCGAGGCCATTAATCAACGAACGTACCTGACGTCTACATCGAGAAGGAAGATAGGTGGATCAGGTAGCTGGTACAAGGTGTACGATAAGCGGTCGAGAACACGCGACGCGATAGAGCGGTAGGCAGATGGATGTGGCGTTAGCAGAAAGTAGACTCTGTAACTGCGTTACGAGAGATCGCGTTACTCCACGCATCCAGAGGGATGTGCCTAGAGGAGCAACTCGGAGATGCCGGAGACGTCTACGTGATTCTATTACGGCCGTTGGAGATCGTATCTAACCGCGCTGACCCTGCTGGAATCCCTGCCCCGATCGGAACTTCCTACCGTACGATCCAGCGTTGCCCTTCCTCCCACAAGATTTATCGCGGAACAAGAACCGCTCGGTTATCCTCGTGGATTTCGCGATATGAAACGGACCCTGTATCGGAGCATTTACGAACAAATGGTAGCAGATCGGGACCGTTGTAGATATTTTTATCGTCGATCGAAGTTTCTTCTAGTAATTGCAACTGGTTTTACGAATTACGAGGAGTCGTAACGGGACGGAGACTTGTCCGCGAAAATCGGTCCGTTACACCTTATCAATCGAATCAGCTCCGACACCGATGCTATAACCTCGAGCTTAGCTATGCGCCCACTCGAGCAAGCTTTCGTGGGCCACTCGAAGCGGATTAGACCGAACGGGCTACTCGAAACGGCCATTTGGATTCAACAACTCGAGCAGATGGCGTATTAAGCGAAATTCGATGCAGCAGGGGAACTTCCGACGCGATTTTTCTCTCGTTTGCTGTTTCTTCCAATTTCGCTTCTGTCCTTTGCGAGCGAACAAATCCGTATTATTCCCGCATACCGCGACGTCTTTATCCCGAACGAAGAAACGTTAACGATAATTTGAAACGAGTCCGATTCAACGCGGCCGGCATCGGACTCAAAGAACCGCTGATAAAATTCAATTCGCCAAGTTCAACAGTTATTCGCTCGTTTCCACGGGAATGTGTCGTTCGGTGGTAAAACACGCGCTATTAAAAATGGAACTCGGATCGGGCCGGAGAACATTTAACATTTAACTTCGCTGTTCTCCGAGCTCCAAGCCGCGTTACTCTTATCTTTATTAACACGGATCATCTCCGTGGAGGATTTTCTCCTGGCCGCGGTATATTCCGGTCCGTGCTCCCTCGCTCGATGGCTCGTTCGCGTTTCTTTGAGTTTCTACGTACGTAACGAGGGATCCTGGCCCATTGCACGTGCCGAGTCCGCGCTGTGATACTCACCTGCAAAAGGAAGAATAACAAGAGGATAGAAAAATAACGTCGGAACGTCGTGTAAAATGGAACGAGGAGGAAACGCGCGTGGACTCGTTGAAGGGGTTGCGAGGGAGGCTGGCCATAGTACAAAAAGCATACAGAGAATGGCTCGCGTTGCGCTCCTTTCAGAAACATCCGACAAATTCCGTGCAAGTGGTAAGCTCACCGTCGACGCTTTGTATTTAAATGCATGCGGTAATAAAAGATCCGCTTCGGTTACGCTACGGTACCTACGAGTTTCTTCGTGTCGAAACTCGAAACAGAGCTTATCGTACTAGGACGTACAGTCCTTTTCGACTATCATTTTTTTCGAGCACTTTTGATATCGGTTTATTTTGCAGCAATTCGTCGGAGTTAATGGAATCGTTTGCATTTTCGATGGACCAGCTGCAACGATAATATCGGACTATTCCGAGACTCTGAATTTACTTTGGCAACGGGAAATTCAATTTTCCTCGATGCTTTCGTTGCCTAAAATCTCGTAAACGTTTACGAAGCTCACACACCGATGATCAACTCTCCCGTGACCGCTGGTTTGATTTTCATTAATAAAAACAAACAAAGCCACCTGAGGTTGTGCGGTGGAGGCTGCGACGGACACGGTGGTGGCGCTAATGGAATTTTTAAGTAAACGAGCAGAAATATCGCGCCACCATGGCAGCTCGAACGCTCGCGGTCCAGCGCGAATTTTCGAGCAAACACGACTGTAAATTAGCCCGCGTATTTGCTCTGTCCATCCGGTAGGTGAGCCTGGAACAATGGGCAAATGCGCGTTGGACTTGGTCGCGGTTTCTTCCCGGACCCCTGTGTTTTCCGAGGTAAACCAAACGGCTACGGTCAACTGAAGGGAATTCAATTTCCACGAAACGACGATCCTCCTCGACACCAACGCTGCACCACGAACAATCGGTCGTTCGATATCTTTCGATAACTCGTTTTAAGCCTACTCTTTACCGGAAGATCAAAACGTAATAGCAGAATTATAAAACAAAATCGAGAGAAAATTTGAAGGATAGTCGTATCGAGATACATCCTTTTATCGCGGTTTAAAAGGGATTTCAGGGGATTATCGATAGCTCCCGTTCTCTTAAGCGGCATAAACAATCGCAAAGTTTCGTGTACGGAACAACTTTGTACGTTCATCTTGCTGGAACTCGTAATTTTATTTTTCCTCCCACTTTCGACGTAAAAGGAAAAAGTAAAACGACTCGGGCATTCCAAGGTATTATCGACGTTCTGTACTTAAAGCCGCGATTCACGTTCCACGAAAGATCCCGGGAATTCTCGAAACGTTTCAGTCCGAGCCCCGGCTAAACTACGGACACCACTGATAGCTGTACCACGGAAAAGAATTGTAACGATCTTGGGAAACTTTCTGCGGGACAGAGGACAATGGAATTCGACCATACGTGCCAATAGACCATATCGATACAGAACAATGATAAATGAACTTATAAATTTTTACGCTGGCATTTTTACAGTCTCGAACTTTGGTATAAAAAAAGATCGCTAACGATACAAAGTACCATTATTGAAAATGTATCTACAGGGTTGCTCAAAAATCCAATATTTTCCCGAGGAATAATTTCATCACGTTCGTTACGATGTCGCGTAACTTTGTTCGCAACTTCGACGTTCCAAGAAAATTCTGCCAGACCACCGGATACGCGGTCCAACAACGATCGTATTCCGCGCACCAAGTAGAACGCGAAAGGCCAATAACCGCGAGCAAGTGGACACGAAATTTTCGAGCAAACCCTGGCCAGAGACCAGACCAGAAGACCATCGTGCCATATTATAACCAACGATCAAGGAGCACGCTTTCGACGATTGGAATTCCAGCGGAGTCGAATATACATCCGCCGGGATACGGGCAAACAGTTAGCGAAATGGAATTACGAGACGAATATGACGACTCCAATTTCGCTGGATAAACGGAAACCAGACGGAAGCTCGAGGAAACACGACACGAAGATGGTTAAGAGTTGGAAAGAGCTGATCCGCGTGCCACGAAACACCGTATGATGAACTTTGCCGAAGGTGTTTGCGGATGCGATTCAAATTTCGCTGGTGACACGATTGAACTCTTCATTTATCCTTTTTCCTATGGCTCCTTCGTATAACAGAACTAATAGAGAGACAGATGTTTAACCCTTAAATGCAACAGTTTTGTAATATAGCACTTCCAATTACTTTAAATATTTATTTAACGGGACAATATTGAAATATTTTATTGAATCTTTTAAAACACGACTTTTACAATTCAAGGATGGCAAAGGACTGGTAACAAATCAATTAAACATTAACGGTATTTATACATTTCCAACGATCATTCGTTCCCACTTGCAGCACCTTTATTCACTCCATTCACACTTCAAGAAATTATAATAAACATATAACGGGTCTTACAAATAATATTAAACCAATAAATGCCTACAGTAAAAGTAAAGAAAAAATGAGACGTGATTTCAATACATATTTTATTATTAGGTAATGATACACTTTTGCAATTTTGTGCATGTGTCACTACTGAGTATATTTTGAAACACTTGTAAAAATATGTAGGAATAGTATTTGTAGAACTATCCTTTTATTTATTCAAGAGCACGCAATAACAATAATAAACAAGAACACAAGAACACATTAACGTATTGAACTTTAAACGTAAATCGTAAAACTAATTCGTAATTCGTGGCGTTTTTAATACGTCTTGACCGTTTCGTTTCCGTTTCTAAACTAACTCCACAACAACACTTTTTTCTAAACGCTAGCAACTACTTTCGCTTAACATTTCACACTGTTCCTCCACAAATATATACCAAAAATGTAACCGTGTAGCAATACCGCAACATTATGTATTTAAGGGTTAAAAGAGTAGAATGAAAACTTACGTAACCTCAACCTCGAGTGCAGAGGAAGAGAGAATAACGCGCAGTCGATGTTACATTTGGTAAAACAATAACCGCATGATATCGTAAACATTTCCTCGGTGCAAGAAGAACAAACAGGCGAAGTTAACGGTTCATCTCCATTCTGGTAGAACGTCGTAGGTAGGGTAAACAGTAGTCGAGCTCGAAAACGATAAACGCAGCGAAGAAGCAGGGATCGAAGAAACGCGATGAAATTGAAAAATCGCGGAAGAGGCGGTACGGAACGAACGACCGTTCGGCTTCTTTTCGAAAGCTCTTCCAATTTTCCCTGTACATATCCAACGACGCGAACTGGACAGAAGCTCGAAGCTAGATGGCCCGGAAATAACGCGGCCAATCACACACAGACGGTCCTCTCGGTAAGAAGAGAAAGACTGACCCTTCGACTTTCCTTCTTTTTCTCGTGATTCGATCTTCTCGTAGTTGACCGACAAATCGGCTTTTCCGAACTGCGTCCAAGGCAGACGTTCGTGAGCTCGTCTTTAAGCACGAAACTCCCGGGCAATTACGATTGATGCGATTACCGACAGCGTCGGAAACCTTCCAGAAGTCGAACATCAATTATATTCCCGGCTTATTACCGGCAAACTCGCGCGCAACTCCTTCCGAACGCTCAAACGTATCCGACCGCAAAATTTCCGAAGACTTACCGGCGCGCACATTGTTTTTCCCTCGGGAGGAAAAACTTCGTCCTGGAACTTTCCTGTTGAAGTATGGAAAAAGTATCGCTCCTTGACAATTATCAGTTGCCGCTCTCTGAAAAATTCACGCGGCTCGACATTTCAAGTTTCTCTACCTTCTAAAAATTTTAAGCGTTTAAACATTTAGTATAGAGCAACGGCACGTTTTATATCGGGACTTATTCTGAATTACTATATGTTTGTAATGTTGAATTTTATTTGTTTCGAGAACCAAAGCGGCATTAGAATCTCGAACAACGTAAATCACGATCGGTGAGCAATAAAAGTTTGGTTATCAAGGAACGAAGCTATCATAAATTACCAGTCCGTCGCGGCGGTCTGACAAATTATTCGAGGATGACGCGACGCGACGCATCGCACTCGACGATCGTCGAAGCAACGCGGCTCGATCGTCTTGTCAGCGGACAGCGAATGAATCTCGAACGTTTGGTGGCTGGCTGGTTGACGGGGCGAAAATTAATTCGAGCAGGAAACGTCTGTCGAGAATCAATTTCCCCGGCGATCGGGCTTTCTTCGCGCGAGCTGCTCGACAATCGATGGCATTAATCGTGGCACGGAGAGAAAAACGGTCGAAGAGGACGGGAACACGCGTGCAACATCCGACAACGCATTAGCTCGAGCTCGACAGCCGTCAGACTTCCCGTGGCTTTCGACCCCATCTACACCAGCCGCTCGTGTCGTTGTCTCGTCATTCGAACACTCCCGGCGACATTATATTTAGAAGATGAAGCCTCCTCTAAAACGTCTTGTCACGGACCTGTCAATGAACCAACGAGCCGGGTAGCGAAACTTTTGCGCCTCTCGATCGCTCATTTTTTATGCTATTTTCTCGCCCGGGAGAAGCGTTTCTATATGGAATACGTTTCGTGGAACGAAACCGAGCGATAAGGTTTTCAACACGAGTCGGATGTACATCGCGTGGATGATAAATATTTCGCGTGAAACTTTATCTTCGAACCGCGCGGTGTAATTCTGCCGGTGTACGAAACACGAATCTTGATACGAGTAATTCCGATCTACATATCGTTCGAATCGCGAAATTATTTGCCGTACGACAGGGGTCGCGTATAAAGCTCGTAAAACGTCGTAAAGTACCCGAAGGGAAATTCTATTTCGTAAGAATCTTACGACTAACTGCTTCCTGGTGTACGATTTCTTGGCCACGAGATCAGTCGATTTTATAGGTCACGATATTTATTTACGACTCGTAGCTTTCTTTTTATTTTATGAGCTAAAATTATTCGTCGTATAGATGGTATTCTCTTAAAGGTACTAAATAATAAGCCATTCGATATCACCGGAAACTTCTGCACAGAATTTGAAGTCAGCCTTTAAATCGATAAGCGTCGTTCACTTTTACTCCAAATTGTTTTCGACAGATTTTCAGTCGGTTAGAAAAGATTTTCGTGGTTGGTACGAAATTATTCCGTTTCGGGGTCGCGAAAACTTCCTCTCGGAATCCCGACGTTTTACCCGACGTCGGAAAAAATAGAAAGCTTTTAACCGAGCAAGCGAATCTTCAGCGCCCATCATTAATTCAAGGACGTTCTTTTCCGCCACCTGCCAGAGTTTTTACTCTCGGAAGGCAATTTTCGATGGGTGACGACTGCTTCTTCCGGTTATGTACCTTGGCAAGCAGCGTCGCCTCGGTCACGAGAACGTCGTTATTTAGCCACGAGACGCCACATTTCGTAGTATTTATCAACGTGCTCGTGAGACCGTGCTGACCCTCCTACCGATCACTGACAGACGGACACGACGATTAGGGCAGCCCGTTTAAAACGTTCGCGACAGAAGGATGGCCTCGTGGACAATCTGCCGTGTTGGAGATTCTCGACCTTCCGAGAAACACGCTTCAGATGTATCTTTGTTCCTTTCGACTATGTTGCTATTTATGGAATGTGGAAGTCAACTTCGTTCGGTCAAATAAATCTGACCTAAGCTTGTTTAGATTGTTGACATATACAAGTACACGTACACATTGATTACTACACTGCTCGAATTAATTTTTCATTTCGACGAAAGTCACCTTAACACTAGATTTACGGAACCCGTCAAAATGACGGATAATAGATCTGTTTTAGATGACAGAGTTTGTTCAGAAATTTTTATAAAAATGTCAACTTTCAGCAAAAGAATTTTAGGCAGTTCACACATCATCTGCAATTTATTTATTTTTCTACTTTAGGTAAATTTAAATAAAAGTGACCATCAAACGTCCGTAAATCTAGTGTTAATAAATTGTGTAACTTATAAGAAACTCGAGTTCACAGCGAATAACGATGAGGAAGATGGTAGCAGAAATTATTTGGGAATTCGCAAATTGTCGGAAAGTTTGTTCTTTTTACCCGGTTCGATAAATCGGCAGAGTAAATTCGAGGATATCGAAATCTCGATTTCGCGAGAGAACGTACAAATGGCCACGTCTCTTTGTTCCCGATGCTAGCAAGCATTTCAAACGCGAAATAACGCCGGTAGAAAGAGTTTATTTCGTCCTGTTACACACGGCGACGAATGAAACGGAGGAAAACGTGTTTCGAATAACCGACGCAGACTTATCGATCCCCGATACGATCGGAGCTTAACGTTGGCCGCGGTTTTACGAGCGGTACGTCCCACTAACGTCCTGGCCAGCGGAAAATACAGCACGCCGAGGAACAAACGAGTGATAGAGATACGTGGGCTTCGGGGGAGGGATTTAAAGACTCTGACGACGAAGGTCTCCGCACCTCGTAACCCGCGAGAAAGTCAATTGACTCCCGCGGGATTGAGGGATTTACGGTAAAGACAAAGAGCGTCGTAAAAGGGGCGAGGCGCGGCGATGTCGTAAAAGAAAAAGCTTAATATCCTTCATGGTTCCCGTAGGCTCGACTATCGCGCTAAATCTCCGGTTCTGCGAGCGACAGAGTTCCTATCCGATGACGGACAAAGCGGGAAACAAGGAAGAGCGAAGAAATCAATTTTCCGCAAGACCTCGAGGTATATTGGTTTACGCGAAACGAGCGTTCCGAGAACGAAGTAACGATACGCGAGTCCTAAACCTCTTGGCGCCTACGAGATTACGACGGATCGACTTTCTACAGGAATTCCGGTTTCGAACTTTTAGATGTTTCACCCTCTCCTGAAAAACTCTCCGCTAGGACCGTTTTAAATTGTCGTTTTCTATCGAGGTTTATGTTGTTTTTCACCACAATTTTGTCAAGTAATACGATTTTATTTATTGAGATTTCCCGAATAGAAAAGTTCGCGAAGTTTATTACCGATACAAGTCAAGATTGAACAGAGTTAGCGACTTTTGGCTTTCTAAACTTTCGGCAAGTTTCTAAATTTGAAAATTTCTCGCAAAGAGCATTCTCCCTATGGAAATTTCCCGTGCTCGACTCTGTACAGGTGGAGAGAAAGAAAAGTCGGAAGGTAGGCTCGGTGGAGGGTGGCCGCTGGCGCATTTCCTGCGTTATAGTGGTTGTAAATTTCATATGCGCATACCGCTTGGAGATTCGCCCGCTCGAATACGTATCTACGCGCAATCCGACGAGGGAAGGCTACTGTCTGGCCCGACTCAATGAAAGTCTCCTTTACGGGAGTAGCTACGTTTAAGCGGCTCATCCGGTTCGCTATCCCTTAGCCAGGGGGTGAGAGAGTAAATTTCGGGCATACTCCACCTTTAAGACGGAAACTAACGAACTGCTAGCTAGAAAGGAGCTTTCTCCACCGGCTTTTTTCCACCACGATAATCATACGTTTCTCCAAACGATCCCAAAGAATATACCCTTTTAAGGAAGCTCCGTAAATTGACCGTCTTAATTGGCCTCGTGGGTGTATCGTCGGTTCAGAGGCTCCGCTGGATGCAGATGCTACGGTAGATAGACGCGAATTTGCTCCAGTAGAAATATAAATGCTCAAAAAGGACGCGTTGCCAACCCCGGCAGATTCCTTCGATGCGTGACGAGTCGATCGTTAATTTTTAATTCGACTATTCTTTACTCGCGCGTTATCCTAGCGCAGATTCGACACGCGCACGTTGCTTTAATCCCCGGGGTGGCGGAACTACTGTCACGGGAACGCACGACGCCCCGACAAAAGGGTACGGGGTTGGTCTCATAAATTAGGGACACGAGAATTTCGACGGGGGTTTTGCGTGCTCGTTTTTCCTTTTGTTTGCTCGTGTTCGGCTTGCGCCGTCACGTATCGCGTTTCGTGAAAAGCGAAAAACCTCGCCCTTTCGCGCTTCCGTGATTCTCTCGCGATGAACCGTGCCTGTTATCCTTTTTGCAAAACAAACGAATCCGGTTTACGCTTTCCCGGGCAGTTTGCGACTCTTTCGTATCGAAGAGATACGAGGCCAGACGCGGACGTGGAAAAAATCGTAAAACCGACTGAGACGGTCGTAAAACTGGAGTCGTTTATAATCGATTGTCCAGACACGCGAAAAAAATTTCCTGAATATTTCATCGTTTCAGACCCTTTACGTCCGAAAGGACATCCCCAATTTTTTCTCCCGAACAAACCGATCCTCTTACCTTGCGATGTCTCGGTCGCCGCGAATTTCCAGAAAAAAGGTATTGCGGGTCGTTTTTAACTTCGACCGTGTCCCCAGCATTTTCGATACAAAGGATTCGTGTCAACATATTTTATTAACCTCTTAACCTATCATTTTCTAGACAGTTATTCACAGCATAACTATTCTTACAACACTCAGAAAATTAAAGAAAGTTAAAATGTTAAACACATTTTCAGCAATCCTTGGTACAAGCTATAATTAAAATTGACCCGAAAATTCAATTGCAGGGAGAATACGTGTCTGGTTTATCACTGCAAGTGTCACTGAGATATTGCAGAACAAGGGGTTAATAAACTTGAATATAAAAAATTCTTTTCTAAAGGTCTGCCTAAATAAAATAGCTGTTATTATAGCATGTTATACACGTAAGTCCCTCCAACAGCGTGCCATTACGAGTTATTATGGTTTACGAGTAGTATCGGCGTAAGCCTGCCGCAAGCCGACCGGTATTATACGAGATCTGTTCAGGATACAGGTAGGTGAACGGCAACTAGTATCTATTATGCCAGCCGTTATTACCGACGCGAACTGAGTATCTTCCTGCTGATGTAAGCCGACGTCGTAACTGTACGAATCCGGTTATCCGGTTATGGAGTGTACATCGGGTAACAAACGATCTCCTTGCCGAGCACCCGCGAGAACGAGACAGAGGTGTACGACCGTGAAAAGTAGCGCCTTGCCGCTGTTATTCCGCAACAAATATTCCACTCTATGAGATACCGCGATTAACGGTACGAACTACCGTGTTTTACTCGCTGTTACGCGACCCGTCTTACTATTACTTTACGGTTACACGCGAGTCCACTTGTAAGAATGTCTGTTGTGACTTTTTTATTCGCTGTACTTCTTCGTTTAATTGTTCTGGATGAGATACAGCGTCGGACGAAATGATAGCAATTCTATATGCATACTTTACAAGATAACACATAGGGTTTGTAAAATGTATATATATCTTGTTGTATTATACGATATACACAAATCAGTCGTCCTATCATTTTGACCGGCACTGTAAATAGTACATTCTATGAATTTTTATTATATCAAAGGTGACCAAACAATAAAAGGAAAAACATTGTCGAATTTCTGTATAAACGAAGGTTATACGGTCAGAGATATCTTTGAAAAAGGTGTCGGTCATTCGCAGCTCCGAAAATGGCGAAGTTACACGATCGACACGGCACGTCAAAAGGGACGAAGGTTCCCCATCCCAGCTACGGCTTCGATCGAAAAGCCGTCTGCCTAGAGTCTAGGATGAAAAGCTCCAGACATCGTCTGACGATCGCCAGTGTCCTTGCACTTGAACGCGTATCGAAGGCAGTCCCATGCGAACCCTTCCTGTATATTATACCTCTTCCGTAAGCGACTCCTTCCTGCCCGTTATCCTCCTTTTCCGCGAGAATAGGCAGCACGATGCCGTAAAAACGGCGAGACTCGGGAAACCATTGCGAGCTATGGAGCCACCATAATCTGCCGCGATTACCCGAGGGAGGCGACGCGGAACGCCGGGACGAATTTCGAGCTCGATGTATCCGATAAACGCGATTGTTTCTAATTCTCGTAACGATACGTTTACCGAATTCGCACAGATTCGAACGATCGTTCAGATTTTCGAACGACTGCAACGTAGCTGATCACCGAAAACGTGGCTTTTCCGCGTTACACGAGAGAGAGGAAATTTCGAAATTTTGCAAGTTACGAGTTTCCAAATTCACAAAGGCATTTCGCCGCGACCCCGAGGGTTCGTAGAAGTTCTACGGACCAGAGCAGAAATTACTTTAAAGCGAAACTCTACTCGATTTTTCTCGGTCTACTGCGTTGAAATTTTTAAACGAAAGACGCGTATCGGAAAAATAATGTGTAAATTTATTCGGACGTATCAACGTCTCGGTGGACCGGCCGTTGAAAGTTAACGGCAGCGTATGCAACGATGTAAGGAATAAATTATTATTTTACTGCAAAACTCTTCTCGATTCTTCCCGGTAGACTGCAGCGTCCGAGGAACACGATCACGGTACGCGCGAGTACGTTTCCGCCTTTGAACTTCATGCATATGCAGCATCCGTATTATTGCGCCATAAAAATGATAATATCAAGATGAAAAGCGTTAGAGAACGTCAGCAACGATACGAGTCGCCGTAGTTTTAACGAGCGTAACCGGAAGATAAAGTCGACGAGGAAAGGATTACGATTAAATTTCGGTCGGTCGTAGATCGTAAACGTTATCGCTCGTCGGGGTTCTAGAATCGTGCAGCTCAGAGGAATTCCCTATCGGTGGAAAAATGAATTTTGGCAGAATGGGAGAGCGTTCGCGCAGTGAAAACGCACCCTTAGCAGACGCTCGAGACCCGTCTCGAGGAACTTCTCGTTGGCGAAGTTGGTCGCATAAAGGAGCGCACGTACAAGCATCGCGCACGAATTATACTCGGGGACGATCGTGCGACAGCGATAATTCCTGCCGTCTGAGAAGTTTAATCGAAACGTACACTCCCGACGGTACTACTGTCTTTACGAGGAGATCTCGACGCGGTGTGGCGAGCGAGCGGCGAATCGCGAGCGTCTGCACGCGCCGCTTTAACTGCAATTTCAACCTTCGACTACCCTCTTTTCCGTCCCTAGTTCACCGAGCGTCCTCCATTTTCTTGCTTGTTAGTCGGCCGGTCTATCGACCAATTATAACGGCACGGAAACTTCTTGGTTGTTTTCGCAATTACGTAAACGTACAAGCGGGCGGGCTGATTCGCACCTTCGTTTCCCTGGGACGCGATGAATGCTCGCGATGGTACAGGTGCGGGAGCGAAGGGGAACCGACACACAGGAAGGAGGAAAGTTTTGTCTTCGAAGCCGAGGAGCGGCTCCTTTTGTCGAAGGAATCAAGAGAGCTCGTTACCGATCTGCTACGATGGAAGTCACTTTGCCGAGAATCGGTCGTCTTACGGCACAGTTCGCGACAATAGAGGCGAGCGTAGCCAACGGGAGGGCAAGTTTCTTCGTCGCGAGTACTCGGCACGAGAGTGGCTGCCTCTCGATTTGCCTCTTCGTCATTCTGTGTACGTTAACTTTGTTACGGTGGCCACGCTCCTCCTCGATTCTATCGAGTGTGTCTCGGTTGCGCTCCGCCTAGCGCTAATCCAAGTATTATTCGATCTTGTTTAGCCCGGACGAGACTCTCGAGCATCACCTCCGTTTACTGCGAAACTTTTCAACCTCTCCGTCGCGATGCATCTGCGTCGAAAAATTTACTCTTGTGGATATTTTCCGACGCTCATCGCGTGTTAATTATATCGACAAATTTGTATTGGACATGTTGGAACTAGGCAGTCCCTGTTAATTTTTCAGTTTCGTGTCTTAAACGTCTCGCTTTTTCCCGGTATTTAACTCGAGGGGCTTTAGAATCGACGTCCGTGGCTGCATTGTCCGCGCAAACGGCGACTGGACGAACGCGTAGCGATGGTTCGCGAATTTACCGTGTCCTCCACATCCCTGGTGATACATTCACCGGTACGCGGTGGCTACACCCGCCTTCTCGTCGATCTACGAGGACTGCACGTTAACCGCCGACGCTGTCCTCCTCTCGAAATTCTCTCGGTTTTCGCCGTTTATCTTCCTTTTCGCTCACCGACAAGCCCCATCTTCTCCGTCTCGTTCCCGTTGTCTCGCGACGGTTGCCAGACCGGGAGAAGACCCATGGTATTTCAACGAGCATCCACCTAACCCACCTACCAGGCATCGCATCTCATTTACATGCATTAAGGAATAGATCACTAGAGAGGAGGCGAATCGAGAGGCAGGCGGAGGGAAGTTTTGTTCTCTCGTAACCGAGCTCGTGTACGGACACGAGGATGCTGGGAAATCGACGTCGAGAGGATTGAAACTTTTTTCCTCCGTCTGCGAAATTTTTGAGAACGAAAACGGTGGTCGACGCGATTCGAGGCGTTTTAATTCGAAAAGAGGGAAACTTACAAAGGTTTCGCGAGATACAGAAAGCTCGAATAGTTTCTACCTACCGTCGAATAATGGCTTCTCCGCCCTTTTCGATCGCAACGCGAACTTTCGTATTTATTTGTTCGTAACCGTAGCAAACGCCGCGACTCAATAATACGATTCCTCTTCCCCGCTATTCTTCCCGCGTCGATTTACGCGCCAGTACGTCGTTGCTTATCGGGACCGATGTTTCGGAAGCTACGACGATTCTCGCGGCGCGGTACACCGTTTTTTCGTTTAATCCGGCGCGATCGGCAATTTGTCACGTTATCTGATGCTTTGCATCGGAATATTTCAACGCGACGGAACGGTTCGACCAGCCGCGTTTCGCCACTCGTAAATCGCGGACAAACCGAGTATCGAGCCCGGCAATCTCGATTTCGCGCCGTTACATCGTCGAGAATGTAACGACAAACAATGCCGCGAACGGAGGAGCGATCTCACGTGGTTCGCGACCCAGATTATCCGTGAATCCGGCAACGCGTACGAGGAATTTTAATCGCGATCGAACGCGAGATCGAACTCCGTCGATGAAAAAAACCGAGTGGAAAGCATTTTGTTCTCCTTTGCGAGAACGTCGGAACGGTTTTCGCGGCAGAAATTCTCGCGAAATTAATTTCTCTGTCGGCCTCTCGCGTAATTCTGCTACAACGCGGGCAAATTAAATTTGAATTTTTCTCGCCGCTCCGTTATCATGAAATGTGTCTCCCAAAAGGTGAAAGTTGGCCGCGTATGAACTTTTGCGGCGGAGTTAATCGTAACTGTTGCTCTGCCGCTACAGAGAGGAACTCGAACAGAAAAAAGAGCTCACGGTTCACCGCGCCGTTTAAAGGAAACTTTTACGCCGACCGCGAAGAGCCGGCCACGTAACGAGATGCGGATAATTAGAATTATATTCTGCCTGCTCGTCCTAGTAATTTAATCCCGAAATATAGAGTAACGAGCCGCACTCGGAGATATTACGTTTCAATTGTAAATTTCGCGACGATTAACGAACCTGTTTTCTTTTCGGCCGTTAACGACGCAGGGAAAGGAAATGAAACTTTATCTATGCTCAAAAATAATCTGCATTAAATTGTACGATAGGAGACGAAACGAGGTATAAAATGTTTTGGCGAGAAATTGGACCGAAATATCCTCTTTTACGACATTTTTCACAGTGCCGTGCGAAATAATAATTTTGCGAAGGTCTCCCTTTTTATGGTCGTCGATTCCAGTTGTGTTCTATTTCGGAGATATCGTAAATTTAATTGTAAAAATAATAACGTCACGTAAAATATCTTTAACGACAATGGAACATATAGATACACTTTCGACGGAGAAGCATAAAGTTTTTCGGTCGTTGGCGAAGACAAAGTTCGATCGAGTCGGGTAGATTTCATCGAGCCAACTCTGGACAAGAACGAATCAGAAAACGATAAACGCGTTTCTATTCCGCGGTCGGGTCCATTGTTTCGTCGACGGGAGGTTCGCGCATCGAAATCCATGGAAACGCGTTGAAAGAAAGGGCGGCTTCATAACGCTATTCAGGGCTTGTTTATCGACAGACACTGCATACGGAAGGTGATGGATGTGTTTTATTTCGGGCCACGCGACCCTGCCTCCCTCGAGAAAACGAAGAAAAAGAATCGCGGAGAAGAAAAGGAGGAGGAATAAAGCGAGGCGAGGCGGAATAAAGCTTTCGCGGAGGGTACGAAAGGGAAAAAGTTGAGCGTAACACGGAGGCGGTCGGTGATGGATCGGTCGGGGCCAATCACCTCGTTTGTATCCATTTGCGCCGAATATTGTTCCTAAGATCTCTCGTGCCTTTTTTCCATCCGACGCGGCACGGCGCTCGGGACACCGTGTGATTCATCTTGACGAAACGAGACGAGAAAACAGAGAAAAAAAATCATTACGAACCGCTCCCTGCAGGAACAATGAACGATGACAGCGGCGAAAGAATCTGCCCCGTCACCGCGCCGTATTATCGTTTAATCACGATTAATTGCCGGCGTCGAGACGTCTACGCGTTCACCGGTAAATCCATCAGCGCGAAACCGCCGAACGCTTCTAGCCTCGTTAAGGAAATTAAAGGAAGCGTCGACGAGAAAGAGAACCGATCGGCCTTATCGATCGTCCGCGTCCTTTTCGACGCCAGTCGCGAGATTGCCTCGTCGCGAAATCGAATTTTTCCGTCGCCTGTTTCGCATACTTCCTTCCGCGGTATGGTAATTCGAGGACATTAGCATAGTCGACGAGGTTGCGAACTTGGATGGAAGTCTTCGATCGAGGAGGGTTACCCTCGCGGGGAGTGCCAAATAGCTCGAGAATGGCCTGTCTAACGTTCGCGAGAGAGGTTTTTGCAGGGGGGGAACCGAATGGAAATAACACGGTGGAACGCAGCCGGAAAGAGGTCCCGTAGTTACCGGTTAACGAGTCGACTGATTGTCTATAAAACTTACTAACAAACTCTCTTTCTCCTTCCTGCTTTATTCGACGCTTTCGATCTCGCTTTGACTTCGTGCCGTTCTCGCTGCGATCCTTATCGAGAAGGGAAGAACCTCGGGCGGACAACTCGCTGCAAATTGGAAAATATAAAATGCAAAGTCCCAGACTTTTTTCGTCGGGAGATTATTCCTTCGAGTAGGCTCGCGTGTTTGCTCGCAAAGAAAATATATTCGGTGTAACTCGAGTTTCTTCAAAATATTTACTCTTACGTATCTACGTGTGCTCGGAGTAACTTGCGATCTTGGCTAGTAGGTAGCGAGACAAGTAGATCGTCGCCAGTAGATCAATGACACTGGTCAGACTAAGAATAGCAGACTCGGGAAAATGTAAATGCATAAATCTTTCTATTTACGACAAATCCTGCTTTAACGCAATCTTCTGTCTCTCGAAGCGATTTTCACCCCGTTTGTATCGATACGAAGCCGAGAGAAGAAGAGGAGAAAGAGGGTCCGAGGTTGTAACGAGAGGAGACAACGTCGGCCCGCGTCGAGGATCGAGCGTCGACGGAAAAAGTCTAAAGCACGCGAAAATTCACTTATTCAACGCCAACGGGGTTGCGATAGTCAAGGACGCGGAAGAGGGACGAAGTCGAGGATGTTGTCGCATCGTCCCTCTATTCTTCTCTTTCGCCTGTACTCGCCTCGGCGACGCGATCTCACGCAAAGCACTGCTTTCACGGTACGGTAATTTCATTTTCTCAACGAACTTACGCTCCCTTCTCCTCCCTCTCTCTCTCTCTCGCCTTTCATCGCAGTTTCCCTCTTTGGCCGGGCCACTCCTCTCCCACCGAGGCTCGAATTAAGCGAGCAGTTTCGTTTACACTAGCTTCGAGTAACGAGCAAACGTGGCGCATGGACAAAACTCGTCCCGAGAGATTATTCGACGCGACGTACCGATCGGTTCGCGTTTTCTTCGCGCGCCATCTTGTCCACCTATTTTTCGCGCGATGTTTCGTCGGAAGAGGTCACAGAAAATGACGGGGAGTTTACGCAAACCTGTTCTCGCGTCGAATTAATGTAAATTCGCGTAATCGCGTGGACGTGCGCGGTCGGTGTTTTGTTTATGCACGATTACGCGTATCGATCCTCTGCGTCGTGGATAATCGATTTCGTATAATTTCCAACCGATGCGATCGGAAAATAATAATCCGCTTTCGGCGTTCACCGAACCTCGCATTTCGATCCTTCTCTATTCAATTTCGTTATTAACCGTTTAAGTCCCAAGCAGCGCGATCGCGCTGTTCAGATTTTATGTCGAGAAAACCCAGCACATTTCGAGCATTGTGGACAACTGACGGTGCGTTACGTATTATCGAAGTCGAGCGCTCAGACTTACTGATGCATGTAGATCACACAGCTCCTTTAAACGGGAATAGTACATTTTACAATAGGTGAAATAGTACTATAATAATGCAATGGAGCGATGAAAAAAACACGAGAATCACGTTACCTGCCATACACAAGAAGCGCTATCGCGCTGCTTGGGATTCTTCGACAGTGTTTTTTCAATACCGTCTGGGACTCAAACGGTTAATAGGCGCCAATAATTCCGCCGCGAATAAAAGGAATCTCGTCGAGAAAAATAACTGGAAATCGCGTGTTTCTTCGCTCGATAGTTCAGCTACCACATCGTCGATTATCATGGAATTTCGTAACTTTGTATCGTGTTATTAATCGAGACTAAATATTTCTTCTTTTATTCGATTCTCCGTTTAATTTATGGATCTACTATAGCCCCTGTATTAACCCCTTGCCCCATAAATTATTTGTCAATCGTTACGGTATCAATTGTTGATTCTACCTTTCTCAAAATTTGCTTCTCGCCGATGAAAGTAATCTTCCGGTTCATCCGAGAACGCGCGCGTGCGTTGAATGTAGTAGAGTTCTTTTTAGCAAACTCGCAGACGCGGTTCTTTCAGGGGATCTTTTGACAGGGCGGTTGAAAAAATTCGGTCCTTAAGCGGATATTGTCTTAGTTTTATCCGAGCGGCTGTTGAAACACGGCGCGTTGTCGGAAAGCGAGCCGACGACGCTTTGCCGGCGCAATCGCGATGCAACACCTCGCTGTCGAAACCACCGGCAAACGAGCCACAAAACATCGCGGCTTGGGCCGAGAAAATTGGTCGGCGGTGGTGAAAGAAAGGAGGAGTGCCGGTAGAGAAAATGGCAAAAAGAACGGAGCGGAATCTAAAGAGCTGCGAGCCTCAAAGGCAACGCCGTTCAGCCTGGGGGTTGTTTTACATGGTAATTCTTTACCGCTCGTCCGAGATAACTTGCAGCGAGTTAACTCGAGATATCCTAGCTGGCTGATGCACCCGTGGCCAGACGGCTATCATGCAAAATTATGTTAACGAATAGGATTAATTATGCGCCGGTATCGCGTGTCTAACCATTACCATTACTAATTGCTATCTGTAGGGTCGCGTAAACGAAAGCGATCCCGACTTTACTTTGCCCTTTCAAAGAACCATATTTTACCGTCAAGCGCAGTACCTTCGAAATTATGCTTTCCTTTTACTGAAAAGCTTCATTTATGCGCAATCAGCTTCGCGTCGGCCATCTCCGGAACTTGTATTCGTTAAATTCGACGTTCGAAGATCCCTGCGAGTCGGGCACGACTAATGGAAGATAAATCTCTTGGCTAAATATGGATGGCAACGAGAGTTACGACGATATCAAAGCGTGAGAGGCGGCAGTAACGGGTTAACGCGATCGGGGAGCCTGCATCTTCGTACCGTGCAAAATTACCAATTTCACGATTCAAATTGTTGTTCGATGGAATAGGTAAAGTTAGACGTAACGATCGGAGACGGTGTCGATACTAACGCGGTCCCTGGCAGCGTCATTTATCCAAGTTGCTCGGTACGTGTATATTTTAGAGCATGATCTGTCTTTGTTCGTCGCGCCTGAGACACATTCATCGACGAGGGTGACGAGGAAGTTTTCGAGGAGCATGACTTATGTACACGGTGATTTTCGAAGTCGACGAAGGGTGCAGAAGAACGCGATAAGGGTGAGAAGCTGACAGCGTCAAAGTTTATACGAGACGATATTGCATAAAGTCTCGTTTACGAGCCCCGGCTCGACGAGAACTTAATGCGCGTCGATTAAGAATTCTCGAACGAGACAACCTTTATATTTATTAAAGGGCGAGACGGGTCAGGCCATTAATATCTTGGATTTTCCACGGCTTCGAAATAAAACACTGTACATTATGCTATTAAAAATTATTAAAATTTGTAAAAGTGTTCTTCGAGTATTTCTCGTCGTCGGATCTCGAGTTGTATCTCGATCGTTCTCGTTATTCCCTCGTCGTAGAAGGCACTCGACGAAAAAAGGACGAGATATAATTCGAGAATCAGTAGGAACGATCGCGGTACACCTCGTCGCCGCTTGAAAATGCTAGTCAGGCAAAGGTGTACCACGGCTACAGGCGACATTGATTATTCGTTACGGAGAAAAAAGGCGCCACGGTTTATGAGATAATCTCGTAGGGTCGCGGGTCGGAAGAGGACAGAAGCCGGGACAGACTCTGCGACGGAGGAAAAGAGGTAAAACGAACCGCACGGGGTCGAAGGAACAATATCATAAGCGATTCGAGGCACGCTTTTCTTCCTCATCCTTCGTGACTCACCCTTTCCATCGGTCTTCTTCATCCTCGACCTCTCTTAATTCCTCGAACGCTCATCGAAGACGTTCCATCGGAATGACACCTCTGTTTCTGCGTCTCTTAAAGACTCGTGCCTGGAAATTGACTGGGAGCCACTTCCCGATTTTAAAGGGGGCCATCGCCGCGAGAGAGAGAGAGAATTCCGAAGGAAGGGTTCAGCATTTTATTCCGATCACCAACCATTCCTCTTCGACGCTCATCCGTAATACCATGGCCCGGCGAAGGCGGAATTCGAGCCGAGAAAAATCACACGGGCGGTGTACGCGATAGAAATCGTAATTTTCGAGCCTAGAAAGACAGCCGTGGAGAGTGGATAAAAATCAAGCCGGAAAGAAATCGATTCTCGGATGGATCGTAAGAGGGAAAACATTCAGATTCATCGAATTCTTGCGGAGCGTCCTTCGTGTCTGATAATTCTGACGCGACGAAAACGACGCGATTTCTTTCCTCGGATTTTCAACTTTCATTCGAGTACGCGTATCCTAAGATATCGATTGCTTCCATCTCGTGGAACGAAAGGGTAACTGCCGCTACTGATGCGACCGGATAAACTATGTCTCCGTTTCCGAACTTACAGAACAGTTATCGAATAAACAAGACTTGAAATAGTTCGAGACTTCGAATTACTTTGGATAATGCAAATCGGAAGCTAATCTTAATTTGTTGTACGAAGGAAGAATGTGAGAAGAGTAATCGGTGGTTCTAAGTGGGTTAAAATATTGGACGTCGAGGGGATGGTGTATTCAGAGGCGTAAGCCGGTGGAAAAGAGCGGAAGGGGCCGAAGAAAGCATAAAGGACCTCTTCGGATACAATACAGTCGAAGCTTGAAACTTGCAGAGAGGACATAGTCGGGGGTATATACGTGTAAGAAGATGCAAGAGGGGAGGGATAAGGAAGAAGGGTGATAATAGCATCGAAGGAGGCTTTGGACGGCAGAAGAGCAAGGGTGCGAACGACCAACATGCATGGGCGACCGAAGAATCCTGAAATAGCGAGTGGAAAGAGGGAAGGGGAGACAGAGGGAGAAAGAGAGACGGAGTATCGACGCTATCTATCGAGATACGGTAGTCAATCGATATTCTAGCCGTCGGTCCGTACGCTTCGCTGGAGATGGAGTAGGTACACGTAGGTATGCCACCTCGCTGCCCTCCGTCTCCATTTTCCACCCTTTTTCGCTACCCTCCTCCCACGCCAGCTGTCTTCACCCTATCTGAACATGTTCTATGTTCCTCGCGTATTATCGGTCCGAAAGTCGATAAGAACCGGGAGAGAAATTCTCTGCCTTGCTGCTGGACAGTTTCGCAGGCGACGAAATTAAACATTTAAATTAAACGCCTTCCTCGTTGTAGTTGGGGAAATCTTCAAATTCTCATTTTTCTAAAAACCATTTAGATGCGTTCACACTATATTATACATTTTAAATAAAAATTCGCGGCTTCGCTCGAGTTTAACACGAACGCCGATAAAAATGCAAACGTAGACCATCGGTAATTGCTGCGTGCGTTCGAACCCGATGATTAATCGCGGCGTTAATTACCCCCGTTTACTTGCTGGGTTATTAGTTTTCTGTGCTTCGATGGTATTGTTTGGATGTGGTTGCGCAGTTTTAGTAAGGAACTTCGGATTCTAGAGTCTGGGTTACTTCGGGGTATATTCATGCAAGACTTGCTTGCTAAGCTTGCTATACTTTACCCTGATAGAGGCATGTTTGTGTAAGTAATATGTCTGCATACTCTATTATAACCTAGTTAACACTGTTAAAGTGTGCTAATGCTAATAATTTATTTGCATACTTTACTAGAAGCTAGTACAGTTAATGGTAAAGTATACTGGCGTAAGTAACTCGTTATTACCGACTAGAGAAAACAGGGTATACTAGCATTAGTAACGTGCTAGCGTAGCTTAGCCACGGTAGCTAAGTGATTTGTGTACACCGTTCTTGCAAGCTCCTGTTTTTCAACTATTTGGCAAATTCAACCGAGTACTTAACGTCCTGAATACGTCATAGATAAGTATAAAATTAAACGACGGATGCGGAGGAAGCTCCAAACAATAGAGTTTACAACGCGATCCTCTCTTTCACGTTTCGCGGGTAGCAGTCGCTTTCGAATATCGTCTTAAACATCGAAGCGTATCGCGGGCATAATCCGGCGAGACAAAAGAATCGGGCATTCGTACTCCCGCGAGACAAAGAGCGAGAAAGAAATGGAGGAAGAGGAGACAAAGAGAGCGAAGGGAGACGGAAGAAAAACAGAGGGAAAGAAGAAGCAAGGTGGTTGTAGCGATTCGAGGGGCAAGATAGGGGAGCCTTTCCCGGGGGTCGCCGTCGAAGCGGGAGTACTCATAAAACCTGGAAGCATGTGATTTCCCTGAGGAGGGGCAGAGGTGGAATGCCGTCTTGTTCTTCCGCTCTTATTCTTCTTGCCCTTTCTTCTTTGTCCACGTCATCCTGCTTGCGGTTTCTTTGCCCGCGTACGATTCACGGTTTTCTGTACCGCGAATAAGCAGGTCGCACCAACTTATCGTTGCGTAGCATAACTTTGGTAATCGCTTTTAACTTTTGAGTCAAAGGATTGACCTCTCGTGTGAGCATATCAGGAAGAAAAGCTCTCGCGTTTTTCCTCGGACAAAGTGAAACTTCTCATTTGCCACTCTTGTCTCCGCGACTCCTCGAGACGAGATCGTTGAATTTAAATAATTTTCGAGGCTCGAGAAGCTTCGTGGCTGCGATTCACTTTTAAGAGTGTTCTTAAGATATTCGAGGCGAATAACTCCGTATTTCAGCGAGGGAGTAGATTTCGTTGGAGGTTACCCTCTCGGCGTGACGTTCATGGAATAACGCGGCATTATTTGTCGACAAGAGACGAAATCAGCGAACCGGGTTACGCGTAATCCAATATTTCCACGCGAACATCGATGGGACCTCGTCGCTGCGTACCCATGAAAATTCCAAATGAAATAACTTTTTCCCTCCCCGTAGTAACCAATTTTTCGTGCGGATTCCTTTACGTCCTGTCGATTCGCGAATCACTGAGATTCGGGTTAAAGGGTTCCGCGCGGATGAAAGTATTTTACGAGAAGCTTCCTTCGACCGTGAAGCTCGTTTGAAAATCGACCGTTTCAAAGATTAATAAAAACGTCAGAGTCCTAATCGTTCCATCGCAATTTCTCGTCGAACAGATTCGAATCAAAATTTTTACCTCATCAAACGCACGATGTTAAGGTAATTCGTTACAGACGGTAGACGGATTGAAAAGTCAAAATTGAATTTTCTTAAAACTGGAGGAAATGGATTTTGTGTTCGCGTACAGAGTCGATAGCGAGATACCTAATCGTTCGACGCATTAAAATCGTCGCATCGTTCGTACACGATGGCGGTAAATTTTTCAGTCGCATAAAATACGAAGCTTTCAGGTCGGTCGGTCTCGATTGAATTTCATCTCCGAACGTCTGCGAGCGTACGAATAAATTAAAACATCGCGGACAGATTTAAACGCACAGAGTCGATTCGTTCGGCGGGAAACGAAGGAAAAAGAAGAAGAATGAATCGCGCGAGGCAGACGTCGCGCGGATCGTGGTTGTCGAACGAATGAAAGGAGGAGAAAAAAGGAAGGAAAAGAGGCGACGCGGGGTAAGCCGAAGCGGAGTCGTGGCGCAACCGTGATTCAAAACCGTGAAATGCTCGCGGGAATCTGAAACGGCGCGATGTTTGCAATTAAAGCCGATTAAGCGCTCCCTCTTTTCTACTCGATTCCCCGAGTAGTCTCCCCTTAAAAGGCGGGAGGTTTCGCGCCCTATCCGACCACCCCCTTAGCCTCCATCCAGCCCCTTTTCGACCCGACAGACCGACACGTATTTCGAAATGGATGCAAATTTACTGTTGCCTGCCTTTTGCTCGTCCCGAGGGCAAAAGCCTCGCGCTTTAACGATCCTTCTCCCTCCTTTCGCGTACCTGCGGAACGCATTAATTGTCCGACGCGTCGGTTTCGGGTTCGCGGGATTTTCGTCTCGCGTTAAATGTAAATCGGATTTCCGACTAACCTTCGCAAATTACTTTTCTCTCGACTGCCCTCTGATACGCTTAAGCCAAAAACGTTTATCTTCGTGTAAATAATCTTTCTTATCTTTCTATCGCGCTTTCGGCGTGCTCGAACAGCCTCGAAAGTCGAGCGAATCTCGCCGGCGGAAAGTTTTCAGGGTCGAATCGAACGAGAGCAATCGGAGGAGGGAAAACGATACGCGAACCCGTGTCACGCTCCGTCGAGCCATCGAGACCGGTGTTTCTGTCTGTTTTGGAAATTTAAAGCGGTGGGTGTCGATACGCGATAACGCGATGCCCGACGCGGGATGGATAGAATGAAAAACTGACCTCGTTCGAAACTTTCCGCGAGATATCCAACGGCGAACGCGTCTCGGTTTCAGCGCCGTATCGACGAAACCTGCAAAGTCGGATCGATTTTCGCGCACCTACGTCTCGCGTGCATCCGAATGCCGGTGAAATACTTTTAAAGACCGGCAACCGAGAAAAGAACAAGTTTTTAGACGCGACGATAGCTGCATCGATGCGGATGCATGACTCTCTGCTTTTTACGGTTAAGTGTTTTAGAATAAAAAATCCGAGATTTATTTTATGTTTCTTCTTTTAACGAGGCAGCGTCGGTACCGGTTTATATTATCAAATTATCTTATTTCCTGTTTTTGCGGTGACCACAACGTCTTAGTGTTTGACACACTTTTGATAACACAAAAGTATCGTAAAATAATACGTATTCTTCGCTAATGGAAATTTAACAAAGATGGTTACATCAAAATTTCATTAATGTTACAAAGTGGACGTTCGGCGTGGAATTCGTGTAACGTTCCATTACGATGATATGGAAATACAGATAATAAGATGGCTGGAGTCATGAATAAGTAATTTGCATAGAAATTATGAGGCTAAGTTTCCAGGCGGAATAATCATTTCCGAATAAATCCGCGTCGATTAGCGAAGATAAAGAATTTCGGTAGATCGGTAAATATCGCGGGCCTTCGGCTATCGGGGGAGGTTCGCTCAATTTCCCGGAAATTCTCATAGTTTCGCAACACTTCCTTCGCTCGATCTACAATTTATAGTCTTCCTAATACACTTGCGCATGCACTTAGCAAGTTCGCAGACAGGATTTGCATACATTGGCTAGGAGCGAGAGGGACGTCGAATAACGTACACCAAGAAACTCGTTTCTCGTCGGTGTGCACACACGTGTACGGCAGAGAACGCTGTTCCGTTTCGTGTTCGGTCGTCGTGACGGAAATGAGTGACCAAACGAGAGACAGCAGATGGGAAAAACAGAGAGAGAAAGGTAGCGAGCAAATAAACGACACTCGCAGCAGGAGGATGCAACGCGCATTGTGCAGCACATTGCGACCGCATGCACTGCACCGGTCGAGATACGGCCTGGTGTCGGCGCTCTCAGCTCGCCGAGTTTTCGGACCGCACGGAAGAACAGGGCGAGCGGAAAATCCGAATAGTCGCGGATATGAGTGGACCGATTTACAAGTGACCTACGCGAATATTACCGTACTCGTTTCTATTAGGTTGCCGCATATGAAATTTCGGCTTTCGTAGCTAGAAACTCGTGACATGATTCGATGATGAAACTATCGTAATGCATCGCAGCGATTCGACGCTGAACCTTTTTATATTGCGCTCGATAGACGATTTTGTACAGCGGAGTCTAGGAACGCGATTAAAAAAAAATCGTAAACGATCCACGCGAACGATACAATTTTTATTTACCGTGTATCTCATCGCAGAGGAATAATTCACGCGTGGAATAAAACCGTAAAAAAGTTTGGCGAATTGCGGTGAAATTTACGGGCATCGAAAATAGTTGGTCGCATAACTGTGGCGATTTATAAGCGACGCGAACGACCGCATCGTCGCGAGCATTAACGCGGCTCGTTCGTTATTTAGAGACACCGATAGAATTAATAGAAACGTTAACCGCGCGGTCGCGTTCTATCGCAGCTACATTTACACCATGATTCCTCGTTACTTTACGCTTTACATTTCTCAAGTAAATAATGGCCGATATAATTTCACGATTATTTACGTGGCCCGGCTTAATTGCCCGGTGGCCACCGACTAGGGTAATTATTAATTACCCTCGACCACCGGTAGACCCTACTCGCGCGAACCATCAGAGATATTTCATTCGTTTTCCTCGCCGTTACTTTATCTTCCACCCTTTCACGATGGCTGCTCGAATCGAGTCCTCTTTGCCGCGGCTTTGTGTCGGCCACTCCAACTTGATTCTTCTGTAACTTTCTCGAGGAGTTCGCCACCTTCGAAATTCACCTCGGTCGGACCGCTTCTACAACTTTCGATTCTTCGAGCCCCCGCGCTTTTACCTATTGCCGCTTTCGAATAGGTACTCGTGTACTATAAAACCTCTCGGCGATACTCGGTCAAAATCAGCCGGCAAAGAAATACCGTCGGAAACGTATCGCCTGACCGTTTTCCCTTAACAGAATACCTCTTATACGGATCAAAAATTTTCGAGTTCGCGTTCGGTCACGTATCACCGAGCATGTATAACTGGAAGATGGTGTCGGGTAGATGTCAAGCAAGGGCCGTGCCGTGAGCACGTCTGCACGCTCGAGGATGCGGCGAGTCAGTGAGAGATACACGAGCTACAAGACGGTTCATGGAAACGTGTATGTGGTCGAGAATACGTGAACCGGGTTCATGGACCATTTCCCAGGAAGCCGTGCTCGGGTTACGTTGCCACGTCCCACGTGGACGCTTCCTTCTTCGTAACCTCCTTTTTCACGCGATGACGGATAAAGTCACGCTTAATGCTTCGATTTTCGTCGACGGACGATACTCGTTCGCGATCAATTAACGTCAGCGGACTCTTATACACACCGCGACTTCGCGCTCTCTTAACTCGGATATCGTCGTCGGAGCTTCCGCGGAGGGAGCTGAATAAATAAGGGAGAGGATATTCATCGCCCCGACGCGATAAGCGCAGTTAGCTGCGCGTCGGAGGAAGATAATTTCCTTAAATTCGCGGAGCTTGATAGCGACGTAACCGTTTTATGATTCTTCCTGGGATTTAGGGGACTCGATTGAAACGCGATATCGCGCTGGCTCCCGGGAGATGGTTAAAAAGGCAATAAAGCGATTTACGTTTCGTGGAAATCGGTCTATTCTTAACGACCAATTACACCGTTCGTAAAATTGTGTCTTCCGCGATGATCGCGACACGCGATTAAGTCGTTGCAATTGAAACGGTCGCTTTCGGAATAGCAATGTACCGGAATAATTGATGGAAAGTAGGATTAAAATTAACCAATCGTATTATTAACCTCGAGACGAACTGAATTCGACTCTCGAACAATCGAGGAATTTGGAGTTCCGTGTTTAATTGTTAACACTAAACCTACCAGCATTTGAAATTAAAAATGAAGTTAAAAAATAAATAAACAAACGATGAAACATAAATTAGTACACACATTTATTCTTTATCTCGATGAAAATCAATTCTAACTTTATAAAATATATTTTAACAAAATGTGTATCTTACAACAAGAAACTTGTGGAGCCGTCATTTGACCGGTTTGGTAGTTTTAGTGTTAAACATTGAATTGTTTGTAACAGCCGGATCTATTAACAAACGGTATTCGATTACGTTCGTCGATCGGCATTTAATCGTTCAGATATCGAAGCAGTAAACACAACTTCCTGGTAGACAAAATAATTCGAGAGCTTGCGTATAAAATGAAATTGAGTCGAACGAATCAGTGGCTGCATCGACGAACACGTAATCGGTCACGTTGCGGAATAATTTTCCTCCACGATCGGTTGATCGAACGATCGGACCTTCGACCTCCGATGCTTCGTACGACAAGTTACTAGCCGCGTATTATCGGGCTATCGGAAGGCCGTAATACGGCCCCCGAGGTAAAACAAGCGGTTCTAATACTCGAACACGATCGAAACTCGACTTTTAACCGGTCGACCATTATGCACCGCCACGATTTACAAGCCAGAGACCCGAAGAGGTTCCAACGAAGTCTTTAAGTCGCTTTCAGGGAAAAAGGCGGGGAATCCGAGTGGAAGGATCGAGTTCGCGCGAAGCGGAATCGAAGTGTCCGTGGCTCGATTTAAGCCGACACCCAGCATCTTAAAAATGGGAAAAAGAACTACGATGGAAGAGTAATCCGAATAGGTTTTACGAAACACAAAGAGCAACCCTTATCCTTCACGATTCAGCCGTGTTTGTACTCGGTTGTAAAATAACCCCTTGCACTATTTTGACGAGTCAGACTCGTGACGCACTCTTATCTCGGCCGTGATCAATTTTACTCAAATTTAGAATATACTCCAATTTGAAATTCAAGTCTGATTATAATTTGCATGGTCAACGATTGCATAATAAAATATTGACATAACATTTTTTTGTCCGTATTAATATTGTAGCTTTAATTAGTCAGTTCTGACTGACGCACCTGACAAATAAGCCATAGTGCAAGGGGATAATGGAACTGTCGACGATAGATGGATAAAGTTGTAGAAAAATTGAAATCGTGGGGAGTTCGGATGTTCGTAAGGCTTATGAAAAATGAAGCGAGCGACAGTGTAACGGAGGTACGTCGAAGAAGGCGAATTCGAGTCGACAGAGACGAAACGGAAGGCGAAACGAGAAACAGAACGCGAAACGAGTCCCGACACGCGCGTTAATTCGAGCAGGCTGGACGAAGAATACTCTCGAGTGGTGTACGGAAGACGTACGAAGCAGAAAGGGAGCGAGAAGAGGAAAAAGCGAAGAGGAAGTCTATAAAGACGTTGGTCCAGGACCACTTGACTTCAGACAGCGCGGAACACCGGAACTCCGATTCCCAATCGTAAAAGCAGAGGATGCGAGCTAACCCATTCCGAGAGGGGAATCTATTCCGAGTGTAGCAGAGCGAAAGAAGTAGGTACACTGGGGCAGAAACGAACAGAAGCGAGCAGAGGCAGCTACGCCAGATGCCAAATTTTACGAGTTCTCCGGTTCAATCTCTCGACTGGAAGCCGCGATGGTGGATAGGGGGATCCACCTTGTGTTCTTCTCCTCTCTCTTCCATTTTCCGCGCTCGAGCGAAGCTTCAATCATAAATCCTGACGTAGTCTGGCCCTGTACGTCGCTAATCCCGATGCGTGCGATGCCAGAAGGGCGAGAGCCCGACTATGGTGTTGGCAAAGAGTCAAAAGCCTCGCCCCGCACCGCGACACCGCCACCCCCGTTTCACCCTTCGAGCTAGACTTCGGCCACGAGGACTCGGGTTCGCGCGCCAGGAAATCCTCGTCCCAGGAGCACCACGGGTCATCTTTCACCAGGATTTATCGCCAGGGCCGCGACACCTCGCCGAAATTCCCGTTCTCTTGCCTTCTAAACGCGTCGGAAAAATTTGTAACCCGTACGAAAGAACGCTGTCCCTCGAAACCGAAACTCGACTTCCAGCTCTGTTCCCTCGGGAAATCGAGTAATTTTCGCGCGAGACGCAACCGCCGGAGAATTCTCGGCGAACGAAGCGCGTGCCACGATAGGTAAAGTTCGCCACTGGCACGATCCTCGACGCTTCTCTCGCGAGCCGAGCGTACGTCCTTCGAGCTGATTGACATTCGTGAGAAAGCCTAGCACGTGTACGCTGTCAAACGCAGAACTGACAAGCCACCGGCAGCCACGTATGGTACGTGCACGTGACACGTTACAACGACACCGAGAACGCGACGTACGTACGATAACCGAGCTGTGTCGGTTCCGTGTAGGATACCCTCGTGACCGCTGCCACAATCGTGACCGCAACCGCCGATCGAGAGTCGCCGGGTCAATGTTAATTCGCGGATTAAACGTTTCGATACGGAAAGCTGTTTCGATTATTATAGCTAACTTTAGAATTTCGAAGACATACGTATTTGCTCCAAAGTTTAACTCGTGAACAAGATCGGGCAATTCGGGTATCCATACGTTTCAATTTCGATTAATCCCCTGGTTTCCTCTGTCGAAATCTCTGAAGCGAAAAACGAGCGTTTATTAAAAGTAACGCGATCATCGGAACGATTCGAATTTTCCTTTGGCAGTTCAAGGCCCCATCAAAGTGGACAACGAGCTGATCCATCGCGTCAATCGCATTCTCGTTGAACGATGTTCGGTCGTATTTTAATCGACGGAAATCGAGGGGTGGCCGACAGAAACAATCGTGGCGAGAACATTTCATTTTCCACCGCGCTGGTCCTGCTATTACGACAAAGTTTACCGACACAGGGGTTATTGACACACAGACTCGCGAACAATATCGTTAATCGCTAATGAGAACTTATAAACGATCATCCAACAGCGTAATAATCGCAACAGTAATAACGATAACAATGGAGGATTAAATGGTAGAAGGACCATGAGATGGGGGCGTAATTACGGCTTCAATTTATACAATGATGTTAATCTCGATGTTTCTAGAATTTACCTGCGTCCATTTAATGGCGGCGTAATATGGCGACCTAACGATATATCGAGCCGCGTTGACCGACGACGTCAGCGGGGACGCGCCATGTAATTGAAAATTCGACTACAACTTCGGAAAGATTAGAAAGTTCATTATACTTCTTAATTTCAATAAATTAACGTGTAATTGATTTTCGCGCAAAGCAATTCCATTAATTGCTTCGGTAGGTTTGCAATCCCAGGTGCTGATTGCTAGCATGCAAATTTATAATTAACAGAATACGCTTGTAATATTCAGCGCGCTGACTCATTAGCCAACAGCCTGCGATGCGTTTAGAATATTTACCCGAATTATAGCTACATTAATATTGCAGCGCATAATATACATTCGATAAACTCTCGCGTATGCTCGTTAATTCTTTTCGAGCTCAACAAAAACGAACATAACGACTTTGTCACACGTTTATGTAAATCTCTTTGGGTGGAGAGATATAAACGTATTTACACGTTTATGTAAATAGCCACAAGTAAAGAGAGGTAATTATATCGGTTTTTAGTAGAAGTCAAACCTACGAGAACTTTTGTACGTAATATTTGCGAACATTTGCAACATAAAAGCGGAAAAGGGACAAGAACGAGTGTGGGATGGAAACCGAGCTGGTTGGTCGACATCGGTGAAAGGAAGCTGTGCGTGAACCAATGGGAAGTATACGTTAAAGCGGTTATCGATAATCGAAATTATACCGAATTATTATTAGTCGGTGCGTTGGAAGTGACGGCTCGCTTGGTACACCTCTCGATTCGATTACGATCCCGTTCCGTTTGGTCGATCGCGACGATCGTCCGTTAGCCAAAATCCATTTTGGCTCGGCGAATGGCGCACGCATCGACGGATTAACGGAGAAGTAGGTTGCCGGCGAACTTTAGATTACGTCGAAGTTGAACGCTCGAGTTACGTTAATTCATGTCAAGCGGCTATTACAATAACACGTCGATCTCGTGGGATTTCGGGAGAACAAGTTTCCGCGAAACATCGCAGGAACGCCAAGCGCTACCGAGCGAATACGTATTGTCGGTTTATTGGAAGAGTGACACGTTCCGAAAATTACTCGCTTTGGGATGCCTGCAAAATTAATTTCTACGATAAGGCATATTACTCGTAGCTATGAAGCGTATTATACCGATTCGAAGACGACCGCGTTCGGAGGAGCAATCTGTAATTTAGCGAAAGAGCAGGACGATTCGAAAGCGCGTATATTTTCCGAAATCGTGTCCCGCAATGGCAATAACGGAAGGCTGCTTTATATTCGTTCGCTCGGTTTCGAGGAAAGCCGCGTCGGAGGGCGAAATTCGTTCCAGCTCGTTTCGACGGCAAACGGCATGGCCAATCGAAGCTCGCGACCCTCGTCGGACGACAGTTTAATACGCATGAAACGGTCGGGACGCGGGTCACGGGTGTCGGCAGGGGGCGAAAAAAATGGGCGTAAACGTCTCCCTTGGCGTATAAAGCACGATGGCGCGCAGGATGTCGCGTACGTGCGGACTTTGCGGACAAACGCGAGCCACGAATGGCGTTTTGATTCGATCCTGGACGTGAATCGGGTCGAGAAGGGGTCGCGAACGCGCCAGGACACGCGAGCCGTCTCGCCGCGTTGTTAGGGCGTCGTCGGAAACGTAGCTGGCACCGATCTAATGGAGACGTTTCCCGGTACGAGACTCGATTTACAATTCGATCGGACTTAGCGATAAGTTTCGTCAGTCGGTATTACCTGTCAGGTGTGTCGACGGACCGATTGCCTGGCGTTCTCCATTTTCTACGTTAGATCGATCGATCGTAACACCCCCGAACGAGGGTCCTCGCCGAGGTGCCGTTGGCATCCGCCAGAAACTCGACGCTTTTACCGCGAACCTCAACTTATATCGATAATTCAACGGGACGAAGTTCAGTTTCGGCAGGAACATTCGCGTTAACTTCCGTCCCGAGTTTCGCGAGACTTGGAACAAGTGGCCGGCGTGGCTTGGACGGCACGCTCCACGAAAATCTATTTCCTTAGAAAGGAGCTGAAAGCTCTCCAAGAACGAAATCATCGATCAATTTCCTGCGAATTTTCATGACAAACGTACGCTTCGATTAACCTGGAAAATCACTTACGTACTCTGATACTTCCTCGATACATTCTTTCACCCGTGTCCACTTAATTCCGACCGTTTGCGAAATGTTCCACACGCAGGTGGGATCTTTCACGCTCGAGTAAACGTATTTCCTGCGCGTTTCAACGGTCGACCCCGAATTATGCGAGAAAGAAACGGAAACAAGGAGGCTAGCATCCGACGATTCACTTATCTGTCCAGCACAAATTGTATCATCGAACTTTGGCGAAGTTTCGAACAGACGCGGTTCCAGCCGTAATTCCAGCGATTAAGCGGCGCAAAGCGGGGAATAACGCGCGACCTCTAAACAAGTTACCGTCATTCGGTTAACGCGAGTTAAGCCGCGCGAAGAAAAGCCGTCGACTGGCTAAAAGTACAAACAACGAGGCCGAGGGTGAAACGCCTCGCGAAGCGGGACGCTTTCCAAACACCCTCGGAATTCTGGAGGTTCTGCTGTCTCTCGGTTGGCTGGACGTTGATATACCTGACGTCGGATGCCGTGCAGGCTGCTTCCAGGCTATGTCCCAAAGGATATGTGCGGCTCCACACAGCGTGCGGCTTCTAACTCTGTTTTGCGCAGCACAGCGTTTCGTAACTCGACAAACAACGTTCGTTTGATTATCCAGAAGTTAAATGCATTAGCAGTCGAAACACGGCGGCCTGGTTTAGGCCAACGGGAAACAAACTGTTTTACACGGCGCAAAAGTACTATCTTTGCTCGTCGACCAAACTAATGTCTCTGCTCATAACTTGACGCTCGCTAGAGCCTTCCGTTTACTTGTTCAAAATTCTTCCGTCACTTTGCAACGGGGAATTCTACTTTTGATACGTTCATTTCGAAACGTACTCGACAACTCGATCCTGTAGGTAACCGATGTTCCGTAAGTGGAGAATGTTTGCTGAAGTCCTCGGAGGATCTCGCAAGGTCCATCAATTGCTTTTTCTAAACACGGAAATATCAGGAAGACAACTATCGACAACTAGAATCAGTGGTGGACTCGATAAACACGAAGATCTTAATTAACGAAAACAGTCGAGCAGAATAACTGAAGAAGCAAGTAGTTCCAGAGATCGTTCCAATCCTTGCTGGTCGAACAACCGACCACTCTTGTTTGCAAGACAAAGCACGCGATACGATTCGATGATTCGATAACGAGTTAAATACGCTGCAGGTTCTGTAGCCGATAATCGACCAACAGGATGCACTGGGCTGCGTTTCCCGCTTCGAGTCACCGCGAGTCTGCGAAGCCTGTTGAAGGAAATGCTAACGGCACGTAAGTACGTATATATGTATATCGATTCGGTAGACTTGTCCGTTATGTAAGTACGATTTCTAGCAACGTGCTCCGTTCCCCAACTTCTCCTATCCCTTCTTTACCCGTTCAGTTTCTCCTGTTCGAGGGGAGGAATGCATAATTTAAATGTCCCGCGCCCCAGTTTTCCTCTATTCGAGAGAATCGTTGATTACTATGCTGGTCCCTTCTTCGTGAATTACAGACAGCCCTTCGTATTCATACTTTCCCAACTGGCATCCTTGGCACGAGGAAAAGTTTGAAAAACTTCGAGCAGAATCTTGCATTGTTCGATGAGCGATGGCGATTCCGAGGAAATTAAAACTATCGCGGTTAGAGCGTTCGCGACTGGGTCAAGCTTTGCACGATTCAAAAATTAGCTACGTCGTTACAATTGTCGTTTTACTCGTTGAAGATATGGAAGTTAAAGCGAAGACGAACATTTGAGAAATATCGGAGACACTCGATTAAGTGGAAGGGAAATTTCCACCTCTTGTCTCTGGAATTAACGAGGACAACGATTTCTTAGTCCCGTAAATACTGTTCGCAAAGTTGGAAAGTTACTTCGATTGCTACTCGGGCGAAAGCAACGATTGTTTTTCCCGATAGATCGGCTTATTGGATTATCGTTACGGAATAACGAATTCACGGATAAACGGATCGATTTAATTAACGAAACCCCGGAATCATCCGGCGAGTCAATTCGCGGCCCTCGACGCGCCACGTTATCGGACACGAATAATATTAATAATTTGTCGAAATTTTTGATTTTTCGAGTCCCCCGAGTTTGATCCCCGCGTTTATCGATTCTCGGGACGGGGATTCCGGGCGTAAAAACGTAACGAGAGGCAACAATAGTTATCGAGGATGAATCGTTCCAGGACACCTTGCACACATGGGCCCCAGGAGGACGGGCTGGATTCACCCTGGAAGTACGGTCAACCATAAAGTCAGTTAGGTAAGCCGCGCCCTTAACAATGGGAAGCCACGCGCCATATGCGGCCCCACATGCTGCGCGTGTCCTCGACCTCGTCCTCGGTTGCGCTTCCAACGCCGCGCACGCACCCTTAACCAAGTAGGGTTACGTTCCTGGAGGGTGTCTGTTTTTTTTCCTTTCTGTATTATCGACTGGCAAGGGTGCGCACGATGAAGACCGTGCCAGTAGGTCGCGCGTTGTTTGCCACGTGATTCATGACCACGGCAAAGATCGTCGATTACGTGCCTCGAAATCGAATGCGGGTTTTTTCGTTCCTCCGTTACCCATCGCGAAGCTAATCGTTCGAAAATCTTTTCCGCGACGACGAACGATTCCGACGCGGTTCGATAACGGGGCCGTCGTTCCCCTTTTCGATAATGGCGTCCTCTGCGGAGGGAATGTTTCCTGGCTCCCCTTATCGAGCAACCGTTTACGCCGCATATTCATAAAGCACGTATCCGCGGCAAGGGGTAGCGAATTTATGAACGGAAGGTCTGTCGTTGAAGATCGCGGTCAAGAAACGACGTGGGCGCCGATGGCTTACGCGTATCGCTCTAATATAGCATTCAACAGGGGTGGCCGAATGGGGTAATACTACGAGATCGAAATCGCGTTTAAACCGAGTTAAACCCGACGATATATTCATAAGCGGGGACGATCTACAGTCGCCCACGAAATTATTCCTGTACCTTATGAAAGGGTTATTTTCACGGAATTAATACCTTTATCCGATCGCAATTTTTTTATATGATCAAACAGCTTGGGATCTTGACGGGTTCCTGCGTTAATTAATTTTTGTAGAAGGTAAATAGGCCTCTTCCTATTTGTTCAAATATTTCTACAGAAAAATACGCTTTGTTAAAAAACATTTAACTCGTTCTGTTCCGGCGTGTTAGATTTTTGGCTGTAAGAATTTTGCGCGAGACTGTAGGGGTGTACGGCAAAGTGTCAGGGTGTCGAGGGTTCGAGGGGCGAGTGTCAGCGTGACCCGTTGTGTCGCAGTCACCGTATACAACGCTATCTCCCGCACATGATAAATCTCCCGTCGCGGTTCGAGCCTCTATCGTATCGCCGTAGCTATTTTAATATTTTAAAGTTCTACCCTAAATGCGCAGTATATCAAAACTTCTCCCATAAATTACTCGACGTCCCCCTCCGCCGGCAGCGCACCTCGTTGTCCACCCCGCTGTCTCCCTTCCGTTTTCGTTGTCCCCATGTCCGCGTACGCGTTCCTCGCTTGTCCTTTGCGGGCTACGCTCGGAAAATTAACGACCAACCGCGTCGGTGACGTTCGCTAGTTGGCGTCCGGACAAAATATTATCCGCGTTAATACGGAAACGACGACCCCGTTCGGTCTTCCATCGTTGCATCGCGGATCCTCAATTAATACGAGAGGATCGTTCCTGTTTTATGATCGCGATCAAACGCGAGATTCCATCGAGAAGCGACCACTCGACGGGCTTTTCTATCGGGACCAATCGCGCCGGCATCGTTCGGAACCGGGTCAATTTTCGATGGCCCTTTTCGCGCAGTTTCCATTGATCTTATTTGCATCGGAGCGAGTCGCAACAACTCGCGCTTGTTTTTGTTCGCGCCCCGCCGGTAAATGTTACGGCCGATTTATCGTCCTCGTTTTCCGTCGAGTGGCTGTTCGCACCGATCGGATCGCTTGCTGCATTGCGCAACCGGCAACGAATGCCGGAGAAACGAGGCGGTAACGTTAATTAGGAAAACAAACTTTAATTGCATCTCAGACATAGAAAAGGTCTAGGGAAACGTGACCGAAACGATCGAATTAATTGTCTTAACGATCGCTCGTATACTACGCTCTCGTTATATCGTTAGGAAGCTCTCGACTATCTGACGCTTACGTTTTATTGCTGCGGAAAAACATCGTAACGAGTAAAAATGCGTGGGAAAAGGAACTCGGTAAATCGGTACAAATTGCGACGATATAACGATAGTCTACCGTAGTCGGAACCCCAACGACACCGAATTCTCTTCCCCTTTCGACAATTTCTGGACACCTTCTGGCGAGAAAATGAAGAATGTTTGAGGGAAATTAGTATACAAGAGACAGCGAAGGGGATAGCAAGTAACCCTGAGAGGACAAGATGGAGGAAGTTCGGGTCGAAAAATTGTCTGGTTGTTGGAGCAATCGCCAGGCAACGTCGAGGTTTTACGAGCGTAGAAATTAAGGGGAGTTGCTTCCGTGCATACGAAATCACTTATCGTTAAGCACCGGCATGAAAAGAGGCAAAAGGGGTGGTGGCGAAGTCGCGAGGACGAAGAGGGAAACGGAAGTCGACCCAGGCGTCTACCTCTAGTCTGCGTTACCTGGAAGGGCGGGCATTAAAGGCGATAAAACAATACTCGAAGTTTCGGAGCGGCAGCGTCCATTATTGCCGCCAAAACTTTGGTGTAACTGGAGCTGTTCGGCTACGGGAAGAAGGGTGAGGTCTAGCCTCCGGAGAGCAGCTCGAGATCTACGTTGCATTACGGCATCCTCGAATCGCTTCTACTTTTATTGGGAACTTAATACTCCCGCTATTTACCCCGACAGAGGGAACAGAGTGGGCCGAAATGGATGATCGATCCGTCAGGTTACTCGGATCGCTAAGCACACGCCAGTTTACAAACTCCGCCGACGGCTCGAGAATTTCGCGAATACGAAACGAACTCTGCACGTACGGTAAGCCGTTTGCTCGGTATAATGGACGCTACCGAAATCGATCAGTCTCGATGCGAACCTGTCAGGACCGAGGTACAACAAAGGACCGATTCGTACAGATCAACGCGTCCTGATATCGTTCATGAATAATATCTTGTATTAACGAACAAAAGCTTCAGCTCCGAAATACCGATACGGCAGCACGGTACAGCGAGTCAACGAAATATCGAGAAGGTATAATAGTAGAATATGGTAACGCGACGATAATTAATAATTCGCGCGAATCTACGAGATCCGAATAGCGCACTATTTCCCTGTGGCTACCCGTTTCAGAACGGCGCGTGGGTTAAAGAAGCATAAAGGGAGTTATTATCGTGCTCTCCCTTCGGAAAGAGCGAACGAACGATATCAGACAGTGTCGTTCACGGGGACGAAGCACCCTCTTCCGGCGTCGGGGCGGAGAGGTCTTCTTGCGTATTCGAGACGCAGGACGAAGGCGAGGTCGTTAAAAGGGAGCAGAAACACCTTTTAATTCCCCGCGCTGAGACGCGCGTTATATTTTATCCGGGGGTGTTGTCGCTATCAATACCGTCGGGGTTCCGCAGCCCTTCCTTCTCAACCTTTACCCTCTTCGCGATCAACCCTTATCTCGTCCTCCACGTTTTCCGTCCTCTTATTTTTTCTTTCCTCGCTTCTCCCTCTTCCCAATAGTCTATTTAATTTAAATAACTTTCAAAAGTTCCTCTCGCTCCCGTAGCTATCGGACCCCACATTTTTTCTTCGCGGTTGCAGACTGCCTTCAGACTCTTTGTTTCCCTCTTCCTTGTTTCTTTTTTCTTACGTTTCAGCCACCCGTTCTTCCACCTTTTATTTCTCCTTGCTTGGAAATAATTCTGCGGATAACGAGTCGCTCTCCACGATGCGACGCGTCTTTTCGCTCTTATCGAGAGAAGCAACTCGAGCAAAACGAAGGACGCTGAATTAGTCGCGACATTGGTCGAGACCGAAAGTGAAAATTTATCCGGAGGAGAAGGATCGATCGATCATCGAAATTGACCGCGCAGGAATGCGATCGCTCGCCGACGGCGAACACGCGAATGCAATATCGATCTGACGGTAGCCGGCCTTGACGTGAAAGTTCATCGTCGAAACGAACGACGGAGAGCACAAAGTGCATCCGAGGAAAATTGCATTCCTTCGAGTTCCCTTCTTGACCCACTCGAGAATCCGGCGAACGCCAGGCATCGCTGAAACGCTTTCTACACGCTTCGCTGGCCACGCTTTTCCGCCAAGAGTCCAACTAACATTCGAGAACGCCCTTCGAGGCTTTGGATTTTTCGCTCGTGAAATTTCTTTTTCGAACATCCGGCCAAAGACGGCTCGTCGGTGTTTTCGTTAACCCTCGTCCGTCGATGTAGCTACATTTTGACCCAATGCTTTTCGTGCGAGTTTCGGAATCTTGCATACATCTTGTAAAATTCTACATTCGACTGTCACGACGTATTTTTCTTGAAGACATTGACAGACTTCATTTTTGAAACTTGCGTGTAATCACAAAGAGGTAACAAATTAATTGCATAAAGGGTAATAAATTAATTGCCGAAGATACGATCGAAACAATCGAACGTTCGATAAGTTTGCTGTGCCGTTTCAGCCAGCGTATTGCCAGTTCTGCTTCGGTTGGTACGGGCGTACGAATCACAAAGCGACTATCTTTCCTGTCCACAAAAGCTCAAACGACACACGGGCCACTGGCACCGGGCCGAGTGCGGGGCTTATCGATCCTCGTGTTAATGACATCGTTAAATAGCGTTGCAAATTATCGCCGGATAATATCGCGAAGTACTTTCGACCAGAAAATTTCGTTAAACGCAGCTAAATCGTGCCAATGAAGGTAGATGGGCTTCCGCGTATTCGAAACTATTCGAGGACCACGATTTTTCAGCAGGTACGAAATAGTCATCGGTGGTATTATTCGATGCAACAAATATCGTTAAATATTGTTGCGGTACACGACGTATTTTTGAAACAAATCGTAAATATCCTGTTTGTATTATGCTTAATTTCGATTTAAAAATACGGTGCTAGAAATCGCATCTGTTTGTTTATTGATTGCACAAATGCTTGCCAGTTTGCTGGTATTTCAGATACCAGCGAAAACATAAAATATGTGACTATTTTATTTGATCATAATAATTGGATCACATTCGGTACACGTACATATTTTTCCTCTCCATTTGAACCGCGTTTCCATTAATTCCACGATGTCTGATAAAATTTCGACCGAAAATGCCGGTGAAATTTACCGAAACGATGAAAGTATAAATGTTTCACGGTTCGGTTAACTATCCGAATTCAGCGTACGAACATTCTGAATATTTATAAATTCAATTGGGAACTTCATAGTTCCGTATAATTTTGCGGCTAGCCTCTAACTACGAGTTCCAGCCATAGTTGTAGCGTCTAGGAGGTAACGCAAGCTCGCTCTGTCTTCCTCAAGTTTCACGATACTCCAACCTTCACCCCTTGTTCCCTCCATTTATCGACCTTTGCCGTACGAGATCACAGAGAACGTCTCCTTGATGTTTCTCGTAGCGCAGCAGCCAAAGGGCAAGGGCAACCTTTGCCGTGTTGTCGGCTTTATTCGTTCCACGGCCACGTTTGATCGATTCTTCCGTTCGAAGTCTCAAACACCTGGTTCAGGTTGTTCTTTGAACCGCACGGTGACCCGTGACCGAGAACATGATCCGATACTGACACTAGAAACTCTTCCGAGCTTCCTTGTCAACGGGATCACGTCAAATTCGATTTTACACTCGCTGGTAATTGCACACGTTTTCTCTCGTACTTCGACCGTCCGTGTATTTTATAGTCCATCGCAAAAATAATCCCAGAAGAAACCATTCGGGAAGGGGACAGTGAGAAATGAAAAACCGAAAGTTTCGCGGAAAAATTGGAAGCGGACAAGCGCGAAGCAAAAGTTGACGACAGAGTTTGACGAATCGAGGCAGAGGAATAAAGAGACACGGGGCGAAAATGGGCAAGGACGAAGAGGTACAGTTAGTCTACTATCTAGCGTGTTTATGGTAATTCGGGCCATCCCGTTGACCCAGGAGTAGCATGCATATACATCAGCCTCCTTCACTTTGACGCCGATCCATCCACAGTCACTCTCCAGCGACCAGAACCTCTCTTGCACCCTCTATATTCTCTCCGGAGACCAAACAGTGGCTGGCACGCCCATGTCTACCCCTTGCTACCTTTACCCCTCGCGCGAGTCTCTCTTTCCAGCGTGGCCGCTTCTTCTCCTCTCGAACGCCAGAGAGCCACGCAATTTGGTTGGCGGCCAATACTTCCATTGGTCGGATAAGGATTCGCCGGAACAAAGAGAGATTGCGTTCAAAATTTCATCGAGTTTCTACGTCCAGTTTGCAGCGAACGTCGGGTGAAAAGGTGGAAAAATTTTCCAAGATTCATCGGACCTCTTCCTTTCTACGAAGAAAGGAAGTCGTAGAGAGGGTCCAGATCGATAGAACTTCTGGAGTGATTCTCATTGGAAAGAAATGGTCTTCGGGGTACGCTTGCACGTGATACGATACTAAAAGTCCGGACGCTTTACCGTCGTGACACTGTAACACTTTCCTCGGACATTCGTACCGACACATCCAATCGCAACTTTAGAGCTTCGTAAGACGCGGCTCGAACGGGGCGAGTCATGAAACGTACTTTATAAGATACGAATCTAGTTCGTTCGGCTATAAAAGTTGTTGACCACCTAATCGACGTTAAATGTCGGGCGGAAAGGTGGTCTCACGGGTGAATACGAATCGCCAAGTATTTCGTTGTTGGAAGAATGCGACCACACCCCCAATTCAGAGGGTCCAGCGGGGTGAATCGAAGCCACGGCCTGGGGAAGGGGGTTGAAACGGCCGGAGGAAACGATTCTGACGTTCGTTTTGCCGGCGGGTTTATCGATGCGTTATTTCGCAAATGGCTCGCCATTTGTCGTGTGACGCTCGGACCTCGTCGCCGTGTTATATCACGCATGGCTTGGGCGGGCTATTCAGCTCCGTGTGTTTTCTCTTTTTCGTTGCCATTCCGCGCGCGTTTTCTCTTTGGTCCACAGTTTTCCCCGATCGCGCCGAGCTTACGCCGCGATTTCGTGCGATGAATCGAGCCCGACAACGCATTTCGTTCGGCCGAATAGGCAATGCCCGGGAAATTTCTGCTCATTTTCAGGATCGCGGGATCGAACACGTTATATCCGTTAATTTTCCGCGATACTCGACACGTAAAACGTTCAATTTTGTCGATTAACAAAAAGCTTTATCCTCGGTGTGGTATACCGTTTTATCCCTCCTTTCTCGATACTTTCGCGCGCGCTTCTCGCTCGATGCTTTATCGTGCTTTATACGCACGGCGCATTTATCACACCCTTGGGCGCGTCGTCTCGTCAACCGTGAAAGTTTGTTACACTGTGGAACACGCACGGACACGGGACAGTTTATAGCCCGTTTTATTGCCTCTGATTAAAGGGATTCGCGCGAAATATTCATCAGGAACGTTTCGCATTTCCATGCTGAACATTTAGTATTCCGAATCAACGTTCTACAGAGATACGATGAATAAATACGTTCTCGTTTTATCTTGCTTTTAAAGCTTTGAGCGCGAAGATAATGCTCGAAAATGTGTGAAAAAAATGCGAGTTCCGTTTTAAACATAGATGCGCAGTTTTATCGCCGCGAATTTCTAATTAGGCGCGTTCGACGAAAAATATCGGTGCTTCAGAAAACACCATAAAATTCGCGATAAAAGTGACCGATTTATTTCGTCACGAGAGCTATCCTGAATTACGAGAGTCATCTCATTGCTGCAGACCAGATTTTCGCGCGAAACAGACCCCTCGTTTCGCAAACAACGTTTGAAACGTTGAATTCTGCAGCGATACATTATTCAGAGTAAAGTACCATAAAGTAGTACGAAAATACGAGAAAGTACGTCGTTGCGAGTAACGTGATACATTGTTCGGGTCGGGGAAAAAGCAAGAACAAAAGCACGCGCGTGCGTTTACAAATTTTTCAGCTTCCAGTAGAATCGAGACGGAGAGGATGACGCGAAACGCGAGGATGATGCTGGCCGTGTAAATTGATGGGTCAAAGGGCGCGTTTCAGTAAAGTAACCGATGTCAGAGGTTACGCGGCAAAAGTTTCTCAACCTGCTGAAAGCAGCTTTAAAGTGGTCGGAAGAAAGCGACGCGCGAGCACGCTCGCCACGTACGACACGGTTGTTCTCGTTAACGAGGAAATTAGCCGTTTCTGACCTTTTGTCAAGAATATTCTGCGCCATCTCGAGTGAAAGGCTTCGTCTATGTGTGTACGGCTCTCGAGGAGAACAAGTGCGCTTTCGGTCACAAAGTTTCTTTCTTACGAAACTCGCGGCTCGAATTAATCGAAACGGGGAAACAAAGAGATTTAAAAGGTTAGACATTTAAGGAGAGATTAGAAGGTGGGAATGTAGAAAGTTTTAAAATGGAGAGATTTGGGATTGATCGGTGCGAGCAACGTCGAATCACGATCGAAAAGGGCTAAGCTGATCGAAGAACAGAACGAAGGGTTGTCCATCTTCGGATTTAAGTATTATCGAGATTGGCTGGCTCGACATTGTCCCAGGCCGTCGAAGGTCGCTTTGAAAATAAATTAACACGTGCCGTCTGCTCTAACAGGAATTCGATGAATCTTGCAGGCCGCCGGCGGGGAAGAGCAAACAATTAAACGACAGCTCGCTGAATAATTCATCGTTTTACTAATCACACTTAAGAGCGTAGAGACTAGTCGCGCGTCGACTGCTCCTCTCGCATAATCGCGTGGCTGTAAAATTCAGCGTCGTTGGAGCCACTCGACAGGTGAAAAAGCAAGCGAGCGACCTGGGCCCCGCCAAGAGATCGTGCCACTTCCGTACACTCGGTCGTTTTAATTGCTCCCTCTTCCGGCAACCAAGTCGCAAAAAAGAAGAAAAATATACCAACAGGGCGCTTTGGAGGATCCAGAGAGAAAACGAGCGGGCTAAGAGAGTTCTGAATGAAGGAGAGAGGCTGAAAGAGAAGGGGCGAGAGAAGTCACGGCGATGATGGCCGTGGTGGTCGTGACCGAGGTCGAGCCAAAATGCAAAGCCGGTAATCTGATTTGGCGGCTCGCAGAAGGCACCGTGGCCCCGCTAGCTTTACCCCGATGGTGTGCGGATTCCCGTCAATTATACATTATAAACAGTCATAAATATGCAAATGCCGGCGCTGCGAGACCTCGCCAGGAGAGGGTGGCGTTCGCGTGCGTGAGCAGAAGCACGGTTACGCGATTGCGAACCTGCGAACGTCTCCCACGCGGATTTACACCTTCCCCTCGCGACAGACAAACGCAATCTCCGTCTATTTTACGGCACAATTGAGGCTTGGATAAATTTCCGACGCCCGTCAAACTTTGCCGTCCGATTCTTATTCTCGGTTCGTTGCCAGCCTATCCAAATCGCGACGTTTAAACATTCCCACGACGATACCGCGACCTTTACGAAGCCAGTCGACGAATCAAACGCTTTTCATAAACAATTTTCAAGAAGTACAGTGTATCGAGATGCCTTCGTTTAATGACGAAGCACCTTCGATGACCCCAGGTTGTTGCACGCACTCCCTTTTCCATCGCTTCGGAGTAATTACAAAGTATATTAACTGCCCGTGGTGGTTTTCTGCGAAGAGTAATTGCGATCGTCCCCCGTGTATCCCTGCAACTTGCACTATACTGTAGACGTTTAATCGAGTTTCAGCAAATTACTACGTAATCGTGCCACGATTACGAATCGGAATTACGTTTCGATCATCGATAATTTCCAACGATAAGTAAATCGACTGCTTCAAAGACCACGTTTTTTATCTCTAATGGATTTCTTTCGTACGATGAAAAATTGCTAATCTTAAGCGTGTGTCGTACATATGGGTCAGCTATCGAGAATTTTCATGCAAATTCTTCTACTCGTTGCGAGTAGAGAAATTTCATGACGGACGATCGTTAGTCGACGAAAACAATTTCTACGTACGATAAAACGTATCGGCGCGGAATCATGGGAATTCATGGCCAGTTCCAGCCGGTTTACCGATTCAAGATCAGTGCATTGGCGCAGCCTGTGTTGCACATTGCGGCCCATTGCACCGAATGCAGTTCGTGCTGACGTACACACACGAACACCAGTTTGCAACGGATAATGCGAAACACTTGAATTACACGCCACCAATGGATCCATTACCCGCGCTCGTTTTCGTGTACCATACATCGAACAGAGGATGAAAGTCTAGTCGCGGATATCACGACATCACGCAAACGTTGACTTTCCACCGACTACTATTTATTCGCGAAAATACGCGGAATGGCGGTGTCATTACCTTTATCGTAGGCTAAGTCTCCCCATTAACATGTTCACCCTTAACAATGTTTCATGTTTCATTAATTGTTCCGATAGAGACTTGTAGTTTCTTAAGCGTGGAATATTCTATTTTTATAGTATTAAATATATAGGTTTTTTTCTGGTATTAAAAACCCTTAGGACATGTCAATGGAGACATTTATGTTTTCTAATATTCGATACAGTGTTACTGCGAGGCAGATATGAGAGCAATTTAACGGGGCAAATCGTTATAGTTTTAATCGTTATATTTTTATAGTTATATTCATAGTATTAAAAACCCTTAGGCCATGTCAACGGAGACGTTTATGTTTTCTAATATTCGATACAGTTTCACTGCGAGGCAGATATGAGAGCAATTTAACGGGGCAAATCGTAAACGTACCGATACAACTTTCCGTCTGCTCCAGCGCCATTATCCACTTTTCGCGCCCAATAAACACTCCGGTCCGGTAATTAACGCCATTTACGCAGCAAACACTTTTCCAGTCCGTAAATTATTAACCGCTACTACGCGTGTCGCGAACGTCGTCGACTAATCGCGATCCCGATGGTAATTATGTCAACTTGTAGCGAAATCCTGCGTGATTCGAGGAGATACACCGAAACATCGAGGCGTACACACGAATGGTACCGGCGTGTCCTGAGAATCGAAGCGTGAAACATTAGGCAGCGCGCGTACATAAACGAACGTGGTTGAACGGACGCGTGAGCACGGTGTAAATGCGTTTACGATCCATCGTAGCCTTTGTGATCGGTCAGATACGACAGGAAACACGAGGTCGCCGCTGCACTTTCGATCGCAGGTGTGTCATACGCGTATTCGCTCGTCGCGTTTCGTGGCTATTTTGCGATTGTTCGCGGTTACGTCATCGGAGGATAAATCATAATTTTGACGCATCGGCCGGGTAAATAATAATTAACTACAATATCGTGATTCGATTACGCGACACAACGCGGCGACAGGTTCGATCGAAAAAGAACGTTTCCATGCCACCACGGTTGTCAGTTCTGACGCGATTGGCAAACACAGCGCCATTTTAGAAATTTAAATATGAATTCGATCAAATTGAATCGGTGTATTATTGAATAGCTTTCGCCGGGTTGTACTTTTAGCAAACACGCGACCGAGCTACATTATCGGAGGCAAATAGCTTCGACGTTATGTCGTCGAACGCGAACATTCGCTGATAATGCATGATATACTACCCACCCCGATATTTTGCTTCTTTGTGTATCGAGTTGCAGTCACGGTTTTGTGTTTCGTTGGCCGACGATAGGTATCGGTAAATAAATTCAACCGGCAAGAAAGTCAAACAATGGAGAAGAAAAATTTCCTGTCACGGATCGAATGTTAAAGAGAGACGTAGGATGAGTAGGGGTTCGCAAAAGTCATTCGTTTCTACTTCGAGGGTTTTCCCATCGATCCTATCCCGATGGCTCGATTAATTTCGACAGGTGTCGAATCGTACCGGCCGACGGATATCAAAATAGCCGAAATACGTCCTGTAACGTATCTATCGTTGTCAGTGACGTGACATCGGTCGTTCATATCCGGCGTCAAGCTGCGTCGAACACCCTGAAGGCACCGTTTCGGGGGTCAGGATATTGAGTCCGCTAATAACACGAACCCTCGAAAAAAAAAAATCCTCTTTGGTCTGGCTCCAACGTGGTCGACTTAAACGATCGCCGGAAAAAAAATCGTGACGCGTCGAACTACAAAATTCTGACGACTGGAACGGAGCCAATGTACTCGTTCCGTGTCCCTTCGCGCGTTGTTTGATCTCTTTGAATCTCGCGAAAAACCATGTTCGAGAGTGGAAGCTTTGAAGTCTCGGTACTTTCGAATTATCCGTTCATCTTGATAGTAAACTTCCGATTAAAATGAAAGAAAAGCAAAGCCGAATTAGGGTGATTAACCGCTCGTAATACGGTATCAGACATCAGTTTACGCGGTATTCCGTATGAATCATCGGCTGTTAGCAGCGTGTGACGCGCGTGCAAATCACGATGTTCCACGATTTTCCGCCGCGATGGTCCTCTCTATTTCGATCGTGGATATCTCTGGCGGCGTTACACGCGCACCCGTGATGCTCCTGTCCTAAGAGAGACATCGTGAGTAGCGTAGCATGCGTGTCGGACGATCTAAGCGGATTATTCTCTCGTTCCGCTGTCTCTGTCGTTCTCTTCGTGGTTCTTCCCCTTCCTCGATCGTTGTCTCCGTTCACCTCGCAGAATCGTGGGAAACGGGAGGCGTTGCGGACGTATCACGATGCCCCTTCGCGTGTATATACGTCAGATGCGTGTTGAACGTGGGTTCACGCGGTGCCCTCGATCGCCCAATTCACTGATCGCCCTTGTCGGATCGGACACCTCGATCCGGAGTTCTCTTGTCATCGACATCGATTAAATTGTCCCTGCACCGATTCCGACTATATTCTATCTTGTATAATTTAGGCAAGGGTAGTTTTCCGAACTCAAGGGTTGTCGTACCGAATTTCAAAACACTATTTTATTTTAAAATAGCTACGAGTATGGTTAAATCAGAAACGTACCGATACCCCTCGAGAGCAGTAGATTAAAAGATATTTAACGTTTCTACAAGGTTTACGGGAGATTTACGATTTCGCGTGAGTAAATCCTGGGCATAGGCAAGCAGGGTAGTTCAATTTACGGTACGTAAATAAAAACAGCGAGTCACGGAATAGTTTTACGATCAGCCAGCACCAGAAGATCGAACATGTTCGACTTTTACGGCCTACCGCGAGATTCTAGCCGCTCGGATAAGTAATTCATTTTGCAACACTATACCCTTCCTTCCTCGTTTCCGAATCTCGTTTCCTGCGAGTAGCGCGAATCAGCCACGATGGAAAGTGCTAGATTCTAACCGGATCGATGTGTATAGGGTACACACACCGGCGGACATTGCGAACAGCTCGAAATGCGGCTGGTTTGCGGGTCCGTTTGCAAGTTAGATCTGTGTCGCGTGTACGTACGAATATGGTTACGTTGGTAGGTAGTTGGTTAGTGTATACATTAGGGTATTAGCCTAGCCGCACCTTGCCAACTCGCTGTAAGATGTTTCCTTAATTAAAGCCATCGATTCACCGACTGATTAAACTCGACGTTGGTAACTCCGAGAGCTTTCTCCCTTCGCGTCTTCAAATATAAATTCAATGTCGATTCTCCATAATCTACGTAAATTCTTCGAACTCTAAATTTTAATAGTACGAGAGATGTTTAGAAGGTCGCTTAGCGCATGTAATTGAAACGTCAAGCAAAGTTACTCTCGACAAACGAGACAAAAGTATATTTCCGAGGAGTCAGAGCGCGTCGGAAAAATGATTAACGGTAAACCGTGGTCGTTAGTTGGCTAGGTTTCACGGGCTAAACGATGCGTTCGGTAATGGTGGATAATGACACACGAGTTTGCGCGGCTCGAAACGGTGAAGCACGCGAGGGTTTGCTCGCGGAACGAATGACTCTCGAAGTTCGTCTCTGTCGGATACTAATTAGTGCCGAAAACTGCAATAAGCAAAGCTCGTTTGCCGGGTCGAAATATCTTAATGAAACCCTCGGGACTCGGCGGCGAGTTTCTTGGTACGTTCAAGAGAGAAGTTTCTCGAGCCAGTTGTTCAAGTTCGGTGGAATATTAATTTAGAGCCCCTGCAGACGCACGAAGACGTTTTTAATCGTGGCCACTGTTATTATGTAGATTAAGGCTCGAGGTTACGAAGAAGTAAGTAAGTAAGTAAGTAGTAATACCACGTGCAACTTTTCCGTAGCCGGCGATCTTGTTACTCTTCGCGCTTGTTAGCTCGAAGAGAAACTTTTATCGGTGGGTTCGTTTTTTCCTTAACGAATCGTACAACGAAACTACCGAAAGGTGGATTCTTAAACGGCGAACGGTGGCTTTTCGGATTCTCGTCGAAGCACTTAACCGGCTCGGAATGCGACCAACACAGAGAATGAGAAATGAGAGGAAAATATATCTTTACCCGCGACGCCGCGCCGGTGCTTCGAGTACTCCGAAGTATGCCATTAGGGCGACTTCTCGAGCTAATAACCATGACGTGGCTCTCTTTACGGTATTACCATCAATTAATTTCATCGACAAGTTTCCTGATAATATCGATCCAGAAACTTCGCACATGCGGCAAACTTGCTTGGTTACGTAAGTACTGTAAGTACATGCCACGAGTGCTTACGGGTCTTTTGCGTTTCCGATCAAAAGTTATTAGAGAGCGTCTTGTTGAACTACTATGATTCGCACTGATCAATACCGAATTCTCGAAGGACAATAATAAAAATTCCAAAGTTCAACAGTTTCGGCCTCCAATTTCTGTCCGAAACGATGATGTATTCGAAACGTCGCGAGAGCAATTACTAACGGCCGTAACTAACGGGAAGTCAGCACGGAGACCGAAATTAGATATAGATGAGGAAAATGTATGGCGGCTTCTTCGCGTTGCCACTAATCCGACGAATATCCTTTGACAAATTTCACGCAAACGCTTAAATGGTGGCGCTAAAAGGGTAAAGATCCACGGGTACCCCTTGAAATTGGATCAAAGCAACGTCTTCGTAAATTACTCGAGCCGGGAGATTTAAACGGCTTCTGCCGGTTACGAGCGAAGACACGAAACTCGACCGCCTTATTTTCGTAGCCTGGCGCCAAACAACCAGTCAAGGTTAGACCCGATAGAGACGAGTAAAGGATTCGGCTTTTTGCTTACCACCGTCCGAGGATATCCGGGCCAATGGATCGAGACGTGTCCCAGGATTTGCGGATTAAGCCGACCAACGACCAAGGAAGGACGTTACGTCTGCGTCTGGCTTAACCGTCGGGATAGATAACGTTGTCGAAGGATATACGAAACCCTGGATAGTTATGGGCTCGCATTTTATTTCCTCCAGCTTTCTTTTTCTTTTCTGTCCTCGTGCTCTTATCGCTCCTGAGGACACCGAATCCTTACTCTTTCTTAGATGTTCCTTAGTCTTCTCGAATGTAGCTTCGTTTCCTTTCTGAAATACGGTAAGTTGTTTCCACCTCTTTGCATCCTAAAAACTATCGGAATAATTGACGAAGTATGATTGTACTTGTTTCGCCATCAGACTATTAATATCGAGCTACTAAAAACACAAATGATACGAGCTCAGAAGCTCAGTAGTTAAGATTCCGTATCGATCGAAACGTATCGTCTTGATTCGACCACAGTACACGTTGATTTCTGGAATTCGATTTAAACAGGGCGCATTATTCGCGAGAGTCCATAATACCTGAGGAACCGTGTGGTTCATAAGTATTCATATTGCAATGTCGACGTCCCGCTTAAAATTCGAAATTCGTCATCGTCTCGGATTTCGTTTGTGCGCCGGAACCGTCGCTCGAACGGGATCGACCCTTAAATCGAATTGCAGGAACTCGCTCGGGCGTGATGAAAGAAGTTCGAGGTTTCTTCGTCCCGGCTCGGAACGTTGCGAGCTTCCGCTCGAACGGTGGATAGACCGGCTTGTTACACTGATTTACTTATGGGACAAGTACTTGGTTCGTTACCCGTCCTCGACATTTTATAATATTACGAGCGAGTGGAACGTGTGCATGCACCCGTGCACCCTCCTTTATCGAACTTTAAGCCACCGTGTGGAACAAAATTATTTAAAAAGAGGACGGATGGCTTCGAGGAATAGCAATCTGCTTCCGAAGGTAATGCAATTGGGGGCGATCTAACCCTCGTGCAACCCCCGGCGTTACAAATCCGTACAATTATACCGGTGGTAATTAAACTTCTGTATATTTTCAAACCTGACTAGACTGCTCGATTAGAAACGATCGATCGAACGTTGCAGATATCGGTGCAGCAGGAAATTTACAGTAATGCTAGAGCTTTATCTAAGGTCCCGGTAATTACGTTCGGCTAATCTCGAGTCATAGCAACGACTCGCGCGATAATTTTAAGGATCGTTACGGTACGATACCCTCCTGAGTTATAAAGCACGAGTCACGTTCGCGAAATAACACGACGGAAGATGCCAAGAGGGTGTTGTTATCCCACGGCTGAACACAATCGCCCTCGGTTCTTTTTCAACGAGTTGCTCCCTTTGCACCGCGTATTTTGACGCGAATTAAATACTGTCGAGATTGCCGCGCCAGTATTTTCCCAGCTTTTTACCGAGAGAAAAGAGCATCATTTCGCTCTAACGAAATAATTATGAAAACTTTGAAAGCGAGTACCCGCGGAATAAACGGGGCCGTGACTTTCTCTGATCTTGTTTGTCGAAACTCGAAATCTAGTTCGCGATAACAAGTTGTATATCTCGCAGCTTCGTCGTGAATGTAATGGCATGTACAAGAAGCAAAAATAGTTTTGACACATCGTTAACCGTTGAGCGCACCGCGTAAAATCCCTGTGCGTATTTCGATTTGTAAGAAGCGAACTGGCTGCTGGCCAAAATCCGCTCGGCCGATGGCTGCTTTCAGATTTATGTCTCCGTAATATCCGTCGTGTTTTGGCTGCTTATTCTTTTGTTCGTCTAAACACCGTGGCCTATGCAAATCGACGTTTCGCGAGGAATATCTTGAATCGAACGTCGAGGGAAGTAACGTCAATAGACGTTGAAAAATATAAACACTCCTCGCAACTTTTTCCACGTAGGAGAAAAATGTGTGAAACGGGCTTACGAGGTTTCTCGATCTCGAGCCGTTAAATATCGCGGCCAAAGTAGGTCGTATCGCGAGAATAAGAAGAATCGATCGTACTTTAGAGAATAGAATCTCGGCGGAGAGAGTCGTATTGGTGTTCCGAGTAATGGCTATATCGAATTCATAGCCATAACGAGTCGACGATAAAATAAATTTGACGTTTCAATTTATCGGCACGTCTTCGTTCTCGCCGTTCCTTTTAACAGTCGATGAAAATCTTCGCGCGGAAGAAATCGGTATAACTGCTACGTCGTGACACTTTATTTAGCAAGAAAATATCGAGGATCCATCATTTCTCCTCTTTGTCGAAGAAATCCTGCCATTATCGAAATTTCCTACGGTGAGGATTTTCTCGTTCACGCTTGTTTAACCGAATCGAGTTACATCGTGCAACGTTAAATTTAGAACAGCCTGTATCGAACAGTTTTCCCACAATGCTTTCGTGTAAGATCCGAATCGTAAAGTAGCGAAGCATCGAGGTAAAGCGTTAACGATCGAGACCGAAGATTATCGGTGCTCGACCGATGAAAGACCGGGAAAAATCACAGATTCGACACGTTGCGAGGTCGATGCACCGTCGCGAGTCCGCGATGACCCAGATGCGAAGACGAACCGAGAAAAAGAAGTCTCGTGAAGGGTCCTCGAAGATTGTATCGATGCCGCGAGTAAGTTTCTGCATCGGACGGATTTCCGCGAGTTCGAGCAGGGTATAATTTTCATGCAGGTTGTCGAAGGGAGCGGCTGAAAACGAGGTATTTTCGCGCGCGTATATCGCTTCGCCGTCAAAATCCGGTAACTCCTCTCGGATAAGTTCGCGTTGAAAAGGAAAAACGTCCTAGACAGCTGTGTCTTCCTTTTTACGAGCTACGATTTCGATATCCAGCGAATCGGCCATTTTATTTAAACGGAGATCCGACCGGGAATTATCGGGGAGAATTTATCGATTCCCCCGATAGGATTTACGATCCGCACCCCCGCGTTTGTAGCTTCGTTTCGTCGGATCGATCGGCGCTAATGTTGGCCGGAGGAACGAAGCAAATCGCGGGTAATCGCGAAAAATGGAACGACCGAAAACCGTGTAGTTTTCCTAACCGACTACCCGTATTCGGCGCTGCAGCCGAAAGGGAAATAGAGAGGTGGAAATTCGCGTGCGTCTAGCGTTGCGCTTAAGCCGCCGGCTGTGTGTGTACGCGTGTACGTTTGCCATCCAATCTCGTTGGGCAACCCTTTGCTTGCTTATGAAATATCACAAACTCCTGGGGTTGTTAATCAAACAATAATAAGCTTCCAACGGTTTGCCGCGAAGCGATATACAGCTAATCGTGCCAATCTATCTCCCACCAACGCTACGACGCGTCTTTGACACTGATTCGATTACACCCGCGCTTTCATCCCGTATCCTCGATATTTTTCTACGTCGGATCTCCTCTCGGAAATATTTACCTTAGAGAGATGCAGCGATTACATATTTATGGTACTACTTTTAATTCGGATTTCGAGAGCGTGTTCTTAAAATTGCAGCAATATTTCAAGAGCTCCGAGACATTTACAACCTTCAGAATCGTTTAAGGCTGTTAGACCTCTTTTTCGAGGTCTTAAGGGATGTTCAAACGAGGGGTGAAACGTTCGAATTCCCAAACTCGACTAATTTTTAAATTTAAAAAGAATAAAAGCCCGTCTTTCAGTCAGAGAGTTGCTCAGGAGAGAAAATTGGTGTACAAGTTACAGCGTTGAAACTCGAGTAAACCGAAGGTTGCGAAGACCAGTTGAGCAGGCAAATTGTTTGAGGCCAATTGAGGTCAGAGTCCCTCTCTTCTGGCCGAATGTCTCCCTTCGCGAAGGCGAGGCTCTAATGAAAGTAACTGAAATACTGCTACTGAATGTCGTGCTTCGGATCTCATTCTCTTAAGAAGATGCCTTTGCCTTCGTCTCTCTGAGAAATTGGACGCGGCCTTTCTAATTACCGGGAAAGCTTCTAATTTTGCTGGATGTGTTTCATCTTGATCCAGCCTCTCTTAAGAAATAATTTCTTCTCCATTAAGGTTGGAAAAAAACTAGTGTCACACGGAGATTGAAACTCCTTTCGTGTTCGCAAACTTCTTTCGTATCTTCGAGCTCTCAAAACATGTTCTTCAAAATTCTTTGACATTCGATTTTGAAATTCTTAGTACGAAGAGGAAACGTTTAAGCAAGCTTCCTACTATTACATTTCTTTCTGAGGGTCTTCGTCCTAAGATATTTTTTTGTACGACGATTGGCGTATGAGATTGATTCGTAATTGTTCGAATGCGACGGTCGGAGATATCAGATCGAGTGGAGGGTGACGCATTTGGAGTCGAAGAAATCCCTAGCAATAAACCTCTTGGTTTCATTACCGTCCCCTCGGTCTGCGACCACTTTTTCCGCGATTCGTCGATAAATCGACGCGGAATTTCCGACACCGAGCAATTATCGGCAGCGGTCGCGTGTCCACTCGATCTCCCTCTCCGGAATCGGTCCATTACTTTCGAACGGGCCGTCAGTATGTACGAACCTTTATCCTAGCTCCCTTTCGAGCGTATTGCCGCCGGCCTATAATTCAATCTTGTCAAATCCATTAACGCCGCCAGCCGCGGTCAGCTTCCATCGCCACCAGACACGACCTGACTCAGCACGATCGCGAATCCTTCGATGCCAGCTAAACGCGCGCCTACGGCTTTTCTCTTTCGACTTTTTTTCCCTTCGTCTGGCCCTGACTTATAACGCGAAATTAGGCTTTACGATCTTCTCGCGTTTAACCCCTTTACTTCAAGAATAAATGTAATCTCAGAGAGCAATTCGTTGTAAAGGTAAACACGGTTCGAGTAATGGAAAGAAAATAAATTTGCGAACGGCGAATTGTCATGCTTTAAAAGACTGAAAAGTCTCGGTTACAGATATCATTATTTTCCTTGTACCGCGCGAGAATTTCTGCTGCAAATGTTTCCAGGATAAGATAAACTGCGGATTCTTGGAAAAAGTAATCGCGGTTTAATTAAGTCCGCCGTGGGTGTGCTTTGCCCGAGTGTGTCGTTCACCTTCTATCCGGTTGAATAATAGAACGGTCGTAAAATCTGTTCCACGTTTCCGTTGGTCTTTATGGTACGGTGTACATACCGGGCATCGTTCTTCTCGTGACTCGGTCGCGTTTAATTCGTCGAAAAAGCAGCACTTTCACAGGTGCGCTACCAGCGAACCCGTGTAATTGTCTCCCGCGTTGGCCGCCCTTCTTTCGGACAATTACGCGTGGGTCGTTTCGCGATAGTAACTTTGCATTAAGATTAATCGCGTAAAAGAGCCCAAGGTGCGGACTAATTGATACAATCAAGCCGAACACACTCGCGCCTGCCGTTCGTACACTTTTTATGCCCCTCGTTATTCTTTCGCGCCATATGCTCGCTCATTAATTCGACCGCAGACGTGTTTACCCGGACCGACGCCAGTTTAACCAACACCTGTCATAATTAGGCGGAATTTGTTTAATCGCGACACAGACTTTTCGCGATTTTATCGGAGCGTTGACCGTTACGTGATTCCAGCTTGTCGGGAACGATGGTCGCGAAGATTACAGCCGCACGGCTCGTTATTAACGTGATTGATGCTAATCTAGTTGCTAGGAATTTACTCGTCTACGGCAAAAAAGGGGTTTCGAGTCGATTCGTTTCGAAGAAATAGCATCGCGTTGTTAAGCTAAGCGTCGCGATCTCTGCAATTATCGCGATGATGGTTTGCTAATACCTTTTTAATTGATTGCGAGTACTCGACATCGTTTAACCCTGCGAACCGGTCGCTTCGAATTGATTCCGAATGAAAATCAAACAGTTAATTACTTTTTAATAATACATTCAATCTATGAGAAGCTTATTGGCTTTTATTAATTGGCGTATCTTCGCGCAGTCAAATATCATTTGACGGCAATAAAAGGTAATTAATTTATTAATTTAATAATACGTTCCAATTTCATAATTTCGTACCAGAACTAACTCGGGTACATATTTAACTGTACTCGTGAATTTCGCAGTTAACTACGCGTTACGTGTTCAAACACGGTAAAAATTAATTACGCGGAGCGTTTACGTTAATTATCGAAGAAGTGACGATAAGGTGATATCGATTATCGTCGGCAAATTGATCGCGGTCCCGATTTAATCCGACGAGTCTTCGAGAGGATTAATCAAAATAGACGAACATAACGACGGCGCCATCGCTCATAATTAGAGCGATACGCTTTTGCTAAGCGCAGATAGATTGAGGGAAGGTTGCATTCATCGCGCACAATCCATTAACACGAGCAGAGATCCACCGCGCTGTAGAGCACGATATAAGTAGATCCATCATTATTGAGAGTAACGTAGGTACTCTCTGTGCCCATTACCAAGCTTTCTTCTCGTGGACGTACCTTGCAATTCACCTGTTTTGCTTTCCAGTTCTAAAATATCTAGAAAATTGCTTCTTGTTTTTTGCATTGCTTTCTAGTTTTTTGCATTGCTTTCTTGTCCAGTCGTCCGTGATTCGCGAATCACATCGAGATGTTACGATTACGTGTTTTTATTCTTCACGTACGTACTGGGTACACACTGGGTACGTTCTCAGCGTTCATTCGCTATATCGTTCATTCACTGCACGGTCATTCTACTGCACGTCTAGTGTACGGCGTGCTGATTCTACTGCGCGGTCAGTTACCCAAGCGCTCATTTTGTTCTAGTGTACTACGATCTACTGCATTTTGCTGTATGTCAAGTACACCACGTGCTCAGCACCACGTGGCTACCATCGACTTTTCCAAAAGATTTCGTCTCACGAGTGCAATGATCATTTCCCGAGCACAATGACGAAGGTTATCGTTCGGTGTACTCGAATAAAGCAGAATAGCGAGAGCTGTAGCTTTAACTCGACGACAGAGCGGTGTCTCGCGCGAGTGCTCACGGGACGTTAACAATAGGGTAAACAGAGAAAATTACCGCTTGCCACAAGCATCGAGACTCTCTTCTACCTCCTCCCCGGCACAGAGGTCATTTGGTTGGCGTGACAACCCTTCCACGCCCTTCTCCCTCCACCGTTCCTTTCCGACATTCAGCTCCGACCCCTGCGTGACGAGGCATCCCCACCGGGTGCACAATGCGCTTAATGAAACTCGATATAGCTCGACCGATAACCCTACCCGCGTCGGATCCGTACTGAAAGCCCATCCGTGACCACCCCTTTGACGGACGTTTCGTCGGGGGTGTCTCGGAAAAAGGCAAATTAAATCCGCAAGTAAAATCGCGCCGGGCCCCGAGAGAAAGGCAGGGAAGAAAGACAGCCGAGGGGTTTTAGGCGACAATGGCCTTGTTAAGGCACCCACTAATTGCAGCCAGCTCCTTAATGGATCCTTGCGAAAATTGCATCGACCTAAGCCGGTTACCGAGAACACGCTCGATCCTTTCTTCTTATTCTTCCATCGCCGCTACCCCTTCTTCTTTGTTGGTTTTGTCTTGACCCCGGTCTGATTCATCCCTCTGGCTTGCGGCTTTTAAGGGTATCGGGGACTCTTACCGGCCACCCGGACCGCAGCATCCCTTGTGTATTGAAAAACGGCAAAATAATTCCCCGTAATTTCCAACGTAAAGCTCCTTAGACTTTATTCGAGGATCACTTTATCTCTGTACGCTGCCGTGCGAATCTTAATATATCGACTATCGTGGCAGGGGGACTCGGCGACGCGCAACATCCGCTCATTTAATTTCTAATTACTATGGCGCGGGGACTTCTACAGCTAATTGGAGCAATCGCGGGAACGCGAGTGGAGAATGTTAACGTAGTAAAGTAGACGTCGTTACCTTCTAACCGACTCTGCTGTAGAATCCCCCATTCTATTTTTCTCCGATTCCTAACGATCTATGTGGGAGTGTAATATATTTATGTATGGTTTGATGTAGAATGTATGTACAGTTTGGCAACCACTGTGAAATTGTGTGTACGACTGCAAGTGTGAATAATAATTAATGAAAGGAATAATGTGAAATGTTGTGCGGAAGTGGTTGCTAGCGTTTTGAAAAAGTAATGTCAGTCTGTCAGTTTAGAAACGGAAGTTGAACGGTCTTGACGTACGAAACGCCGCGGAATACGAATTATTCCTACATCTATGTAATAAACATTCCAAAAAGATCATCTTCGAGACCCCCCGCTAGTTATCCCAAAAGAAAAACCTAAAGCGTTTAAAACGTTGAACCGCAGACATAGAATTGTTTAACGATAAGGTATATTGTCCCGCTGGCGAGCTCCGTTTTTCTTCTCTTTTGCGAGGTGTGCGCTTGAGTTTAATCGGCTGAATCCTCGTCGACCTCGTGGCCGCGCGCTAAACCTCTGCCAACGGCTCGGGCTATTTTAGCAGATCAAAGACGGCGACGGAGAGATTGATACGCGGCTCGCGGGACACGCCCCGCAAGATTCTCGTCGGCTCGCGTTCAGCCTGTGCCGATAAATAAAGTTAAGGCCGGTGGCATTCCCCCCACGGAATTGTTTTGTCGTCGACGTCTTCGGGTGCTCGTTAACGCGGCCGACATTTTCGGCATTCTGCCTCACCTTCAGACGCTCGCTCGTGCAGCTGTTGCGACGAGTATTCAAATTTTTCGACCCGCCTCGAGCGCCACTCGTCTCCCGTTTCGCCAGCAAGAGATGCCCTTTGTACCGCGCTACTTCAAGTTATTTCAGCGTTTAGCGCTTAAACGAATGACAATTACGTTTCTGGAGACTTCGTGGACCGTTGCTTTATCAGCTTCGTTAAGCCGAAGTGGAAAGCGTTTCTCAAACGCTGTGTCGTTTATCGCCGTCTGTTTATAAATTAAGAGTTTTCAGAATTTCACAGCTCCGTTGTTTACGGATTTTAGGTGTAAACCGTATTCAGAAAGTTTTGCTGTAGTTGCACCTGACTTTATTACGGATCTAGTCCTCGACACGTTCCTACGTTTTTCTCCGCATTTCGACAAAGTTCGTTTGTTGATATCAGCTGCTTTAATACCGCGGCGTAAATTGGCGAATTCGGCAGTATTCGAATTTTTGAACAGAGAAGACGTGTATCATTTCCGTAGCGCTCGAACGAGGCACTCATAGTGTAAACGTATCGCGATAACGAGTATTTGCATTCCGCGATGCTGACGTGGTCGAAACACGCGTGATGCCGGAAGGGTAGGTCCACGAAACATTCTTTTCGCGGCGAGATATCGTCGGCGATTCGAGCGCTGGAATTCCGTTGGAAAGTTAACCAGATCCTTTCAGTCGGCATAAATTATGTGGTGACTTTGCAAGTTGGCTCGGAAATTGAGCGATATAGTAGGAGTTTTATGGTTTTCCGATGGCATCCGTTCGATGCGCGGTGACCGATAGCATCGGAGACGCGTGGCGTCGCGGTTCGGTGGCGCGCAGTCGACGCGTTCCGTCGACTTGAAAATATATGTCCCGTGGAGTTCACAGGCCGCCATTCGTTCTCTCTAGCGGCGCTAAAATTAAGCGACATTCTGAAGCCCGGCCCACTCGCCGGACCAGAAAACGACCGAGAATTCGCGAGGAAACGAGCCACCTCAAAAGAAACCGAGATGGATGCTGCGCATTCTTGAATCGACGGCCATCGATCACCGGCTACCTTCTTTAAAGCACGACGCCTTCTTCGCGAACCTATTCTCTTTTCGCCGAATCTCTCGGCCCGATTTTCTTACCGTTCAATGATGCAGAATGTTTATTCGAAATAATCCTCGTGAAAATACGGGTCACTGGCTCGTATGTAAGGAACGTATTCTTTCGTTCGAGTATCCTCGTTAAGTCGCATCGGTTTATGCGCGATGCAAAGTAGTTCGCGTTACGCGTCCTTGCACCGAAACGACGTTTTCCGTGTTTATTTGAGCTAATGGTAAGAGAGTTATACAATGAAAAGTATGGAACGACAAGTTGAGAAACGAGAACATTTCCGACATCTCCTTTTCAAGTTTAATCGCGTAGAGTCTGATCTTCATCCTCCAGAAACAAAGTTTGCATTTCGTAGGATACGAAGAGGATTATTCATCCAGAATCGCTTCTAAGGAATCAGTTCGTCATTGTTGATCTAGCTCCTCTCTTCCGCTATTTTTTCAATAACCTTAAAAGGGTCGAGAGAAAATCTCGAGCGCGGAATACTTGCATATATAACCGCCATAAAGTACGGTGCCGGAAAATGACTTTTCTCGTTTACGCCCCGGAAGAATCGTGTACAGGTATACCGATCCGAGATAACGGATTTTCGTTTTTAATTTCATCGTTAAAATGCTTGTACAACGAAACGGATACTCAAGAACAATTTTCAGTCGACGAACAGAAAGAAACGAAATGCCGCTGTTTTACCTTCGCGTCTCGTTGATTCAAAGTGAAAAAAGAACGGAGCAGTTGTGAATTAACCGAGTCTTTGTAGCCACGAGATTGGAAACGAGATTGTAGACGTTCAAAGGGGAGAAAAGCTGCATAACATCTTTTATTCTCGCTTTAATAAAGCGATACGTTAAAAGTGCTCGAGAGATATCGAATCAGAGAAACGAGAGGAACATTCTCAACCGCGCTAACGCCGGAAAAAGGTAGAAAAAAAGAACAGCGTTTACTTGAACTTTTACCTTGCCAAATGCAATCGGCCGACTTTCTAACTCGGTGTTCACCAAGTGCCCTATCTATGAACGCGAGCTTGATCGATCGTTACAGTAGCTGTTCGATTCTTCGCCGCTTTGGGAGCTTCCATATAAAACGTAGAATTCTGCATACGTTGCAGCATTCGATCAGTAAGAGGGATTAACTGTATCCAATTATCGCATAATCTGTACGCGCAGAACACGTGTTCACCTTTGTTTCGTTTAGAGCGGAAACGTACAGTGGCACGTGGACACGTTTAAATCTTGCCACAACGGTCGTTCCTCTTCCGCTTTGATGTTGCGAGCGTTCCAGCGGTTACGAGCACGCGATTAACGCTTAAATCGTGAAACTTGGAGCGTAGAATTCCGAAAAGAGCATCTCCTCGGTATTTAATTGGCTGTTCGTCGGGGCTACACCGGCGGCTCCGTAACTCTTCGTTTAACGCTCGATAAATGGAAACAAGAGCTCTCGCGAAGAAACTGTTAAACGCGAACGTTCGTGGAATAAAGTACCGATAGCGCGTGGTCGATTTTCAGTCGACGATACTCCGAGCCGTTTAAAACGATAAATGGGAAGCTATCTAACGACTGAAAACCCTGTTAAATTAATGCATTAGGTGGATAACTAAATTTCCGACTTTCTCGCGTATTTGCTTCGGAACCACGTAAATTCGTGGCACCATTGAAAAATTACTGTCGCACGATTATCGATTTGAGCTCGCCGAGATTAAACTGGTTAACCGGATAGAAACAAAACACGACAATCGGTAGATTAATCGATAACGTAATAATTAGCTGTCCGCTTCTATTTTCCCTTTCGTGGCCGAAAGTCAAGTACGCGTTCCATTATGGGCCCTTTGTTGTTCTACACACGCAATCCTGTTTAGGGTGTTCGTGTCACGTTATCGAGGAGCTTAATTTTGCAAAGGAAGCTCTGCGTTAAATTTCAAAGGAAACCGGTCGAATTAGCGGACCAGGAATGTGGGTCGCAATTGAGGTCGTCATTTGGTGATCACTGGGAAACACCAAAGCATCGGTAATAAGTAATTTGTCATTTGCGACCGCGGATCAGTGCCGAAGCTGGGATATCACGATTGTTATAATTGTCTGTTTGCTACGTACCTATAACTTATCGTCCAACGGCACGAAAATATAATTGAAACCTAATTGAGCCAAAGATCGCAAAATAACAGCGTCGTTAGCTAACAAGAGAAAGCGTTTAAAAAAGAAGATTGTCAATTTTCGTGTCAGCCAAGGTATCAAAATGTGCATACACTGTGCTCAAAGTTCCGGGTGAACTTTGCGCAAATTACTCTGCGGAACAGGATTCGCGCGAAACTTTTTACTTTCCGCGAACTTGAAATTTCTATTCGAGCGTAACTATTTCCTGATGCAAATTCGGTTGCGCGAGTCAATTTGTGCAAATTGCGTGCACGCCTAAGCCCAACTTCGAGGATGAAAAGTTGGTTATTTTCAATCGAAAGGGGATACAATAACCGCGTGTCCGATTCGTTAGAACGGTCAGGAGTTCGCAGCGAATCGTTTGATCGATTCGAAAATTACAATGGAGAATTCTGCTTGCGATCGGAATGCAAACCAGTCACCGAACGCGATCGTTCGAATTGCAACTAACGATACATCGGACCGTGCATAAAAAAAATCATCGAGCCGGGTAAACGGATTCTGTTTTCGACCGAGCAGCGTTTCAATAATCGAGTTTTAAATACCGCATAATACCGGCTCTCGCATTGTTTCGTTGTAATCCCATTCGATCGTTCATATTTATTTCATTCCCATCGCGCGGAATATATTACGCATTTCGCTAAAAAGCTCGAAGGAATTTCAACGAAGGGAAAATTCGTGGAAATTCGAAATTCACGTACGGGACAGGCGGAGCGCAAACAAATTGAAACGTCAAGATTTCAATTTTCGCGCGCGTTAATCCACGGCCGGGTCGGGTCTTTCGTTCGATCGTACGTCATTGTCAAGAGACAGGAAGCAAGGAAAATCTCGGGCAGAAGATCCGGAGCGGGTTACCCCTGGAGCTTTCGCCTCGGCCGAGTCGAGAGAGGACAGTTTTACGCAATTTTCGCGCCATTACTCCGTCTCTCTCGCTGGGAGCCGCGTGACAGCCGATAATTGGACGTGTCCTTTGATCCTCGTCCCTCGGACTCTCCACAGCCCGCAGGAAATCGCGTTGGATCGTTGATGGATCGGTGACGCGCCGCTCGTGTCTCGCCAATTTCCATCGATCTTATGGATCCCTTTCCATAAGATTAACGATTCAATAAAAGGACGTTAACCCGACGACGATTTAGCCGTCTTCGTTTTCCTTCCTTGTACAAAAACTTCTTCCGTTCCGACGAATTCGGGGACGAAGAAAAATCGATCGGTTCAATTAATTTGTTTAACTCTGACAACTTCGAGAAGAGATTAAAGAAAAGTGGAATGATTCGATGACATTTTTTGGACGTTCAATTACCTTTTTCCTTGTAACGAGCATTTTGAGTGGAACATTTCAAGAAGGCCATAGAGAAGCCTCGATTTAACCGATCGTGAGAAGATTAAATCTGGTCGGTTGATTTTTTCCCGGCTGTTATTTGGCGAACGTTGTAGGCGAGCGTTTCACCTAACGCGAATAGAACGAAACGAGAAATTTTCCAGTAATCTTCGACGGCCAGAGATTGAGTCAGAACGCGGTGAATGGTCGTCGGAGATCGGAGTCGTTGAAGATGCTCGGATTTGGTCGTTCCACTCGAGAGAAAAGTCGACTTCTCGCCCGGCTCGGAGAAGAAGTAGCAGTCGATGGATAGAGGAAGTAAGAAGCCGTCGGAAAAGGACGGTGGAAAGAAGGATGAAGGGGTGCCATTGTCACGTGGATTTCCAATTAAAGAGGTTCGATGGGACGAGGCGCGGATCCGGGCTCGTCGGATCAGAAATCCATTGCTTCTTCTCGCGAAAGTCTTCGGGTTTCCCTCGAAGACCGCCCTCTCTCGCCCGGGAACATCCGGTTGACTGGTGGTTGTCGGGAAATATCTTTCGATTCGGACAGCAGACAGAAAGCAATAGGCGGCGGTGGCGCGTTTAGTTTAATAATTGAATCCAGTTGTTACCGGTGATGGGCAACCGATTGCTTTCGTTTGGTAAACACTAACTTTTAATTATTTCGTCGACCGGTCGAAGCTAGCCGATGGTGGTTGGTCAGAGGGTGGAAAGCATCGGCTCGGAGCCACGTGCTGCCGAGGGAGATTGATTCGACTAAACAGCCCCGTAACAGCAGAATAAACGCCGGTGCCTGGCTAAGCTAGAACGATACAAAGAGCGAAAAAAAGGAACGGTGATCGCGCGTGCATGGCAGTACGCGTCCTGCGTGCTCGCGGGAAAAAGACGAAACGAGCGCAAAAACAATACGCACGGGCGGGCCGCGCTGCGTAAACATTGTCGGTCGGTGATTGCTTCGATTCATCGGGGGTTTTCGCATTCGAAATCGACCGGTCGAACGTGGCGAAAAACCGTTGTGTACAAAGGGTAAATTAATGCGAGTCAAACCGAGGCCGCGTACGAGGGCCCTGTGAAACGAAAAACAGCGGTTTTTGCGGTAGGTTAGTTTCTCTCTGCTCCTCAAATTTCCATCGCTTTGATGCGCTTTTCTGCTATTCGACTCGTTGATGGCTCACTTTAGATCCAAAAATCAATCGCATCTTCTCCTTTCATTTTTCTTAACAAATTTCGAGTAATTAAAATACTTTTTCAAAATATTCATTTTGTACAATTTCGAAACGTTTTCGAACGCTTCGTGACAAACGACAAGTTTCGACGCATACTTCTGCCGCGTGGCCGACTAATTAAACGGTCAAATTAGCGACGATTACTGTAATTTTCATCCGGGAGCACGGTTTCCGCGTTTATAGTGGCACTAACAGTGACCTCGACCATACGGCCTGTTTTACGAAACGTCTTCTCGTAACTCGCTCGACCGACGCTAAAAGCCGATTGAAATTTAAATGATAGCCCGTGTCACTAATAAAAACACCGGTAAAGTTCGGCTCTCCGCGCAATTAAAAGACCGCATTAGTCGCAATTTCCCTAATTTTCGGAACAATAAAGTGCCCGTTTATTGACGCGGACGTTGCGTTCGCACGCGTCCGGTGCCCGAGCCAAACGGGTCAGCGTTATTTTTAATTCTCCCCTTTGGTTACCGGGTCGAGCGTGTCCCGTTCATTCGGATTGTAGCGAATCGCCCGAGCGAAACTTTGTCGACGTTGATTGCGTCGATTCTACTCGCTCTCGAACGGAAAAATTTATCTTTATAAGGCCCTGTTACGGGACTCGTGAAATTCTGCCACTGTGGCTTCGGGTAAATTAAGGAGACACGTGTCGATTTGTTGCAAATCGAACGAGAATTCTCCGAGCGCGATTTTCGAATTACGTATTCAGATTTATCGGAAATTAAATTAGTCTTTAAGAAGGTGCAGAAAGATTGATCGCAAAAAATTGCTGGTTATATTTCTGTGAACGTTACATTAGAAAAATCGTGACGGCGCAGAGGGTTTGGATAAAAAAATCAGCGTTCGACGAAACGTTTGTTCTATCGATCGAGTCATCCGGCAGATTGTTTTTACAGGGGCGACCCCCGGCCAAATAAACGGAACGTTTGGAAATGAAAAAAAAGAGCACAGTAGATGCGCGTACGAACGTGCGTTCGCGACTGTATGACGATTAACGAGCCAAGCGTTTAGCATAGATAATCACTCTCGGGAACGAGAACCGTAGGGCTGAATGGCGTTCGAGCTCTCTCTCCGCGTTCGCGATCCCCGATGCAATTATCAATCGAGAGTTCGCTATGCATTAACATAATCAGATCAGCCAGCCGTTCGAAACCGTTCCACCCTCTCGTTGCCACCCCTCGCTTTCTCCCTTTGGTCCCCGTGATCGGCGTCGCTGGCAAAACCAACATGGCTTCCGCGTACAAACGCGCGACACGCAACTGGCGCCAATTATTCCTAAGTGCAGCGTCGAAAGATCCGTCTAAAACCGCGTATCAGTTATCGAACAATTATCTCGATTGCCGGATAGGAATCTTTGGCCCTTTATCGGTTTGCCCGACTTTCCCCGGGTCGATCGCGTTGCTTTCTCCAAGATTAAAAAGGTTCGGAAGAACGGACGTAAACGCGGGCAATAAAAGGGCGAACGATCCAGGAAACATTCGAGGTATGTTCTTTATTAATTCGTGACCGGACTATATCGGTCATCGATGATTGCACTCGGTAACTTTAATTAAATCGTTTATATCCTACGCGTTACGGATCATCGAGACACCAAAACCCTCGGTGTTGGACAAACGAGCAAAATTTACGAATATCGCAAGAAGCACTCGAACCCGGTGTAATAAAGCGGTGAATTTTGCGACTCGCGACGCGAACGTAACCTAAAATTCGATATGGCGCTATCCATACGTTACGTATACGTTGCGCGGTGATCTCGTTAATGGAGAGCGGCTCGTCGCTGGGTAAATTTAGAAAGCAATATGTTTCGCTATTTGACGATCGGGGAATCCAGAATAGTTTGTCGCGAGGAAGCTTGTTACTTGTTGCGATTTGGCCACGCCTTGAAACGCGTCACTTCGACAAATACGTTTAAAATAGAACGCGACCGGGTGTACTTGGATCCTTCGAAACGAGGCCCGGTTAATGAGGCGGTTAATTAAGCTTCGTCGAGCGAAGAAATTCCAGAAGTGGCGCGACCGATACTTTAATGGTTTCCACTTCTTGTAACTAATTAGTAGCGCGTAAAACGTTCCCGTGGCTAAGGAGAGTTTGACGGACTACGGCCCGGTTCGCGAGTGGCCCGATATTAATTGAAAGTTGCCGTTGAAAATGCGGTAATTCCGGTAGTGACGTAATCGAGTGCCGTTACCACGTAAACTCCTCGATAAATATCCTCTTGGACGGTTCTTGTCGAACTCCTCGAGATACTTTCGCAGGAATTTCTGGATAGCTGCAACTGGAGGGTCGTCGATGAAACAATCTCCTTGGCAGGAGTAGCCCGAGGCCTCGCTAGATTTTGGGTCAACGCTTTGATCTTCGCTTTTAATAACACGGAATTCCGTGCACCGAAAATCATTCGTACAAAAGATTATTAAATTATCGGCATCGCATTCGGAGGTAGCAAAGACCGAAGAGGGACGACGCTCGAGTTTCGAGGAAATCCATTGCGGCGAAGGAACTTGCGTGGTCTTGCGACTACGTTAGTTTCGCGATTCGTGAAATACTGTCTGGCACTTGGTGTCCAATATTCTGCGAGAGCGTTCTCGCGTTTCCTGGACAGAGTTTGTGACGTCTCGGACGTCCGATGATACAGGAGCTCGTTGCCCTAGTCGCGGCAAGATTCGCTGACTACACGGCTCGAGAGAATATCCTTGTCCGGGCAGGATTAATCTGGTTTTACGAGCCGGACTCGGTGTCCACGCTCGTTTCACGAGTTTCGTGAAAGACGTTAACGAAGAAATAGGTTGTCGAGTTTGCCCATTTACGCCGTTTCTGGGGTTATCGTTGTCGCCGCTCCCCGAGCTTTCGGGATTTTAATTTAAATTCCTCGAGACGGACTACACCCACGGAGGTGTCGGCAGGATTTAGGAGCGAAAGTAGCGCAAGTTTCGTCGATGATGTTCGTAGAAGCCGATGGTCGGATACCTGGCGCCACGGGGCCGAAGATGATGCACAGCGAGTGGAGCGTTAGCCAGTTACCGTTACGGTAATTTACAGAACTAATGCGGCACTTGATGCACCAGATAGGACGTTACAACAGCTGCATCGAGCTACTCAAGGCAAGCCGTGTCGTGCCAAAGGTCGACCTTCCTTGTGGCTATCCATAAACGGCCTCGTCCGATACCTTGTCCCATGAATCGTGGAACGCTGATACTGGCTCAGACAGTGTAGGCGATGAAACCATATCCGTGTTTAGTGTACACAGTTTCCCACTAAATGCTAATGCCTCCTGAATTCTGAATTACGAGGGATAACTTCTCCGTATGAACGACACGGTCCGTGGTGCTCGGACCGTGCGTGCTCGCTTCGCCATTGTCGTCGTTGTTCCACTCTAATTGCGTGGACATCGTACGAGTTAATCCTCGTTAAACGCGTTTCCTCCGACAGCTATTCGGGCACGATCGAATTGCAAATGAAAACGAACATTAGCCTCTGCCCGAATTTCTTTTCTATCGTTTTACCTCGAACGACTTCGGAACGAAATAACTCGCCGGAAGATTGAGATGTGCCAAGGAGATTTATTTTCTGTTGCCCGGCTTTATACCGCTCGTGAAAATTACGAGCGAGCGATAAAAATTAAAGTGCTCCTGCGAAAAGAAGGAAACGTCGAGAATCGACCGCGCCCGACTTTCTGAAAGCTTTTTCCCTCGTGAAAGCGTAACACGGGTGACCATAGACGTAAAATGCTGCGGCTTTTTACCGTCGAGATTTGAATTTTTGATCCCGCGCTGTTTCGGATACGAAGAGTACGCAAAGAAGGGGTGGCACCGCCGGCAAAGAATCGCCAGGTTTATCTTTTAACTATTCATTCGGTAAAGTTCCGGCACCGCTGGGTAAAACGGTCATTTTTTTCATTTGACTTTGGTTAATTACTTCGCTAAGTAAACGAGGGCTGCCATCTATAAGGGGATGACAAGTTATTCTATCGAGACCGAGGAATATAAAATGATTTATGAAAGTACCTCGCGCAAACGAGGTCGTTGTAGCGCAATAAATAAAGATAAGGGAACCTGCAATCAAGAGTATAAAATTTCAAGTTACGTTAATATTAACTATCGCAGTTCGTAGACCTTCCTAGCAACATCAGAAGTCCACACATGTGGCAGATCAGCCGTCGAGTCCTCTTGACAGACGTCGATAAATAAATTGTGTAAACTGCCTTGACGAGGGTCTCTTTCTTGCGGCTTTGTGTCGCTTTTTTCACGAGCCTTGATTCGATTACGCGTTTAAAATATGATTAATTCAGGCTGCAATGTCACGGCTCTCTCGTCCGGTGGGCAACCTTCGTCAGCGGCGGCTAATGCGGAGCCGAATTTGATTTTCCGTGTAGCTGGACCGATAATGCGGATACGTAGCCGTTAAACCAGAAGTGTTCGCGTTCTATATACCACCAGCTGACGGTCTAGCCTTCCATACCTAACGTAATTAAAATGTGCATTACTGAGGCCGCTGCATTATGCAACAGTCGAACTAGCTCGTGGCTGCGCTAGTCTGTCTTCATTTACGAAAGACGGCCAATAATTTTTATATCCGTCTCGCCGCTTCCATTTTCGCGTTGTTTGCGCGAGGCATAATCAACTGTTTATTACGAAATATGAGCTTTAGTTTTTGAAAAGCTTTGTTGGTGTACCGGGGGGAAGTTTAAGGTCAGGAGCTTATGGAGAAGAATTCAACTTATGGGGTACTTCAAAAAATAGCCTACAGAGAATCCTACATATGCATACGCTTCTATCTGTCTCATCAAAACTTACATTGCACGTAGATGTACTCATATTGCATTCTTGGGCGACAGCTGCAGTCGAAGCGATCATGGAGGGCAACGAACTCTAGTAACAACGTTGCTCCGAATTGTTTTTGGACAGTGTTGAGCCTCCTCTTTGACTCCGCTCTGTCCTTCCGGACTTTTTCCCCGCTTTTTTAAGTCAACTTTGCATGCCCCGTGGTCGTCTCTTGTCCTGGTTCCTTCGCGCTAGTTCCATCGCTGTTCCTCGACCCTCTTCGAGCTGGAATTCTCGAGTATTCCGTGTCCCGAGGATACGTTTCTCGCTGCGTAACGGAGAGAAATGTTTTCGTTTCAAGACATCTGTCATTCTTTCGCTCGTTTCACTTTCTTCGAGTATCGCCGTTGAGATTTACAGCCTGTTTCAATTAAACGGCCACGCTATTATTTAATGGCGAACAAAAATTAATATGAAATTCCTTCTTCGAGGCAAATACAACTCTATACAAATTTCATGTAAATATTTTTAACAGGATCGAGGTCTGTAAATTCCCACGATCAATTCAAAATGTTTTTAATCTCCCGCTGCGTGCAATGCCTTTGATGTTCGGCGTCATTCTTTTACAAAATTTAATTAATTCTTCCGCGGTCTTAACCAGTTCTCTACGAATGAAATTATGAATTTCTCGTATTGTTGAAACGCGTCTCACAAAGGAAAGATATCCGTATCTTTTTTCAGGAAAGGAGAACACGTTTTGTTTGCTATTTTAATAAGTGTATACATCGTGAAGTCGATATATCTTTAAGTTATGAACAATGCAGTAAAGGTATGAAAAATTACATGCTAAAGTTTCGAACATGTAACATCAGCCATAAAAGCGTTAAGTAGATTCCACACGTTTCAACGAGGTTATCGTAATGACCTTTGCACGCTCGCACAACCACGCGGAGTAACGCAATTTTCTAATTTCGAAAGTGATCTCGTTTTCTTAACTGCCGTACCAAGGAAATGTAATCAGGAATTTCGAGCATGTTTAGAAACGCAATTCCCTCGTGCAAAATGTTCGCCCGCTTATTCGAAGGCTAATGAACGAAATAAAATTTTGTCCAGTCCAGGTGAATTTAAAGTTTAATCGAAAGAAAAATTGATGAGCTCTGGCTGCTGCTGTTTCTAATGGCGGACGCGGCGTGCAATGGCCGCACGCGTGCGTGCACGAGAAAAACCCTGTATACGTGGCAGGTCATTCGAGAAAACTTTCTTCGAACTCGCTTCCGCGTCGTTCTCGCGCGATCTAACGGGACTTTAAGTACCTCTTCCGCGGCGAGGAAAAAGTTTCGCGGCGGATTTTTCGCGCAAGTAACGTCACCTGTTCGAGGGACGTACGAACTTCCCCTTTCTCTACTCCATACCCGAAAAAAAACGACAGAACGTTCTTCTGCATTCTCCTTGGGAATGCGTTTTCTTCTCGGCGACGAAAAAACCGTCGAGCGTTAATCTCGACGAGAGACGCTTCGATGTTCCAGCGAATTTTCCTTAGATCAATTACCCCTCTAACCTCTCCAAAGTCACGGATTACTTTTGATCAAAAAAGTTTTCGAATCGTGAAAAATAAGATCAGAGATTTCTAAAACGCGGATCACAGATGGACAAAATTTTGAAAGACGCCGTATCGATCTCGAAGACTTCGAATGCAGAGGTGCATTTCTCCGGAAAATGAAATTTCGTAAAAACCGACTGCTGGTTAGAAACGATTTCTGGATCTGTATTCCGGGCACAAGAGTAAGAAACACCTATCGAATGTTACGAATACGGATGACTGTTACCGATCCGAAGACGCATCGATTTCGTGTCCCTGTAGAATCATCCGTAGAACGTTCGATCAAAGAAGCGCAGAAAAGAAGGAATTTAAAGAGAAGTTTACACTTCCGATAGTCGTCACACCGTCGGCTTTCCGTGGACGTGTTTGTCAGCGGTCGAAAGAGGGAAAAGAGGAGCGTAGAAGAACAGACGGAAGGAAAGCCGCTTTCGTCGAAGCTAGGAAACAATTACGTCGAGAAGGCACGGTCCTCTTTGCGGATACGACGGAAGCTTTCAATTAGTGGACCGCGGCCAAGTCCTCGGCGAAGGGTCGAAAGGGGTGCGTGAGGGAGAAAAGATCGGTGGAAACGGTGTCCTGAACGTAGACACCGGAACAGAAGGTTCGTGTGGGACGACCGCTAACCCTTTCTTGCCGGTTATCTCTGTGTACCCAGAGATCCCGGCAATAAGGCCGTTTGAAACTCTGTCACGGTATAATCTGAGCTCGATCGAGCCTCGAAGTTTGCCCGCTAAATCGGCGCAGCCACGCACCACCACAGCCCGCTATCGGCCAAATGAATATTTACACGCACACGTTTGATCGTGTCCCCGGCTGGTCGAGTTTGCATATCCGCGAAGGGGTTGTAACGACCCGTAGGCAACCAGGAGGCTGGAAGTTCGGTCGGCTTGCCTCTTTGCGAGCGTTCACGCTCGTGTAGCCCCTTTCGTGCCTCTGATTACCGCGCAAAATCGTTCTTCGACTCTTATCCCCTCGTGCCGGCCGGGTTCGTGCCCTCGGGAAAATTTAAGATCGTCTTTCCGAGTGGCTTCGTATCCGGTCGGGCTGTCGGAGGAAACAAACGAAAGGGGTTGCCGCGTTCACGAGAATGGTCCAAACGCTGAGAACCAGAGGGTTGACGTCGAGTACGAAAGGTCCAAATGTTTGCTTTATTTCGCTGAAATTCGACTCGAAAGCATGGGAGGCATTACACGGGTACACAGGGAAGCAAGTGAAATCTCTGCAAAAGCACAATATCGAAACGCATCGATCTGCAGATCCAATAAACCGTGCGACTGGATCACGGCCAATCCGAAATTTGCGTCTGCAGGATGTTTCAACTTCGAGATTCTCTTCTTTCTTTTGTTCTTTTTCTTCGAGTGTTCTTTTTCCTCAAATGTTTCAAGAATGCTGTGCCAACGACAAAAATAGATTAATAAAATGCAATTAACGATGCTTTTATTTCGTGTCATTCAATACATTATATGGGCGTCAAAGTGAACGGTGGAGACGCAACGTTTCAAAACGCAACGATATTTCCAGTCGCCGAGTCGCGGCCTTCAGCGACGAGTCTGTTGAAAAATGGCTCGCTTCCGGACAACGGTAGATAGGGAACCGATCGAATTAATGGCGAGATAGGTTTGCTCGGAACGTCGTTTGCGCGACCCTTGTGGCAACAGCTGCAGCGGCGCGCGTTATCTCGCGACTCTGATTCCCTCGAGTAGTAGTCGTCGAATCGAGTCGAGTGGGACGCGTGAAAGGGAAGAGTACGCGAGATATCCTTCCGGATTTAAGTTGGCCGATTCGTCGTCCCCTATGAACGACTGTGCAAACACGTTACTCCACACCGGGTACGTTGTTCGCTATCGAGGACGTTGAAAATCCCAGATAAGCATCCTCGGCCCGCGAACAGCAATGAATTATCAATTCTTCACGGCTTCGTTCCCCTCGACGCTTCTGCCGTTGTTCGATATTTCATCGAACGATCTAGTTCCGCTGTAAGGAGAGGCTGGATTTTCGGGGTAAGCGTTATCGTTGCTTATGGATGAGCCAACTTTGACGCCCCCCTGCGGAAGAGAAGAGTGCACGCCCGTTTACGTTCTCGATACCTTCTCGGTCATAAGCGACGTAAATGGTCGTCGATACGACGGCCTCCCGCGGCTAAAGGTATTGTTTCAAAGTCGATAGGTTACTCCCCGAGGGGCTGAAAGAAGTAACCTTACGTTGTTCGAGAGGGAATAGACAGCGCGTGTACGGTGTATGAAAGCTTTCCGGAAGCCACGATGCCACCTAAGGGATGACGGTGGAGCGAACGGTGTCGCAAGAGCTTTCACTGGTGTATGCTTGCGTGTAAATGGAAACGCTATTGTACACAAATGCCTGTACTTACTACTATAACATATTATGGTAAATTAATTTTTTGTGAACGAAAACGACGACACCATTTCACGGGTACATGAAATACGGAAGGCGGTAATGTATGTTAGGTCGACGGTTAAAGAGGAGCAAGTTCTGGCGAGACAGCGCACACGTTTTGTCGCGTAAACAACGGTCAAGGTAAAGGAAGGCGCGTTATCGATAGCAAGAGGGTCGCACCGTGGGTTTCACCCTCGTGGTCGGCGTCGTAGATCGAGGCTAGACGTTGGCGAAGAAAAGCGAGGAGGAAGGGAGAAGGTTCGCGGTTAGGGGTGAGAAGGAAGGAAGGAAGGAAGGAAGGAAGGAAGGAAGCTCGTGCCTAGCCTACGAGACAATTTATGGCCAGTGGAAACAATGCCCCGCCGGTCGACAAAGGGTGCCACCAGCTTCCTTCTCCCCCAGGACGACGTCGGCGAAGTTGGCTCTGCCAGAACCTTGGCCAACCACCGCATTCGCTTTCTTCTCGAACGTTTCATCGGTCGGAAGCGAAACGAACCCGAACGATACAAAACTCTGCGGTTTTCAACGGCGAATGGTTCGACGCAGGATCCCTAATGATCCTCGAACGAGAAGAGCATGTTGGTCGAGCGTGTATCTTCACGATCCGAATGGTACAGCCAACACAGGCCCGATTTCAGTTCTCCACGGAAGGGAACGAAGCGGTCCAATGAAACGATGGAGAGTTCGCCGAAAGGAAAATACTTGACCCAAATTTAAAATCCTTCAGAGAGATCGCATGCTCGGATCGGGTGGATCGAACGCGCGTACACAGGCGTCTAGGTAACCGATCCTTCCACGAGTGCCATTCTCGATCCGTCGGAGCGCGGTTAATCTTCCCGTTGCTGCTTCTCGTCCGTTTAATAATGCCTAGCATTTCGCGCGACCCTGTTTAAATCCCAAACAGATTCGATGTTGGCCCGATGCGTGTTGGATCTCCGTACGGCAGCGACCGGCTGAAACGCTCGAAACGAACGACAGGAACAGCGTGTACCGGGGGATGAGGCTCGGTAGATACGCGGCTACATAGGTAAAGAGGGAGGGCCACGTAACTCGATGCGGTAGCTATCTCCATTCGTTTCGAGAGCTCTATTCAGGGAATTGGATCGCGGCTACAGATATCTCGAGTCTGAACGCGACGAGTTTTAAGGGTATCAAAGGACAGGATATTAAAATCTCTCGGCGACGGAAACGGCCGCTGCCGAGCCACGGAATTTCGCGTACGGAAACTGCGCTCGCGTAAAGTATCGTTACGACGTTCTCGGCCGCGTAACGGGGCTGCATCGTATTTCACGGAATACGGCCGCATACGTCGAGCCTCCTGGCCGAGGTATTACTCCGATCCACTTTCGAGGGGTAGCTTTTATCCTCGCTTTAATTCCTTCTCGTGGAACCAAGGAAACTGCGCATCTCGTCGTTTCGTACAACTTTCTCGTTAAATTGCGCGAAAATATTGCTCGCTTCTGACGAGTCTCGCTCGTTTCTTCCAAGGAAATATACGCGTTAAAAGCGGAACGCGATCTTTCGCCGTCGGTGGTCGACGAAAGGGCTCGAACAACGAAAAGGAGAAAGATCGAAGCGCGAGGCAGCGAACGATTCGACGATATCGTCTTAACGAGCGGTATGTTTATAAAATAATTACTCGGTCGCTAAGCGCTGCCGGCTATTCTTGGATTCGCTGCAACGAGGAAATCGCGCCGCTTCTTCGAGACCTCGTTTAACTTCGAAACAATGAGCATCGCGGTACACGGACCCAAGAATAATTCCGAAACGGTACACTTATAATTGCTCTCCCAGAAGCGGCGATCTCAATTTCAATCTCCTTTCCTAGGCGCGATTATCTGGGTCGTTAGATTTATTCTCCGGCAATTGATATCACGGTACGCAGACGCTCGTTGCAACATCAATTTCCATGTACAGAATCGCGTGTTTACGTCTCTGTATCCTTAGTTATCTCTACACGGCATTCCATGAATTTCATGCTCGACACCGTTTGGTGAAATATTATTTTTAGTAATTTGTCTTAACACGTGTCCCCGCGAAGCTTACGAGTCATCGGCGTGATTCGATCGCAGAGTGAGATCACCGCGTCTATATGTATACCCGTGGGTACCAAAACGTCGAGCGGAACTACGAAACGACTCGCAGTCGAGCGTCGCGCGAAGAACATAATTCAGAACGAGTTAGCATCCCGTGTGGTTGGTGGTGTCGTTTAACTGGATGCGAGCTGAGCCGGATACGAAAGATTTGCGAGCCGCCACGGAACGAAGAGCTCCCGTTTTCGATCGTAGGCGTGGCACGACGACGAGCGAATAAAGCGGACCGCGCCGCGTTCAAATTGATTATTATTACACGCGATAATCCGCGACGATGACGCCGGACAAAATAACGCGAGCCCCAGAGCGGCGGGGACACGGGCGGATTCAAATTTAGCCGGGGCAAAGTGGAATTCATCGCGGTGCACCGCGCGCGGGGCTCGTGCCCGGAATTTAAATGGAAAGTTACAGTTTTAATTCAAACTCGCTGCAAAGTCTCGTTTATCGCGGCGCAACGAGACCGCGGCGACAACGAAAGCGAACTCTGTTTGCGGGAAAGAACAACCGCGCCAGGATAATTTGAATCCTCGAAGGAAGAAAATGAAATACCGAATGGTTTCGTTGTTGGAACAACACGAAAATTGCGAACGACGTTCGTTAAGGCACAATCACCTATCGCTTTCATAATGAAACTCGCCACAACCCTACAGTTAGGCTAGTTAGATCCGAACGGAATTTCTGGGTCAACGTTACGTCTAGCAATATTCTTAACCGGTAGCGATATCGATGCGTATGAAGAGGGAGAAAGTTGCGAGCAATTGCGACGGTAACGTCCGACAGGATAAAGAGGAAAACGCCCGGTCGGAATTCTGAGAAGATAATTTTCAGCGAAGCAACAATAGCGAGTGGAGAATTTCGTGGCTCGTTTGCAGCGCGAAGCTCTGGAGCCGAAGCGGGCGTCGTGTGTGGCGGCCGAAAACATAACTCTGACATTACGCGGCCGCATTAAGACAGACGCATAAACAAAGGGACGAATAAGGGAGAGGACAGCCGAGGGTGAGACGAGGATGGGTTACGGTCGGTGGGTGAATCGCGGCGAGTCTGTCGCTGCTCGCTCGCGAGACAGTCCCGAGTCATTAGAGGAGGCTGCAGAAACTCGCGCACAATGCGCTTCTACAATGCGATGTACCCGCCACGACAGGGTTCATTCGGGACGCGATTGTCGAGCGGAGAAGTTTAGTCGCGAGCGTCGTTTCCCGCGTCTTCCTTTACAGTTCGGCGAACCTGTCTAGAGATTACAATTCGACCGAGAACAATTCTCGACGATATCTTTCGACGTTTCGTCAATTTGCGAACTCTCTGCTTGAAACAACCAATTTTGATCACGATCTACGAGACTCCGCGTTGTTTGGGGGTGTACAAATTTAGCGTCGTGGTTCGTTAATCGGAAAGACATTTTTATTAACGTCGTGACTGACAGTTTTAAAGCTCGTGGGAAACGATCCGCATAACCATCTCTTTCGGGCACGATAAAGCGAATATACGCCTCTCCATCCAGCTACGTTTACGACCGGGCTATATTTTTTCGCAAACTATACACGCGAGAAGATGGGATAGGTCGATTTAAGAAGCAGCTTCCACTTCCAGCAGCCTCCGACAATAGCCTGTTTAGCGTCTCCCCTTGGTCGCAATTCGCCCACACCCGTTCGGATCCGACCAACCCTCCGGATCGGATTCTCTGGTGCTTTCGAAGCGACCGCTCCGTCCAGTAATTCTCACCCCTCACCAGATTCCGTTCTATCGCGTCGCGGACTCGCGTTCCTTTATTCGTTCCGTTAGCACCCTTTGCGACTGCGAAACGAGACGGTCACGAGGAAAGGTAGGGGATGGTCGGTTCTCCAATTTGCAAACGAGGGTGTATCTCCAGGCATCGCGAGCATCCGAGAGCAACGGGGGAGATTCCACGGTTAATTTAGGTGTTGTGTTTCCTCGGGGAGCCGTCTACCCATCTTCTTCCCTTAGGTCATTCTCGTCCCTGTCTCGGTGAAAAATATCGTCGGTGGCTCGACGGTGCTAAGGTCGACGAGACCCTGGCTCGCCCTGGCCGTTTCGCGAACAGATCGATGCTTTTTGCGCGGAACTGCTGCCTCTCGCTTTTCTATTTGGCCCGGCCGAGTTTAATCCCTTGAAAGAATCTTTTTCAATCTATCCGAGAGAAAGCGTCGTTTTCGCGTTTCGACGGATAACAGCGGCGCCACGGGGCAGGGGCGCATCCGAAGCACTTATCGAAATGACGACGAAGATCGATTTCGTCGGTACGAGTGCTCGTTCGATCTTTACAGAGCCTATAAACGTCCTCGAATATCTCGAACATGATCTTTCGGTACGTTTCGCGTCGATGCTTATCCCCGGTCCGAGCGTCCCTCCACGACCTTATGACCGATTCGCGTTGCGAGAGAGTAGTCGCCGATGTCACGCTCCTAATGCTACTCGACTCTGATTCGATCAGAACACCCGTCGTCCTGCCAACGAAAACCACTTACAACTTTTATTACGGCCAATCTTGCCTTTCGGGAGAAACCACTTTTCCCTCGCACGGGGAGTCGAGAGAATAGCTTCGCAACTTTCGCTGGAACGCGTGGAGCGACAGAAGTCAATAACGAAAGACGATTCTCGTCAGAACGAACAGAAACGCTTTAGTAAATGCGATGGATTTCACCGTTTGTTCGCGGTCATCGATCTTTACCCCTTGCCCTACAACATCGCACTCGTCACGCACACTACGGTTCACGTGTTCTGAACCAGACGTATTTTCACCGTTATTGGACTTTGAGTTCAATTTTAATTATGATCTTCGTAATCGAGGTCGAATCGAGGTCTTTATCTGCCTTTACATTGTAGAGTTTACTGAGATTGTAGATTAACATTAAACCTACCGGCACATAATGTGTACTCAACTTAAAATTAAAAATGAAGTTAAAAAATAAATAAACAAACGACGAAACATAAATTAGTACACACATTTATTCTTTATGTTGAATCAATTCTGATTTCAAGAAATGTATTTTAACAAAATGTGTTCCTTATAATAAGAAACTTGTGGAGCGGTCCTTTCACCGGTTTGGTAGTTTTAGTGTAAAGTACGAATCACTGTGCGAATCCTTCTCGAATCGGTTAAACGCGAACGGGTGTATAACCAAAGAGTTAGGACCGCGCTGTATTTCTGCAGGGACCGTAGATTGGATAGCAGAACACCTGCCAGGTTGCTCAGCCACCGGCGAAGCAGCGAAAAAGGAACGTAGAAATTGGGTGTTAGTGTCGGCGCGTGTCGAGGGTGGGGAAAGGTAGAAAGAAGCTGTACGCAGCTTTGTCGACGAGCCGCTTTGTTGGAAATCGTCGTTTCGCGCTGTTAACGGAGCGCCGAGAGAACGAGAGGAAATAACGTCCGCCCTGGATCCGGACGAAGAAGGAAGAAAACCGGGGAGAAAGAAGACGAACGGATAAAAAGCACGAATGCCCGTTGGCCGTCGTTCGCGTTCGGCCATTGAGTTTGCCTAACGGACTCTGCGCAAACACTCCCCCGCGAGAGTCTTTGTTCTAAACCGGAGATTTATGCCCGTTTCACGTCGTTGCCCGGATTTATATTCGCGAGCGGCCACCCACCCCCTCGCCCTCTTTTCGTTTTCTTTCCCCCTTTTTTTTTCTTCCCATCTCTCGTCGCGATACTCGCGCGAACAGCGTGCAAATAAAGTAGGCGCGCTACAACGGTAATCAAACCGACGGAACGAAAGGGACGACGAGATTTTATGAATCTCGTTCCGAGACACAAAAGGCTAGCGCGCTTTTACATCGCGTAACGCAACGTCTACCGTTGACCACCGTGACGATTTATTCGCGCAGACGATTCTGTTCGGCGAAAAGCACGAACGGCTTTGAGCATCGAAGTTAATCTCGCTTTTTCGCGTTCGAGTACGGATTACAAGGAAGTTAAACAATTTCCGCAGCAATTATTTTTCTGGAGGATATTCGAGATACCGTCTGAATTTACATCGCGAAATGTTCAATTCGCGGAATAAAAGGCTGTTGAAATTTTGCGAATCTGTTCCATTTATGAAACGCGGCAATCTGTTCTAGCTCTCTATCGACCGTTCTAAGAAGCCGGGGCAAAAATGAACACGATTTTGCGGGTGCAGCACGTGCGAGCGAGCTTTAACTCGTCGGAAAAATCGAAACCCTTAAAAACGGTCGAGACTATCGGAAATCGCGTTTCTTTCCGAGTGGCGCGAACGAGTACGTAACTGCGAAAGGTCGCCAATAGGAAGAGGTTCTCGTGGACTTTCGTCGACTCTGCGAAAATCGCGGCACGGTATCGTCACGTCTCGTTTATGCAATGTTCGTCGTTATCGAAAACATTTCGAAATTCGACGAGCCGAGGGATCGCGGAAGAACATCCCGGCGAATTGTCCGCTGTAACGATCTCGAGCTTCCTCGCGTCGCGGGAAACGGCGAGAATAAAAGAAAACATCGAGGAATCGACTTCGCTTCCGGTACCGCGTCTTTGGCGGTTTCGACGAATTCGCGAGGCAAGGATTTTTCGTGGAAAAATTCGGAACGTTTAAACTAGAATCATCCGGCTATGCAACGGATTTCAATTTAAAAAAAAAAATTGGTTCGTTCTATCGGGCGGATTTGAAAAACAGAAAAAATAGAGGAAAATATCGAAACGCGGTACAAAAGTACGTCAGAGGAAAAACTCGGGACGAAACCGAACGATCGATTAGAACCAGATAACGTATCGGGGACGTCGAGAGAATTATGCGTAATATCGAAGTGTCCAAAATTCCTGACGAGCTTCTACGTTACGCCTTTCTTGTCCGTCGTTAATTGCAATTCGCAGCCTAGATCGGGGAGCAAAATCGCTCGAAACGAACCAAAAATCCTCATAATTGAAAATACGCCAACTCGAGTATGAAACGAGCTCGCTCGCACTGTATTTCTTTCGCCGATGCGCGCGAGAATTCCCTCGTTGGATAAAAATTGCTCGATTACTCTTTGATTATCGGGGAAGCGTAATGAGTATCGAAGAGTACTCCTTTTTTCGAAAAATTTGTAAAATCGGTTCTCTCTTTTTCTATCGTTTTACGGTCGCTCTAGTCATCGGTCACTGTCCTGTTGGACGAAAACTAATTTCTGTTTTGGACGTTCGGACCGCGTGAAAAAGGGTCGAATTTTGAGGAGACAGCTTCTGGTGATACTTTGGCGAGTTTAATTTTTATCTAGTACATCGGCTACGAGGCGGAAAGGCCACCAAACGCCAATGACTCGCATGGTCTGGCAAATGGGTCTCGTGTCAGGATACGCAGGTGCAGGCTCGCTCGCAAAAGTGCAGGACACCGGTGAAAATCTCCGATTGCAGGTCACCGCGTAACTGCTACGCCAGGTGAAAATCGAGCTCGTCGAGCGCCACTCGTTCCACGTTATTGCTGGCGACACGAGCGCTTGTACCGTGTACATTTGGTATATATCGTGAAAAAAGGGCAGGAAGGCAAGTCAAAACAGCTTTCGAAACAGACCGGGTTTCTATCTCGATCCTTCTGTATCTCTGCCACCAGCGTTTGTCTGGGAAATTTAACACGACACGCTCGAACGCGACGGACTCCCAAAACACGGATCCTCGCAGCTGCAAATAATAAACTCCGGAACGGTCTTTCTCTCGAAACGCGAGTAATCGCGTTTTCATTCCTCTTTTTATCGGGGAAAAATGGAAAACTGAATCGCGAAGGGAATTGAATATCGCTCTCGTCGTTTCAAACTTTTTCCTGTCATTTTAAGCAAAATAAATATCTCCTTATGTAACGTTATCTTAGATACTGTGCGATTGCCTGTACAGATTATCTGTATCGACTAACGGCGAATCGATGTGGAAATTGGAACGAGATCGCAAGGAAGGGGAAAATATTTTCCGCAGACAACGCAGCAGACGTAAGTTGGTTAGTCGCGGTTCCGTCGATTACACGGGGCTTTTAAATCATCCGCGACGCGGTGGCCGATGGCGCGGAGAATCCGCTCGGGAAATCAGTAGCGGCTGTGCCGCTCGATTCTGTTGGGATTTTACGCGCGTCCCCCCGTTATCGGAGCGCACACATCTCGAAAATCCAGGGATGCTAGGCGTAGCGACGCGGCGTTAACGCGGCGATATTAATGCAGCCGTGTACGCTCCGACAACGCCAGCCGCGCTCCTATATAATATTCGAAGCTGACAGTAAGTGCTAACTCGTCGCCATTTCCTCGACAACGTTCGCGCCCTCTCCTCTGCGCGCTCCTCCGTTTCGCGTTTCCGCGATCGCAAAAAGAGAAAGAGTAGTCGCGACACTCTGGCCGGAACACCGGATTCGCTTGCAGCGTGCGGCCACTAATTTTGCGGCGAAACCATTTTCGCCTCTCTGTGCCGACCGCTCACATCGGTTACACTTTGTGTCCGCGCGAATTTAATTGTTCGCGCAGCACGTTCTATCTCGCGAGCCGCGTCCACCGGCTCGAAAGCGCTTGCTATTTAAATCTCGCCGTTTCCGAAACGATGTCCTATCGGCCATGTAGACGTATAACTCGCTGCTCCCTTTTCTGCTTTCCTCTCTTTGGACCGTCGCTGTTCGCGCGACTAATTTCCGCCGAGTATCCCTCTCGAGTATTAATGGAGACACGAGAACATCCCTCAGCGGTAAATTCGTTGGTTTTAATCCTTTCGAATGTTTTATACTCGGAAGTTTTTCGAAAGTTTTAAACTCGTCAAAAGCTGTGTACAAATTGCTTTCGAGAAAGCAGGTTATATCGTGTGCGAGGAGCTCGAGGATGGAGAACACCATAAAAGTCCGATTTGGCCGAAACACTCGGTTAGGTGGACGAAATAGGTCATGTCAGAATTTTTCACGGTTGCAGCGAGACCGTGTCCCGAAAGACTCCGATGGTTTCACATGCGTCCATGCATATTTCATTTACCGGTCCGCTTCTTCCCGCGACCGTTAGCAATACGATCGTCATATCGGAACAGCTATATTGTTTAACCGTGTTATTCGTCGATTGGATAATCAGCTGGACAGCTTGGCACAGATTTCGTCGGATAAAATCGTGTCTGATACCTTGATCACGGACGCGTACGGATAGCTTTCACAAAGCGGACATCGGTGCGGTCGTACGGAAATACAAATGGCACGGTTGCGGGGGCTCATCCGTTCCATGGAGCTGATATTCGTTCGCGCATTAGATTAATTGCGCCCAGAGCCATATCAATTCGTGCCACCTTTGCGGAACGTTCGGGGACCAGAATTTCGCGGCCGACCAAACGAGTCAATAATTCGGACGTCGACAATTGGGAATGCGGGATGAAACGCGGGTATAGGTGCAGCTGGCTCAAACGAGGCTAACGAAACTGTGACATACGTGTTACTTTTCAGATACGAAGAAAATCATCTGCCGTGAATTCCGTCTCTTATCGGCACGACATCCGACGAAGAAACATTTCCGGTCTTTACAGATTTCGATTCAAAGAAAAGTAAATATTTGTTGATAAAGGACATCCCTCGCGTGGATTTAATAATCGGGTATTCTCGATAAAAGAGCTTCCTCCTCGCGTTATCTTGCGCTTTTCATCGATGGCGTTGTACCATTATAACACAATGGTTGTTATCGTTGTAAACGTACCTTGCTGCAAATATTATCGGTACTGCTTCAGACGGCTAGAGTTACGCCATTATTTGGTCAACCGGTGAAAATGTGCAATTTCCATTCTGAAATTATAGAAAGGGCAAATTATACCCTGGAAATGAAATACCGTTTCGATTTGATGTGAAAACTGATCCACGGAGATCGATTCGCGAGACCTTTTTCGGTGCAGCCAATTGTTTTTATAGTCAATTACTTTTCCATTTAACGGGAAACCGATTTCGCGTACGTCGCCGCCGTGAAATCACTTTCGTTCCGTTCGCGGTTCGGTGCAGCTGCGCTCGGCCGAAAATAATGAAATTGTTTAAAACCCGGTGTGTTTTTTTCCGCGTGTTTCAGACACGCGGCCGATGCCAAAGGAAACTCGATCCAAATCCTCTTCCTCTTCCGCCGCGTCGTAATCCGCGGATTCGCCCCCGACGGTAAGTGAAAATCTCGAATTGCATTTTGAAGTTTGATGACGAAACAGCCGGGTTCTGCTTGAAACAGCATATTTCCGGCGTTTGCCGTATTTCCACCAAAACATATATACTCTCGAGATGCGGTTGCACAAATTTCCCCCGACAACTCGTAATTATTCGAGCCGAGTATCGAGCCGAAAGTTGAACGGATCCCGGGGCAAAAACGGGATGAAATTTCGCGTTAGCCGAGTCGCGACGCCGATCGATCAATAACCGTTTCTCGTTTTTCTCGCTCGGCGAAATGTCGAGCGATAAATAACAGGACGCTCGAGCGAGTCCGTGTTAAGTCTCTTGCTCTATAAAAATATGAGCTTAACGCGCATCCTCGAGGCGTCTCGCGATTATTCCACGTAAACGGCGAGATTAAAGCGTGCTCAAAATCCGGTAATGGCTCGGGGATGAAAAGTTGGAGGCGCTCGACTACCGACGCTAGTCGCCGCCACCGTACCGCCCCCGTTCGCCAAGTCGAAATTAAAGTCTCCGATGGTTCTTCTCTCGAGCACAGCTAAAGGGAAACTTGCCTTCGTCGTTGCCGGGATTAAGTTCGAACAAAAAGCTTCCTTGTGCTCCAACTTCCCCGGAAGAGGCACCGAAAGAAAGAAAAAAATACAAGATCGGAGAGAATTATTCTGTCGGGGATTAATTTCCTACGATCGCTGTGCAGTCGCGGATTCCCGCGGATTAACGATCGGGAAAGTCGAAAACACTCGAACCCCTGTTCCTCTACACAGTTTTTATCGGTTCTTCGAGCACTCGTTTCGATTTATATCCACGCTCAAGATCGATATTAATAAAGTGTCGCTATTGTCGACAGAATTGATACGAATCACTTTATTAAACGTTGCTAAGGTTTATCTTCCTACGTATCGAACGATATAAAAGTTTAACGGGTCATGTATTTACCTGTCTGTAATATTTCCGATTAATCTCGCGACGAAAAAGATCGCGGTATTATCTTTGAACAACGTGGATAAATTCGACGCGTTCCGATGCATCCGAAACTTTCCCGAGCCCGTTAATTGCAATGTTCCCCGTTAGATCGGGGGAAAATTACCATTTGGTAATTACTGCGAGCATCCTGATTGAAAAGGGAAAACGAAAGGGCAACCGAGTTGGCCGGTGCTTGGAAATCGGGGCTCGTTAGCTCGCAATCACGACGTTCATATCGGAAGAGTTTCCGCGACACCGAATTCATCGACGATGGCGCTGCCGCCTTAATTGCACGTACGCGTGTTCGCCTTTTGATTCCTTTCGAATAAATTCAATCCACGAAGCTAAGCAAACTAGCCTCGTTAAAGAAGGTTTAGAACGTTCTTCGAAAGAATACAAAAATAACTACGTATCGATATTCGATGATCTTTTTGCAAGCTTGTGTACCGCCCGTCACTGAAATGGACGAATCTCGCTTCGCTCGTCCAGAAAAACACTTTCCGAATGCAAACTCCGCTGAAAAGTATCCGCAACGAGGCGGTCGATGGCCGAAAAACCGAGAAGAAGGGTAGAACTTAATTGGATACGATTATCGAGCAACCCGATCGCACGAACTCGTTTTTTCGCCGCGTTTATCGATCGCGACGCAAATTGAAACAGTACTTTACGTATAACAAGATGAACAAATATTTATCCAGGTTTTTACGAGGTCACTTTGCGCTCGGAACCGATGACCTTTGGAAAATCGGAAAAAAACAGAGCGCGGTGTTTGTCGAGGATGAGAAGGAAATATAAAAAAATAAAACAGCGATCGATAACGAACGAAGCTGCTTCGAATCTCTCGATCCGCCGGAACGATTCTCCTGGTCGGTCGGATGCAACGGCGTCGAGATATATCGGCGCACGTGCGATATTAAAAATGAAATATAGGCCTTCGAAACTCCGGTGGACTAGCGTGCGAATAAATCGCGCGGAAACGTTAGCGGGATTGGCCGGAAGGACCGACGGTTTATTGGAAAGGAAAGTACGCCGTGCAGGAATGCAGTATGCACCGAGGGGTGAAACCCTCGTACTTTGTTATAGAAAGAAAATTTTCTCAAATTTAAGAAAGAAACGCTGGCCAACTATTTCAAGTTTAGTCGCAAATCTAATATCGCAAGAATTCGAGCGGTTCGCGAGTCGTCGCGTGTTATCGCGAAGGAAAAAAGCAAGCAAGTAATTCTTTCGCTGAACGTTAGGAGTTCCGGTTTAACGGTAGCGAGCATGTAATCGCAACGAGAGCGTAACGAAGGGGTTGACGTTTGAATTATCGCGAAATTCGTGCAGCGATCCGAGCGTTTATGGACTACAGAAGCGAGCCAGCTATCGTTTCCATCGTGCCAGTTTCGTGGATAAGAAAAATTACGGGCTCCAGGTTAAAATTCTCATCTGAAATTCGAGTACACCGATGCTCCGGCATTTGCGTGGGTAAAGTCAGGACGGAACACGGTACGTCCGGTACACGTAACGGTTACTCGAACATAAATTATTAATGAGCACACACACCCACGATAAAGCAGCAACCAAAGGTACCAGCAACAACGCCAGATAGCCGTTGCTTCCAACTTTTCCGCGTGTACCAACACGCTAACCAAACGTTTCAATTGTTTCAAGATTTTAGGTGAATTTTGGTCGAATAGATTTGTAGCAAATACGATATAAAAAGTTCGTCACTCCGCTGACGGATCGATCGCCGTAATTGTTTTGCCAAGGCTTTCGAAAAACAAACGAGCAGCCTTGGAAAAAAGGAAAACGAGTGGCAACAACGAGGTGTAACTCGGACCGGAGGAAAAGAGAAGCAAGGAAAAAGTTGAAACACCGCTAAAAATACCGCGGACCTCTCCGACTACTGTCCGGGAAAAGTATTGCCCTCTTCATTCCGGGATTCCACGGGAACCGCACGGGCGACGACTAAATATATCAAGCCGCGACGTGTATAAATATTTATAAAATAGTGTCGGCAGATGGTGGCTGCCTTTGGTTACGGCACTGGTCTCGCCTCCCGGTTCTTACGTTGGAATCGTGTCTTCGCCGATCCGCCATCACGATTTTTCCTTTGTCAACGAACGCGCAAACTACACGGAAAAGCTCTACTAAAACGTATCGGCTGCCCGATTACTTTCGAATTAAATGTCGCTACCTCGTTTCGCCGAAGCGACATTCTCTGTTCGAAGACTCGCGAAAGATTTACGTTGTTTATTTTCATCGTTGAATTTTAAATTGTGCCATGGGTACGATCCATCCTACCCGCTGCGAATTTATAGGTAGCAAAGGTAGCGTACAAAAATTCTACTGACACCTCGACGATTTATGACCGGTATTACTTTATTCGTTCATAAATTATTCAAATTTTTTCGATCGTCGCAAACAAAATGTTTCACACGTCCACAATTACGTACCTAGAGCCTAGATTATAGATTATCGAATAAAAACATAATCCGACGCTGTCTCGAGGTGTTCGATAACTGGGTCAAGTATCGATTTTCCGAAGCGACGAGTAGAATCTGCTAAAGTCTCCAGTTCAGATTTCCTCTCGATTTATTGACAAATATTTAACGACTCGGAGCTCGAGTGTACTCTTCGGGGGCGTCAAAACCGCGAAGAAACATCTCAAAGATTGTTCAGAAAGTTTTTAATCGATCACGCGAATGCTTTTCGTCGATTTTCCATCTCGAAGAACGAGCTTCGACAGAACGTCGATTAGACGTATCGTTTTATTAATGAAGCTCGCGTTACCGAGACTAATGCTCGACTCGATATTTCCATGGGTAAAAATGCGGACCGGTTGATCCGGTCTCCTCGCGATAGCGTCTCTAACCGAGTCTAAAACACGTTTTGAAGTCATTGCTGATACACGTTGACTAGAAAGAATGAGACCCCGGTTACGGTGTAATAAATCAAGCTTTTCGATCGACGCATACATTTTTTACAGCAGATATCTTAATATATTAACCAGTAATATTTGTAACTGCAACGGTTAGTCAGAAAGTCGCAAAACCATCTATTACCCCGTGCACATTATCCAGAAACGATTCTTAATTTTTCTAAAGAAAAACTTTTGTGGAACACGCCATAGCCCTTACACGATCAGGCAATTCAGGTTCCGAAAAGTTTCGTCATTTTTCCGCGGTTTCTCCGAAAGTCGAACGACTCGGTAAAAAAGTGAAGCCGAACTCGAACTCTGACGATGACATCTAAGGGAAGAATGATCACGAAAGAAAAATCGAAGCGTTAAGAGGCAGGAAAGTTACGGGAGGTCGTGGTCGATCGATGAAGTCGCGCGCAGGAACAAGCTCCGAGTGAAATTCTTCGGGACAAGGGAGGCGCGTTCATCCTGACATTTTGAGCGATGTTTAACAAACAGCAGCTGACGTCTCGAGTGTCCCTAGATGTCAGAGTTCAGCCACGTCATTCGTATACCCTCCACGATTACCTACACCCTGGTAATTGTTGCCTAACTGAATTCTCTTCTGCTTCAACCCGCTTCTGAAACGATTACTCCACTCGCACCGTGGATCGTTCGTGTGCCATGAAATTTGACACGCTTCATTTCGTAATGCTTTCGTTAATCTCCTTCTAACTTTGTGCTCTGTCGCACCTTCATATCAGAGTATTCCTGGGCTACGATTTTCGGATCGAGTAAACAAGTTTACGACCGTGTTTACTTGGCATGTAACATCCGTTTTCGCACGCATCGTTTCGCTAGATGTTAAATTAGGGATCAAAAGCGCCGTTATATTTCTCCTCCAAATCCTACGACTACAATGGATGGCGCTAACAAATTTAGGATGTTCAAGAATTAAGTGACACCTCCGAGACAATGCTTAGAAATGTAGCTTATGAAATTCTTTTCCAGAGCGAAAGACCTGTTTTTCTTCGAAACGACATCGTTAAAAACAATGTCGAAACGCATTAAGAGATTTTCGTGGCTTAAGTTATCGTCAAGTTACTGGCTCGTTGATTGCAACGATCAACTTGACTAAACTCCGGCCAGCAGAGCGAACGCGACGCGAATAAACTTGATTAATTGCTCGGCTGAGTCACGAATTAGCGTGTGAACGGGAGAGGCACGATGCAGGTCGAGAGGGTCGGGGAAAACAAGGCGAGGAAGGAAGACGAGGAGAAAAGAGAATTATAAGAGAGGCCTGCTGGAGAGCCAGCAGGAAGTTTTGACCCGGCGACCCACTTCAATCGCCCGCTCGATTATCGAGGGACCAATAAAAAATCGATTTCAACTCGGACCCGTATTCGCCTACCGCCATTTCGAGCAAATTTCCTAGTTAACGGGAATCGTTTGACGACAGGGATAACCCGTTGAACGGTAACCGGTCGTGCCATAAATTAAGAAAAAGAAGAATGATTTTCGTCGATATTTCACCATTGAAGAAATTAACGATCACGGAAAGGAGCTTCGGGAGCGCTTATTTTCCAGCCAGGTTAATTCGAACGCGAAAATATTCGAGCGGCTTAAAGACACATTCGAGCGTCCCGGGAGGATTCGCAGCTTGCGCCTATCCGCTGGAAGAAGTAAGCGGGAGGGTAAAACGTGGAGGGAGTCGGAGAAAAGGGTCTATCTTCTCGGCAGCGATATTATCGCCTGGAACTATTTTTTATTCGAAGCAGCAGGGGTGAACGAGAGAGAAATCGTTCTTGCCTCGCGTTGATTAGTTCTGTTGCGATATCTCTCGACCCTACCTTTCGGTCCCAGGAGGAAACCAGATCGAGGAATGCACGCCGTCGACGCCAACTACCCCTCTTATTCTCCCTCTCTCTTCTTCTCTCGTTTACATCGATTCGTTCTGTTTCTCTTTCTACGCCCTTTCACCCGTCCTGGCTTTTCTGGTAAATAACTCTGCGCTGAAAGTTAATGCTGCCAGTCGATCGTGCCGTGAAACTTCACGGCTGCTGCATTCGTTACAGGTCGTTTCTAAAACGATGTCTTTTCGTTGTCTCGAAAAAAGTTGCTGGACAAATCAAGCGTTCGTAAATGTTTGCAAGGATATTTCGCCTCGATAAAAATGCGACAGTCGCTCCATTTTCCCTGGATTCGCATAGTCCTTGAAAGAGAGTCCGAAATATTGGAAGGAATCTCCACGTGTCAGAAAGGTAAAAGGTCGTTTCGCAGAATGCAAGGCTCCCTTCTTTCGACGACGCGAGCCACGCGCACAAGGGGTGGCGTGTGTCGTTGACTGAGAGGCAGAATAACATTGGATTAACCACCCCCTGATCGTCGACGCCCTGCCAGCAATCCCGCAGTTTTTACACCCTCTTCGGCTCGATCTCCCCCGGTGAGAGTGGCGTGGCTCTTTCTTTGGCTGCACCGAGTACCACCACCGCGGGAAAGGGAAAACAATCTTTGGCGGAAAACAGCGCGTCGAATAATTTATCGGCAGCGGGCCGAAGTTGGCCCGAGTGTACGAGCCGGGGCTACGACCACCCCGTTATCTATCAACCTGGCACGCTCCTTTCTCTCTATACCACTATACTATAGTAACGTTCGCTGTCTGCTACAGTATTCTCCTTCGGCTAAACCGCCGACGGGAGTTTTCAGACCGGTAACTTTCTGGTCAGCTCGAATTCCCCGCAGCCCCCTCAGACCCCACGGTGACTTTGGAAACTTCTATCGCGCTCGAACGAGCTACGCAATTCTTACCTCGCAACTTCGTCGAAAGATTTCGAAACAACGAGCGACAAAAAGGGGGCTAAAGCACCTTTCCGAGTTAACTCGTGAATCGAGCAACTTTGTAATCGGAAGATAAACATTCCTACTACCTTAATACTGTTTCGGACTTTCAGAGGAAAGTTTACAAATTCGAAAATATCTAAATCTGTCCGCGAGCTACGACAACGGGGGTACGTACTCGCGAGGACAAAGCCGAAAGTAAATCAGGAGGGAATCAACGAATCGGCTGTCTGTTTCAGAAGAGACTAGGGTATCGTATACAAAGTAGTCTCATTCGGTGTGCTCTGGAACAGAGGGGTCGACGGCGCGAGGGATGGGTAATCTAATGTCATCGTGCGACGCGGTCGGTGGCTGGCAGCAATTTTAAAAGGGGGATGCCGGTAGTCGCGGGACACTGACTGAATTTGCGCATGAAAGAAGCCGCGTGCTTCCGAGTGGCCTACTCGAGGCCTACTCGAACGGGGTGGAGAAAGCGGGCCAAGGGGGTGTGCTCTTTCGGCGTGTCTCGACGTAAAAAAAAATAACGTGGGTCTCTCCCCCGACGTTTAGTAGCCAGATGCGCACACATCGAATCCAATCACGCGCGTTTATTTAAGCCGTTTGTCCGATAGACCGAAAGAAAAGCGCGTCGAAGGGTGTGCTAAGTCTCGTCGCCTTCGTAACGAGCCAAGGGTGCTCGAGCAACGAGGGTATTCCACTTTTTAATCCCGCTTCGAGCGACGAAAGGCTTCGTCCAAGGGTGGACAGCTAGAATTTTGAAACTGGCGCGACAAATTCAGGTTGATAAGCGGGCGACGACGGGTACGGCGCGGAAGGACGCGATCGGAATGTACCGAAGGCGTAACGGCTCGAAGAACGATCGGATATCGAGCCACGCGCGTTTGCACTTCGATAACAAAGGTGCGCTCATGCGAACTCGCTGATAAACGATTGGACTACCGGGAATCGCCGCGTCGAGACGATAGTCGACGCCTCGCTTCGCCTCGCCCCCGCTCGCCGTGTCTAACCGATAACTCGTAATCGTTCACTGGCCTCCAGGAGCAATATTTACCGAGCGAAGCGAAACGTTGCGACTCGATAGGGATATCGTCTCGACGACGGAACATCGATCCATCTAGCTACGACTGTGTTTACCTTGGATCGACGGTTTTACATCTGGCCGAGATTACGCTCGTTTCTTGCTCGTAAACCGAAAGATACTCAAAGTATTCGAGCGAATGAATATTTTTTGTGCGTCGCTGTTTCTTTCATCCTTTATCACCGTCCGGATAAATAGGAAAATTGGAAGGGATCGCGAAGAGAGGAAATTATTTAGCTGCTTTGATATCTTTTGATACGTTCCGAAGGACCAACCGGCGTGATTAAAAAGAGGATCAGAGTGGTGCGCGACGGGGACAGGCTGTCGTCGCTTATGTCACTTAATTGCGCGTACCGTCGCGTTAAAAGGGAGTCTTTGACGAGGTCGATAATTACTGTCAGGGTGAGCGTGTGTACACCGCCGCGTCCTGGTCAACGGCGGCGCTGCCGACGACGACCATGCGATTTCGAGCATTCGAGCGTCGTTACTTTGATTATTTCCCAGGTTGGCGGATGGCCGCGGTTAATTTCACGTTCGTTAGTCGCCCAAAGCACCGTGAGTAACTGGAAAGTTATTTACCGATCCAATGGGCAACGTACGGGAACGTACGCGGTACGTTACGTACGCTCCATCGATGAAATTGTTCCGGCTTTTTCGGACACGCATTACCTACTGTGACATTCTCTTCGTGACTGAACTCCGTTCGTTCGAAACGCGTGCATGTGGCAGTTAAACGGCAGATTTTTCCCTCGTTTCCTACGGTAATGCATGTTGTTCCTCTTAACGTTCGTTTAATTTTATTTTTACGCGTATTAGTAATACGAGATAGAGAAGCTCTTTCGAAAATATTTTTATTTAATTTTTCTTTTACGATACTCTTCGAAACACAGTATTTCATAGCGCTTTGTTGCAGTGTCGAAAAAATATCTCGTTTCTTTACGTTGCTTGGTAAAAACTGTTATTTGCAGAAACGCATCGAGGTCTCAAACGAAGTAGTTTTTTTACGAGAATCCCTTCCTCGATGGCAATATTCTCTGGCGCGAAATATTTTTCCAATAAACCAGAAGTAATGTTTTCTCTTACTGCGAGATTTTTCTTTTTATATTTACGCCGGGTTGTAAATACTGATAAAGAGAAACGCGAGACCCCGCGTGAAATAAAGAGCGCGTAGTCGCGAGATATCTCGTCGAAAGAATCGGACGGATAAAAATCAGGCGAGGAGGATATATCGTGCAAAGAATCGGACGGGTTAAAAGATTTCCGAGGTGTTTGTAGAGTAACGTTTCTGGGACATTCGATCCTCCTACTCCGTTATCCATGCGGAGTTGACATTTTGTTGGGCAAACACGCGTTTCGATACGGTCGCGATTCACGGAACGCGTAAGAGCGTCGATTCCGTCGAACCGACGATATCGCGCGTGTTCAGCGGGGTAATCGAAACGCCGTCGTAAGCGCGTTGCCGAACGTCGCGAAACGAGAGCCTCGTCGTGTAACGCGATGTTTGAACGCGCAACGGCAACAAGCAACGAAAACACGCGGAGCATTCGTGGTCGGAAATCACGGGACGCTTGATTTACGGAAGGGGTTGGAATTTCGCGCGGTGAATCGGGATCGTTGACAACGGGACTCCCGTCGCGTTTACACGCTGGCGAAAGTACGCGAGGCCAGAAATCGACAGGATTGTCCGCGGACAAAAGATCCGCGATGCAAGGATCCATCGCGGCTTTGCACGCTGGAATGGTTGATGGGTACGCGCTCGATGGTTACGGGTGATTTGTGCACGATTGTTCGCGTCCCGACGCTTCTACAACTCTACCTTCCTATATACGTTGGCTCCAGCCGCCGTTCGATCAATCGATACCCCCGACGAAGGTCAAATTTACTTGGCAAACAGTTTTCGAAATCCATACGCGTCGAGATAGTTTTCGTTTTGCAACCGAAATGGACGAAATCGATGGAAATTCACTTTCCAAGCAAACAAGGCTGGGACATTAACCTCTGGATGCAGGATGGTGAAGTTCAAGCATTGACCATGTTTATACCCCATCCTTTGAAGTTATTGTTTAATTAGGGACTGGGGCCTGCGAGTGCTCCAGGTATAGATGCATGTACTGTCGTAGCATTTATTTTTTAGTTCTAACTGTGCGCTCTTGTAAGCACCGAACTCTTCAATAGTTTCTTCACCATTTAATTTTTCCTTTATAAATGTAATTGATCTGATATACTCTACGCGTCTATTTTATTCCACATAACCCCTGAACACAGGAACATTTGAATGTTACATAAAGTGGGACGTAAAAAATTCTGTGGTTTTTGGGTGTCTATAAAAACGCAGGATGTCGAAATAAATATTATACGATACAGTTTGTACGATAGTTACATGGCGGTATAAATCCTTCATCTAATTACTGTTACAAAAGCGGACGATTTAAAATGTAATAAATTTTTTCAAGCGTTCCTCTTTCGCATTTTACGTGATATTTTTTAATGGAAATGTAACGTAATATTTATACGCGAGAATATATTTTAAATTTCGTGTACAATTCATCCTTTAACCCCGCATATAATCACATTTCGGCTACGAGTACACTGCGGAAGTTTATGCATTTATAACATAGCGGTGCATACAAAAAATATGTAAACCATATTGCATGTACCAGAATACGAAATATGTAAATTATTCGGAATCTGTAAAGTATTCAAAATGTGCATGCTAAGGTTATACCTTCGATCATGTTGAGGGAGAAAAAATTTCATGGAAGCATAAGTACTTGCATAAATATCTAAATATCAAGTAGACCGCAGAAATATTTACATGTTGTATCTGCATGTTTATTAACGAGGAAAGATCTAATTTACGGTGAACGTTTTGAAAAAATGTTCGAAACTGGAGGTGAAACGGTACTTGTTGATTTGGAAGAGGGATGAAGGAACGAAACATCGATTTCATCGATCGATTAGAACATGCCCGAGGCACGCGTGCGCGTGTAAACACACGAAATCGAGTATTATATACGGTAACGTAACGTTTCCGGCTCATACATAGAGATGCGAGTGATTTACATACATATCAGTTTCGTTTCGTTCGAGCACGTTACCCTACGGTGGCAGTGCATGGCTTTCACGATATCGTGAAGCTATGGGGGAGGCGCGTGAGGCGCCACAACGTAGGCGTCTAATCTATGGTATATCGACGCTCCCGACGCTCAACGAACCCCCGCCGAGCGACAGATGTCGTGTTCGCAGCGTTTCTAACGAACGCGGCAAATATTATTGCTTCTTTTTAATTTCATTTCGTTCGAACGGTCGGGGGTATGATTTCTAAAGCCTTCGAAAGGGAAGGTATTGTGTTCTTTTCGCTCGAAATTTACTGATACATGTTACTTTGATCGGGTAACTCGATTTTTAGGTGCAATTAAACTCTCTGCTGATGGTCGCCTTTGAACTGCTAGTGAAATAATATAATTCAATTTTCACTTCACACGCTGGTATCCAATTTTTGCAAATCCGAAACTTTCTGATCTGATTTTAACACTTCTGACAATATTATGTACTATGATATTTAACAAAAGCTGCTAAAAATAAAATAAAGAATTGTAGTACAAAAAGATTAATACTGTCAAAGGTGGTAAAATACTTCAATGCAAAGGTAACGAAAGTATAATGATTTTAAACACCCTCGCGAGGAAGAAAATGAGGTATCAAAGTCACAAATACGTAACTGCGGTAGTCGAACTGGTAATAATCGGTGGTTAGATCGTTGCAAAATCGAAATGGGATGTTCACAGCGCGGAACCATAAAATCAGGAACATATATCGAGATAACAGAGCGGCTTCGAGTAATTTTGGAAAGTGGCGAGGATAGCGAAGAGGAAGTCGGTAGTTAGATAATACGACCATGGGGACAATTTCCATAACTACCATTGTCTTTGCGCAATCGCGTTCGACGACGTCGTTCCAAAATCGTCTTTCCTTCGTCTCCGCCACACCTTTCGATCGTCCGACGCAGACGTCCCACCGAGAGAGAGATCCGACGCTTTCGATTTAACTCTCGAATTGCGAGGGACGAGCGTAAAATAAATAACGTAGCATCTCATTCGAGAATTCTCAAATTTTTCGACATGGAGTTTGACGATGTCGTACAATAGACAAGTGAAAAGAACGTTGAAATATTCGTAAAATCAAAGCGTTCGTACAGGTTAAAATTGAACGTCAGATGAAGTAATTTGAGGAGCGCCATAAAATCGCATAAAAATGTACGACATCGTCGGCACGATCCGTGACAGTGTCGAGGACGGAAATGCGAATTGGCCCGAATCCCGCGTGTGATTGATTCCTTAATAATTGCACGGAGGATCCCGTGGGCGGGTCTGGCGAACGCGAGGGAGGCTCGATAATGCAAATTTCTGTCGCGAGGGTGAGACATGTCGGTAGTGGTAGCAATTATGTGCGGGGCGCTGGGAGATCGAGGGCCTCGCGCTGCTCCGACAACGGCGAAAGGCCGAGAGAAAGGGCGAGAAAGAGAAAGTAACGCAGCGACACTACGCGACGGGGTGCGTATAAGTGGAGAGGAACGGGGGTGTCACTCGCAGCTGTTTCAACCCCGCGATCCACCCCCAAAACGAACGAAGGAGTAACAGCAGTCACTCGGTCATTAAGGGGCGTGATCGTTGTTTGATTGCGGAGGTTGAGCCTGCCTTTTTCACCCTTTCCTGCTCTTCCTCCCTCTGGACAGAGGGGTCGCGTCAAAATGTTTGCGTTTTGTAGCCGGAGAAGATTAGAAACACTGGAACAGTATCGGCTCGTTTCGCCCGCTATTATTTCTTTTAAAAACCGAAACTGTTTTATCCGTTTTTTACGTAAATCCGATTTTTACGGCTCAGCGACACCCCTCGTTCAGCAACCGCTAATCAATTATCGATCCGGCTAAAACATTTGCTTTATTTCTCAGAAGAGATAGGCTAAATAAAAGTTTCGTGGTCACAGTAGCATAAAATGTTCCCCGCGTTATTTCCTCGAAAATGTTTTTCCGTGAACGTTTTTCGATGAATTTGAAATTCTAAATACACCCTTCACCGCCCAACGGCGAGAACGCCCGTTAGTAATCGGGTCGTTTAAGGATTTTTCCGGGTACAATGTTAACGGGTTAGCCGTAATGCACGATAACCGGCCTCGTCGTGCACGACTCGCTGATTCGTATGATTTTTGTCCGCGTTTTAACCTGTAATCGATACACCATTTGCATAATTACCGGGAAACGAGCGGCAATCTGTTCGCGCGCATCCATCTTCCTGTAAAAACTAATACCGTAAATGGGAGATTCCGACTGGTGCCAACTGCTGACCCGGCCGCGCTCGTCAGCGCTCGCTTTTTTCGCGACCGAATTCGTACAGAGCGAAAAAGCCTGGAATAAAATTCACTCGCTGCGCGTTTGTATCGTTAATAATTCGTTCGAAATATCCACTCTTTATATCATACATTTATGCCTGATAAAATTACAACTAGATATATCGTGATACGATACGTGTAACGTCCTTTCGTATTCAACTTACCGATCTCGGATACTTGGACCGTCTCCAGAGGTGGTAGAGTTACATTCGATCGTGGGATATTTTTGCGACCACCTCCGCACGAGATATAAATTCGATCAACTTGTCACCAGTGGTTGACAGTAAATAATACTTAGCGGCGGATTAGTAGGTGATTCGGTGGGGAATTGGCAACACTCGAGCATCCACCTATTTCATCTCGAACATTGTTGACAACTGTTGGCTCGTGTCTACACGATCGCTACTAAATTCCAGACAATATTTCGCGCTGGTTCGCGACGAATGTCACACCGACGCGCGTCAACCGTGTGCTTACAGCGAAGCGATAAAAACGGTAATCCAGCGAAGGCGAACGGAGAAGACGAACAAAGGCGAGAAAAGTTGGCTCGTAAGAAGAAAACAAGGAAGTGGGCGGGATCGTTTGAAGCGGTCGGTTGTCGCGGCCAGACGAATCAGCCTCAGGATTCGAAGTTAAAGTTTCTCCGATGATGACCGGACCATCGCGACTCCGTTGGAACACAGGAGAAGTGTTTTACGATAAAAGTACTCGGATCCAATTTATCTGACGCGCGGTACAGGAAGAACTGGGTCGTTTCCGGTCTATCCTTCCCTCCCATTTTTCCATCGAGCTTCCCTTTCGTGGCGTGCTCCGCCAGTCGTTCCATCGCCTCTTTCGAAGCGGATATATTTCGCGACTGGTTTTCGGCTAATGGTAGACGCCACGCTGGTCTCCAGTCTGCATCACGGGACATTTACCCCGTTGCCGTTCAAATAACTCTCGTGGATCGAAATCGAACGATTCGAACCTTTCGTCTTCTCTTCTTTTTTTCTTATCACCTCCGTACGCCAACTCTCTGCTGATAGCTACACGATCTCCGCTATTAAACAGTCTGCCTTCGATGCTCGTTACATCGTTACAATGTAAGTGTACAAAATTTATCCTCGCATGCTTTTCCTTTCGATATTACGTTCACTTTCTCGTACGTTCAACTGCATTACCATTCGGTTTCTCGATGTCGTTAACTTTGGGCATTCCGCCAGAAACAGCTACTAGCCAGCTTAATTATTCCCTCCGTTGAAACGAGTCTCGATAACGAACCGATCGTATCTCGGCGATTCGATCTCGTCTAATGTCTCCTAAACTCACTCGCTCCGAGTTTCATAAAGAAAACTTCCAATCGAGATGTTCCGAGTATGAGATGGCGCGAAAGAAATCTAATTAATTCGTTTCTTTCTGCGGAACGTTAAAGACCTCTAACGAGTCGGATCGACGATAAAGCGATGATTTATGTGGCAACTTGTTCGTTTCGCGGAGTCCACGCGCGGCTATTAAATAATGACGCGAACGGTAGGAGGCTTCCGGTGACGTTGACTAATATCGGAGGTGGAAAAGGCTTTTGATTAAAGGCGCTCCCCTTTGCACCTCCGGGGATCAAGGCTTCCGCTGGCGATAACGATTATTTTAGATACTTTGTATCCCAGGGGGAGATGGTAGAAGGTCAATTTTTGGGATGAACCATGTCGTAACACGTGTTCTCAAACACACATATTACCAAATTGTTTCGATAGACCAAGTTTATCGTTACGATTCGTATTTTAATAGCGACGACGTGTTCGCACGGAGTACTCGGGTTTCGAGGTGAGTATTTCCGGACGAAAACCGCGAGAATTAACGAAGTTGGGTGACGAGTCTGTTTACGAGACTTTTGCACGATCACGGAATTCCAGACGAGACGTTTTCTCTCGCACGAGAGTCGCTTTCCGTTCCCGGATTCGGTTCCCGTCGGATTTATTTATTTACGCGAGAAAATCTCTATCTCTGACGGTGAAGGTGCATTAAGCAAATGAAAGGGGACGATGAAACGGTCGAAAGCGAATGCGTCGAGCTGCAAATCGGTCCTAAGAAAAGATTACCTGTGCTACAGAATTAATTAATCGACGTGGATCAATCTCACCGGAGCTAGTTTCAAAGGTATCGATTGCTCGCAAACTTTGGCTCATCCTTTTGTAAGCAGTTGCAACCTAATTTCGTGGTTAGGTTAGATCTTGTTGATCTTAGATTACATAGACTTTGTACCGGATGAATTTTCTCGATCGATTACCGGCGCATTCACAAATTTCTGAACAGCGCTTTGTGTTTACTTTGCCGTATTTTATATACCGATTTCGATCGTACCAAGAGTATACGCATTCGAAGCTTAATTACCTCGCGGTTGCAGCGCGATCGTAATCAAATAATCGAGCGCTATCTTCCCCCGATCGTGTCGGGCAATAATCACGGCATTTTTACGGGCCGAAATTTCCATGGGGTCGTCAGGAATGCGGATTTTTCTTCCTTTTTCGAGTATCTTAACGAATCCTCGATTGCGTCGGTACAACCGGGGCAGTCGTTCTCGTTAATATTGGCCGATCGAAGTTCGCTTAAAGATGGCCTTAATTTTCGACGCTTATCGCAACAGTTCTCGCATCGTTCCCATGCCGGCGAGCGAGTATTTATACACGCGCGTGTCGGCACGCACTTAAATACACGATATCTATGTAATTCCGGTTCGCCTAATGGAGATAAGCCGGAACGTACGAGGCGGTTTTCTCGGATGGCGTAATGAGCGAGGACACGGGGTCCTTAATAACGCGCCCGAACCAACCTCCGTCTTCTTCTACCCAGCAGACTCCGCTTCCTCTTCGTCTACTCCCTGGTGGACGACGGACGCAGGTGCGCCGGAATTGCTCGGCCGACTCGCAAAATCTGAGTCTCTCCACGGCTTTACGAGCGGTTAAAGCCGGCCTTCCGACGCTACCGGCGTAAGGTTACTAAGTACTCCGGGGATATTCGATAACCTCTTTGCAACAACATCGGTGACGAAATAATTAATCGTCGACGTCCAAGGAGTTAGGCTGGTTGAACTTTGTTGCCTCAGGAATCACGGTGTCTTTCGAAGGGGAATATGCAAATTTTACACGGGTAACGCTGCATCGTTAAATCAATTTTTGGCCCGTTATCTCGTGCTAAAATTAATCCGATGATTCTAAGCGTATTCGACGGTTCATGGTGCATTTCATCGATGAATATTGGACGAGCCACAGTCCGACATTATTGTCCAATTAATTCTCATCGATACCGAAATGCCGAATGATTTATCAAAAATGGATGAAAGCATGAAATATACCGAACGGTAATTCGCAGAAATTATTGTTAAATATATATGGTATTATTTACACGTTTAACATGCAGTGACTGGGAACCACGTAGTACGTAAACATTGTATATTACAGACATTCGGATCGCAAATTACGAGATGTGTCGAATGGCGTTGAAATGCCGAATTAGAGTCTCAACGTGTCTGACCACGCGCATCCATTTTCACTGCGCCGAACACGTTAACTCGGTTTACGCGTCGTAAAGCGAAACAAGGAAGACATAAAGATCTCGCATAGCTCGTTAAACGTTCATCGATCCGCGAAGAGGAAAAATAAATCCACGAATCCGAGTGCCTAATTAACGGATCGGAGGCAAGAAGCTAGGCGCGTAACGCGATACGCTCGAATCCGAAGGAAAGAATAACGCGAGACTATTACCGGGGAACGATACCTTGGAAACCCTCACGGTCGAGGGTTAGAAAGTAATAGACCGAGAAATTCCTCGGAGACGAGCGAAAGGTCGCGAAGCCAGCTACCCGCGCATAAAGAAATTTCTGCCTCGGGCTACGTCGGCATTTCCCGTGGGAGTCTGCTTCCCGTTCCCCGCTTCCTTTTCCAATTCTTGCCGGTGTACACGGAGAGAGTCGTTTCCACTAATAAAGCTACGTCCTCGCCGTGGCGCGACTTACCTTTCGATCCTGAGCGGAAGCCCCGTTTGTCACGAGTTCGCTGCCACCATTCTCCGCGTCCTCTTCCGCGCTCGTCCTTCGCTCTCCTCTCGGCTCGCGCGTCCTCTACAGGATGTCGCGAAGCGGCACACCGCGAAGGGCACTCGTGCAGCCTTCGAGTTCGGGTTTGCCGTTTTCGCGGGACACGAGCGAGGAACCAGTCTCCTTTCTTCTTTTCTCGACCATGTAATCCTAGTCGTTTCGCTCGAGGATTCGAGTTCGAACTCTTCCGGTAACTTTCTCCTCTTCTGGCGCGTGTTCGTGCGCGGCGAATCTACTCGAAACGGGGAAATCGGAGGTTCGTGACCGGATAAATAGTCGAACGACGTCCAAAACGTTGGCTCGTTGATCGAGCCTCGTTACGCGCCCTCTCGCGTCCTCTTGCTCGAAGAGGATTCGCTTTCTTTCTCCGTCCGTCCGTCTCGCTCGAACGATTACGGCGATTTTATTGTCTGGACGAGATCGAACCGAACTACCGTGGTCAGACGATCGGTCGATGTCCGATAAGGCGTTAATGCGCTAATTGGCAAGCGGACGCCACGTATTCTATCCCTCGAGTTAATTATATTTAATTGTCGGGCCATTAATTGTATCTTTAATTACCGTTGCGAGATACCGCGTGGCTCGGTCGGCCTCGTGCGTCGACGAAATTTCACGATCGAGAAACACGATCGGGCTATTTTATCCTCTCGACGAGAACGCTCTCCCAAACTGTTGATCGTCGCGAACGATTCGCCGTCCTCTCCGAGAGGGCAACGCGAAAAGCGAAGCTACTCGTTTGCTCTTCGACGCTCTCGATTCTTTACGGTTCTCCGATCCGCTCCGACGGTTTCCCGAGAGGATCGTTCTTTCTCGTGAAAAGAGTTTCCACGGTCTTGGGAGGGAGCTCGAAGAAGGGTCGTCCACTTTCTTCTCCTTAGGGTGGCGGGACCCTTTTTCCACGGATTCGCCGCGTCCCTTCGGAGCGTACCAGCGCGAAAGTTCCCTTATTACCGGGATCGATCGGTCACTTCTTTTCTTCGGCGGCGCGAACACGGTCTCGAAGGGTCTTATTTGCCTGGGAACTCGCGGTGAGACACGTTCGCTGAAAGTTACACGACTTCTTCTCCTAATTAATTGGCCGCGCGTGTCGAGCCGCGAGCGTGGTCGGATCGCGCGAACGAACGAACGATCTCGAGCGCGAATCGGCGTTCGGAAACCGAACGAGAGGGAGACTCGTTTCGAAGCTACTCGCTCGAGGAAGCGTTCCCGAGAACGCGAAATCCGTAAGGTAGCTTACCGAGGAAGGAAGTTACCCCGCAACGAAGCGGGTTCTCGGCACGACTGAGAGGCTCGAACCTCGACGACGAGAGCCACCCCCGCGCGAGAGGGTGGCAGAGCGAGATACAGAGAGGGAGCGAGAAGGAATGCGCGCAGTCGCAAATTCGAAAGCCGAGCGACGATATTAATTACATCCTTTCGAGCGACAGAAACGAATCGAACGCGGCACGCCGGAATATAACGAGGGCTCAGGGTGCGCGTTTAAAAGCTATCCTCGTCGCGTGCCGCCACGAAAAACCCTGTTCCTTTCACCGGGATGCCGCTTCTCGCGGGATCCGCTCGCGTCCCGTCGAACCTCTCCCGTTCGATGCACCCTCCGACCGATTTTCCACCCGATCCTCCGCCCGCGCCGCACCCCGAAATAATGGACGGATAATCTGTTCTGGCGTGGCCCGCCGGGACTAAAAGGTTCCTACGAATTCGTCGGTCATTCTATTCCTCCTTGTCTCTCGATCTATTTTCCGTTTGGCGTCTCCTCGCGCCTTTTCGACTCTCCCGAGACACGCGATATCTCGTACATCTTCTCTCTAACTTTTGCAACTTCGATTCGGGACGCTGTACAGAAGCGCAGAAATTGTCGAGAGGCAATTAAGCATACATTGGAACTACTTTGAAAGGCAGCGAAGTTGATGACAATTTGTTAAATTATTCTTTGCGACTTCGCGAATCGTCGCAAAAAAGTTCCGAATGGTTTCGCTGCACCGTTTGCGAGTTACGATTTTAATTTTCTCTGTCTCTTTACTAGTTCTGATGGAAAAAGCAGCGTTATTAAATACTGCAAAATACCTTGAAAAAACTCGGCAACTTTTGTCAAATTCTTTACACACATTGTTCCGGGAAAATTTCATTAACCTTCACATGCAGTAATAAATGATTCGCCGATACATTTGTGCCACAAAGAACGTGGATATTAACGAATCAAAAATTTTCGCCAGATTTATCTTCTGTGGTACATTGTTGAAAACGTTCAACGAGCAAATCGATGCTATTCAATTATTTTCCCAACGTTTGCCGCCATGTTGGCCGAACGTTTCGCTGGAAAGTTGTCGGTATCGAAGTTCCGTGCAAAAATTTGAGTCTCGCGATTACAGCAAATTCGCGTAGCGTTCCGAGCTGGTTCTCGCTTTGCGAATGAGCGCGGGGAGGGAATCGCCCCGATACGACGCCTTTAGTGGCACATTGCGCGTGTCGTTTGCATAGAAACTACATTTTACGGCTTCCTCTTCCGATGTTCGACGCAACGACCTCCGCTCTACGGATCTTATTGGCGGTTTTGGTAGCGAGCCTCGCAATTAGAAGCGCGCTCCCACGCCGCGAACATTCAACCGTTCGCCCACGTGTCTCTCCTTCTTTTCCTTTCTGGAAGCGTGAAAGTTTTCCCACCTGAGCGCGAATAAAAACGTCGCGTTGGCGGCGCGTCGAATTTACGACGAGAGCCTTTTACGCAAGCGTGAGCGTGGAACTGCCTCGATGCTCGAAAAATTCTGCTTGTTTCCAATTTTAATTTCTCTGATATCGGGTTATATACGAATAGAGATATTAAGGTTCTTACGCAAGCTTCGAATTTTATATCCACTTTCAACTAATCGGTTAAAGTTTCACGCTCCCCGTAACAAATCGAAAAAAAAAATACACGGTATTATTGAAATATTTTGCCGGTAGCGCAATCAATTCTTGAAAAGCAATCGGTGGCACGGAAAGAGCAATTTTCATTCGACACTCCTTGTGAAAGGCGTTCGAATTTTGGTTAAACAAATATCGCGGCTGACTAATGGAATTAGTTGCAAGTTGATTCGAACGAGACGTAACGTTCGGTAATCCATTACGAGCATTGCTCGACTTATGGCGGCGAAATTCTCAACGCGAACCGCGTCAATGGTAAATCAAACGGGCGGTCCAAATAAAATATTGATTTCACAAATATTGGCGCGAGTCAACTACACGTTGTAAACAAACGGGAGATACAGGTAGGCACGTGGCGAGCGTTTTCAGAGGGCAAAGACCCTTTTAAAGCCGGTCGGGGGTGTAACGAGGATTGATACCGATAGGATTTCTCCGCGAAAGCCTAGCGGAGCTCGTCAACTCGATCGAGACTTTAAAACAATTTTGATATCTCGTCTGACGCGATGCCAATCCCGAAACGTTCCACGAGACTCGAGAAAGGATCGTCTAGCGCCGTCTCACCTTAGGGGATGGAACTTTTCAATTTCCAAGGAAAAACCGCATTACCCGATGGTCGATCGACGATTCGTCCATGGACGGTTTATCAAAGGCTTATCTCGCGAGAACGTTGACGATAATTCAGGAAGGTTGTCGCGCGTGTATGGCCGGATGGAAAAGCACGCGAGCAAACTTCCGAGGGCGGTCTGTATTTGGGGAAGTTATTACGCTTCGGTCCGCAAACCGTTCTCCCTTAATCCGAATAAAAATGTCCCGTTGTTTGACGGCTTCCGGCATGATATTTTTATTCGGATTAAACGGGATCGCTTGTCCGAAAGAGAACATCCTGTCGGTGTTTGCCCGAAATCCTTTTTTTCCTTTTCTTTTCGCAAACACTGCATGTACTGCCACTTTTTTTATCGACCGCGAGTCATTACGTTTTTAAACCTTCCCGCGTACGAATTGAACCAGTTTCGATATTGAATTTTCTTGGCTATCGATTCATGGAGGCTGTCGTCCGTCGAAATTTTCATCCGTAATCAATCAAACCGATTCCGATTCGCGACGAAACTTTCTCGAACGAAGGAAGCGCGGGTGTAAAAAAGGGGAACAAAAACCAGTTAGGGTTCCGTCGGAAATCTGGAAGAGCGCTCGATCGATTCTTCGCCGAAGCCAAATCTTTTCTCTCTCTACCATGACCAAATAAATTAGTTGTCACGAAATAGCAAAAGCCAGTTAGCTAGACGATAAAATTAGCCGAACGAAGCTTAACGCCGGAAACAAAGTTGAACCGCGTAGAGCGCTCCTGGAAAGGGTTTAAGCTGGCTGCAGGTTGATTGGGTTCGCGGATATTCGTGTAATTTGCTCGGCGAATAGACACACGAATCGTGATTCAAAAATTCTGGTCTTAAAGTTCCAGATCTTGCGATAAAGATCGTTCAAGGTTTATATTCTGAAGGTCCAAGTCTTAATAGTTCGAACGGAGAGTTTTCGAAGCTGGAAACTTTCAGCGTCGCTAGTGGACAATATTGCTGGAAGATGGTCAGCGTTGTGACAAGCATAAAATCGAGCAAGTTTCAGAAGTAAGAAAATTTATCGTCCAGCAGGGTGGAAGGACGTCGGGTCCGGAGCAAAATAAATTGGCCGGGATAAGTTTGGCTTAAAACGTTGAAATTGAAATTCTGCGTCACTGCGGTCTCGATAATTCCGCTTCCGGGAAGCGGAAGGCGCGACATCTCGCCAGGAGGATCGAGTGACGCGTAGTTAGGAAGGTAGCTTCACCTAAATCTCGATGGCCTCGTTTCCGCGGAAGCGGACACCCATAATTCTGCGAGTGTTCGCCGGGGCTACGAAGGATGCAGATCCTTCCTGCAGATCTTCCTGCAGAGGAAGAAGGGTGCTCAGGTTTCCAAGCGGACTACTCTGGAAACGAGAACAAAGAGAATCGAGAGACAATGCGACAAACGAACAAGATCGAGGGAAAAAGGTTATTAAAATATAAGCTTCCCTTTCTGACGAGAGTCCATCGATGTTTGTTAGTACACTTTGCGAATTAACCAGAGAATTAAATGTCCTCATCGATTCTTTCGAATGGCTCCTCGAGAAACCGGTATTTCTGCTAATTTGAGGGAATGACGGAAAGCAAGATAATGGAAAATGGAAGAAAAGAAGGGTAGCGGGAGATGGTGGAAGGCAACTGTCGTTGCACGGGACACTGGGTAATCACGGGGTGAAACTTTCTCTATAAATCACGAAACGGAATGGACGGTACAAGACGAACCGTAGATGAGAACGGAGCGACGAGAAACGAGTAGTCGTTCGAGATACAATGGACATTAGCGTCGATCTCGTGTCGACTCTGTCTCTATGGCGTTTACGGATTCCCAGCAAACGGTCAATCTTGGTTAGCTCATCCGTTTCTTATCCCCTATTCTCGTCGACCCTCGTAGGATGATCCATTTTAACTTTGCAGTATCGAATAATTAGTTTCCTCCACGTGTAATTTTTTTAAGTAAAATTAACCCCTTGGCAAGCTAAACGGCGGTCGTCAAAGGCGGTGCGCTTTCGATAACGAATCGCGAAAAGCTCTGTTCGTGAAAGTTTTTACACGACATCTGGCGAACGCGGACGCCGCAGGGAAAAGCGTAGGCAGTAGTTGGTCGCGCGAGAGTCGTAACGCGACATCTGTTTGAAACGAGCGAGATTCGAGCAGCGGAGGGTAGATAAAGACCGCGGCAGGGGAGGAAGCGGAACGTCGCGTTCTCGCGGAGGTAGTTTTTGGCGTGTCTGCGCTCGGTGGTTTCGCGACAAGAAGACGAAGAGAGTAGCGACGACATCGAGAGCGCATTATCCGGCGCGCGAAGCATTACGGCTCCCGACGTTGTTACGAAAGCAGTCGGCCGCCGAAAAACGCTTCGCCCGTGGCTGTTCTCCTTACGCGATTCGAAACAATCGAGGCGACTTCTTGTTTTCGGCGAGATGCAACGAATTTGTCAAAGAGAGAACGCTTTTTGCGGCGCGCGTCTCCGTTGAAATACGGGGCGGTTTGCGCGCAAGAAAGCCGCACCACCGCGCCCAGATTACATCGTCCCGCGATAGGTCGGTGTTTAATCTCGCCCGGAAAAATATCCCGATCGCTTATGCACGGATTACGACGTTCGTTTTCTTTTTCTCTCAAAGCGGCGCGCAACACCGTCTGACAGCAGCAATTCTGTCGTCTGCGCGCACAGAATTCCCGTCCTCGGGACAGACACGACGCGCTCACCCGACGTACGAGACCGAAAGAATGCGAAATGAACAGAGGATTCCGTTTATCTCTCAAATAATGTCATCTGCTTCGTGACCGTTTTTATCGAGGAACGGCTTCAACCGCGTCGCGTTGCTTTCTCGACGCGACGCGGGAGTTTTATCTTTTCTCTGAAGAGGCGTTCGATGGAACGACAGCTTCGGGACGAGCGACAGTTTCAGACAGGTGTCACCGTTCGCCGAAGTAAATCGTCCATCGAACGAATTTACGATCTAATCGGAATATCTACGAACGCGTTTAAACGATAGGTCGCGACTCGAAGATTTCTCCGCTTCGGAATTTGTAAATTTCGGATCGAGCGAAACTAGAATTTACAACGCTCCAATCGTATCTCATCGCGCATTCGCGCGAGGCTGTTAGAAGTTTAGAAGTAGTTAGATCTTTTGCCGAGTTGCTCGAGTGAAACCATACGCGATGCCGAAGTGGCGTAAAGCAAAGTCGTACGATATCCACCAATTCAGTTATCGATAGGAGCATGGAAACGCGAAAAGAGCTCGAGTCGTTATAACGACCGTCGAGAGTCCGTATAACGCAACCTTTTTAATTGTTCCATCGATCGAGTGGAAAAAGAAGTGGCACTTTGGTATTTCAGTGTACGCGTCGAAACGAATCTCGAATACAACGGTATTTGCGCGACGATAAAAGCGGCCGGATCGCTTTGCATCCCTCTCGAACATCCCCTAATTGATTCTTCGTCGTCCGCCCTCCGCCGAACTTCTCGTTCGCCAACGGTCTTCGAGGAATCGTTAAACGCTCGTCCCTAAACACGATTTATTTCCACCGACTGACCAACCCCCCGAGAAAGAAATTAGCCGCGAGTTAGCTCGTCCCGACTGACCAACAGGGGTGGCGATCCCCGAGCCGTTTACACGCGCGTGATTAATGTCCTCAACGTCGCAGCCGATTCCGCGTACGTTCGGCCACGATTTTAATAACCGTCGACCCCCGCCAGCGACGAATATTTACGACGATCGCTAATGGGAGGCGCGGTTAATGCGTTCGCGAATGCAGAGAGCACGCGTCGCACCAGGAAACGACGACACGCTCGATGGGGTGTCTTCGCGAGAAAGATGAAACTTTGATGAGATCCAGGCCACGCGACCGGCTGCCAGGATCCGGCAGGTTCGACGCCGACACGTGCCTCGAGAATGTCTTTCTGTTCGAACGATGAATCCGATGCTCGACGCCGGCCGAACACGGCTCCCGTTTTCGACTATGGATTTTAATATAGGGAGGATATCGCTCCCTTCCACCTTGCTCGTATTGGAACTCGGTCGAACGAGATTAATTTTATTGGACGGGGATGGTCCTCGAGGAACAGCGACCGTCGTCGTAGGTGTCCGTTTCAATCTTTCGCAATTTCTTCGGATCGTTACATGCCTTTCGAACGAACGAGCTTATCCGTGATATGAAAGCGAAACGGTTCGTGTAATCGCGAACGCTTAGATGTCTAGATACGAGTGCTTAAACGCGAAGCAATTGAATAGAAAAAACAATGCCGAGATACCCGGAGCGTTTTCCAGGAAGCAAGATAGCTCTCGTTTGCTCTAATCGAGTCCGTCGATCGTCACGGATCTGGCAGCTACGCGGATAACCGAAATAGCGTCCCGCGTAAGCACCGCAGATGGCACGGTTTGACGAGGAACGTACCTCTGTAGCGGTTATCTCGTCTAGCTGGGGGCCGTAAACGTAGTCGGATTTTTTACGAGGCGGCATTTCGCGTGGCCAACTTCGGCAACAAATTCTATTACACGGTAGGTGTAACGGTCGCACCGCGGAACAGTAACGAAAAGTTTTGCAACGGTTACCGGCATGGCGCGGCGTGACGCTCGGAACCGCAGTAGTGGCACGGTTCAAACAAGAGCAGTTCGAAAGGAGCGAAAAATAAAAGGAGGAACGGAGAATCGGGTGGAGAGGAAAAAAAAGAGCTGGCGAGGAAACTTGGAAAAGAGTTCGAACCGACGAAACCGAGCATCGATGGGCTACTTTTCCCTCCGGGCACTCGTCGCCGAATTCGATGAAGCTGTATATGTAGTCGGTGGCGCTTTCGGGAACAGAGTTAATGCAGTTCGGTGCTGCCAGGCGATAAAGTTTTTAGCGTTGCCATCGTCACCACCACCGTGCCGCGCTGTAATTCCCATCGTACGATTCAACCCCTTTCGAGGTTACTTCCTGCATACTGTAACTAATACGCAGCGAGAACTACCTACTCGTACTACGAAGATCCTCGCGTATCTCGAAGTAACATGTCCGATTTATACGTTGATGGTCGTCGTTTATCTTACGTACAATCATCTTGAAACTGTGACCGCTATACTCGTTGAATTATGTACCCAGTTTTCATCGATCGCTCTCGAAACGTGAACTGGTTATTACATAAGTATACTACGAAGAGATTAAACGCAAGCGTATACCTAACCGTTCCCTAATGTCGCGCTTTTTACCCAGTCCTTTTGTGGACGAAACTGTCGACTGCTTTTTCTCTCGGACATTGCACGCGTTCAGAAGCGGCGGCGACGAGGCGTTTTCTGGACAGTCGCGTGGGAGGATCGCGTCGAAAGACGTTTTCTTCGAGCCACGCGTGAAAGCGCGAGAGAAAAAAGAAGAAAGCCGGTGAAAGCACGACGACGAGTAGCGGAGAGACTCGGTGTATGATTTCGAGACAAAGAGGAGGCCCGACACGACTCGTCAACCGGATTTACTTTGAGCAGCCGACGCGGCGACGCTACACGCGAAACCGTGTTACCCGACTCCGTACATGTGTAAACTCGCCGCATTATGCCGGAATCGTCTTCGCTGAAATGTGTCTCGCGTTGTGCGTACAAGGCAAAAGAATTGTTTCAAAAATTTCAGCAGTCGAGTCGACCGTAACCGGAATCTTTCGAGAAAAAAAAATAAGGAAAAGAAAGAAATCGTGTTTGGCAAGAGGAACAACTCGACGACTCGATTCGAGCGTAGTTAGAGACTCGACGATATTAGGAGTAGATGCAGCCGCGGCAAATCCAGTTACCTAAACACGTAGGAGAAGTTGGTGGTACGCCGAAATTCGCGATAAACGGGAACACGCGAGGACTCGAGGGATGAACGGTAGACGCAAGGCGAGATCGAGAAGGAAGTTTCGCAACAAACAATAACAACAACAACAACGAGGAGGACGACGGAGGGAACTACCACGCTGAAAGTGCACGCGTCGACGATAATTACAACAATAACTGCAACTCCGTAGCTCTGGAGACGGAGGACCGCGGTTGGTTTAATTAGAATCCTCTCTGTCGCTCGGCTTAAACGTGGCCGCGCTTTGAGCCGCGTGTTAAACGTGCAACGCGGACATCGTTTTCCCTCTTGCATCCACTTTTCGCACGGTAAAATCTCTCCTCTTCCTCGCAGATTTTCTCTCGATCCCGTTTTGTCGCGTTCCCGTTCTTCTTCTTCTTCTTCTTCGTCCCGGAACGCGCGATTAATCAAATCTTCTAATTAAGCGCTTAATTAATTTCGCGCGAGAGAGTAGTCTCGCGAGTCTGTTTGTCGTGTTCGCAGTTTCCTGTGTTTCGCGCGAAATAAATCAACGAACAGCGTTATTAATTCTCGACGAAAGTTGTCCTGGTCAAAATTAGCGGACCAAGAGGATCGATCAAATTTACAGCGACCGTTGCCTCGAACGTAGCTACGGAAGCGGTGACACGCTGTTCTTAACATTAATGAATCACCGGCTGAAATGATACCGACGAAACGAAATGCATCGTGGAAGTTTCGAACAGAAGTAAGAGAATCCTCGCGAAATAAGCGAGTTGAATCGAAAGGGCGCTTGGTGGAGCGTCGAATCGATATTCGTGGAGCAAACGAACACAGACACCCGGCACGCGGGCTTTAAAGGGACCAAGATGAGAGACGGATGTCGGAGGGAAGAGTGGTTTCTTGTTTGCCGCGTCCATGTCAGGATGTTATTTGTCCTGGATACCCGTGGGACCCCGTGACACAGCCCGTACATCGCGGTATCGCGCCCCAAACCCCTACAACCCCCTAGTCGGCCGTTCGCTCCTGCGGACGCCACTCGAGACGCCGAATTCCCGACCGACGCACGGTCACCGAAACAGCGCGCACACCCTCCGTTCCTCGGGGTAATATTTAATTTCTTGCCCGACTGATTTCCTCCGCCAAACCCTCGGAATACTCCCCCAAGGACTCGGCATCGCGCCGCCGACCGAACCACCAGCCTCGTCGTGATAAAATACCGAATGAATGGGGCCTCTCCGAGGTATTGCCATTTTTTTTCCTTGGGAGCCAATCTTCTGACCATTGCCTGCGCCACCCGTCTCCATGTTCTTTCTGCAACTTCTGGTACAGGCTTCTTCAAAATTCGAGAACTGCCTAGAGGACCGCGAGAACTATAATAGTTTGCTATGCAAGACTATGTAACAAGCAACAAGACGAAATTATTTTTCTTACCGTTGAAAGGTGACAGGGAACTAACTACTTGTCTGACTACGTACTTTAATTCGTAACGATGTATCCAAAAGTTGAAGGAGAAAATTAGAGTCCAAGAGTTTGGAAACACACTGTACGCTCGCTAGAATACGTCCATTGGGAAACGCTGGACAAAGAGAAGCAGCTTTTCGATTTTATCCGCACGTTAAGAAAGTTGTACAGTAAACTCGCTGATAAAACGGAGAGACCGGGAATTTGTCTTTATTTTATAGAATGTGACAGTGAAATTTCCAGGAGAAACAGATCATTCCGCGCGTCACCACCTTTCAGCCATCAACGATCCTCCCTCTCGACGCGTGTACGCGGCCGCTTTCCTTTCTCTTATTCCGGCCTCTCCGTAATTGATTCTCCGAGTTCAGACGTCCCTTTCTTCGACGAGTTTTTCAGTGTCTAGCGAAGCGGAAGCAACGCAAACTCGACAGACGCGATATCAGTCTCATCCGTGCCTCACCCTCTTCTCTTCCCTTATTCTTCTCTTGGACGCTTCCGTTACTCGCCTTCTTCCTTCTCGTCTCTTTTTCTTTCTTCTCCATCAGCCACCTTTCGAGACTCCCTCGTTTTGCCCACGGTACATTTGCTAATAACGAACGATAGACTGTTTCCATCGAGATAGAACGGAACCCGAGCTTCCCCACTTTCCATGAAATTGCATGACGTTTCTGCGGATGCAGTCGCACGCGAGTCCTCTTCTCTTTTCATCGCGATATCCTTTGCTCGACAAAGTGTCGAATACACCCACTCGTGTCGCGTACTCTCGAAAAATCTGCTCTAAATTCGAACGCCTTTGTTTCGATAGTACACGATTCGAACGATACGACGCTCTGTTCGACTGGCGATATATCTCGCTGTACTCTCCATCTAGCCAAGTTTAGAACCCAAGAGGTCGCGAACGAACTTCCGACGAAACTGGACCTCTAAAAGCTTTCGGAGGAAGCAAAGGTCAGGCAGTTTGTGGAAAACTTGTTTACAAAGTGTTTACAACGAAACATATGACGAGCCGGTCGTCGTCGGAGAAGATGGCGAGCAGGAAGAAACCGTATAATTGTGCCACTCGCGGCATCCCTCGGTCTCGAAATACTTGGGGAAAAGTTGCTGGTTGGCTTCTTCGACGAAACTTTTGCCGGTGCAAAACACCGAGCGGTTAAAGACCGCGAAGAGAACGGAGGGAGAAACGATAGAGAGGCTCCCGTTCGTGTAACTGGAGCTTCCCGACAAAAGGATGCTTCGTTGTTATTCGTTTGTCGAGGCACATCGTCGGATCAAGGAGGAAGATGAACAACGATACCTCGGAGGATATCTTCCTTGCGTTTGCGAGTTGATTTGTGGTGCCGCTTTTCTTCGTCCCTCCATTTACAAATCGTTAATAACGTATTCAGGAAGGGATTTTTACCTGACGATATAAATCATGATCCGACGGGAACGGTCCTTTTTTTCGTGAATACAGAACGGCCCTTTTGTACAGATTCTAATCTTATAAGTCCATTAGCGTTTCGCTTGGAAAGTTTCGACTCGGAGAATAAGCGGTACAGGTAACTCTACTATAACCCGCACTTTGCAAACGCGGAAAAGAAGGGTAGAATTTTTATTCGCACACGTTTATTTTTCCAACGAGATTTAGAAATTCGCTGCGAATTATTAAAACAGTACCACACTGTTATCATTTTTTCCTTCATTATAAACCACTTAAAAATTGTTCATTACAAATACGAATCGATTTTATACACCGACGTAACGAACGCGATATAAAGTCACGTCCTCACCAGCTGGAATAATAACGCACTCGGTTCCGTTAACACCTTCGGCTTTATTTTCTTCAGCGGCGTTTCTTTTACGGGGTTCCTTCTACGTCGCCGCAATGTAGAAAAATTCCCTCCTTTGTTTCGCGAGTCGCTTCAACCGCGTGCTTTTCTACGGGGAAAAAATTCGCACATGCGAGCACGGAAAGGCGTTTAAATTCAAACGGTTGCCTGGTCCGTGGTGTTACGGATTAAGACTCGCGGGACGAGGCTCCTCTTCCTTTTTATCCTTTTCCCGTCCCTGCTCCGTCACGTTCTCGTGAAAATTTCTAGACGCAGCTACCTTATAAATCTCGAGCGAAACGGCGCGACGGAAGAAAGAAAGACACGGGAGCGGAAGCGGGGTTGCAGACGAGATCGTAACCAGGGCCAAATTGAAATAAACTTACGAGGCTTCTGCAAGGACCGGGGAATAATTCAGATTGGATGCAAGGAGTTACAAGTTAGCCAATAAACGTCGGCCTCATAACTCCGCTAGCGTAATGGATACAAGTGGCGCTTGTACGCGTTACCGCGCCCTCCTCTCGCGTAGTCGTCCCAGTCTACCGGCGTCCTCCACAAAACGGGAAAAAACCTCCCAGACGAGAGTCTCAAAAAAGAAGCCTTCGTGAATTTTTTGATAGTTCGACCCTCGATGTTTTTAGCAACAGATATCGTTGCAATTTCACCGACCATCCAGGATATTAACGAGAGTGAGAATGGACGGGAAAAACAACGTACTGCCGTGTGACGTTTCGATCGGGAATAATTTCGTAAGTAAATGTTTGCGCGAATAAATATGAAATTTTCCGCGATGCTCTCTCGCGGAAACCCGATAGCACGCGAAACCGAGGGGAAGGAAGGGCGGCGGGCAGGAAAGTAAGGGATTTCAATTAGCGCTAACAAAGCGTCATCGGGTGGCGAATAATAAAATAAATTCCGTACCGCGTTTCCGTCCTCCGGAGGCCGTACCGCCGGCACGGTCAACTTGTCGATAACGCGTTCGATGAACGTCGTAGGTTCGATGGCAACGAGCCGCGGTGCTTTCGGCGTTCTCGTTTTCACGCGCGTAAATACAACGGTAACTCGGTCCTATTCGCGGATCGAATCTCCATTAATTTCGACGAGGGTTCGTTCCGCTGGTAGCCGCAACATTTTTCCGCTCTCTCGACGCTGCACGCCGCGGCGGGTTAATTTTTTTCCCGAACGACCGCGCGCGCGCTTCGCTCGTGCTATTTTTCCCAACGAGATCATACGTTACCGCTGGACAGCGACGGGAAAACAACGAGCGAGAGAGACGAACGGTAATCAATCGATCGTTTGTCAGAATCACCGGCAATGACGTAATTGATTCCCATAGAAAAATGATCGTCGAATAATGAAGCTAGCCACGTTCGATCCATTGACGGGATGAAAATCGTTTCTCTTTGAACAGAGAATTCTGTTTTTTTTCACAGACGTTTTTAGACCATTCACGCTTCCATCGCTTTCGATTAGGTATTAATCAACGTTGACCGCGATATCGTAAGTTCCACGATTTTCTAAACGAACGAATTACTTAAAAATAAGGCAAATATTTTATCCGAAAAGTAATCGTAATCTGTTCGTGAATATAATTACGTGAATTCGATAAGTAAATATTCGGCAACGCGAGTTTCTCCGAAATGATTTGCGAGAAGTAACGGTAGGTTCAATTATGAGCCACGTTGCAGTTTCGAAAGGACGATACTTGTGATGGTGAACGAGCAGCTATGCAAGCGCGTCACAACCGATACTTGCCCGTATGAGCTGCAGCTACAAATAGCAAACTACGGGGTTAAAGCGGCAGAACAACGTGCACCAACCTCCGAACTCCGATACGGGCATTACACGACACGGACTACTAGAATCTTCTATCGATGCGTCGACTCTATTCGCGCACAAAGCAGCTTCGAAAGAGGCGTTTCCTGCCACGACAGATCGATGTTGTGCAATATTTGAAATACGCGCTGATAAAGGTCCGAATCTGAATAAAGTTACCTTTGCGCTGGCTCCTGTCGATTCCAAACGATTCAACTTTCCTTACGTGTTATCGATCACTGATACATGTAATAGTCTTTCGGTTGGAAACTTTAGTGTTTAATTTTTGCTATCGTTTCGGATGCATGTAATCTTAGATTGTTATTAATTAATTTCTTAAAGGTTTTACTTTGGTAATAAATAATTCTTGTTACGTTCGTTCTTGCTACATGCCTTTATTACAAGGACTGGGAGAACATAACAAAAGAAAGAATTATTACATTTATCCTCTAACATAGATCGCGACTAATGATCCTTATTCAATAAATGGAGCATTAATCCTTGATCTATCTATAATTGACCTATCTATAATTCACTCACATGATTCAAGAATATAAATGTTTTCACAGTCGCGATTAAACGCGGAAGATATGAAGCTAAGCCAAGGCTCAAGCCGAAATGGCAAAGAAAGGTAGGAGTGATCGAAAGAAGCGTTCGAATTTCGAAGCAGAGCAGTTTCCGGTTCGGATCTCGATTCCGACCGCGACAGGATCCGCGGTTGTATCCTTATGGTCGTAACCAGAAAGCTAGACAACCGAGACGGAGGTAAGGGAAGAGCGGGGAACCGGAAAGACAATAAGCTCTGGATACGGTGAATGAGTATCAACGGAATGCACGGTGCGGCGCATCGAATTGAAAGCGCACTGCCAAATGGGACGCAAATACAATGAGGGAAAGAGACGTTCGCGTCTTGGCTCGCGACGGACTCTGATAAAAGCCAATAATCCTCGGGGCAATAGAAACCTTCCTAGAGGTTCCGCCGTATTACGCGAAACCCGTTTCTCTGTGCTACGACGATTGCGAGCGGAATTGCACGCGCGCGCCACGAAACGGTCCTATCGTCTTCGGATATCTACCCTTCGGAACAAAGAGGCAAACTGCATTTTTAATGTTCAACGAGTCGTTCAAAAATATCGAATTTAGGAAGGGCAATCGCATCGTAGCGATAAGAATACAATAATAGTACGATACGAATACGATTTTAAAACATAGAGCTCGTTCATCGAACCCTACGTTAAGACTCCCGGTCTCTAATAAACATTTTACAGTGGCTGGAACACGTGCCAGATCCTCGAAGAAAACCTAGGTGATAAAGTTGAACGAAAAGAGGGAGGGTGCAAGCAAACGTGTCATTGACACAGAGGGGGTGTACTCGTGTATATCACGATGCAACAGGGAAAGCGCACGCCTGCAGAATGCAATGGCCTGGCCCATTGTCAGCGTTTCCATCGATCCTTAATCTCGCGCCGGAGTAAACTGTATCGATTGTACTTCTGTCGTGCGACAGCAGGGCGAACGGTTGAGCACACACCCCCAGCAAATGCCAGCTTTTCCCTCCTGTTCTCGCATTCTTCTCTTCCGGGCCATTTTCGGGGGTCACGCGGAAACTAACTGCGTTCAGATATTATTAAGCCCGCGTTGCACAGCGGGACCAAACGACCTCCGCCATCGTAAATGTACGTTCGATTCGAAATATTTAATAAAACGCCGATTTCTCAAATAATTTACGATCAAAAATAATGTATGAATAATGTATCGATCAAGATATGATCGCGCAAGCTGTTGAAACAAGAGGATATTTATTATGTAACGGCGTAACGTAAGACGAAGTATAAGTGCAATAATGTTGCCCAACGCGAAGTTCAAGAATTCCGAGTTAAACAAGGTATCGCCGTAAAAAGGGTTTTTGTCCCGCTGCACGTTGCACGAGCGTCCTTCGTTAGCAAGCAACGCACCCTTAGCCCTTCGAGAACGTCTCCCACCCTCCGACCGCTGCTTCGGGGTCCTTTGTACTTGCCTTATGGCAATTTATTGGCGCAGTCAATCCCCGTGCCTCAGGAATCTCCATTACGCACCCTTGTAAATTATCCGATATCGCGATAAGGCGGTTCCCCGTCTCCTCCGCGTCGGTTCCAGAAATATCGATGCCCGTCGATCGATCATCGAGTCACAGCCCTTTCATTAACCCGTGGAATTCGACTTATCGCGTTAATGCAGCTGCCATCGTCAGCATCGAAACATTTTTTTCTTCTTTCAGCCCCTTTGAGTTTCTAAGCACCGCTTCCTCCGACCACGCGTTCCATCCTTCCTCCGCGATGCAGTTAATCGATTTCATTACCTTCTGGCGGTTACTTTCAGCTCCTCGTTTGCGGAATAAAAGCGAAAGAATTGTGTCCGATTAGTTGTAAATAATGCAAATGTAGCTGTGATTTCTAGGAAGTTATCGTTCGACGGGATATTCTAATTTCAATGCGAGGGCCCATTCAATTAGTTTCCGAGTCGTTGAGAATGGTAAAGCGGCGAGTTGCGCCCTTCGAATACTCGTTTGAAACATTCATTGAACGTTACCGTAAAGCCTGGCGTTTGGTCGGATAAGGGGCTATTTTTCCTGGCACTTCCGGTGAATACGAACGACTTTGGATACCGTTTGGCCGCATTACCGAGCGCATAGCAGTCGCGCGAGATTTTCAGCTTCGGTACACGAGTTTTTGAAAATGCCTCGCTAAATATTTCAAGGTGGCAAACACCGGCAAACGGGCTTGGCGGTTCGTTCTTTCCAGGATAACCGTTTTCTTTTAGAAAGTTCCGTGGGTTAGGTCGTTGCAGCCGCTCGTACACACGTTCTTCTGTGCATAAATATACACACGGTTTCGTGGCGGAACGGCACAACGAACCGAACTGCCGTGTATCGTGTACGTACGACTCTATAGCTACGTGGCATACATAATCGAGGGAACTGCAGTACACCGAAATGGCTCTCTAAATTTCCTTTACTCTCGAGGATCGTGCTCGCGACGTTTCTGCGCGTCGTAAACACCCTTTCGCGTTTCCTTCTTTCTTCGTTCATTTTGATGTATTCTTTGTTTTAAACAGGATCCGGTACGTGCCGCGAGGTAGTTCGCGATACGAACTTAATGTCCGCTAGTAACAGTAATCAGGCACACCGCATTTCGATACAATGTTTCGTGAAACGGGTCAGATTTGCCAACGTCAAGAGTGCACAGCGTTAACCAGGCACAATCGGCATCTTTCACGAATATAATCCTCCGTTCCCAAGCGGATTCAATGGATCGCGTTAGGACCGTTTAACGAGCATTAATATAATCTTGTCAGGGAACAGAAATCGCGCCCACGTTTTTCAGCCACCACAAAAGGGCAGTTTCATGAACGAGCGATTTTAAACACAATGAGAGGAGAGGATCGCGTCTCCCTGCCTCGTGCCACACCCCCGTGGGGTCCTAGCTCAGGCCCTGTAGTACAAAGGACACGATCGGTAAATTGTCAGAATTACCGAAAGCGAACGGGGATCGGGCGGGGCTGCGGCACAGAGACAGCTGTCGCGGCGTCAGCTGACGGATCTCCTTGGTTCCCAGTTTACGGGAAAACTCGCCTCGCAGTTTCGTAATTAACTGGATGTCTCGTGCACGGCTGGTCCCCAACTTCTGCCACGAGTCGGCTCGGTATTATCTCGCGCGCGAATAGCGCGTTATCGACGCCATTGTTCCGCGAGACTACTTAGAGAACGCTCCTCGTCGAACCGCGTCTTCGAAAACAATGCCGCCGCGGTTTCGATCTCGCGAGACGAGTCCATGGATAAGTTAATACTCGTTAATCGCGTGTTAGTCGACGACTTTCGTTGCACTACTCGAGGTTAGGTAACGCTACCAGTGTTGAATTCCGGGTTGTCGAATTAAAACCAACACTTTAGAACTTATAAGTTTATTTGACAAGAACCGCACGCTGGTACTGACTACAGAAATCTGACCAAGAGTTTTTCCTTACTAATATATGTAAAGGTAATAGTGGGTAATCGGTGATCAATGGATGGTGAAGGTACAAGGGACAGGATGAGTAAGGGTACAAGAGGTTAGATAAGCTGGAATCATGACTAAGATGTGTTTACGTTAGAATAACTTGGTGATGAGTTGGTCATACAATACCAGTCACTGATTGTATGAATTGTACGCTAAAGTCTGAAGTCAAAGATGAGATTTGACTTTTATTCGCGAGAATGCAAGTAGAGAATGATAGAGAGAAAATGTGCGGAAAAGCGGCGATTTTCTGCGAGACGAGTAAAAACGTGAAGCGTTTAGGGTTGAAATTCGTACGGGGTCGAGCGAGCGGTTAACGAGGAAATTCAGACGTGGCTGGCGAGTAAAGGCAGAGGGAAAGAAATTACGAGAGGACGGGGTAAGAGACCGCGTAGGATGGCGATACTGAAAACGTCGACGGTGGTTCGCGAGGAACGCGTCGTCGGACCAGGCTAGCCAGACTTTACGAGGGTCAAGCATTTTCTAATTAAGCCGGTCCTCGCGCGTAAAACGTTGTGGCATCGCACGAGCAGAGCCCTCGCCACTTCAAGGACCACCCTCGCCAACCTTCTACCGGCGGTTAATTCACTCAGCCTTCCTCCGGCGATAAACACGCGTGAAATAGTCGTCCGTGGACATTCGTTGCTCCCGAAACCCATCGAATCGGAGCGAAACGCGATTCACCCTTCTCAGGAAACCTCCAGAGTGGATACTCGAGATATCAAGTTCGGGACGATAAAAAGAAAGACGAGCGTTTCTTCGTGAATAATTTTCATGTACCTATCTGTTTTTCGAGACCTCCGCGCGCGACACGGTTCGGAAATATTCGTTGGCGTTCGCCGGCAAAAGCGGAGGTGAAATGTTTACTTACAGACGGTCAACAAATTATTTTGCAACGGAAACCGAACGCACACGGGCAACAAGCGTGATGGCGGGGCAACGGGTGCGCGCAAATTCGCGGAATAACCAAGCGAGCGTATCGTCTCTATTACCTACGGCCTCGTTAGCGTCTATTTCATCTACAAACTTTATTCGCGTCGCTCGAAAATCGAATTACCCGCGTCCAGGGGCCGAGCCGGTATCGATGGCGCGCGGATGCTCGCGTCGGTTGAAATGTTAATGAACGATGGAAATATAACGACGACGGGGGGGTGAAGCCGGTGGACGCGCTGTATGCTCCAGAGAATGAAAACGAGTGCAGGTGAGAGACACAGAGTTAGTTAGCCGGATCGGCAAATTACGCGCGACCGGTAGGACGGACGAGAATGGAAAATTAGCGAGGGAATCGCGCGGAATCGCAAATACGGGACATCATAGCGGGACAGAATCGCGAAACGCAGGAAAAAATATTCACTGTACTATTTCATACGCTTAACAGCTTATTGCGCCGTGTGTCGTACGCGATATAATCCGACTTTCATTTATTTCTTGCGGAACACGGTCCGTTTGAAGTTCATCGTTCGTGTTTTTATAGGCTGATCTAACTACGTATCGTTTTATTTAATACTTGTCGACCAGAGCATGCAGAAGGAAAATTTAATAGCGAAAGGTGGAGCAAGGTGAAATTTTGATATCGTTCGGTAGGTGAATTTGTTTATTATTTACGCGGGAAATAATTTGATCGCGGGGCATGCGTGTTCAACGCGCATGAAGACATCCGCTGCAACGATCACCTGGCGATACGCGTAAACGGGAGAAAAAAAGGTGCAGAGAAAAGGAGAGAAAAACGTAATTATCGGTGGCCCCCGGCGATACGCTGGTGGCGTTTCATTACGTTTTTTAATTAACTTTTACCCTGGCCGTGCATATATATCGGCCGGAAAGAACAACCGCCCACATATTCGTACGTTTATGCATGGGTTCACCGCGTTCATTTGTTTTCTTTCACGGTCACTATTTATTTTTTTCATTCCCGTCGTCGTTGTAACAGCCCACGGCTGTGAAACGGACGGTCAGCCGACAGGGAACCTCGACGAAAGAGAGAGAGCGAGAGAATGGTTTTCGTTCCGGCCAATTTCAGAGGTTGCACTGGCTCGATGACTTCTACGGGAATTTAATTAATTCGTTCCCGGTTAAATTACTTTCGCCAAAGCTGCTGTTTAAGCCTTCCCCGCAGAATCGCCCCAGTGATCGCCTTTTTTCCTCCGTGTAATTAGGAAAACAATCGCAAAGGAAACTAGGCAAAGAAATCGCGTAAGGCTCGCAATTGCGCGACCAACAGACCTGTCTTCGGCCCGAAGGGGAAGAGGAAAGACGGAAGAAAGGAGCGGGTTCAATAGAGGATTATTAAGTAAAGAGTTCCTTCTGTGTTGAAGGATCGACGAAGAATGGAGATTAAAGGAACGCTCGGGGCCTTTATGTACCCGTGGTCCTCAATTAAACGTAAACTACCGATTAAAGTAGGTCAAAGAAGTTTTAACTTCGGTATTAAAGGTTTTGCTTTCGATGGCTTGGGTATCGATAACTCCAAAACGGAGACTGGAGGACAGATTAGTAGACTCATTGAAAAGGTCTATTCGCGTTTCCGTCTTTGCAAATCCGTAATACGATAGTCATTGTCTATAAGCTATTCTCATCTAGAAAATCTCAGCGACCACGAAACGAATACAATTTTCCGTCGGACCCGGTATTTTCAACAAACTTTTTGCTCGGATCAATCGACACGGTTCAACGACGCGTAATGCTCTTTAATTACAGAAAATTCCCACCCCTATCCCACTTAATAAGCCTTCCCTTTGTGATGCACCAGTTAATAATACCAGCCGTCTGCGTACGATCGTATAATAAATATAATAATCGCTCGTGCGCGGTGAACACGCGAAACCAATTTTCCTGATGCCGTAATTAGAATGAGAGCAAATGAAGCGACCCCGCGTTTCAGGCGTTTCCATGTGGCCAGCCAGACGGAGACGCGTTCGTTAAGCCCGCAACGCGGCTGCACCGGGCAAGCGTGAACGCGGAGGAGGAAGAGGATCGGCACGCAGGTGAGAGAACGCGGAAAGGCGAAAATCCGCGTGCGCACAAAGAGCACGCACTCGCCTAATCGCATTACGAACCGACGGAGATCGGTCAAAGGAGTCCTTCCTGTGTTGGGTTCCGGTGGCTCTGCCGTACACTCCGATGCAATGTAAGCTTCCTTTGGCTATGATTAAGCGTAGGAGTGCTTTCTACCACCTCCCTTCGCTTTCGGAACTAAGCCCATACTTGGCTGGAATTTCGAAGAACCTAGGGGAACGTTAGACTCTGGTGAAAATTTGGATTATTAGAAGTTTGAAACTTGTATAGAGCTTAATACGTAGCAGTTCCATCGAAATAATTATTCCCTGTAATCGATGAGAGCTATGCACGCGAGTAAAATTCCATGGAAGCGGTTTTCGAATGGCCTGTACTATTCGGCGATCAAAGAACACTCGACGAAGGGTATTGTCGTGTTCCAACGCGCATACACACGCGTGACCAGAAACTGGCTGTGCGAAAGTCCGCGAGTTTTCATATTTTCACGCTAAATTTGTCCCATCGCTCGACCGCACAATGGGCCCGGTCTAAACGGTCTCCTTTCATCCGTAGATTTTGGCCATTAGAGCCATTGACGGATTATCGTGGTCTTCGAATCCCGGGACCCCTCCCTTTCAGGTTCTTAACCACGGAACAGTTCTTCCCGGGATGTCAGGCTGGGGGTGATTTTTTGAATATTCGCTTGTAAAACGCTGATGGAGACCGTTTAAAGCGTTCATTGTTCGACGACTAAGGAATATGACGGCCGGACGCCATTCTTTCTTTCCTCCTTCAATTGCGATTCGTTTGAGAGTTCACCGCCTTAAGCTCGTTTCATCGTTATTTTCCTTTCTTCTATTTCCGCGTTGTCACTTTACGTTCGAGAAAGTAGGCCATCATTTCTTCTTTCTCCCATATACTCTTTGATCTTTAATCGATTTATCCGAACAATCGTCTTAGAAATGGACCTTAAATTTGATCAAAAAGATTTTCTAGTATTCTTTACATTTTCGAGTTTCTCTCCTATTTTGGCCACGCGTTTCCACGAGACCAACGATCATAGGTAATGTGTGAAACACGACAAAGCTCTAGTTATTTAACCTTCATAAACCGCAAAATGGTGTGTCAACTGGCATAAAGCGTGTTAAGCGCGGTCTCGCCGCGTGCTTGCGGCATCGTGAAAAATTCCTCGGCTGATTCGTTGGTTAAATCGGAATACTAATCCGAACGCGTTCCATTTTGCGCGCGAAGCATTAAATATCTCTTCAGGGAGGCTCTCTGTGTTTCGCTGTTAGCCAGAACGCAAACACTGCCGCGAATAATAAACCAAATAAACCGTAGTGTCCCGCTTGTTCTATTGGTTCGTTCGTGCGTGCGCCAAAGCGAGAAAAGAGAAAACAACACGGCTTTCGAACGGGTTCCGAACCAATTTCCAAGTGGATACGCCCGGAGTCCACCGAGCACGATATTCTTTTTTGTTTCCCTCTCGCGGGGAAATATAAATTATTTGGGAATTAAGTTAATTAAACGAGCGGCAATGAACGACGGTAAAATTGCAGGCGGAAATAAAAACTGCCACCGATATCGTTTCACGAAGGAAACTTGTACCGAGTATCCTGCTGTTATTACCGCTTGTTCATATGGTTTCGAGTACTCTCGATTGCTCACTTTTTTCTCGTTTAATGTACACATTTTGCCCCGAAGGCTTCCAAACTTTATATCAGATTATTGAACTTCTTTTCGATTTTGCCTACTCTTACGAGTTTTCAAACCCGTTTGAGTCTTCGAAACGTCTTTGATACATCAAACACTCTCCTACGATGCCTTCTTTCGAGAAGCCTTTTACCGTATCGTGTCGCAAATTTCTCCCCTTTATCGAGAGGCTCTCAGTTATGTAAAACCTTTATGGAATCGTCGCTGTTCTATTACTGACCTGTAAGTCTTCCTTACGACACTCTCTTCTTTATTACGTCACGATATCTCATCGAACAATATTTTATTTTCCCCGACAAGTTTCGTTACAAATTGCAACGTCACACGAGTGTCGAGACAAATTACAGTCTGGATTTTAAATGACCCATCCGAGGGTTAATCAGAGCGACATCCTCCACCAAACAAATCCACCATTGTTGTCACTCGGGTAATATGTATGTCGCTCTCCTTTTCTATGGGTTATGCAAACGTCCATTGAATCCCCGCAGCCAGAATGCCCCCTCGAAATCACGGTACAAAGGGAGAGGTTAGGATAATAACGTATTAACGTGCGCTTTACGAGCGGCCAATTTCGGCCGCAGGTTTATTTGATCGCAAATCCCTAAACGGTCAAATCTCCCATCAAACGTGTCTCCGATGCGATTCTTGCCGGCCAGGGAATACTGGATCGATAAAATCCCGAGAGTAACTTATTGCAGTCTCTGTATATACACGCAAAGGACTAAATATAACCGTATTATACGTGGTTGGATTAAAAGAACGCGGATTAACCGGGCTTTAACCGCGTACCTCGATATAGGCTCCCTCTTTTGATCCCGTTTGCACGAATACAATAATGCTGCGAATATGTTGGGGCGAGATTGCTCGCTGTTACGAATCGATGTCGTACCAGAAAATTGAAAAGGTTTCACGGGAATCAGGGATTCGTGGACGCAAATATTTTATAGGAAAAAGGAACGATAAATTAATTTCTCGAACACCGAAATTTTTATTCTGCTTGATTGTGATATTTTGTGTAACGATTTTGAAGCAACTTATATATAGAATCGCTCTTATTATATTTGCAGTTCATTTCCAACAAGCTCGAACAAAGAATACGCTACGTAAATTCGCTGGTAGAGAAGTCTGCGCATTTTGAAGCACAACTTTACCAAGAATATTAAGATTCGTCGGCTGAATTAAAGTAGAGAATATTTTTTAATTTCGTGAAATGCAGATCAGCCGTTTCAGGGCGCGTAATTAATTTCAGCGGCCGCGGATACCGTTGTTCCGGTGTGAAACTGTTTTCTGTTGATGAAATTTGTATCGTTCATTCTTTTTATCTTGTACGAGACAAAGATTACCAAGGTCACTAGGAGGGGAGGATAAAAGCAATACACTGTCAAGGTTCCGGTTGATTTACGAGCGGGCGTAAATTTAGTCTGCATAATTAGCTCGATACGCGACGATTCGAGAGCGTCCTTGTGCTCGACGGGAGCCGAGCGCAATTTTCCCTTTATACACGGTTCCACTTCGTTCCCGAATACACGAACGTTCCTCTTTTTTTCCATCCACGTAGCGCCCGTCGCGGCAGAAATAATATTTCACCGTTCTATCTGGCCTTGTCGCGCCCCTGGCATTGATCAGTCCTTGCCGTGTCGAGATGCTCGCTCGCGCGTGACGACGATGTAGAGACTGCGCGCCTCCGCTTCGTCGATCACCCTTAAAAAAGCCAAATCAGACAGACTGTCGAGACACGAGGGTGGGCGTCAAAATTGACGGTAAGGTTATTTATGCCGGACGGTCAATTTTTATTTCGGACAAAAGTCGTGTTCGGACATTCGGTTCATGAAATTTCAACGAACAAAGCAAATTGCTGTACAACGTTTAAAACTGCGGGATAATAGAGGAGCAAAGTTTCGACTAATTATATCAAATTTGAAAATTATTAACGCGCGAGAGCGGGCTGTAACGATCCACGCGGCGAGAGCAGCAATCCCTCGACCCCGGTAGTTAAGCCGCTGTCGTCGGGTTTCAAAGGTCGGACTGACGAGATTTTCGTATCAACCGTTGGAAGTCCGCATCCGAGAAGGCCGAGTCTTGTCGTCGGCGAGGGATTGCATTAGTTAGGAGTCGCTTGAAGGTAGTTAACGCGTGGAGTGCGTAGATAATGCCGAGAAACGCTTCGGCCAAAGCCAGGAGGGCCGTCGTCGCGAAAGGGGTTGGCGCGGTCGAAACAGCCAGACAAGAAGGGGTCGCTCTGGCAACACCTTGCAATGATACCTTGATACACCATAAATTATTATATTCGTATTACGCGTCGTCCCTCTGCCTCCCGCGACACACACCCTCGTGCAAGGTTTACCCTCTTTCCACTAGGCGATTCTGTGTCCGTAGTCCGTGAACAGGCTGCGGCATCGGGAAAACTGCACCGTTTTGTTTTTGCCGGACGATTTATTGCCGGCAACGCGAGCTCGTTGGAACTGATCGCGGTTACGTGCCAGCCTGCTGACATTACGACGCGTCCACCGTTGTTGGCTTACACGTTCTACTCTTCTTTACGTTTCCTGTCGCGTTCCCACGGATAATTGCAGGGGTTAAACCACGTCGGAACTTCCGACTTCGAAATATCCGAACGTCTGTCCTTTCTTAATCGAACCAGTCGTTAACCGATCGCTGCTCGATTAACCCTCGATCTCCTGATAGTTAACGGATCAAACGACAGGAAAAAATAAACGAGCCTCATCTACCGAACATGGAGACAAGCTTCGACGTTCTTTCGATGGCTGCCTCATAAACGAGAAATGCTTTTCTATGTCTCGTGGAAAGAACCTACGAGTGTCGAGTTCACGAAGAGCCCTGTACTCTTGTCTTTGACCTATCCTCTTTTGCTTCAGAATGTAAGCTTGCACGCGTATATTCTAACTCTAGTCGCCTCTCCCAAAATTCTTAACGATTTCCACCTTTTCTCCCGAACGTTGTATCAATTCACCCCCAAACAGTCTCGCATCGTTTCCACCGACAATACCAACCTGCTGAGCATCGTCTTTGTAGCATATTCGAGCTACACGACTTTCGTATTACGAGTCCTCTCCCTCTGTTCCCTGTTGCCTATTCAACGCAGCTAATATTTTGATCCGAGATACGTGCTCGGTAATTCCTTCCGCTGAAAGAGCGAGGTACTTCTGCGAGAATCGACGAGAGAGGCAGACGAGGACTCGCCTCTCCTGGCTGGAAGTTGATTTTATTTAAATTTTAAATCCGAGATCTTTACGGGGTTGAATAGGCGGCGCGCACTCGGCGGAGGGTACGCTCGAAGACAGCAGGGGAAACGAACATGTAAATGGGTGGCGGGATACGTTTAGCCGGTTCGAACTAACGAAATCTTCCAGGCCGAGTCATATTTCGCGGGGGCGGTTCTGTCGGCTGGCTTTCGCCGGCAGGAAACTTCCGTCGGTTCAGCGAATTTTAAAGGCAATCGATCAACGTCCCGCCGCCAGCTGCGAGGGGAAAAGTGCTCGCGTGCCGCATCGCGGCGAACGCTCGTTCAAGCTCTTCGTGACGAAGTTAATAGCGTCCCGCGACGGACACGCGAGAAGGAACACGCCCGAAGAAATTGCGGCAAAACCTGCTGTTCGCCCTTGTCGGTCCTGGGAAAACGCGAAAATGTTCGTTAACGCCACGGTATTTCTACGGGGTTCCGAACGCGACGGAACGAACGTCTTTAACCTGTTTTCGGCTTTTTGCCGATTCCTCTCCGCGCTTTTTGCTAATTTCCTACACGTTCGTTGCGAAAATCGTTTCCCAGGCGTCTAAATTCGAGGGGAGAACGTTTGTACAAATGATTTTGCCGTAACGCGTTCGGAAACGAGTTCTTCTCTTTTATGAAATTACTCTTAACGATTCACCGATCACGAGTGATCTGTGATTTTTATGGATGGAAGTTCGTATCAGACTGGGGGCAAAAAAGATGATAGAGGTTGGCAGGTTCCTTTCAGCCGAAGATCTCATATCCTTTTGCCGAAAAGTTGCTCTCCGTGGCCTCCCGAATACGAAAGGGGGGAAGAAAATTAGGCGGAGCAAGGAAGAAACCCGGTTGCTCATCCCGGTTGGGACGATGCCGACGTTTCGTCAAAGAGGAAGAAGCCTGACGCGTGGAGGGAGTCGCGTTTGATAATCCTCCGGCAAGGACTGTCGCATAACTTCCCGCAGGAAGTCACTCTGTTTACCATTCTAAAGACGTCTTTAATATATAACGGGCAATTTTCCTCGTTCTATGCCCGTAAACTTCTTTGAGAAATTGGATGTTCCGAACAGGGTGGCAGCCCTGTCTGCCCACCGCCCTCTTTCTGCCTCTCTCGAATTCCGCGTCGGGAACGAAGCGGTCGGAGAATCCTCGCTTTCGAGGAGTAAGAAAGCTGCTGAAAAACAGGCGATTCAACGAGCTGCTTCCTCGGACTTAATAATCCTCGCAGACGCGACGGTGATTTCGTACATTATGAAGGGAGCCGTTTACCTGGCGCTGGGTCGTTTTAATATCTGACCTCGCTACGGATAGCCGGCTAGAAGTTTCGACCTCGTTACATCCTGATTCCTTCCGGTTCTCCATCTTCCGGGAGGAGACGTCTGAGACGTGGCTCTATTTGCGAAGAAAATCGATCTTGACTATAAAATCTTTCGAGTTAACCATTTGCTGTTGTCAGATATCGACCTTACAACTTTTAATTCATTTATGATACTAATTATGGTAATTACGATCGCTCTACATCGTGTATAGTACGTTAGCAAGTGGTATTGCGCGTTGTGGTCAGACCATCTCGTGTCAAGTGCAAGCTATCGATTAATGAAGCAAACAGTCGTTCTAATAAAATTGTGGTACGTTACAGTTCCACTACAGGCTAATAGTAAAGGACTTATACGAAACCTGGTTCCATTAATCAATGCAAATACGGTCAAACTTATCAACAATTACGCGAGCTCCATTTGCGAGCATCGTGATTAGATTTGACTTGCCACGGATGTCAGAACTGACGGAAATGTCAGCAAGACGAGTACGTATCGACCGTCTCCCCATCCCCGTTGTCATTATCGCGAGATACTAGTCGAGTACACGGGTCACGACCATTGTTTAGCGACGAAGAGCAACAAACGGGTCGGCGAGGCGAAGCCGTTTGCGTCGCTCGGTGACCGACTTCGCCGCTGGTTTTCGCGGTTGCATTTAAGCGCTCGAATTTGCTCCCTTTCGAGCCAGTTGTCGCGTTGAAACGCTGGATTCTCTCTCGAATGGCCCATTCTCGTCGACCATCGACCCTTTCTCGAAACAACTCGCTGGGAACACCGAAGCGTGAGTGGTAGCCACTCTTCTAAAAGGGTGACGGAAACGAGCGCAAAAATGTGGGTCTCGAAGCGAGCGAATGAAAAAATGTCTTGTCTTTCGTCGGCGAGAATTTAACGAGGGAGTATTATCGAAACACACCCTCGGAGACAAGAGTTCGAGGGGTGTATCGTCGCCGACGGAGAATCTCTCTCTTCGCATAGTCTGCATACTTTCGCCACTTTTGCCGTCGATCCATCGCGCCGGATACCTGAGGCTCCGGGCGGCAGACGTGCCACAACCTCATTAAAGACTCTTAGGAACGCGAAGAACAAACGACACGATATTATCTCCACACCTTCGTTCCCGAATTAACGAACTTCGATTTCGATCGTTTCGTTAAATAATCCTACAAGAAGTTCTGAAATCAACAATCATCTCGTTCGAGCCATTGAATCTCGTTTGGCAAATACGGTCACGTCAGATTCACGATAGCCAACGAGTCGGAATGGCGAATTAACTACACGAAGTGGCAAACTTCTAGAAGAAGATTTACTCGAGCAGCTAGCCAACGAACGATCGACTCGGTAACAATTTAAAGAGGCACGAAGTTGAAGGTAAAGTCTCGCGAAACTTTATTGCCCGACGGAGAACTCTGATTGACTGTTAATCGCGTTTTGTCGCGATAGTCTCGCCGGCGGAAGCGCGACGCGCCCGAAGCGAACGAAGCTTCCGAACCGAGTCGATTATTAATCCGAGGCGTTGTTAAGACAACGAGGTAACCTCGTTCTGAATATCGTGCTGATAAGATCGCGGCACGGCTGATTGACTCGCGTAATGCATTCTCGATGAGCCCGAGAAATCGCACCGTTCGGCAGCTACGCCTCGGGCTCTTCGAAGCTGATTAAAGCGGCGTACGTTAAAGGGTAATTTATTCTTCGAGACGATAACACACAATCAAATCTCGATTCTTTATGTAGTGCTTAACTGTGATTTCCGAACAATTTATGCGGAATAAACTTTAGACTTTACGCGTCGTGTCTTTTCTTTAAAACAGCGTCCTAAAACTCTGCGTACAAACACGCTTTATTGGCGAGCGAGGAAAGAAACAGGAAGAGAACTAAATTCTTCCTGGACCGCGACAAGATAACAGAGGGTAACGCGTGTTGCTTTGACCCTTGCGGTTCGCCGTACTTTGGTCGGATATTTTATAAGGACACCCATCGATAAATTCACGCGGAGCGGTGGACGTTCGCCACACCCCGCTTTTACTCTCTATAAATTATCCCGAGGGATGACAGAGACATTATAATCCGAGGGTGTAATAAAAAGACTGGAGTCCAGGTTCCTCTGGTCGATGCGCCGGCGTTACTTAGCAATAATTCGCGTCCGGATGGTCCAAGGAGGCGAACAGAGGGGACCGAAAGCGGGTCAACGAGAGAGGTAGATCGGAAAATGCGATCGCGTGAGACGAGAGAGAAACGAGGGAAAAAATAAAAGAGTGGGGAACGAAGAAGGAACTAGCTGCCCCTCCCCAGGATTTCTGGAAGGGCGATGTCCGCAGATGCCGAAGAGAAGAATTTCTACAAAGCTGCGGACTGCTGACAATGGAGCCCTGTCACGAATCGAGCCACACCGATATTCATCGGATGATTTATCGGATCGTATTTGTTGGTAATACCGGAAAACACAATCGGCCCAGACCTTGTTCGATGATCTCCGAATAAAGAGACCAAGGGAACGTTCGTGAATTATGTCGAACCACTGACGCGTCGAAAGCTGACCACGACCCTTCTGTCGCAGCCGCATCCTTGGAAGATCGCTGTTCAAAAATTGTTTGCTTTAAAGTATTTGTAAATAGACAAGTGTGGCGCAAGTGAGCTTTCTTTTAAACTTTGCGATAGGCGTAATCAGTTGAATTAATTATATCTTTTATTCGAGAATAAATGTACGCAAAAGTTATTAAAGCAATTGTAATATTCAGTTTATTGATTAAATTTGACGTTAAATTGGTAGCTGTGCACACTCGAATCGCACCGATAGTTCAATTGCGTATTGAATGGGGAAACGTAGGTACACGCGATTGTTAATGCGTTAATCCGTTCAACCTGTTGGCAAGCATGATCTAACAATAAGTACTCGGGGGAGCCAAAACGAACGGGAGCTTTACAAGCAAACTGCTGTGTCGAAACTCGATCCTAATCGCGCTAACGCGATAGAAGTTCTAAGCGCTCGAAAATCTGACTTCGATCAATGCTCGCAGTAACTGAAAGCGGCTGAATTCGAAATCCTGTTAGCATCGTCATCGATCCAACTTCATTTTCACGCTAGCAATCACGAACTTCGAAATCTCGTTAGCCCGCTGAGTCACCGAGCGTCGCGCTCGCGACAGAAATTCGAAGCGTAGCCAAGGAATCTTGTTACTTTCCTCTAATCGTAAATTCGACTCCGTTCCTAGACGTTTTCGCTCGGTCGCAGCCGAATCGACTGAGAATTTCGATAGTCGAACCAGAAGTTCCAGAGACCGAGTTCTTCGATTTCCAGCACAGGGTCGTGCACATAAACAGAGGACGAAGAAAATGGCGCGTGCACTCGCCACGTGGCGCATTCGGTAATACGATTCCTCGAAACCCAGCAGATTTCGCTCGGTTTCAAAATACGTTCCCTTCTTTCCCGTGACTCGTTCCCTCGGGATTCTGGGGCAGGTGGTCCTTCCTCGAGACGGGACGACTTCCTCGTGGTAACACGTGGTTGTCGTAAAGCTCGATGATCCGTCAGGGCTGGATAAACGGCAGGAGTCAAGGTTCTCGTCGCTTCCTTGTCGACAGCCGGTGGTTTCGTTCGTTTAATCATCCCGGATGAAGTTCCGAGCGTTCGTTATAAAACTTCTGGACGCCGTTTCTGGCAAACACGCGATGCCTCTTCGGGCTAACAAAGTCGATTACCGAACTTCTATTTGCATGAAATTGCTGTGAAATGCGAGGGGAATAAGGATATTCGTACTTTTTATTGTTAAAAGTACGTAAGAAACGATCTCCATCTGCATAACCCAATTTCTCCTTCGCGATATAATAACTTCCTTTCGTCGTTACGCTCTCGACGCGATTAGTTCATTCTCGGAATCAACGGAAATCTATTCCCTTCGAAAACACGAATTTAACAATTACGGGCAAGATAATAGAATCGCAACGAAGCGTTTGTCCGGCGATAAAAGGCGAGATGAAACGCGCGGGAGCCGTATCGAATCGAAAACGTTGCTTTATCGTCGTCCTGTTTGGCCGCGAATTGGCGCGCACACGATTCACCTGTCTGGCCCACGAATTAGCCCCTGTAACCTTTTGTAATCGGCGCTCGCGACGGCCTCGCAAACGCATGTATTACGTATTTTCCTGCCCTGGGGGACATTAATAAAATATGGCTCCATTGAATCGGTTATCCCGTTTCGCAGAAACACGCGGCGCGTATATCAATCCTATCCGATAAAGGATCGTCGCATAGTTTTGCCGGTTGCCAAACAAACGAACGAACGAACGGCCCTCGTGTTTGCCCGACTGGCCATTTTAAATGCCGCATCGATTTCACCCGCGAAACAACGAATTAACCCTTCGAGCTGATCGTTCCATTCCGCGCGATAATGCGAGGAATTTCCCTCCCTACGCTGCCGTTTTAAACGAATATCACGAATCGCTTATCTGCGCCAATGTTCGACGAGATGGCCGCTGATTTACGGACAGGCTCGTAATTCAAGATAGCGTTGAAGGCATCGCCAGGAAACGCTAATAGCCGTTAATTTCCTTGTCGAGTCCTGGAACACGTGGTCGGGAAAGGAAGTGACGAAAGTTCTTTTGGCTGCCACGTGCTGGGGCTGAGGAGCATGTGGTGAAAAGGTGACATGTGGCAGGAGTTTTCGAGCCTATTGTGTTTTTCCAGCTAGCGGTTGTTTTCGAAATCCAATATTTTTCGACTGTTTTCCAACCGTTCGACTGTATACGTTAGTGAACTGTTTCTGCAGAAAAATTAGCGCTTAATAAAAATTTGAAGAATGCGAAACGAGGACCGATTAAAAATGAATTCGTAGCGTTCGTCTTTCGACGAGAACGATTTCGCGAATGAATAAAACGAGGAAGCTTAAAGGAAACTAGCGAAATTTTGGAATAGTTGGCGTGCATCGCGTGGCTGCGTCAGGATTAGCGTGTTCGAAGCCAAACGATAACCGACGGAATTTACGTTCCGCTTAAGAGAAAACTAATAAACGTTAATTGAACGAAACAGAGACGATTGCCGGCGAAGTTTCCCGTTGCAGCTGGAAACTCGCCGTGTTTGCCGGTGTTCGCGTTTCCCTGCTGTTCGCGTTACCTAAAATCCACGCGCAATTAGCCGGCGCGTTCTATTAAAACAAAGCTCCGTTGGCTCTTATAAACGAATCAATTTCGTTTTTGCCCCGGGCGATCCCTTTTGTCCCCTATGATCAAGCGCGCGACAGGATAATTCGAAATCGAACGAGAAACCGTATTATTATTTTCGAAAATAGAACAACGCGATATCGGCCGGATCGTGTAGAGGTACAAGTATTGCGCATTTTTCGGTCGGAAGTTAAAATCGCTGCGCGTTTCCTTTGTCACGGTTGTTTTCAACGTTTGCAAACGAAATAGAAAATAAAAAAAAAAAGTAACATATTCGATGTGTATTTGTTGAAGCACCGAAACGGCATCGAAGGGAGGTGTCTGTTTACGCTAGTATTTATACCAAATGGATGGGTACACATCGCTCCAAGCTTTATCGTTTTTTATTCGATGGAAATATCGGGCTACCTTCGCGACGACATAATACACCGATCAAAACGATTTGTCAAAGAGTTCGTCGAAAAATATGCTGACCGTTTGAAAAACGGGTTTACTACTGGTACACGAAACTTCACAGTTTTGTTGATTCTAAAATTTAATTTGAAATTTTGTTGATTGAAAAATTCCATTGAAACAAAAAATTGAAAAATATCTCCGTTACGATACATTTCCCGATAAAAACTGTACATAATAAAGAGTTAAATTAAGAAATTTAATTAACGAAATATTTGCACCTCGCGTTGCTATAAATAAAATCTCACACTTGTACTAATTGTCCCTAATTCCCAAGCCGAAATAAAAAACGTGAAATGGTTTTCAGGTTACCAGAGGCAGCATGTGCGAGTCACATCAGAAGGCTCCTTCAGTCGAAATTTACGACTGTCCTGGCAAGAACCGGAAGCTTTCGAGGTATAACCAGCCCTTTTTCCTTTCCGAGTGGTGAGAAAGTCGCGATCGTTTACGGAGCTCGGCACGTAAATAGCCGAACGTTCTGTCGTAACCTTGCTCGTTTCGTTCCGCGATCCTAAATCACTTCGATCGAGCTACCGTGTCCATAGTAGTCGGTGTCGTGCCACTGAACGGTGATTACGAGCTGTTCGATTGTCGCGAACAAAGGTGCTTGTCGAGCACGAAGGCACACCGTAACCCCATGGTGTTCACCCCCCGCAGTCACGGCCATCTTCTCGGCTACAAGACTTCCTGCTGGACCTTCGGTTCGCCGTTCCTTCAAGGTAAGTGTGCGACTTTAAGTGATTTTAACGACCGACGCGTGTTTTCGATCCTTCACGGTGATCTTAAATACTTAATGTGAGAATCGAGTAAATCACGCGAGCGACGTTAGAGGTGGTAGTTCGAATCGTTCGGTAAAGAATAGAGATAATCTTGTGTCCCTCCGAAATGAAAATTGCTTCCGAAATTCCCGAACAATAAAGGAAAGAAGTTACGGGCCGATTGTACCACCCGCGGTCAAGGCGAAATTCTTCGCCCATTACTTTGTTACGCTTAAATCGTCCTCTTTCGAACGGAGCACGTTATCTGCTCTGCTTCCGACAATTCTTCCGGTCGACACAATAACCTTCCCTCTCGATTCTGAAACAGAACCGTATACTTTAAACTACGATCATGAAAAGTTCCGTTCCGCTTTCCAGCAAAGTGTTTCTGATCTTTTTCGGGAACGAAGAGCCGGAAGCTTGCTCGTTGCATAAGAATCGAGGTTGATTAAAGCGTTACTTTAACCGGTCTAGAAAATTTACGCTTCGCACGGAAGACGAGTAAATACCGCAACTCTCGTAATCCGGGACACCGTATCCTTCGAAAAACAGCTTTTAAGTATCCTAGGGGATGGTTTACGAGAACTGACCCTATAGGTCGTGAACGCGAAGAAATAAACGTTCGCGTAAATTACCGGAACGTTCCGAACGATGAGTTAAACGAGAATTTCGACTATAAAAAAGCGAAAAGGAAGAAGAATGGAACGGGTAAAGGAGGAAACGAGGTTCTTCCGCGTTGACCACATTTTCTAAAATTGTACCAAACTCTTTCCTCAAAAATTGTTACGAGTCGGTTGTTCTCAAAGGCTCGAAGACGCAAGTTATTAAACGTTAACGAGGACGTCAGAGACTGGTTAATGGCTATCGAATGGTAGACGCCATAAAATCGACGCTTACACCTGCGAAACGATGCACGAAAGGAGGGGTTCGTTTCTTTCGATGCCATTTAGAGAGGATGATTTTACGAGGACTCGTTTGTCCGGGGTTCGAAAATTCAACCGAGGGTAATTCGAGCCGGGTTCCACCCCCACGGACCGGGCCCTTTAGCTCCGGGCTGATCTCCAGTTTCGTGATTTACAACGGTTCCTGTGCTCGATCCATTAGCGCTGGACGATTGGTCGATCGCAATAAATACCGCCTTGGGAAGTGTGAAGTTGCATTTAAATTCGGCTCTGTTCGAACCTGGTTGCATTTAGGGTTAACCTTAAGTGGCTTTGACACCCTTGTTAGCCTTCTTCTTAACAACTATCATAAAAGAATGTATGGATAGCGTTCTCCAATTAAACAAGCTTTTTAAAGAAGTATATTAAACAAGCTTTTTAAAGAAGTATATTAAACAAGTTTTTTAAACAAGCATATTAAACAAGCTTTTTAAAGAAGTATATTAAACAAGCTTTATAAAGAAGTATATTAAACAAGCTTTTTAAAGAAGTATATTAAACAAGTTTTTTAAGCAAGCATATTAAACAAGCTTTTTAAAGAAGTATGTATATTAAACAAGTTTTTTAAACAAGCATATTAAACAAGCTTTATAAAGAAGTATATTAAACAAGCTTTTTAAAGAAGTATATTAAACAAGTTTTTTAAGCAAGTATATTAAACAAGTTTTCTAAACAAGTATATTGAACAAGTTTTTTAAACCAGTACCTATATTAAACAAGTTTCTCAAACAAGTATATTAAACAAGTTTTTTAGACAAGTATATTAAACAAGTCTTTTAAATAAGTATATTAAACAAGTTTTTTAAGCAAGTGTATTAAACAAGCTTTTTACACAAGTATATTAAACAAGTTTTTTAAGCAAGTGTATTAAACAAGCTTTTTACACAAGTATATTAAACAAGTTTTTTAAATAAGTATATTACACAAGTTTTTTAAATAAGTATATTACACAAGTTTTCTAAACCAGTATATTAAACAAGATTTTTAAACAAGCATATTACACAAGTTTTTTAAACCAGTACCTATATTAAACAAGTTTCTTAAACAAGTATATTAAACAAGTTTTTTAAACAAGTATATTAAACAATGTCCAAGATAAATGAAAGACGGTCGATTTGTATAAACTCTATAAAATAAAATCTCAGATAATAACGTAACGTAGCAGACTGTTATAGAGGCTCGTCAGTAAACATTTATCTAGGATACCTAAACTTCGTCAAGATCGTTAGGTCTTTAAACTCGCGATAGAAGCATTCCCGGCCCAAAGTATCCGCACCACAACGGTCAATATTCCCACTGGTGCCACCTCCGCAAACCTGCTATTCGAATTCGAGCACGAATTCGGCAAAGCTAGTATGCCTCTTATCTAACGGTGCACGATCTCGTGTTCGGCTGGCCGCGAGACATCCCCAAAGCTCATTAATCTCCAGGAGCGTGCTGGAGCGGGCCAGGAAGTCGGTCAAAACAACGCGTTACCGCGGTCTCGATCGGCAAACCAGGATCTTTGCCTACCACCACCGCCGACAAGCTAATTCGCTAATCCACGAGGGTTCGTCCTCGATCATCATTATGCGCGATTTGTCGGATAGCCCCGAAAGGAAGGGATCAGGCACGAGGCAATGATGATTAATACGATGGCACGCCGAGTTAATCCTCGGTCGAAATGGAATTGGGGCGGTTTTCAAAGATGTCCGCCTACTGGCAAGGCGGAAAAGTAAAAAGATTTTGATAATTTTCTATATCGGTACCTTGATTGGTTACATTAGTACGATTTATTCTGTAGAACTCAAGTATGTAAGGTATGAAACAAAACGTTCTTCAAATCAGACAAAAATACTGTAATATTCGTACATGAACTTTGAGTAAGTTTTATCGAGGAGCAATTTGCGGGTATATTTCTGGGTATGAAGGAGCCATTAGATCGACCGCAGCGCGTTAGCGAATTCATTAGACTACATCCAATTTAGGTTAGGGTTACAATCCCTGATTGCGAGTCGGGCGATGGACGCGTGGCCGATTTTCGAAGCGTACACGGCGGAGGCAATACCGTGACCGCATTAAAGCGCGGAACGGCAGGAGAGCAGCTTATTAGTAAAAAGCATGACAAACGGCTCGTGGTTTACCCCGGCTTAGCCTCGTGGACCAACCCCAGTAGGGTCGTAACCAGCATGCAACACGGTGCGAGGTGATATATAGCGATTTTTAGTCACGCCTTCATACAGATATAAATCCCTTCTCTCGGCTAACGTGTAACTCCCCAGATTCCCGTAAGCGCGAGGCTCGTTGCTGCGTTAGCAGTGAGAAGTTGCGCGGTGCAATTCGCTTCATCTGGTCGATTATCCTTTTTATTAGCCTCGATAATTTCGTAGCGATTTCTCAAAAATTTAGTAATCAAACGCGGAGTTTATAAACCATTTCCGCTCCTGGATAATCTGTAATACGTCGGAGAGAAAGAAGAATCGTCGAACCGCTTATCCAGAGCGAATCTATGAATGGACCGCGGTTGTTTCGAAGTAAATCTTCGAAATGGGCTACCTTGCAGCCGCGAACAAGACACGGGAAAGGGAAAAAATTGAACGCGATATAATTCTGATCGTTGGAACGTGGTCCCTTGTTCGTGTAACGTACACGACCGAATTTCATCCGAACGTACACGCTTAGCGGGTAAACAAACGGCACTTCATAAACCGGCGGACGCGATACGATCTAGCCATTATTTATTGACCTTTCGGATTTACCGTCATACATGGCGCACTCGTGAAATTAGTTTGCCTTGAATTATCTTTTGACGCAGCCGGCCGATCGCGAGCCGATAACGGCCCGTCGAAATTATTGCGCCATTGAAATCCATTTTTCGATAGCTACCGTGAAGCTCAGTCCTCGGAAAACCGCGCCAATCAGCGCGATCCGGCGCGAACATCTCGATACTTTTTGCATTTTAAGTTTCCGCAACGAGTAAATTGTAGTAAAAAAAATTCTCGAATATCACCCCATGTGTTTAACGAAGTCCCCGATTAAAATTAAGGTTTCGAATAATGGAAGCTAAAGAACACAAAGGTGTTCACAGGGTGGAACGAAGAAACGGTTTACGAAAAACCGGGAGTTCCGATCTAACAGAGGGTTACAGGGTGAGCCACGGGGTTAAATATTTGCCTAACTAGCCAACCGACTAGAACCATGTTCGAACGGGAAATTTAAATGTTTCTTTGGCGTTCCATCTCGCCCTGGCACCGGTGCAACCCTCCGAAATTCGTTCCGCTCCGTGTCCGCATTGCCGGACGTGAAATATAAGGCAATTTCATGAACCATTAAGAATGGAAGTTCATAAGTCGGCAGCACGTGTTTTCGGTGTTAACCCGTGTAGAAGGCGAAATGAGATTTTTCGAAGGGTGCCGCTCCAACCTCTCGCTCTCCTTCCAGGATCGGCATTGACGTATAACGGGTGTCCCGTGGGGGGTGGATGCAGGCGAGGAAATATTCGTCTTTCTCTTTGCCGAGCACCGCACTCGGGACTTATCTGCTTCGAAAAACCACTCACCCCGTAGTCCTTCGCGAGGGTGGAAGCGATTTTTTACGCAGTCTCGTCGAAGGTTAACCTTATGGATGGGGTTGGATTCTTGTAGAGTGTTCCCCTGTCTTTCGTCTCCTCCTTTGCTCCGCCCATCATTATAGAACAGGGCGTACAGGGTGTTTCATCCCTTAAGTCAACTTTGCATTCATACTCAAACCTTAAAATTAATTTTTAACACTATTCATTTTACACCAATACCGCAAATATTAAAGAACTTCTATTTAATTGTTTTAACCTTCGTATTCAGATTTTTATTCAATCTTTGTCCACAAATATTCATCTATAAATTTTACGTAAATGTTTTGCCTAATTCAAACTTTGGGAAGCGGCTTGAAACGTCCTGTAGCGATAGACATAGATAGGGGTGGATCACTGAAGGTGGAAGGTTCTTAAGACTCGGAGGGTCCTTTATAATTTTGCCCCTAATTTATTTTTCAACGACTCTAATAAAAAACAGAGGCACGCTATGTATCGTTGTCTGCGAGGGTGACGCAAAATGAAAAAGTTACGCGGGTCCTTGTTGGAACAACGGGGTGCGTTACGCGGATCGTTGCTCTTTGCCTTTCCGCGAAATTGCTATCGATCTGTAACCGAGCTCGATTGTTTGCGCCTTCAATCATGGTAATTACAAGCCCTCGGTTGTCCTTCGATAAGCTCGAGTCATTTTCCTGCACCCCTAATTTCGAAGAATTTTCTAAAATTTCTGTAAAAATCAAGTCACTTAATTAATTGAGTTTACGACATACATGGATCTTTGTATGAGTAGGTTTCAATTTTCTTCATCGTGACAGTTGCTTTTTTATTTTTGCATTCTCGGGTCGATGTTTAATTAGTCACGGACCGCGAGCAAACGATTCGTGGCCAAAGGTTTCGGCTCTTTCGCAATTATTCGCAATTACATTTAGCCGATCGATGAAGCAACGAGCGACGGCCAATTTTATTATTATTCCAACATCACCAGAGACTGGTCGAGAGGCAGGGGGTGAAATGAGCACGGCCAGTTCGAGTTTGTGTATAATGGAGAATTCCAATCGTTCGCGCTACGATACGAGCACGCGATAAAAATTAATTAACACGACGCTATCGGTGAACTTGCACCGATCGGTTACCCTTCTACTATCCTCTTCCCAGCCGCGAATATTTCACGAATAATAAAATAGTCCGGGCAGGATCGTTAACGGAAAACGTACGATAACACCTGCGGCCCTCGAGGAACATAGAAGTTACAAATGGCGAATAAAATAACAGAAATGTAAGGAAATTTTAGAAATTATTTATTTCTTCCCGGATCTGCTGTCAGTCGACTCGAGTATCACGACAGTTACAAATAATCAATACGTTTATTTTAAAATATAGACTGATCTCTGAGCTTTACCGAATAAATTAGACACAGCTGTCAACTTTTGTTAGAGACTGTACGTCGACAAAAAATGGGTCAGTGTGATATTAACTCATTGTGTGCAGACTGGCTAGAGCGAAATTAATTTGATCAAATAATTCAACGAAAGGGGAAAATTAAAATCATGGCTACTGTTAACATTACGTGAATAATATTATGCCTGGCGAGCGCACTGTAGTATATTGTGTCTCGTAACACACTGATTAAATAATTGCCAACTGCAGGCAAACGTTTTATTTGCAGTTTTACAATTATGAACATTATTTTAATGGGATACAATTTTGTAATATTCTGTTAGCGGATTTTGGAAGAGCGGTATTAAAGAAAAATGTAAAATTTTAACTTTATTAATGTATGGAGGAGCTTGTCGGCTAAAAAATGTGTACTTAAAAATTCTTCGCAGCTTAATTTGAATATTTGACTCGACCGATCGATTTCGAGAATCTCCAAGAAGCGTCAGAAAGTCGAATGCCTATTATTCCGTCAAATTTCTGTACGTGTCTTTTCCAACTACGCTGCTCACTTAACGACTTAAACAAACCGTCGAACCATTAATCACGCTTTCCCTTTATCGGAACTCAATTTCGCTTACGAACAAACGAGCTGATTGAAACTCCAAAGAACTTCACACAAAGCGTTCGAAAACTCGATAAATTAATACGCGCCATCAATTTCTCCGCAACAAAAAATGAAGCAAAGAAAGGAAAATAGAATATAGAATCCATTTTCCGTCCAATAAACGACCAACAAGCGATCGCCGAGATAGTCGATAGTTGGCTAGCTGGAAGCTTTCCAATGCGGGCTAGTAGGTTCGCGATACGAGGGGGGAGGGTGGAGCTGTAATAAACGTTTCCGCGGAAGCGTAAACGTCCGAGGCCGAAACAACGCTCTTGCTCCTGTTTCCGTTAATTTATTCTATTCTCGACGGTGGAGTATCCAGCTCGCCGTCGAAGAAAAAAACGAACGCGTGACGTGGACCAACGGGTGTATGAATGTCTTTAATAGTAGCAGCGTCGGTTGACGCAGCGAGTTTTGACAGACAGCTCCTCGGGGCACAATGGGGGTCGAAACGAAGCACAATGCGGCCAGGCACAATCGCTCGAAATTATACATGCGCGTACGAGTTCGCTTAGGTACGCGAAGCATTCAACGCGTTAACGGAATAGGAATACGAAATTCGAATACAATATACGCGCGGTATAACCTGCCAACCCCCTCTCAAAACTCGCCACCCTCTCGTTTCCTACCCTCTTCCTCTCGATGAATGCACCGAACCGCTCTAATGAAGATAGACACGGGCACCCCGTTGCCTGTCGCTCCTTTCCTCCTCGTTCCTCTTCTTTTCTTCGCTCGAGGATACCTGGCTCCCGTGACACTCGATTCGAGAGTTTCGGCGCTGTCGTTTAACTTCGTTTCGTCGGTTCAATGGAGGAACTGCGACGGAACGAGAGGGCGAAGCAGGTACACGGGGATCGTTACCGGTAAAACTCTTGACGACGGGGCTGCCGTTCTTATTATCATAGGCGGACTTGTTATTAGTGTTAGCGCGAAAGGGTAAATGATCGAACCGGTGTTTAACGAGAACACGCTGTAATTTGATATAGGGCCTTTCTTTCTTTTTGACTTCGAACCTGACTTTTGTCTAACTCGATGATGTACGGTCACAAACCTTTGCTTTTTTAGACACGGAACTTTTATGACCTTCCTTCTGTTCGTCGTTTATTCTGCTCGAAAATTTCATAAAATTTCTGTAAACTTTAACGTCTTCACTGCCAGGATAGATCTGATCAAACAGATAAAATAGCTGGAATTTTTGCAGCTAATGTATGCGTCAGATGCAAGTTTGCCATCTTTGAAGTTAATATTAAAAATCATGAAAGTTTGCCTTTCGAGAAAATCATTCGCAAAGACGCTTAGCATCTCCTTCCCTTAACACGGTACTTAAACATAAATTTAAAGCTTCCACTTATAAATCGCGATTTTTACTCCAGAATATGACGTAATCCAATTAGCTGGATAGAAGCGAACGCAAAATATCATACTAAAAAGCTTCTAACCAATCAAATTACGTTGCTGCCAGAGCTAAAAGAAAGGGGCTCGACGAAGGTCGGCAAAGAATATCGAACCCTCGTCGGCGGGAAAAAAAATTGGACGCTGGTGGAGGAAAAAGGGAGGACAAAAATCGTCCGATCGTCGACGCTTAAGTATGCACCGGCAGAAACATTCAGAAGCGCTTCTTCGACGTGGTCACGCGTGTTTACCTGAGTACGTCCGCAGGAAATGTATTCAGTGGCTTTCGATCGTGATGCCAGCTGGTTCATTTATCTTGCAGGGACACTCTTCCCTCCTTTATTTTTCACTCTGTATGACGATCTCCGACGCGCCCTTTATTCCCTCGAGGAACGCCGCTCTACTTCTCTATCGAAACGATCGAAAACGGTGCTTTTGTTTATCGAGTCTCTCGGTGGTTGCGTGAGAACCATTCACAAAATTTCACTTTCTTTTGAGAGACGATTAGAAATCTTAGCTGATGGCAATTACATTCGCTGTAGGGGTTTGCCAACTAAATTTAAATGGTACAGCATGATATTTGATCTAGGAGATAGTAACACAGTAATCGAGAGATCTAGGAATGTGTTTCGCTTTTGTAGATAATATCCGTCGTCTCGCTGATCAATAGCCGGATACAGTTTTCCAAATTACTATCTCGCTCCGGCGAATTTACCGACGAATCTTATAATTTATAGCAGTCGTTTCGATCAGCGGGGTCTTCGTCTCGTTCGTTTCCTTTTTCCGTGTTTCTCTTTCTTCATTTTCCCGTGATTCCTCTTCTCGCGCCTGCCCCATCCCCTAATTTTCTCCGCTCGCTTTTTCGCCTGTTTGTTAATTTTCTGCGCCAACGGGGAAAGAGTCGATCGGTCGGCCGATTCTTTCTCCTCTCTCCACGACGACATTCCGGCGGATGAGAATTTGATGAGGTAAACACGGTCGGCTGTTTTCTCCATCTTTTTTCAACGCTTTGCCTCCCCTTTTGGCGCGGCGCTCGTAAACGCGCACCCTAACGTAGATTTATGCGCGCCGATCGCAAATTAATGTTGACTCCGCCGCGACTACTCGTCTCCTTCCCGACGCTGCCTCTTCTTTCTTTTGCCGTGTCGCCCGTCGATCGCTCCCCGTCTACCGAAGCCCATCCAACTTCCCGTTTTTTCCCACCACATTCCGCTTTCGACGTTTTAATTTCTTCGCCCCGAGGAATTCGAGAGACCTCTTCTCGAGCGACACCCGTCTTCGTCGATGTTTCGCCGAGTTTTCTTCGCGTCTTCCTCTATCCCCGATCGCTTTTCACGATTGACGCTCAAAGCTTCTCGTTTCGTCGCCTTTTAAAACCGCCGATCTCTGTTCGAGCAATTCGAAATTCGTTTAAATCCATTAAAACTTGAAATAGCCGAAACCAAACACTGTTGCTAACACGCGAAAACGTTCCATCGCTTAATCGACGTTATGTTTGTTCGACGCGTGAAACGTTAATGACGAAGTTAATAAACCACGGTCCTGAAATCTTCTTAACGCTTCTAAAATTAATTAAACATCGCGCGAATTAGGAATGGCTAAAACGGTCTTTCGAATATCGTACAAAATCGCGTCGACCAGCGGGAGAGAGATTAATTAACGTTGTACGGCTGAATGTTTGATGGTTGCGGGTAACTGGTCGGTTTTTCGATCGACCGTTTGGTCACTCGACAATAATCGGGAAATCCTCTTAACGTCAGAAGGAGAAGACTAGGTGGCTAGGTACAGGGTCAATGTTTTGCTTGGCAGACCGTTCGATCTTCCCTAGGAGTTTGCTCGCTCGGACGGTCCGTGTTTAATTATTCCTCGTAAGAGGCTTACCATTAGACACGTCCTTCGGAATTGAAGCCGGCTTGGCGCCGCTCGAGTGCGCAATAATTTTCTCCTGCTATCTGCCGCGTCGCGGCACCCTAATGTAACGGGAAATGACGCTCGGGAAAATCGAATTGTTTCAGGAGCAGAATGCAGAAGTCTGCCCGCAAGATTTATATAGATTGGCGGAACAACGCGTGGAGAATACGCTACGGAAAGGAAAAATTTCGATATTTGCTACGCTCGACTTGCACCCCCGTCGAGAGAAGACACTCGGAAAACGATTGCAAGGGAAACACGGGAGAAAGAGGAGACGGTCCGATTGTGGTCGAGTAAATAAGCGCTTAGAACGCGGGGAGGAGTACATAAAAAATTGATGGGGAGCAATCAGGAAGCTGTGGCGCGTCATATTAAAAGATCTACGGTCGGTCGTTTGAAGCGACACGGATTGTAAAAGCAAAAGGGACGGCGTGTTCTTGGTATTTCGACGCCGGAAAATTGCGAATCACTTTTTCGTATAGAGGAAACGCTCGTTTTTGTCCCACACCCCTTTCGTTGCCGCGTCATATTTTTTCAAACGGCGAGGGTTAGTAATCTTCGAAATTAAATTTTCCAGCGTGCAACCGGCTTGGTTCGATGTTCCTGAGGGGATAAAGCAACTTGCCGGGGATCTAGTTCATTTTATGAGCTTATTCGCGGGAATAAGCAACGATTTATCCTTTCTCTTTTTTATCCTAATCGCGTATTCCCGTATAAATTTTACTCCCAGGGCAGATGTTACGGCGGAGTAGATAAAAAGCGTTCTTTAAATATCTCCGAGTTTTATTATCGAGTCAAATTATATCAAATTTTGACGGCAGGAAATTCCTTGCCAGCTTAAAATTTAAAAAAAATGACGAAGATCATAATTTCTTTCCAAGGCATTAATTACTTGGGTTCGATAGTCAGACGCGTTGTGACGTATTTTCAACGTCTAGAAGTTTATTTCAGTCACGTCCATGTACACGATCAAACGTACAGGGAGGCCGGTACAAAAACACCGAGCGGCTTCACCCCCGAGCGAATAGGGAAACCATCGTAGCCGCGAGAAAGTTTTCAGCCAGGGGGAAGGAACATCGGACGAAGGGAAAAAAGAAGGGAATGGGGTCTTCGGAAGTGCGAAAAATCCTGAGGCACGATCGCGTTCTTTCAGGCAGCGGCCACCCCTTAATCTGGAGAAGGTCGAATCGGGTTGGGCTGGCCTTCGAAGACCCGACTTTACGCGCGAAAGAAACTTTCGTAATATTCCGCTGCGTTTCTCTCGTTCGTCCGACGCAGCCGACATCACCCTTCGTTCGTACTTTTCTTACGATCGAAATTTTCATTTCTCAACTTTTCCTCGGTCCTAATTTTCCCTCTCGCCAAATGAACTTCCCGGGGAGAGGCGACAGTCGGTGCTCGAGACATCTGTGTCTCCTTTGCATTTTTTACGCTCGATAATTCTCATTGTGGACATTTTTAATTTCGATAGGGTTTCGGGAAACTTAAAAATTTCAGGAAAAAAGCGGGAGAATACACTGGCTCTGCTAGATGTTCTAGAGCCGGATAACTCGCTTCGATCCGTTAGACGAGCATACTGCTATTTCTGGCTGGTTTTCGATTGGTCGAGGTCCGAACGTATTTATTAGAAACAATTACGGGGGAGAAAGCAACAATGGTCCACTCTTTCTTATTACTTTCTTCGTCGACGTTAGTCACGTTGAAAAATCGCGGCGGAAATAATGACTGGCCGTAAAATTTCGTTCGAGCTCCGGGGAGAAAGTTTCCATTCGTTAGTCGGGGGTTAGCTGCGCGAAAAGATTTGTTCTTCGAGGAGATCGGTTGTAATATTTTCCCGGCAACGCGATTCGCTTCCCTGGAAAACATAGTGGCGATCGTACGTTAACGTTCGCTGGGTAAAACGGCTCTCTAATCGGAGTATCCACCCGCAAAAACTACCCCCACGATTGTCCGCTACGACACAGGTTCGGAAGAGGATCGACGATTTCTCACCCCCCAAAGAAAACAACCTTAACGCTATTTTCTCCTCTGACCAGCAACCTTTGTCCATCTTTACCCGTTCCCCTCGTCAACCGCATTTTCTCCGACTCCGTAGTGATTGGATTAAATCCTTTGAGCTTTATTGCCGGCCGTAATGACTTTTCGTTAGTTACATTTCGCATTTCGTCCGTTTTTCGTCAAAGGTTCGTCGCGCTATTGTGCGAGTTCGATATCCAATTTTTAACCGACGTATCGGCAATTTCGGAAACTGGTTCTTATAGTTTCGCCGCTATAAGTTTGTTGCGATAGTTGGTCCTCCATTGCCCGTCGTTAACGTAAATTTCGCAATGCGCACTTCGTGCCGCGTTTAATTTTACCGAACAATGGTTTCGAAACTCGTGTCATGTTCCAGTGGGCGAACTCGTGAAATTTCTGCCACTAATCGGTCAGTTGGTCCCGCCAAACCAACCAGAAAGTTAAATTTCGAAAATACGTTCGATCAACCGAACCGGACGTGTCGGTTCTCCGCAAACGATTAAAGAAGCGCGCTCGTTAACGATAAACGAAACGTCTATAATAACAGACATTCTCACGGTAATGAACTCGGAGTTTTAAACAACCGTTTAGAAAGCGCGTACATGTTCCGATCAAACGGTAATCTCTACATCCTGGCGTCTTATCTTGGTCAACGTGGCGACAGCATCGTCAAAAGACTCTTTTCGAGCGCGAAACCTCTGAAGAGCCTCACGAAGGACGGCGTAGTGTCACCTTTTGAATACGTGTACTGCGAGAACGAGACTTTAATCTAGGCGAGAGTGCCTTTCGTTTCGAAGGAATTCAAAGAATCCGGAAAAGCCTCGCGAAGGTTCGACCGGGTAAAAGCGTCCATCTACGGCAAGAGGCCGATAATCCTGGCCTGCACGATACGTAGCGGCGTAGATTAGCGAGCTATCGTCGAGATTTTTCCCTCTTTTCCTCCGTGTTCCTTTGTCCCAGCTTCGTGGCCGGTGTACTTCTCTTTTTTGCGAGGCCTTTCTTCATCGCGAACGGCTTTGTTCGAGCTTCTAAAACGATTATCCTGGCGCGAGCCAAAGCTCGGAGCCGAAGTCTGCTCCCGCACCCTTTGATATCGGTGCCTGGATGAAAGGATCGACGGCGACGTCTCCGATGAGTGACCAAAATAGAGGCGGGAAGGATCGAAAGGACCCCTCGTAAAATAACACCGGCGACCTAACGACCTTTCACCCTACCGTCTTTTTTTTCACTCGCACCTGCCCTCTCTCTCTGTATCGCCCTTTCGAGGAGCCGAGCGCAGAGTCAAAGGGCCATACCCAACTGGCTAATTCGATAATGCATCCGCCGAGTTCGTGTACGCGACGCAGAGGGATGGAGCGGGGTCAGCTTTGATTCGCCGGGTCTGAGATTACAGACAGGAAAATTGGATACCGAATTCCGAAAATTACCGAGCAGATCGACTGCTTACTCTCGAGCACCGTTTTAAAATGTATGGGTACAAACAGGAGATACTCGAAAGGGTATGGAGTAAGGACCTTGAAGAGAGACCGAGCGTGTTTTATACAAGGAACAGTTTTACTTTTCTCGAATTATTATTAAACGGTATTTGAAGTGCAGGATGAAGAGCACTCGAAGCGAGTACAGATTTGTCCCTCTGAAGAGGATCGAGGGTGGTTGTACCCCGGTCGATTTTGCGGTCCCCGACGGAACGTCGGATATTTTCATAGAGGAACACGAGGGCGTCTAAGTTGTAACGGAGGGTGGTTCGCAGCCTCTCGCGTCCCTCGAGAAGCACTCTCTTTCGCTCGTTCTCTTACATTTTCCATTATGTCCCGCAAGATTTCCCGTATCCTCGACGATCTCTTCGAAGGGTGGCCCGGCCCGTAGCTACGCGTGTAAATTGGCGGCTTTCGTCGCGACAACGTCGACGGGGGGTTGGCGTTGCCGCTCCACCCCATGACCGTCTGGTTAAATGGCGCGCCTACGAGCAGGGCGTTAAATTTTGTCGCGCGACACAAAGAACCAAAGGGTGAGAGCATGTATCGCTTAACGCGCGGCAACCACACCGAAACTCACCCCCTGCCACGCGGGCTTTTCTCTTTTCGCCGACTACGTTACGGAACCCTCCCGACGGTCTTTCATTTTCCGCGCGTCGTTCGAGCAACGAGGTTAATAATAATTATGATTTTAAGTAGGGGTTCAGGGAATTTGCCTGGCGCGAGTGGAACATCGGTGCGTCGAGGGGTTGCAGCTCGGTTCGCGCGTCTTTTCAAGTAATCGATGGAAATTCCTCGCACGATCCTCCTCTTCTATATGTAGAAATTCGTGAAAAATGGTGGCTATCGGCATACGGAATCGAATCCGAGACTCTTACTTCCCCGAAAGCTTCCCTTTTCGTTCTTTCGTTAGCACTACGATCGTTTATTAGCTTAATTAACGCACAAATTGATTAATCGTCGTGATTCAAAGTTTTACCGTAAAGAGATGAAGCAGTACGCTCACGGTTATTACCCCGCATAAACGCAGAATTATTGCCAATAAAGCGCGCGAAGTAAATAACCGACTTTGGAACGTAATCCATATTTATTCTAAAATGGTAATGTGTCGCATGATTTATGAGTAAACGCGAATACACGTTGGCGACCGAGCAACAACGACACACCGAAACAATTGATCTTTACGAAGAAAACGCAGCGTTGGCGCGAAACGGGAATTCAAGAACGAAAAAAGGCAGGAACGGCAGTCGGTAGCGACGGGCAATAAATGCAAAGTTTTGTTGTCGCAGCGTGTATAATTCCGCGCACAGCGGCCACGCTGCCGGAAGCATCGTTCGTGAAGCGATCGAGCGGAAAATCCGCGGCCGCGTCTGCTCCAGGCCGGATTTGCGAGTGACCGTAGCGGACGAATACGTAGCCCGCTAGTTAAACCCGATAGAAAGGGGTAGTCAAAGCTTTGAAACGAGAGATTTTGCGCGTTTATTTGTCGTATATCGAGGACGGTACGCGTAATGCACGAGCGCAGGAATCATCGATTTGCGCCGGATTCGTCGTTCTTCTCGTTCCTCTATAAATTTCACGATGCAATATTGCGGCCACGACGTGGCGACGGAACAAAAAAAAGGGAACGAGAAAGAACGAACAAATGGGGTCGTATTGTAACGAGCGCTGGAAACTGCAATTTACATGGTCCGACCGGTAAAATCGGTCAACGAGGACGCGGATCAAAGCGAACCGCATTTTTGATCGCTTCGTTGCGATAAAGAACGTCGGCCGGTGCCGGTAATGCGCGTTAATTAGCCGCCGATAATTACCTTCCAACGTATCGTCGTTTGGGGGCTCTCACTGCTGACAAGGGCACAAAGTACCAACCGTGTTTTACGTTTTTAGTGGTCGTACCGGAAGTCAAACTTTCCTTAATCTCGCATCCTTTATCTTTTTGACACCTAGTTTATAAACATCATAAATATAACTGTTAAATTATTAATAAATTTAGTTTGTGGCTTACAGTGCTAGAAATGTACGATGTTAGAAACAAAAGTAATTGAAAAATGCACTTCCTTCTTGTTGTTCATGTAATGTAAACGTTCGCGATGTATATGATAAAGTAATCCCTGAATTATTAATTAATCTTAAAGTTAAAATGTGTATTGTTTATGTTCAATATTAAATATTAATTTGTATTTAAAAGTGTGTTATTTTGTTTTTCTCCGATCTTGATTATTTAACAATAACATAATGTATAATTAACATAAACATAATGTGTATTAACTCTCAATACCAGCTACATTTGTTTAAGACATTCAGTCCACACGATGAACCGTTCGAATAAAGTTGGAATGCTGAAAAAATAAATTGGGGATGTACAGTGATAAAGGGGGCGCGATTTCTCGAGCAACCCTGAATTTTCCTCGCGATAATTAATGTGGAACGAAGCTTGGGCCCGCCACGAAGGGAAATAAGTGATCGCGATCAATTACGATGCACGCTAACGGCGTAACCGATTTGAGGTTTCATTAACTCGAGCAAATTCAGCGAGCGTATTAAGCGCGCCTATATGCGAGCGCCGAGTGCTCGCTCGCCGCAGTTTCTGCCGGTTCTCCATTATTCGACGGTGCTTCCAGCGGTAATTCGAGTCTGGAGAGAACGTTCCGATGCAATTATAAACGCACCGGTCCAGATCGAATTCGAACATATCCCTCCTAAGCCTAAGCTGCCAAACGAGCCACGAAATTTCGTGATTTTTCCGAAGGACTTCGAACGATCTCTCGACTTCTGCATTCGCAATTGTCCGCTCCGATTTTTTGCAAGGTTTTTTCAATTATAATATTTTGGAACTCTGAAAGTTTGCGGATTTGGAATATGAAATATAGAGAGTTTGGGACTTGGAAATATTCGATTTTCCCGAGTTTAGATCTTTGGAATGCGTCGCGAGCGAATGAGCCGCGAACAATAGTCATTTCCGGAAGTTTGGAAAGCTCTATGGTTTTCTCTGACGTTGGAACCTTCTGTACCTGATACGACTGCGTCAGCGTGGATCGAAAACTCGCGGCAACGCGTTAACTTGCTGACAAGGTGAACTAACCGAGGCATATGCTCCAGTTTCGAAACGAAACTTTGTGGACAGAAAATCGAAAACGTTTGTAATTGTTTGCGTACATGTAAGGCGTTAATTAGGACTCGAGGTAGGTGATTATAATTGATGCTAAAATTAGTAGCAGAGATTTGATGATTCGCGAGATAAACTGTACGTTACGGAGGAATTTCTTTGTTAATTTACCCTACAATTTATTTGTCCGTCGTCAAAATTTGGTGATACTAAAAATTAATTCTTTCGGTTCTTGGATAACCTTTGATAATTTTGACTCGACGCGAGAGTGGACGAAGACATTTCGCGTTATCGACACCATAATCCAGCGTTTTCAAAGGCTAAGGGCATATCCAGCGTTCAGGGCCGTTATCAGCGTCGTTATCGTAACTACGGCAACTCCTATAAGACGCTGTTTATCGTTCAACTTCTACATCGCGCGAGTGCACCATCTTCCGGCGAAGTTTCGCGGAAACTTTCGAGCGTACCAGTTGCGCCGATACGATCGGAAGGATCGATCAGAGCGTTTTGAAAACTGTCTGAACGAGCGAAAATACGCGTGGCGGAAAACGAAATCAATCACCGGCACCCCCCGTTGGGATCCGCGCAAATTTCCGTGAAAATTCCTGCGACTCCCCGCAGACCGGTTCACGGTCGAACGAGACCGATGAATCCTGGTTAAATCCGACGTCGGGCCACGGTTGCTAATCGCCGTCGATTTCGCGGTTGTTAACTCGAGGGACACGATCTCTCCGAAATAAGAAATGGAGGAAAGAAACGAAGCCGAACCGCGAGCAAGGAGACCGTAATGAAGGGTATCGCGAGAGGTGCTTCGAATTACGAAAGAAATCGCTACCGGTGTATCGGCTCCCTGTTCATTCACCATCCTTCCCTATTCTTTTTTCTGGTTACACAGAGCGGAGTTCGTTTCGCTTTTTCCTTCGATCTTTCAACCATCCGCGGCATCGTCTGCTCGTTTTGTTCACCGCATCCTTGAACAGAGCCTCGGACACCCTCGGAATCTTGCGAGGGGAGCTTCGCTCGAGGAATTAATTTCCTTTGTGAGCTTTCAAAGAGCGCTTAGCGTTGCCTTCCAGACGAGAAGAGGTTGAAAAAGAGAGTCGCCAAGGGAGAGAGAAAGGTTCACGAATAACTGAAGAAATACGATTAAGATTGTTGACGGTATCGAACGCGATTACTGTCGATATTTTATATCGGTGATAGAACGATCGACGATATAAAACGTCGCCGAAAGTAAAGAGGATCTACTGTATATCTTTATGGTAACGACCAAACGTTAAATGAAACGTAGCAAATGCAATTGAATAATTTTGAAAAGCGAAGCAAAAGATTCGAATGTCATTAACAACGTGCGCGACGCGGAAAATTGAAAGCTAGAGGAAAAAATAGAAACACGACTTAATAGAATGGGGAATTTTTCAACAGAGGAAAAGAGTTACATCGACGACCGGATAAAAACACAAGGTAGCTTTTTTCGTCGGACAAACGAACTCATCCGGTATCGAGTTTTTCCACGGGTTGTCCGCGTGTTTTTCCGCGTGCTCGAACATACGGTTGGCCGATAAATGGCGGGCTAACGATTATTTCAAAGGCAGCACAACGTTTTCGAGCTGAACGAGGGAAGCATTGTCGCTCGTGCATTTTGAACGGCGTATTAACGTTATACATAAAACGCCCGACCCACCCTCTACTCCGCTTCTTCCTTTCGCAATTTTTCTACCCTGTCCTCTTGACGCTGCTGCTAATTAGAGTTCCTTTTAAGCGGCTTTCACAGCTTCTCTCGTCCATTGTTTTTACTATCCTTAAAGGATGTAACTTCTCAGGAACAAAGTTTCCCCGGTTTTACCGGATTCACTTCCTTCTTCCTCATTTTTTCCTCGTCGCTCGTTTTTAATAGCGACAGCGTGCGCGCAGCGGCGCTACAGAAAGGGAGTTATAATCTAGTTTGTTTACTTTGTTGCTGGAATTTGTTCTATCATTTTGTCCCCATTTTTTTTACAAAGAAATACCACGCGACAGTAACATTAATTCTTCGAGTGTAAATAATGTCGAAAGTCATTAACAAGGAAGTTGCGTCTGTAAAGAACAAAAGTTTCCAACTTTTCGGGAACACGTACATGTTGTTCTGAAGCCGGTATTCAAGATTGTTTGTCGGTGCAAGAAAATTCTCTGCAACTTAACAAGTTTAAAAAACTTAACAAGACAGTGACCGATAATCGGAAAGAAAAACTGCCTCGTCACTCGAGCAAGAGTTAATCCATAGATTAAATGTTAATCGATTAAAAAGGGCTCGCATAAATAGCTGCTCTATTATTAAAATTACGATAGCAGACAATGGACAGTTATTTCCGTTAGAAATAGCGGGTAGCAACCTAAGCGTCGATAACTTCATATCCGAAAGCAATATCGATAAATAATTACGGTAGCTTGGAAAGCGACGAAATTTGTGTAACAAAGCAATTTACGCCGTCAATATAGTAATTGCTTGTAATTCGTTTCATCCTCCAACCACGAATCTACTCGTATTCGTTATCGATAAACGAGAAATTTAATTAATAGTCATTGGGGATCAATTTTTCCGTGTTTTTGTACAGTAAAACAAAAAAAAAAATGGTAAAATCGAAACGAAAGTCAATCAATGCAGAATTCCACGGATATTTTTCCTCTTTTTTTTTGTTTATCGATCACCAGCATGACAATAATTTCGAGAGCCGGATAACGCACTCTCGATACCAGCTTTACCGGTTAAAAGCCTGCCGGTCTCGTCTATGCTGAATTATTTCGGTCGTTCAACGAACGGTTAGAATATTTGGCCCGCGTAGAGGAACTCTGCAATATTCCAAACCCCCTTCTCCATCGACGAATTTCGACCGTGTTTGCGCTCGCGCGAGTTGCACCCCCTTCAGACTTCGAATACCGATCGCATCCTACTATTTCGATAGTATCCGAGCTGAACGATGATTGCACCGTGGTCGATAAACGTGCTTCACGAGGATACGTACCGAAAGATACACGGTGCATTGTGAATTTTCTATCGTCGACGATGCACTCCTTTAAATATTCTTCCTTACTTCGTTCCGAATTTTTCACTTAACGGTTGTAAAATTTGAAAATTCCCAAGTCGACCGTATGCAGAGCGAATATCGGCGATCGAAGGATAATTCTGGTAGACTATAGGCTCGCATGGTCGACGGCGAAGCAGCGTGGCACCCACGTATAGGCAGATGGAGTCAGGACAGCGTGAGATGCGCGTTATTCTCACCTGGCTACTCCCATAGACCGTTTCCAACGAGGACAAGAAGGGATGGGTTCACCAAAAATCCCGTGAACGTCTCCGTTTGCCCTTCACCCTTTCGTCGCCCTACCTCTTCCAGCGTTAAACCGCGTTCTCTGTCATCGAGGATCGCGGACGCTTCTTCGGGAAACCACAACCACGATATTACGTAATTGGATTCTCTTCCCTTTAAAGGGCCGAGCGGTTCCATTGACACTGCCGATTCGAGGATAATTCGAAAAGGGGTTCGAGTAGTTCCGCAGATGTTGGGCCGCGACTTCGAGAAGCTTCCACGAGGAGGACACAAAGGGCCAAAGAGGATGGTACTCGTCGGAGAGTCGTCGAAGAAGGGCCGTACCCTGCCGCAGATTAAACGGGGCTTAATTCGCGGATTAATAATAAGGACGGGCAGACACACTCGACCCTCTGTGATTCGATTTGTCGATTCGAGAAATTGCTTGTACCGTCTTTGCTCTCTCGATCGATCCGGGACGGCTCGCGAAACAACCCTCTCGATGCCACTTTTAACCGAGTGCTCCGAGATAAACCGTGGAAGGGACTTTTAGGGCTCGATGCTATTTAAGCGCTCGAGAGATGACAGAAGCACTTAGCTCCGGATGAATTGCGCAACCAACAGTTTTATTAGACCTCGGGAAAACTTTCGACTTTCATAACGCGATTCCCGCGCGAAGATACTTTGCTCAGAAATGTTTCCACGAACGGTCGGACAATCGACAAAAGAAATGGCAAAATTCACGATGATCCTGAAAGCCTTGTCGTCGCGTCCGACAAAGAGACGCGTCTCGATAAAACCATCATCGTAGCGGTCTTTTTCACGAACCGGCTCCATTATACCGGTAACCGCTTTTATGAAATGTCGCGAGCGACGAAAAAGGGGCCGGCGGTCGAATTCTTCGCGTTCGTACCCGATATACAGTTCGTTCTCGATCGACGTTGCTCGATTATGTCGTTCGGAAGAGCCCCGCCCAGGCTCCTAGACGAAAGCTACGGAGCCGAGGCAAATTTAAGAGAGAACGAGCCGAGATGATAGGGAAGGATGGTCGTTCGAGCGGAAGCTTATAATTGTACGGTGGTCGTGCTTTATAGACAGAACTGGATCCGAGTCCTGTGACGTGCAACGAGGCTGCGGGACGCTATTATTCTGCGAACCAGGTGTTCCCGTCGCCTTCGAGGAGCTCTTTCGACAGGCTACTAGTTTGTATACGTTGCACTATTGACCGCGTCCTTGTCGAGATAAAAAGAATTAACTTTCTTTGGACCGGTCACAAAGGCGTTCTGTCTTTTGTGCGGTTGCACCGAATCTGCTAAGTCTAATGTCTCGGAAAAATTCTTCTCCGGAACCTGTTTGTCTCTAACAACTTTCGAGGTAACGCCTCTGTTTAGTCTCCAAGCTTTTGAAAAATTTGGAAATTTCTAAATTTTTATCTCTGAGATAAAGTTACGATCGACGATCGGAAACAAGCGGACCTTCGCGCGCAACGTTTATCAAAGGAATTCTCGTCCGCAAAAGATTCTTAGATCGCCGAAGCGTGGCTGGGACTCCCGTTGAAACGTCGCAAAATCTCCATGCACCATAGGTTCCAGGTAAATCACGGTCCAGGGCAATTTTCCAAATTCGGTCAGCGGTGTTTCGACGAGGTACGTGAAGCGTGGCGCCAGTCATTGTATCGATACCGAGCTCTACTACCGGCTTGGAGTTCAACGAAGCCGAAACCACGTGTTTTCATGCTGGTGCTCGATCGTGGCCATCGTGTACGTGTTTGCGTGTGGATCACAGCAGGACAGCCGTGTCCTGGTCGCTTTGATGCTGCCTTTCGCTCGGCCAGCGAACCGTGAACCCGACGTAGCCGGAAGCTGATGCGGTCGCAGAGTCGTCTGGCAAATTGCAACATCATCCGCCTCCGTCGAGCTTCCTCTCGCCGTTCTATCCTCTGATGCGTGTCACGAAAAAGAAATCGCCGCGGGGCTAAATGAAAAGGAAGAGAATGGCTCTCTCGACGCCCCGAGAATGCCAAGGGGAGCGTGAATTATTGGCTGCCCATTCGAGGATGCGTTTGCTAGCTGCATTACCAGCGACGCGATAAATAAAGAGGACGATCGTCGGGCGAATCTCCCAGAGACGCTGCGAGAAGTAGATCAAAGATTTTCTATTATTATACTCTGCCTGCGTGGAAACTGGGGAGGTTTTCTTCCTTCTTTTGTCGTGATCATGGAGGATTAGTGGACGATGTTTAACCCTTTTCGCTTACTGGATGTTTCAGTGAGTAGAAACTTGCCGAAAGAGGTGTAGACGTTGAACCTTTGCTTCAGAAGTAGACTTCAATATATTAATACCTTTGAAACTTGTGTTTATCGGATGCGACAGGAAATTCTGTCCACTGACCGTGAAACTTATGCGTTGTCGTTCTTTCAATAACGTTGAAGATGTTCCGCCAATTTACTGGCTGAGTCATGCGGAGCGAAACACGGCCATCTTCGTACCTGCAGTCCCCCGTGCCGGGGATAAGAGATCGCCGATTTTGACGAATCATTAATGACACGAAGCGTTAGGTCGTTAGAAGAGTTATCCTAGCGTGATCAAATCGGTGAATACAAAAACAGACAATGGACCCGAAGATCCTAGTCGGCGGGGCAGCAAAGAAGCAAAGGACACCTGGATGTCTAATTGCCAGTGTCCCCCTGGGAGCCATGGGGAGCCATGTCTTTACTCGTTAACCCTCTATGCGATTTCGCAGTGACGCATCAATTTCCTCCCTTATGTTCACGTTTCGCTTAGATAATGTTAATAAATCTTCGGACAATTTGAATTTATTATTCCAAGGTGTTCTCCCTATATGCCCGTGCTGTAATTAAGGGAAAGTTCGAGATAGAAATTAGTTGTACGAAGCAATACTCGTAGAACAATGACGGGGACGTATCAGGTTCATGGATGCATCGTCGCATCCTGAAGGGCCAATCAATTTTTTCTCCTGTCTCCTGCTCGCTTTTTCTCTTTCCTTCCTTTTTGCAAAATCCCTTCGGCACGTCGCGGTGACACGAGGGTCGAACACAGAGAAACCATTCATCCATCGAAATGACCCCAGAGGCGCCAATCAAACGCGTCGCCTCACCCTGAATATCCGATAGAGATATAGAGATACTGCAACCGGTACGTCAATATTAATAGGAGGATGTACCGTTCTCTCGATTCATCATCGATCCTAGTTTCATTCGCTACCTCGACTTCTATTTTCCACAATTCTTCTCGCCACCCCTGTCTTTTCGTCTTTGAAATGCCTTTGTTTGTTCGTTAATACGTTTCCCGTCGTCGCTGATCGACGCTACCGATTGCATTCAACATCGAACTCGATTAGAGTCTCGAATAGAAATGGCGAATCTGTTTGATTAAGAAATTAATTTTAAGATGTAAAATAAACGTACATATTCGTGATATAAATAGAGCAATCAGTAAAGATTCATAGACCATTTATCGTCGTTTCCGTATTTGCCTCGATATAGAAAATTCAATAAGTTATACGTATATGAACCTTGCAAATTTCCTTTGTTATCTTGATCGAGCCGTATGCTCCATTTAATTTCCATATTTTTATCGAGAAGAATTCTTTGGACAAGAATAAACGCTGGCACAAGGCGAAAGTAAATAACGATAATTTCGATTCTTTATTCGGCGAATGTTTGCATATCCCGGTAACAAAGTTATTTCTAGCTAGAACGTGCCGGAAATCGGTTTATCCTCGACATCGAACGAGCTTCATGAAGAATTGAGCACCGTTTAAACATTCAATCGCGTTCCACTTGCTTGTCGCTTTGGTCTTGAGACTGATATCGTGTTCTCCGGAACGTCTCCTTCCAGAGAAACTGATTACACGCGATCGTTAATGTATCATCGAGCATCGATGTCGTATTAATTCACCCTCTGTGCGATCGATCCCTTTTGACGCGGGAGTTCGGTGAACAGACATCGATGCATAAAACAAAGGGAATTCTCGTTTCTGTAATTCAGACACGACAGAACGTTAATATGTATTCCACGGGATTTTCATCCCTTTGGAATATTAAAATCGCGCCCTACCCGGAAATAACAGAGGATAAATGGCCGCGTTCATGGAATTGAAAATGCAGATAACAGGGGCTGATTAAGGGCTTTCGAACAAACAATGGACGTAATTCGATTCACTTTCATGCGGATACGCGATACATAAGATCTTTGTTTTTCGATACTTTTCCAAATATCGGACCCTGTTGACACGTCGATGCTTTTCGCTTCACCGTTTAATTACAGTTATCAACGAGTTCTGTTGCGAGTTTTAACCCGTTCCTTTTTCGGTTCAATTTCATCAAGCTCCTAGAGTTTCGCGTTAAATATTCGTCACGAGGTCGGTAGCTAGTTGTATTTAACCCGGGTCTAACTACCGAAATAGCTCGAACCTATATTCTCTAACAATCTGGATTTGCCCGTACACTGCTTATCGATTCCCCGAAGAAACCTGCCGCTTCCGCGAAATCTACCCATCGAAGTCGTTCCGTAAGTAGAAGAATACACCATCCGGTGCACGCAGCAGGAAAATGGGAAACGATCACGAAAGAATAGCGCGATATAGGAGGGTAAAATTGGCCGTTAGCCGCGTTCCTAGCCTAAGCTCGTACTCGTATCTGTGTATCATCTCGACCGGGCTAAAAGCATCGCGAAAAATAGCGTCGCAATTAGCTAATAAATAGCCGACAGTGATGAGGATGCTGGTGGAAATAGCGGGAACGTTCGCCGGCCGAAACACGATGGCGTCGATGTCGGTCCGTGTGCGAGCGGGCGGTTATATCGCCGTCCTGTTTGCCGACGCTTGTATATATGCATTGTGTATATGTATATACATGTATGTACTATATATAAGGACGATAACGTTAAATAACTCGTTACGAGCTCGCTAGCTGGCTTCCACGATAATGCGCGACTGGGATCAGCGGATGGGCTCGGGAAATCGCTTTCTATGGCTCGTTCTAGCCAACCCGCGGCCGGTTACGTGCCTGTCTGCGTCGCGACGCCCCATAACTGTACATAATAGCGGCAGGGAACACGCGAGCTTCAATTAATATGGGTATCGACGTTTCGCCAGAGTCGCGGTGACATTTCACCTCGGCCTCGATCTCGATTCGACCTCTCTCTCTCGTCTTTCTCGTACGTCTGTGTACTCGCGAACGCGACACGCTTCCCCAGGGAAAATCACTCAAAGTCCCCGGGAAAATTTTCAATTCGGGTCTTTTGATTAGAAACTGTAGAGATTTGAACAATCGGGGATTTGGAGAATGTGGGTTAAGTCGTAAAAGAGTTCTCGAAATTTAGCATCCAGGAAAATGCTTTTTCGATCATGGATTTTTATGGATATTCGAACTGGAGTTCCGTCAACAGCTTCGACCGTGACTTAGCTAGTTTGGAGAGGAAATTTCGCTAGTGGCTCTTGTTACCATTCGGCTGACACGTAGCTACCGTTCGATGTCAATTTTTCACACTGTACCGACCGTAGAACAAGAGCGCTCCCCGAAGCGAGACAATATCCCTCACCGGGGTCTCTTCGGTTGATTCGATCCGACAACGCTTTCTGCCCATTGACCATGCAATAGCCACTGGACGCGCGACCGGAATATCGTATTATGCCGTGGCTAGTGCTTCCATTATACTTGTCATGACACAAGCGATACTCGACGACCGTCTAAACAGACCGGAATATCGAAATATTTTGCAAAGGTTTTCTCCAAACCACCTTTCATATCTCGTTGCAACTACCTTCATAGCCGGTGATCAGCAAAAATCCCAGAAAATACATTCAAACTTTCGAAATTCGCTATTGCTGAATATCTTTCCGAAAACCACTTGGTATTTGATAAAGATCGTAGAAGCTGCGAGAACTAATCTCACCCCAGACAAAACGCCTACGCCAATGACCTTTACCAGCACTACTCGCACCTTCTGCGATGCCTCCTACCGCTACAGAAAGTTACGAGTAGTAACCTCGAGCTCCTAAACAAGTCCGAGATCGGATCTGCTCAGTGAGCGTTTTCATGCTCATGCCATACAGGAACTCGGGTTATCAGCGAATCGAGACGTCACCAGAGGTCTTCTCTAACGAACGCCGGAAATCTGAGACTAAGGGTTGCTGTCTGCGCCAGAAAATCAGAAAGAGGTGATCAGAGCGTCGTGAGCCGAATAGGAAATTCATGGAAAGACAGAGGCTCGGATCATTGGTTGGCAAAGAAGGTACAAGCATAGTTGTACGAGCATAGTTCGTAGCACGTACCGATGTACTCGTTATTACCGACCGATCGCCACCGCAAACACGGAAACCTAACGGAGAACGGAAATTGGTCGGGTGGGCCGGAAACGACGTTTTCGCGACGCGTTCGACGAGAATTCTCGAGTAGCCTTTCGGGGCGTCGCGAAACCTAACACTGTAGAAAGATGAAAAGTTCTGCGTCTACGTGTCTGTCACGGTGTCCACCCTTCTGCTACGGTTCTGCAATTTTTGACAAGTAAGAAAGGTACACTTGTTGCGAAGTCTTATGCAATTTTGGAAACTTTCTACGTTGTAAAAACAGGAAGTCTACCTTCTAACCTCTACCTCTCACAACGGTCCAAATTCCTGTCTTCAAAGGCTGACAAATTTCAGAAGGGGTCAAGTTCCCAGACGATTACCAGAAAGGTTACGACGCGTTTCATGAAATTTTCTGAATACCGTGGAACCCATGAAACTTACCATTGGCAAGTGCGACGCACCTGTTCGCGGCACCTCAGAAGTCTGTTGGCCCAGTTTAAGCGTCAATTCTCGGCTACGAGAATCATCCCCTCCGGTCGGCTCGATTGTGCGACGTTTGTCGGTTGGATGACTCGGAGACTCCGTTAACCACAAAAGCGAGCCGCCGGTCGTTCCTGTCCTCTGATGTCTCCGCGAAGTCGTTCATCGCCTTTCTGTTCCGACGTTATTCTCGCGTGAAAACCCCTGCGGCGCGACCCCTGCCGCGTCCCCTGAACACCGACGCCCATCACTCCAATTTCTCCATGTTTTTTCTATTTCGCTCCATGGAAACGGACTCTGAACGATATTCTTCTCATTTCTGAAAATTTGCTAAAAGAGAAATTTGGAGAATTAAAGGTTCATGAAATTCAAATCCGATTCGCGGAGGAAAATATTTGATTTTAGACGTCTTTAGAAAAATTCAAATCAAGTACAAATTTGTACAGGAACGTGTCGAAAGCGTGTCACCACTGTGGGAATACATGTCCTGACGAAAAGCGAACGTTTACGTGGCATTGCGTCCGACATTCATCCCCCATTCTCGATCCGTGTGTCCCGTTCACGTGATCCTTTCTTCTGTGTTCGCAGAACCATTTACGAGCGACAGGAGTCGGTCGAATTCCTTTGAAGTCAGCCAAAGCGGGGCGGAGAAGCTTCGGGTGTACCTGAACGATTCTCAGGTCCTCGTTCGTTGTTTACGCGCGCGTTTCGATAAAGTCAATATTCCTTGGCGAGTTTTGCTTCGTTCCGACATCCCCCGTCGATGGCTCGCGTCCCAACGGCGTTTTAATTGCCTTCTATTGTTATTTGCCGCGTACATTTACGGCGAGAGAGCACGACTTGATCGTTGGCGCGCAGCGAACGAATGCGCCGGGCAAATAACACGTTATTTGCCCGGGGAAAATACGCGCTGGAAATATAATCGGAAGCCGAACTGAGTCACGATAATGGACGGCATATAATTACAATTTGTTTGTCGATCGGTCTGTAATACGTTTGTTTGTTAATCTCTTTTAATTGCACCGACTATTGCTTTTTAATCGATCCTTCCACCGAATTTCCGGACTACATGGATCATTGAAACCGGTGGCAGGTCACGTTACGAGATGTAACTGGTTCTCGATAAGGTTTTTTTACCTTTGTGCACCAGGGTTTAATCTCCTCCTTTACGCACACATTCGAATATGCGAAATGGTTACAATGCTTGGGCAACTTCGCTTAGCAGTTACCCGGTTAAATTTTGTTAACGATAAAATAATCGAAACCACCAGAATGAACTTTAAATTTGGCATTTAAATTTTGTCGAGATATGTCAATTATTCATTTATTTTAGCAATTTATCTTGAACGTTAAACGAGCCTGTCATTCAACGTTGAATGTTCTATTATTAATACGTTGTCAGCGACCCATATTAAAAGTTTAATTTTTAATATCTCTCTACTGCGTGTTACAACGTACTAAATATACCTAACTGTTTTTATCGCAAGCAATAAATTAATGACTCGGTAGATTAAATTATTTCACTCTGTGACATAGATTGACGCTCTCGTAATCGACCTCAGATTTCCAAAATATCTTTTGTCATAAATAAGAGAACGATTACGCTTGATAGGTCAAGATCTCCATAAGAGATCGCTTTGTAAGAATTTTCATTTCCGGTCAATCTAACGATCAGCGACGGAAGATGTTCCGCGAAGCGTCTCGCTCGTTCCACGCGTTTTCACTGGCGCATTCGTATCCATTTGGCCGCGTTCAGCTGCATTCCTCTTCCAAGCATAGGCTGGAAACGTTAGTTCCGAGGAAGTTCCATGAATCGACGAACCAGGCATTCCTCGACGGCTACGCGGCTCACGGAGTTCCGTTCTATCCTGGCTTCTATCGGATAAACCCAGGATGGAAATAGGAGGTGGGTTGAACGCGGTGAGGGAATTCCTTCGACCATAGAAATTTTGCATTCCCCGGAGCCAGACTGGGCAATATTCAGTTCCGCGGTTCGCTCTCGGGTCACACTTCCAAATCAATTGCGCTCGATCTAGAACCGTTGCTATCCGTTTATGGAAATGTAACGAGTTAAACAACCGAGTCCTTCCAGTCGACGTTCAACGGAAATTAAAAACTCTGCGGTTGAATCTTCTTTTTAGAGAATAGGTAGAACTTTGTTGGATCAGTACATCATATATAATAACAGCTGGCTACTTTGTTGTCAGTCGATCAACGCATGACTATAATAACAGCAAACGAAACTATAAGTATTAATTTTAAATAAATTAGTTTTAAAGTATGACTATATGAACCGCGATTATCTAACCGTTATTTAAATAATAATGCCACAACCTGATCTAAAAATAACTACCGAATGTGTATCCAAAAATATAAAAGACCATGATGGGAAAGCTAGGAAGCAAGGAAGATGGGAAACAGATGGAAATATTATTCGTAGGCGGTTAAAAGTCCATTATTGATTTATTCCAGGGGTGTTTTACCGGTTTAATGGGATTATTGATGGCGTGGCATCCGCGCTGGAAGTCGACGGGGCTCGGATTCCATCAGCTGGACGGGATCCGATCTTTTTATTTCCAGCATCGTGGCCACGAAGGAAACGGAACACAGGATAGATCCAGAGGAAAGTAAAACACTGCGTCAATATTATTTTATCCCTCTTTGGCTTCCTTCAGCCGGTGTCTGCCGAGGGAGGGGAAGCAGAAAAGGGATTGTTTTCATAATCAGAGACTAAGAGAGGGATTTCTTGTCGACGAAGAATCTTCTTACGGTGATCTTCACCTGAGCTTTCCAGAAAGGGAATTCGTTTGAAAAAATTCCTGCTGGATTTTTTATCTAACACAAATGACCTGAATTCGTGTCGCGGAAGTTTATAAAAAAAATGATAAACTATTTTAACGGGGCATCTATAGTTTGCTTTTGAAAAAGGAACGATCAATGGAACGCGCAACAAAACTATTTATTCGAGTTTCGATAAGTCTACTAACCATAAAGCTTCATTTTTAAATCCTTTCATAGCCATGAATCTATATAGAATCCGATATAAAGCTTTTTGCACACTGACAAATACGCTCGACATCGGTATTCAATTTTTAGTGCAATTTTCCTGCATAGTGCAGTGATTGTTGTATCGAGATATTTCGCTCTGCCAAGTTATTTAAACTTGAGAGGATTAAAATTTCGTGCATTTTACAAAAGTGAACGCTGCGTAGAAATAGAAAGCAAAATAGAACTTCGAAATTCGGTGGCTACCTTATTAGACTTTTCTTATTGCGAATAGAATTTCTGATCTTGCAATACCTTCTGCGATCGGTCGAATCCGTGCAAAGTAGGAAGACCGGGAAATCCTGACTCGCTATCATCTGCACGGTCTTCCTTATCAAGCGCGAAGACCATATTGTGCGCGATCTTCCCTCGCATGCAAAATCCGTGAAAAGCAGCAGAGTGGTTCCCACCGATAAATTTATAAATTCCCAGAACAACGGTGCGTAGAATTCTGTTAATAATTTTGGACGAATAACCAAACATCCAATTAGAATTTCATCAAAGTGAAAGGCGATCGGACATCCCTCCACCGCAATCCACTTCCTCGAAAGGTACGAGTAATCTTGGGTGGGCAGCGTACGATAGGGGAACGAAATCGATTCGAAACCGTCGGATAATGTCTCTGGTTAGGGTAACGGCTGGTTTATTGGCGTCACATCGGTCCGCGTGTAACGAGGGCTCGGTCGAGTCGATCGAAGTCGCGTAACCGCAGAAAATTCGTGCTGCGGCTAATCGAAGAAACGACCGGCGGCGAAGAAGTAATCCCGCGGCGATATCGAGTCCGTTAATCATCGATAACCGCGGACCACCGTGAACGTATCGTTGGAAACGTAACTGCTGGCAAGGATTCCGCTGTTACGTGATTTAAGAGCGAAATACGAGGGCGCGGCTCACGGGCTTGGCCGTCGGCCGAGAGGCTACCTTCTAGCCGCAACAAACGCGTGACAAGAGCTTAAACGTCTATCTCGAAATTGTCCAGCGACACGCGCGGCATTTCGAGCGAGAACGGACCGGAAACTCGACCTCTTTGCTTCCTGCCTTTCCAAAGACATCCCTTTGCGAAAGAGTACTCTTTCTAGGCTTTCCTATTACGCTATTTCGTTTTCTCTTATTTCTTACAGATTGTATGGGTTGGTTATTCATTTAAATAATATAGGAAGTATTTTTAAAGATAAATTAATTTATTGAGACTTGTAAGGACGTCTGCATAGTTCAAGGATCGAATTAAATGTGAAAAACTTTTCTGTAATGCATGATAAAATTGAGGTACACTTCCTGAGGAAAAAGAGGGCCCAGACTCTGAACTCATAGACTTAATTTTTCTGGCTAAAATGAAAATTCAACAGATTGCATCCGACAGATGCCGTGTATCAAATTACCGTCGATAATCGACGATCGGACAGTGCAAATAGATGAGAAAAATTGAACTGTTAATGCATTAGGGATCTAGCGTATGCTCGCGAGTCGAGTCATCGATACGGCGAGTAAAATTCAATGTTGGGGTATTGTATGATAGATGATAGGTCCGAGTAATTAGGCAGCGACAATTCATCACGGTGATTCATGAATTTTGATAGGTAGGCAACGTGCAGCTGAATTTCCGCCCGAAAAATGCTGAGGAATTAATTATTTTATAAAACTCCGTACATTTTGGAAAGTGCCAGACAAATTCTGGGCATTCGCTGCAAATACCGAAAATTAACACCCGAGGTTCTGAAAATTATGGAAAAAAAATAGAGACGTAAACTGCGCTGGAAAATACCATGCGTCGATGCGATGGAAAAATAACCAACGGGAGGAAACAAAGCACTAGAAACGGTAAAAATTATGGGAAAACATACGAACAGGCGGAATTCGGGTGAAAATTCGATGCATGAAAAAAAAACAAAATAACCGTAGGAAAAAGGATCCCAAACGTTGCGAGTCGGAGCAACCGACAGAGGATGATTTTTTTTTCTTTTTTAATAAACAGCGATCGGATAACGAGGCGTAGCGAACGATTTTCGGCGCGCAGCGGTGATTAATCGGATTTCGCGCGGCGTGTCTGCGAAATTTGCCGTGGCATTTATCAAATTCCGCCTTTAAAAACGGATTTGTTACAGCCCGTGGGCTCGTCCCGGTGAAGCTAGCATAATTCGTCCGCCACGAAAACCGGACCGTGCTTAATTGCACGTAACGCGACCGGTTAACGATTTAATGACGCTGCGTCGATTCGGCTGGAACAGAAGCGTTCTCGCCGGCGAATCGGCCCCGAAATTGACGCGCGATTAGTCGCCCCGAATATGGAAACACCGGAGACGAATCGATACAACGCGGATCCGCGTTGAATCGACGACGACCGAGGATAAGATTCGAAATCGTTACCGGCGTGACAATTAAATCACGCTGCCTCTCCGTGGAAATCGAATGAAAAGCTTCCACGGATTGAGTTTTCCTTTTTTTTTGTCAGCTTGACGCTTCCTGTTCGCGGTTCGTTTCCAGCCTCGCGACTCGGCGATCTCGTTTAACTGAAATCATCGGGTAATCGATTTATTCGAACACGAACCAGAGAGAGACTCGAATCGGCGCACGGATGGAAACGTAGACGAAGGAATCAAAGAAGGAAAAGTTGGGAAAATGATAACGAAAAGACTCGATCCGATTACGACGTCTCTTGTGAACTTTCAGGGAATGTTGCCATTTGGATGCCTTTTTAACCCAAAGCGTCGTAATTACATAATGGAGAGCGAGATTCTTTTAATCATATTTACACAGAAGCATGAAAAATGTCATACGGTAAAATTAATTAATTACCGCTTCGTTGATTCGCGAAACAGTAATTTATTTTCCCCGAATCGAAGCTCAGAAGATTCCTACTAATGAAATGTACAATCTTGAAATAAATGATTAGCGCGTTAAATGAGATCGTGTATCGAGCGAGTTCGATAGGACAGAAAATCTGTGGTAAGATAGGAAATTTTCAAATTACTTTTGACATCCGATTGCTTTCTTCTCGATTTTCTGATCCTCCCTCAGCTGCCTGATTACCGTGTCTCAACGACCCAGTTAAAAATTTTTCTCTATTCCATCGACGTTTCCGACGAGCAAACTCCTAAAGTAGAACTCGGCTTAATTTGCCATTCAAAGAGACACGCCGAGTGGCCTGTTCCTTTTTTGGCCGGCCAGACAGAGCGTACAGTTATTCCCGGACCGAATTGGAACGGTTTCCTGTACGAAAATTGCCGCGGAGTTTGCGGAATACTTCCTTCCGTTTTTAACGCGTTATTAAGCAGCAATTTTCTATCTCTTCCCAACAGTTTCGCGACATAATTCATTTCCCTCGGCACACATCGACGCGTTCAATCCTCCGCGCAACGTATTGCAACTTTTCCTGGCTACACTCGAAATCCCTGTCGACGACGTTCTCTCGATATATCATGAAAATCGTCTCCGCGATTTCACTTTGTCGCTATTAATCATGCGCCGCGTCAACCGCAACGCGATGCATTTTTCAAGCGTCGTTTGATGTTGCGGATCAATTTCTATATTTGTCTCCTGCTCGTGACAAAAGATGCTCGACGAACAAAAATATGGGATTGTTCAAATATTTATTTCGATAAAAAATTTTCAAATGCTAATGTGAAGCAAGATGGAACAAGACGCTACGACGTTAAGATGGTGGTCCCTAAGGGAGGACTTTTTCGTTTATTCATATTCGGAGAATTCTGTTGTACCCGATAAAGGTAATAAGGTTACACGTAGTATCGATATCCGGACGTTTACGAGCGGGAGCTTCTCGTTAACGGCAAACGAGCGTCTGACCCAGAAGGATCCATCAAACTCGCCTCGGCAAGTTGTTCTCGCGGTCCTCCTTTAATTAAGCGAATTAATTAAACGGAAAGCGGGCCGCAGTTTCGAAGGAGGCGGTAGTTCGCGAAACTCCCTCGTTAGAATTCACGAGAGGCAACGAAAAAGAAACGGTCGGTCCGCGACTAGGCGAAGGACGACAGCAAAGTGGAAAACGTAAGCATTTTGTGTTGCCGAGCAAACGGTAGCAAGGAAAAAAAGTAAACAGCGTGCTTAACCGACGCGTTCAAACAGAAACCGCGACCAGGGACTTTCAAAAAGTCCCATTAACCCTTTCGCTACAACGCGCTTCAGACAGTTGCCACTTGAACGAAATGGCACACGAAACCTTCCACCACTTGTCACACGCGTTTGCTCTTTCAATAAACGGTTCCAACTAAATTTCCTACGGTAATTAGACAAATTTTTTGCGATGATACAATTCCTTTTAATACGCCACATGTGCGATTTCAGTTTGCCACAATTTTAATCCCTCTCGCAATCCGACATGTAACGAGCAAAAAATAATCGATGTAGTCGACAAACTGCGGGGATAAAAAGATCGGGGTTACTCTTCTTATCGGCGGATTCATTGATGCGTGATTATTATAACAGCGACTAAAAGCTAACACAAAATATGACTGCATGAAGCGAAATTTTTTACTCGGTAACGCTGTATGAATATGGAACGCATTTTAACGAGTTTACAAAGTTCAGGTCGTTTTTTTCGAATTCCGAAATATCGGGTAATTTTTCGAGCGTGACAGCAGGAAAATCCCTTAACGAGGGAAAGGAAAGGGCAGTCCGGTAAGAAGGGAAGTCATCGGGAAACTTGTCCTCGCGAGGCCTTTTAATTACCGCGTTCCGTTTACAGGCGGACGCGCATTTGCATTCGTCGGAAGAGTCGTTTAGAAGTTACCCCGGCACGTTGGCCGGAACCCGACGCCACGGTTATTTAATGAATAAAAGGAGAAACACGACGAAACGGGAGTCGGCCATGGAGGCGAGCAGCGTCTTACAACTCCGAGACATCGTGAACAGGTAGCGGAGACAAAGAAAGGGAGGAGGGAAATCTGTTCGTTCGAGTAAGATGTGGGATTGCATTTTAATAGCGGTATTACGACGAGCTTCCGGAGCATCGTCTCGCTCCAGGTCGAACCTCTTCAAGGTCTCGCAGTCTCGTCTTGCAGGATCCCTTGATGGAGCCGCGAGAACGTCGCTTTCTACTGGAAGAAACCATGAAAAGGGAGAATCACGAAAATACCGAAAGCGGTAACGTCGCTCGTTACGAAACCGACCGCCGATCGAGCTTGAAGAATCCGAGTATACTCGAAGAAAAGTTGGTCCTCGGCGCTGTAATCGGCACCGAACTTTCCGACTTCGCGCTCGAGGCCGTGAGCTTTAATAACGTCGTTCGACCGAGGCTTTAATTATCGCTCGGATGAGTTCTATCCCGGCTGAATTTCATGGCGCTTGCTTAAGAGCATTCGAGAAGTTTCAGGGACACCGTTGCCGGTATTATTAACGTCGCCTTTAAGACCGATCTGTTATTATTCATGTCCTGACGTGGCCTGTTTATGCATGGATCCGCAAGTTTTCAGAAACGCGATAAAGCATAGTTATACGTAGCAAAGTTGCAACTATAACCCTGATGTAAGCATCGGAGCTTCGAGCGTTTTTTAATACCGTACTAAAGACCGAAGAGACAACGTTGAATTATCAATTACGTGTTCTGTGACCAATTTTCAAAATTTTCATCTTAACCCTCTTTCGGTTGCAGCGTAATGTCCTAAATGTTCGATGAAAAATATTTTAACAGGGTTAAAATTGTTTCGATCGAAATTTGCCGAGCGAAACGAAGGCATAAAGTAATAAAAATTGCATTCGATCAATTAAGCAATTAAATTCTTCAGGAAATTTTCAAAATTAATTTCTTCCAATCAATTGGGCAGCTACGCGTAAACACGCTGTGAGCCCAAAAGACTGTACCCGCGGTAATGCATATTAATTAGCTGTTTCCATTGATACGGCTGCGAATACATAATTTCAATCGGTTATTGTTCGATCGGCGGTATGTAAGCGAACGAAACCGCAACGTTATACGCGAACGTAAACGCTTCGATCGAAATAACTTGAAAAATATATATTTACGATAACCCAGAGGGGAACGTTCGTTAACGAAACGTAAATATTCGCGGCTCGTTTCAACGAGAAAATTAGATCGCGACGCAAAAGCACGACTCACCTATAAGCACCTTCTGGAGAGTCACCAAGTTCCAGCAATTAGGGTGCTCCGCGGATTCGACAATTAGGGACACTTTTTCGCAGCGTCATAATTACATTTCTCGCCTTGGTCCTTGGCCACCGTTCAAAACTCTTTTCATCGGCAATTTCTTCGTTCTCTCCTACGAAAAACTTGCTCGATGATTAAGCAACGATCGAAATATCGGAAAAATAAGAAGTTAATTTTTATATAAAAATCTGCAAGTCTTAAACACGAAGAATCTTCCTCGCACATAAACTTCGTGGCAGACACCCCGAGCTTTTATCATCGACCATAATATATCGCGCTACATCCCCTAACACTCGTGACCCGTCGCGAGAAACGCACGAGCCATTTGCCCGCTCGATGGATATCCCTTTGTCGGCGGAGAAAAGCGTTCTAACACCAGCGGAAGTTACGCATTGATCTTCGATCCACCTTTTGTAAGGGTCATAAAATGATTGCCGTTCTGGAATCTCTCCACGAAGGACGATGGGCAAATGCGATAAGGGAGAACGCAGCTGGACGGTCCACGATTTCGCGACGCTGATTTACTGGCCGACCGCTGTCCTCGAACCGCGGGGGAAATATTCCGCAACGGCGCGATGCTCCGTTCACCGAGAAAAGGAATGCGATTGATTCGACCGTCGCGTTTTATTACCTCCCAGCGAAAGATAACGTCCAGCAAGAAGCGGCCGCTCCACGACCCTTGAAATTACATTTCCGAACATCCGCCTGTGTATTCTTTCTTAGACGTTTCGGCGGTCAGCTGGAAGAATTCACGGGCGAAGAAAGACAGTGACGGACGATACGAGGTCTTCCATCGATTCGAAACTTTTACGGTACGAAGATTATGACGGCTGTCTCCTGCGTTACCGTACAATTTCAACAATTTGGATATTTGCATGGTTAGATCAGATTTTAATTTAACACGAGTCACTTGATTACAAGGCAAACCTGACGCAGTCCCTTGACCGTGATGAACGTAATTCATTCTATCATTAACCCCTTCCCGTGCTTTGACGAGTCTCACTCGTGACGCACTCACAACTCAAATGTGATAAACCTTACTCAAATTTTGAATACTCTTCAACTTGAAGTTTAGATCCAACTATAATTTGCGTTGCCAAGGATCCCTCAATATAAAATACTTAGAACATTTTAATTTTCTTTGTCCGTTTTAATGTTATAGTCCTAAATGGTTAGTCTTGACTGACGCATCTCATAAATAAATGGCACGGGAAGGGGTTAATCCTAACCTACCTCAGATAAATGCACCGTAAGTCATAACAGTTCCAATCCAAGTTATGCTACCCATAGCAATTTCGGACCTAACCTAAAAATAATCCTTCCAATAAATCCCGCACGTGATCGATACTCGCGTTAGATTTCGCGCGCAGAGATTTTAAATGTCATCGTTCTTCCATCGAGCTCGCGTCTGATCGAAAGTTGCGAGTTTCCTGGAGAAATCGATGTCCAGTTTTGTAACGTCGGTTTAATTGAGTGGCCAGCCGTGCTCGGCGATGAGAAGGGTGAAACGAGCCGGAGAAACGGGGTATCGTAGAAATTGAGGAGGACGTCGAAGCCGGCATACCGGAAATTGCTGCTCGGAAATCCAATTAACGGTCGTGTGCCGTGCGTCTTTTGCCGCGTTGCACCCGCTTGTATCCTCCTCCGTAACTCCGGCAGTCTGCTTCGCGAACTTACGCTCGAATGAGCATTTATGCTAGTAGAACCTGATCGTAGCTATGACCGAGTTATACGAGTGACCACTTTGATGTCGCTCCTTTATGTTCCTGGAACAAGCGCTTTGTCCCACGGTCAAATACCCGGACCATGTTACGGAGAGAAAAAGTTATTATTTATGGGGTTTCGCGGAATATTTTCTAGAATGTAAGCTGTTCGGAATATGCGACGATATTCGGCGAAGCTTACGAGCGCAGTTAGGTGCGAAGGTCGTTGACTGGGAAGGCAGATGGTCGAGGGTTTGGCCGGTGAAACGAGGACTTTAAAGATTAGACGATCCTTCGCGGCTAAATGGCGCCAGGTTATTAGGGACGAGTGAGCTTGCCAAACAAATAAGCGGCTCCCTGAATGACAAGTTTGCGCACGGCATACAGGTCGGGTCCGTTTTAGAGGCGGCAAATGTCGTTTAGGGGCAAGTTTCCGCGTAGAAGTTCGCTCGTCCGTTCGCGGTTCACGAGACACCCTTATCTTGCCTAGTCCGCTGCACGATAGCGCGACGACCTACAACTAACGACCACGGAACTTCGTAAACTTTGCATCCGTTAGCCAAGTCGGTCGCTCCCCGGTCGGTCTCGGAGTCGCGAGGCTCGTCGAGGGGAGCTTTTAACTTGGATCGTACGCCGAAGCTTGTTCGCGCGAATCAGAGGCTTAGGCGAGCGATCATCCCGCGAAAATTCGGGGCGCGATGTCTTCCAAAGTTGAGGAGAAGGAAAGATAACGCGATACAGTTACGAACGTTTAAGATTATTTTCCTCGTTACGGGAGGATTGTTCGAGCTATCGAAACAAAGGTATTCGGCGATTTCGCGGTTACTTCGATTTCGAAACGAAATTCACTGGTTGCGGTGGTTGTGCCGTTGGCTCGTGTTCACGCAACGCACGTTTCACGCGCGTCCTCCCTTGCGGGGCCAGAAAGGGATCGAAGCGTAAAAGCTGGCGTGCTCGTTTCAAAAGAATCCCTCTTTTTAATTCGACGCTCGGATCCGGTTGTCGGAGAGTGCGCTTCTATGTACGCGCCAGAGGAGTGGAAAGGTAGACGCACCCGATAATGTTTCGCATCGGACAGAGGGAAACTTGCCGCGAGCAAAAAATCCGCCTTTTTGACAACTAAGTGGTTGGAAATTCGATTGGAACGATTTCGGGAAGTATCGATGCGAAAATCGTTGAGACTCGGATCTTGTTTAGTCAAAACCGGACTCGACGTCATTCAACGCGGCACGATTCAATTCGGCACGCTATAATTCGACGTGATCCAATTCGACCAGGCGCAATTCGCCGCGATTTAATATAAACACGATCCGGAGCGGCCCGACAAAATCGGTGCTGCTCGTTCAATTAATCTACGGAATGGTCAGACCGAATCAACGACGGTTCTACATCGATCCGTATCGAACTGTTCGATGAGCGTTAGCAACCTCCGTTGTGATTCCATATATCGCAAAGAACGCGTGTTTGCTCGAGTTCCGCTACTTGCGATTCGGCCAAACTTGCTCATGAATGATCGCAATTTAACTTTCAACAGGTTGGCTGAAGTCTGCGTTAAGCGTATTGTGATCAAATTTCAAGTTTAATCGTTTCATGGCAACTGTAATTAATGTTTTACGATGCACCCGTATAGCCGTTTCACGGGAATTCAATTTCGCGTGTTGCGTGTAATCGTAGTTTTCAACATTAAATTGCACGATGCATCGATGATCGATAACATTACGAAACGTTTATACGGCTTGTAACGTTTAGTCGGATCGAAACGTATCCTCGAAGCCACTCGTGTTCGACGAACAGAAATAGTTTCGTAAACCGTAGACGCGGTAGATTGCCGTAGTTCGGAGCTGTACGTTGTAGTCGATTTTATTATCGAAACACGTTCAGGGAGGAGCTTTACGAACGGTGAATTAGCACGAAGTAATCTCAAACGAGGCATTCACGCAGCCTTTGAACCGTAGAATCCCACCTGTGGTCTCGAGTTATAGATACACCGGAAACGAAGCTGTTATCGCCGCGACTCTACCGGAATTCGTATTACAGCCATTCTTATATACCTTGCGATTAAAGTTCGCGCGTTTCCATGAAAGATTTAGTCGATACACGACGCGTTACTACGATAGTATATTTCTTTCCTCGATGATACCTTTATCGAAGAATTTTAGCGCTGATCAATCATCGTTAGAAAAGTCTGTCTCGTTCCGAGAAACGGAGCGAAACTAAAATGGAATTTAATTCAGTTCACTTTATTAAAGCTCTTTCCGAGCTGTAAAATCGGGAACGCCTGTCTTTTGTGCCAATCCAGCGATTGACATACCACTGCTTTTCCGTATCGTATCAAAGATTTCCGATAATTCGTCCGTCGTTGAAACTATCTGTCAATCTGCTACGAAATCGGTTATTTTAAATTTCATCCGTTTTCTGGTAACTTCTTCGTGACCCGAGGTAAAAAAATAACGGAACAGTTAATGGGAGTTGATAGCTATTCATTATTTTCCAGGTAACGGAAACGATTTTTAATCGAATGAAATTGTCGAGCGTTGATCCACGGGTCGGATCACTATAACAATCTACGTTACAGTAAAAAATCTATTCGCGTAATATTCGAAGAACCGTGTTTACAACCGAACTGCAAAAGTTTCACGGAATATTACCATTCGAAATCGCGCAAAGGGCACGACGGCTGCGGGCGATAAAGCGAGCGAGTTATCGCGAAAGCAGTTAACGTCGCAATACACGATGGACCCTCGGTTGTTTTCGCCGATGCAGCGAGAAGATTATCGCGAGCGCGGCGCGAAAGGAGGGAAGAATCGATTGGTTGTCGCGATAGGAATCGGGAGTAACGATTTCGTTAGCGGCCCGACCAAATCGATCTGTCGTCGAGCCAATTAAAGTTTCCCCGGGGACAATGCGACAGGCAGCGAGCCGAGTCGGGAATCCGCGTCAAAAGAGCGCGAGAATCGGGGAGAAAAAGTAACCTGGTCCTTAAGCGGCGGCAGAAAAAGGGAACGAGGAGCGAAGAGAGGAAAATTAAGTGGTGGACCTGGAATGGGACAAAACGGGCCGCACCGCGATGGCGATCGTCGAATTCCGATTGTAATTCTTTCTCGACCGTAAGGAAAGTTGGGAGCAACGAATGGACGGATAAAGAAGTTTCTTCTCGATGACGAGCAACGTTTCCGGTATCGTGTTTTTAGCGACAGAATCCTATTATTCCGCGCGGAGGAGACTGTCCGTTCTAGTTGCTCAGTTTCGAGGAGTTCCCCGAAGGATTTTAAAGCTGGTCAACGGGGAATTCGTTTAACCCAATTACAAAATCAGATTTATGAAAATGTCGAGTAGCTTAATTGAAGACGGTTGCGCGAGGGAACCGTCGAGACGGCGACTCTTTTTACCCCGGATATTCTTATGCAGCTAATGAACGGGGAATACCTAATGAAAAATGATGAAGTGCCTCTGAAAGCGATTCCACTTTCTGTCGACGGAGATCGAAACGAGAATTGTTACCGTTCGCGAATACGTTCTTAGCATAAATAAATACGACTAATTGCGGGTTAAGATTCGTTCCGAATATCGACTTCGTTTGTCTACAAAATTATCGTAAAAATCTGCATGCGCTTTGCAATTCGAAGGAAAAATTCCTTTCAAGATATTTCTGAAATATCGACGACGTAAAATCGACGAAACCTTTGGGAGAGGTAAAATCACTCGAGCACGTATAGACAGCGCACAGGACAGGCTCATCAAATTTCTGGAGCGTATGCAAGCAGCGTTAGCCCTGAAAGGGTTAATTTCGAGCGTATCTCGTTGATCAGAGAGCACTCTCGCTGTCCTCTAGATCGCAATCTAGGAACGTATCTGTCCGATGGAAAGGACACCGTAGGACACAGTTTTAGGCTCGGGGAAGGTGTCGGGCTTTAATGGGAGACGACTAGGTTCAGGTTGGAGCCACTCGCTGTCTCGTAGGCGCAGATGCGAGCACAGCGATTAGAGGGCTAAGAGCCGTGCGAACTCGAGATACGATAGAGGAGCCGCGTGTTGTAATAACATGCCGTGCGCGTCCAACGGGCCCTTACGCGTGTACGCGCACGCCGTTGTACATCGCCGTGTATATCTAACCGTACAGTCTCTCCCTTTCTCTCCGTCTATCGGCCTTTCGGCCGGGATCCCTTGTTCGCCGCCCGTACTCCATTACGCTCGCTGATTATTCGGCATTGTCCACCTGTAAACGGCGGGCATATCGACGCGTCCGTTGCCGATCCGCAAGTAGCTTCTCCTGTTACAGAGAAGTTATGGACGCGCGTACCAGTCCCGCCATGTTCCTATCGTTTATCTAACCACTTGCTAGACGAGCTCCCTCTTGGGAAATGCCCGTGGAACGGATTCAAGTGGACGCGGATAGAATCGAAACTGTGCAATCTCTGCAGGATATGTCTTCGTGAAGCTGTCAACGAGCCTGACGATGTCGGATTAAGACGATATCGCAGGACCAGGATTTTCGTGTTCAATAAGAGACGGTAGTTGATATCGGAATAGCAATGCGAGGAGCATCTGCGATCGGTTGTGGATTATACTTTGCAGGAATGCTGTTGAGACAAGACTCGAAGAAGAGAAAGAGCAACTTGGTCGATTTGGACAGCGATAAGAAAAATTCGTGTTTGGTAGTGTAAGGTTGCTTAAGTCGTACTGGTCTATATTTGAAGTGTTATGGCTACTACAGCTGTAATGGCGCCACATTAGGATTAGTTTATATGACAACACAAAGTTCAGAGTTGTTCTAATAAATAAAAACAATATTTACACTAGAATAGTACATATAGTTTTTACATGTTTGCAGGTTTTTTCTTAGGGGGTACGACTTGAGCAACCTTACCCTATATAAAGCGCAGCATCGTGAGAGCGTTGGACGTTGAAGAGGAGCAAACATCCGTCGTCTTTGATCCAATTCGTCCCCCCCATAGGTGACCGCAGATTGTGTGGATCGAAGTTCCCCTTGGCTACGGTGAATTGGAGGGCCCTATGCTGCCAATCCACGTCCGTCGTCCCTTCTGTTTACCCGTAGTATCGCTAATGAGTCGACCAGGGCCGATGAACCGCGAGCAAGGCCGACAGGACCAGGCCAGATATAGGACGGCCTCAAATTCCCGGCCATCAAAGCTAATATAATTATTGCGCGTAGGCCACGGCCAGCAAACGGCTCAGGGATACAATCAGGACAATCAGCATGATTGGCGGTCTCAAGTGTACACACGAGGAGCTCGCTTGTTCGATGCTTTCGACCCACGAATCGTGCTCGTGTTGTCATCTTCATGGATGACGGTGCCTCGTGTTTTCTTCCTCGACGTGGCGCCTCCACGAAACAACTACCGGTACGAATGAATCGACCAATTTGACGAATCATCCTAATTTTCTTAATCGCGTTCAAACGAGTTAGAGAATGACGGAACAATTGATCACCGGTCGTCGACGCTAACGAGCTATAGGATCAACGAATCCGGAAGAATGGCATCGTGGTTAACTGGATTCGATGGATTAGTCACAGCGGGGTATCGTGCACCTTTATTTCGAACGAATTCTGCAAACTTAACTGCCTTTCGTGATTCTGCAAGGACTTGATAATTCACTATTATTTACGTCGAATTCGAACCCAAACTTAACGCAAAAAGAATCTGAATGGATAGGCAGTGTTATAAGCCATAAGAATTTAAGGATCGTCGACTCCGCGCAAATAATTATCCAGTAATTTCAGGCCTTTCGGACCAAATACCTCATTACGGGTGATTTCGATGGCAGATAGAATCAGCCAGCATGTAAGAAATTCGCTCGAGACAGCTGGTCAGTTGGTCGAACCGCGTATTCATCCTGCAAAGGGATGCTGTAGATTCTCTGAGAGCAAATCTGTGGCTTGTTTACGCGGCATATTTGCACTGATCGATCCATCCGTCGTGCGCCTAATCGAAGGGATGCTTAATAGGATTTGCCATACAAGGGAATAATTTCCTTAGCATGGGAACGGGCCTTCCACGATCGATGCCATTTGCCACCTGCGTTTGATTAACACCGCCGCGCGTAACACGACCGAGTTCATCCGCTAAATTGCTAAATTATGGCGCGTCGAGTTTAATACTCCTGGCCCAAGATGGACGCCGCAACGATGTGCTTAATCGTTTATTCTTCTCGAACACTTCGAGTGCACTTCAAATCGCGAATTCGTCGGGTTTGCACTTCGAAACCCGTGGAAGCTTTTGTAATCAAAGTTCAAAGTTTTGAGATTAACCCTTTGCACTCGAAGATAATTTGACTGTTTATAAACAGCAACTTTAAAACTTAATTAATAAGTTAAATGAATTCTTTTGAGGTTATTATTTGTCTACTAATAATTTCCATTATTCTTTGTTTCACTATGTTTATACATCACACGTGTCATATTAAAGAACCAGTTAAAAAATGCTTGTTTCAAATTATTGTATTAAATAAAATGGTGACTGAGAGTCACCTCTCGAGCGTAAAGGGTTAATTTCCTTTTTAATTACATTATCGAAAGAACCATCGGTAATCCAGATCCAACAATTCCATATTTTTTCTCCGCAAACGCAGGAAAATGGGAACGCTTTAACTGAATATTGACGAATCAAAGACTGTCCTAAAACGCGTGAAGTGCAAAGTAAACTGCGGTCCGAGTATCGAATTCGATCGTTAAAAATGAATGCTCGAACCGTCGGCAACAATACGTGGCTTTCGCGCTTGATGCTTCGTTACAATTTTGCCATCCAATTAACACTTTGCCTCAGCTTTTGTCTGCCCAGTTCGCTTATTAAAAAAAAAGCAGCATCGTTTGTATTTGTTGTGTACCGGTCACAATGACGGCAAACGATGCCAGGGCGCGATGTAACTCGTCTGTCCTGGAAAGGCAAACACCCAGTCCTATGGCGCGCTAAAAAATGCAACTTATTGTTCGCAATAATTGGTGGTCGTTTAAACGTGAGCCGCGAACGGAAACGCTCGAAACACGAATACCACGCATCCGGTGAAATTACCGCGGAGCGCTGGGAAAACAAACAAAGAACGATTACCGTGTTCGGCGTCGATCGTTGATGATCGACAGTTGACCGACAATCAACGCCACTGATTTCGCACTTCCGCTTCTGTCTAGCTTGGTTCATGATTGTAGTGATCGATCAATGATTTATAATTTGCTATGAGCGTTGAAGGTTACTTTTTTGAAGGTTAATTTTTTAATTGGATACTTTGGAAAATAATTGTGAGGTAACGGGAGATAAATTAAATTATGTAAAACTTAACGAGGGAAATTCCGAGGTTAGAATTGAGACTTCCAAAAAATCGGAGCAATCTGTAAATAAATAAATCATGAAAATTTCAGTCATCGGAGGAACAAGCGAGGGAAAGAGAATTCCATGGGGAGACGTGTTTCGGGAACAACAAACTTACGAATGATGGAGAGTCAAGGGAGCGCGAGAGCGTAAACCGGGTGTGTTTAGAAGGCGAGGGCAAACATCAGGAGGCAGCTAGTTAAACGCGAACCTTCTCGAATACCGAATCGGATATTCGCAACGAGAGTATCCCAGAGGCTGGAATTCCGTGCGCGAACCTCCAGCGTTGTTCTGTTGTATTTATCAGATTTCGCGAGGATCGTTTCTACCGAGGTGTGATTCGCCGCGTGAATTTAAAGCGATCTACGTCCTTCTTAAGTGAGCTGGCGTAGGTGGATTGGCGCGAAAGGGGTAGCCAGCGAACTGGAAGCGCCGATAACCACGTACCGTGTTCAATGGCCGAATTCGAAATTTCTCGTCGCAATTTCGCCGTGACCAAAGAAGGAATCGTCGCGTTCCCTGTTATTTCTCGGAGTTCCTACGAAGTCCGAACAGGTCACGTACGGGCGCTACGTCTCTCGTTGCCCTTCTGGACGACCTGTTCGTTTTTAAGGACGACAACGAGAAATTGCGTGGCTTCTACCGATTTCTGGATCCTTCCTCTTTCCTCGTTTCCTACGGTATTCGTAAAGTCGTTCCTGATAGTTTCTAACGAAACGTTACGACTCTCGGACCCAATCACGGATGGGTATAAATCTTCACATACTGGTACCTCATGGATTTCAGAAAATAATAAACTTTGCGATATTAGACAGTCGTAATTTTCAAAATCTTCAAATTCTCGTATTGAATTCGGAAGTTCCAGCTTACTGTCCACAACCATTTTCAATACCACGAATTATACCTACCTGAAAAGACCACCGCCCCTGTAATCACGTCCATTGGTGTCAGAAGTTCCGATCAAACTAAAATCCACGATTTACGACGAGCATCTGCCGGCATGCAAAGAGCTGATTTAAGGATAAAACAAGCGTGAAGAGTGTCGCAGCTGGAAAATGAACAAAACGGAAATGGCGGGGAACGCGTCACGGTCGAGTTTTCCATGAAAGCCAAAGGGAAAAGGTCCGCGGTGAATTCGTGCGACTATCCGCGATTTTACGGTGAGGTCGTGGACTAGGGAGGAGTCGGACACGGGGCGCGAAATTTTCAATGCGATTAACGCCCTTCCTTTTCCTTTCGTGGAGGACAATGCTGGACCCGTATTATGCACGCTCTTTTCGGCGTTGCATTCGCGTTCTCCGAGTGCCAGGCCTCTCCTTCCAAATCTTTGGCTACGATCTTACACGATGGATCGACTACCTGCGAGGTGCCGGACCGGTGAGGGTGTTAAGGTGTGTCCGACAGACGCGTAGCTACTCCTCGATGCACCCTGATTCTATTTTTAGCAGAATCGATTCGAGATCGTAAAAATCGAATACGAAGATTAAACGGTGACTCGTCCAATATCCGATACCATCAGCGTTTGTAGGCCAGGGCCATTAAGTAGACACGCAAATAATCTTTCACAGGACCAGGGAATAAAAAGGGAAGCAGGAAATATTAGTAAATATGAAGACAGATTGCCGCGTTCCCTCGTGATATACAGCCCTGTCTTTAGCACGAACGAGCTCTACGAGTGGGAGTAGCAAGTCACCGCCTTTAAAGGGCTGAAAGGCGATAGAATGGAAAGTTCAATAGAGGGTCTCCGAATACAGAGAAACACCGAGTGATCTGTTCTCGAAACGACTACGCGTGTTTTGTCCATAATTGGCGACAACGGTTACCGCGATTCTTCGACTCTGGGCTAACCTGATCACGCTCGGTTCGCTTTAAACATTGGCCACGGGAAGCAATAACAACCATTAACAACAATATCGTGCCGTTCAAAGAGAAACGAGAATCCGTGCTTCGAGACGAAATGAAAATACGTCTTTGTGGAATCGTCGACACGGATCACGAAGATCCTTTGTCTCCGACAGGATTACCGTTCTACGATCACCCTCGACGCTTTATGAGCTCCACTCTCGGTTCGTGAAAACACTGTGAAATTTTAATTAACATCGCCGTCCCGCTGCTTCTAGATTTATTGTTGACCGAACACCGTTGTTTTATATAATCGTTAATTCAACAACTTCGACCCTTGCTGCTTGAGGTTCGCCGCGATTTTATTACTTTACCTATCGTATTCATGATTTCATCGCGTAATTGTTTACTTTGTTTTTGTCTCTCTTCGAGATTTAACTTCATCTTAAAAAAAATAAAAAAATCAAAGGTTTATGACTCGAGGTCTTCAAATTCCTCTCGAGGTCTTCATGGGCCTGGGTTCCCAAAATCTAAAAGTTACAGCTGTCAGTCACATTTTCCTCTCGTTCCCATCGCTACCAGCCACGGTAGCCTGAGCGGTTCTGCGATATCGTATGCATGTATGCAACTGCAATACATACATATATGCAGCAGGTCCCGGCTAGTATACATTACACATACGGGAGCCACCTACCGTGCGAATTCTCGCAGGTGTCAGAAGGGTGCAGCGAGGGGATGAGAGGGCAAGAGGGTAGCCCGTAGGTGGACCGATAGCATCGTGACTTGCGCTTCGAGGAACGATCTCCCTCGGTGGCGGAAGCGTTTGATTCTTCCTGTTGGTACGCCTGTATTACGAGTAGTCCGCGTTCTGGAGGCCGCACAATGCCGCTTCTTCGTTTTCTTCTTCTTCTCCTGGTCTCTCGACTCGAACACGTGGCGGTTTGCAACGTTGTACCTTAAGCTGGATCGCTACAGTTACTTGCATCGATTACTAGTCGATTAATTGGAATTTGATCGGCCTATCGGATTGCTACAAATAGTTAATTTAGAAACGTAGATGGTGTCAATTTATTTATGTCCATATATTAATTATTTACATGTGTACACTCCGAAATGGTAACGAACCTTTGTTACGCCAAAAAAAAAGATAGATCTTTTCTTGAGACCCCCTGTATACGGGGAAAAATATGAGGTATTGTACTCCTGAATATGAATATGAAAACGACACCAATTTTCTACCCCATACCGTCCCATACAACTCGTTATATTCCGCCCTACGGGACGCCATGCTCGATACCGTACACTCTCAGCCATTCACTCTGATCCAAGGTGTGGTCGCGTTGCTTTCAACTTGTGGCTCCCCAGCTTGAATCCTGATTCCTTATCATCTTCGCGAAGGATCTCTGCTACGTCCGAGAAAGTATGACCAGATTCGAACGATATGGCAGAGACGCGGTTCTCTTATCGAGGGCATCGGAGTGATTGGTTCGCTCGATCGAAATTTTGCGACGAACGGTCGAAACGAATCGAAGCGGACGTATTCTTCCGACAACCGGAAACGTTTGACCGATTGGATTTCTTCAAAGAGGAAGACGAATAAATTCGAGACTTCGACTCGTTGTAAAGCATAATGAAAAGTCTGGGTCACCTGTGATTCGGAAAATTGGACTATACGAAGGAGTTTCATATCTCTTTGAAAGTTGAACGTTTCGTTGAGAACTCGGAGACACCGCGTGGCTGCTCACAATACCACGAAATTGATCAGAAACAGATCCGACCACGAGCTACATAGTATCCATTCTTTTCATTCGAACAACCAACGATTCTCGATATTGTTCCTCGAAATAGATACCCTCGATGGCCGTTCAGCGTTCCTTCCCTTTCGACTCGAATTGAAATGCATGCAGGGGGTCGGTTTGAGTCCGTTGAACCCTTTGACGCGACTGAATATCGCGGACATCGATCTGGACGATGAAATTCAAGAAGATTCGTTAATCTTCGTGCTTCTTCGGGGACTACAATGAACGCCTAACAAACTTAAGGGTCTGTGTTTCTGCAAAACTCTCTGGTGCAAAAGTGAACAGATGGATAATTTTAAATTCTCGTACCAGAGGGGCAAAACGAACTCTTGGAATCTGATTTGTGCATGCATACATCGAGCAAATTCGGAACGAATCAAACACATCGAACCCGTTCTTTAAATATCCAGTCTTTGTCCACTTTCGTCACGCTTACGTGGCCCTTAATTTTCATGGAGAACACCCAAGGTGACCCGTACGAACGAAGAACCCGTTCGGAAACCACTCTAATTTTCTGCGATCCCTGTTCTGGCTCGTCGCTGTGCCTCGATTCGATGTAGTATCGCGACCGCAAGATATGGAACGTCTCGATGGCCATAATCGAGCGTGGCCAATTGAAATTGGGAGGTAAACGACGCGCAACAGTGCTACGGTTTCGATTGCAACCCCTCCGTTGCTTTCAAATTGAAATCAGTCTCACGAACTCGGCGTTCCGCTCCGTTCCTCTCCACCGTGGCCCGTTCGCTTTTTTGCCGCTCGAATCGTGGCTCGAATCGAAACGTCTTCCAGGTGGAACGAACAAAGTTCGCGCTTCCGCGTTGCGAACAACGAAACGGCTTGCTAATACCGGTCTTCTGGATTCGAACAGGAAAACAATAACGTTCGGTCTTGGAAAAGTTTGTTCGGTCGAGCGAATGTCGAGCGAAGGCACATTCGTTGCCGAAGAGCACTCGACTGCGCTCGAAACAGACAGTCGGAAAGAAATTCCAGTTACCGCAATATATTTCATCGCGGAATTTAGTACGTTGGCCTTCTAAACGATCGACGAAAGGAAAGTCGTTTCGCGAAGCAAACGCTTTTCTACCCTTTGCAAACGAGACTTTCTAACTGCTCTTCAATGAGGTTAAAGTAGCTGGTTCGCAGTTTAAAAACCTCGGTAATCCGTGCTGCGAAGTTTCATTTCGAGACTTCAATTAGTCGGCTGATTGCTACGAGATCGTTGCTACTCGTGAATTTTTTTACCCGCATCGAACCATTATCTCGTGTTCGAAATTAAAAAACCGCATAAAAAATGTTCTTCAGTTAGAAACCGTGATCGAGGTTGTTTGTTAGAAATAGAGGCTTGTAATAACATCGCTTCCGCCATAATCTTCGGGAAAATTTCGTGGAAGAAGATCGGTATCGAAGATGTCGCAGTGACCGGCGATCGGCCAAGTGGAAAAGCCAAGGAACAGTGCCGCCTTTATTCGAGGGACAAACGTAGGATAGTTTGTAGCTTGTATTTCGCAAATCCGGCCATTGTGGCCCGGTTAAAAAAACGTTGGAGCGAGGTGCTCGTTCCCCCGAAGCCGATCACGGTGACACAATGCTTCAGAATCGGCCGGGCCTGTTTACATAACCCGGCATCTGTCACAACTGTTTATGCCGACGAAGCTGGATTCGTTTCTTAAGCTCTCGTGGCCTTTGTAACGCGACAATCGCACAATGTCCCTGCGCTCTAGTCACGCTCGAGTGGCCTGGATCGGCAAACACGTATCCTCGTTTGTTCTCCATCCACCGAGATTCCATGGCTCGAAAATGTCTCTTCGGAAATTGGGGCGCGTTCCTCGAGCGTTAATCGTTCGAACGAGACGATGTCTGTCAACCGTTGGAACTAGTTCAACGAGTCAAACTCGTGTTTAGGTCGCAAATATTGCCAAATGGATCATATTTGCGGAGACGAGGACGTAATTTGAAGAGTCGTGAGCACTGAAATCACAGGCGAACTCGGGAGTGTGACATAAAGGGAAAAATGCAAAATATACTTAAAATGCAAATATACTGAAATTCAAATATATTATTGAGTAAAATTAAGATATAAAGGGTTTTTAGAGAATGCCCTCTTCTATTTTCGGCAGGTTCGAACACTCGAGGGTTTCGCAGTTGTATTATAGTCCTGAAGACCTATCGTCGCGAAGAAATGAACGGAACAACGTATTGAACTTCGTGTGTAGCAAAGTGAATTGGCTAACGGGTTTAGCAGGCAGACACGAACGACAAATCCGCGGAACGAAAAACAGAGAGCGGTACCCCTGATCGTGGGCTATCGGGTCCAGGTAAGCGAGCGACTCTTGATTCACGACTGGCTTTACGAAAGCAAATGGCAGACAGCGGACGGATTGCGGGAGAAATTACAGGCTCGGCAATCCCATATATCGTAGAACCTCGTGGAAAGAGAGAAAACGGTTACACGGTAACCGGGTACTATGGCCGTACGGCCTTCATTATGGCGTAACAGCGTGGCATTATGTCGTCGAACCGACTGGTACGGCGCAAAGAAACGCCACGAACAATGACACATAACTCGAATGATAAATCCGCCGACGGCGACGCGTCGAATAAAATATACGCTCGATACGCTTGCCACACCGCGATAACCCGTGGTCGATCGATCTCGAAATCGTTTCGCGTTCTTTCTTACTGCAAAATTTTCTTACCTTCGATTCGTTACATTTAAAAATGTAGGTTCTTTACGCGGCTGCAAAATTATCGGAGTCAGAAATTATTTTGATTTATTTTCGCACGGGATCAGGAAGCTCCGTCATATCCAACATACGAGAATGTCGATACGAGATCGGTAGTTTGGACAGGCACGAGTTACGCGCTTGCAACTTTTACCGGCCGATTCCTGGAAAAGCTGCCACTCTCCTGGATTTCGTAAGGATGCCCGAGGCCGTTTCTGATCGATTTTCGTGCGCAAGTTCGACCGGAAACGCTCGTAACTTTCGAAGCCGGGCTAGCTGCGAGTCGGCATCGAGACGACTGTATTAGCGTTTCCGCGTCTACCGCGTTCTCCAGCGGAAATCCGTGCTTCGCGTTCCAGCGCGGTAACTCGTTCGTTTTATTTTTGCGCTCGCTACCGGTTCCCACGCCGCACGTAAATCACAATAGGGAAGAAAATAACGCGTCTCGCGGCAACTTGTTACACCGAATATTGCGCCGGCTAATAAGAGGCTGGTTCTCGCTGGTCGTTTTGTCATAATCGTTGGACCTGTTCCGGCTCGTGCGACCGCGAAAGTCTTTCTGGCGGGAGCGTGATCGCCATTTGCAAGGGTAATTGGAATAGAATAAACGAGGCTGGTTTGGAGTCCGCGTTATTGGATTGTCGAGGAGTCGAGGCTGAATCCGTTGGCGAACCGAATTGCCTGCTGGCAGGCGAACCGATCACGCCACCGTGAAATAATCTCGTCGATTCGACGCGACGATTCGAGAGGCACAAGGAAATTCCTCGCGCAGTATATATTTACTATCGTCGCGCATTCTTCTTTAATATACACGAAAATTCGAAACTTCGAGTTCGTTTTTTAAAGAATTAGCACGCGAATAATAACCGTGCTCCTGCGGTTTCATATTTATTGCCGCGTTGCAGCCCGGCGAAATATTTCCATCGCGTAAAAAGGAGATTCTTGTACTCCCGCGGGTCGTGTAAATACTAATATCAAAGAGATAGCAGCATGACATCCGGTAGTTACAAGCGCGACGACGCGCAGCGTCGAATATTATTCTACCGGCAAAGGAACGAACTTATTTCTCCGGTAGCTAGATTTCTCTTGGAAGAAAATGGCAAGAAAGGAAGGTGCACTTCAAGGTGTCTTATGACCGCTGCAGAAAATGCTGTTTGTCTTACCGGGATAAAAGGTTCGGATTTTTTCTTTGAAATAGAACAGGGAAAGTAAATGCTTCAACTTTGTCCGTTGCGAATAATTTGCAAAATGTAACATCGTGGTAAGAGCGGAAACTTTAATGTTAACCTGGTTGTACTCTGAGGAAAGTACTTTTATTTTTATACTTTTACGTTTATCAATCTCTTACAATGCAGTTGTAATTAATTGTACCCTAAATTATTACGCGAGAAAGTATTACTTAAAAAATGGAAAAGTCTCGAGAGCTAAAGCTTCAAAGAAAATCCGGTGACCGTTCCAAAGGCCAGCCAGACGCAGTATCGAATTACCCCATGCACGGCGAGACTCGAAAACATTTTCCCCCATGGTGATTCCGCGGCCTCTAGTTGTTCGCGCGGGAGCCGCTTCTTTTTTTCACGGAGAAAGGGTCGAGAAAAAGAAATATAATTGAATCTGGCGTCGCGGGGAACGGCGGTAAGGGTCAAATGGTGGAGGCAGCGTGCATCTGCCTCACCTCCTCCCTCGAGATAGATCTCGCTAATTCAGCTGCACTCCGTGGCTCGTATATACGCGCGAAAGTATATGCCGAGCTCTTTAACGCCCGGGGCACACCTACCGTCCACGGTCCCTACATAATTTACGGGGATTAAAAAACCTGAAAAAGTTAATCAGCTGGCTCTACAGCTACCCCCTTGGACCCTCTGCTCGCTCTACTCCAGCCTGTCTCCACCTGCTATCCGTTTCAACCTCTTCTTCTTTCTCCGCTTCGTTTCTGCGCTCCACTTTCTTCCCTTTTTGCCTCGCAAATTCACTTTCGCCTTCTCTCTGTGCAGAGAGACTTCGGACTGCCTATTAGCAGAAGGGAAGATTTCGTTATTTATCGAGCAGGGCGTCGGGACGTCTAATTAACGGGCAGAGGGAGGGTTCTGTCGTGAGATTACGATTTACAACGTCGCGATGCTTGACGGGCAATACTCTGATCCCTGCACGTCCGAGATCGCGTGTCCTCGCGCCGTTCGTGACGCGCCCGAAACGAGGCGGCGATTGATGACGCGCGAAACGTGCGAATTATTTTCGTTCGCTTTTCTCTTATATTACGATATCATTACATTAAATAAAGAATATTTAACAAATTAAAATTGACGATTGCTTTTTACTTCTTAGTTGAAATTTTTATCCCAAATCTTCAACAAAAAAAATTACACATTTAGAGTCGATATTAATCGAATCGTATCAAGTAAATGCTCCGCGAGATTTCATCGAGGAAATCGTAACACGCCCCATCGTGTAACTAGAAAATTGTTCGCATTGTTCATGGTTGTCAGAATTCGCTTTCCATTGTGAATCTATAATCTCGAACACGGTGCAAGAAAATTATACGAGCGTCGAAACACCCTGGCGAGGATACCCCGTGCTTTTTTCTTCGACCGTTTGCTTTGCATGCAGCAAACAATGAGAATCGATCCCCGATGGGTATCTGGCGAACGGGACACAGAAGAGGCGTGGACGAAAAAGGTCGCGACTCTGAAACTGGCGAGTTCGGTGCGGATCGTTGCGAAACAAGCTCTTCTGACCCGGATCTCGCTTGTACGCCCACGAAAATTTGTCGAATCGTGGGGTTCCAAGATGCTCGAGTCATCGCGTACCGAAGGTGCGAGTTCGAAATATTAGTAAAGCGGTCCGTTCTCAGAGGGCGGTAGCTACTTGAGGTCGGGAACAAACTCTTCCGACGATAGAAATAAAGGTTCGATGAGGGAGCAAGAAAATTGACCTATCTTCCCAAAATTTATTCTACGATCGAAGTCGATCTTTTACTCAATCTTTTGTTAAGAAAGTATTGTGTACGTATGTGGCAATTTAAACTGAGATAAGCATTGTGCTACATCGCATGCACCAATTTCAGATGAAAATTCGATAAGAGAAATAGTAAAAATAAGAGTTTGAACTAACGACAAGTAGTCGAAGGCACGAGTCGCGTTTCCACAGCGAAGAAAACTGATTGTTTCGTGTCGAACAACTTTCCAGGATCGTTTAATCGTGCTTGCACGCCTCGTTTCGTTGTTGGAGAGGCAGAGTTTCGCGCAATTGATAACCGAGCGTCTGTAATTGGCGCGAGTGGAAGCGACGACTATTAACGGAGTTTGCTCACGAAAAGTCTGGAGGTTCAATGGCTTCTAACGTGCCAGTAATTTGTCGGAACAACAACCGTGAGCTGAAATTGTAGCAAGAATTTCGTTGGCCTTATTTCTGTCTGGGAGATAGTTTTGTAGTTGGCGCGAATCGCGACCCAATTTCCATGATAGATTTTTCTTCGTCGAGGAGGAAAAAGCGCGAGTGATCGTGGTCGCGAGCGAGCAAAGCCGGATTATTAGTCGGCTTTAAGACAGGGCGGCCCTCGTCGGTCGGCTTAAAGGCGGATCATCCTCAAATAAATTTCTGTTCACCGCGACGCTCTGTTTGCCTCGACCGAATGGATCTTCGAGCCGGGAATTTGCTCGAGATTACTCGCCGCGAGAGGAAATTTCGGTTGCTGTAAGCAACGATCAACGGAATTAGCGAGGAGGGAAGTTCCAGTTCGTACAAACGTCGAGATGCACCGGCAAATGGATGGGGGTATAAACTTCGAGTGCCTTCGCTGTTTTAACTACCGTATATTTCGTGGAGTCTCCGATTCTTGTAAGACAATTTTTATCGGTGACTTTGGTCGAAACGCAAACATCCGAAACTTCGTTACCGAAGAGAAGCTCCATTGACCGTTGTACGGTTACGTCGAGGTCATCCAAAAACGAAGAGAAAAAGTGGCTGACTACGGGAGACTTTGGGTCGAGAAAAGGGGACAGGCGTAGAAAAGAGAGAAGCCACGGCCAATTACTTCCGCTCAGTTACACTCGACGTAATCCCAGTTAAACTGTTTGTCGAATCATATTGAATTACCTACCTCAGGGCAGCGATCCTTTGTGCCAGAGGCCTGAGGGATCGCCACCGAGATTAGATTAATTCGGCTGATTTTATTAGGACGTTTCCAGCGACTTGCTGCAGCATGCCTTACGGTAAAAGGGACAGACTCTCTCCCTTTCCACCTTCGCCGGAGACTTCTTCTTCTTCCGCTTCCCTTTAACTTGTCTCGTTCTACTTACCCCGCGACCAGGTGCTCCCAGTTTGTTCTTTATCTTAAGAACACGGTGACATTCCCTTCGAGGAAATCTCATTTTCGGTCTCCATACAGACCGCACTCTTTTTTACTTCTCTGATCCCGTCGGTTTAAACTTCGAGAAATTAGTACCGCTTTACGGTTCCGCGCACCGAATCTTCCCTCTCGTCGAACGATCCTACGCGTGTCGCCAGAGTTCTCTTGTATTGGTGAGCGGCAGGTAGGCGAAACATCCTGAGACCGACTCTCCCGGGACAGGAACTCTTTATTCCGTGTTTATCCCGCGACAATGCACAAAGAGTCCCCTCGTCGACGTCGGTCGACGCGTTAGTCGCGCGCCGAATGCTTTCCTCGCGAACAGGGATCTCGATCTGTGACGAATAATTTTTACGCTAATTTACGCTCGCTTCCAGCCGTTTTGCTAGGTTAACAGATGGTACGGGGTGCAGGAGGAATCGCCTTCAGAAACGGTGCTATGTTGCATTGTAGATATTATGAGATTCGTGTAGAGACGAAATGATTTTATTCTTTCTGTAACGAATATTGTAACGATTGGAAGTAAATTAATTATACTGCATATCAGGAAAGAGTACCACTGTCGGTAGCAAATTATGTTTGCGATCGGAAATAATTGCACGGTTCTGGTTCTTTGGTTCCTCCTTTTCGATTCGGAGAATCCGCTTGAGTTATCGCGGAACCGCGTTGCCGGGGGCGTTCGCCCCTTTGACGACGGGATGATACGCGGTTTATTGAATTTATTGGAGCTCGATAGGTTGCGTATTACGTCCCGACCGTGTAATTGCATTTCCAGATTCCATTTTTCCAAATCCGAAACTATGTTAGTAACAATTTCGAATTTATACCGCACTACCAGCAGTTTTCAAAGGAACAAAGTTTTTATTTTCGGTTGCTAAACGTCATTCTGCCCCGTTCTTTGACCCACACGCCCTCGTTCCCTTACGTAGTAAAGTTCAAAGAAGTAGGAGAAGGGAGAAATGATTTCTATCACGCAGCAGGATCTTTGATACGGCCGCAGAGAACACAGGGAACGGGAGGAACACAATTTAGTCGAGGTTCGCGGTGCTAGGAAGTACAAAGAGCCGGCACACCGCGGGAAAACACGTTTGTTCCGGTCCCCGTACCAAATATTTTCATATTCCATTCGCGACTGCTACTTTCTTTCGTTCCTTTTTTTCTCCTCCTCGGCCAATAGCAAAGGGTATTGAGATTTATAAGGAGGAACGAAAACTTCGCCCACCGAGAGAGGGCCAACTACAGCTGGTCGATAGTCGTAGGAGGAAGGTGGAAAAGCAATTTAAATTCCGATCGTTCATAAAGCGAAAGACCTTGCTCTCTTTCCTCCGCGAACCTTCTCTCTCGCCGACGTTTCCTTTTTTCTTCCTCGTCTGGTACACCCATCCACCTTTTGCCTTATTTCCAAATCGCATTCCATCGTGTTTGCCGTTTCTCGAAAAATGAACGTTCGAATAGAGGCATTAAACGATTGGTATCGAGTGTTGCTCCGTTTGTCGTTCTTGAAAGAAGATCGGTACCGACTTCGATTCCTGCTGCTCGGTATACAGAAGAGGAAACAAATTTTTCATTTTCACCGCATTATTGCGGTTTATACATTTCGCGATATACCGAAGTGGAGCTCATGATTTAGTTGACTTAGCAAACTCCGATCAGAAATGCACAAACAGTTTACCAATAACATTGCTACCAAACGGAAGTTCGAATCAATAATTTCGGTAGAAATTTCATGTCGACCATTGAAACAAGATACGCGCCGAAAGTGCGCTTCAAGGAGCCATTTTTGTGGATAGAAACGCACTTTCAGCTCACCGCGAAGCGTAAAATAGGCAACTTACGCTGTCCACCCTCGAGAAGCAACCCTCTTTTCCGCGTGCATGCAAAGCGGGGAAGGCACGCGCTTGTTCTCCGTCGCGGAACGGGGTGCAAGGAGAAAGCGCGAGAGTAGAGTTGGGAATAGCGATTACGGTTATTTCTCGTGGGACACGCGCCCCTCGTTTCCTTGCCCGTTGCCGCTGTTGCTAATGGATCACATCTCTGAATTTCCCTGACATTACACGTCCCTTATGTAAGATTTAAAGCCGAGTCCGTTTCCAGCCGTCGGGCTAATCTCCACCACCTTACCGATAACATTCTCTCGCTCCCTCTTTCACCTTCACTTTTATTCGCTCGTTCCAGCGTGAAGTTTGCGCGTAACACGCCTACGAACTACGTGCTTTCTCGCAAAATGCGCGACGTTTGATATTGCTCGAGATACCGCGAACACACAGGGTGGCACTTTGTCGCTCACGGAGGGATCTTTCAAACATTGACCGATGGGGTCGGAGGGTAGCAGAGGTAGATTGATGGGCCAATTACTAAATATCAAGTATTAAGTGGGGTTTCTAAATAAGGATTAAGTCAGGACTGGTCTGACCCAGGTTGGTCTGTTAGTCATGCTAATAAAATTATCAGCAGACCCTAAGTATAATTGCTAGCAGAAAGGCTAATCGTCTCTAAAATCATTAACTTATAGAATTACTTGTTTGAAACACCGTTCTGAAATATCGAACGAAGATGTTTATTAACTATTGCTCGTTGAAAATGTCCAGAAAAGCTAGCAAATCGAGGAGGAGATATTCGCGGCAAGACACCCAGTAGATGAAGTCGGCCTCGTATAAATTGGATTCAACGTCAGTCGCGAGGAGTAAAGCGTGCGCCGGGCGAATTAAAAGTGAAACTTTCGCGGGAGGGTTGAGCCGCGGGATTGATATTCATAAATTCATGGGGCTCGCGGCAATCTCGATAATCGAATCGAGCTGCTACAGGATCGCGTTAACTTTCTGCTCGTTTTCTCGCTCTCTCTGTCGCGTGGCCGCCTCGCGTCTTAATATTTCAGTCGTCCAACGAAAATAACAGAGGGTGAAACTAAGACAAAGCAATTAGAGAGACGAGCCAGGATGAAACGGAGGAGATTTATTCCTCTGCGCTTTCGTAGTCGAAGGTACGACCAGTCGGATTTTCAGTGCTCTCCCGGCGATCTCCCGAGGGATAACACGAGCGAGTCGCGGCGACGAGGACGAGTTTCTGCCACTTTGCAGCTCAGCGTCTGCTGAATATTTGATCGCGAGCTTGCTATCTGACTGACGCTCGTTGCACGCGTCGGCCACGTGCGTTTCTCTCGTCCATCGTGCCTCGCAAATAACCCAACGCGTATTGTTTTTGAATGATGTACTGCTTCAACCAGAGGGTACGTAATTAGCTGTTCGCTCTTTCTACGATTAAATTACGGTTCCAATTTCTCGTTTCCATTTCAGAGATTTTACATTTTTACGTCGAACGAATTTCGAGCAGAATTTCGTGATCTATTGGAATATTAAACGGAGAGCTACCTGTCGATAACCTAAATCGTAGTCGATTGTATTCCCCTGATATTTGACACAATTTCTACTCGGGAAGCACCGATAGACACCGTCAAAGGTACGCTAATACCTTCCAAACGCTGTTAGATTATTCATTTCGCATTCCCACATGATCGTGGTTATAGCGCAATCTAAAGCCACTTACGCTTCTCCAAAAAGATACCGCAAAATCAATGTATATTAAATATTGGCGAAACAAAGAAATATCGCTGCAACGCGAAAATTGGAGTAATTCGGAGGGATCGTTTATCGGCCAGAAGTTGAGTTAAGCGCGTCGGTGATCAGTAACGTTAACCACACGATCGTCGAGCATCGTTTCAATTTCAGACTCATCTCCGTCCGATCGCCTGACTTTGCGGTTTTTGCGGAACGGAAATCCCGCTCCACTTTTCCCACCACGCGAATCGGGATTAAGAAAATTGCTACTTCCCTCGCTCGAAGAGGGAAGGAACGAAGAGATTCGCTATTTGGTTACGTCTCGAACTTGCCGCTCGTTCGACACTCAGCCGCTCTCTTGTTTTATTCAACGAGAACCGACCCGGTTGGATCGAGAATTAAGCTGTCTCTACGCGGAACAGCAGACGCTGCTAATTTCCCGGCAAACAAAGAAGTTCGCCCTGAATTCGAGCGATTACAAAAATTGAGGTTGAGCATCGATCGTTTGCCCGGATGGTTCGATGCTAAATTAAGTGCACTTGCCTGAAAAAAGCCGTGTTTTCGATGATGCGATTGTTCGCCGCTTTTAAACCTTTGCCATTGAATTTACTGTATAGTCATTGCAAATCGAGCATCGAGGTTCAATATTTTATTAAAAATCTCATATTTATTCCCGAAAAACGACGCATTATTCTCTTTCGGGTGCGTAGTAAATGAAATTGCATTTATCCGATAAAAAGGCAAAGTACAAACGCACATTGTCGGGAACTACAGAGAGTATTAAAGCAAAGGGAATTGTTTACCGCGGTTATTCTATTCAGACCAGTGTCGTTACGGTACAGACGAAAAAAGACGAAGTATAAAGAGAAACCGAAAAGTAACCAAAGGTGAGACGGTGGACAGAGAGAATCGTTTGGTGGCTACGGCGTTAATGAGTCCGGTTGTCGCGTGTCTGCTCGCTCACGGGCTACGACTACTGGCAAGACTTGCAGACTTCTCGACGAGGTCCGCCAAGTAGATGGAGTACGTATGCGACCCGGCCAGACGTCCGTGAGCCCACTTTGTAACCGTCTCGCGTACAAACTTTCAGGCCAGACCAACTCGTCGACCTATTCATCCTGCCTTTAACCTCGGAACGTCTTTCTCGAGAGTCTTAGTCTTGTGGGAACGGATCGCAAACTTGCTCCGCTCTTATCTTTTTTCGTGTTTGCTTACCGCCGATGATTCTCGATCGTCGCGAAACTTGTTTAGACTTTTTTTTGTAATGGAACTGTTTGCAGTTCAATTTATTCGTTTTGCTCGTTCGATGCCACGACTAACATTTCCGAACGCATCAATTTCTGGGTTTCTAAAAGCGGAAGTTTCGAGCTCGGAACTGTATAACTTCCTAAAACTGGAACCAAGAACCTGTTCGTGCTATACACGATTATTAGAAGTTGCGATAGCTTCGACGATTCGTCGGCAAATTCCAAATTGCCTGAAATGGCCGGAAGGTCCAATCCGAGCGTTCCCGCACGACATTCTGCGGAAACTGAAAACCGCCCGGGGCTAGCCAAAGAAACAAAGACACGGAACGTCGAGTTCCAGCTACTCGCAAACTTATCCCTGGTCAGCGAACGAGAATAAACATTTAACCTCCCGCGCGTAAAATCCACGATCGGGAGGAGAAAAAGTGGAAAAAGGTCGTCCGTGTGAAAACAGAGTGGTCGAGAGAGGGCGGTCGATAATCGAGGCGGCTTTTCGGTTCGATCGAAAACTTTTTTCATCTAACTGCCGACCAGGCCGGCCCCTCGGACCAGGCAGCCTCTCGAAACGAGGAACCCATTATTCGAAAGCATCGACGGACGTAAGTGTTGACAGATAAGTGAAAGAGGCTCCGGGACCAGAGTCGCTGGTAAACGGAATCAACGGTGAAAGGAAAACGCCGAACTCCGACGGCGTTTTAATCAATCTCCTTCTCGCGTTCGTTCGTCCCCTTTTCTCTCCTCTCTCACCTTTCCTCCTACATAGCCGCGTTTATCGTCTCTCCCCGCTCTGGCTGACCGCCATCCTTCGATTTCCGTTTCCGTTTCTGTGCCGTTCGCCACCGAACCAACACCACGATACCGACTCGACGAAGGTGTGGCCGCCGCACGAGTCTGTGCTATCTCTTTGAGAGCCAACGGCTCGTAGTTTGTATAGTTTCATTGATCTTGATGCGACGGAACAGCTGGATAAAGGAGAGACGGGAGTGGATCTGATATACGAGGGTGACGCGTCTCGTGGAGAACCGATGGAACAGACTTTTGTGTAACGTTCGCTGCTTGATTCGCTCGAGCCGCTTAATGGTCTCCTCAGGAAATCATTCCGTACATTATGACTCGGTGGATTAGGATTTAAGAGACGCGGAGGCCGTGAATCTTTTAGGACCCTCAATGTATTACTTTGCTTCGGGAATCAAGCATTACGCATTCTCGCTCGTGTTTTAAAATGGGAGCTCACGTTTGGTGGCATAAATATACTCGTTTCATTCCGAGCTTAATTCCCGTTCGCGAAAGCCTCGTACATTCTCGAGTAACCCATGTACGTTTCTAAGAACCTCCCGCAGAAGATGTAACGAGAGTCTACCGTAATTGAAAAACCGTCGTAACAATAAAAGATTTAACGGCGCGAGATGTAGCAGGGTTGCAACGGGGATACAGAATTTCATTTCCCTCCGGTATTATCGCGGGAGAAGAACAAGCGAAAAAACGAGCTGAATCGTTGCGTCGTCGCGTCGCCAAGAAGTCGCACGTTTCGGAATGAATTACGTGCCAACGAATTAATACCTGTTACACCGGGAGATTCAGAGATACGACACGCTCCGGCAGTCTCGCGGGAACAACACCGTTCTTCGAGGTTTCAGGAAAAAAAAGGATCCATCCGAAGACGGACAACGCGACGAAAGATCGCTGGAAATGGAGGCGAAATTACGATATTGAATCACGGAAGGCATAAAAGTGACAGTAATTTACGTTAGATCGTGCGGAGGGATAAGAACCTTGGAATGGGAAAAGGTGTGAACGCGAGGAGGAGAATGGAAGCCGAATACTCGCGTATCCATCTGATTTCACGTGTCAGCAGGAGTTTGCGGTCTCAGGTCGTGGACACTGCTGTCCGATCTCGTCCGAAGATACTGTCCTCGGTCCTCTCCTGTGCACCGTTTTCATTTCGCCCGGCTCCGTTTTATCTCACGCAGCCTATCGGTTTTCTTCGGCTTTGGCCACCGTCAAAACATCGATAATCCGCGCGAACGGTCTGTCCCTGGCAATGTCCATGAATCTGTCCAAGTTCGTGTCGGACAGACGAACGGAAGGGAAAACGTCTGTTCGACCGACGGGGAATGAGTTATTAGTCGACAACAGCCTGTTCTGGATGAACATACGGGATCGCCAAGATCTTATCGTCAAGATATATCTTCCAACTTTTCTGCTCCGCTTTCTATGGATATCTACAGGCTATCGAGAGTCTGTTCCAGATACACGATCCCCGCTGTTATGACTGTTAGATATTTTGGAACGTGCGAAAGGCAGAGCAAAAATTTTGTTATTATAATCGATTTCGTGTGTCCGCTGCTGTCGTACAGAGGCTCAGACAAAAGTATACGTGTTCCGACGATGGAGGATGAAGCGGCTGGCTTTCACGACGAATAATGGGATGTTTTATATCGGGGAGACGATACCCCGGTCAGAATGTATCTTCGAACAGGTCTAGAAGCGCGGAGGAAAAAAGCTGATAAATATTCAGCCTCGTCACTTTAGTCGGGAGAAAAACAACCACTCCATATTCGCGATCTTGATCGATCACCGTAGAAACGAAAGTAACCCCCCAAAAGCAACTTGGGAACATTAGAAAGAGCTGTCATAGCTGCAGTAATTTTTCAGCTTGGACCAACGTGTCTGGCCGATGGCCAGAACTCGTCCCCTCGTTAGCAGGACATCTTCTTCTGACCCAATTTAATTTCCGTCGATGTCTTCTGGGAGCTATCAGAGCTCCGCTTTTGGGAAAAATACTTCGTGACTTTCGATCAAGCTTTTTCGTAAAATATTTAAAACGTCATGGAATCGATATCGTTTCTAAAGAGGATATTTGGTTTTAACCGGGGTGGCTTCAAAGTGTTCGGTGATAAAAATGCGACAGGTTGCTCTCTGCACTGGGACGTGTCCGTTCTTTTCAACGTCGTGCCGCAAACTTCGTAAAAGCAATTAATTTAATAACTCCGTCCTGCTTACGAAACAGCAATCGAATTATGGTTACCGAGTTACCTATCCAAAGTTTCGTACAATGGCCAAATTGTATATTGCGAGACCCGTCGAGAATAGAGGCAAGAAAAATTTACTGACTGCGAGGTAACCAAGTACACGTTTCTGAAATGCGATTAGAGTGTAGGGTACTCTTTTTTGAGAAAGAAAATTTCGACCTATGAAAAAAATTGTACTTTCATCGTTGCAAACTTTTCACGGATGATCGGCAGTTAAATTCGAGCGAGAGCAGCGGCGACCATCGACGATGGTTTATCTCGGACGCCCACGTGCGCCTATGTCCTGGACGTTGTTACGCGTAAATCAAATTTCGCGGGCCAGTGTCGGCCGCATTGGGAATCGATATTTTACGTGTTGGCCATGGTCATTTTGTACTGCAGAAGGGAACTTGCAAATGCGATTCGGAGACCGAATCGTGGACCATCGTAAAACCGATCCTCCCACGTGCTGAATATTACCGAGCAGAGGATCATGTTTCTCTTCTATTTACGCTCGGGCAGCTTCCTTCGGATAAGGACCAGAATCTCCCACTTGAGAGTTCTAAAAAATTTGTCTGCTAAACGAGTGGAAGGTCTCTTCCATCGGAACAATAATAGAAGGGCTAGATCTTCGAAGATCGTGGTCCTTTCTCCGGGCTTCTCTATTTCTCGAGAGTCACGTCGACGAGGATCCGGCGATACGAAGATCCCGGCGTCAATTAACTGCTCGGTGTCTCTGTATCAAACGAGCGACGCCGTCCTAACAAGGTTTTTCGTTGGCTGTCCCAACCGGCGTCCGTCTGGTAGCCCGGTCGACTGATTTAAATAAACCATTACCGGGTGGTATCTTTCATCGGCGTACCCACACCTCCGTCGTCTTCTGACACTCGTCCCTCCTCGGCCCGGTATGAACGAGAACAAGAATAAATGGAGGCGGTCCACGATGCTGAAGAGTGAAAGATCGAGAGAGGCAAGGAAAAGTAAAAAGAGAGGCAGGATAAAAAAGAGACAGGAGGGATAGCAGCACCTGCAGCGAGAGAAGCAGCATCCATGGTAGCTGGCAGAGGATACGGGCTGCCAACTGCGACATAAACGCTAACGACTGATCGGCACCGACGATAGAGCCTGTTAGCCAAACGCCATGCTCCTTATAGAAAACGAATATGTTCGCGGTTCGGCCCTGTTAACGTTGGCCCCGGCTCGCTCGCAGACTACCACCTCTGATATCTGTGTTCCTCCCTGGGTCCCACCTTCGGTTATAGGTGGTACGCGTCGTGTACTCTCTGGATATTCATCTTGGTGGTCTTTGTTCGGACAGCATTGTTCGTCCACGGAGCGAATTTCTAGAACTCGTCACCCGGTTTCGCTGTCAATTTAAAGAGCGTTTCGTGGAAATCTGACGCTTCACTGCTTTCGGACATATGGCTACACACTCGACATCCAGCACGTGATAGTAGGCATATAAATCCGCTTGACGAGATAACGAGAATATACCCCAATATTAAATTAGGCTTCTAGAGTTTTCGCGAGTATCTCGAAGACGTCTCCCGACATAAATAAGCCGAAGTCGGTAGTCGTTTGGAGCGGAACGCGTCGCTGAACAAACTTTGGGCGTAGCCGGGCCGCGCGTATAAATCCCGGTCGCGTGAAGCACAACTCGAAATTCGAAGGCGTGCACGCATCGCGAGTACACGCGTGCACGCATGCTCGGACCGAGCGTTCCATCGCGGAGGGACGCGTATATTATAAGCGCTGAGGATACGCAACGGGCGTGTTGTTGCGTGCCACGTGATTTAGTAACGGCCTCGAGGCCTGATGGATCATCCATTGAATGGTAATCTTCGTAGGCCCGGGGACCAGCTTCGAGACTCGCCGCGTTTGTTCCTTCGTTCTCGCGATCCTCGATGACGTCGTCGAATTTGCACGCTCGCGGCGAGCGGAACGCTCCTTCGCCTCTGATAGGTGCAGCGATAGGGCGCGAGGAACATTTTCGAGCCTCTTTTTCTTTCTTTCGACAGGGACGTTTTAAACGACATTTTGAGTTCCACGTTGCACATTCCAGTGACTTGTTTACGATCTGCAAGTATTTTTACTTTCATACGCAATCAAGAAATTGAGTAATTCGTTTATGTTACCATTCTGAAATAGTTATTAATTTTCTCAAAAGGATGGTGACCAGAGGTGAACCCACTACCAGATTGCGTAACGTCGAGCAGTATTTTTTACGGTTATTTGTTTCTTGTGACATCGGACTTTCTCCTCGGGGCGTTTTCCAAACCACGTGTACGCCTCGCGATATCTATAAATATTAGACCGATTCGGGAACGCGGCTTGTAATTAGGGGAATAGATCGCCCCGAGTGACGCAGCTGGCCGTAAGTCAATGACGAAACGCGCCGAGGGCGGAATCGAATTTGAAATTTCGAAGGCGTGGAAGTCGAAATACCCCGAAATTTTCACCGAAGTTAGTTACGTGTAGAACGAATTACTCCCGTCGAACCACGGTAGGCGTAACTCTTTTCGGGTCAACTTTAATTAATACTTCTGCGGTCAGTTTCTTGGACTCGAAAAGCAATCAGAAATATCCTGTTTTATCTCCTGATATACTACATCTATTTCGCAAGCTTTCGCAGAAAATATATTCACTGCCATGACTTTACTGATTCGACACAATAAAAGTCTGCAATACGCAGCTTTGAAACTGTACTATAATTTTCTTTATGGTATAATTCGATCGTGTGTCATTTTCGTGACGATCGAAGTACGAATACAGTATCGGTCGGGTGACACGTATCGATAAGAGAAGCAGAAAGTATACGATATAGAGGCGGTCGTAATTAATATATGACAGTGCGAGGAGAAAAAGGCCGCGAGCTCGACTCGCACGCCCACCGCATCCGGCATACAATGCGTATAAATCGTCATGAATTTTGAGAGGGCTGCAATTTCGTATTGAATCGCATTTGTTCTCTGCCCAACCTCCATTCCTGCGTCGCCATCTTCCCCTCGCCGTCGCTGATTGCAGGTTCAAGTGACTCGACCCTTCGACAGATGCGTTTTCTGTCTCGAACGATTTATCCTCCGGTTATTCTACTTTGGTTTGTCGTTCTAGACAATTTGGAATTTATTCTTCGAGTTCTATTCGTTGGTATCTTTAGCGGTGAGGTCTCTCGTGTCGATGTGCACAGTTGGTCGAAAGTATTCAGCATCGAAAAAGTTAAATATCAAGTTCGGGTTAATAACCTGTCGCGGTTACATCAGAATCCACGAGAGATCGGTGGACAACGCAAAACAGACATGTTCTCTGGTTACAAGTATGTCCGAGCAAGTCTCGGAGGATACACCTGGTTCAATTAAAGATCGTGTAATCGCATTCCAGCTCTCCCTGTCCCTCTTCGTCCGATCCCGTATAATGCGACACGACTTTTTAATTGATGCCCTCGCTTGTCCTGCGTCGCGTTCGCGAGGGAACCCGATAGCGTCATCGAGACATTCTTACGCGTCGCTTTATGTCGCGTTATTAAATCATCGTAGCGTGAAAGGTTCGATGTAAATCAAGCACCGCTTTCCGAAGCTTTATGCCCGCCATTCGTAAAACGAAGCATTTTCTTGTTCGAACGCGGATGAAATCGTTAACCCAGATCGGCAATCGATGTTCTTTCCGCGTAAATCCAGCGTGTTTTCCACAGGCAGGACAAAGTTGCCGCAGTTCCGTCGATTCGACGGCCAGAATTCCGAGCGATAAATAAAGAGAAGTTTTCGACTACGGCATGCACTTCAATTTACAAGTTCTTAGCACACGGGGGAACCGAAACAGCGGCCAGGCCGAATTTACGACAACACCAAACGGAAGACGACCGTGCGATGTTTCAAGTTTGAACGCGACCCGATTCCATCCCCGACGAATGCCTTCCTCCTCGATGCGTTCACGCGCTAACTTTCCGCGAAATCGATTTCTTGTTTCCGCGCAAAATTTCACAGGTTCGATGCCAGAAAATTCTCTCGCAGAGTTAATTTGGAAATTGAAAGTTTGCTAAACGCAGAAACCTTTCACACGTTCCTACATATTTTTATGCCAGCCAGATTAAAACTTCTCGCTCGAAGAATCCTCAAGTTTCAACGAGATCCTCATAAAAATCAATCCACCGAGTTCTCTTGTTTCCTCGCTCTCTGACGGAATCGTAAAACGCAAAAGTGTTTTTGGAGGATAGCCATTTTATCCGGTGAATGGTATTCAAGACACAGCTAGCGTCGCCGCCTCAATTTTGATGGGTAAGAAAAATGCGTCGGTGCGTCGCGACGCGGCTGACATCGCGGGGCTTTATTTCCTTCGCTCTTTCTCCTACTTCTGACTCCTCTTTTTTTTCGCAATGGCTTTCGCCTCCTCTCAATCTCCCGCGACGACACCCTGCAGAATCACGTCGATCCAAGAATCTCGAGGCAACGTGGCACGAGATTTGGAAAATGACGTATCGGGGTCGCCTAAGCCGCCGGATGAGATCAGGATGATAGATGGAGTCGCTATTTCGCGCGGATCACTCGACTGCATTATACGCCGAGCACCCTCTGCACCGAGGCTTTCATTTTCATTGCTCGTGCCACAAGGATAATACGGCGAATTCGATGAGACTTCAAATTTTCAAATTGTTCATTGATCGATGCTCCTATCTTCTTCGAACTGCATTCACGTATCACCGAATCGAAAATGTCATGATCATTTATAGACTACAACTCGAGCGGAATATCTGAATGTCTTAGAGCCGTATAAGCTCTTATCGATCGTTGTCTAACTTTAGCGAGACCTCAAATGGAACACCCAGTACAAATGTTGCTAGCATACTAAACATAAAGAACTTTATGAACTTGTAATAATTAAAGAGTTAAAAAGAAGTACTTCGAGAATAAAGTACCGTCTGTGACATCGATAGGAGCAGTCTTAAAAAATTTGGAAGGATCATACAATAGGGAATTGACCGATAATATTGTCTGGCAGGTCGCGCGTTATTTACGAGCGGATAGGTCGCTAAACGTGAAGGGAAAGTCGAAAACGTTATTTAATACGGTAAAAGGTTTGTCCATAATTTTGTTCGCGTCCATAAAAGCACCGTATAATCGCATAAATACCGACTCGTGTACCGAAATCTGACGATAAATCACTCGGCTCTATACCAGGGTGTTAGGATCACGAGTTCGACCTACAGGTGGCTATATCTTCGACGTTATATACGATCGTACCTGAATGTATGTACGCGTGTACATATGTACTGTCGTTTCCAAATATAAATAAACGTTCCCGTGAAACTTCATTCGTTCGAGAGGAACGAGGGTCGAGTGCGATGTTTGAATATCGCGAAATTGGTACGATGTGGGTAGCAAGTTTGGAGGTCTGCTTTTTTGGTAATCGGAATTTTCGAGCTACTGTTAACAAATTAAATTAGATTTCTTCGCTGATAGAACGTGAAGGGACGATGTAGAAAAACAACGATGTAACAGCGATGAATCTTGCGAAACGTAATCCAGGTAAAGATCTTCGTCGAGAAAAAAGTTGGGGACGTCTGTTTCCTGAACGGGCCGCCGCTAAACAAATTCCTGGACGTAGCGAAGACATGATTTATCCCCGGTAATAATTCTCCGGGGCCAAGGTGAACGAATGAGACACCTCGAACAGTCTGGAAGAAATATACGAGGGCACCGTAGCGAATCGGACGAGGCGAATTACGAGCTTCGTCGCCGCGACGAGACTAATAGAGACCTCGATGAGACCACAGGTCGGACGAAACGCGAGTTAACACGTCGGTATCGTTGTCTATCGTGTCTGTTCCTTCCCTATTACACCTGGCGTATTTGTTTTCAGCACGAACACTCGCGTGGCGTTAAGCTTTGTACACTCGACATCCCGCGATCATGGAGTACTTATCACACGCTCTTAATTATCCTATGCTGGCGTTCACGTTAACGCTTTCCTTTCGTCACAAACTCACAAAGTATAAAAAGATTGCGACTCTCATTTGCTGTAATAAATGTCCTCTGAAATTCTGAAATTCAACACACGTGGTAATTTAACCAGGATAATCGAATAATCCGTGTTTGGTTGCAGTCTAACCGACGCAGTATAAATCCTGTAATTAACGACGACAGGCTTACGAAACTGTCAATACTACGCAAAGCGTTGCGATATAGCTGGAAGCTTGATACCTCTCAATTCGCAAAATTCCCTCCGCTCGGAACAACTATTTCATTCGCGTAACAGGAGAAGGCTTTCGAGTTTGTTTTCTGTTTAGTCATCCCGACTGAATAGACCTTAAGATTCCAAAGGAGTTGGCCGGTGTTTCTCTCGCGTAGAGGTCGGTAATTACACGGCGGACAGGTTACGCGAAAGAGTTATGGCGTTCGAACGAGCACGGTGTCTTATGAGAGTGGGTAGTAACTTGACCGAGGCATTAAGACGATCTCCCGCGGCGAGCGTGCATACATTAAGGGAGTTCAGGGTTTATTCTCCTGTTTTTCTTTCTTTCTGACGACACGCACGTTCCCAGGTAAACGGTACCGACTCGATTAGTCCACGATGATGTACGACTCCATATTCTTCCAGGATACGATGTTAGCTTCCTCTGTTTCTCAACGTTCTCGTATAACGTTACTTCCGCGTTTTCGTATTATTTATCATCGAATTTTTACCGTGCTCCTACATTCCTTGTAGCATTTTTGTTTCCCCGATATCGACTTTGCATTTTCTGAATTACTTATTCGAGCAAACTGCTTTCTAACAATTACCTAATCCGTATGAGAGTCTACGGATGGTCGAGTTCGAAACAGTTCGAGATCCAACGAGCGATTCGCGATCAAAGGAAAAAGCGACGCGTCGACCGGCAAAAAAGTCGACGACGAGGGCGTCGGTTCGCCTTCTGGGTGACTCGGGACCGTAGATCAGTCGAGTCGCGCTCATAAATCGTGATTAAATCGGTCGAGCCTCGTAAATATTGTCCTGCGAGAATCGTCGAACGTGGAGCAAGGACGAATGGTGAAAGCGGAGACCAACTTGGAAATCTTTGCCATCGGTGTTCTCTCCGAATCGAAATAAAGGCTACTAAGAGAAACCGAGAAAATTGGCAAACTGCAAAACATCGAAGATTATTCGAAAACAAAGCGTATCTTTTGGATCGATAAAGCCTTTGATTGACTTTGTCCACGAAAGTCACAAAGAATGTCGGACTGTTTTAAAACCTCGGCAACTTGGAACAAACGCAAATAACAAAGAGGTGAGAGCAGCGAAACAAAAGGTACACGCGGAGATGGGAAGCAAAAAGGCGTTCGCGCGTCTACGATGGGAGGCTGTCACGTGTAATTATCTCGTCTTGAAGGGTTCAAAGGCAGCGTGAGAGACCCTTCGGGGTATAAAAGTGTTACAAAGGTGGTAAACGCTGGGAGGGTGTATGACGACCCAGATCGAACGATCGTGAGCCAGGGATGCTGCCACTCGACGTCGAGATTATTCCTGGAACGCCCTAGCTCTCCAAGATTTCAAATTTCTTTCGTTTCGATGAGTATTTGGAATTATCTTTCAGAGATAACTCGAAAAGTATTGAGAAGAATCGTGGAAATTATTGACGCGTTCTTTCGTTTTATAAAATATAGTGGAGTTTCTTCGATAATTCTATCATGGATGACCCAGCGTCGTATCGGTCTCAAAACTTGGCAACTTTGATCGTCCGCGTCGAAATCAGAATTGTCAGGAAGGAAAACGTTAAGTGGCCACCTGGTGAACCGAAAGAAACCCATCGAGAAGTTGCTAAATTTTCGAGGCACTTCCAAACACGCGGACCGGAGAGGGTGAGAAGACGTCGGCGTGTCCGGTGACCCGCGAAATCCACAACGAATAACTGGTGGCAGGTTGTCGATGTCGCGAACGCCTTCGGGAACAGGGGCTTTTATTCCCGATAGGAGAGGTCGCGGGATATCGGGGGTCGACGGATATTGCCGTTGCAAGCACGGCCATAGTCTAAGGCCCCTGATTGACAGGACCGCTACACACCGATGATACCCAGCGTGTCTGAGCTCTGACTTCCATTTCACGCCGCTCTGCTTCCGTCTGTCGTCTCGCTTCTCTGCCCCTCCGCTCCGCGCCGAGTCGTTTCGCGGATCCTCTCGAACCATGGAAGCTCCTTCGATTCGAGTCACGATCTCCTGAAAGTCGCCGCGATTTGAATTCTCATCGCGATCAAGGATTCTTCGAATCTCTCTCGATTCCAGTATTATGATATTATGTGGAGCATCCACACCGGCGACGAGCAGATCGAGTGTCTGCCAAAGAGCTCACCGGTACCTGCGTGTGCGGTTTCTAAATTTCAACTCCAGTTTTCTATATCGCCGTATTCTTACATCTTCCTCGAGATCGATATACCTATGAATCCGACCTATGCAGGCTATGGAAATTACGTGTCCTCTTTCGCGATAATAAAATTCATCAAAAGTTTCTTGATAGAAATATGGCTCGTTCGAACTTTTCTTCGATTATACACACTTCGAGGATGGTGTGTATCGATATTCATGCGGGATGCACGTGAGATTTCATTAAGCGGTCGACCAGACCCACCCTCATCCCCGTTATACTTCTGCTCGTAGTTTATGGCGGATTAATATCGAATTTATGGGCAAACTTTATCGTTATTGAGCTACCGCGCAAGAAACTTCTCCCGACGGCTACAGCTGCACCGCAAACATTGTTCTGTGGCTTACCAATCGGAAAAGGAATCGCAAGAAAAATGCACCGGTAATTCGAAACATCGTGCTCCAGTTTATCCTGTTATTTTCGATTTAATTCCAATCAAATGTATATTGCTGGTCAATATTCGATGTGACTAATAAAGCACATTTGAGAAGAATAAATGCATAAACAAATTAGATACAGTTACATAATATTGCCATCTATAATTCATATTGTTGAGAGAGTAAATGAAATAGCTAGTTGTATTCATATAAGCAATCTACCTTATCATTTCATATATGTAAGCGACACTTTTATGTAAATATGTAAACTGTATATATATTATGTATTCTATTGTTTCCTATATTGTCCTAGCAGTCCTTTTGAATATAAAGTAAGAACCTCTAAAAGTAAAACTAATTAATAACACATATGATTGACGACAGAAACTTAACCCATCAGTAAATGTTTAAAAAGGTCCTAGCATCCACAAATACTAAAATGCAGCTGTCAGCTACGATCTGTCGATTTGTACAAGCATTTGGTACCAATAACCGGCGTATTTGTACCGTCAACGGTGACAAACCATCAAAAGACAAATGAGAAAGATCCATCGGACTTTATCCGCGTTCGCGAGCGAAAGAAGATTCCCCGCCAGTTAGACACGTCGCAGAAATTGAATCCGAGAAGAGGCGGATCAAGGAATAGCGGGCACGGTAAGGGAGCAATTTCTCAAGTGATTACCTTAAAGAAGCTACGAGGTATTCGAGCTATCGTAAGATTCGTGGCTGTCGCAGTGACATTGAGCCTCCAGTCGCGGAGTCGAGCGGCGAAGTAGGAAAAGCGGCCAAGGCGGAGGAAGAAGCTACGCTTCCACGGAGGAAATTGAAAAATCCAAGTTAAAAGATGGCCCGTTGCACCCGCGTGTCTGCGCTCGCCACCGACTGCCGAGTATTTAATTTAACTTTTTCCTCGTTTTAGCCGCGTTTCCAATGTTCCCTCTAACCGTCTGCCTGTCAAGGGAACCGGGTCGCGATCGAGACCGCGTTTCCGCTTGTGCGAGACGACGCGCGATCAAGTGGCTCGAATTTCCGACGTCGCTCATTGAATCTCTGTTCGATCAAGGGTTTAGAAGATGGATTCTCTGCTAGATTGAGAAATTGCACCGATTCGCAGTGCACCGAGACCAGAAATATTTCAAAGGAAATTATAACGAGAAGCTTTGATCGGGCTTAATAACGTCTCTTAATCCGATCGAGCGATGAATACGAGCCGGTTCTCGGCTATAAAAGTTTAAAACCATTGCCACTTTGTCATCGACATAACGAGCGGAGGCTTCCCCTTCTCGGTGAAACGGGCCACTTTCATAACCTGTAATAATCCCGGCCGTTCTCGGAACCCGGTAGAAATCAGAAGAAAAGGTAACTTCCGGGCAAAGTTGACTAGACAGGTGTCGAGGTAGTAGGATCAAGCTGGCCTCGATAGAGTCATTAGCGGGCAGGTGAATCGGTGTTCCGACGGAACTCGCGTAATTTCTCGGCCACACGAGGAGAGAAGCGGATCCACGCGCAGGTGCGCGCGACCAGGTAGACGATCGGTCCGTCCACGCTAATAAGAGAAACCGAATACCCGCGCGTTTTCGAACAGAAAGGCCGCGTAAAGCGAAACCAGCGGCCGTTAACGATGATTGTAGAGCACACTGCCTCCGTTCTGCGGACTTGGCTACGTAGCGAATCGATAAACGAGGATAGACACGCTGAAAGATACGTTTGGGCTGAGCAACCTAATGCCCTGTGGGGTGGGCATTGCCGCCGTGGGCGATCCGTACCGATCGCGTGACGATGCAGCGGGTCGTAGCGTCACGCTTTAGATCGGGATGGGCTTAGATCGTTCTGTGCTCAGCGATCGAATCATTATATTGTATTGAATAACCCGCGTTGGGTAACTAAATGTTATGAATAACCTCGCATCGAATAATCCCACGCTGAATAACTACGCGTCAGGTAACTACGCGTGGTACAACAACGCGTTGTATTCCGCGCTACATCTTTTGAAACGCGTTGTATAGAACGCTAACGAGAATAACGACCATACCTGCAGACGAGTAACACAAGCTCGCCATTTTCGCCTTAATTAACGACCCAGTCGGTTCACCGGTTCCAACGCTGGCTCGTACGTGTTTTTCCGACCATCGACCAGTGAAATGGTTGCGATCGTATGGCCGCGGGCTTTTGCGAAACTTGTGGATGGAAAAATTGAAACTATCTACCAAACGATGCCGATTTTGAACCGTTGTTACCGTATCATCTGTCGCGGTTCTCAATTACGTTCAAAGTAAATCTAGCGTAATTGACAGATGGATGGAAAAGGGGTCACGCGTCGGAAAAACTCGTTGTTCCCGTTGGTAATATAGTAATTAACGGGGAAAATAAGCGAGTTGGCTTTAATCATCGGCTTCATTACCAGGACCGACCTTTTATTCAACAGGTAACACAGATTCCAGCGTTAAAATTAACAACGTTACCGGGCTCATTAACAGACTACGGAACAAACGAACGAACCGAATCGCTCTTCAGGCCTTGGCAAATATTACTCTCTCTTTCTCTCTCTTCCTCTCTCATATTTCCTACCGCGAGGAGAAAAAGTTTCGTTCTGTTAACGGTTTGCTGCTCGTCGTTTCGTGGAACCACGATTGTTTCTGAGCAAACGTTCGCGATGGAAATACTCTACAGTTAGAAGAAAAAAATGCCCGATGAAAAAATTAACGAAGTAACGAACGTTTTATTCGCGGCGAACGGTACAACGTCGGTCTGTAATATCGTTATAGTTTAGGAAAAAGGTATATTGTGATAGGAATTTATCTGGATTTTTAATGGATTCGTCGTAGTACGAGCTGTAACTTGATTTATATCAACGTTCAATTGTCAGAATTTTTTATCTATTAAGTTGAATCTTTTAATGACATCCGGATGATTCTCTCATGGTATATGAGACAGTAACGAGTACATGATTTTATCAGTTTGAGAAGAGAAATCGTAGGAGAACTATTTTGTAAAGTGGGTCAAAGATCGAAGGTCTTTTCTCGTGAAAATTCGTGAAAAATATGATCCGTTACGGATCCACCTGTCGTAACCCAATTTCTCGCTGGCGAGAAATTTAGGGGTCGAAAATTAGGTAGATCGTCCATTGTAATTTACGGTATCCTTCGGCTCCGAACGAATAAAGACCGGATCCTACCTGGCGCCACGGTGATTATGGCCTAACTGCGAGATAATAATGGCATATATCACCTGGCGTGCGGACAAAAGGGAAAAATGAAAAGAAGAAGGAAAGTTTCCCACTACCTGTTCCCTCGAATTGGTTCTCGCGTACGTGGCAATTAACCCTTTCGTGGAGGACGATAAATCCCTTCGACGACCAGAACGGACATTTCTAACGTTGGAAACGACTGAACGATGTTTCTTCTCGCCTATTTCACGAGCAATCGAAAAGGACGAAAAAAAAGAATCGAAGAATTCTCTCGTTGTTAGAGAGATTAAAAGGGTCGGTCAGAGGTTCGACGAATGGATCGGTGTTAAAGAGGCTCTCGTTTCTCCGCTACAAATGGCGGCTAATCGTCTACCAAATATCTCGAGATAGTCCTCTTCTGTCGAAAGAAAAAATAGACGCTTCTACGAAAGTATTTCCAACTCCAATTTCTTAGTTTCGAACTTCCTAACTGCTGTTTGGAGACACTCGGAAAATCCTAGTCACGTAGTGGCGATTTCTCCGTCGTCTTATTCCTCGATTGTTAAACAATTCCAATTACTTTCGTTCGTCCTAATTGCTATGCAAACCAATTTATCGCAACATCGACGTAACGAGGCCGTTACGAAAATGCCGTTGAAAATTAACTAATAATTTTACTACAAACAGTTTACATTTCGGAGAAACACTGTTCACCTCTCGACCCAAGATGTAATCGTATGCCAGATTATGCCAAATGAGTTCCAACAGCAAAAACATGGAATACCAGGAAGACTCGTCGAGTTGCAACATCACCCTAGGTTAGTTTCTCATCGTTCCCTTCAGGACTGAATCGTTTTATTCGCCGGCAACATCGTTGGTAATAAAGACATTAACAGAGGCCAGTGCGGAACGATGAAGACCTTCTTCCGTTCCGAGAGGCCAGTTAGTTCGAGCAAAACTCGCTAGGCTTGACGCCGACAGAGCAGCACGCTTTCGGCGAAGTGATTTACACGCTGCGAACTGTAATTATTGCAGCACCCCACGAAATTACTTCCAAGTATTGGTCGGCTGTTTTGTTCGCGCGACGTTGTTTGGCTCTGCCCGGGGATGGGCTCGTAACTTGATACACTGTAACGCAAACAAACTTAATCTACAATATGGCGCTTTAAGCTCGATTCATACTCGGTAATTATGGTAAACTTAACAGATACGAGGGTGGGGTAAATAATTCAGCCTGAATAAAGACTTACTGCAATTTGCAGCTACCTGAAAGATTTTCGTAGTCGTTCATCGTAATTTGCGTTTGAAAGTCAAACATAAGATACTTTCGGCTGATGGCAAGTTTATTTCAGTCCCGAGAGGATCGAGTATCGAGAAAATGCGTTTGGAGAACATAAAGTTTTCTTGCGTAAAAGGGATGTTATTGACGAAGTTATTGGTCACGACGGGCACCGGGAAGAAAGAGCACATTTCAGGAATTATAAGCGCGATAGTTCGCAGGGAAATGTTGGAGATGACTTTTCTCGACTGCTCGAAGATCCCGAGGATCACAAAGTGTCGTCGTCTCTCGGTCTTTTTCCCCTGTTCGAAAGAAGAAGGGGTGACTCGACGGTCGAGTAATTGCTTTAATCGCGCCATGCTATCTGGAACGCGGCAGCTTCTCATTAATAGCCCCCGTCTCGAGAAACTGCTCGCGGAAATGGGCCATACTTTTACTTAACAATAAAAGCGTATTTACTCTGCCGCTCGGTGCTACGTTAATAATGCACGCTCGCCTCTTCTTTACCGACGCGTTTCACGGGATTTTCATCGGATACTCGACGACGTTTCCGGGACGAGAGGGACAGACAGAGGGGGAAAAGAACGACGAGAGAAAAATCATCTCTTAACGCTTGTCCGTGTACTTTGAAGTTAATGAACGCGGACGATGATTGTAGCGACGCCTTTTGTAAGTACTCGACTTTAATTTTCATCTTTCGTAACGCGGACGGCGGCGTTTGAAATTTAACTCTTTTATCACCGCTTATTATAATAACAATCGTTTTTTAACTGGAGATTTTAATATGTTGCCTTAATATATTCTAATACGTTGCGAGTGATTTTTAATAAAATGGAGTCTCTGAGTCTTTCGGAGCCCTGGAGGGTGCATTTGAATCTGGACCACCAAAGTATCGAACGACCGACGAGTTCTAATCGCAAGGTTGCCAAGTCAACCGGTTTCTCGCAAAATTAACATAATTACCGTGGCTACGGCGCAGCGAATCAACACCAAGGGGCTCAGGGGGAGAGCAGCTGTCAGGATACGATCTGAATCCACAATCAAAAAGATTCCAAAGAACCGAGGGTCTCAGTGTTCCGGACAGAGTCGTCAAAAGTATAAACGAGCCTCTCGTTTATCCATCACGCCATCGTAGCTCGAGGCTAACTGGAGGAGCACGCTAATCGCGGACCTCTATGACCCCCCATTTTATCTCGCATTATGGCCGTTCCTTACTTTCACGAACCACGCGTTTGGAAACCTAAGACACCTTTTCCTTCCTCCTTCTCGTAAATGCATTAACAGAAATAAAGATTCAAGGGTTTCGAGGTACAATAGATAATTTCGTATCTTCAGAGAAATTATCTTTCCACGTGGCTGTGCAAGGCGTAACATCAGGTATCCGAGTGTCGAATGGTCTTAACGATGTCTTAAGAAACGATTACCGTGGAATGTCGAGCTTCACGAGTTATAATTTTACCGTCGTTATGCGGCAGGAGATCTCGTAAAGAATAGAAGACTGGAATATTGTCCAATAAGGAGTCCCCAGGGGATAGCATTCTCTGTCTCACGGTTTCTTGTGATTTCACCTGGCCGACACCGGGATCCCGGAGAAAGGACGCAAAAACGTGGTGACTCGGAGATAGGAAGAATATCGCGAATGTTTCTGAGAGTTATGACTGATCGAAAGAAGTGGTCTTGAACGGATCCGAAAGATGACAAGCTTCAGAACACAACAGACAAGCTCGAAAAATCCATTCCACTTCTCGACCATAATCGAACATATCAGTCGTCGCAACTGTCGTAAATGTCAAAGATTCGCATGCAAGTGTGCTCGGAGATTCCACAGTGAGAAATAGAAATTGTAGTTTGGTACTTTTGTTTTTCGTGGAATTTAACTTGAAGATGGTCGAGCAAAAGTTGGCGATGAATGGGAAAGTCTAATGCAGCTCTTGTACTTTTACTCATGAATGCATACCTTTCGCTTAACGATAATGTTTCTTTACGGAAAGTTTCTTTTAAAGTCCATTCAACGAGAAGATACTCGACAGGAGCACGCTATTCCATGAAACTTACTTTGTATTAATTTAACCTTAACTATTAATCATTATTATACCGTTTATACATCTCCTTTTATCGTAATTGATCCACAGAAATCGATTAATTTCTTGTAACTACATCTACAGCTTTGAAGAGCAAATATATCGCTTCTCGTTAACTTAGGGTTCAGTGACCATAAAATTAATAGTCAAAGAGTTGAAGACAAAATTTGTGAACCGTTTTCCTAATTCGCAGGCAGAGTTCCCTAGGACCGTCAGTCACGATCGTTTCGCCAATTACACGAAGCTCCGTTGTTCGTAAACACCGTTGTCGATACAGCAGTCGGAAAGATGGCGAGGATCCGTGGTTAGGATCTGCATAATGCACCGTTTACCACGAAGCGCGAAAAGTCAAGTCTCGGTGGAGAAGATCCGCGTGAGAACCTCTGCAGGAGGCAGAGGATGTGGCACGTCGTCGTGGCGGACAACTGGATGGATGGATGGATGGACGGGACCTGGCTCAGTCGAACCGAGCAAGCGAAGGGTATTATTAGGAGCGAGCCGAACGTAATGACTTAATACTACGAGGCTGCCCTATGCTGGAAACCGTCTGCCTATGCTGGCCTCGAGAACGACTCGGAGTCTCTTCGAGCTAACTCTCTCCTGCGGATCTGCCGGCTTCCTTGCCGAGATTATTGGTTTATCGAACGGCGAATTTCGACGGAGGAATTTCGTTGCGAGTGCAGCATCACGGATAATAACCATCGTCCGTAAGCCGTCTTGTATGGTAAATATTACCGTTTCGTCGAGGAACGGTAGCCGGACCAGCCGGAATGAAGCGAGCGGAGCCAACAACCACGAATAAAATTGAATAACGATCGACCGAGTGCGAAAACGGTGCCGAAGGACCATGACTACTCGTTTTTCTACCCGTTTACAGACGTCGAATACTTTTGGAACAAGAGAAACCTCATAACCGAGATAAATTGTCAACAAATTTTTATAGTATCTTAGCTTTTTATCGACAATAATTGGAACGAGATCACGGGAGGTCGTGGTGGCAGGTCCCAGAAGAATAAGATCGCAGGTCACTGCGTGCGACTAATCAAGATTAATCGAGACACGGCTAAAGACTCATCGTGCAATTAGACACGAGGTCTATTGTAACACGAGCACGAAGTCGCTTTATACAAAGAGGTGTTCTCGAGCCCACGACGATGACAGACGACGAGGTTTTCATAGGCACGGCGAGCGTGGAATCGGCGGCAAGGACCACCAGCTTCGTTCTCCGCTCATGCCCGTCGGCTTCTCGTGGCTTTGCTCTCGTAATATCTTATTACACGATCGCTGCATGCCGGCGTGCACCTACACGCGTGCGTGCCTGGAGAACGAGCGAGCGCGTCAAGTCCCGTGTGCTCGCCCACCTTACCTGTCACTGTTTCACCCGCGATCGTATCTTTTCCAGGGAAATTTCCGTCGATCGTAAACCGCCCGAGAAAATGCAACACGCGTTATTATCCTGTGACCCTCGGGATACTGCGTCGTGTAATAATCGACTTTCGAGCACGAGTTCCTTGCAATCTCGTTGCAGGGATGCTTTAGCGTTTCTTTCGTACTTTGCAACATTCGTGTTTTAAGCTCATGGTAAACGGATTAACCCCTTGCCCTGCAATATCACACAAGGACCGCTGAATATTATCCTAACATTTTAACTCTCTTCTAATGTCCATAAAATTTTAAGTTCACCCTTTGTACTCGACGGTAATTTGACTGTTTACAAACAGCAACTTTAAAACTTAGTTAAAAAGTTAAATGACTTTTCTTGAGGCTATTATTTCTTTACTAATAATTTACACTAGTTTGTCTCACTATGTTCATACATCGCACGTGTCATGTTATAGAATCAGTTAAAAAATGCTTATTTAAAATTATTGTATTAAATAAAATGGTGACTGTGTCACCTCTCGAGCGCAAAGGGTTAATATCGAAACTGGACTTTTGCTATCGTTTCTCGTGAAGAAGAGATATTTGATCGAACCCAGAGCATGAGCGGATCGACAGCGAATTCAGCTGCGACAGCAGAAGAGCAAAGAACGGAGCGGTTCCGATACATGGATCATTGCCTTTCCCAGAGAGAAGTTTATAAAAGATAGAGCAGCGGATCTAGAGAAAAATGAACGGTTTTAAAGAAGCTGAATAATGATGATCCTGAGAAAGAACCGAGTGAACTATAGCAATAGGAAGGTGAAAGAGATTTCAGCTAAAATAGAAACAGCACAGAATTCCTTTCTGAAAATATTTCGACAATAATATTCGTAATCCAAATGAACAATAAATCACCCGACGATGAAAGCGATAAATCATCCGAGGATCCTTATAAACACTCGAACAGAAGAAGAGTGCAGCTTTAGTGTACTCCAGTCTCTGGTGCGTTTACGTACGTCGATTTCACTCGATCGTACCGTGTACATTGTACAGCGGACCACCGGCGCTTCGTATGAAGTTATTAACTGAGGCGGGTTTCGCTCGATGCACGTACAGCCGAGCATCGCCTCGACACGCCGTCTACCCTCTTGTCCCCGTCATTCCTTACAAGTCAACGAGTCCTGCTGCAAGAACGAGCGAGGAAAAGGCAGAGCGAGAAGGAGGACTGTGGGCAACCTTTAAAGTCACGTTCAAGACCGGGATTACTGACGTTAATATCTTATTACTGGTTTATCGACGCGTGCTCTTCACGCAGCCGATGAGGCATCCTCCGTATTCGGATTTGAGGAATTCGATCGTTTTGTTTCGAGGTTGAAGCTCCTTCAACATCGTTTCAAAATTATGAAAACGAAAGCAATTTTTAGTATGAGAGGTGCTATTAGTTGAAGTTATAAAATTAAATAAGCACGAATGTATCAAGTTTATCAAGAGTATTAAGTATCTTACAGTGTGTTAACTGTAGACAGGACGAAGAGTGTCCCGGTACAATGCATGGAGGTTAACGAACACTTTGGACGATTTCGTAAATGTTGGAAGGGGATAAAAAAGAGAGGATGTGACGAGTCGTAACCGCGGGCAAGTTTCAAAGGCAACACGGACAAGCGTGCCGGCCGTAAATCTTCTCGAGTTGCCACGAGAATCGATACGGCCTGGTTTCTCGGTCAAAGCTCGTTAGCGATTCTCTTCGCGGTGAAGTTGCTCTAATTGGAGATCCCGCGTTCTGGATCGTCCTCCGTAAGGAACCGCCGGCCATGGCTGTATACGTTGCATTCGAGAGGCGTTATTATTCCGTCGAGTCGAGAGGATTCCGTGAAGTGCTCATTGTCGCGAAATCTAGTCTACGGGAAAGGCAAGTTGCCGGAAGAGGCGTTCGTTTTCCCGTCCTACTTCATTAACCGTGTCGCTCGATGCCCAACGAGACGACCTTCTCGTACATGGAATTCCATTTCACCTGTACATATTTCCTTCGTGTTGATCAATTTCTTATTCCGGTATCGCGGGAAGGAACGTCCCAGTTACGACGCATTTAAGCGGCTATTAACAGAATCGGCGAAAGAGCACTCGTAAATACCGCACCGTTGCTTTGATCATTTCGGATCCAGTTATCTAAGCCTACCGACTTACCTATCAAGGTATCCGCTTACTGTCAGACCCTATTTGCCGACCCTTACGAGTATTTTATTAAGCATCAACATTTTCCTTGTTCGTCGATCGTAAATGCTCGTCAAAACTCTTAGTTGTTCGCAGTTTAATTGGGAGTTTCGTATGGTGATGGCTTGCTATCGATGTTATATTTTTCGAATTTACAGACCAAGATCCGAAAGATGATGCAGAAAGAATAACCGAAGGATGATGTACCGTTCAGAAAGACATTCGAGCACAGGTCGTAAATGTTCGAGTTAAGAGCAGAATCGTCTGCATTGGTCTCGATAAACTCGAAATCACCGCGAGGAAATAACAATGGGAGGCTGGCGTTACGACTTCCATCATCGCGGAAGCACGGAACGTTTCGATCTTATTGCGGCCCCATTGCATTAATATCGCATTGCTAGTCGATTTTACGTGGCTACGGTTCCGGTTTCCGGGATTTCCTGTTCCGTTGCTCTCGTACCAACCGGCTATCGATCGACTCTTACGAATCCGAGATGACTGCGAATCGGTCGTTGAACATTCCTAGGCTTTACTTTCCGCGATGGCCAGGTAATGGACGTAAAAAGGCCCGAGGAATTAGAGATATCGCGACGAATCAGGCATAAACAAAGGCAAATGTCACTTTCCCGATCCATTTAAGCGTCGAATCGTTTGTAGTTATGAACGATCTTATCGTTAAGTGGCCGGGAAGATCGCGTCTGAGCATCGAGACTCCGTTTCTCCTTGCGCAGACGATGGCAAGAGGCGAGAGTGAAGCGGTCTGGGGCCATGCATCTTTCATCTTCGGTAAGGCAAAGGGTTTAAACGGGGAAGAGGAGATGGCTCTGAGCTACTTCGCCGTAAGGGTTGCACCCACAGATGGTACCTCTTCTTTTGTTTGAGAGAGACCGTCAGGAGAGGCTGCTCATTTGCCTAGTCAAAGGCTGCCTTCCTGCGGACCTCCTTCTCTCTGCTTCCTCCTCTATCTACCCTTCTTCTTCCTGGACATCTCCGTTCGAGTCTCGCTATTACCGTTCCCTCTGATCTCTTGCCTTCTACTCGATGATATTTACGTTCCTGTCTCGCATTTTCGCTTCAGACATTATAGGCCTATTATCGAATATGGGGATACATTACTTAACGGTGACAATAATCGTTATTAATTTAACGCGTTGAGTTTTCTCGATCATGAGTTCCATCTAATTCTATGTGGGCGGCCTCTCCGATTTACGATCACGGCGCGTCTACAGATTCCGCTGATCGACTGGGCACAGTAGAACGAGGCGTGCGATTAATTTCCGCAGGCACGCTAAATCAGCCCCAGGGCACGTGCGAGCCTTCCAAATTGTCTACGGTAATGCATCTGCAATTTCCGTCGGTTCGAGAAGCTCGCTACGCGAACGAAACTTCGCCCCGTTGTAATAACGCGAGTCTACGCTCCTGCGGCGACGTCTCAATATTTCTACGCGCGCTCCGTCCGACCAGTGCTCTAACTTTCCACTAGCTTCCGATCGGTTCATGTAAATTCTTCAATTATCAAATCTCAAACGTTTCAACTTTATTCGTCTTAATAGCTGTTGCACGAATCATGGTGCAAGATACTCTATCTCCGTTCCTTGCAAAGTCCCGGATCACACCCTCCGCGTTATCGAAGCCTTACTTCCGCCAAGGCGAGTTCGAAAGAGGAATCGAGCGTAATCGAGCGTTATGAGCTATAAACCGTTGGTCCAAAAACGGGGAGGAAAGGTAGGCAAACAATCGTCTCGAAGGGAACAAGATCCAACGAAGGGTATTAGGTAGACTCGGTCGGACGCGATATACAAACGCGGCTACGTCGACGAGAGGATGTATCCACTTCCAAGGTCGTTTGCACAGGAAAACGTCGTAGTCGATGTTAATTCACGACGTCAACCCCCGGTGGATCATCAAGCCCATTAGTCGCGCAGCCTGGCGAACCTCCTGGCATGGAAATGGTCTGTTTACAGGATCACGGTTCACTGCGTTTAATTTAGCAGCAGCCTCCTCCGCCTCTATCCGCTCGTCCTTTCGCCGCGACTACGATGTATTCGAATCTCATCGTCAAAGCGGAATACCGAAGCGCGCGGTTCATAGTGATTACTCTGGCACGGGCCTTCTTTGACGAACGTTTTCCCCGTGCTCGGATTCCGAAGAAAGTCTCTTTGGTCGTTCATTGAACGTTTAACGTTTACCGTTCCTCCAATTTTGTTGTCTTCGCGAAATTGGATAATTGGGTCGCGTTTCGTACGACGAAATTTCATAAATCGAAAAATCGTTGAGGGGTGAGCGAATACCGAGAACTCGAGCGCCATTTGTTCTCACGTGAAATCAGTTTTTAAATTGTTCCGCGTGTTCATAAATGTAAATGCTTTTTACGAAACACGAGGGTTTATTGTGGTTGTATAAAAGAAGGGAATGAAAAGAGCATGTCGGAATATTTTCAGCTTTCCGAATGGAAAATCAATTTGTCGAACGATTTTTATTTGCCTCCGCTGTGATGAAATTTTGAATAAACGATTTATGAAAGAAGCAAGGAGCGGTTTCCCTGGAAGGTGTGATTTAAATCTTGAAGTACATGTCTAAGAAGCTATCTCTTACAGAGATGCTGGAATATTGACGTTCGGGCACCGTACATTTATACGATATACGAGGGACAGAGGTTTCCCATAAAACTGGCAAGTTTGCAAAAAGATAAGGCTGCGGAGATCATTTCTCATGACGAATTATGCCGATACTTCAAACCGTAAACATTCGAATCAAAATGCTGCGGGAATATCCCCCAAAATATGGAAAGCCAGACCTCTACATAATTAAATAAAAAAGTTTGAAGACAGAAATGTAAGAATTCAGTACATAAATCTTTACAAAAAAAAAAATCTGTCCAATCTCGAGACCATAATCTGCGATTCTCAAAATGATAGTCGCACAACGAAAACAAAATATATCAAGCACGTATTTTATCACGCGAGCTACGATTTAAACGAAGCAAATAAATGATAAACAAAAGGGTAGTGAGAAAGTCGAGGAAAAAACGGAAACTGAGTTCGGATTTCGCCAGCAGGGAAACAATAAATGGCCGCGGGCTTTATAACGAATGTGATACGAATACTCCGGTACACGGTCGAACATCGTGGTGTAGGACAGAATCATAAATCCACCAGGGATTAGTAAATATGCCTACCTCGCGGTTCGAAAACAGAGATGGGGTTGTTGGTGGCGGGCTGGAGTTTGTTCGCTGGAATTTAGCAGGCAAAAAGGCGAAGATTAAATCGGATCCAACGTTCCCTGGACGATTTGCGTTGCTTAACGTTTCGCGTTAAAAATGACGTTAAAGGCGCTTTATTTCAGGATAACCGGCAAAAAGATAACCGTGTCCCTTTGTTCCTGTCCAAGGAACGATTACGCGTTAATCTGTCACGCGAGGTGTCCCGAGACTAGCAGGATGTACGTTGCTGGGAGCAATTAGGGGTCGTTTCTGTGCTTGATCGCGTAAATCAAAGCAAAGCACGAGGGAGGATGCTTTATGTAACCGCGAGACTTTATGAAGAAGGATTAACCTGTTCCACGGATGGCGAATTAACTCGTCATCCGAACATACTTTTGTATAATTATATTTCACTCCTTGCAATCACGCGTAATCTTTGGTTAATCAATTTGAAAACACTTGTAAGTACCTTCGGAATTGTGGATCACAGAAGCTGACTATTTCGAACGTCACGAAAAATGTAAAGAATGCAACGACCAGAACCGGAAGCAATATTGATCGACGTCCAGTCGAGCGAAAGTTTGCGTCGTCGTCTTCGAACGCGAGTCTTGCGCAGGTAATTGCGTTTCGATAAGTAACTCCGTCGAATAAATATAAATGGAGAGGCGAGCGTCTCGAGAGGACCATCCTCGAGGCGAGCACAAGGAAGTGGAAGGATGTTGGACGACGAGGACAGAGACAGGGAGAGAGAGAGAGGGAGAGGGAAGAAGGAAACAAGAACCGATGGAAGGTTTGAGGGAGAGAATGTAAATCGGTGTACACGGCTATCTGTCCGGGGATAGGGAAATCGTGGAATGCAAATTGACGAGAGGGACTCCGAAGCCGCGTAGCAGCGACTGGTGCATTGCAGTGGCCAGCTAAACGGATAATCAATATACTGGGTGTACCATAATACGCGAGCATAACTGCAGCGTTTCGTTACATGCAAGCACCAAATAAAAATCACACCTACAAATGAAGACATCATTCGACTTCGCAAGACGCGTTTCAGTAATTATGCGAATAATCTCGACTCCTTCGCTACTTGTAGACGAACATGTAGCGAAAGTCACACTTCGTGACTGTCACGTGCATGCAATATGATGCATCCTGTACACGAAACGTCGAGCCGACTTCCGCGTCGAATTTACAACGACGACGACTCAACAGAGCCGGCCGTTTTCACATAATTGACCCCGTTTTCCTGTCGTTCATTCTCGCGCGCTCGTTCAAGATGCCCACTCGAGCACGTCTCGATCGGACGATTTACGATAAAGGAAGATCGTTCCGTTGTTTTTTCGCCACGTGACCTGTTCGATTTTTTTTTTGAACGCCACGTTGGCTAACGTCTTTGAAAGATCGTTTCCCGGCTCGACTTTCGAGGATCGTTCACCGAGCCTCGAGCGGGTTTCGTTAAACGAGTTATTAGGTCGCGTTCAAAACCACGAGATGCCTCTTTAAGTTATATACAAAAATTACGTTTAATCCTCGAGGAGCTAGAGGGCCGTAATTAAAGAGATATCGAGAGAGAAGTTGAATGGTGACTGGTACTTTCGAAGTTTAAGCTACCGAAATTTGAACGTCAAAGGATTTCAGGAATTAAGAAAGAGAATTTTTATGACATAAAGAGGTTTCAGAATTTCCGTATTATAATCTACATTAACAATTTTCGGCAGCGAAAGGGGTTATGACGCGTTAAAGCACCGTTGCGTGATAATACGCTCGAAGAAGTGCGAGACGGGAATACTCGAAAACGCTAGCGTGTCAGCGAGAGGGAAGCGAAATGTTCCGCGCCGAGGCTTGTTTCCGTTCCGCGTGCCTCGTTTTCCTGCTATCGGTCTGGCTATACACCCAGGTCCACGGGAATTTCGCGAGGGCTCCCAATGGCGCGGGATATTTTCATGCAAATGCGAATACCCCTTTTTTCCAACCCGTTGCGACGGGGACACGGAACAATGCCGGTCGAATTCGTTTTCGTCGAAATTGCGCGGATTAACGCGAGAGAACGCGAGCGTAAACGTTTCCGTCGTCATAAAAGAGAGTGTGAGAAGACGGCTCGAAACACACCCTATCTATGGGGGTTGCTTTTATTCGTGCGGTTCCTTCGACCGAGGCAACGGGGGTTCTCGTTCAATTTCACATGTTCAATGTGGCGAAACGCGTGCTACATGGTGATCGAAAAATACTTATCGAGTTACATTCAATTTATTATTTCTGTATTTCTAGATTCTAACATTTCCCGAATAGTTTCAAGTCCTTCGAAGCTCTATACTTCGTCAGATTTCAGGTTCCTAGAGATCCTCTATATCTCCAAATTGCTACATCCAGATCCTTATATCTCGAGAACCCTACATCCTCAAGCATCCGCGGCACTCTAAATCCCTACGTTCTCAGAACTCTGTCTTTAGAGATCTTCAGATATACCTTCAGATCCTTTCACGGTAGTATTCAGTATCCGGTAACTATTCAATGCTTCGAGCGTGTAATGGATATTTTGCATTTCGTACCGGAGTCCAATTTACCACCAATTTTTCTCGGTTCGCGTAGACGCGTATTTCATGGCAACTGCTATCATAGGGAGATGGCCACCTCCGAAGTTTAGTCGTCGTCCGTGATGGTCCATAAAGAGCTGGCTGAAATTGCGTCTCGTACAACCTCGAAAGCTGTACCACCACCCCTCGAGCAGGCTACATACCACCGTTTTCAACCCCTGAACGGGGGGATGGCCAGGTTGCTTCGTCCTTCGTAATAGCGTGGGCCAACGTATACAACACGGCTTGGCATAAAGTTTACGATGATGAGGAGGGACCTAGCGAAGGAGTCCCGAAAGTCGTCCGACGAATCTTCAGGGCAGCTACGACTTCCGTGATACAGGAATTAGATGGTACTCTTCATCCAGTCCGGCTTTGTAGCTTCTTACCGTTGGGATCATTTTTGCGAAACACGTTGTCCTCGAGGATTTCGGAAAGATCGAGGATCCTGTTGTAGGTGAACTCGTTAAGAACCTCATTTGCTCGATGAAGCCGAAGAGGGTGAAAATGGATTCCGGCGTTGAGTTTTGGTGTCCCGGATCCGAGAAGTTACCGCTTCTACGTTTCCAAAGTTCGGACACCGAAGATATAATTAGGTTATAGAACTAATAAGAGGAAATTCGAGCGGAAACACTTTTAAGTAGATTCTAAGATCGAAAAGTTATTACTTTACGGTTGGAACGTTATTTTCAGAGGGCGGTGAACTTTGCTATTTCTGCTAGTTACAGATTTAAGAACAAATACCAGGGATACAATTGTAGAATTAATAAGAGAAAGTTAGGACAAAAGCAATTTTAAATGCTTTCACGTTTGTTCAAATATTAGGAAAGCGACTTTAATATCGAAAAATTTAGTTACTCGAACGAAACGTAGATTTTATGATAAAAGTGTTCTACGATGGAGGCTCTAATTGCGAGGCAAACAGCCAAAATAAATTTCCAAAAGCTCCAATCCCAACTCAAACACGTTCACCCTTACTTTAGAAAATCCTGGAGTTCACAAAGAGGAAGCGTTTGATCTACAATTATCAGAGGCCAAGTCCGCCGAATCTAATTAGAACTCTCGCAATCTCGATTTACCCAAGTCCATCATAATTCAGAGTTATCGTAGACCGGGATCTTATTAACTCAGACACAGAGCAAAGACAACATAACCTCGGCATAGCTTAGGTCGAACGCAATCTGGGTGCTCCGTGTCAATACCCGAAGCACCCTCCGTCCAATCGAGGATTGACCGAAACCATAATCGTGCCACGAGGCTAAATAATCAAACTCCCGCTGTATGAACGATACATTTGAGACGATCGTTTCCTCGGGGTAAGTCGTAACATCCGCGGGAACTCGTGTACCAACGATAAACCGGTAAACCTACCAGCGGACCGGAAATGTGTCCCTGCCAAGGGGTTAAAATGGTCGTAAAGGTAAACGTACATCGTGGCTAAGTTATAGTTCGTTTCGCCAATTGATTACATGAATTATAGATACTATCCGAGACGGTATCTTGTATCACGTATAGCGCCGGGCTACGTGGTTATCCTTTTAGGGTTGTTAACGTCCGTCCAGGAAGAATTAGAGTCCACTGACTTTAACCACTGTTCGCCTTCAACCTCGTAACTCACCGTCGGAAAAATACGAGATCCGTGATGGTGTTGGACACGATGATCTATGCGGAACTAGCGTGTGGTAATTTGCCGCGTGGCAATGTAACACGTGGCGATCTTACGTACAGCGATACGACGCTCGGGTCTAATGCGTGATCCACTTGATCTAACACGTCGCGATATGGACAGAAATCTGACGCGAGGTAATCTAACGTGTCACGAAACACCGTGTAATCTAATGATAGATCTTGATAATTTTATAAAGCCTAACGAAATTTAATTCGGAATTATTAAAAATGGGAAGGAAAGTGAATGGTGGTTAGAAACGTGGTAGAAATGAAAAGGAGGGAATGTCAGCAATTTGACAGTGGTTATTGCAATTTCCAGTTCAGTGGTATCTACATAATAGGTAAAGGGCATCGTGACGCGTCGCAATATTTCACCGGGAAACACTTGGAAACGGCGCTTTACGTTCTATGCGAATATTGTATCGGAGACTGGCTCGTCGACCAATTTTGTTTCCATCAAAAGTGGGATTAGCGACAGAGGAGGATCCGATTGAATACGCCGAATCGAATCCTGGGATCACCGTTTTTCAAGAAGCCATCCTGGAATAGGGGTCTCTTTTTCATTCCAATCCCGACCAGACCGTCGCGACGAATTTATCACGCTCCGGAAACGAATGATGCCAACGACATTCTCGGCTTTATTCGAAAATAAATTTCTGGTTTCGATGATTAATCCATTTGTTTCAGATTAACTTGCACATAAAATTTGCGGTAACTTTATTCGTTGATGAAAATATATTTTATAATCGATCGTCTGAACTCGTAACTGCTAACGTTTGTTAGCGAGCAAAAACACTAGGCCGAAACAGAGGCTGTCTGACACGATTGGTTGCCAGCAAGTACAAGGTAAATGGAAAGAAATTATTTTAACAGCTTCCGCTCGAAACAGGTCACGTCAGCGGAATCGTAAAAACGGTACCGTCACGTGCAACGTCCATTTTCTGTAGAAACTACCGTTTAAGTAGGTCCGATCGCATTTAACTTACGATCGCGGCAGTGTATTTGCGTGAATGACGCTGAATGCAACACAGCATCGGCTATCGATACGATTTCTTTGCGTTACGGCTCTTTTCTTTACTGTTCCCCTCTTTACGATAGACACGAGTTCTATTAAAAGTGAAACGGTCAGCCAACGTTTTTCGTTTTATTCCCGCGCAAAAACCAACGCGGAAGGGCTGGCCGTAAAAGCGAGAACGTAAGCTACCACCGATTTCGCTAATGACCGGGCATAAAACGCCCCGTAAAATTTCGTCCTTTATGAGCGGGAAAACGGTGCAGACCGTTTCCAACGGGAAAACCGACCAGCTGGCCGAGTGCAATTATTCAAGCCACGTTTCTCGATATATTGCCAGTGTTCGTCCTTTCTTTCTCTCGCGAACTTCTTCAATTTCCGGCGAATACTCTCCGGTAACCATCCTGTTTCCACTTTGTTCCGATATGAAAGAATTTCTTCTTACGACTCAAGCTTAGGTGGTAGCGCGAATTTGCACCCTTGTATCGTAGCAGTTGATTTATCGAATAGCGTTGGTAGATGGAGTAGACTATATTGCCGTTCACGTTAGAGGTCGCCATCGTTAACCCTCGATCGCTCAGAGTATAATCGGCGCGTAATTTCGTCGATTAACCCGAGATTTCTTCCGAGATAACCGTTTCAATTTGAACGTTTTAACATGGAGCTCGTAAAAGAATTCACGGAATCCGTACTTTTGTCAGCAATTTTCGTGGACGTAGCTGGCAAAGGTTCGCGTTCCAGGGAAACATTAGGCTCGGTTTCGAGCGTGGAAATTCGATAAGAGCAGGTCCGCGTGACCGGCCAATAATTCTGCGGCGATGCTTTTGCGCAGACTTCCGGCGAGTCGCGATATATCAGTCCGAACCGAGGCAAGCCGGAACCGGAAACCGTCAATCATAGGACTAAGTTAACGCGTACTCCGTTCTACTCGCTCAGAGAACCACCGTGCTATATCGTTACGCCAACTATTTTATGGACCCTTCTACCTCTTTCCACCTGTCTCCTCCTTCCGTCTCGTCCGACCCCTACCGTTTCGTTCCCGCCACCGTTATCCCTTTCAAATATATTTTCGAGCAACGTGCATCGATTTTTTCATAAATAACCGTCCACCTGGCCACCGCGTGACTACTTCTCTCGATCCTGCCTCCATCCCTTAAACCGCGTCCGGTTAATACCATTGGTCCCCCGTAAGCCAGGGGCTTCTCGGTTAACGAGTCTCCAGCTTTGACACCCTCGTTGTCGAGATTCCACGGCCACTCGAGGATTCTGGTATTAACCGTGGGAGGTAGGGGTGTCTTTGGTTACCCGATTGCCTAGGAGGTTCGTAAAGCGTTCGAAAATACTTCGAAGAAGTACCAAGGTTCGAGAGTTGACTTCGCGATTTTTTATCGCGAGACCGAATGGGGTATAAAATTGAAGACCTATTCGTCGAATATTTAATAGCCCGAGGTCTTTCCAATTACGATGAACCTACTAGATTATCTCGTACTACGAAGTCGAAGCGCAATCGAAATTTAAAGACGCTGCAGAAACAGCGGTGACAAAAAAAGATAGACTCATGGCGGGTAAAAAATTACAAGACAGCTTTGAAGCGACAGCATCGTTATCCAGACAGTAGCAGGCCATAATTTAATGACAGCCGATGAACGTCGCTAATAGGTAGTTTCTTTTTTGCCAGGTCGCGTCGCTGGGACAGAAGGCCTGGCGCCGGAAGTGAATCAATTACAAGCTTTTAGTCTCGTTAGTTCGCGCGTCGAGGTGACACGACGACGCGTCATCTTTCCTTTTAAAGATAGAAACGCTATTAATACGTGTCACGCGTGGATAAAGTCGTTCGTCTCCCGAGCGACGCTAGACACGCGTAACGCTGATCTCGACGGAGTTAAAAACATTATTCAACTTGGACTGGAAATATTTTTAACCCGTCCCTTACTATTCTCGTTTCCTTTCATTTTCCACCGGCAGAGAGAATTAAACAGTCAAACGGCGAGAACGTCGTATATCAACTCGACGATGGACAAATCGGCTGCCCGCCGAAAGCTTACGCTAGATATTCTTCGAATTTCAGATTTTCACAGCTACAAATTTGAAATGATAAATTTCGAAATTAGGTCATCGATGTAACTACAAACGATGTCTATAATATCACACTCGTGACGCGCACTGGTTGGAATATGATAAAGCGGACTCATGTTTTCACTGCAATTTTGCACTGATTATAATCTGTATTATCAAGGATCGCTGGAGGTAAAATGTGCATAATGTTTCAATTTGCTTTAGTTGCGTTAATGATGTATCAATAATTAGCTAGCTATGATTGGCGCAATTGGTAGGTGAAGTTTAGTCAGTATGAATGAATAAGTAGACGTAGTGAGGCCGAACACAGATTCGAAAGTACAAAAATATCGAAGGATTGATAACGCCGTCGACCGGATAGAGGACAGAACGCAAGAAGTCGGCAAGAAAATCCAAGAGAACGGGGAAGAGGGAAACCTTTAACAAGGATAAACGAAGGGATCCAGAGTCCACGGAAGATGATGCACGAGCTCAGGGGATGACAGCCGCATCCGGTACTATCCAAGGCCCACGGAGAAATGCATTTTCTCGGAGTTTATTTAACCGAACCAGACGATAGAGCGCCAGTTGTTTCGCTAATGCGTCTTTACTCTGTTCTGCGTGTTTCGGAACAAAAAGTAGATGACAGGTGGAGAAAGCGACTCGAACAAGCGAAATAAGAAGAGCAGCTAATTCGTCGTAAGTCGTGCAACGATTTAATTACGACGAATTTACAGTGGTCCTCTTCTCACAGTTTCGGTGGTTTATTTCTGGTCGCTGGTTACTCGAATGTTAAATGTTCTGTCTGCATCGTAGGAGCAACGTGTCGTTGTTCCCGTTGATTCGTTCGATTAACGTCGGGATCCTGGGTCTGTTACGCGGCACGATCAAAGGCGGGAGTCTGATGGAGTCGCGACTCCGTCGACGCATCTGGACCATTTGCCAGCCGTTGGTACCGTTTTTGAACCGACCGTTCCCAGAGGACCCGAGCACGTGTCCAATAAGCCCGGCAAACAAATTGACGCGGGCAAATCGAACCATGTGGCTCGTTTGTTTTCGACGACCGTTTTAATTGGATTCTATGCCACATATTTGTACAAAAAGAAACCGACATGCATTAGTCCACTTTGTCATATTTTTCATTCTCATACTTAGTGTCAATTTCTCCGCTTTATATTTCTTGAAATTCATATGCTTTAAAATATTTTCTCATTGCATTCAAACTATTTTAATTCTCTAATATGATTTTCACTCATAGAAGTGAAGAAGATTAGAGTCTCCTTAGTTTTGTAGATCGAGATGGTACACATTTATTTATTTAATTTTTTCGAAGCACAGAAGTTTCAAAATTACCCCCAGATTAGACACCGCGAATAGATATACAAACGCGAAGAGTTAATGATTCGATTGAAAGTGTCGAATCGCGTCGAAAAGAGAAAGGAATCGCGTGGAACATGGTTGGTCGTTAATGTCGTCGAAGATTTAATTGCTCGTTGGGGGATCCTTTGAAACGCGTACATGCAAGTCGTTCTCATTGTACGCTCGCGATGTACCAGAACGACGTACGCGAACTCTCGCTGCTTCCCTTTCATAAAATTTGTCACGTTCCGGTTTATTACGATTCAATCTCGGGGAAACGCTGCTCTTCGCGGCGACAAAAGACGTCGCTCGCGTGTACACACGCGAGCATACGGATCGGGAAAGCCATGGCTCGTTTCCGATCCGCTACGTGACGGAATAAACGAGTCCGTCTATGCTTCGCAGACCTTCGTTTTATTGCTCAGCCGTTTCCTTTGAACGTCAACGATGATTCCTAATTGCGTATCAATGTTCTTGCATACTGCATTGATATGGCAAAAGTCAAATAAAAATACTTAAATTTGCAACTAATCAATAATTGCTACCTATAGAATTACGAATAATATCTGGGTATTTAAGCTATTGCGAAAGCAAGAACATTATAAATTTGTAACCGGATAATGGTTGGACAGGGTTTTGCGAAGACGATTCACGGAACGTCAGAAACGTAACGCAGCGATGAAATGTTAGTTCTCGAGAGTAACATGTGTTCGAAATGCAAAGCATAAAGACGTCAGAAACGGTTCGTAAGGGGAAATCCGTTTTTATCGACGTCGAAATGACGGCACGCTCGACGGTAACGTCGAACACGCGAAATAATCCGCGAAACTACGTGTCCTTTCAAACTTCACGCTTGCCACGGAAGCGACCTGAAAAGCGAAGACAACCGGAAACCCATCTGTTCGCTCTATTTCTCTGCGTAATGACGCGTTGATGGCTCGATATCGCGCCAGTGCGCTGTCGTAAAATGTCTTTGGTGACGTTTACTTTTCTTGCTGACAGTTGCTGGACTGTAACCGAAAGTGCACTGCGTGTCGACAATTTTTTTACTTCGTTGGTACAGAAATTAATACGGCTTTGGGAATTTATCTTTCGATAAAATCAGACGCGTGCAAATATTATACGCGTAAACAGTGTATAACACATTAGTACTTGTATTTGAGGATTAATAATGGTGTCGAGCACCATTATTTGCACCGTACCGTATTGTTTAAAGAAACCGTACGGTAATATTAAATCTCCATAAGGATAGAATTTCTGAAAAGCTACATCTTCGTTGAACCACCGTGAGACAAGATTTCCCAGAGAAATCAGGATGTTTGCGATCCTATTCCAGCGAATTGAATCGATCGGCGTTCGCCAACATGGTCGAACGAGAAATTTATCGTCCGACGATAGGACGATTAAACCTTCATCGAGTCATATCTCGTCTCAGGATTTGTCCAGGCGTTCGTTCGTTGTCGTTGTAACTCGCAACGAGTCCCAAGCTCGAATGCAATTTACTGCTGATGCTGGGTAATTCCGACGCCTGATAATCGCGGCAGCATCCGGTAGCCTGCTTATCCGCACAATAAATACGGATACTTGCCGAACGGGTAATTAACGATGGCGCGGTATCGTCGAACTTACACGAATACCGCTGGCCATGTTTGTCCGCTTCTTCTGCGCATACTTCGAATTAATTATGAGACTGGTTTCGTGCTCCGCGAAATTAAAAACGCGAGCAAAAGGTTTAATCGCAAATTAACAGACTTCTGTCGCCGCGAGGGAAGATTATGCTCTATCCTTACGAACGATTATCCAAGTGCTCTCGAGAATCGACGCTGATTGGATGATGGCTCGATCAAACGCGAATACAGACTTCTCGACGCCGAGGTGACGATCATCCATCATTTTGTGTACAGTCCGAGGAAATAGTTCCCTCTGAGGGGCGATACAAGAGTCTATTATAGTTCCTAATTTCTCTGTATCTCTAGACCTCAAGGTTTCCAGATCCCAATACTTTGCATATTCATGCTCCTACGTCTCCAGATTTCTATATCTCAATTTTCTCCACATATGCAAATTCCTACGTCCCTGGAACTATATACCTCTAGATCTCTATGTCCTGAGATCGCTACATCTACAAATTCCTACATCAGATATCCTCAGACCCTACATCTGCAGATTCTTGTATCCCCAAATTCTTAGATCTCTAAATCTACCTGCAGGACCTCCAAATTCCAAAGTCCCTAAATTCCGAAATAGGCCGTTGTCCCTCCGGCTATAAATAAGTGAAGGGCGACATGAACTTGGTCGAATTCTGGATTAAACATTCGACGGGAGTAAAATCAATTTAACGAAACAGGGTTCGGCAAATAAAGTACCGACCTCGACGACGGATCTCCCGGGAAATTTAGAACAGCCTGTGTTTCCCGCCCTCGGCACGGATCGAACGATACGGACATTGAACTTCGGAAGTTCAACGACTAGTTTCGTCGACTGTACGCGTCGCGTAACCAGATGCAACGCCTGCTGCAACGTCGCCCAGACGTTCTGGAGCACCTACTCACCTGCGACCGTGGAGGGTAGAAGGTAAGAGGTAGGCGACGCTACACCACCCCGACGCAGTCTGCCGCACTCGACGCCGCCTGGTAATAACGAACCGGAGGGAAAAACGTCAGCGAGTTTCACGGATACCTGTGACGACACGGGGAAAACGATCGCTCCTTAACTCGATCGTGTATCGCGAATTTCAACCACAGGGGTTACGAACGTTCGATCGGCTGATTCTATTGATCGGCTCGATTAAACTTAGACGGATTAAATTTTAAAGGTGCTCATACAAAATTTGTAACCTATGTATCGTGTATATAAAATATGTGGATACAAATAGATTTTATCAACGATTATCAGAATACTGTAATAGTTAACGAAGATCCGAACGTGCGAACGCACTTGAACGGGGATAAAGACGATGAGCAAACATTCTCGAGTTAACCACAACATTGAAACTTCCTTAACCACGTTCTCTAATCCTAATATTCCAACGATTTCGTTCAGGGTGTTAATTTCAATTAAGCTACTTAGACGTAGTCTACACACTCGATTCGTTTCCTGTACCAGGATCATAGAATCCGGAGGCGTCGCAGGTGTAGTCTGCGAGACGGAAATCGCTACGTTAAGCTCGCACAAGGGTCGAAGAAGCTCGCGGAGGGGGTAAGCGAAGTCTCGTTAAAAATACACGCGTGACAAGGTCCTTTACGCGACTTGGTCGCGTGCTACCGACGGGGGTGCTTTATGGTCGACACTCGTTAGTAATTGAATACTTCGTCGAGGAGGAACCGCGTCGAGCGACATTGTTGTTCGTGGTTTCCGTCTCGCGCCTTTAAAACGCGACGATGCGAGCGCCATCATTGTCCCGTCGTCGTCGCTTTTAATCTGCGATTCGCGCCTATCGAATCTTGTCTTCGGGGATGTTCCGTGGATTTTTCATTACCATTTATAAGACGACCATATGCGAGGCTTAATTCGAATATAGTAGAACTATAGCACTGGATAATTATGGTAGTTGTTATAACTATAACAGGAGAAATAAACATTATAACATTATGAATATTATAACATTGTGAACATTATAACATTGTGAACATTATAACATTATGAACATTATAACATTGTGAACACTATAACATTGCGAACATTATAACATTACGATCATTATAACATTGTGAACATTATAACATTATGAACATTATGAACATTATGAACATTACGATCATTATAGCATTGTGAACATTATAACATTATGAACATTATAAACATTATAACATTATGATCATTATAACATTGTGAACATTATAACATTATGATCATTATAACATTGTGAACATTATAACATTGTGAACATTATAACATTGTGAACATTACAACATTGTGAACATTATAACGTTATGAACATTATGAACATTATAACATTATGATCATTATAACATTGTGAACACTATAACATTGTGAACATTATAACATTGTGAACATTATAACGTTATGAACATTATGAACATTATAACATTATTACGTTATGAACATTATAACATTATGAACATTATAACGTTATGAATATTATGAACATTATAACATTATAACGTTATGAACATTATGAAGATCATGAACATCATGAACATCGTAAATCTTGTGAACCTTGTAAACATTATGAACATTATAAAGATAAAGTTTGAACACCAGCCAGAGAAGTGCAGCTCTGATTCTTTGATTTGTAAGATTTCCTTTTCACAAATCATCCCCATAAACCCTCGGATATTTCCGTGAAACTAATTCGTTTATCGAGAATCATGCTCGGGAACATTTTGGGTGGAAGCACGCGAGGCCGTATCTAAAGATGACGCGAGCACGGAATAATTCATAGAGAAAGGCAGATGCCACGATTCGATCGATCTTTCCGAGCTAGAAACTTCGGCTGCTCGATTTCGCATTACTCGTCGGCGAAGCAGAGCGCGCTTCCTTTTCGAAGGACGATTCCAGAGGCGCGAGTACGTCGCGTACGATGATTAAATCTCGTTCAATAACCGAAACTCGCGAAACTTGACGGAACTTTCGCCTCTCGGGCGAGATTCGTCCATGACGGAGAGAGGTGTCGGCGATCCACAAGAGCGTCTCGCTAAATCGACGCTGTCTGGCTCTCCCCCTACCGGAAGCGGACGACGTAACCGGCTCTCCAGGGACGTTAATGTCATCTCCATAATCGCCGCAGAGCCGAGTGACAGGAACGTGATGCGGAAGCTCGAAAGCCGGTCGTTCGGTCGAGCCATTACTAGTCGTGCCATCAATCCCTGCGATTAGGCTAATAATTTCTCCGTTCCCTCCTGCTAGGACGCGCCCTGTTTGCAGGACAGACCGCGATGCTAGCCACGAAAGGACACGGTGAATTATAACGCAACCGTATCCATTCGTGATCGATTTCCTAGAGTTACCTTCCTATTAAGATTGCCGACCCATTTGCCTTTTGACTTTAACAGAAAACTTCACCTGAAGAAACTTGTTTGTTCTTAAGCCTAAAATACCCAATCTCCTAAATCTGGAAACATATTAATTGGCACCTTTTATCGCTTACACAAGCATAATATATTCTGCCTCATATGGAACGTCGCAGGGTCCTAAACTTCGCGTATAACAATACCATGTCTAATTCAAGAGATGTCTGCGCACAACGCAAACGTGTCTAGCTACTGAAATATGTAGAAATGTTCGCGAACCGTTTGCGAAAATGGCAGTTGGACGCTGAGCTCGAAGGGAAGCTTCGAACACTCGGCAGCCGCCGTCGAAGGAACCATTTGACTTCCCAAATGACCGGTGCAATCGACCTTGCAAATGGCCAACGATAGCCATCCAATCTCGGTCGACACTCTCGAGGGCTGCAAAGTGGATGGATACGAGGGCTGAAGGACGTTGCTCGTATACGCTAACCGATTGTTTCGAGTGAACTCGGGCTACTTTCTTCGAGTACTCGATCAATTCTGTACTGTTGTGCAACCTAGGCCTTCGACTACGATAACTGTAAATGATACAGTTTTAATGTAATTGGTTTTTGGGAAGAAGATCTAGAACGGAGCTTACCTGTACTTAGAGTGTACCTAGATACCAAGGAAAAATTAATTCTATTAATGATTGAAGGTTGATAAAAGTTTGTAAACGAGTTGGTTGGAATTTGCGATACGGCTCTGGCACCTCACATGTGAAGCAGGCTGGAAAACACAGAGGCAAAACATTGGTTCAGAGACTGGTCTGGCATCCGCTAATGAGCCATGTTACCACTTCGTTTCACCGATCCACGCATCCAGGTGTGTCTACCACGATCGAGCACGAATGATTCGCAGAAGGCAATCACGCTCGTTTAAACGAGCCAGCCTGGAAACGCGACCGGAAAAACATTTCCACGAATGGCCGTTGACCGATCGATGCTCTCGAATGGGCTCGCAGTTACGGATTATTGAAAGTGGCTTTAAACTCGTCGACCTATATACGTTTCCTTTCGACTTCGTTACGTTCTGCAAACTTAAAATTGTTTTGAAAATCAGTGCTCCGAATACATAATCTGAAAATCATAAACGCGTGGATAAAATGTGAATTTAGTCGTGAAAGAATTTTTCCTTTTAGAAGAGCTAGTTCTAATTAGAGGGAAGATCAAGATTGACTAATAGCGCGGTTAGCATTAGCGGACATCGTTAACCGGACGGTTACGAAGATTCCACAAGGCGTAGCCGGTCTGGACGCAATTTCTCATTAAAGATAATGCCTCTCGTTCCGACAATTGCGCTCGCACGAAGACGTAAGAACGGATCGTGAGACTGGCATTCCTCTTAATTAGGATCGCTGGTTGTCCGACGGTGAGATACAGTGTTCGCCAACTGGTTTGTTAAACAATCCTCCTGCAGGCCTCGTTCAAGGTTGTACGAGATCATTTCGCACGCTGTCGCATTGTTGCAAAATCAAGAACAAGTCTTCACCGAACGTCGGCGAAAGTTTTACGCGAAACGATTTACCAACCGAACCGTGCACCTGAGGGCAGTTAAATCCAGCTGGTATGCGTCCCTCGAGCGAGCTGCTCGCATCGGTGTCCACGACGCCATCGTCGACGCATAACGGTGACAACAACGACGACGCCGGTGATAACCAACGTCCGCAAACAGTCAGTGCTCGCGAAAAGCCGGATGGCCATGGCGGAATGCTAACGTCCGCATTAATACAAACTCCGTGTAATTAGTAGCAGACTGGTTACAGGGGACGTTATTCTAATGCGTTCGCCGGTCGCGTCAACACATGTGACGCTACACGCGTGTCCTTTCTTTTTCGACACCTAAAGTCTGTAGCCATTTTGGTGCCGTCATGCAAACACCTTGTCACGGATTATTACCAAAAATTGGTACACCAGTTTAACTACAGCTGCGGCTATATCGATTTTTCTGTTGCACGAAAATAAACGTGTTTCTTGTAAAAATTCTTTTGGTGAAACTCTTTCGTGAAAAAATTCGTGGAACATAAAAATGGAGTTACAAAGAACTTTTATTTTTAAATGGAGTCTTTCCCCAACATTAGCGAATATAAGTAAATATTTGATTATAAAGAATTTTCGTACGTAAAACCCGTATGCATGCGACGAAAAAAGAGCAAGAGTGGAAGAAAATGTTTGAAAGACACAGTGTATCAGAGATGGAGTCAGTTTGGAATGACAGAGAATCTCAAAGGGTTTCATTTCTGTGTTCCGCCATTCGACGCCCTGTAACGTAACAAAACGAACACGAGAGCGGATAGAGAGACGCAACGAGACATTGCGAAACGACTCGGAAAGAAAGTTTTGATTGAAAGCCGGTGACTGGGTCACGGAAAAGACGAGTAGACTTTTGTCAACGGTATCTTAGAAAATTGCTCGAAACCTGGTTCGCCGTGAAAACTTCTTGGAAACTGCATCGTCGACTTACATCGGCGAACGTGGCATCGTATAAGTTCTTAAAGAAGAAGCATTACATCCTTCCTTGTTATTTCTGGAGATTTCATCAGGCTTGCAAAAGTAGAATTCAATTTGCGCCACCCTCTGTGAATCGCAACATAAATACTAATTTCGTATTATAACAAGACAAAAGCGAACTCGGCGGATTTCGTTGTTCTGGACGCGTTGTTTCGCGCACAACTTCCGCCGCGGGGAGAAAACGGAGAAAAATGCAAACGGTGGATAAACTGGCGGAAAAAGCGCGTACCTTATCTGTCGGTTGGAACGTTTCAAGCATTGTTTCAAAGGGGTTGAAGGTGAAAGGAGGTTGATACCGGTCGCGTGGATCTGTGTAGAGGCGCGCGTGCGCTTTTAACGAGCAAACTTTTCTACAAATAAATTTTGCGAATCAACGAGCCACTGTTCCTGAGAAGGAACCGACTCCCGTTGCTGCCAGCAAGTTGGATTCCATTTCTGAACGCTTGGCTCCCGTTTCAAAGAATAAAGCGAACAAGCTTGGACTAAACGAGCCTTCAACAAAACGTATCTCCTTTCGACAAAATAAATTTTGCATCTCTTGGAATTCTCGTTAATGTACAGGAATTTCGACGTAAAAGTAGAATTAATCGATTCGAGAAACGCTTGAAATTTGTCTGCGTTATTACCTCGACGAACATCGTATCATCTTCAAATTTCATTCCCGAAATTGGTGCTATCGAGTTTCTGGAAACATTGTTTTCGGTAAAAAGGGGCACGGTCCGTCGTAACCTATTTCCAAATGAAGGGTGAACCGTGCAGGGGCGGTTTAATTAAGGAAAGCACAAAGGTAAATCGTCTCCCTTTGGTCGTTTCGTGCCATTCCATGCTGAAATCTCTTTTCGTGTCTACGTTAGGGTCCAACGAAACTTTCCCTCTTCGATTCTTCTTCCCTTTCTTTGCTCCCCTCTGAGAAAACTTTCACCGGTTTGACATTTTGCTAACCGTTTTATCGAACGCCCCTTAACGTTCTATTAATTAGCGAACTTTCGAACAATGGCTTTATTTGACCTTTTCCGCCATTGCCGACTTCGAGACGCAAGAATCCTCGGCTTTAAGCCAAATGGACAAGCACTTGCGATTCCTTTTTCTTTGCTAAAATTCTTTCCGACGCAAGATCTTGTTTCGCCGGTATGATACAAGCGGTTCGTGTTGCTAAACTTAATTATCTTGTATTCGGTATAAACGGGTTTCACGGTAGTTAACGCGTTAAAGGATACATCTTTGCAGTCGTTAATTATCGTGCTTTTTAAGGGGAAATTGTTCGTTCGACGAAATCTGTCTCTTCCGGTCGGGATTTATTTGTTCCTCGTTAATTCCACGAGTACGCAAGCGGCTTAAAAACTAATAAGTAACTTCCGCGGAAGCGATTTTCTTCTTCTTGTTCATCGTTCTCCCTCGTTCACGGACGGACCATGAACTCTAGTTCGCCCTTGGATGAATCCTCCAAGCTTTTAAACCCCTGACGTAGAAATATTCGTACTTTTGGAGGGGGAGAATAATTTAACGATCGCGTTTTGCTCGACTTGGAACAAACGCTTTACTACTTTACTAGTGGCTCAAAAAAGATTTTTTTTTTAAATTAGAATGCTACTTATTAATTTGAATACGACCTCTCTTTAATTTTCTGACACATGTTATAAAAAATATGCAAATGATGCGAGGTATCTTTTTATTATTAGTTGGCCAGGAATTTTGGAAGAACTATAGGTCTCGGAGCGGGGTTGGCTAATTGCCGGGAATATGTCTTCTCCCGGTCACAAAGCTCGCGGTCGACAAAATGGCTCGACAAAGTTAATCCCTTCGGCGAGCTTCAACTCCCATCCTCGGCCGCCTCACGAAAGCCGAAATCTCATAAATTCGGCGAAGCTCTCGATCCGCTCCAAGATTTAGCTGAAAAAGGAACCGGGGAACGACGAAGAGGTGGAGGGAGATCTTTCTTCGCCCTCGTTACGTCCCACCCCCTCGAAGCTGGATTATCCAACGGAATTAACTTTCACCTTGGAAAACTCTGGCCCTGCAGCTCTTCGAAAATCCTTTGCCTCCCTCGACCAGGCTTCCCCTTGGACTAATTCTGAAAAATTTCGCGACGATTTGTCGGCTGTATCTATATTACGGTCTCTTCTGATCACCTTGCTGCCTCTGAATTTTTACGGCTCTCGCTTTTATATCCTTCTTTATGGCTGGTTATTTTATTCCTCCTGGCGAATCTAATTTGTTAAATTAATTCCTCTTTTTATCTTCCTTCGTTAACAGTTTGAATGCCATTCATGAGGGATGGCTTTCAATTGAATGTGTTTTAAACCCCACGGCGATGTTTGAAGTGTACAAAATTGAGACAGGGATTAATAAAAGGCTAAGGTAGCTGAATTCTGCCATCTTTGAATATGTGGTCGAATATACTGAACTTTAAGAATCTTAGTCTTCTCTATTTAAAATAAAGGATTGTTGGGTGTACCGCGAGAAGAAAGTTTCTGGTTATCGGGGTGCTAACATTAGTTTTTTATTCGATGTTTGGTGTACACCTAGAAAGGCGCAGGAATAGGCAGACAACCGGTAACCGTAGTCAGACCGCCCACCTACGTACCGCGGCAATAAAATGGATTTATCGATGCCACAAAATGGCGGCTCCTTGCCCGCTCTCCACTCTGCTCGTACTTCATTTTGCCGATATTAAATGCTGTAAATTCAGACCACCGCCACTTTTCTCTTTCTCTTTCTCGTTTTCGTTTCGACCGTCGTTTTCCCCTGCGCCGGAAACGAACGCTCGAAAAGAAGAAAGAAAATTCTGCGAAAAAGTTTCAGGCGACTTTAAGCCGCGTCCTCGAACGAGTTCTCGATAAAAATGATTCGTTAGTTGGACAGCGGAATTAAAAATTCTTACATTGTCATTTTGCAGAAATTGAAGGTACAATAAAATAAATTACCAACGTAATTTTTATATCGTTCCTTGCTTATATAAATTGTCAAGATTGAGCAGTAAGAATAAAATTTGTTAATTAAAATTTGAGGAAATCGAAGGCGGAAAAGGGAGATCCCGAGGGAAACCTGCGTTGCACGCGACTGCACACGGAACGCGTTACACCAGAGACGAAGGCAGATAGGAAGCACGGTCCCTACATTGAAAGGACCGACTCCTGAAGTTCCTTTCAACGGCGGCTCACAATACATGACGATATGTCAGCTTTCTAATATCGGACTACTCCGGATGAGTTATGATATGTGAACCTCCGTTCAAAGGGAGAGAAGCTGCGAACGTGGCCCCCAGCGATGAAAGATCTCTGGATCCTTTTCTCTCTGGCTGTCCTTTCATGCTCACCCCGTGGCTGCAGACACCGTGAAGATGACGAAGCGAGACATAGCCGGGAAACTAGAGCCACATTGTGCTGCGGGGGACTAGGTGGCTGTCGAAGAAGGTGAAAAGGAAGAAAGGGAAATGAGAAAAGCATCGTACTTCTTAGCTTCGCTGTATTCTTCGTTAGAACTTTGTGGCAGAGTACAAGACATTAGGGATTGGAGTACACACTAGATGAGCTGATAGAGACTTTCTTTTACAATATGACTGTACGTTATTTTTCTTTTAATTGCTCGAATATATTTAATACGTTGGCGACCTGTTAAACTTCGAGCAGAAACTCGATTCAGAATACTTTCGCTGTGCGCATTTATTATTCGAGCGTGTAACGCGACGAAACCGAGCCGTAACATCGTAAAGATACATTAATCCCCTGACAGCTACGTCCTTTTATGGAAATGCTCGACCGAAACGCGAGCGTGTTCGTTGAAAACACGCTGTCTCTGCAAAGAAATTTATTCTGGCAGGACAGAGCTCTCTCCGGCACCGGGTTAAAATTGACCCAACTGAAGAAATATTAAGATTTTTCTCTTTAAAGAACGGTCTAGTGAAAAAATATTATCGCGACGTTACAAAGTTTCTACAGAAGATTTCTTTCCCTTTTGCACTATGAGCAGATCAAAATCGACTTAAACGGGAAGGCGATAAAATTTGATTCTTTAAGAAACAAAGGATCCTCGTAAAGAAAATCGTTGCGTTCAGAAATTACGAAAACATGTAACACGATGTTGACACATCGTAATTATGTGCACGATTTGCGACAGTGTTACGTCATGTCTAAATATATACAGTAATTACATGACGATAGTTTATCAATGAACTCTCTGACGGGTCAATGGAGAGTAAATATTTTGCGTCGGCTTCAGCGTGTATGTACTTGCAACGTTTCTTAATTTTCGAAAGTACCCAAAGAGAACATAGAGAGTTAGGAAGACAATTATCGCATAATACACTCCATCCTGTACGCTTCTTCCGCGCTCGTTTTTTCGCCAGAAACTCCTTTAATAAATAGTTATCTTTAACTAGTAAATTACACGTGTAATCCGCAGTTGAATTTCACACGGTTTGGAACAGGTTGCCTGAAGTTGTCAAACAGGCGATAATCGCACAGTAAGTTGCTCGTGATGCTTGTAAATGCTCGTTTTACGATCGGGCCCAGGTTACGCAAAAAAGCCAATCATATCAGCGTAAAGCGGAAACGGCGAACACAACACGTAGCCGACTGCACGGTATAAAGCATCGAAACCAGCCCTGAGTTGTTGGAATTTTACATCCTCTTCTTTCGGCCTGCGATAATAAATTTCGTTGCTGGTTGGTGTACGTTTACAGCTCCGCATTATGAGCCTTCTGTACGATTCCCTGCTCGAATTTCCGGCCCATCGATCCTTTCCCGATGCAAATTACGGGAAAGCTCGTTGGAAATGGCGAGCACGCGGCACCTTTGCTTGTTTAAAGCAACCGAAACTCGATGAAACGATGTTTTTATCGATAGCCGGAAAATTCCGGCGAGTTAGACGAAGCACTATCGTTTTCGCTCGCAGAAAATTGATACCGAAAATTCGCGCATTATTTATAATCGAATCAACAATTTACCTCGATCAAAGTTTCGAAACTTGTAGAGCTACTGAAAATTTTCGCTTCCACGATCTTAGGTCTAGGATTATTGTTAAATATTTATATAAATAACCCGAGTGAAACGTTCGTGTCCCTGCAATTCGAATAACATGGGGTGAGATTCGAATTAAAAAATGTCACGCGTTATATGGCACTGGGGTAGACTGACATTTCGCTGGCGCCAAACACGACCCTGTGGTAATTTTGGTATAACATATTTTTCAGTTGTTCCGAGTGCTCTTTGTCCCTGGTCTCGCAGACTACCTTCACGTCCACGCTGAAGATATCCGCCATGATCCAAGCCCGCTCGTGCATGATGTCTTTTATGGAGACTCCGATGCTGGCCAACATTCTGCAAAGCTCCGCGATTCCACCTGGTCGATCTGACACAGTCACCGCGAACTTCAAAAGGCGACCTTCCGCCGCCAAGCCTCGTTCCAGACACCTTCCCAATATGGTCGTGTCGATGTTGCCCCCGCAAAGTGGCAAGACCACCCTGAATGCCAAGAAAAAACAACACTTAACTCGGTGAACCAAGAGTCAATTCCTCGAAATAACTATTCGATAAAAGGCCTGTGTGCAGAAGTTTTTTTTAGCAAATAAATAAGCTTCTATTTTTCGATAAATAAAGAGCAGTACGGTGTACACGGAACATCGTCAAACAACCTTTTTCCTTTGAGTTCTTCCAGATGACCGGCCAAAATGGCTGCCAATCCGGTAGCGCCAGCGCCCTCGACAATGCACTTTTCGTTTTCGACCAACTTCAAGATCGCAATGGCTATCCACTCTTCCTTCACCACGACTAATTTGTCGATCAATGGGTTAGCCGTGGCAAAGGCATTGTATCCGACCATAGGAACCGCCAAACCGTCCGCCAAAGTAGACTCTATAGGTGTATGTATCGGTCGATCTGCTTTTCGCGCTGAATAGAAACTGGGACACCTTTCCGATTCAACGCCCTGAAACGTTATAAAAAAAAGCGCCTGTGAATATCGGAAAAGAGAGTGGTCGATGACCCTTTTCGATGAACGAGGAACAAAAAGCACGTTCAAATGAACGGAGAAGAACTCACGATGATCGTTATGTTTGGATGGAGAGTTTTTAGCGCCAAAGCTACACCGGCGATCAGTCCGCCGCCTCCGACGGGAATCACAACCGCGTCGATGTTCGAAACTTGTTCTATGATCTCGAGACCCAGGGTTCCTTGACCTGCCATGATGTGTGGGTGGTCGTACCTGAAACCATTATCAAAATTTCGGAATTCTAGAGTGTCTAGACACCAAGTTTTTGATAGGGTCATTAAATTCTCCTTAAGGTGAAGTGCCTGTACGAGGGTTTCCTCTTATCGAAAGGAAGGCATGGGCAGGAATTTAGCAATGGAATAAAAAATAAGAGCAAACGTACCCGTTTATGTATGTCAGTCCCTTCTCTTTCCCGTGTCGAAGAGCGATGCGTTTCGCCTCGCCCATGTCTAACCCTTGCACGATCACGTTGGCGCCATATTGACGACAAGCAGCGATCTTCATGATCGGTGCCAGTACTGGCATCACCACGGTCACTGGGATGCCTAAGTTTTGCCCGTGATAACAAAGTGCAAGGGCATGGTTACCTAACGACGCTGAGATCACGCCCATCTTCTTTTGCTCCTCTGACAGCATCAGCAGGGCGTACCTGGCTCCTCGCTCTTTGAAGCTTCCGGTCAGCTGGAGGAAGTCCTTCTTCAGGTACAGATCGATACCAGTCGCTTCTGACAGCCGGGATTTCTAGACAATCAGAGATCGGTGTCGAATTTTGTATAAGATGCAGACATGAACATTTTTAAGGATATTGTTTGAAGTTCAACTTTGAAGACAAAAATTCATGAATTTTTTTAAATGGGTTCACACTATGATCTCCAAAGTTATCTCCTTCTGCATGATTAAACTTCTACATTGAATTCTATAGAAATTGGATGTAGGAACATACCACGCATGGTGTGTTGATGATTCCACCTTTGATCTTGAATGCAGCGGAGGTGATGTCCTCGAACGTGATCTTGAGAGGATTTTCCGCGACGCAGAACGGATCGATCGGTTGTTCTTCGTCGTTCTGTGGACATACGTGTTTACCGTTTAATCTTTCTGCATTTCCAGGCTTGCTGCGTTGGATGTTGAAACTATGCACCAGGAACAAACGCGTCGCGAGTAAACGCAGGAGGAAGGCGAAGTAATCGAACGCGATGCGTGTCAACGACAGAATCGTTGCACACGCCTCGTTACAACGCGATCCCATGTCGATCGTTTTGAACGATGTATCGAGTACAAGGATGATTTCGATGACGATGGAAGTGGCGTGATAATTACGTGAGCCGCCAGCGAATCAAGGTCATCGTTTCCGTTTTGCGCGGTCAAATCGATCCCGTGACCGTTCGAACGATCCTGAGAGCCAGTTTTTTTGTTTATGTCCCTCATGGTCGGGGAAGACGAGGCTCGAGTAGCGGCAAAAATCGACTGCTGGTTCGCGGATCGGTCGAGTTACTTATTCGATCGTGAAAGCCACGTATCGTGGCGACGCGACGGTACTTATCGACCGCGACCTTCGACCTTCTTTCTCTACCGACTCAGAGAACTGTGAAGAAGTCTCGTGATTGCCATAGTTCTCTGTTTCCATCTCTTTCTTTCCTTCTCGGTGATAACGAACGATATTTCACTGGATATAAACGGCATGTTCCGATTTCTATGGACAAGTTATTGACGCTCGTGATGACATATGCGATCAGCGAACCAGGGAACGAGATCGTGCACGAGTCGATCGAGGAACTTTGCACCGTGTTGAAAGAAGAATCGTGCTCGCCAACTTTTGGCCAAAGATAACCCTGACTTATGGTTTGGATTCTTTGATTACGAATCCGTATCGATGTTGACTTTGCTCGCTATTGATTCTTGTTTATCTCTGATCGTGTCGACTGATCATGGACGATTATGCTAATAAGTCAAATGAAGGAAATTGAAATAATCGCTTACGTGTTCTAGATTCGACTATGTAATACTTCGATCAGAACGTCCATTTTCATTGCTTGCAGCGTCAACATGTTTCAATTTATCGACGATTCGACACATGCATTGCTATCAGCCAGTCGCGAGACCTCTGCAAGTGATAATTTCGGTTTACAAACAATCGGAGAACAGAAGTTTCTTCAGATACGCAGCCTCTCATATTAAAGCAGTCGATTTTTCACGTGTCTGCAACTAAAAATACTTGAATGTTATGAATATATGCACTCGTTTTCTTCTTTTCATTCTTAAACGATCTAAGTCGATCCAAGCAGAATAGATCATAGGTTTGAAAAGGAACGACAGATTATTACCGTGATAGTTATCGTCGATAACCGGTGTATTTCGAGTTTAGAACAGACCGTCACATGTGTCAGCTCTTTGCAGAAACGTAGCGTGAAACGCGAGCTGCGTCGCTCGTAATTCACTCGAATCGAGCTAGCAACTTCTTGGAGCATGAAATCGTCGTTAAAAAGTCTGACGAGCGGGCACGGCTTGTTTTGTACGCGATAAATCGACAGGGAAAAATATGGACAAACCTGGATCGCGAAACGCCCGTAACCGATTCGATCGTTGAACAAATGTTTGATTTGTAGCCTGGCTCGAAAAATTTGATAGAAAACAAAAATAATATATACAGAAATATTACGGTGATATTTTATCGAAAATAAATTGATGTCGGTTAATAAACTCGTTTCATTTTGATGTCGAAATTCTGCGGTTGGTGGTTTCAAATTTCTGAGCTAACGAGCGAGCTTTCCCCGGAAGGAAAAGCGACGTAACAGTTGAGAAAAGAAACAGATACGATGTTGAAAGAAGATATTTTAATAACATGAAGAAGGAAGGATCGATACAGGAGCGAAACGAGCGAAGTTAACTTAATCAGGTGCGATGACAAGCGTTACAAAAATCTAATTCTATATTATTTACAAGAGAGTCGATGTCGCATCGACGATATACAATAGAAAAATACATTTGACAAATTCAAGAGGCGCTGGTGCCTCCGCTGTATTCGACTATTCGTCGTCTCTCCCTGAGAAGCTCGAGGAATCTCGCTCTGGGACTTCCTGGATACTTCAACTTATCCCTCAGATGCACCAGTTCGTTCGAGCTCTCGATATCCGATTGATCTCTCGAACAACTGCACACTTTCGATCCACTGTTCCTCGTTCTTCGATAATCATCCGATTCGAATTCTCTCCTATCAAATGGCACTCTTTGTACAGAAAAATTCTTCGAACATCGATCGTCCACGTCGATAGGTCTCGAAGCGTTTTCATAATTAGTGGAAAAGTTGTATTTGGGCGAATCGTCGCGTTTGATCGGAGGCCTCGGTTCGAAGTTGCTCGCGGTAGCCGACCACGAAGAGCGACCGAACCTTCTCAGCGGCAACAAGTCCTCTTCCATCGTTGGGTCCAAGTCTAATTGATCCATCGAACGAGTTCTACCAACCGACAAGTTCCCTGTAATCTCGTAAGTCGTGATATCCCGTTGATCGTCGCCTTCCATGCTGAAGCTACCGCTCAGATCCCCGCAGAACGATTCTTTCATTGCCTGACCATGTTTCTCCCTAAATTTCGAGTAACTCCCGGGACTCTGCGATCTGGAATCGATCTGTCTCGATCGAAGTTTATCCGAAGTTCCGCAACGAACGGAATTAGCGACGTTCATCAGCTGATCGAAAATCCTCTTCTCCAGATCGTCCTCCTGACCGGTTTCGATCAATCGGGAGTTGGCCAGCTGGTCCGTCACGTTGGAACGTTGCTCGAAGAGTAGATCCGCGTTAGGAGGAATCGTGAACTCGTCGTTGGTCGTCGGTGTGCGAGGATCTGTGCTAGGACTCGCTAAACCCAGTCTAGCGCCAGCAGATTCGCAGTCGACGCCGTATTTCTCTCGAAGTAGCTCGTTATGCTTGTCGACCCTTCGGATGCATTCTTCCAGCCTCTGAATACCCTTCAGACACCTTTCGTAGGATTCCGTGGAAACGACGATATCATCGTTCAACGGAGGATCCTCCTTTGGAATGACCCTACGACCTTTCGCTTCCTCGTAATCGCGATTCCGGCCGGAGAAGCAACTCCTTCGACGGCCGCCACGTTTTCCACCGCGTCCGTGACTTGGACTTGCGTTCCTTGGTAAAGAAATTGATCGATTAATACGGAAAGCTATTGACATCGTCTGGGAACAATAGAGGAACTCTAAAACAGTAGCTAAGTACTTTGCAATTCAATCTTTGAAACATAGACCAAGATACATTGACAATATTTTCAATGAAAGGTTTTAAAAGAACTAAAAGAACTTGTGCATCATACGAAATACTGAATTGAAACATTGACTCTAAATAAACTCGATAAACTCGTAGCAAATGTTACATAATAAGCTTGTCAGGTTCGTTGTTAACTATCCTTGATCCAAAGCCCTAAGAAGAATATACCCTTGTTCCTCACCTTTCAAGCATGCTCGTGCCGTTCACATACTCGTTGATGTAGTTGAGATTTCGCATGAACGTCACTGCCTCGCTGAGATACTCTTCAAGAATGTTCCTCGAACGATACGAAACATCTTCCTCTTCATCGTCCACGTTCTCGTAGCTATCCGACTCGCTGCACGTGTTTTCGTGTAACTCTTCGCCGGAGAACTTCACCTTCTTGCAACTCTGTTTGTGATCCCTGATTGAACCCGCGATGTCCTGCTCCTCCCTGAACATCTCCTCGGAACTGGTCGACTGCACATCTTTCCAGTCGTTCTCCAAAATCAAACTAGCCTTCTCCTCCTGTTGAGAATCATCGGTCTCGTCGTTGGAGGAGTGAACGGTATCCACGGGTTCCGACACGTTCTTCTTTTTCCTTTTTTTGATGATGGACTTTAGGGTTGGTTTTGAACTCTGCTTCGAACTTTGAGCCTGATCTAGTCTGCTCTCAGGGATGTTGGAGCTCGAGAAAGACACCTTCTTCTTTCCAGTGTTTACACGACTGGAGCTATCGGACTCGTCGTTGGTTTCTTCGTAATTGTAACAAGTTCTACCTACAAGAGAGAGAAAATAAATATCAATGTGAATGAAGGGGTTAACTAAATTCTGACGTACCCAAAATCAGTGACTTGTAGTCGTGGATCTGAGCAGGTTCTATCGATTCCACGGGGTTCTTCTTCGGAAATTCCACTGGAGTGTCCTCGAAATCGTCTTCCGGATCTGCCTTATCCGAATCCACAGATTTTGAACAATCCTTCTTAGTATGCGCCACGACGTCCGGTGGACAGAAGCTCTCACGTTTCTCGATCATCTCTTTCAGTTTGGCGATCGATTCGCTGGAAGCGTTATTCTCGTAATAATCGAGACTGTCATCGGAGAAGCCGTGATCGTGATCATTGCCGGTGGTTGACTTTATCTGCGCCATTCCTTCGCCATCGATCGCTTCGGGCTCCGTCTGACATTGTCGAAACACCCCATTGTTTTCCTTGAACGACAAATTTGTCCTGACCGCTGGAATTTGGTCGGTCTGTGGTTGCCAGGAAGACGATATCGTTGCCGGCCCTTTCGCGCAATCGATCGGGCGAATCGTGTTCACCGGGGGATCGGACCAGTTCATCCACGGATTCTGATAAACGATCGAACTGGGTGCTCTTTTGAAATTAAAACTACGTTTCCTGGTGATAAACGCCTCGGTGATTAATCCGTCCCTGATAAATCCTTCACCGTGAAGCCTGTCTCCTCTCGGCTCGCCCTCCTTGCCCTCGAACACGTACGATGTCCCCAGGGAATTCCTGAAAGTAATGGAATTCCTCGTACCCTCTGTTCGATCCGCAACCGCATCCACTCTGCTCGACCCGTTGGACACGTTGTTAGGGTCCTGAAAGATGTTCTCGATCCTGAACACCCTGCCATCGGTCTGCCCCAGACTGCATCTACCTGGATCCTTCGAAGGAGCAGTCTCGTTCGATTCTTCCGTCTGCGTCTCGCATTCTTGCTTGTTGCACTTCGACTTCGAACAATCGTTCTCTATCTTCGACTCCACTGTATTGGTTGTTTCGATGATGATGTTGATGGTGTCCGGTAGCGATATGCTGATGACGTTTTTCTCCGCGTTTCCCGTGCTCGATCGACTCTGAGAACTCTGAACGGAATTGCAACACTGTCTCAAACAAACTAGAGCTTTGTTCTCGGTCGTTTGCTCTGGTCGCGGTGTTTGAACTGCAAAACTGCGACACGGTGAAAAGACTACTGTGTTCGTCGAACTCTCTGTGTACATCGCCCTTCGATCCGCTTCCGGACAAAGATCGGATACCTCTGTGCTGGATATGTTACTCTCCGCGTAGTTCTGAGTGTCGTCCGAGAGGATTCCGGAATCGTTGCGGGGAGAATGAATCTCGTAATCGTACTCTTCAAGATCGGTCGCTAGACTGACGTCCTTGCACCTGTAAGAAGAATTAACACAAAACTTAGATGTGCTAGAAGAAAATTCCATCTCCTTGTAGACACATACTACCTTGTACCAACATAGTCTATTCAATATATCAAATATAAATGTAAAATTGCATATATTATCGGTATGTACCAACGCGTCAAGTATATTTTTACGCACCTCACAATGCTCGTCTTCGGCTTGTCCGTCAAGGTAGCAATCTCCTTAACTCGAAGAACCGGCGCCTTTCTAATCGCCACCCGCTCGCAACCCACGTGATCGTCCGTCAACACTCCAACATCCTTGCAAACGACCTCCGTCGGGTCCGTCAGCGAAGCAGTGTCCTTCAAACGAACAGTCTGCAAACACTCCGTCTGCGTATCGACGCAAACCCGTCTTCGTTTCCCCAGCATCTTCCTGGAGATCTCCTGGAGCTTCATCTTCGCCAAGGACTTGACGTTCGCGTTCTCCGGCGGAGATCGCACCTCGGGCACATCCTCGGCAGGTTTTCTGCTCGAGTAGAGTCTCTCCGTAACCGCTGCCACGATTTCCGCTCGTTTCACGCGCTGTATAGGCGTGTGAGGCCTAATGGATCCTGGATCCTGTTCCAAGGAGCTCTTCCTCCGCAACAATTTGTCTCTCGCCAGACTCGAGATCAGAATCTGCTCGTCCTTCGAGCTGCTGGAGCTGCTATCCTTGCTGGTTTTTCTCTTCAGGCTCTCCAAACTGGGTTTTCTAACGTGGGTCTTCGTCTTCTCTTTCGAGCTCTTGTCGGACTCGTTGCTACCCTTTCTTTGGAACTGATCCTTGCTGCTTCTCCAATTTGAACCCTGCTGATCCTCGATCTCTCGGATATTGTTCAACTTCTTCCCTCCGAGGGCATGTCGCTTCTCTAAATTCGTGTGAGACCTCTCCAGAGGAAAGACAGGCTCTTTCTTCCCCTTCACGATCGCCTCCACCGAGCCGAACTTCCTCGACGTGTGCAAATTCGACGAAATCGAAGCGGATAGAATGTCTACCGAGTCCTGTTTGCGGAATTTAGGTTTCTGCCTGGGTTTGGACACCGCACTCGAGCTCGAAGAGTCTGCTTGTTGATAAACATCGACCTCGTTGTCCCCGGACACGTGACACGAGTTAACGGAGCTACTTCGTTCGTCGTGATCGATGCCGTCGAGCTTCTCCGGGTCTTCGAACGTCTCACGATCGTTAGCTGCCTCGATGAACTCGATCGAGTCCTCGGCAACTTCGTCCGAGCAAATCTCCTCGATCTGCGTCGACGTTTCTTGAAGATTATCGTCCGGTTTTATCAAAACCGCCACCAACGTCGGAATATCGACGAACAGCGACTCGTGGATCTCCCTCACTTCGTCCTCCTCGTCGTTCAGCTCCGTCACTCGGGCACGTTTATAATTTCCCGCGAAACGGTCTACCCTTAGACATTCGAACGAACTGAACTTCTTTATGGAGGAGTCGGCCTCGTACGTCGTCAGACTTTCGCTCGAATTGGATCTTCGGATCGGGCACCTGGATCTTTTATCTTGGTACGACGACTTTGTTGATAAATTCACTTCCTCTCTTTCGGGTAATTCGGAGTCAACTTCCTCGGGAGGGTCCTTCTGATTTTTGTGACAGCTACATAAGGGTTTGGTGTCTGGCTCGATATTCTGTGAAACAAAAAGCAGATGTCTGATTATACTAACGTGACAATTACTTGGGGCAGTCATAAGAACTCCCCTTCGAGACGAGTATATGAATATGGTATGACACATATAGGTAGAAGTGAAACATGAGATAATTGACAGTAATAATAAAAATGATAATGGCTAGAGATATTCGTAGCTAATTAATGGGCGATTACGCGACACAAGAATATTGTAAAATCAGGGAGTGGAAATGCGAATCAGTTCGTTAAACGAACGGCAACACCTGCGATCTGTGTATTTTATCAGCAATCGTTTGGATGGATCTGTAGTGGACGGATGGGGTCAGTGGTCGCTGAATGAGCATCAAATAAACGATTCATGCATTTCATTTGCGTAATGACGGTTCGACGATACGAGTTTATGCTGGTTTCCATAATAAACTTGCCCGATTTATACCCGTTGGTCCGTGAACCAATCTCCGGAATCAGCTTCTAGGCAAACGGCGAGATTTTGCAACCGGTCGAGTGGCGAATAAATTGGTTCAATAATTTTGAATTTGTGCATCTGTTTTGATCTTTGTTACCTGTAGTTTCCAATGTTTATCTCTTGTGCGCGTCTTTGATGGGTAATTATCCCGAATAATACGCAAATTTTCCGTTCGAATTAGTAATACTTGAATCGACTGCGAACCTTTGAAGTTTCCGGCTCTGCTAAATTTGAATCTACCAATGGACTTTTACCGTTTCGCGCACGAGTGCAACGTGAAAAGAAGAGGATAGTGGTGGGTGATATTGATTCAGAGAAAATTAAAATGAATTTCATATTCCTTGGCTACGCAAATTATTGGACTTAAACTACAAGTTGAAGAGTATTAAAAATTTGAGTAATCACATTTAAACTGTAATGTCACGACTCAAGATACGAAGAAAACTTGCCTTTTCTAGCAACAACGACTTTAGTCTTGCCACCTCGGCTGTCAGTTCCCGAATGATCCTCGCCACGGGATCCTCGTTGACCACGGGTCGGTTAACCACGCTTTGTGCCCTTTGCGCGAAACGCAGGGTGTGCGCTGTCTCGTTGTAACTCCCGCTAGCTGGGGATATCGCTGTAATCAACGGGCATAAGTACCAACCGTAATTAATACCCAGTTTCATTGTGTCGATTGCCGCGAACCAGTTAACCCTTTCGGTATCGCTTTTCTTCAAACATTATGTCCACTTTGAACGTCTCTTGAAACCAATTCCCACATTCGATGTAAGCCAAAAGCACCGTAGGAAATCCTATGGTCGTTTTTCACGAGGGCTTTCGCAGTAGCGAAAGGGTTAAACGTCCATTTTTTGTTTCGTCGACGAGTGCCGTGTAAAACGACGATAAGCGACTCGATAATTAATCGTGGCGACTCGTTGTACCGGATAAAATATTACCCCGAATCAATTCTCCCCACCCGCGGTCGCTGGCTCGCGATACAATGTGACTAATTGAATTTCAGGGCGGTACGATCAATCGAATAAACGTTTATTTTGTCATACGGTGCGAAACGGCGCGGATCCTCGAAAAATCAGCCGAATTTTCTCTGTTCGAACCGTGCCACGAATTCGGGACCATTCTTGCGCGAAATGAGAAACGTCACCGGTTGGCAGGGATTTTAATTCTATCGGGTGTCAAAAGAGAAAAGGTGCGCGTCTATCGTTCGATCCGATCGCGAATACGTACACTGAATATTAAACGCGCATCCAGGCCGGTTGATAATAAACCCGAATGCTATTAGCAATTCAATTGCTCGTCGATGATCGGCGGTTTCGAATATTTCGCCTCGAAATTAATTATATACGCAACGTGGTCTACCTAGAAATACGTATGGATCGCGGTATGCTAATTAGTCGATATTTTTACCCCGATAAAGTAAATCGAAGCGTTTCATAGTTCAGGAAATTAATAGATTTCAGATTAATAGAATCGTGCAGCTTTTGTTTGTATTCTTCCGTAACTATTGCGACGAAATGTATTTCGTAAAAGACAAATACTTTCAACAGTGTATGTGCTAACTATACGTCTAACTACGTTGAAATTCTACAACACTTACAATCGACTTTACAATCGCTGTAAAAGTTCGAACGTCACCGAATCAGTTCCGAAGAAGTGAGAAGCGTGTCTAGTTACGTTTATCTACGAGACATCTACTCGACGAATGATCTAGTACCGAGAAATAAAAAAAAATAAAATCAGAAGGCGTTAACTGCTACTTCGACAAAGCTTAAAGGATTTCGTATTTACCGATTCCCGTCGCTACGCTTTCACGCCCGCTTATCGAATTTTAATCTCCGCGCCTTAGCTCGCCTGGAAAAGCATTTAAACCAATTACCATCCGGCTCGAGTCTGTGCTCGGCTATCGCGAGGATAATTTCATGAATCAGAGGTTCGCGATAATAATTCTTCTCTGGCAATTAACTGAAATTTACGGAAAGCTGGAGTTAAGTGACGATGGAGGAGGAGGTGGAGAATCGAGGAGGGAATCTTTTCATTTATTTTTGTCGTCTCGGGAAAGTGAGTCTTCCCGAATCGAGTATCGCCGAGGTCGAATTATAAAAGAAAATGTATGAAAACGTTTCAGCGGAACGTTACGAGTCGTTTAAGGGTTAACGACGGATCGATGATCGTACCGGGAAGAAAACTGCTCGTTGAACGCGTAAATCATCGTTTAAGAGGAATAGCCGAGGAGAGGGCATCTTCTAAAAATAAATATAATGTAGGAGAAGAGGCGAGACGGGATCGTAAGGGTGGTAAAAGTAAGAGCAGAAGAAGGGAAGATCAAAGGGAAGACACTTACTGGCGAGCATAATGGTAGTGGCATTTCCGCCAAGTGCGTCCTTCAACAGCCAAGTAAGCGAAGAATCTCTATAAGGGATGAACCTTCTGCCTGGACCACTTCCGGTCGAGCCTCTCTCCGCGAGGGCTGATATTACGTTCCCTAGAGCCACTAGACTCTTGTTTATATTCGCACCCTCCTGCAAACACGCCAGTTATAATCTCTTCTTTTTCGTACAATGTGTTGTTCCTCCGTTGTAAGCAAACAACCATTAATTAGGGAGAAGTCTCTATCACGTATTTTCTGATTTCTACTCCCTACCTAAGATTATCGATTTCGGCCCGAGAATATTATTTTTAGTAAGTGACTCACCTTCAGTCGATGAACGCCGCTGCACGTGGCTGCACTCTCGCTGCCCGCCAAATCGACCAAGCGTAGTTTACTACCACCTCGTGGCGAGATCTCGTTTCTCCTCGTGGACGTCGAGCCGACGGCGCCACTCGCGACGCTTGGCGTCTCCTTGTTCAGGCCGATCGTCAGCAGAGCGTGGCTGCGACTGCTGCTCGGATTCTGTAACGTCGACGCTGTCTTCCGGGCCTTTGTCCCTTCCTCCACGTAGGACATCAACGACCCCAGGTTGCGGACTACGTGATGCGTCAAACCTAAAACAGAAACACTTTCGTGGCAACGCTTACTGATCTTTCGACAGACGTAAATTTTAACATCAAAGTTTAGGATGTTGTTGATGTGAAGATAGAATAAAAATAGCAAATTTTGAATTGTTTCAAAAGGACAGTACGGAGAAATGGAGCCTTGAAAGGACACTTTTGTGGCAACGCTTACTGGTCTTTCGAAAGATGTAAATTTTTACATCAAAGTTTGGGATGTTGTCGATGTTGAGGTAGAATAAAAGTAGCAAATTTTGAATTGTTTCAAAAGGACAGTACGGAGAAATAGAGACTTGAAAGGACACTTTTGTGGCAACGCTTACTGGTCTTTCAAAAGATGTAAATTTCAATATCAATGTTTGGGACGTTGTCGATGTGGAGATAGAATAAAAGTAGCAAATTTTGAATTGTTTCAAAAGGACATTACAGAGAAATAGAGCCTTGGAGGACACGAAGCTGCAGCAATCGAGTGTAGAAAGTATTTCCGCAATTATCGGAATTGCAAGCATTCGAAACTGATATCTCTGATTGGCGGTACCTTGAACATAAGGACCAAGTCGAGGATGCTCGCGAACTCTCAGTCCCGTTGTGCTGGAAGACGGCTTCAAAAGATCCCTCACCCTCTCGTTGTATATCTCCAAGTAACTGAAACAGAATTCCCAATCGGCATCATGCTTCAACTATCGCGTTTGATTAATTACGTTAATTTCGCAGCCACGATGAATTTGCCTGTTCGCGGTTAAGCCAGACGCGATATACCTGTATTTTCGGAATTAATTTATCACCCCGTTATTACATTGTTCGGATAGAGTTTTTCTTTGTCCAAGCACGAAACAATATAAAGTGATCAGTATTTTTGGGACAATAGGAGGGTGTCGGTCGAAGGTACGAAGATTTATTGGGCGTTGGTCGCATACTTTTCGTCGGAACGGTGCTTGTAGGTGAACACGCGGACCACCGCAAGCTCTCGGATCCTCTTAACGTCATTACCTGCTCGGCTGTGCCCGTGAAACGTCCGCACGTGCGACCGTAAATCCGCTTAACAGCGATCGGAGTTTCCGCTCTGCGCCCAGAGAAACACTTTCTGCTTGGATTCTGCCTCGCGGTTACCGTCCTTTGCCGTGTCTCTCTTTTCCGCTTTTTCCCCCCGACTATCTGCCACGCTACTGTTTTGCAAATTTAAACAGCTTTCGCAGAGGGAGGGAACGCCCGAAGGTGGCGATGTAACGGGAACATATCGTGGTTGTAAGGTCGCAATTAGTGCCCGAATCAAACCTTTCCGCGAACGTGGATACTCGCGGCGAAGCTAACGAATATCAACGCTTTGAAAGGGACGCCTGCTAATCAAAGCGTCCCTCCGTTCATTTTTATCAACCAAGCGGAAAAGCCACGACGATCTCGAAGTCCAAAAATTAGAGCTGTTTCGAATTTCGCTCGTTCATCGCAACGCTAAATCCTCTAAAAGGTTTCGTCTTTTGACATCGCCTGTTTCATACCGTGAATCTGACGGAATTGAACTTAAAGTAAATAGAGTCGTCTGGCTTCTAACCGCTGAAAGTATTCAGAAACGCTCCGAGATGAATGCAGTTCCCGCTGATTCATCGGGGAAGCGCCGCGTTTCCGCAAACTAGAAAATCGAACTCGTGGAAACACGTACGTGTACGTCGCTTTCCTTGACCCTAAAACGTGCTGATTTTCGGCACATGTGAGGAGGTCTAAATATACATCTCTTTGCGATTTACGCGGTTCAGTTACGATGCTAAATAATATTTGAAATTTTTTGTTTTCTCTATGGTACAAAAGCACACATAACCATCGAGAGTGCAACAGTAAATCATTTGGTTTTACTCTTTTTTATAAAAAAGGGATAACTACAGTTACAGCGAGAGATCGAAAAAAGGATCGAATCTTCTAATCTGGAGTTATTTGCATCTACGATCGCGAAATTCGAAGTAGAGCGGTTGCAAAAAGGAATTGCCTGGCCCTTAAAAGAGTAACGGCTGCTTTGTAAACTCAGTTTTTTTTTACCGCTGCGATTGCGAAGCAAATAGGAAGAATTGCGGGAAAGCTATTTAAACTTTTGCACAGATAATTCTCTGCGTTTGCTTTGTTGAACGTTTTAACTCTTAATTTGTCGTGTTCACATTAAAGCAATTACGGAAGTTGTAATAAATTTACAAAAACGTAAGAATGATTTACAATATTAGTATACTGTTTGAAAATGATTAGAAATGTAATTGAAGAATTAAAGTATCGAATGCATAATAGGTCATAGCACGTAGCCTCAGCTTCGGCGTAACGCACCGATGAGTCAAAGCGAAACTAAATTTACACGCGTTCGAGAGTATTTTAATCTGCCGTAGCGAGAAATCTATCTGTAGAAAATCGAAAGTGCAGAGTCAAGTTTGTGCGAAGGAAAATATGTTTATTATCTCGCTTTCGTCAGTTGTGTAGAGATCTGTCGCGCTATCCGGGAAACTAATATTCCGTTTATATTGCATAATTATCAGATAACGAGCATGGTAATCAAACTCGCTGAAATTCGAGCTAACCCACAATTTGTCTTCCGAATTGTGAACACTAATGACGAAAATTAACGCTGCGTCCTAAACTATTACAACAGCCATTCTTACTTGTAATTCGGTCTGGAAATGAACAAGAGAAATTAGGACAACAATAAAGATACACTTGTACACTATTAATTTCTATCAAGTAATAAAACGACAACTTGTCGTATGGAAATTAGAGGGTTAAAAAATTTCCATTTTTACCCGAGGCGAAGAGAATGAAAAAACGAAAACTGCTTCTCGTGATTGTCGGATATTAGAGTCGGTGTCGAAATAAGAATCGATCCGTTCGTCGTGTCTACATTTCAATATTGCACCGAAAAAAAGAGAGGTGAATCCTTCTATCGCATAGTCGGAGGCGTCGAATTCGTCTAGCTTGCAAGATTTCCGACGTTGCTGATTCGCGACTGTGCTCTCTGTGACCCAGTAATCGAGGGTCGATATTTACGAACGAAGCGTGTAAACGCTTCAGGGAATCGCGTGAACACGTGTGTCGCCGTTTAACACTTTTAGTCTTTCGAGTCGCACAAAATCTTTCGTTGCAACTTTATTTCCGATAAATCTCCATTTAAGCTTTATTGAAATGAAGGAAATGTATTGCTCGCTGGTGAATTTAATCCTGGACCACACCTTTTAATTTTCCTCATAAGAGTAACATGTGTGTGTTATGCTTTTTAATTTTAAAAGTCTTAGATATATTATACCTGGGTATTTTCATACATACTTAGATCCACATATGTAGGGAGCTACGTACTTAGACATATGCGTACTTATGCATATGTGATCAGGTTTATACATACTCAAGTTGCTGTACAACTTAGAGCCACATATGTCCAGGTACCTAGATAGTTAGATCTACAATGTATGATCCATATGTGATGAGGTTTCTACATACTTAGATTCCTGTACAACTTAGAGCCACATATGTTCAGATACCTAGATGCTTAGATCTATATATGATTCTTATGTGATCAGGTTTCTACATACTCAGATTCCTATACAACTTAGAGCCACATATGTCCAGGTACCTAGATAGTTAGATCTATGTATGATCCATATGTGATCAGGTTTATACATACTCAGATTCCTGTCCAACTTAAAGCCACATATGTTCAGATACCTAGATGCTTAGATCTATATATGATTCATATGTGATCAGGTTTCTACATACTCAGATTCCTGTCCAACTTAAAGCCACATATGTTCAGATACCTAGATGCTTAGATCTATATATGATTCATATGTGATCAGGTTTCTACATACTCAGATTCCTATACAACTTAGAGCCACATATGTCCAGGTACCTAGATATTTAGATCTATGTATGATCCATATGTGATCAGGTTTATACATACTCAAGTTGCTGTACAACTTAGAGTCACATGTGTCCAGGTACCTAAATAGTTAGATCTATATATGATACATATGTGATCAGGTTTATACATACTCAGGTTTCTGAACAACTGAGAGCCACATAGTCCAGGTACATAAATTGTTAAAGTCTTTCGGACGGATATAGAGCGACGCACTGGGTGCGTCCTCGGCACAAAACAGGTTTAAACGAAGTGTAGAAGAGGTGGAGTGGGTCGTCGACTCGTTAAAACGTCGCGTGATTACGAGGAATCTTCGGCATCGGAGGAAAGCAATCAGCCCCGCGAATTAAAGAAACGTTATCCGTTTGGAATTCGTTCGCTGATTCCTGCGAATTGTTCGAATTTGAAATTCAAAGAGTCTCGTTAAGAGGAACGTGTCGAAAGCGGGAGATTGAAAGCGGGTTCAAACGACCCTTGGCTGTCCTTTGCGTAGGGTCCCTCCGGAACCCTTTACAGCCCTCTTACGTATGAATTTCGTGAGACTATAAAACGGAGATTCGATCGAGATGAACCGAAACGGCGACAAACAGAAACTATGTAACGCGGATAGAGATCGTAATGACCGGGAATCGAGGATGCGGTCGAAGTTGAATCGAAGCTTTCGCAGCGATAATGCGAGGAACGAAGACGGGAAAGAGACAGGGAGAGCGAAACAACGAGCGAGAGAGAAAGAGAGAGAAGAGAGAGGGTTCTATCGATCAATCAGCCATAAGTAATGCGGAGCTTTTGATCGGTTACCGTTTCATTGCGGATGGGAAGAGCTGCACGGCATGCTATCACGTACGAATTCGGCGACTTAATCACGTTAAACGTCGATGCCTAATGACGATGCTCCCTGATCAATTGGCGGCCACCGAATCATCCTGGACTCCGAAACATTTCTGAACAACCATGACCAGCCAGATTGGAACGTACGGCTTGCAAATTGATCGTTTAGATGCTCGATAATTGCCGGATAAAGTGAAAATTCTCGCTCAAACAACGATTCGATCGATACTTACGTCCCTAACGCGATATCGCGTTAATTGTACACAAACCGTAATCAAACTTTAATTGTATCTCCACAGTGGCTCGCTATATCGTATCGCAGAATCTTCCTCCGAACATATTCCCCCTGATAGTATAAATAAAAAGGAAGTTGATCGATGGAAGGCAATTCGATGTAGGATTCGAAAGGGGAAGAAGCAGGAAAAAAAGGACCGCGAGACGAGGAGGGAGGGTGTTGTTGGCAGCCATGGAATTAAAACGTACCGCAAGCACGGGAAGTGCAGGACGAAAGGAAAACAAACGCCAATGGTGCAAAAGGAAAACAAAAACAACGGCAAACAGAATTAGCAGCGAGAATTTTCTCGCTGTTGGCCGCGCGAGCGTTGGTGCGAAAAGGAACGAGCGAGGGAAAATAAGAGAAAACGGCCCGAGGGGAGAAAAAGAGAGGAGGAAGCTTCAATGAATTTTCCGCAATGACCAACGTCGGGGAAAACCGATGTTCCCGTAACGATATTTCGCAAAGTTCACGGGCATCGAAGGCCGTAAGACAAAACTGCTATTCGTTTATTCTTCCGCGGTGAATGGGAATTGTTCGAACTTAATTATCGATGATGTTCGATCAATTGAATTTCAAGTTCACGCTCGCTTAACCACCGATATACCGATTGTTTCATGCTACGTAAACCTTTCTTTCCTCGTTCGTTCGATATTAAATTTAACGCGTAATAAAGCATTGTTCCATCTTGAAACCACGAGAATCTCCAACCATTCTCGCGAATATTACGGTCATCTTTGTCGGAGGTTTGTCCGTTGATATCTGAGTTTATTATTCCCACTGTATCCCCTCCATTCAAATTCGCCTCTTTTTACAACGGCCATTGTCAAAGGGTCTTTACTTTCCTCCAAGACGCGAGAGAATTCCTGTCCCTTTGTGCTTCAGGAATTAAAACGTCCGTAGAAAAGCTGTAAATTCGTTTATGTACCACCCTCCGGATGGCGGCGTTGCAAGGCACGCACCGGCGAACAATCGTAAAAAGGCACTTTCCAAGAGACCGTTCCTTGATATCGTCCGAAAATTATTCGAAAACTGTTCAAAACGAAGATTGCACAAAAAGTGCACACTAGTCGCTACTTGGCGTTCCCCATAAATCTACCTTGAAGCGAATTAACGGGGGGCAAACAGACAATTTTGCTCGCGACATTAGCCGTGTTTATTACGGGAACGTGTCAATTGTAACAGGATCGTTGTTACATCGTAAATTAAATTATGCCCGGGCTCGGCGCCCTCGCGTTTATTGACGAGTACGATTCGCTAATAGGTATAATTAATTGCACAACAAAACCGGACTATCGATCCGACGGCGCGTGTATATTCCCGCGTGGCTGTATGCCGATAAACGAGCCGCGAAACCGTCGCGGAAATATTCGCGAAAAACCAGTTAATTAACTGGCCGTTGCCTGCTAACTAGTTCTCTATCAGTCCGTTTCCTGATAAATACGCGAAATACACGTTTCGTGATTCGTTCTTTCGCACAAATTGCCTGGAAGCTCGCTACTTTCATTGCCATGTTTCGTTTCATTACCGCTTCTTTTTCACTCGATTGTATACAATGTCTACACATTAAACAACGAGCTGGTTTAACATTAAGGCGTTACGGTCTGTAAACTTAAACACGTAGGAATAAGAAAATGTAGCGACGCAAAGGTTTAAATCTAAGGGTGTAGAGATTGTTGGATATCGCTTTAGGTTAATCAATATTTTTATCTCTTTAGATTATTCAGTATCTTTATCACTCTTGAATAATCAATATTTTTATGTTCTAAATTAAATCCCGTCATCTTTCCGTTCACAATTAGTCACACGACCCTTAACCCTTTGCACTAGAAGATAGTTTTATTGTTTGCAAACATGTTTAAATATTAATTAAAATGTTAAATGAGTTCTTTTGAGGTTATTATTTTTAGACATCATATGAGCACTATTATAGAATTAATTAAATAATGCTTATTTTAAATTATTGTATTAAATCGAATGGCGCCTGAGAGGCACCTCTCGAGCGCAACCCTTTACTGACTCTGAATAATACGCCTATTGGTCCTTTTCGTCGTTTCCACTACCTCCAAGACCGAATCCTTAAAAGAACCTCCGAAGCTCTTCATAATACCTTTTAACATTATCATCGATATACTCGAGTTTAGACAAAAGTTGAATCGCAGCGTGATTCTAGATCCTAAGTGCTTACTGTAAATCTGATTAATCAGAATCTAACAAGATACAAGAGTATAAAAATTTGAAAGTGCAGAAATCTGCGTTTGTAAAAAATAGTACATATGTAAAAATATAGCAGTGCAATGTAACAAATTACAACGAGCAGTGTATAACACGCGGCACTCTAAACGATCGGATCACAATACGTAATCGATTACAATAATTCCAACGAGTTAAACGACCCCGTCGAAAATTCCCGACAGAATTGTCCGGCAACTCCGGCACAGAGAAAGATAATTTCGTTGGATTTTTTCACGGAGCGAAGCATAAATTTGTAGTCGTAAAAATGTCAGAAAAGTAGGTTTTTGCGGATCGAAAGGATTTTTCAGCTAGAATATAACGAGCCCGGTCCATTAGCAGGAATTATTATCGCGAGCAAACAGCAGGCTTTCGGATACGTTTTAATCTGAAGGTTACACGAAATATTTTCGAGCTAGGGGGTGGCATTAATGGCCGCCGCGTAAACAGGACGAACGAGAATGGGCGGGAAATTTCTGAAAAATTTCACCGTCCAAATTTGTTGGCGGTTGCAGGAGGAAACGTGAATGACGATGGCAACGCGGTAGGTGGCTTTGCATTCGAAGCAGACGATGCAGCCACGACAGGAGCCACATTTGTTCCCTGGCCGAACAACGAATTGCCCTGGCACTTTTAATAACTGCCGGTGATCGTATAAACGCGAATTTATAGTATTCCAGCGCTGCGAATGTTTCTGTTGGACATGCGTAAATCTGTCGTTCCTCGGCTTTTTTTTTAACGGCGAATATGGAACAAAGGATGATTCACGATACAGTTACGGATGATGAACACCTGGAAACGCTCTTCCACCGACGATAAAAATGCTGTTTCTTCGTGAACGATCGGGAAACATCAAATTTTCCTTTCTCGTTATTCTTGTGGGGATACGTTGATCCTCGATCGGTTGACTTTTCGTCGAGAAATGTTTGCTGGGCACATGAGTGAGAATTGTTTGTAGAAAATATATCGGTTAAAGCAGATATATGGTGTTTGATAAAACGAACAGAGAATATACAGCAGAAAATTGCAACAATACCCAGAAAATCAAGTTCAGAGGGGAAGAAATTATTCCCCGATTTTCGTTCGCTCGCTTTTCGTTTCCTAGCCGACCCACTTAACGATTTTACGTCGACGAGTGACGAGGAACCAGTCCAAAGAAACCAGCTCGTTCGATCTGACCGATTCGGTTATCTCGCAATATATCAAGCCAAATTCCTCGCGTTCGCGCAAATAAATAAAACATAACCTAAATTTTATTCCTCGAGATCAGCTTTTCCACCGACAAAGTGACGGAGTTACGAATGCAAGCGTGTTCGAGCACGACGTCCTCGTCGCTAGACAATTTCCTCGAATGACAGTTGAGGTGTCTTTCTTACTCTTGGTGTATATGGAAAATCGTAGCAGATCGATATACAAAATTCCCTTTCGTGAAAATTTGCCGAAGACTGTTGATGCAAAGCGTGGTAATGTCACGTGTGTAATTTAGAGCGAGGTATAATGTGAACCGTAACGGCGATTTTCGCAAGAAAAGTGATAAAATTTGTGCGGAAAATAACGCGTTTTCCCTTCGTTCATCGATGAAACCGAGGAGAAAGAGGGAACGGGAATCGATATTTCAGACGAAAACGGTAAATACAATTTTTACGAGTGCTCCTCCAGCACGGTGCATTCTTTCGTTTTTTAGTTTTACACCGAGCTCAAGGCAATCCAGTGAACGTTTAATACAGGAATAAAAACCGTGTTTACGAGGAGAAGTGCGAATCGAAGATTAAAGGGTGGTTGCGAGGGAAATTCTTGCATCAATATGTATGAAGTTTGAATAAAAAGTTCCGTTGTTTTGAAAGCGTATTTTTTCCGCAGTGTAAACCGAAGGATTTAAACGTATATCCTTTTGTATCAAAAAAAGGACTCCCGAGAAATTCATGGACATGATGTTTGGAAAACGTAATCCAGCTTCGAATGCTTTTAAAGATATCCAAAGCCGTGAAAATGTAAACGATATAAAATGGCAGTACACACGAATTTTTCGCACCATCTAATAATGTTACGAGTAAAAAACGGGAAGTAATCTACAAGATTATAGAAGTATTAAGAACCGATTAATTAACGATAAAAAGAATGTTAATATCGAGAAGATATCCCAGTTGGTAAGTGGTTTAACGAAGCGATGAAACGATGGTGTTAAAGTGCGAATAAACTTGGCGAAGTTAGGTGCCGTGAAGGAAATTCTTACCCAGGTAAAGCGAGCTTGCGTCCGCCTAGGATTGCGAGTCACGGGGCACTGAGCTTACAAGACACATTCAGGCCAACAGCGCTTGCAAACTCGCGACTCCTAAGCTCGACTTCCATGTCTATCCTCCCACCACACCAACACATTATTTTTCTTCGCGTTCTCAATTTCATCACCTATGCACCCTGCTGACCTGGGTAATCGTGTTTTGTAGCTCTTCCGGTTCTTCGAGGAAGCTTTCACGCGGGATAGTACCACGCGTAATACAGTTGCAGATATAGGACGCGTGGCGATTTTGCGCGTTGAGATGTAGAACGCGTGGCGATTTCACGCGTTGAGATATAGGACGCGTGGCGATTTCACGCGGTTGAGATATAGGAGGTGTGGCGATTTCACGCGTTGAGATGTAGGACGCGTGGCAATTTCACGCGTTGAGATATAGGACGCGTAGCGATTTCACGCGTGACGATTTCACGCGGTGAGATATAGGACGCATGGCGATTTCACGCGTTGAGATATAGGACGCGTAGCGATTTCACGCGTGGCGATTTCACGCGTTGAGATACAGGAAGCGTGGCGAATTCACGCGTTGAGATGTAGGACGCGTGGCGAATTCACGCGTTGAGTATAGGATGCGTGGCGAATTCACGCGTTGAGATATAGGACGCGTAGCGATTTCACGCGTGGCGATTTCACGCGTTGAGATATAGGACGCATGGCAATTTCACGCGTGGCGATTTCACGCGTTGAGATACAGGACGCGTTGAGATATAGAATGCGTGGCGATTTTACGCGTTGAGATACAGGACGCGTGGTGATTTCACGCGTTGAGATATAGAACGCGTGGCGATTTCACGCGTTGAGATATAGAACGCGTGGCGATTTCACGCGTTGAGATATAGGATGCGTGGCGAATTCACGCGTAGCGATTTCACGCGTGGCGATTTCACGCGTTGAGATATAGGACGCGTGGCGATTTCACGCGTTGAGATATAGAACGCGTGGCGATTTCACGCGTTGAGATATAGGACGCGTGGCGATTTCACGCGTTGAGATATAGGACGCGTGGCGATTTCACGCGTTGAGATATAGAACGTATGGCGATTTCACGCATTGAGATATAGAAGGCGTGGCAATTTCACTCGTTGAGATATAGCACACCTAGCGATTTCACGCGTTGAGATACAGCTCGAAGGGATCTAACGCGTGGAAATTCGATGCGTTGTAATACGATATGTAGCGACTTGACAGGTTGCGAAGCGATCTAACTCGTAATTCGATGCGTGTTCCACGCATTTAACGAGTGGCAATTCGATGCGTAACACCGTAAATACAACACTGATTTGTCACGCGATAGAACTCCAAACGATCTAACATGTAATTCGATACGCGACAACAGAGTACATACAACTAACACGTTGAAACTTGACACGTTACAACTCGAAGTGATCTACACTAATTCAATGCATAACAAAGTACCGATTTAACTCTGCTCAGAAAAGCTGCACTCTAGAACCCAGTAGGAAATTATCAAGCACGTCACTTGTCTAATACCTGCCGATACCCAGATTTGTGCCTCGAATCGATCTTGCCTCCAATAATCAATTTTGCAAGTTAATCTCCGTAGAAAAGGGAATTGTGACAACGAGGACGATAAACTAGTCATCGCCCTAACACCGATTCGACAGAACAGTTCATAGAGTGCAGGGTTTCTCGAAGCCCTACGACCTCACCAGAATGCGAACGAAACTGCAAAGAGGTTACGAGCAACGCGTAGACATATCGAGACAAAGACTGTCGAAAATGATGGGTGAAATTGGCCCGATAACCGAACCTTGACCGACAGGCGTCAATACGGTTCTCCTTTATTGGTGGAAGTTCGTCGATACGGCCGTTTCGCGTCTACCAAAGACGCCACGAATGTTAAGTTTCCCACAGTTATCAATTCGAACGCGTTATCGCTGTGCCTGCATCTACGTTTCACTTGCTTCGAATAAAATTCACCTTGGTGATACACGGTGTAATTAGAATGGGGGAGACATTTGAGATGACAGCGTCGATGAACCTCTTAATCGCGGAGTGTCGATGAATCTCGATTAACGTTGCCGATTACGTCAGAGAGGATAATTAATTATTGGGGAAACGGGGTCAACTTCGAACCATTGATCCGCTTACCCGATTAATAATTCTAAGCCGTTATGCGGGAAAATGTTGTACATGTGTAAGTAATGCTCCGTTTAGGGAAACCTTACGAGATGAGCATGAAAGTAAAAATTGGTTAAAATTTTCTCATGAACTTCGAAAACGATAAGTTGATCAGTAGTTATTAAAGTTCATAAAAACGCCCTCTTATTTTAATTCTTATTAAAGCATATCACGATCAATAAACACAGACATGTCTTAAAAATTAACCCCTTGCACTATTTTGACGAATCTGACACACACGTACTTCGGCCGTGATCAATTTTGACTCGAATTTTTAATACGCTTCAATTTGAAGTTCAAGTGCAATTATAATTTGCATAGTCAACGATTGCATAATAACATATTGACATAACAATTCAAATTTTGTTGTCTGTTTTAATATTATAGCTGTATTTGATGCAGCTGAATAAGTCATGGTGCAGGGGGTTAAAGAAGAAACTTCAAAATTAAGATTACCTAACCGAAACGCAGTAATTTTTGTTCTTAGACTCCTCGATCCTCGAGAAGAGTCCTCGACAGAGTCGCGGTGTCAGCCCCGGCTCCTCCTGCGAACAAAGTAGTTGTCATCAGCCAAACAATCACAGAAAAGCGGAACTGCGAATATTACGTATCGTTAACTATCAATGGAATATCCCGCGGCGATGGGACAATTTCGCTTTCGTAATTGAAAGCGGAACGTGCTCGATACATGTATAACCGCTATGCGTGCCGTTTTTAAAAATCCACGCTGCCCCTCTAATATACAGCGTCGAATGACCGCGATTGGCTACGACGCCACAGGGCAATTTAATTAAACGTCGTTCGACAAAAATAGTTTCAATTTTCTACGCGACGGGAAACTGTTTCCAGACGTTAGAGTGGAATCGGGAGTCGATTAAACTGTTGCGATGTTAACGACGACCAAGATGGACTTCGAAGGAATAGGGTGAAGTTTAATTTTAACAAGTTAGATACTATGTTATCTCCTAAGTTTAATTTTAACAAGGTAGATACTATGTTATCTCCTCTTTTTTAATTTTTTTGATGTCATGAACACCACTGGGGTATGGTGGTTTGGAGAACGGGTGGTCCGAATGTGGGATATTAGGCGTTAGGCACTGGATGGACGGCGGGTGAAGGTTAGGGCTTTGCTCAGAGTCCACCTATACTGTCTGCTGCCACCGGACGCCATTTTTCTGATCTCAGCAGTCACTGAATAATTTTACAAATATAAAAGAGTAAAAGTACCTTCGTCCCCATCATCGTGTAGGTCTTCCCCGACGCACTCTGCCCGTACGCCACCAGACAAGAATTATACCCCGAGAAAAGCGCCTCCAGAACCGACTGACCGATAGTCTCGTAGATCCTCGTTTGGTCCGCGAACTGTTCAGCCTCCGGATCGGACGAGTCGAAGCAGTAATCGAAACCATATCTCTTGGTCCGTTCTCGACTGTCCCCGACCTTGCTGGAAGACACCTTCAGGTTCGTCAGTGAAATTCCGTTGACGTCCGTGCGGACGACCACCTCCGAGCCTGTTAAATTCAGCTCCCTAAATCGTGCGGAGGAAATAAAACGAAACTTGATTAACGAGTATTATGGAGATTCTAAAAGATACACGGTCGAATACGCTTGAAACGGTCTGTCACCGTAGACGGAAAGAGAACAGAGTAGACTCGACAGTCTCGTTGGCGAGCTTTCGGAACGACAGTTTCGTTTTCCACCTTTTTCGTCAAACGGACTGTATAGTAGTTTTTCCCTGGTTTTGTAAAAAAGCTTTTTTCACGCAACGTAGATGAACAAATCGATTCACCGGTGAATACATTACATTGTTTGTGCGTTTGGAATTCTCTCTAGATTTTTCGACTATGTTTCCAATCTTGTCGAATCGATTTATTTAAATTGTGGACTAATTGTTTTATCAACGTGGATCGCCAACGAATTAACCTATCAAACGATGCTTTACTCGTTCGATGGAAATTCCGTTAAAAACATAGCAGTATTATCACGAATGGGTTAATAGAATTCGGTATTTCGGCTGGACACGCACACGCGATGATATAACGCCGCTTCAATTAAAGTGTAACGAGAACTGCGGTTCAAGAGGCAAATTATCAATGGCAAAGTTTAGGATTTTCTTTCTCAGGCTAAAAGGCGCGAAAAGCTAGGAGAACCAGTCGGTGACGGGCTCCAGAATTTCGGTCTGCGTAAAAAACAAATCACGGTCGAACGAGTTTTCGGGTCGCTGTGTCGTGTGGCACAACATTTGGCGTGACGGGACAGCTAAGAGCACGGTTACACACGTGTTCTCGCGTGCGTGTAACGCATACGGGCGCAGCTCAGGTGCTTTAACCTCGTCCTCGCGTGATCTTATCATCGTCCCTGTTCCCTGTAATCAGCACGATTTCGTGCCACCTTATCCAAGTTTTTGTGGAACGAATGGATCGTTTTGGGTCAACGGAGTGCGCCAAAGCGCTAATGATTTCGAACGTTTAAAGTAGGATTTTACTTTTTAACGTGGGGAGGAAATGTCTTCTCAAATTTTTTAAAATAGAGAAGATAAAGAAGATTAAAGGTAAAGAAGATAATAGACTGAGGGTACCATTGAAACTATGTGGGTAACAAGGACTAACAAGGTTCTTCCCTCGACAAAACGTGATGAAAGAAATAAATTTTGTTTAGGTGTATATAGTTAGACACGTAGACCTTATTAGTGTCAGAAATCAATGTTAATCCATAACGAGACAGGGATGTTATTAACAGAGTACATTTACCAACGTAGACCACAATTAAACATCTCAAGCCTGGATGTTTGCCCCTTTTCCCCGGTCTATTTACAGTAATCTTTTAAAATAGGTATAGACAAGAATATAGTAGGGTCCCATCGAAACTATGTGGGTAACAAGGACTAAGTTTCTTCCCTCAACAAAACGTGATGAAAGAAATAAATTTTGTTTAGGTGTATATAGTTAGACACGTAGACCTTATTAGTGTCAGAAATCAGTGTTAATCCATAACGAGACAGGGACGTTATTAACAGAGTACATTTACCAACGAATGCCACAATTAAACATCTTAAGCCAGGATGTTTGCCCCTTTTCCCCGGTCTATTTACGGTAATCTTGAGAACGATCAAATTGACCCTTCGTATCCGCAAACAGCCATCTACAAATCTTCCCTCCACAAACAATTTCAAGTAATCCGTAGCAGCGAGCGATGCAATCGATATTTACAATGGAGAGTACACGATACCGTCGATTCATAGTGTCCCGTGGTTTCCATCGATCGGGTCATCAATCATCGAGTGGCAGGAAGCGGGTGACAGGGATCTAGCGAGCGAGAACTCTCGAGGTAGAAAGTTCTGAATGAAGCGGGCATTCTCGAGGGAATGCTTCCTCGAAACATCGTCGAACCCAAGAAAACCGCGACTGAATGAATCGAGGCCTACGGTTACGCGAATAGCAACCGTGCTATTATCTTCCTCGTCCTTTTCCCTCGCAGTCGAGAGCGTTATTCTAGAACGGATGCTGCTCCCGTTGCTCCTGTTGGAGTCGTTAAACCGTCCAGTCGTGTGTCATCGAGCCTGGTTATATTCGCCGTCATTTCTCCGATCGGTTGATCCTTTAAGCCCAGGGTAACTAGCGAAGTTTTATGGCGATAGTAGATTAGTCATAGAGTTTAGCGAGGATTACGTTGGTAAAACAAGTGGTCTAGATCCCTATCATATTGCTAGATGATCGAGTATATTAACACGTGGGTGTATAGCTGTTCATTTGGGCAAGGTTTAGTTGAATAAGTTTTCCTATTAAAAAGCATATTGTACCTTGCCTTTATCGCCGAAACATCCCCCGGATCGGCAAGGGCTTCGTAGGGATATATTCGCTGCTTTAAATAAACTCGTCGACCCCGTATGTCGAGGATCGAGACACGTCGAGCGACCAAACAGCGGCAGCTTTATGGGATTTTATTGGGTTTTATTTTAGTCTGGCGAGGCTGGGTTTCTTTCGAAGTTGAAACTTGGCACGCTCGCTGTTGATTTTTCTCTTTTCTGGATGGATTTCATGACGGAGAACGTTTGCGATCGTGTGCTTCGATGTATGCTTTCCGGTCAGCCGCGAAGGTTTCTTTGAAATTTTGCTGGCTTCTTGACACCTTGTTTGCGAATCATTTTTCCTGTTCTCTTGTTTCGTTTCCTACTATTTCATCTTTACTTTCTGAATATTTTACCAACGATTTACTGCAAACATTTATTGGCAAGCGAATCAAAAAATTATCGTACATGATCCATAAATAATAAACACTCAAATAGCATGTCTGACGTATTAACACTACCAAACCGGTCAAATAACCGCTCCACAAGTTTCTTATTATAATATACACATTTTGTCAAAGTACATTCCTTCAAATCAGCATTGATTTTCATTAAGATAAAAAATAAATGTGTGTGCTAATTTATGTTTCATCGTTTGTATACTTATTCTTTAACTTCATTTTTAATTTCAAATTAAGTACACCTTATATGGTGGTAGGTTCAGTGTTAAAAACACCTAAATTACATAATTCCTGACTGGTACCATCTCGCAGAAATTACAGGAAGTACGTAAACAAAATTCGTGAGCCAACATTACCGAAACCAATTTCCCAACATTCAATATTACCAGCGGCCTTAATTTCCATCGTGGAGCTTATTGCGTTTGCTTCCACGAGTAATTGTTAGTTTGTCTTACTTTCACGGCGTTCCGGCCTCATCTTCTAAGTATAGAAACGAGTTCATAAGTGGCGGCTCAAAGGCGCACCCCTATAAATCTACTTCCAGATTTCTGTCCTCGTTCCTTTCTCGGCTCGAAATAATTATCTCGGAGATCGTATATGTACAGACACCGTCCTCGTAAAATGGTGGAAACACCGTGTTTCGCAAAAATGAAATTGCGGTGAGTTAGCAAAATAACCTTGACCTTAACAAAGTACTTGTACAAAGAAGCTCCGCGTTTCTTACTCGATTTCTGCTTCCTAAAATACATTCAGACTTACCGGGTTTAACGACAAAACAACTCGGCTGAAATTTGCGTTTTCATTAGTTCCATCGATTTGCAAACATTTCCGGTGGGAATTGCTTTGCGGAACGCTATTAGAGTTACATCGGAGTCTAAACTTCTCGATTGGTTATCGAATCAAAAGCAATCAGCTTACATTAATTAATCATTTGTAACTGGGTGGAAATTAATGAGATTTGGTACATTAAAGAGAGATTTTTATTTGGTAGGGATTTGCTCTTGAAACTCTTTAAATTAAATAGTATTGAAGTACTGTAAGTAACTTAATTTTACATGTTCCATGTAGGGAAATGGAAAAAACTACATCCTCTTGTTAAGCCCTCTTCATAAATTCTTGAATTAATTTCTTGAATTAAAAGTATCTAATTGAAAGTGCTTTTATTACAGGATACTCACCTGGCAGAAATTGGTCTTACTCGTACTGCCACCTTGATGTTCGCCATATTGCCATCCCGTGGACGACAATAATCAGCTGGCTGCCATCGTATCGCAAGTTGCTCTTATTTCATGTCTCAGGAACAACGAAGGAAGCTGGAACATCCGTCGAGTTACATTTTGCACGATACGATGAACACCGAACACGAACAGCACGGATCTTAGAAATGGAGAAGAGCTGGCCGTAGTGCGTGCACTGGCCGGGTGCACGTGTTCTACTGTTGCGATGAAAATACCCTCGAGTCTCTCCCAAAGACCATTCGCTCGTGCTTTACCCCACCCAGAGAGAACTCGGCCGAACTCGTTACATTTTGCTTAAACTTATGCCCGAATCCACCGAGTGGCCGAGCGATCTTATAAAATAGAGATCTGGACAACTTATTCTTCCTACGATTAAGATTCAAGCGATGGTCGAAGAGTGAAAAATAGAATAGCGATCTTATAAAATAGAAAATCAAGATCTGGACAATTTACTCTTCGTGGTCGAAGAGTAAAAAAAATGTGAAAGGAATTATGAGTGAAACATTTCTGTTAACGTAAAGGAGGTATTTGGTGAGGGTGCTTACTTGGCTTAGACCCCAGGGCGATTTCATTTAGAGTTTAGACTATTAGCGTATATACAGGAATCTCTAATGAAGAGTAATATTACACGCTGTTAGTGTAATGTAGTTGAATATTTGTTTTGATATGAACTGTTCTAATTACTCCGAATATTCTCCGCAAAATCAAATTAACAGCCTGATGGCTATTCATGCGTTCGTCATTTGCATATTATGAATTGCAATTTGGAAATTTGTAATTTTACAGCTCGCCATTAATGCAACTACTCGAATACAGTGGAAGATTGTTAATTTCACGAAGCTTATGGTCATCGAAATATTACAATTGTATCGTCCCTCATTAAATCGATGTGCATCGTGTGATCAAGCGTCGTTCCAGTAATTTATAATACAATTTCAAGAATGTACCACTTCTGCAACCACGCTCGTGACAATGAGTCTATCGTAATTATTCTAGCTGGTACTTCAGAATCGAGTGAACCTTCGAATGTTAAATCAATCACGTTTATCCTGTTACCTCGTTGCGAGAAATCCTTATTACTTACGTCCCGTGATCGATCCTAAAATTAACGAACGAGTGACAACTAGCATGTCGTATGTACACGTATATTTTTAGGCTAGTGGAACGACTATAAGTATATTCTATGCAAGTTGAGTCATCGCGAGGTGACTCCGGCTACGATCATAAAGCATGCCGCGTACATCTATGTTCATCATCCACACCATTAGTCGTCTTTGGTAGCTTTAAGGACCGTGAAATACGAGAATGACGTACTGAGAACCTGTGTAACGTACAGACAACTCAAAAGGAGTATCACTAAAACATTCGTAAGCGTACTTACCGATGAAAAGCTCTGCAAGGACATGCTATAGAATTTCGCCGCCGTTATCTTGCTGGGTGTCTGCGAACGCATCATCATGATCTGAAGACTCTTACTGAGTCGACTTCCGATCCATCCGCTGCTGTATGCTGATTCACCTACTGCTTCGCTCTACGGCAATCAACAATGATCATTAGGCTCACAAATTATGGATTGCTTTCTACCTCATCGATCAATCCGTTCCCACTGAAGCTGAACATGAACAGCTCGAGAATGGCGGAGTTCAGGAAGGTCGAATATTTCATCAGTCGTCCCTTGTCCTGCATCATCTGCAAAGATTTTTATCCATGATTCTTATCTGAATGAACATCCATTGAACGCACCGATGTGATCTGAAATCCTGCGAAGCAGATCAGGCCTGTGCTAATCATGAATTGTCCTAAGGCCAGTACGTTTATGATCCTCTCGAGTGCGTCCGCGTATCTGGAAAGATATGAAATGATTTCGTTAAGAGATGATGATCTTCTTTAAAAGAAGATGAAGAACACAAAGTGGAAGGAGGTACATGAGATGTAGCAAGGCAAGACATGTCTTTACCTAAGTGGCCAGACAAGTACATAGTCAACCAAGTAGCAGGGCAAGCTGCCAGATGGTCAGACAAGTAGTAAGTGGTTAAACAAGTAGCAAAGGACAAGTAGCAAGATAAGTAATCATACATGTATAGTCAGACAAGTAGCTAACAGACTAACAAATCTTCTTCGCCCCTAATGTGTTTGATAATGTAGTGATTAATGTGTAGTGATCTGACTACTTGTCTAGTCTAAATGTTTATTGAAAAAGGTATAAAAAATTGCGATGAAATGAGAAAGAAAAATAAACGAAGCTCACTCTATGGCTCTCCGATGTCGTAGCACGCAGTCCGCCATAACAGAAGTAGAGCTAGCATCCGCGCCGTTCAAAGCCTCCAGTCTCTTCCGGAGAACCGCAAACTTGGCCGACCCGTGCATTATCACTATCAGATTGAAACTAGTTGCTCCCGCGATCATGCTTCCACCGAAACCACCCGCCGTTACGTTGAACAGATACAGGATTTCGAAGATCGGTGATATTGTTTGATTGATGAAAAAATAACCGCGGAAGGGGAGTATCTTCTCGCTGGCACCGAGCACGTAGATCTGGGGAGAAAATGGTTGATTACTGCAAATAATTATAACTCTGTTAAGCTATATTATATTGTATCGAATATTGTACGTAGCTAAGATCTTTATCTATGGAACAGCCTTACTGAAAATCAGGCTTAGATTTTTTGATCCTAAACAAATTAACTTTATAGAAGAAACTAGTTAATAATTTTGAAAATGTAGGAAATGGAATAGTGACGTCGATGTAAATATTGTGAAACCATTTTACGTTCGCCTTCGAGTTCCACCGCATTCAATAAATCAATCTACTCACTTCCAAGAGCGGCACACACATGAATAATATAATCGTAATAGCCACAGTGCTGATGAAGTATTTGGCAAGGCGATACGCGAACATCGTCTTCTCTTCTAAAACAACTCTATCCTCGAGAGAGGAAGTGATCCAATCCTCTTTCATTGTATTCACCACGTAGAGCATATCCTTCTGATGAATCGTGTAAACCGTCAAACGAACGACGCAAAGATAGAAGGCTGTACAAATCAGGGCACATTCGGTTGCTTCGTCTAAGTCGTCTAAATTGTGAACCACGTCGGCCGTCACAGCTAACGACATTACTACCACCTGAAAACTCACCCTTCGTGCTAAGTATTTTGTAACTGCAATCCCTTAATCTGCTTAGCAGAAGAATCATACCCGATTAACACTTACCAAGAAAAACATGCTAAAAAGATGAAATCTTCTCAGCATTATCGTTCCTGTGCTGCTATTTTCCGCTAATGGCCAGATTGAAATAATTTTCGCGGTGAGCATAATAGGCTTAATGAGCTGATTATACTCTTTCTCACTGAACGGTCGAATGTTCATGTTAAATCTCACTGTATAAGGATCGTATAAGGATCACGACTTGTTCGGTCTGGTGGTCTAAACCATACTCCACGAAATCACGGAAAAATTTCTCGACAATCGAACGGGAAATTGATGAGTAACATAAGTGACACTTAGTGTTATATAGTGGGAGGATCACATCAAAGCGATTCAAAGTTCGCAACAGATAAGTATCATATCGAACTTGGCGAACGTTCTTTGAGGAATAGCACGGTAGTTTAAAACATATGAGAAAGTACAGGTTGCTCGACCTACTATTTGAGGAAATGTGTACCTTTATCGAAAAATGATAACTTGGAGTTTCTCTTCATGCTATCTACTTTTTGATTCCTTTTTCCTTTCAGCTGTTACGGACATTACAATTTTGCGGAAAGTTTAGTTATATAGTAAATCTGCAATACTACAACAGCACATTTTATACAAAAATGATTAAATCTGTTGGACAAAGGTGACATAAGCCGAAAATGAAGCAGCAGAATGAAAAGACGTAAGAACAAATGCATGTATATTATTAATTAAAAGGCTATAAGGGTTAAAAAATTGATCAGCAGTAAGAGAAAACATTGTACTATCAACAGAGAGTGATTTCATATTGTAAAAGCACAGTTTTAATGAGTTTTTTAATTAAATAAAAGCGTGGTACTAAAAATTGAACAAGTGGCGCCATCTCTCCGGCGAACAGGGTGAACTACACACTTTTCGAACTGTACTTTAATTAGTTCCGATTTCCACCGCTAGAGGGCGCATAGGTGGCGCCGCCTGGTGGCAAAAGACGGAACTAATTAAAGTACTGTTTCAAAAGTGTGTAGTTCACCCTGTTCGCCGGAGAGATGGCGCCACATGTTCAATTTTTTTTTTAATTCAATTAATATTGATTTTATTAATTAATTTGCTGTATTTTGTTAATATATACTTGGTGAAACTAGGTTTTTTGTCTGAATTTTAATTTAAAAACATAAAATGATAAACTTGCGCTTGAGTATACCTACATATGGATAAACAGAACTTACTTTTGACTACTGCTGATATAGAGGGCATTACAATACCTCCCACTTTATTACATAGTTGGTAATTCAGTACATGATCATAAGATGGTATCATAAAATATTATAAGATGATAAGTATATAGTGGACCATGATATAATAAAACAGATACGCAGTTGGTAAAAGAAGAACTCTGTAGTATATGACATCACTGTAAGCTAGCGCTCCGGAATGCAACTAACTAATTTACAACTATACGGATAATGCAGTGCACTTATTTTGAATCGATATCATCAAAGATACTAAAGATACAAAAATGTTAAATGTAAACTACTAATAAAAGTCCGCAAGTTTCAATATATTCAAGTTTGAAAATTTTCAAGTTTCCTAAATTACCAGATATTCTAATTCTCAAGCTTTTAAATTCCTGCATTCGCAAATTTGCAACTTTCAAATTTTTAAATTTCAAAAATGTTTGAGTCTCAAACTTAGATACATAGGGCGGTACTTTTGATTTTAAAACAATTTTATTTGAACTCTTCCAAAGGCGCTTTAGGCTCCGAACAATTCAAGTATCCGTACAAAGAGGACCGATATTAAAAGATGTTCAAAAACATAGAACCCGCACGGGTGTGCAAGAAGAAAAGAAGAATCTCGAGAAGAAAGGGCCGAGGACGAGCAGGCAATGAAATAGGAAAGGAAAAACGAGGAAAGAATACGGAGCGGATTCGGTTTGCGAAGGGAGAGGAAAGCAAGTTGTGTGACGGGTTACGCTGAGCTGTTGGCGCGCGGCGCTCGCTCCGAGGAGCGAGGGGCAAGATTCTGCGCGCGCATTCCGAGCGCGCGTTACTTGTAAATAGTTCTATTCTCGGTAAGAGAGTATAGCCGAGCCGAGAGTGTACGGCCGACACCAGTCGAGAAACCAGCTGGGACTGGGGGGCTGACGACTGGAGCGCCTCTATACAGTATTCGGGACGAATTCGTGCGACTCCGAATCGAGGCAGCCAGTGTATCGCAAGTGCGCTCACTTGGAAGACCCGTGTTGCTCCGGGAATCCCGAAATCTGCTCGAGTGGTAGACGTGCGCGGTTATTTATCTCTTATCGAACGGGGATCAAGTGCATTCGTGGCGGTGTCAAGTGCCGCGCAAGAAATCATGATTTCTGCACGCTGAAAAACGATCGTCGCATCGAGCTCGAGTGTCCGGGGACCCGAAGGTGTACACGCGGCAGTTTCGTTTTTTCGTTTTGTTGCTTTTCAACGCTCGATCGGCAAACATGTATTCGGACGGTCACGAGGTGGACGGTAGTTGGGTGTTGCGTGTCTACGTGACGGATCTTCAGGTAGAGAGGAGCTTGCGAGTAAAAGGAGAATTGCACATCGGCGGTGTCATGCTACGACTGGTCGAGGATCTCGGTGAGTCTCGGGCCGCGTATCTTTCTCGGTTGATCTCTCGTTCAAACTCCGATGCGTTCCGGAGCGCGCGAAAATTCGAAATTCAAACGACACGCGATGGACCTCGCTCGATAACTCGAGATGCGGCAGAGTTATGAAAGAAAACTCGCGTAAACGGCCTAGCGATGCTTACGGCCGTGCAGCAACAAGTTGCAGGATTATTAGCGTGTCGCTGTAAGGAACGAGACTGCTCGAGATGTCGTCTCCCACCACCGTGGCGAACACGAGCGAAGCGTGCACGGGAGTGGAAAAACTGGACGGTCGAACTAGTTTCGCCATGACGACCAACGCACGGACGCGACTGACTCCTTTATATGCTAAAGGGAGCTCCCACAGTTCCGTAGAGAGACGAGGAGACACGTGAGACACCGGCAGCCGATTCCTATGTCTCACCGCACGTAAAACGAACACCGTAAGCCAGGGATTCCTCGAGTCCCGCTCGTCAACCGATTTCGAATCGCGTTTTGCTCGATACAAGCTTCACCAATAACAGTTTTGAAAGTGTACACAGTCTCCTCGTCAGGGTATCTGACACCCCATACCTTTATCCCAGACTTCCATTCTTGGCGTATCTTGAATGAACGTAATTTATCGTAACGGACGAGGATCAGAAGACCGTCGGTCGATACCCCGGATAATTAGCCCCGTTTGGAGGAGGATAGTTTCAGCCTCGACGAATTAGCCAATTTCGATCAATTGAGCGAGCCCACTCACCATAGACACCGGAGCATATCGCTAGTGCAGCTTGGTTGCACAGCTGTTCGAAAAAGATACCGCTGCTCAAACTGCCCGTCTAATTTAGCGAACATCGTTTACGAATACTTCTTTCTGGTCAATGGGACTTTGTACTCCATTGAGAGTCCAATGTGTGGACTCTAGCGTGATTTATTCTACCTAGGTGTCGCAGAGATGTTAAGTCAATACAGATACAAATAACAGTCTAGATAAATAGATATCAGTGTAGATGGAAAAAACGAATTATAGTACTTATTGCGTACAGAGTATACGATACTTGCACACCTTGAACAATTTCTTAGAAACGAGTTACTATCTTAGAAACGCTTTCACGTTTAAAAGTAATGCATTTACTGTGTAATATGTTTACATGCATTTGTAGACGAATTTCAACTGCAAGATCTTCAAGCAACTTCAAGAAGTTTAAAAGTTGTCTACCTTGTAATGGTGGACCACCTTAAAGACTCTTTATAACCACCCCTTGTAACCACCTCCCTTAACCACCCCTTTATAACAAAGAGTAACAGGTAAAATTAAAAAAAATTGTATAAATGTATGATAAAATATCGTCTCCAGAAAAGCTGACTTCTCCTTGAAGCCAAAGTAATTAAAATAGAAAGCGCGTCTATATTTTCCCCGCTTACGGCTATAATTTACACCCACGAGCGATATCGGTTTCCTTTTTTCATCCGCTTGCAGCTTGTTTGGGCGAGTCTCGCGTATAAACTCTTGGTACGCGCCAGGCCCGCCTTCTATTAGGCATCAGTGTATTTTCGGCGGTGTCTTACGAACACGACAGTCCTTCCGTCTCTGTTGTCTGTCCGTACAAGAGAGAGAGACGACGAGCCAGGCTTATTTTAACTTGCCGTTTCCTCCATCTGATTTTTCGAGCCAGCCTTCGGCCTGGTCGGTGCCGTTTCGGTCCTAAAGACTACGTTCGCCGACCGGAAAGGGATACAGGCGCGTTCGAATCTTTATCCCTTCGTTAAATCTCCTCTTGTAATCTGTTACTTATACGTGCTTTATGCTAACTCGAGGGATTTTAATTCTACATTCCTCCGAATTACGATAGCTTTGAAATTGTACGTGTCGGGGGTAATATTGGTTCTCAGTTGAAAGCACGTGTAGGCTTCTCATAATCTCACCAAGATTTTGCGAATGGACCTACGGAATTATAGGAATAAATTTTTGCGGAAGATATCGATTTCGATACAAGCTAGAACGAGCACGAAAAAGACAACTTCCGTCCGAAGAAGATTCCGGCTGCTCCTGCGACCAGTAGATAACGTATCTAAAAGATACGGCCCTATTTGATAATTTCTCACGAGCGTCGATGTTTACCCACGTTTGAAACCTTCTGGTTCGACAGGTAGACGCTTTAAAATAAGTTATTCGCCAAATCGATGAATGTTTACCGCAGGTACCGAAGATGCACGAACGGGCAGGTAAAGAGAAATCGGATGGCAAAAGAGCTTTTGTTAGGTGGCCCTTTCTTGCCCTTCCAGCTTGACAGGTTACCGTAGTCGTACAGGTGCTCGTCCACCGCTTTCAGCAGACGCTCGTTTCGCACCGTGGCAAAGTCCTATGTAAATATACCGGGTGTCCCGTGGTGCAGCTTCAGGTTTCTTCTAAATCACGCAGGGAATGTACAAGTCAATTCCTGAAATTCGAACGGATAGCACAGCTGCATAATAGTTTAGTGTTCTACAGCGTTAAGTACTTTGAACATTATGGAGGATTCAGTCGTTGCTCGGTGTAGTTTTGCAATCTTCACGTTGCTACAAGCATATGTAGGAGTAGGATTTCAGATGCTGATAAAATAAGATTTTAGAGATATACGAGAATGCAGATCTTATAGTCAATGTTATAGTCTTATAGTCAAATCTTATAGTCAATGTTATAGTCTTATAGTCAAATCTTATAGTCAAGCTTGTAGTCTTATAGTCAAATCTTATAGCCAATGTTATAGTCTTATAGTCAAGCTTATAGTCAAGCTTATAGTCTTATAGTCCAATGTTATAGTCTTATAGTCAAGCTTATAGTCTTATAGTCAAATCTTATAGCCAATGTTATAGTCTTATAGTCAAGCTTATAGTCAAGCTTATAGTCAAGCTTATATTCTTATAGTCAAATCTTATAGCCAGTTCTTATAGTCTTATAGTCCAATCTTATTGTCAATCTTATAGTCTTATAGTCAAACCTTATAGTCAATCTTATAATAAAAAATACAGGATCAAGAAATAAAGAGATTCAAAGATACAGAAAGACCTCAATAACCAACCAAAGTCTTAAAGACCTAACCATCTTCAGATCCACATATCTGTGAAGTCAAACAAAAAGCATTTAAAACTTGAATTCTAATGAACCTCGAAGAAAGTAAACACGCAGAATTTCGTGAAATTCGCGTGGGCGCGAATATTAAGCATAACCATACACGCCCGAATTCCCAGATACTTTTCGAACGTTACGATCGACCGGGCTTTAAACAAAACGCAACTGAAATTTACATTCTGTCGCGGGGAACGATCGTCGTATATTCCCGTGGCATTTTGGACGGCGAAATGGGATACGTGCTACGTACGCTTTTCTCCTTCCTGGAAAGATTTAGTATACTTTGCATACAGAAACGTGGACGTTGGAATGCTGCTACGTTGCGTCATTGAATAGCGCTATAACTGGTTGCAAAACGCCTTCCTGGCAATTTGCGGATTCCATCGGCGAGGTTTATTAAGACGATTCGGAACGAGAGCGTCTTCGCATAATTAACGTTCAGGTGGACACGTGCACGCGAGCAGGGTGAAGAAAAGAAGTCGAAGACTCCAAAGTACCGTACGTCAGTAACTCGATGACAAGACTACATTCTTCTTGTATCCATTCTACGAAATCGGACGAGATTTTACAACGTTGCATCGTCCTGGAAGAATTATCTCGACAGTTCGACGATAAAGAGCGGTAGAAATATCAAGCATTACTTTAAAATACTCGACAAAATCTAAAAAGTTCTCGAGAGGCAACTTATCAAAGGCAGGAAGGATTAGATTACGTACACCTTTATTACCTTCGTAAATGATAAATCATTAAGAAATGATAGATGTTAGAAATATCAAGCATTACTTTAAAATACTCGACAAAATCTAAAAAGTTCTCGAGAGGCAACTTATCAAAGGCAGGAAGGATTAGATTATGTACACCTTTATTACCTCAGTAAATGATAAATCATTAACATTTTTCAAGTCACTAAGGCGTCAAAAATTTATTAGGCTTCCGAGGTTTTAAAACCTGTCGCTGTGAAATTAGCTCGATTGCAGTACACTTTTATGGCCCAAACATCATAAAAATTTACAACTCCGTTAGTCATTCGTATGCATCGAGTATAAAGTTGAAATATTTTAGTAGTAATAACATAAAGTCTCTTAATCTTTTCAATAATTGCAACTCACTATTTCAAGGTTGCTTTAAATTTCAAATATCGAACTCAGGATTTTCCTTGAACCCCGTAAATCTTTTCCGGATCCTTTCCACAAGATAACGATCGTTCCCACGAGTTCGATTTCCTCGGTTATTGGAATTCTCGGGAAAATCCTCCGGGCGTTTCGTCCGGCGAGTTTACGGCTGCAAAGGAAAGCAGTCGGCTAGAAGAAAAGGTGACAGGCCCGCAGGTGCCAATGTTTATAGTCGGTTACGACACGCAGCGTTCTGTAGGAGTAAGGGAAAAAATAACGACTGAGGTCGAAGTGGAGAAAGAGCGAACGGACCTCAACACGCGTGGGCACTCGGACACGCACGCCGCCTCTGCGCGGATTTTTACCTTTTACTACCCCGGCCAACTGTGACGAAGGTAAAATCCGTGCACCGGGACGACTTAGAGCCGAGAGAGCCACTTAACTCGAATTATCTGCTCGGCTTACGTGTACAGGATCGGATTACTCGACTCGTAATTTTATATTCCGGGCTACCTCGTACGCTTCGCGAGGATAAGCTCCGAGCACATTTCTTACGAAATTCGGGGCCTCCATCTTGCAAATTTTCGATTCCATAATCGAGGGTGTTTCTTTAGAAGTTTTGTGGTCTTTACAGTTTTTATTCTCAGGCTTCACACTTCCATGTGACCTCCGTAGACTGTAGGACTTCGTATTCTTTATTTTCATGACGTTCACAGTCGTCAAAGGTTTCATATTCTATGGAGAATCTTTGAAGTCTACATAATCTTCACAGTAGTCACATTAGTCATTGCTTCATATGCATTGCAAGCTTCATATGTTGCTCTACAGCCTGGAGACCGCAGGATCTTCATACCCTTCATAACCTTAATCTCGATAAACTTGAGTAAGCTTCTCACAAGGCTTCGATAGGTAGCCTTGACAATCTCAATAATCTCGGAAACCTTGATATCAGTCCCGAAAGCCTTCATCAAAAGCTTTAACACGTTTAAAACACCTAACCTTGACTGCCCCCATCTATCCTTAAAAGCCTCGAATGAGATTGAAATTGATTTCAAGTGGCCGAGCACACAAGAATCGTTTGAAAATTGCAACATGCAGTTTCCAGTAATCGTGTCTGAATTATACACCCAACTGTTGCGTAAGCAATCGGGCCTCGTTGATTTCTGAATTCATAGAAACACAAGATGAGGTAATGTCCGGTTTCAATCAAGTCGATTGCTCGAACTCGTAGTTCCACGTACCGGATCGTAGTTACGAAACGTTACGAGATTGTAAAAGACGAATTTGAATAAGGGGACGAAAAGAAGTTACAAGCGAGATTACTCCTTGGCCGAATTGTCGATCGCGACCTCGTCCTCGATACAGGTCGTTTCTCTGCTGAAACTGGTAGTTACCAGGTGCAAAAGAATCGAAGGTATTTATTGTAGTTGCACCCGGACCGTTTCGCCATTCGGAGGCAAGGTCGTTCTTGCGGTACTCGCGAGGCGTGTGCGAGCTTCTTTTCACCTTGGTAAGCCTTCGATACCTTTGCTGCCGTGCATTTATCACTGTTGCTCGATCATCCTACATCGTTGTCTTATACGTGCATCTGGAACCGGGTTACCGCCTCGTTACACCGATATCCTGAATACCATATGGTCAACGGGATAATAGGAATGTTGAAATCAATGCACCGACGTTATTAATAGAGACTGCAAGAATAATTCTCTCCGGCATAATAACTTCGTCATGTTTCCAGTACTGTTCAATTAATTTCAAATGTTTATTAAGTAGAACGGTTCATTTATTAATACGTCCTGTATGCAGATTAAAACCAGTTCTGTTTTGTTTGATCACCGATTAATTTCTTGCCAACGTTTAGTATCTTAAACTTTGACACAGCCTCTCTGTACATTGTACAAAGATCTCTATCGTATAATAGCGAAGGTACAATCACTCTAACAAATAACAGTATACCATACGAGTAGCAAAGAGTCCTCTCGGTCATTATTCATCGGTAACTTTTTACCTATCGTATGCAAAGTCGTTTGCTAGACTCGTTCCACCGCGTGCCACAACCCTGCCAACGTGTCTCCCGAAAAAAGAACAACTATACCGCTTATCATTTCTGCTCGAGCGAGTCGCCATGTATTCTGGAAGCGTCCAAGTTATCTGTTTGATTATGGAAAGGAAGAAAGCGCGAAAGATTCATCGCGTTCCAGGGTCGCGATAATCCTATTTGCTGGAGACAGGGGATACGATAGCGGGTGGGGTAGCTTCGTCGTTTCTTAGAAGAAACTTAAGAAGATTAGCTACTCGTTTCCCGGTCAAAATGTACACGGATAAGATGTGGACGCGAACATAGCGAGCATGGACTTAAGTAGACTTAAGTATTGGAGTACACTGAGTTGCACTACTTAATTTATTTTGCAAAAAATGTTACATTCAACTTGTGGAAATTGGAAAGCATATATAGGAAAGTATATGTAGAAATTCAACGTTTAGAAGTACAGCATACAGGAGTTCAGACTGTAGAAATACGCAAGAGGCCATATAGCGAGAGTCTACCAAAAATCCTACACAATATTAAATATAAATACTCAACAACTTAAAACATATTTAACATTAAATTTTCCATGAAATCTCAAGCTACAAATTGCCTAATCATACATAAATTCCAATATTAAATCGTACAGCAAGAATGTTCGATACCAGCTTCGATTTCTAGCTTTCGATAACCTCTGTTTCTAGCCTTGATCTTTAGCGAATGATGCACTAGCTCCGGAAAAAAAGACGATAATTGCCTTGGAACGTTATCGATCATTCCGTAAGCTAAGTATGCTAATAAGTTACACGACAATTTTTCTAACTGTTAAAAATGTCTAAGGAAAGAATCGACAATTCGAAGTGTTCGTGATTTCAGGGAACATTCATTTTTAGACGCGTTTTTCCTGCCTTCGCTGACTCATACCGGACTATGATACACGCTTTACTCCAGTTTTAAGTTACACCACGGTTGCGGTGCAATCCCCTGGAACGAGCAGTGATCCACGCGTTTCTCTCGGATATGAATAATTCCCTAGGGTGTGAGTGGTAGTCAGTTTTTAGCGGTTCACGGAACATGCTCGACGGGTTTTGTAATTGGCGGGCTGAATCATCCGCGAGGCGTCCTTTTATATAAAATGGCAGCCGTGTCTCCGTCAAGACTAATTATCCGAATATCAAGCTTAAATGATCGTTAATTATATCTGATCGTACCGCTCGACTTGTTGAACACGAATCAATGATTTGTGTTCTTGAAAAACTTTCTAGTCTGATTAATAGTCGATCTAGCCCTGTAGTCAAAATAATCTGAACGAATAGTCATGTTCACACTAACTTCCCTTCTGATTCATCTCATTATCTAATTTCTAGCATTTGAGTCACAGAACTTGTACCTCCAATGAAATAACCAGCAATATCGAAACTTCGAATGAAGTCTTCGAAGTCTTATCTTTAACGCATCAATTCAAACTAGCTCCAGACTCCATCGGTATTTTAAAACCGTAGGGCAAAGTCGTTTCTCTAACGTCCTTTCCGCGTCTTCGTAATGGGGCCGGTACCCTAGGAAGCTGGAGAATCGACCGTTAAAAGGCAATAAATTGCAATGAAAGTTTCGCAAGTTCAATAGTACGAGCTGCAACACATCTACGAGGAAACGGTTTTCGACGGAGTTCGGTGGCCAGTTGGCGATGCTCCAACAGCAACGAGAACGCAGAAAAAGAAAAGAGTTGAGTCGGCACTGACTCATCGGACAGCTGTTGATTCACGAGTATTTCGGAATGCTGGAAGAAAATTTTATTATAAATGCATCTGTCTCGGTGTGTCAAAATGATACACAAAGTGCAGCGTAAACAATATTCGTGTTTAGACAGTAATACGATTCACGGTTGCAATATGGATTCGTGCTACAAATGTGCATGTGCATTAAATTGCCACGCTGACGCAGAAATGGCGTGCGTTTTGCAAGCAGAGTCTAGAAATTGCTGACGCTGGCGTGACACGACGCTTCTGTTTTTTTTGTCGACCTGAGTTTATTTTAAACGAAGATGCAATGTTTTTCGAATCTTCAAAAGTTTCAAAAACTTCAAATCAATTTGGAGGGTAGAAATAACATTCAGCTGCTCTAATGCTTTTCCTCGGATGAGATAAAATATATTTACTAAATCTAAACTTCAATTCTAGCAAATTAATGATTTTTATTTGGTTTTACAAAAAGTTTACTGGATGTACTTCACTTTCATACTCAGTACCTGATAGATTTTCTGTCAGATGTGAGTAACTGAAATTTACTTTAATATTACGTTGCAAGAACGTCGGTGTCTGAGTCAAAATATCATCACGTCCAATTGTGGATGCTGATCGCCTGAAAGATGCGAAGAAGGTGGAGAATTCTCTGTGCTGGTGGAAACCGACCGAAACCTTGACTGAGTGACTTCATTATTGTGGTTTAACGGCACGAAGGACGGGCCTTATATGGCTGCGAGTCGGTTCAACGAATTCGTGACGATCGAGAATGAACTCATAGTCTCACCATCTAAATAAAACCAAATATGTTTCTCCACCTTTTTCACTTGAATTTGTAATTTTGTCCAAAGGATGGAATCTCTGATTTGTAAGTCGACTTCAGGTTTCTCTAAGCGTCCCGAAATATTTTACAAGTGAAGGGATGCTTTATGGACACACCTCGAAGACCTACTTGAAGGTCACTCCCTCCTGGCACAGAAAGCATCAAAGGAAATTTCCTGGATGGTTAGCTGCAGTGGAACGATGACGAGATCAAACAGACCACACCTTTCTTGAAGATCCTAATTGTTTTTTAAAAGTACGACATTAAATAAGGAATATTTACGTTTCTTTCTTCCTCGTCTCTAACAAATTCCGTGAATAGAATCATTATTCGAGGGACACTTTTTCCTGAAAGCCCGTATCCACGTTTTTCTCGTCTTTATCAGTAATGAAGGGTGCCGGCAATAAACGTTGATATTTCCTTTAACTGGCGCCTCCGTATCTCGGGAGTACGGGAAATAAAACGAGAGGAATCGCAGATTGTCGAGTCACTCTGTCCAATCGTACGAATGAAAAATGAGAACGGAAAGAATATTTTATTGCACAGCGATATCCAGCTTCCTATCGGTTGCTCGAGTTGTATCAGAAAGGTCGCTGAATCTCTTCGTAGAAGCGATTCATCGCGAGGGGAAGATTAACGAGAAAGAGCATCGGTGAGCGTAATCGGAGGGCATTGTTTTTTAACGGGCTTGGTTTAGAATGACAATTTATTCGCGATTAAAATTGTGACCAATCGATCGATCACGTAACGCTATTGCTACTTTGAATCTGATTGCTATTGACGTCAGCTGGGTCGATTCTTGTTGACCGATATGTTTCGTTCAGTTTTATGTCCTTTGAGCACTGTGTTGCAGGAGCTAGTCGACTTCTTTTTATTTTTTAACGAATTGTTTACCGTTGACAGCAAATCATTCGTCATACAATGTCAGCATTGTCAACATTGATATCACAGAATATCAGAGTTTGGATAGTTGTCAAGTTTCATACTTAATCAAGGTTTACATTAAATATGACTTGGTGCAAGTTATAAAAATTACTCTCTCATATTCTCAAATATTAAAAAAATGCTTGTGACTCGTAATTCGTCACTTCTCTGACGATTATGCAGTCGTTACATCTCGAAAAGCAGTCATTAAAATCCTCTTGGCACATCTTCGAGGTTTACGCGGTCCTTACGGAAGGACGTGAAGCACCACACGTGGGCTGAGGCGGTATTTTGGTGTTCGAGTTTCTTTCTCGTCGATCTATATAAGGAGAGCTTTCTCCGACTCGTTTACGAAATCGTGCGATGATTTCACGACAATAGACATTCGTTTAATGATCGTTACGCGTAATTGCGATCGGAATAATTCGCAAAGGACGCCATTACGAATCACCTCATTGCGGGCACGAGGTCAATGAAATAACCGGCAACATCCTTTTGGCAGATTTCGCGAATATGCGTCGAACTTTTCATAGGTGTCAATTGAAACTAATTCGTGGATGAATATAAAGGGAAAGGGGAACATTTTTGTCTGGTCTATTAGCACTAGTGACTTGACAGGTTGAACATGTGCTGAGTATGTTATTAATGAGTATGTGTGCATATGTTCTGTAATATGTTTCCCACTGAATTTATTTTTTTTTAACTTGTTGAGATTGAAACTAGACTCAACAACAAATGATTGAAACCGTGATATGTTTCCCACTGAATTTATTTTTTTTTAACATATTGAGATTGAAACTAGACTCAACAACAACTGGTTGAAACTGTGATATGTTTCCTACTGAATTTATTTTTTTAACATGTTGAGATTAAAACTAGTCTGAACAACAAATGATTGAAACTGTGATATGTTTCCCACTGAATTTATTTTTTTTAACATATTGAGATTGAAACTACACTCAACAACAAATGGTTGAAACATAAATGTGTATATTTTTGAAGTATCCAATTTTATACTACTTTGATTTGAACAGTGCTTGCAGCTTTGTCATGTTGCAATATCATAACCGTATATTTAAATAAATAGAGGAGCACTAGAAAATTGATACTGTGAACGAATTTAACGAGGACCAAGTGTTTGGTGAAACGAGGGCTTCCGAAAATTAAACGCGGTCATATTTTCGGTGTTTGGAAGGCAGCCACGAGATCTCATTACGTAAACTGATTGAAATAGGTGCGAATGTTCGGCTTATCTTAACAAGTGGAATCAATTAATGACTCATCCATCGAAACTCGATTGCTCCTAATCTTTAATTACGATGAAATTATACAGCTACGAGCGATAAACTGATGGTAAGGTGTTAATAAGCGACTGGTTTCTAGCTGTTCGAATGAAATACGCGAAATATCGATCCTCGGCGTAAGCCGACTCTCGATCGCTCATTGGCGGTACAATTATAACGGATGTGTTCTCCATCCACGCATTACGACCGACATTCGACACCCCGCCGAACGCATATCGAACCACGAGTACGCATACCGTGGCACGTACTCACATTCCAGGAGCGTACAATCTCGTCTCGTGTCCCTTCGACGGGCATTTCGAAAATTCTGTCCTCGACATCGCAGAAATTCTACAAATTATTGCATAGATTTTTTACAAATGCATAGATTCACTCATACAGTTCACAAAAATATTTTGAGTCGAAGACACTCAAACGTTTCTGTCTAGATAGACTGTAGGACCATTTTCGAACGTGACATGCCATCGCAAATATTTATACTCGCCATACGTTCCTAGAAGCACGATTCTAGCTGAGCATATCGCATAATTGACTCGAGCGAAGCACGTATGGCAAATCACTTGAATGAGGCTACTGTATTGCTTTTCGATCTTGGATAAGCAACGTTTTTATCGCTAGAGTCGGCTGTTTTCGCGAACGTCTAAACACTGCGCTTTCTATAAGACTCGGTCAGAGTTTGTCAAGACCTTTCCCTATGGTTTATCAACTAAAAATAGCGGAGCTTATTAACTTGACCTATGATTTCTTTATCAGTTCGAGCTGCAATTTTAAGACAAATAAGGAAAAAGATTGAAAAAAATAAGGAAAATGTTAGATATCTTTTAAACTTAGGGATCCTCGTTCATGCAAATTGCGACGCAGTTGCAATATTAGTCATATCTAAAATATGCGTCGAGTATAAACAAGAGGGTTAACTCTTCATCACGAATATTTCTCGTATATTCGCAATCCGTGCAACAAAGCCGCATCGTGATCCACGTTTAGAAAAAAGAACGTACACGGCCAAGGAAGTCACGTGTGCTCTGTAGATCGATTTTATTCTCATGAAGCTTTGTGTCGAGATGCACCGATGAGAGTACGATTATCGTTCGCGAATCGTGATCGATGCTGGTTACGACATACCCGGTGCTCGTTCGTGCGAAACGATATTTCAATTTCTTTCGTCCAGCTACGAAATAACGCGAACTTAATTTCGCTCAACACCGGTGGTCTCGCGATCGAGAACCGGTCGAAGCGGCAGGACGAGTCGATTATCCTGACATGCGACTAAATCCCTCGAAATATTATATGCTTTCGGCCGTATCCCATTAATGGCAGGAAGAGGGATGATTCATTCGTGGCGGTTCCATCTTTCACCCTCGCATGTCTTCAAACCTTGTCATGGGGTTTGCCTCGGAATCGTTGCCTAACTTGCGGTCATCGTTAAGCTTCCGTAACAGAGGAGATTAATACGAAGGATTCTCTTTTTATACATATGTGATGGGGACTTGCAATTGCTTCTAAATATAATTTTTTATAAGTGTAATCTTACATGAATACAGAATGTTTCAATGCAGAATACAGACTCTTGCAATTGCTTTTAAATATAATTTTACATAAATGTAATCTTACATGAATACAGAATGTTTCAATGCAGAATACAGACTCTTGCAATTGCTTCTAAATATAATTTTACATAAATGTAATCTGACATGAATACAGAATGTTTCAATGCAAAATACAGACTCTTACAATTGCTTCTAAATATAATTTTACATAAATGTAATCTTACATGAATACAGAATGTCCCAATTCAGAATACAGACTCTTACAATTGCTCTTACTAAATATAATTTTACATAAATGTAATCTTACATGAATACAGAACGTTCCAATTTAGAATACAGACTCTTACAATTGCTCTTATTAAATATAATTTTACATAAATATAATCTTACATGAATACAGAATGTTTCAATGCAAAATACAGACTCTTACAATTGCTCCTACTAAATATAATTTTACATAAATATAATCTTACATAAATACAGAATATTCCAATTCAGTATACAGACTCTTACAATTGCTCTTACTAAATATAATTTTACATGAATACAGAATGTTCCAATACAAAATACAGAATCTTGCAATTGCTCTTACCAAATATAATCTTACATGAATACAGAATGTCTCAATAAACATCCTCTGAACATTAACATCAAGTACCAGCAAAATTAAATAGACATCGAATTTGTGTACCTCAAAATGCTTAAAGCAGATGTTTAAACCCGGAGTAATTACGAACCAGAGTAAGCATCCTGATGATCCCAGTGGACCGCCTACCTGTACACGAACAGCTTGACCCTACAAGTTTCTCGTAATACGCCGGGAAATAAAAGCAGTCATAACGTAGTAAGGCGGGTATTCGCGAAAGAGGGAAAGACAATGGTACATTGTGCGTCGGCCGACAGGAACACACTAGCCTGCTGGTGCATACACCGCATCCGTTTCTGATCCGAGCCTGTTCTGTATACACAGGATGTCTTTGAGAATGACGAAACCGCCAACCGTATTTTGTGCGATCTTTTTACGTTGCGAAATCTAATGCTGCACAAAAATGCAATTCTAATTCTTCTTGGGTTTCACTGTTTGCACTTTGAAGTGCAAGTTTATTTTTAGCGAGTCTGTGCTGAAGTTTCATGAATTTCTCTTATTATTCTTCTATCATAAATAGCTCACGTGTATAAAATTATGGATGTAGGTGAAAAATATTTTATTGAAAGTTGTGTTAAACTAAATGGCCTTCCTAGTGCAAACTTCTTGCGTTGCAGTAATTGCAATTCACAATATGCGAGGGTCACAGTAGAGATTCCAGCTAGCCAACGTTTTTTCAACTTGTGAGTCAGTTCATCGATCGGCATCGCTCGAATTTTACCCGTTCCGTTGTATTCCAAGTTTATCAATTCAGCGACGTACGGGAGTAATCGACCTTTCGCATGAATGGCATCATTGACAAGCTCGCGAGAAACTTTCCTTCTCGATTATGCAACGGTTAGGAAAAGTCACGTACACAGTTTATTAAATTGAATTGAAAAATATACTACTGGAAGTGTATAGTATATTCCCCGATTACGCGAAACGGACCCGATAATTTTCAGTTACGTAAACAAAGATAATCGGAAACCGGTAAACAGAGATGTCTCGCCGGAAATTTTGTACGAGGATGCTAATTAGCAAAGAGAACGGCGCCCAGACGATGATATTGCGCGCTCACCGAGGGTATCATCGTTTCGGTTAGAAAGTATTGCGATAAGAGTGCTCGCGATACACGCAGAGTATAATATTGATACAAGCTGATAACTCTCCTCGTTCGAAGACGTTAAAAGTGCTATCTGCCTGGCTATCGGAATGTTTAAAATCCTATCGAGAATGTGCGAAAACAATCTTGAGTATTTACGTCTCGGCGCTTGGGGTCAGAATGATGCGAATCGTTAACTAAATTAATAGCAACAGTAGAATAGTCTGAGTCATAGGAATAGTCTAAGGATATGGTGTTAACGAATTCGTAAGGAAAGGAAGCGAAACTGCGAAGAGCTCGAGGGTACGCCTTATATCAACAGGAAGATAAACGACGAGATTGCCCGGAGAAAGGGGCAGGAAAAAAGAGCGAAATCAGCGGCTGCAATCCAGGTATGCACTTGGGCGCATTGCCAGGATGCTAGGAATGCAACGTGCGGACTCGATCGCATATGAGTACACGAGTATGCACTCAAGGAAATTGCGGATGCAGAGATGCGCCGTGATCGCAGAAATGGACTTTCGCCACAAAAGTTTTTTAGATGCGGGAGAAAGCGCTTTACATATCGTCAAACTTGCAATTACATAAAACACGATTATACATATTTAAAGGAAGTAATTGAGGGATAACTTCTGATGATTTCTTCTTTCATTAAATTTATAACACTTTTATTCTACATCTACATCTTCATTTTATACCTTGCTTAAGTCACTCAATGAATTTGTGGTCTATTTACCTGCTTCATCTCGATCAGAAAATATTTTGACAAATATGTGTCACGGTCGAGACCTCGATCCATTCCAGTCCATGTCAAGGTCCGTGTATTTTTGAGGAACATAAACATTTCGGGACTCCATCTTTACCTTGCGTATATTTTGACTCTACGGTACCAAACTCTTCAAGGTCGACGACCAGTCGACCGACTGTCGTATTCAAATTCCAGCCTGGCGATACCAAGTGACTCTAAATGGAATTTCATTATCTCTTTCACCGACATCGAACAAATACTCCGCAAATTTTTCTTGCATCCACATGTTGACACAAGTATTCAGTGAGTCAAAAGTTGGAGAACAATGTCGAAAAAATTTGTGAAATTATCAATTCGTCCACCATCTCTATCCGAGACACGGTACGCAAGATGTCCGCGGTTGTTTTACAAAATAATTGACGCGGTGTACACGTTGCACGCGTGCAAAGCGCACAGATTCGCAGGACTCGATCCGTGCATCCATATTCATACACAAAGTCGCATCGAGTATAATGTGTCGACGCGTATGCAAGACTTGTCTCCGACTGTACGAGCGGTGAACGCGTAGGCGAAACTCGCCTCTTGGTTTCCATTCACTCGGACGCCTTCGTGTCCATTCATGGTGTTTAGTACGTAGTATGTCGACTCTTGTCACGCATACCGCTTCATAAGCTGATAGATTAGAGGCCGAATTACCTTCTGCTATCTCTACCTTGTTGCTGGTAGCCCGACAAAGGATCGGCGACAGTGATCAGACCTGTAATTAGTTAAACGCTGCATGCGGAACGATGCATTTTGTAACACGCGAAGTTGATGACATAAAAGTATCTCGAATTACCACTTATTGTGTATCAATTGAAAGCTCGAACCTTCATAAAAGCGACTGCGTGAGTGCTTCATTAATATTCGTAATATGAAATGAGTAAGTCAAACAATAACCGGTTGCGAAACTATAAATCAGATTCAATTTGAACGTAGCTCAAAATGCCACTTGTGATCAATTCGAAGTCGTAGATCGAATTAGACTTCCACAGTCGCTCTTATCTTTATCTCTTCGGATGTGGTTCTAGATAACTTAACAGTGATGCTGTCGTTTAACGAAAGCGTACAAAGTTAAATTATCGGCAGAGCTTTAGCTACCCGTTGCAGAGTATTTATAGAGACCGATAATTAAGCACTCTTTCACAGGGGAAAAAGTCTGAATGGCGTATGAAAGGCTAACGGCTGACAGTGATACATAGCGAAGACAAGAAGGGTAATAATAATAGCCGATAAGTCAGTCTTGTTACAGCCGATCGGTACGATGTCTGGATGGTTGCATCATTGCAAAGATCCCCGTTCATGTCCGTAAATTGCGATTTTCTCGGCCCACGTGTGGGGAGATCGAGCGACACCGTGATCTACGCAATCCTTTCAACTTCCATCGGTTCTGTGTTGTTCCTTGACTAGTGTCCACGCGGCTAACGCAGTTGATCCGGCGCCCGTTTATGATTTACCGCGATTGATAACACACGTACTTACGTATCTGTCCGGCTTATCTGCCTACGCGATTGAACGTTGCCTCGTAACGCACGAAGAAAATGAATCGAACGAAAATACACGGAGTTTTACCCGCGTGAGATGCATAAAACCTTTCAGCAAACCTTATTCGATTGCAGAATAAAATGCAAGTCGTTTGTGAAAGCTCTGCTGATTTTCAGAGCTTTTTAACTTTGTGATAATGAAGCTGTTGATCGACAGATCGCAACGCAATTCAATCTGAATCTCGATTACGTTCTCTGAATAATACATTTGAAAAAGTCCTTGAGCCAACACGGCTCTCGTCAATGCAAATATTGAACGTTCGAATTCCGAGAAGATAAACGATCTCCTAGATCTCCAAAGTGTAGCATTGTGCTTCGGATAAGCCAACGTGACCCAGATAGCTACTCGAGATCTGACCTGCTTATGGCGAAGATCATTTACAGGTTTCTCGCGTATACATGCTCCGAAAGGTACGATATGCGTCTCGAAAGATTTACGGTGGTATAAACGCGCGCGTACATATACGTCCGAGAGACTGGATGGCAATTACTCGCGCGATATAGGACGCTGGAAACTCTGTGTCAATCGCGCCGGACGAAATCGCTGTTTGGTCACGAATTTTCAGACTATCCGTGCCTAGTCGAGTTTCAGATTATCTCAACATGACGCGTTGCAAAAGACGTTCCGTCTTAGAACACCGAGCGTGTTTCATCTCCCTCTGGAGAATCGATGTACTCTCCGAAGAGTTCGATGACGGTTTTTGCCACGAAATACCGGGAAATTAATGAAGCGGCGGACGAAAGTATTAAACGCTTTTCGCAGTCGGTGACACACGACGGGTATTTAACGTAGTCGCTACACGCGTTCGAACGAAGCAAGAAGCGCGTGGCTCGCGTATGAAAGGGACCCATTCATCGCGATACGAGTTTCTGCGTCCAGAAGAATGCTAACGAGATTGTATAATTGCTTCGAGTATGATATATTAATGCGCGTTTACATGACAGGCTCGCTGGTGATCGCGAATGCAGCGGTCGTGCGAGGAAAAATATGGAATCGCGAGCAGCCGCTTCCGGAAGCCAGCTATCTTCGCCGAGTATTCTTTGTCTCGAGGTTATTTTCTTTTTTACTCTGCACTTTGCACTGCAGTTTCCGAATTCCGAAGTTCAGATACTGAAAGACGTTTACGTATACTGTAACCGCCATTTTGTGGCATTTGAACACAAAATGAAATAAAAGATATTTCTTGTGTACTACGATATGTTCCTCTATAAAGGCAAGAGTCCCAGTATTCACTTTCTGCATACACCGGAAACAGTGTAACAGGGAAAGGGGAGCCTGGCGTCAGCGGAAGTCGATGATACTCGCGAATGTGCAGAGTTAAGGATGTGCAGCTGCGATAAGGCAGAATCGTTCTGATACGAGTGCACGAAGTGTCCGTGGTTCGTCAGCGAATCTCTCCCACGATTTTTCGCCTTCGCTTTTTGGAAGTTGCAATTTCGATGAACGTCGAGTTTCGTTAGGCAAAATATTTTCGTCGCAGGAGCATTCACGGTATGCCCGACATGGCGGTCGTAAACCTCGAGGACATTCTTTTCGGCTCGCCTTGGAACGTATCGAGCTCGTGACGCTCGTAAAATTTTACTCGGAGGACGTTTTACAGGAAAAGGAAAAACGGAGATGTGATTCCATAAAGATTTCTCCTTTGGAGACTGCTTTAAACGAAAACAAGACGCCAACAGAAATAAGGAAAGCTTTCGGTCAAATAAAACGAGACTCTTCGCATGACATTGTAAACATGTCACATGAAATACAAGTTTATGTAAATTCTTCTAATTTTGAAACGAAATAATATTTTAATTTTCTTTTACTTTTTACGAAACTCTGAAAACAAGTTCTATAAGAAAGATTAAGGGGTTGAACATTGGAAGCCATTCGCAACAGTTCGTGTCTGGTAAGGGTCGAGGATTAAATTATTAAAAGAAAAAGAGGCACCATTGTAGTCTTTCCTTTCGGATCGATCGTGTGCTTGAACTTCTCCCACATTGTTCCTACATTCGCAGAACAGTGCACAAAGACAGAAACGCTACCCTCGCGAGGGAGAACCGCGTCGAAGAAGAACAAAAAATGATAGCCATCGATCCTTGCGTGGACGAAGAAACGTAGAGTCTTTCGTCGATCGAGAGAGTAGCAAATGAACGGGTGGTGAAGACAAATTGCTTGGGAAGCTCAATCACCGGCTACGCGGTAAGAACCGTCTTCTCACCGCCAATATACACACCAGAAATTGTTAATGCGTCGAGAAACTAATATTTCTTCGCGCGTTTCTCCTTTCTCCCCAGAAAAAGTGCTCCTGTGCCACATTGCCTGGGAATTAATCATTTTCTTACCGAGTGTGTACATGCCGATATTTTACTCCTAGGGGTGCAAGATAGATTGAAAATTTGTAACTGTACAAATTTCTAAATGTAGGGGCGGGTGATTTTACCCTCGCTGCATGGGGTCTGCGGGGACCCTAATGTCGGTGGTTAGTCCGAATTTCGTTTACGACCTTGCGACAAGTAGATGTCCCAAAGCGCACTTAACATTGCGAAATATGGCGGCGATTTGCATCGCCTTGCGTCATCGAACGCGTCGAGAATCTTTTCACCCGCTTTTGCGCGTGAATTCACGCGTTCTCTCACGTTCTTCGCGCATACCTGTTACATACCGCGCTAATTATCACGTGTATCCTGAGAAAATGTTTCATTGTCCCTTCGTTCAGCATTCGAGGCAGCCGGCTGGAACGAGCTCCACGGTTCGCGTTGGTCTTGTAGCTTTTGTTTGCGTAGGACAGCGATACCTTGAACCGGAAACGTGTCAGGCACGTTGATTGCGCGGAATATATCAATCTGACGTCGCGAGTCCATTCACAGGCGCCAGACGCGGACGGACATCGCCAGGAAACGGCGATGTTCGCGAATATCGCGAATGACTTAATTAACATCCTTCGATTCGTAAAAACGCTGTCGTCAACATTTTACAGTTTGAATTAAAGAGATTAGTCGAACAGTGGAGGGTTGGAACATCCCTTAGCAACCTTTGAAGAGGTATTCAGCGTCGAATTATCAGAGCGAGTCGACGCTTTCCGATGCAACTGAGTGCAGCCAGTCGAGAACAACAAAAAGCAGATTCGCCAACAATAGCCCGAGGCTACGAAACAATCGCTACACGCTCCATCCCTCTCGGTACTTCGAGAAAGCGAGGAAGTCGCGCGTATAATGAAACGAAAAGAGGGAATAACCTCTTTCTCTCTGTCTGGCAGTGTCGACGTACCGGAAGTGCGAGCCGGTCGTGCATCATTACCGCGCGCGTTTCCCGTGGAACGACTAATTGCGACCCTCTTTCCCTCTTCCCTTCTCTTCGACGTTGTCTTCGTTCGAGCCGCGTGAGACTTTCTCCGTCCTCCTCCGTTCTTTTTCCGCTCGTTTTCCTTTCTCAAAGTAAATCGCGCGTTCATAACGAGGACCGGTACACCGAGTTCGGCCAGGGATGAAATCGATTTGGTCAGCGGTGAACTCTTGATCGACGAATGAGGGAAACGACTAACGAGGAACATTAATCTACCCTGGCTACGACATTGATTTTCTTCTTATTCGAGCACTTGAACACACGATTTTGACTGTAATATCAATTACATGAAGATTTCACGTTTAGATAGTTCTTATGATCTGAGGGGGTTCATCAACGTAATAAGGGTAGATATATTTCGTGAATCGTTTGTATCATATCTTGAATCGTAAAGAAGCCGAGTGCGAATAACATGTTCACTCCCATAATAGTTTTCTCCAGACTGCGCCCCACCCTCAACCCCCTTTGGGACTCTATAAATACGAACGTGACCCAGTTTTCTTTCCTACGGCGAAGGAACCAAAGACGTCGTAAACCAAAATTATCGGATGACGCCACGTCCTGGTTGCGAGCGGGTTACAGCAGAATTCGCGAAGGTCGTTTTGACGCGATTCGATCATCAACTTTAACGACCATGTCGAAAGATGGTGTTCGATTACCGGGTGTTACGTATTTGGAGATGATGCGTCGATGACGGAACGATATTTCCGTTTTACGAGTTTCTTCAGCTGTGGAAATACGTCGTAAATGTAGAATTACGAAATTTATGTAGTTGATTAGAATTTCAACCCTCTGAAGTTAGGCAGTCAAAGCGATATCATAACTAAGGTTCTAAAATCTTACGTTTTCCATTTTACCGTTACATCGATTAAACAATGACGTATTCGAAAAGGGATCGAACATGAGTCACGAATTGTACCGTACAAAATACAGACCTTCAAAAGGAGGACTTAAAGTTATTTTCTGCTCACTGGAAGTTTAACGTCCTCGATCCTTTCTCCGATCGCTCATCGATCGGACACCACTAGCATCCTAATTCGACGTGGATGACCCATTGTGTCTCAAAAACATGGTCGCCATTCAGTCGCGAAAGGATTACTCATTTCCAGCGCGTGATGGATGGAGTCTAATCGGCTGTATAAAAGGGTAAATGCAGGAAAGTCTCGTCTAGGCTCTGAATTTCGGGGTGGAAAGTTGGAAACGTTCGCGAATATTTCGTTGCCGATGGGCAACGATCCATCCGTCTGGTGGACGAGCCACTGCGGGGTCGTTGTTCCGACATTTATTGTGTTCCCTCTCTCGTTCTCCCCGTTCCATTCTGTCTCCCTTCCTTCCTTTTTCTCTTTTTCTGTCCTCTTGTGCTCCTCTCTCGCCATACTCAACCGCTCCCTACTTCTTCATCTATGTAATTGCGTGTGTAGCGTCATTCGCGGCATCGCTGGCGCGACGTTTTCCCTCTTGTTTCTTTTATTTCGGTAACAATCCGTGACCGGGGATACAGTTGCAAATTAGTCCCTGGAATTCCACGATTAACTTCCAGCTTCGATTTTTTTGAGCTTTGTGAGGACTTCGGTGTGCAATACTATTGGAGAGCTTTATGAAAACTTCGGTGATCGATGTGCAATATTGTGAGGGATATTGAAGTCAGCAAATATCGACGATGTATATTGCTTGAGATTTAAATTTATAACATTTTGAGTGTCAAGTATCTGTCCCACAAGACAAGGATCTTGCTTCGATACCGATCTGAATGTTCTTTCGTAACATTTAATAATTCAAAAGACAGAAAGTACAAGGTGGCAAACTGCACGGTAGCCGGGGGCCTCATGGAGATACCTGGAAAGATTGCGCTGGAATTTCATAAGTATAGGTGGTCCTTTGTTCGCCTGCCAACGATAGAATCGGGTCAGCACTCCCTTCGTTCGATATCGTATCTATCCGGAGATCGATACGATAGCGTCGCCATGGGTCCCGCAAGACGAGCAAACCTCTGCGAAACCTAAAAATTATATCTCTAACAAATTACTCCTTGCAAATTAAGGAGCAGCGTGAGAAATTTCAACTTCGTACAAGTGCCAACAAAAGCCTGTGCAATAAGAAATGCATAGATGTATATCTTAAAAGCACAATAGGTTGCCGACAGGGTTCGCGACGCGGATGGAAGGTCGTAACGAGCAATAAACGTCGTGCACGAAAGAATGCTAGGCGTCGCTGGGAAAAAGGGCCGAAGAGGTGGGTAGGCAAAAGTGACTTCAGATAACGCCACGGGAACGTATCGATTTCGTTGGCCTTTTGCTCGAACGTGGGCAGATATATGCGGGCGTGTCCAACGAATTGAACCACTTTTTTCGAACGAGTCTATACGGGCACGTTTCCCTCGGGAAAATATGGAACTCTTTCACATTTTCTCTACAGAAGCTCACGATAAGAGGAAGAATCGTACCTGATTAGACTTTGATTTACATACCGTTTAAAATCCACTCGATCATCATTATATCTTCGCTCCAAAGACATTTCCGGCTTTTCCGCTTGGAGGAAGCTAAATCGCTTTATTTGCACATAATACGGTGCGACGTTCGTGGCGCGATTTTCCACCTACGTTCCCATGAACGCGGCTATTCAAAAGTGCACTTCCTCGAGACTCGGGTCATTCGAACAGTATCCTCGTGGAAAGATGCGCGATCGCCCACGCGACATTTCGACGCGGATTAGAGGTTAAACAAGGTTATCGTGGATAAACTGCCATCTGCTACGAGGCTAAATTCGCGTGTACAGTGGACTATCGATATACTGTATTCGGTAGCCTCGACCTCCCACCATTACAAACTATTTCACAAAGAACATTGCCAACTGTAAAAACTCTTGCGCCAGTTTAACTCTCATTGAACGAGAGTTTAACTCGCGACGAGAGTTAAAACACGAGAAAAGAACAGAGAAAAAAAATCGATAATTGTACAAAAGGAATTCCGATGCGCCCCATAGACGAAACGGAGCTCGAAAGGACGACCGTGCAACGGAAACAGTTACGGCCTTGACTCGTTAATTAAATTCTACATACATATTCATTCATTCGGTCGGAGGAAGTCCATACAGGTAGCGTCATCGTTCTGCTACCAGTTGCTAGTTTCGTTCGTAGGAGAAGGAGGAAGAGTGTTTGACGCTTGCTGTGCGTCATCGCCTACGAACACGGGTTTTCGTTAAAGCCACCAGTCGTTTTCTTGTGTATTCTGCCTGCAGAAGGCCCGCAGGCCATATACGATCGTTTCGTGTCGCGTTCGACTAAAAACGGAGGACAATCTGATGTACGCAGACGCCACCCTTTTATGGACGGAAAAGTCAGTCGCCATTCTTATCAGGTCAACGGCGATTTCTCAAAATAGAATGGCGAAATATAGTCGAGAATTTCTGTTATTTAATTGAACACCTGTTGCGCGGGTTGTGATGGATTAACGACGTATAAACACGGCGTTAATAATTGAAAATTAACGACGAAAGATTAGTCGATGGTGAATTAGTGTCAAGGCACGATAGATTTCTCTTGGAAGTTTCGAAACGAATAATAAGAAAATTGTTAGTAAGATAGGTGACACACCGTGTGCGTCTCAGTATTGTAGGATAAAAATTTGTGCAAAATGCTGGGTAAATGTTTGCAAAATGATAGACACAGAAATGATAGTCAACGAGGTCATCGGTGGACGTACGCAGAAGTGGATCGAAAAGGAGGACACATCAGTGGCAATGATAGACGATACGCATCTACGCGAGTCGCCTGCGTAATTACAAGACCGCGTACACGCCCCCAGAACCGTCAGATAAACCTAGATGTCGAGTTATTTAAAGCTCGACTACGCTCGAAATTCGAAGCTTATTTGGGCGCTTCAAACTTGGGCGTATGTTCAACACCGTACCCCTTTTCATCGCTATATCCAATATTCATCTACTCTTGCTTTACCTAGATGAACATCGAATTAACACTAAAAATATACGTGCTAGCTTTGATCTCGAGATAACGTATCTATATCATACGACTCTCTGAAATAGCTAGACTTTCGAACACAAGTAATAATCAGTATTATTAAAAGCGACAAACGTATCAAATCCTCGTAATCCCAATATTTTCGCTGTTACGTGACCATCCTCGGATTTCACCAAAGAAACAACGCGTTTCAAGTATCAAAAAGCGTCATAGTTACGTAATTATTACGATCACGCGGGTCAATTTCGTTGTTTGTTAGCGGCGCAATAAGAAAGGGCAACATACCGAACAAACGAATTAGCCCTCATTGTTCCCGCTGAAAAAGCACGACGTTCATTGCGGCTCCTATCTTACTGGAAGGATTCGTTTTACCCACGGTCGTGCAGCGTAACGAGCCTCGTTTTAAAACGTTTACTTTATTATCACCGAGGCTTCTTCTCACGGATCATCTAACTGTTTCACTCGGAGCCGTGTAAAACGGTGGAACGGCCGTTCGATGACCTCCACCTTGCTCGTTGAATGCATAATATCCGATTGTCTAGCGATTACCGGCTGAGAGGTGCGTCGTTATCGCCGTCCATCGTTCATTTTTCTCACGAGATATATGCAATTGTGTCGATAATTTCGTTGCGAGGCGACTTCGAAAGTTCTCTGAATAACGGACTTGCATTTTTACGAGCCTGTTGCTGATATTTTTGCTAATTTGCTGACATAACACTTGTGCCGCAACTCGAGTCTGACGAAATTAAAGAACGACCTTAACAAAGATTATTTGATTCATTCGCCCTGTGCTATTATTTCATACTAAGAATATCAACATCACATTTAAACAAAGTTTGTCAAACCTTAAGACTGATATACCACGAGTGTGATCGAACATCGGACTTTCGAAATCCATTTCCGACATCGACATCAAAATTTCTTGCCATCTTCTCAGCTGGAATTGCGTTAAGACCGGCGGTTCTGGACCAGCGTGACCGATGCAAACGGATTAAGCGTGGTTAAAGGCGTCCAGACTGAGTCAGTGCTTATTTTAGAACAATTAAGGACCGGCCACGCTCGGCGACGCGAACCAACTCGTGCGTTAACCGTGACGAAAGGTTGCGGCGTGACAACTGCACTTGCCGGTTGCATAACCGCGACTACTTCCAGTCATTATTTCGATCGGAATTCGATCGGTTCTCGCTTCGGGAAAGTCAAATGGAAGCGTGCACGGGACCAGTGAACGAGTACCCGGTTTGAATAGAACGCAACAGGTACCGCAGGGGCCGGTCGATTTGCATATCGCTCACCTCCGGTGCAGCCATTCCGCACACCGTGCAAGGAAATAAATGCTTTCGGCTCAATTCTATTGACGGTCTTAACCTTTACGCGTACTCGCCTCCAGTTCAATTTGCGTTTACTTCACGCTTTTGGTTCGCAACTTTGTACTCTGTACTCCTCTGATTTCGAGGATGCTGAATTGGTGATGTACCTGCATATACTCGCTGTGGTGCATGTACATAATTATGAAACATAATTAACTATACAAATGACAAATTATTACAAAATTATTCCTACGATATTTGTAAAGGGTCAAGACATTTTTAGCACCCGGTACACATGGCTGTGGTGCATGTACATAATTATGAAACATAATTAATTATGCAAATGACAAATTATTACAAAATTATTCCTACGAAATTTGTAAAGAGTCAAGACATTTTTAGCACCCGGTACACATGGCTGTGGTGCATGTACATAATTATAGAACATAATTAACTATACAAATGACAAATTATTACAAAATTATTCCTACGAAATTTGTGAAGAGTCAAGACATTTTTGGCACCCGGTACATATGGCTATGGTGCATGCACATAATTATAGAACATAATTAACTATGCAAATGACAAATTATTACAAAATTATTCCTACGATATTTGTAAAGAATCAAGACATTTTTAGCACCCGGTACAGGGTGAATTTAATTGCGTGGAGGTTCCGAGAGCGAGTTTCAGTTACCGCCTGATAAAATCGTAGACGAGGGCGGTCCTCGTTAACCAGATCCACAGGGAGGCTGGCATCCCTCGTTTCAGCGTCCCCACGCTTTGATTTCACGGCATTTCGTCTCGAGATTCGTCGGCAGAAGAAGCGGCGCCGCGATTAATCGGCCGAGAAATCAAAGGGGCGTAGGTACCAGGCCAGGACTTCCTTCTGGCTCGCTTGGTTCCTGCAGTTTTCGCGTGCTCGTCTTTGTGCATCGCTCGAGGGTGACTCGACAATGCTTCAACTCGCCAAACACGGGGAGAAAGGGGAAAACACGCTAAGAACCGCGAGGGGTAGTTCGACTCTGCATGTTGTTTGCAGGAACGGATTTATCAAGATGCTTTCTTTCCCTTTTTCATAGTTCCTGACTACCGGAGGGATTATTAATTCTTTCTGGTGTCCTCGCTAATTATCAAATACATGTATTTATACTGAGACATTTTATTAGCTTATTGATGAAGGTAATTAGGTTCACGAACAAACGTGAAAGAATGTAATTATTCTTGTCTTAAAAAATTTTTGTTAAACATCCTGGAAGGATGTCGTAAAATGTATTAATCGCACAAGTTTATCTAAATCATCTGATCCATCGTTCGTCCATGCAATTATCTCCAGTCGAGACACGTAATAAGCTTAAACGGGTAATGGCGATACCTTATCGCTTTGGCCTTGTAACCCAAATACATACAATAGAGAAGGCGACACGCAAACCTAGACAAGCGGTACAATAGTGTTCGCACACTATCGCGAAAGCTGAATCCACCCCTGAGCGCACCCCAATGTTCATCCTCGTTGACAGAGGCAGTACGGGTCCTTCTGGGCCCCTCTTCCCTCTCAATGGCCCACATTTCTTCGCACAATCGCGAACCACAGAGGGTGGTTCCCCGAGAACCCCTCGGGTTTTTCACGCAGGAACTCGTGGAACGAAAGGGGTCCTTGTGGCCGGTCCTCGCGGCATTGTCGCCGTCGGTGTTCGTTGCGTTCCCATTATTACATCATAATATTATATTCGCGACTTCCGTCGTCGATCGTTTGTTCCGTGAAATGGGGTGTTATGCGTAGCCACGTGCGCCTTCGGTTTTGTCCCCTTATTAAGCGCACTTACCCCCGCTGGTTAACGCTATGAGCAGCCACGTTTGCGAGCATGCGTTCCATCTCGTCACGCGTTTACACAGGCTGCACGTGCTCTCCCTGTTACTTTTCAATATTTACACGTATATTAGACGCGACGAGATAATCCTGCCCCGCTTAAGGAGCTCTAGTATTTTAAAAGAAAACATTCGACCACGATAAAACCGGAGGGGTTGGTCTACGCGAAAGCAGAGTCTTGTTCCAACCCTTTGGTTATAATAGAGCCGTACAAGTTATTCTATCGCCGTAATAGGATTTCTCCAATTCTGTTTACTATGGAACATTTTATAATCGGTATTTACCGTTGCACCGCACGCATAAAGCGATACCATACAATACCTCCTATTCTGTCAAACTCGTACTTTATTATCACCGGAACTATCGAAAGTATTTTTAAAGTAAAGTATATATTTGCAAAGTATGCAACTAATTTTTTTCGCGAAGGAACGGTTGTTTCGCAGCACGAAAGTGTAACGAAGAAACTGGGCCGAGCTTACGATTCCCGTGGCGTGCACAGCGCATCGAATACCTGCGACGAAACGATTGTTGCATCAAATTGTGTACGTACGGGATGCAGATGTGCATACACGAGACCGAGCACGCTCGTACAAGGCTCATTATCGTCGCTCGTTGCATATCAAGCCGAAAGCCTGTCCGCTAGCTGACCGACCGTCGATTCCTGAACACGAACAACAGTGTCAACAGTTGACCGAAGCAATTCGTACTGACCTCGTGTTACCTGACAGCCCAAACCCTGTTCCGTTAAACTGTCTCGACAACTGTGTAAATAAGTACCTCGCGTTATAAATGTTACAATGTTATTCGAACAATTTCGGTGCTTTCACTACGCTCCTCGACGAGAAAAAAGGCCATAATTGCTCACTGTCAGCTTACCGTTTTAACCGTGCCAAGAATATTAATAGTCCGAGGGAAATTCGAATAATTTTGGTCTCCGACGAATCCGCGATATTTGCAACCTATTTATGTTTTAAAAAACGAAAGAGTCCAGCTTGAGAGAATATTGGTGCAGACGTTGCATTACAGTATCGTGAAAGAAGTCGCCGATGACGGAACAGAAACCGTCTTGCCGGCGGAGGCGAATCTATTTCGGTGATACTAACATCTGGAGCCTCGTGTAAATACTCTCGAGCGTAAATCGAGAACGCAACATAGCGGAAGAATTCCAAAGAAACCCGCTTCTTTCGTCTCGACGTGGAGATTCCAGCGAAACGAGTAATTCCGTGAGTCAAACCATAAAAGTCTCGGAGAAGATCTCGTTCGATTCGGACGGAAATTAATTTACGAGACGCCGAAGGAGGCCGACAAAGCACCCGGGACGAGGAGGTTGCCGCTCGAGGCCTGATTAAGAATTCTATAAAGCGGCGGGCAATTTGAATAATTAGGCGTGGATCGCATTGATATTGCACGCGGCACCTGCGCCATTCTCGACGAATACCTTTTTTCCTCCAATGGAATCAATTGAACACCAGCCTCGAGTAAATTGCCACTCCAACGGCAGGCTCATTAAGGACGCTTCTTAGCCGAAAATTTATCGCCGTACGTCGATGCTGAAGCCGTGAACGCTGCGGGGAATCTTACTGAAAAATCCGGAGGGTCCTCCGTTTAACAAAACGGGAACTCGTTTACGGAGATTTTGTATAATTGCTTTTCCTGGGTCGGCCAAGATGTATGATGGACTCCATATTGTGGCAGTGTCTTTAGGAAATTTGGCTATTTGAAAATTTAACAGACTATCCACACATGTGGATCTACGGTCACATCCACGATCAGATTCATGATCAGTTCATCGTGAAAGTCCATGTAAAGAAGACAACACGAAACATTATCTCTCCTTTTGATAACGTATCTCTCGAAACGTAAAAGAATTAAATTAGTATTCGCACCGAATCACCCCAGATGTCGTCAGTAATTAAACATGCATCGCGAAAAGGTGGCAGCCTATAAATAGCAAAGGTTGCCAAGATTCGAAGTGGATGGGTTGCGAAAGCTTGTTTCCGGTCGTTAGCACGAGCAATAAAGCGACCTGGAAGAGACATCCTTTTTCTCGTTAGTGTGTCACCGTGCCACTCCTAGCGGTACACGGTTCCTCGTTATTATGCAAAGAACATTTCCTCGTAACTGCGATTCTGACCCGTGTACCTCTTTTGTGCTCGACACGGCGCATAGATCGACGTGGTTCTAGATTACGGTAGACCTTTTAGAAGCGCACACGCTTCGTTTCCCAGAGCGATATTTGGTAGAGTGCATCGTTCGATGCACCGCCGTTGAACTTCCTAAGAGCTAAATGTCATCCGTACAAACCATAACACCTTTATGGTCGTGCACTTTAAGCGATCTTTAACGTTATGCGCAGCTTCAAAAGTTAGTTATTACACGATATTCTGTCACTCGAAAAGGTTCTCCATGCACGAGAAGTTGAATTAAAAAGCTGGTCAAAGATCAGCAACAATGGATTGTTTCTCCATCGGCCTCCCTCGGAGCCCTTGCGAACGGGGTCAACTAACGAGCATGCGATTTACATAAAAGCCTCAGAGGATTTGCATCGCATGCGACACAAACCGTGTACTTACTGGCATCTAATTGAATATTTCATTCCGGGACGGCCGCCGTTTAATATCTGGTACTTGTAACCACCTAACGAAAGACAATGCATACTAAACGCGTGATAGGTAGCTGTACCTCTCACATTGTAACATCGTTACGAGCGGAATGCAACTCGCTAGGATGATTGTGATGTCCTTTTCATTTTGCTTCGTTGAAAATAAAGCGACCGCGTGGGTGACGAAGGTCTCGATAGGAGAGCGGGTCCTAAGATTCGCGAAATATTTATAGAACGCAGCTGCAGAATCGTGAGAGCGCACTCGTCTCGGTTCACGCGTTAATGTTTCTGCATTCGCGTCCCACGGAAGTCGCTCCACGAACGACCGATGTAACGTAACGGTGCGTAAAAACCGCGTGGAACGTCGGGTCATCGGCGGAAAAAATCATCTGTCCCATTAACGGTACATCGGCGGTCTTTCGAATTCAACGCGCATGTCAGGCTTCGACAGAAAGACCGGTAACTTGGCGCCGATCTGGAGGATCTCCGCTTTTTATCTACTCTCTGAATCATTAACAACATTTATAGGTCGATGCGTTTATAACTTTCAGGGTTAATAAAGTTTCTCAAGCTTCTTACACTTATGCAAGACTTTATAGATCAAGAACTTCGAACCTGTCAAGATCTACACATTGTAGACTGTTTAATATTAAATGATTTTCAGAACTGAAGACATTGAAGGTCTTATAGATCTCTCCATGTTGCAAACCTATTCTGTAACAATTATTTATCAAATTATGCTCTACAGTTTGCAATTATACCAAAAAAGTTACCACACGAGACTCCATTAACACTCACCGTCCGAACCCTTCAAACTTTACAAAACATGATTAATTAACCGCATCCCCGTTCACACCCTGTAACAATTACACCCCGTCACGGCTGGTTGCATTAGCCATGTGGTCCTTCTAATACCCGAAACAACGTGTTGAAATAGCTGGGCAGCGATTTCGGGTCGTTAAATCGAGCGGATAGGAAGCGGTCGGCGGGGAACAGCTGTGAAAATTCCTTTTCCAGTTGAGTCGCGACCCGTACACGTGTGTGTCCTGTATACACAGAAACGGACTAGTTTTTCGCCGGTTTTGAGAGGCGGCGAGGGATGAAACCCTTGAGCCAGCCGACACCCTTGTAGTCGTCTTCGCGTACAAGGGTTGTCTCCCGACAGCCACTCAGGAGTGGGTAGGTCGCTCGTGCGAAAGAATGGACGCGAAGAAAAGGGGAGGGTGCGAACCTTTGCGTATGTGCGTGTAGCAGAAGGTTCATTGTGACTGTCTTGACGCCTACTTTCTTGCAGGAGAAAAGAAAGGTATGCGTATTCTTATGCACGTATCTAAAGGAAGAGGAAAAGACACTCGAGAGGAGTGTTGAAATTGTCGGGGCTACTGTTCTCGTAGAAACAAACGTTGGAGGAAGTCTTTTGAATCCTCGACGTTTTTCTGTCGGTTGCAGTGAAACTCCCTTGGGTAATTAGCGCATCGAGATACCTTGACTCCCGCCAATTATAATGGGACGAGGAATACACTCCTTGAACACAGGGGTTACGAATACATTAATATGCCAATCATGTTCGTCGTTAAATTTTTTTCCGCAGAGAAAATATGATAAATGCGGAAAAATGGCCCGGCTAGAAATTCGATGACCAAACGATGCATGGCGATAATGTAAACAGGACCCTCGGCAACCACGTGGTCGTTAAACCACTGCGCGCGTAAATCATCGTCGAACATGGATGGGAAACGTCATGGAATTGTGACGCACGTGTCCCGGATGCATTCAGGGTCTGATCGGAGAAAGAAAAACACGACGAACTGTTTGCTACACTTCGCGTTTTCGAGCGTAGACCGTGTGCGCTCTGACGTGGATCAGGGTTTAAGGCTGCGGTCAGAGACTTGGGAAGTCGTACATTCGCAACCGCAAGAGAAATTAAATCTACGGAGTTATTACGCGTGATGCGTCTAGAAGAGAAATAAGTCGAGATTCTCGTAGCTGCGTATTTCGAGGGTAAAAATAAACTGAAGGAGTTTATTGTGAGAACACTTAAGACTGGGCTGTTAAAACTTATCTACGTTAATTCGAGAGTAGACCATACGATATGGTTTTAATTGTTTATAAACGTAGAGAATAGTTTCAAGGATTAAATGAGAGACCTTGACAGAAATATGTTCTAATAATAAATTTTAGTTAAGAACATGAAAGTTCTGGTGGGTAATGAAGGTTAGGCATTAACAAGGGACTTTGTCCTTTGGACAGATCAATGTACAGTGGGTCTTTATCGCGACGTCAATGCTCGATGCACCCTCGTGCAATCTCTCCCCAACGAATTAGGGATGTTTTCTATTTCCGGAATCGCGAGACGATCAAAGGGGCCGACGATGAAGGCAATAAACACGCGCGTCTATTACCACCGTGTTAGATCTTCATTGATCAATTGACGTCCTCCCTTTAAGGAGCATTAAACAATCGACCCCCTCTGAATATCATCCAATCGAGCTCATCTTCGCTGGGTCGTGCAATTCTTGATATCTCTACGATATTTCAAATACTTACATATGATACAAGAGTTATTACTCACGGTCATTATTTACGTAATAAAATATCAAAACGAATTACAAATTTATAAAATATAAAATTTAAGATGTAAAATTTTATTCTGCTTACAGACATCGCCATGGACTGGTCAGACCACGCGTTATGGTGGCCCGAGAGGAATCACTGGCTCACCAGAACGAGGAGCACTCTCGATCAGTACGGCGTGGCCGCGGATGCTCTTCTTCACTTCACGCCAATGCACAAAACCCTGAGGGTACAGCTGCCGGATATGCGTTGTCTCGACTGCAAGGTCGACTTCTCCGTGAAAACGTTCAACGCCGTGATCAATCTCTGCAAAGAAGTAGGCAAGTCAGTTTTATTCTAACAGCCTAAAAATTATTAAGATGTCAACCGCTAATTGACGCGAGGCTTGGTGAAATTGCTCGCATAGGTGCGAGAAGTCGTTAGAACGTACCTCTGCTGTCGCAATTAGAACATTCTTAAAATATTGACTATCTATTTGAATATAGCCTTGAGACACACAGTCGATTCGGTGTTTCGAAATACGTTGATTTAGTTGGGTTCTAAAATTTCAAAGATGCATGTGTATGTAGCAAAATATAGCAAATGAAAAGGACAAACGTGAAGCCTGGTTTAGCGCATGACGTACAAAAAATCGGTGTTAAACGATGTGTAAGGTCGTTGTTTTAAAGAGATTCCAGGACACGTTATCGAACGCGCACGACACCGTGGCCGCGTGACAGCGCTAATTAGTGCCGGTAATGAAATAAAATTGTTAAATTCTTAGTCACGCGAAGGTCACGGGTGCCTTCGTGCCTGAAGTTCAACGCGACATCCCGGTAGGCCAGCTTTTTAATCAAGGAAGTGGTTCGCCGCGATAATGAAGGCATTGTATCGGTGTCCCTCTTTTTCTCTCTTTGTCGTGTGACACTTACGAAGGACAATTGATCGATTTATTTAATCGCGAGCCAGCACGCTAGTAGTTATACTTTCCTGTTTTTTATTTTTGCCGATGTGGACGTATGACCTCATCGATACCCCTTGTATCACGTTCATAAATAAATACAACGTAACCTCTTCGACATTACCGCGAATAGCAAACATGTCGAATGCGAAATAAAAAATTATCATAAAGTGATGCAACTGTACTGCGGAATATCGATGTCGCATTTCGGTAAATGACAATGTAAGTAGCGATTAGCGGACAACCTTCGATTACGTGAATGACAAGTAATAGGTTTCAAAACAAGATAAATCGTGCAATACGTAAAAGGAAGAGTTTTTAAATAAAGCTTAACGTTTATATTTTAAATAACGCTTAACTTCAGGTATCAGACATCCTGAGGAGCTGTCGTTCTGCAAACCCCTCGAGCCAAACCACCTGAAATACAATTTGAAGGATCTGCCCGCGAAGAAGAAGATCGAACACCAGAAAAATGGCCACTGGAACGTGCCGGCGGACACGAATACCTTCATTCCAGTCAGCCAGAGTCCCAGGGGATCGACGGGTAGCTTGGACCAAAGTAGCCCTTTCATGTGCGCTCCAGTCACACCCAATAACAGAAATCACAGCACTCCGATCAGTTCTCCAGTCTCGGTGAGTGAACCGCTTATTCGTCCACTTAGATGAAACCTTACCATCTAAAAGAACTCTGAGTACATTTATTTTCATCTGGGATCATTGTATAGAAGTCCAATTCGAATTAACGAGTAAAAGTCTTAGAGTAGGTGTTAGATTAGGTGTTGCTAGGTCTCGTCACAGTTCCGTAGTCCACGTAGCTAGGGTCTGAGATACCAGAGAAGCAGGATCGGACCTGTTATGGTAATAAATAATCTCCGGATCGAGCTCGTTGCCGTAGCTATGATTTATCGATATTGGCCTATCATTACCGCTTACGAAGCCGTTCGTCTTGGAAAGCTAATTTGCTCCTCGCGAGCGGCCCCGTTTTTCCGGCCTCTCTGGTAATCATTAGTTGTATTTATTGCTCTCGCTGTTGTAACGACTGTAACCTTCTCTCATCTTCAGCAAACCGGTACGTGGAAGAGGAACAACAATTCGTCTGGTTTTGGTAGCACAGGCTCGTTCAACGCGAACAACAGCACCATGAGTCTGGAGGCGTTGAACGGGGGACTGTCAGAGTCCCTGGCACAGAGTCCGACCACCGTCTCGCCCGAAGTGCGGGCTAAATTGGTCAGGCCGAAGAATCTCGTGGAACGAGCCAGGATGAACGTCGCCTGGCTCGATTCGTCCCTGTCGATCATGGAACAAGGCATCCGCGAATTCGACACTCTACGGTTGAAATTCAAGTTCTACTCGTTCTACGATCTGAATCCGAAAACGGACGCCGTCAGGATCAACATGATTTACGAGCAGGCCAAGTGGCAGCTGCTCGCCGAGGAGATTGACTGCACCGAGGAGGAGATGCTCATGTTTGCCGCTCTTCAGGTATTAGCTCTATAAGTGAAATATAGTTGCTGGGTAGCCTAATAATCGAATGGTTTAAGTACGAGCGAGTCATTCGATTTTCCTATGATTCGCGACTAAGCAGCTGCGCCATCGTTTACGTTTAAGCGATAACGTTTTCACGATCCAAACATCCGGTGTTCGTCGACCGAATCGATCTATGTATATACGCGCTGGGTCTCGGTAAGCGGCAGACGGAAATAACTCGTGACGACACGAGAGATCGGGACGTAGAGAGGACTGGTTTTAAGAAACTGAAAAGTATCGAGATGATCGAGGAGTCTAAAGATAGAAACGAAACGGGCCCACTGCAACGAGAGAAATTTTTACCGCGACGTTGCTGATTGCGTCCAATTAAAGGCATCCGATCCGCCCGTGCGTGCGACCAGTCGTCGCGATCGCGCGTACCTCGACACTCGTTTCCTTAAGTCGATCGACGCCGCGTTTGTTTTTCCGTCACGCCCATCGATTTCTCGATCTCCGTGCACGCGTATCGATAAAAGGAGCGACGTATCGCGTGGACGAATGACGTAAGCAGCCTGCGTACGGTTACAGGTGCAGGTGAATCTTCAGGCCAGCGTGCCGCAGCCGAGTTACGACAGCAACGGCGCCTCTTCTCCCGTCGAGGATGACATTGACGCAGCCTTGACGGACCTCCAGGTGACCCTGGAGGGTAGCAACATCAGTAACGGACCCAGCGACATCACTCAGGTGCCGGAGCTATGCGACTACCTGCGCTTCTTGAAGCCCAAACGCTTCACTCTGAAGGCCTTCAAACGCTACTGGGTCACGTGCAGGGACCTTCAACTCAGGTTGTACAAGAGCCGGGAGGAAACCAACAGCGAGTCACCTGCCCACGTGATCAATCTGCGTGGTTGCGAGGTCACGCCCGATGTCCATCTGTCGCAAGGCCGCTACGGGATCAGGCTGGAGGTGCCCAGTGCTGAGGGCATGACCGAGATGTGGATCAGATGCGACAACGTGAGTACCTCACCTACCCACTCCATGTTAGATATTTCATTGACCTGTAATTAGTACCTGTTCCGTAATTACATCGTCGTTGCAGGAACAACAATACGCGAAATGGATGGCGGCCTGCAGACTAGCGGCCAAAGGACGTTCACTCGCGGACGCGTCTTACGAGAGCGAAGTAAACAGCATCACGGCTTTCCTGCAATTGCAGAGGCCCGCTCCTGCGCCTGCGATCAATCCGAACTCCTTAGACATCGTTCCGGACGATTATGTTGCCCCTAGATTCGTGAAGAAGTTCAAAGGAAAAGTATGTCCAAACAAGATCTATGTTGACTAAATCTATATCTGCACGTACATTAACTAAATTTGTTCTTGGTTGCAGTTGGTTCAGAGGATCTTGGAGGCACACGCGAACGTCAAGGATCTCCCGTTGATCGAGGCTAAACTAAATTACATAAAGGCCTGGCAATCCCTGCCCGAGTACGGTATTTCGTTGTTCGTGGTCAGATTCACTGGGAAGAGCAAGGACGAGTTATTGGGTATCGCTAACAATAGGTTGATGCGAATGGAGCTTCACAGCGGTGATCACTTAAAAACTTGGCGACTGAATACGATAAAGGTATGTGAGCTAGACGATAACGATCCACCCTAACGTTTAGACATCAAAGATACCGTAAATACGTTTATGTATCAAAGATTAAACTTAAGCGCTTGCTGACTCAACTACCTAAGAGTTCACGAGAACACTTGTGTTGAAGAGTTCGTTGAATCAACGTGTTTCGTTTGCGTAGGCATGGAACGTGAACTGGGAGATGAAGCACATGATGGTACAATTCGAGGACGAAAATATCGTCTTCGAGTGCCAGTCAGCTGACTGCAAGGTCGTCCACGAGTTCATCGGGGGTTACATATTTTTGTTCATGCGATCGAAGGAAGCGAATCAAACGTTGAACGAGGAGATGTTCCACAAATTGACCGGAGGATGGGTTTAAAACGGCGATGGCCAGAGCACCCATAGAGAGTTCACGGGTGCCTATGTGTAGAAAGGGAAGGACTTCTGACAATCAAACGAATGCATGCGCCCAATCTCGAATGCGCTTGTGGGCGCAGCTGCCTAAAATCTCTTAAAATATGTAGATGAAGCGTATTTTGCCTTGATCTGAAAGAATAACGCGACACGTTGGCTGATATTTTGTAAAAATACTTAAATTTATAGACGATCTTATGTTATATTGTATTTTGTAAATAGAAAATTGTATCGCCTGTGTACAACTGCCTGTCTCGCTCGTGAAGGGCGCGACTTTTTATCTCGCGTTAGGAAATAACCCGTTTTTAGCGAATTTATCGTTCTTTCGGCATGCAATCTTCTGGGAGTGATTAATCACAGCCTGTGAAGATAATATGCGCGAAATGATACACGACTTGTATATGAAGTGTTTTCATCCACGAAAGCCTCCATAATGGAATACAAATGTAATTGTATTTTGTAACGATGAGAAACACGCACAACACAATCGACCCGAACAGTAAACCGCGCCCTTTTGTACACGCGACGCCGTTGATTAAGGTCACGAACGAATATTTTTACAGCAACGAGCACGTTTTTTGAGCCACCCTGTAGACTCAAACTTCTTTTTTTTCTAGATCGCCAAGTCGATCTCTCTCAGAAAAATACGTGTATTTTTAACATCACCAGGTGCTACGCCGGGAGAGATCGACCGGGGCGAAATATCGAATCGTGTAAATTATTTGTTGTTTTAATGTAAACTATATATATTAAAAAATATTTACTTGTAATGTTACATATTATCTATTATACTTATATATGTATAATGTCACGTTGTCGAACGTGTAATCAAAAAATTATAGTTTTGTATATTAATAGACGTTAGTTGTACAATAAACTTAATTATTATTACTACATTCTTGGACTTACTTTCGCCAACAAAAATCTAAAAGAACAGATGGATGCATCGTTAAAATTGTGTAATCTTTTTATTAAAGTATGAGTTATTAAAAATCATGTATAGATCAACAATAATCAGGAAAGTAAAAAAAATGAACTATAAACATGCGTAGGTTGAAAGATGCACAGATTACATACTGAGCATCTCGTCGGCGTTCGACGTGTATGTACGAATGACGTTGGTTCATCCTTGTCGGTCCTATTTGCCTTCATTGAACAGCGGACAATTGCGCATTCTTCCCCGAATTGTCCACAGACTTTACAGCATTACCATGATTCTGATTCTCAGAGTTCTTGGACGACGACAGACCTTTGAGTACCAAAGGTACGTTGCAACCCCCTGCAGCCCCTGCGCCAACCAACTTTCCTCCGCCTCCGCATGTCTTTATAATAAAATTATAATCAAAATTTACGCAGACATTTCTGTATTATAGTCCTGAGGACTATTTCGTATAGACTTGAAGAATCTAATGAAAAAATAGCAAAGTTACCTGTGGATGAGTAGGAGGTGCCGAATGTACGAGACGCCCAGTAAGAGACGTAGGTTTTTCTTTCTTGGTGCGCACCCACTCGTGGCCCAGAACTCTTTCCAACGTCAACCTCAACGTAATATCCGGTTCCAGAATGTGCTTTACGATGCTCTTCGCCAACGCGGACACAGTATCCCGAACTCGGGACCGAAACATCCAGTTCCTCGACATCTGATCCTTCAACAGTTTCTGCAGGTTCGAGTCGTCGAACGGCATCGACGCGTTCAACATGATGAACAAAATGATTCCTAGAGACCAGACGTCGGCCAGTTTCGGGTTGTAGGGGGTTCCAGAGACGACTTCCGGTGCGGCGTACGCGGCAGAGCCACAGTAGGTCTTGCTGAGGACGCGTCTGCCTTCGTGATCGACGCAGAACCTCGCGAATCCAAAGTCTGCCAATTTAACATTAAACTTTCGCGACAGCAGAATGTTCTCGCATTTTAAATCGCGATGGGCGATGTTCTTCCCGTGAAGGTAGTGCAGACCGGAAGCCATCTGTCTGAACCAAAGCTTCGATTGCTGTTCCGGTACGGCGCCATTTCGGTCAACGAAGTCTAGGAGGTCACCGTTGTCAGCGTAACGCATGAAGATGAAGACTCTTGGACCACGCTGCAGTATACTGTGTACCTGCGATATTTTATTTTGTTAACGATTGTTAACATATTTGTTAAGAGACCAAAGTATTATTCGCTCCAGCGTCTATTGGCGTAACTAGAACGTCTTACTTGAATGATATGAGGATTTTCGATCTTTGTAAGGATTTCGAGTTCACGGGGAAAGAATTTGTCGAGGAAGTCGGGGGGTGCTTTTTCTTTGTCAAATATTTTACAGGCTAATCGCAATTTCTTCGAACTTGTTCCGTCGACATATTCGGCCAGGTGTACGGTCGCGTACGACCCCTAACATTTATAAAGTTAATCGCAAATTGTTGTAACAAGTACGCAATGATAATTGTTCGACGAAGAAGATATCGAATAAAAAGTATATATTTGAAATATGTAACATTTGTACAGGTGAAGAAAAGAAACAGGTCAGAAACAGGTAGAGGAAGGGAGAGAAAAGGTTAATGAACTGAAGTAAGATAGGGGGTTAGGGGTAAATAACCTGTCCGATTTTTTTGCCAATAAGATAGCCCCGCTGCTCAAGCGCGTTCACCTCCGAATTTCGGGGGCTGAGTGGCGTGGCCATGCCAGTGGATCTTCATTGGACTTCTGATCCTGATAACAGATAACCGATTCTCTTTCCTCTTCTCCTTCTCTGCACACGCACGTACGTGTTTCTTTTACTGGTCTTCGGTGTCGGAGATCGTGTCAAATCTTTTTCTTCTTGCTTTTGCACTTTTCTTGAAACACTATTCGATCAATTTTGTCCTGACAAATCTATCTGGTTCGAGCTTCGCCTCAGGAGCCAAAGAACGTCTTGTCAAGTTCTACGTCGATAAAACTAAGTCGAGGATCCGTTCCGTCATTTCAAATGGCTGTGTGCACTAGAATTTTGAGCGTCGAGACCAGCTTGTATCTGGTACGGAACGGGGCAGAGGAAAAGATCCGTGTCTCATTCGAACACAGCCATTATATTTGAAAAAACAATATACGGTTGTGCCGTGAACGCGAGTTTACCGTGGTCAACGTCGATTAGAAGGCATGTTCAGGTAGTTTGTTCGCACGTGTGTTCATTGGCGTGACTACCTGGCAGTCCCATGGGCTGTCACCTTTCTGAGTACAGATTGACCCTCTTGGATAAGAATCTAATTACATGAATGCATATATTACAAGACTTTATACGGAGCGACGTGTGCTTCTAAATAGTCTAGAGAGACCCTAAAGAGAACTTATGAATTTGAGGAAAATGGCCTATAGAATTAATCTTTGAATATGGAATGAGCCAATGTATGGATTTACAAATACTTTTTATTAAACAAAATTATACATTGCGTAAGAGTTACGCAGCCGGATCGTCACCCTTGGTAGTACGCGTGTAAATTAATTGCGCATGATGCTGTACAACTTGTTTAATGAGTCCTTTCTGTTGCAACTCGATCAGGGCCCTCCTGGCAAGGGATCCACGAATCTTTAGTCTTTCACTAACGATGGATGGTGTGATCAATTTGTATTGTGGTACTTCTTTCAGTAACTTCTCATATGTGCCTTTGTCAAACAACACCTGGTTATTTAACTTGTCACGTACTTTTCCTTTGGACCACTTCTGCAATAACAAGCAGAAAGATGATGTGAGATTTAATAGTTCAAGTTGGAGTTTAATATTGTATTTAGTATGATATTGTATCAGACTCATTAAATCAGTATTTTGCTTCCATGATTTATCAAGGATATTAGTGTTCATCATCAAAGAATTTTTTCGTACAGATGTAACACGTGAGGCAAGTATAATACAAACCTTCTTTTTGGCTTTGCCACCAGATCCTCCCTCCTTCTTCTTCTGTGTTTTTTGTGGCTGCTTTGAGGACCCTTTCGTATCCTTTTTAGGCGGCTGAAATAAAAAATAAAAATAAATTAAGTGTCCTAGGCATATGATATGTAAAGATGTTTACATGTTAAATATTACTCAGGCTCATTAAATCAGTATTTTACTGTCACAGAATTGATCTAGAATGAGTTTTTCATCATAATATTATATACTGTACATTACACTTTATATTTTTAAGTTTCAATGGTTCTTCAACGTGTCAACAAAACATTTGTAAAGAGGTTAGTTACTGACGTATTCTGAAATCTAAGTGAACTTGCATTTCAGACACCGTATAATAAATAACACGTTTATATGACGTTAGCTTAGAACTAATGTAACTAAATACAAAAGTTTAATATAAAATATATCGAATACATTGTATACACCATGTGGACGGTATCACTCGAAAAGGTTATCCACTTTATCACACGTAAAATTTACAAAATATTCTTTGCTTACTATTCGAAATAAAAGCACCACACTATCCGCAGGAAATGTTTCTATCGTATTTGGAAAAGTTGCTCAAATGAAAACAATTAAAATAGAAAGGAAAAGCATTTTGCAATTACTCACCATGATGGCTGTCGACTCGGAAAGAAAAGGGAAGTACAGGTAACGCCATCACTACTGATTACCACTGGCAGAGCCCTCTGTTTCACTGAATTGATCAGTATCATTACCAAAAATAGTAAGAAAATAAGAAAAAGAAATGATTATGGTTGAGTAAATAAATCAATTAATAGCATTAATTTTTTCATCGTAAAGTTATGTGATTTAACAAAATAAATTAAGCATATCGCGCATTATATCAAGTTTACTTGTCAGTCACTCAGGAGTGGCTGCAGCGTACAAAGCATGGCGCCACGCTGTGCGTTTTTAAGTCCCGGTTTTTCACGATTTTGACCCTCTCAAAAAATGTATTCGCGTTAAGAATACCATCTAGTATCTTTAAATCAGTCACAGACGTCCGTTTTTATTTAATTTCGTACCAAAAGGTAATTTCACTTTACCAGATACATTTTGTGTAAGGTTAAAAATCCATTCACTGTTGCTACGTGTCAATCGTGTTTTCATTCCAAAGTAGTTATCAAAGTTAACTATGCAGATTGAATAATTTAATTCAGAACAACGTGACAATCATTCGTTGACCACATATTTCATTTAAAAAGTTGATTTTTTGATATAATTTATGAATGTCATTAACTGATAAGCGAGAGTACCGTTTAATCAGCTGTATGTTCAGTAGTTTATGCTTGACATATTTTTAATTCTTTTCTGTGATTGTTTTCGTTTTAATGAAGAATTTATACTGAAACACTTGTGCTGATTGTAATTGAAGAGTTTGTTTATAAAATCAATATTTTTAATGTACATATATAAATTTTTAAATTACTAAAAAATTATTTTTTCTGATTTTAGAATCATCATTATTCGCAGAAAGAATCCTGTCATCTATACAAAATGCTTCCACTTTCGCACAAAGACTCCAGAGACATTGGTAGTAGGATAAAAGAAAAGGTATTGGGCTGGAAACGTCTGATATTTTCTGACAAGAACACCAGGAACTTATTTTTATTTCTTCTCCTCAATTTGTCTTTTGCCTTTATTGAATTACTCTATGGAATATGGACAAATAGTTTGGGCTTGATATCGGACAGTTTCCACATGTTCTTCGATTGTACCGGTCTGTTATTTGGTCTGGCTGCATCCGTTATAACAAAATGGAGAGCAAATGAAAGATATTCTTATGGTTATGTTAGAGCAGAAGTCTTAGGAGGATTTGTCAATGCTCTACTACTATTCTTCATTGCTCTCTTCATTATGTCAGAAGCTGTTGAGAGGTCCATTGAACCACCTGAGATCAAGCACGAAAGACTTCTTGTTGTGTCTGTTATGGGATTAATAGTTAATTTGGTTGGAATATACGTGTTCCACCATGGACATGGACATGGTCATGGAATGGGACATGGTCACTCTCATTCGCATTCTCATTCTCATAGTGGCCATGGACACTCTCACTCAAACCATAGTCACGATCATCACGATATAGAGATAGATCCTTCCTTCAGTGGTACAAATTCTCAAATCATGAAAGGTGTTTTCTTGCATATTTTAGCAGACACTCTTGGATCTGTTGGTGTAATTATATCGGCGATACTTATGCGTCTGTTTGGTTGGTTTATAGCTGATCCAATTTGTTCCATGCTGATCGCAGTATTGATAGTTTTAAGTGTACTTTCTTTGATGAAAGACTCGTGGGAGATATTGATGCAAAGGCAACCAGCAGCATTGGATCATGTTCTGCCACAGTGTTACAACAAAGTGACCCAATTGGCTGGGGTATACAGTGTACAAGAACCACATTTCTGGACGTTGTGTTCAGACGTATACGTCGGGTGCTTGAAACTGGAGGTTGCCAGAACAGTGGAACCTAAATATGTAGTAGCACACACACAGATGATTTTCCAAGCAGCTGGTGTAAGGCATCTAACCGTTCAATTAGATTACGCACCCATGTGATCTATGAAAAATATGCATGTCCTAAAGTGTTCTTATAAGTGCTCCAGGACTGTATTCGTTTGTGGAGTTTGTCAGAAGCAAGCAAGAAACACTGCGTTAGTGCAAAATATTTTTGCCATTTTAAAATTGTGCAGGTGCATAATCCTAAGTAATAGCGAATATCATCTTGGATTACAAATCATTTAAGGTGTCCAAACTTTTAAACAATTATGGAAATCATAATAGGTTGTCAATTTAGAAATATACTCCTATGGATATTTCGATTTCATCGTTAAAATAGCGCATTTAAATATGTTATTCTTTGTATACATAGTCCGTGATTTGTTTGTATCGCATAATGTTACTTAATCTAGCTAAATTGCATTTTATGTTTGTTTCCAAAAACTTTCGTCGTGTATTTTAATGACTGCAGGTCATAAAGGATTTTTTGTATCATTCAGTACAGGTGTATTATATGTTACAATTATTTCTTACCCTTTCAGCACTTTTGTAAAGATCTCTTTTCATCTGTTTTATTATTGTATTAAGTTTCTGTACATTACGATTTATAGTAAAAGATTCGTGCATTATGGCATAACCGAGGTGCGGCCGTAATTATATACAGACAGCTGTAGACAGCTAGTCATTACTATAAAGAGAAGGAAATATGTGAAATATATGCTATATATAAATACAACTTTATAAATTGTAATATAAACTGATATTCTTACGTTTAAACGAAGTTGCGTTTTTTTACATAAAAATGTATTCATTTTTCACATTCTGCTCGCGTTGGGTGCTATTGTATGACTGATATTAAAAGAGAAAACATCTGGAAACACTTGACACGTGCAGGATAATCATTTTATATTAATGTAAAGATTCAAGTGATTTGCGAATATTGACATAAACAACTTCATCAAATTATTTAAGATCAGGCAATGAATTTGGCAGAAAATTAGTATGCATGGTTTTCTAAGCGTGATATAGAGAATTGTTCATCGTTTTCATTAGCATTGTAATATATCCGCCGAGACACGAATTAGATTTATGACAGATTTGTAAGCAAGTTGTAAGCATGACCAGGACATTCCATATAGCCGAGCTATATAAGTAAATATATACATATAATTTGTATACATTGGATTGTGATGACGTAAGCCAAAATATAACTTTTCGAGATACGTCGATAGGGATTAAAAAACAGTTTTTTTATTAACGAGTGTAGGAAACCTTTTTTATCGAATCGTCTTAAGTAACTGTTTGATAAATACGTGCTTAATGCCCGTTCGAAACGAATTATATGTATTATTCACTTCTGTACTTCTACTGTATAGAAAAGTGGACTCTTGTTATATTGCTGCAAAATAACGGTCTATATTGCCATGCTTTATACTGCCGGTTGATCTTCACATGTAGCGTGCGTTCTTTCGTAGCGAAAATGGAGGAGAGACTTCGAAAACTCGTGGCAATATAACGAGACCCTAAGGTAGAGAAATAGCGTGCATTTAACGAACAGTTACAAAGCGATCGGACGATTCATACTCTGGAGAGAGATACCAACGAAGAGCGATGCAATTTTCAAGATGAAAGTCAACATTGTTACGTTTTATCGACATTAATGTATAAATAAAAGAAAGAAGTGTACATCTTCGATATCGACAAAGTGTAAATAATAAACAGAACTACTAATCTTCAAATCTTTCGTTGACTTTTCTTTTTATTAAATCTGCAAACACTAAAGAACATTGTACTTTCTCCGTACGTTTCCTCTGTTTGTTCATCAAACAAGTTTGTTCGAAGCTGCAGGGAATTAGTTACAAGGGAAACATTTAAACACATATTACATTTATTTGAAGGATATGTATACACATATAAATACATAAATATTTATAATAAAATCGTTGAAGCTGATTCCACACCGACAGAGGTTCCGAACACGTTCGCGCTCGTGTGGTGTCAGCTTCAGTTCCCTCCTCGTGCACAACGTGTCTTCGTAAAACGGCCTGGCAAATGTAACAAATCGTGCCACGTCTGCTGCACGGCATCGATCGAATGTAATCTTATGTACATAGCAAACTATCAAAAATGAAAAACCGTGCGAACGCATTAGCGAGGCAACGCTTGCCTATTCTAATACAACTGGATCAAAGAAAAGCGAATCGAAAAGTTCATTTTGCCTGGGAAAAATGGGGCATGGAACTCTATCTTTTAAAGCTCAATTAAAAATCGAAACTGGTTCGTTGAATTTATTTTTGTTCCTTTATTTTGAGGACCGGCAGTGGCTACGTCGGATAACGTTCCTCGATGTTCGATAATATCGGTAACGTTCGTGCAGATTCACAAGTGCGAAATGTACAGTCGCGGGCAACGATGTCTTCCTTCTTGAGGGAGTCTCCCACCATCGTTTGAAAGACATTTACTGGCAGAAAGATGGCGGGAGAACCACTTTACACTAGGAAACTGGTGCAGATGACATCGTAAGATGGTGGGTGTAAGGATGAAATAATGAGGGTGCTATTGTAGGGGAGATATGACGGAGATAGTAAGACACTGCAGGGATAGTATGAATGACTGCAGGGATAAATGATTGTGGGTCTTGTGGAAATGGCACTGTATGGGTACAATGGCCTTCTAGGAATGGTAAGCATTAAAGAGGATCCACCTGAACTGTCCAAACAGGAAAGTTCCATCATCTTCTACATCAAGGATGCACATAGTGCTCACATCGGTTTGTGCGTTTGTAAGCTTTTAATTAATTTTCCCGAGTTACCGTTTATACTTGTGTATGCTGTTCATACTTGCCGTATACTGTACCTTAATTAAAAGAAGGCATCTATGTACGCGACTGTACCTTTATCCTCCGCGTTACGTCGATCCCAAAGAATGAAGTTGTACAAATACGTGTAATAAATAAAGTTTTCACAAAGTGCATGGCAGTGTAGCATTCTTCATGCTTTCTGCGCTGACGCAGCTTTTATAACGAATGAGAATCGCGCTTAATTCTATAAAATAACGAACTGGTGATAATACGATATCGGTAAACGATAGTCGTGTTTCAAGTCTACGTTACGGTTTGGCAGTTACACGTTCTTTTTATTCGCGAAGATATTTTATTAATTTTTTTTCCGTTTTGTATGATTTTTTCTTTCGGGATATTAATAGCCATCGTTCTCTATAATGTACCGTAGAATTCGAAAACCGACGTCTCTTCTCTGGATACGTTTCCTACCCGCTACTATAGAATATAATTTATAAAATCTCTTCAAGTCTCCAACAAACCGCTCCATCCGGTAAAGCCATTTCACTCTTGGATCATCGATCGTAACATTTAATAATCGTGATCAGAGGATATACGAATAATCGTAAGAATAATAATAATAATCATCGTAATAATGACAATAATAATAATAATATATTACTCTGAATCGTATTTTACAGTCCATCTAACAACAACGAACGTATCTAGTTGCAACAGCCTCTTTTTCTTTAAATATCTTTCGGTAATACGTGTGACTTGGTCTCGATTATTCTTAGATCTCTTTCGTAATCTTTTCCCCCAGAAAGAATAGTACCTCTTCTAAAACAAAGAACACCTCTCCTACAATCTCTTCTTTCCGCGTTTTTCTAACAAACTCTACGATCTACCTATCGTTAGGAGTGCGAAAAGGAAATCACAGTAAGACGAAAATCCACAAAGTGTCGGCTTCGTTCCATCCATCTCGTTCCCCATGCATTTCCTTCGTTAAGTAGTCATCTTATTCTATATGCCTCTTATGGCTAAAATCATCGACGATATACGCGTTTCCTCTCTAAAAACTACGCGTTTCTCTTTGCTAGTCGTTTGCTCATCGTCTCATCTGACATCCGTTTCACCGGATCGTCAACTAACAACCCTCAAAATGATCAGGCCCTTCGTTCAAGATCAAATCTTCCTCGTCTAGGCCCACGTTCCTCGTGACCAGACAACTCTAAAAAAAATCTTCCGTGTCCTTGTCAACCAGAAGCTTCCCCGTCCGTCCTCACTTCTTCTTGCCCTTGCCGTTCTTCTGCAGCTTCGTGATCTTCAATCTGCAGTTAGCTCCGCCCGTGTACACCACTTCCGCTCTACCAGCCTCTTCCACCGCAGCGACCAGAGCCTTCACCGATTTCACGTGCACGTCCTTGGCGCTGATCTCCAACGAGGTGCCAGGATAACGATCCCTCACGCATTTGCCGATGCTCGAAGCCTGCGTCTCCGTCAGATCCACGCCGTCCAGACACAGCCAGGTGAGATACTGCAGATGGGTGAGCACCGTCTGCACGAAAACGTGCTCCATCTGAACCTTCTTCGCGCTGTCGGTCACTATGAGCCCGTTCGCTTTTAGGAAACTCAGGTTGCACAACTTCAGGTACTTGGCTATCTGTCTCATCGTCTTGTCGCTGTCTTCTAGAGTCACTCGCCAGAAGTTGATCCTCAAGGATTGCAGATTCTTGAAGTGAGAGGACAGACAGCTGAAGAATTGTTGGAGAATCTTGTCGTCGATGAATAATAGAGAGCCGCTGTTGCCTCCTATGGTGGATTTGTCCAGGGAAAGGTCCAACTCGCTGAGGGCGGTGAACCCGGCTAGGAAGGGCAACAGAAGGGGTCCTCGAAGGGCGAGGCGATCGTTCACCGTTACCTAGAATCATAGACGATCGATTGAATTGCTTCGTTGATTTTTTGTGGACGATAAAACTGCTCGATGAATTATTCGAATTTCCGATATTAAAAATTTCAGAGTTAGCCATTTCGTTCGAAAGGTTTGACTTACTTTTTGCGGACATTTCACAGTCTAAGTTGCTGGATAGTCAACGAGCGAAGATAAATGGGCTTTTTAAACATTTGGAATGAATTGTAATGATAAGTCGGAGGAAAGAAGAAATTGAATGGTACCATTTTGTTCCCGACTACTTTGTTCGCCTCCATTTAGGCGACAGAGCCGTTAGATCATCCAGTGACGAAGAGGAATGGGAACTTTGGGATCTAGAATGAATTGTGCTAATAGAATGAAGGAAACAGGAAATTGTAGGAGACCATTCTGTTCACGACTGCTTTATCTACTTCCACTTTGGACATTATCGACAGACCATCGACGAAGAGAAATGGAACTGCGGGGGTTATAAATAATTTATAACGATATCGAAGGACAAAAGCAGGGAGATAAAAGCAAGGACAATATTTAAGGAGTCAAATTTGTCAATATAGAAAGTTTAACTTTAGCAGATGTCAAAGATGAAAAATTGTAAAGCTATTCTAAATTAACAAAATATTTGTAGATCAATTTGATTAAATTACTCCTATAAGTTAAGGTCTTCATTGAAGGGCAAAGGAAATTGGAAACCATTTTGTTCTCCACTACATTCGTTTCCATTTTGGACCACCGTAACGAAGACAAATGGTGAATCAATTCGAGGCATAAATTGCAAGATAAAAGGAACGTCAGAGGACATTATAGATTCCAGGGAACTGTTGCATTTAATTTTCTTCGATTTACGTAACGAATAGAGGCATGTAATATCGATCGTTCGCGGAGTTTACAACGTAACCAACCCAGTAACGTCGGTTGACGCGGGGTGGAAACCAGTTTCCTGACCAACGCGAATAATCTATCGCGGTTTTGGACGACCACCGAGCAGACCGCGAACGAATCATCGATGGCCTCAAATTACGAATCGACCGGCTCGAACGAGCTCGAGTGTCTCGAATACGTCGTGTCCGGACCCTCAGGATACTCGATACGTTCACGATCGTTACCTTTCGTTCGCCTGCACACGCGATACGTTAGACGTGTATCTACTTTTGTGCGCTGGCAAGATTTCAAGAATAGAAGTCGCTCGATGTCGCCGCGATTATCTCGATTCGTGCGTTCGAGATTAGCCATCTTGGAGAACAATACTACACAGCTGTTTCTCTTTTATTCGTAAGATAGATTGCGACATTTTTATGATTTCATTTATCGCACTACTCTTCTGATGCACTTTAGTCAATTAAATATTAATGTCCTCTGTTTAGGACACAACTTTGTACAGCGATGTTTAATTACATTGAAAAAATGATTATTATTCTTGCATTAAGATGTGTCCAAGAACGAGAGACAACAACTCTGTACAGAGGTGTTTAATTAAATTAAAAAAATGATTATTATTCTTGTATTAAGATGTGTCCAAGAACGAGAGACAACAACTCTGTACAGAGGTGTTTAATTAAATTAAAAAAATGATTATTATTCTTGTATTAAGATGTGTCCAAGAACGAGAGACAACAACTCTGTACAGAGGTGTTTAATTAAATTAAAAAAATGATTATTATTCTTGCATTAAGGTGTGTCCAAGAACAGTTAAGTGAATAGTTAAAGATATGAAGATAATTCAAAACTGAATGAATCCCTTCGGCAGCCAACCGATTTGAAGTTTCAGATAAGATTCGATCGAATTCGCAATCAGAAAACTCGCATTAAAGAGAGAGGGGTTTTCCTTTCATTCGAAAGAATCAGACACAGTCGGAAAAAAGGATTACTTACTTGAAAGCCAGCCAGTCTGAGGAACACAATCGCAGGACAGGCGGGTGGAGGAGCTGCTCTGAGAAGCTCGGCTCCTGCGTCGTCCCGACGTCCTAATCTTGCCAAAGGACCTTCATGGACGGCCAGATGCAAGCGGGCATTGCAAAGGCTTAATTCGCGGACGCTCGTGTATCTGAGCAGCTCGGAGAACACTGCCAAGCTATCTGATTCCTGCAAGTTCAAATTTTTATAAATCGATGTCTCTGGCTGGACTTTTGGTATATTACTATGGGGATGGGAGAAATTTTTGAATGACCGAGGAAGACTTTAGATGGATATTAAAATTTAGATGTAGAAATGATAAAGAAGATGAGAAATGGTAAAGGTTTGAAGAGGTATTATGGTTATATCTTGCAGAAGAATTTAATTAAGAAACCATAATAAACTATCTAGGTATCATTTTGAGTTACATCACAATTCAATCACATTACAACAAGTCTACCTATGCAACAAATCTATGTCTAACCTTTCAGCAGATTATTCGCTCGTGTTTCCCATTTCCATTCACTTTGCCAGACAAATTTACGTAAGTTCGACAAATTCGGAAGCGTATCACAACACAGTTGGAATTTGGAAGATCTCAGGAAAATCCACTAGGGTTAGGCTAAAGTCTCTTTGATCACTGGGGTTTCCCTCCATTATTAACACACGGTACGATGTTAAACGTGGAGGCGGTTGGCCTAAACGTGTCGCGACGCCGAAATCGCTTGTGGTATTACGTTGGCCCGGCAATGAGATGGGAACAAAGTGAGGTGATACAAACACAATGGCTTCCTAAATTACAGGATCACGTGCATCGCGACAGAAGATGAAGCTTCCGCGATAACGTCGACCTAACAGGCTGTGACTAATCTCTAAATCGCTTTTACTGTTATTCTTTCTTTATCTAAAACTTCGTTCTATCAACTTCGTTCTATGTCAGAATTGCGTAATAATATGTGTGGAGGTAATAGGTGCAATTGTGATGTGGAGATGTAGGTGGACATGTAGAGATGTACAGATGTGGAGATGTAAAGATGAAGACTTTGCCCAATGTGGACATATGAAGATGTAAAGATGAACAAATGAACAAATGTGGAGATATGGAGATGTGGGAAAGTAGAGATGTAGGTGGACATATAGAGATGTAGAGAGATGTGGAGATATAAAGATGAAGGAATGGAGTACTGTGGAGATGTGGAGATGAAGAGGATGTCATTGTGGAATATAAGGATGACAAATGTAGCAATACAGGGATTTGAAGATGCAGGAACTTGGGATCTTCAGATCTGAAGACCTGTGAGAATCTGGGGATGTAGAGATCCGCAGACGTAGACATGTAAGGATTTAGGGATGTAAAGATCCAGGAATTTAGAGATCCATAAATACAATTTTTAGTAGAAATCTAGAGATGTATCCAGAGATCTGAAGATGTAGTACAAAGCGTGAATACTTGTGGCAATAGTTTAACCCAATTTACCACCGTTCCGAATGAGCAGAAACGAAAAGAAAATGGAGATACGACGTAAGAGACTTTTGTCTCGTTTCCGTCGCCGGAGATTGATATCGGAACGCGTCGTCTCGAAATAGAGCGACCTAATTAGACGACACAGTTTCGAGAAGGGGTGTCATTAAGTGGCGCGACGTGCAGTTTCGAATTGATCTCGAGGCCTCCTCGATCGGAACTAAACGGCTTCGTTCCACTTTAACCTCAGGTTCCTGGTGACGCGGAGGAAAACCGACGCGGGTAACGGAATCCTATGCAATATTTCAAAGTGCAGTTAACCTCTCCCGGGAGTTTCGCGCGGTGGAAAGCTTCAGAAAATTGCGTTCGCCGAGTCAAAGTCGAACCCGTTGGATCGACTTCTGAGACCTAGTAAATCTTGACTATTGGATTTATGTGGAAATAGGAAAGGACGTTTTGCACCAATATTGTTCTTTAACGTTTACAAAGTGTCTTGTAAAGTTGGGATTTTTCTGTATCCACGAGGTAAAGGTAGTCACAAGTGTTCTATCCTATCTATTTTTATCCTATTCTCTGTCTAAATAAACTAGACAGAGACAGATTCCACGCGTGGAATTACGGCGCGTGACACTACCACGCGTGGTAACTCCACGCGTGAAATTATAATGCGTGACAATACCACGCGTGGAATTACGGTGCGTGAGAATACCACGCGTGGAATTATAATGCGTGACAACACCACGCGTGGAATTACGGTGCGTGAGAATACCACGCGTGGAATTATAATGCGTGACAACACCACGCGTGGAATTACGGTGCGTGAGAATACCACGCGTGGAATTACGGTGCGTGACAATACCATGCATGGAATTACCGCGCGTAAGAATACCACGCGTGGAATTATGGTGCGTGAGAATACCACGCGTGGAATTATAATGCGTGACAACACCACGCGTGGAATTACGGTGCGTGAGAATACCACGCGTGGAATTACGGTGCGTGACAATACCATGCGTGGAATTACCGCGCGTAAGAATACCACGCGTGGAATTATGGTGCGTGGTAACTCCACGCGTGAAATTATAATGCGTGACAACACCACGCGTGGAATTACGGTGCATGAGAGTACCACGCGTGGAATTACGGTGCGTGACAATACCATGCGTGGAATTATGACGCGTGACAATGCCACGCGTGGAATTATGATCCGTGACAATACCACGCGTGGAAATACAACATAGGTAATTTAAACTAGGTAATTTCTATGAACAATACAGAACAAGAACACTGAATTTAATAAATAATACAGCTCTTGCATTTACAACCCCCGTTTAAAAATGTTTAGTCGATAATCGACGCAACAAGTGTCATTTGCTATTTTAATGAGTTTCCTCGAGCTGGCGAAATTATTCCGTCTTTAGACAACGAAGAAAATGTCCGCTTTTTATCGTTTCGTGTTTTGATCTTTCCTCTTCGCCAACTTATACAAGGTGCATTCAAACGAACTGATTAAACTAGACCGTGCACTATGAATAAAAAATAAGACGGTTCAAAGAAGCTTCGTTTAAAAATTTTTAATGAAACCTCGATGAACCTACGTTAACTCGATAAGTTGTCTAATTTTTATTCACAGAGTAGTTCGTTTGATTCGCGGACACCCGGTATCGTCTTTTCCGCTTAGAGAAGGCGGAATTTAAACACCTCGCGGAAGTCCTGCTTTCTTTCCCGCGAGATTATTTCGCGGGCGGATCGTTTGATTTAAGAGGGTAGTTTTTACGAGAACGTCGGCTAGTTTGAATAATGTAGGGAAAATTGGGCAAAATTATGGCTGGGAACGTTGGAGGTGGCACCTCTATTCTTGCCAACTTTAATGAACCTCCGTTATTTGTCGAGGCGCTTTAAAACTTTTCTTGCTAATCGCTCGCTGACAAAACCAACGATACAACTGCAAGAAGAGTCCTAAGTTTCTGAATCAATCATTCAAATCATAATTCATGACAAATATTTTTACAATTATAATTATTTACAAATTGACAAGTTTTGCACCCCCTAGTATTATCAAAATAAAAATGTGGAAACTCGTAATTTCGAACAGTTACGTCTCTATAAAAAAATTCCTATATGAAAAGCGTCGAAAATGTTGAACGACACTGAAGGACCAGGTATTTCTATTCATACAGTGTGTGACAATGTGATGATCGAATTGGAGGACACCCTGTACAGCGGCTCCATCGTTGGACCGATGAAAAATAGCAGAGTGGCCGCATAAATTGAATGAATCGGCAGCCACGGCACGGTACGGTTCTTTTTAAATGGAAATCGTCCAGGTTCGTGACAGGCCGCACACAATAATAGTCTGGTGAAAGGGGTCGAGTGCAGGAAGGGAGAGGTGACAGTCGGTACAGAGAGCTTCCAACGAGCTGCATTGTTTATAATCACCCTCGTGCGTTAAATGAAATTTGCCCGTACCCTCTCTGCTCCCGTCGTACTCGACCTGCCTCATTGTTTCCGAGCGCGATATCACCGTACCACCGCTAGGATTTTACGGTTGTACAATTTATCCGGGATATTCTGCGAATTATGTGCTTTTCGAGGATCTACCTTCGTGTTACCCCCGCCGTGTTGCCCCTCGTTCAGACCCTCGTACAGTTTACCCTCGTTACTGATGCGATTAAGCGAGCATGTCGCTCTATCGACCAACCGGTGAACGCTGCTTCGAAAACTCGAAATCGCGGCGAGGAACAAGGAAATTTCATACTGTTAATCGTAAGTTGGCTACTACGCGATGTAACGCTTGCTGATATAACGTGGGGGCATGCAACACGTGGCGATGCAACGTGTAGTTATGCAACGTGCTGATGCAACGTTCGAGTACAACGCGTTGAGGTCGAGTTACGTCGAGTAACGCGTTCAAGTAACGCCCGTGGAATTATGCCATCGAATTACAGCGCGTGGAAATACAACGCGTAGAACTACAACACGTAGAAATGGAGTGCGTTGAATTAGAGTGCGTCAAGCTATTATAGTGTGGAATTATCGCGCGTGGAAATACACTGCGTCAAACTACAGCGTGAGGAAATACAGTGCGTCAATCTACAGCGTGAGAAAATACAGTGCGTCAAATTATAATACGTGGAATTATAGAGCTTGGCAATACAGTATGTCGAACTACAGCGCGTGGAATTGTCGTGTGTGGAAATACAGCGCGTGGAATTGTAATGCATGGAAATACAGCGCGTGGAATTGTAATGCATGGAAATACAGCGCGTGGAATTGTAATGCATGGAAATACAGCGCATGGAATTATAGTACGTGACAATACCACGCGTGGAATTACAGTGCGTGACAATACCACGCATGGAATTACAGTGCGTGACACTACCATGTGTGGAATTACGGTGCGTGACAATACCACGCATGGAATTACAGTGCGTGACACTACCATGCGTGGAATTACGGTGCGTGGAAACTCCACGCGTGGAATTACGGTGCGTGACAACACCACGCGTGGAAAAACGGTACGTGAGAATACTACGCGTGGAATTACGGTGCGTGACAATGCCACGCATGGAATTACAGTGCGTGACACTACTATGCGTGGAATTACGGTGCGTGACAACACCACGCGTGGAAAAACGGTACGTGAGAATACTACGCGTGGAATTACGGTGCGTGACAATGCCACGCATGGAATTACAGTGCGTGACACTACCATGCGTGGAATTACGGTGCGTGGAAACTCCACGCGTGGAATTACGGTGCGTGACAATACCACGCATGGAATTACAGTGCGTGACACTACCATGCGTGGAATTACGGTGTGTGGAAACTCCACGCGTGGAATTACGGTGCGTGACAACACCACGCGTGGAAAAACGGTACGTGAGAATACTACGCGTGGAATTACGGTGCGTGACAATGCCACGCGTGGATTTACAGTGCGTGACACTACCATGCGTGGAATTACAGTGCGTGACACTACCATGCGTGGAATTACGGTGCGTGACATTACCATGCGTGGAATTACGGTGCGTGGAAACTCTACGCGTGGAATTACGGTGCGTGACAACACCACGCGTGGAAAAACGGTACCTGAGAATACTACGCGTGGAATTACGGTGCGTGACAATGCCACGCATGGAATTACAGTGCGTGACACTACCATGCGTGGAATTACGCCGCGTGACAACACCACGCGTGGAAAAACGGTACGTGACAATACTACGCGTGGAATTACGGTGCGTGACAATGCCACGCGTGGATTTACAATGCGTGACAATACAACGCATGGAATATGAGTAACTCATCCGACCAATTGGCAAACGTCACTGACGGAAATAAAAAGCAAAGATCGCAGTAGGTTTTGCAAAGGTAATATTTGTACAGGGTATAAAAAGTACAGAATGCAAACGAATTTGAAATTTAATTTAAAGTATGAATTATGCACGGTGTTAGCAGAGGCTCAGCTCCGTCATCCGAGGGTTAAATTAGTGAGGGATATAAATAATCCTCGTGTCGTTTGTTCTTTATCTTCTTCTAGTTCTCTAGCTTGGATATTACCGGTAATTAATTAACCACTTTGAGGATAATCCAACGATACCTGATAGGATTATTCCTCGGCCGTGTTCTCCTTCTTCTCTGTCGGTTTTCGGTCCTTTTTTCTCTGCTCGACTACCAGAATCTTGATAGATATAATGGCTCATCGCCAACAATGGCCTTAGAGATTAGAGTTCGGGCTTTCAATTTATGCGAAGTGTTTAAAAAACGAAACGAAGTTCATTAAAATTTCTTTTATTTTCGATTAAAAAGTTCTCAAAGTAATTTTATAACGTTCATACTAATCGTTTAAGTTAAATAATTCTTAATCCTGTCATAAAATGCAGGACTTCTGGGTCAATTTGCGAGCATAAAAATCCACGAACAGAAAAAGCACTGAAATCTCAAGATGCAGGGTGTTAAAATTCCGAAATTTCACGGGAGAGTTCGTCGGAGTGACAGACAGGAAACCGCAGAGTTTTCGAACGATTCTTTTTACCATCCAAAGAGTTACTGCCACTACTGGATACCATCGTTTTACTGATCCCATTGTGGTTCGCAACTTGGTCGAAACCTCGAAGATGTAACGAGAGAAGTCTTCCCTTACCAGATTCCACATGCATTCCTCGATATCGATTTTCCTCTTCGCCCCTTTTCTTCTTCATTTTTTTACCTCGAATTAATCTTTGCACGAAGCTTAACTCGGCGATAGAACCAACCTCGAAATTGATTCAAAACAAGGGTTTGTTCTCGTTCTTTTCATTATGAACAACGCTCGATGGAAGAAGTCATCGGAACAGAGATTTATACACAAATTCGTAGTTCCATTATTCATGACACCTTGCGAGCACATTTATTCATTCAAATTCAGCAAAGCAGCTTACCGTTGAAAACTCGTGCTCGACGAGGAACGAATGAAACAATGGCAGTCGCGTGGTTGCTCTCCGTAAATCAAGAAACAAAAAGTGGAATCAATTAAAGAGAGTGATCGCGTCGAGAGTCTTTTCTTTCTTTCGCACGGGAAAAAAGAAAAAACTTGTACACACTGGAACGAGTTTGAACGCTTTACTCGTTCCGACGTGCTCGAAGAATCTGATTTATTTAAAAGCAGAAGCGTCATCGGCGCGAGGAGATCCGGCCGCGAAATAAAGTATGATATTGAACAGAGACGGTAGACAGTAGCGGGCAAACAAGATATATAGGTGACGACATGGCCAAATGGATTTTCCATTATTAAAAATGCTCCCGAGAGCGAGCTTTTCCTCCTTCGTTCGTGTGATCCAATTTACTTAAATCTGCCAGCAAGTTGGCGATCTCCTAACTCTTGGCCTCCTGCCGTCGACAAAAGCTATTAGCTTGTCTAATAAATCCCCGCTATTTTTTACTGCTAACAAAGAAAATGCTTGGAATCCTGCGAAAACACGAATTAGGCTCGAACGTTCAACTACGCACGACATTGAAAATAATCTGAAGATTCATAGTTCTTAATATTTCTTTATTTGAAATGAACAAAAATTTACGCAGCTGCAATATTTATTTGGTATCAATCATTGACTGTATATATAATTGGATAATTGTACGTATAATTATATTACAGCACGTGGAAATACAGCGCGTTGGATTACAACGCGTAGAACTGAAATGCGTAGAAGTGCAGTGTGTTGAATTACAACGCGTGGAAATACAGTACGTCGAACTACAGCGCGTGGAATTATGATGCGTAAGAATACCAGGCATAGAATTACGGTGCGCGAGAATACTACGCGTGGAATTATGGCGCGTGAAAATGCCACGCGTGGAATTACGGTGCGTGAGAACATCACGCGTGTAATTACGGTGCGTGAGAATACCACGCGTGGAATTACGGTGCGTGGAAGCTCCACGCGTGGAATTATGATGCGTGACAATACCACGCGTGGAATTACGGTGCGTAAGAATACCACGCATGGAATTACGGTGCGTGAGAATACTACGCGTGGGATTACGGTGCGTGACAATACCACGCGTGGAAATACAGTACGTCGAACTACAGCGCGTGGAATTATGATGCGTGACAATACCACGCGTGGAATTACGGTGCGTAAGAATACCACGCATGGAATTACGGTGCGTGAGAATACTACGCATGGAATTATGGCGCGTGACAATGCCACGCGTGGAATTAATGCGTGGTAATATAATTGAGGGGTATTAATAAGAACACATACATGACGCACCCGGTGCGTCGCTTCGTTATAATAGTCCAAAGAGTAAAATATAATGAATCAAGCCACGAGTTATTTTTCCGAAGCTGTAAATCATAGAAAAAACAACGTAGCGACAAATACATATTTGTCCGGAAATAGAATAAAGGAGGAGCATTAAACGAATGAATCGATCATTGCGAGAGAATATAACGAGCGCAGGCTATTACCCGAGAACGCTTCCTCAAAGAGCTCCTTATTTATTATCTACCTTGTTCGAATGCAAAACATCTTGGGTGATTTATAAGCTCGCCGTCAAACAATTCACCCCCTCAGGCTAATCAAATTTATGTTAATCGAGAATTTAACGAGGTCGAGTTTTCTTACGTCGACTACGAAACAGCTTCTTCGATTATTCTATTCGCGTGACCCGATAAATCGAGTTCAAGTAGAAAATAGTTTGTTAAGGATATTAAAAGTTAAATTCTGAATCTGACGCTTTGATTCCTATCTTGTAGATAATTTTCTTCCTTCATCGTTTCAAATTAAACTCGATATGTTTCTCTTACGCGGCTTCATTTTTTCTTCGACGCAAAGTCGAAAATATACGATTTTTAGCAGCCATAAAATACTTGTCGGACAGGGCCAGAAGGTTTTCCAGGCCGTTCAACGTCGCTGGTAATATTGTCTGCGATAAATTACGTACACCCCATTCTGCAGCAAGCCCCGATACTCGAACATTCTTCTCCGCGGTCCTGACCAACATCTATGGGAATCGCTGAAAATTTCCATGAGAATACCAGACGTGTCTACTTGCTTTTCTATCCTTACACATTCCATAAAAATTCGGTATCATGTAGTAGTGAAGAATTAACGTACCGTAATTCCACGCGTGGTATTCTCACGCACCGTAATTCCACGCGTGGTGTTGTCACGCATCATAATTTCACGCGTGGAGTTTCCACGCATCATAATTCCAAGCGTGGTAGTGTCACGCGCTGTAATTCCACGCGTGGTATTGTCACGCATCGTAATTCCACACGTGGAGTTTCCACGCACCATAATTCCAAGCGTGGTAGTGTCACACGCTGTAATTCCACGCGTGGTAGTGTCACGCACTGTAATTCCATGCGTGGTATTGTCACGCACCGTAATTCCACGCGTGGTGTTGTCACGCATCATAATTTCACGCGTGGAGTTTCCACGCATCATAATTCCAAGCGTGGTAGTGTCACGCGCTGTAATTCCACGCGTGGTATTGTCACGCATCGTAATTCCATACGTGGAGTTTCCACGCACCATAATTCCAAGCGTGGTAGTATCACGCACAATAACTCCACACGTGGTATTGTCACGTACCGTAATTCCACGCGTAGTATTCTCACGCAGCGTAATTCCACGCGTAGTATACTCACGCAGCGTAATTCCACGCGTGGCATTGTCACGCATCATAATTCCACGCGCTGTAGTTCGACGTACTGTATTTCCACGCGCTGTAATTCAACGCACTGCATTTCTACGCGTTTCAATTCTACGTGTTATAACCCAACATGCTTTATTTTCACGTGCTGTAATTCTATAGTTTAGAAATGTGAAATTCTAGAAATGTAATTTAAAATTTTTTGAACTTATTAATTTGGTCATATAATTTAAAATTTGAAATTGCGGACCGTAAACTACAATGGAAATATGAAAAAGCAATTGAAGATATAATAGTACTCTATTTTTTTCCTGTGAAAACAAATGGAATAGCGGATGATATTTTATAACGGGAGTTAGAATAAAAACGGAATAAATGTGTTCAATTCACGAATCGCCAGTGGAAACAAGCTTTAGCGGTCAGTCAGTAGAGAAGGAACGCACTGGTCAGCCAGCAATCGGATAATTCCTACAAAGAGAATTTTTATGATATAAATCCCTCTCGTTCGCTTCGCTAACCAGCTGAATTTGATTTTCGGCGTGCATAGTCGATTCCGCGTTCTCTATCAAAGCCGAAAGTTCACGAAGACTAGTGGTACAAATCAGCGCGCGGTCAGACATACCGATTTAAACGATATAAACGATGTTTGGTAAAGCATTCGATTGAATAAACGGATTTGTACGAACACGTCTCAAAGATTTATACGTATCACCGATAGCTTTCATATTTTTTCCTAAGTCGGCAATTATTTGGGTATCCGTTCGGTTTCGTAAAACGTCAAGAAAACAAATCACATTCGATTGTGTCATCCTGTGGGTCACTGACCAAACGTCGATGTTTGCGGTGAATGCGATAAAACGGATCGTTCTGTATTATTCATGCCGTCATTTCAGACGATCAAAGCACATCGAAACTGTAACTGCTCGCTAATTAGCAGAGCGCTAATTAAGCCCGCAAGCTATATTCGTCTCCCCGTATTTATTAACGTCGCGAATTCTAAAATAACTCTTGTCGAAATAATTTTGAAAGGACAGAGTTTGAGAAAGTTAAGAACGATTAGGAAATGTTTGCAAAATCATCGAGGTTAAGTAAAAATTCAACCCTTCGTACAATTTCGTAAGTGCTCGAGGGCAACTGCAGCGAAGTTGCAGAACGTCTCGACAACATTGTGGTAGAGAATTCCAAGTAGTCGTCTCGATACACAATGTCTGAAAAGTTCGATCCATAGAAAAGCTCTCTGAATCCGAAACATCGGTAACTCGTTGCCAGAGGGAGAGAGTTCTTTTATTCGACCGATTACAGCTTGGAGGGTGGGATCGATAACAGAGAAACGAAAGCTGATCGGCCTGTTTGAAACCGTGAAGCAGAAAACATTGAAAACGTTCGGCTCTACAAAATCGACGTATGTTCGCTGCAGGCCGGCCAACAATCGAATCCCCGCAGCTTTATTAGTTTATCGTTTTCCATTCGTTCTACAATGGCCAACGCGAAATCCACTTGGCAAACGAGCGCGCACACGGCTGCATATTCGGTTGTGCGCGGCAGCTTGATGGACGCGACTAGTTCCTGTCATTAACACGGAATACAAAAGCAACCTCGAGGATGAAATTTTCAACGGCGGACGAGAAAACGCCTGCCGTTCCTATATACCGTCACGGTTAACTTAAGTGCCGACTCGTTAGAACCTTGCTCCGAATTCGGAATGTAAATTCCAGCCTCGAATCGCCGGCCAACTTGTCAGCGTTCCGCCTGGATGCTTCACTCGTTTACCGACTGCTATTCTTCCTGCATTATTCAATCTCATATTTTCTCTATCATCAACTTCATACTTTTTCCACGTTTCTTATTATTAAACAATAGAAGTTTGTTCAGATCTCGTACGAGATTAATATTGTACTGCAGAGACAAACTCGATAATGTCTTTTCGAGTAAAGTAGAACAAGAGTTTGTGCAAAAATCGATTCCGGAAAAAGGAGAATCAAGGTGGACTTTAGTTTACCTGGCTTTTCGTACAGGAAGATACTGTCACAGTAAAAATTGAAGTTAGTAGTCAGACACTGTGACAAACATTATTAGGGACACTTAAAAGTCTATCAGCTTCATCCTTCAACTTTATCCTACAACTTTATCTTTCAACTTTATCCTTCAAATTCATTCTTCAACTTTATCTTTCAACTTTATCCTTCAACTTTATCTTTCAACTTTATCCTTCAAATTCATCCTTCAACTTTATCCTTCAACTTCATCCTTCAACTTTATCCTTCAACTTTATCTTTCAACGTTATCCTTCAACTTTATTCTTCAACTTTATCCTTCAACTTCATCCTTCAACTTTATCCTTCAACTTTATCCTTCAACTTCATCCTTCAACTTTATCCTACAACTTTATCCTTCAACTTTATCTTTCAACTTCATCCTTCAACTTCATCCTTCAACTTTATCCTTCAACTTCATCCTACAACTTTATCTTTCAACTTTATCCTTCAAATTCATCCTTCAACTTTATCCTTCAACTTCATCCTTCAACTTTATTCTTCAACTTTATCCTACAACTTCATCCTTCAATTTTATCCTACAACTTTATCCTACAACTTTATCCTTCAACTTTATCCTACAACTTCATCACTGTTTCAATATAAAGAGTCCTCGAATGTACCTCTCGCTGCTTCTTCCATAAGTAATCGATTTAACAAAATTCACAACACGTGAAAAGAGTTTAAAAATTTAAGAAGAGTACATATAGCGAAACAGGATATTGTAACTCACCTCTATTCTAAACGTCCATCCTTCGAGGCTGAGTAACTTCAGAGTGGTGTTCCTGGCAAGCGCGTGACACAACAATCTGGAAGGATGATCGTCGAGAGCCAGTCGCGGACTAGCGAGATCCAGAAGTTGAAGACACGGAGCTTCCGTCAGTGCAAGGACAAGTGGCATCACGTCCGCTGGCCTCGATGCACCGGCAGCCCTCAGAGCATCCAAATTACGTGCCCTTCGGATGGTTTCGCCCAAGCAACCCGCATCCAATCCGCCGAGCAAACACTTGGACACGTTCAGGGACCTCAGCTTGCAGTTTGGTTCTCTGAGGCATCGATGCAAACCGCCATCGATTAGTTGGATGGTCATGCAATTTGCAGTCGGTCAATGTTGACGTCCCACTTTCATTTTTTTTTTTTTTAAACGAATTGGTGCAAAAATTCGAGTACAAATCTTATATGATATGGAACATCAATTATAATTAATTGATTGGTATAATGATTATATAAATGATTGATACAATTGATACAATTGTATAATACAATTATAATTGATATAGTTGATTGATTAATATAATGATTATATAAATTATTGACATAATTGATACAATTGTGTAATACAATTATAATTGATATAGTTGATTGATTAATATAATGATTATATAAATGATTGGCATAATTGATACAATTGTATAATACAATTATAATTGATATAATTGATTGATTGATATAATGATTATATAAATGATTGACATAATTGATACAATTGTATAATACAATTATAATTGATATAGTTGATTGATTGATATAATGATTATATAAATGATTGATATAATTGACACAATTGTATAATACAATTATAATTGATATAGTTGATTGATTGATATAATGATTATATAAATGATTGATATAATTGACACAATTGTATAATACAATTATAATTGATATAGTTGATTGATTGATATAATGACTATATCAATGATTGATATAATTGATACAAATGTATAATTGTATAATTGTTACACAATTGTATAATACAATTATAATTGATATAATTGATTGATTGATATAATGATTATATAAATGATTGATATAATTGATACAACTGTATAATTGTATAATTGTTATACAATTGTATAATACAATTATAATTGATATAATTGATTGATTGATATAATGACTATATTAATAATTTATATAATTGATACAAATGTATTATTATATAATTGTTACACAATTGTACAATAAAATTATAATTGATATAATTGTACAATAATATAATATTAATTAATTGATGATATAATTGATACGAATGTATTATTATATAATTGTTACACAATTGTATAATGCAATTATAATTGATACAATTGTACAATAATACAATAATAATTACTTGATGATATAATAGTATAATACAAAGTAATAAAATTATAATTAAATATCAAACGAAAAGAAGGTTTAAGTGACGTTAGAACGAATACCAAAAAATCAAGTAAAAATAAAGGAGTAGATTTTTATCTTATCTGCAGTCTCGTGAAACAGTGTTCGAATGTTTTTCAATTTCCCACGGAATTTGAACTTTTAGAAAGCAAAACTAGTTAAAAGGGAAATACGTAGAGGAAAAAGAAAAATAAGAAGTTAGAAAAGTTGGAAAAATCCGTATTGAGAGAAAAGGTTTAGCCAAATTTGAATTTCCGACTTGAAAATGTTTTCGGAATCGGATACGAGATGTGCCATATGTGGATCTATTATTGAAAAGATGGAGGATTGAGACGCGAACGAAGGGAGATCCTCGACATTGGCTCGTGATGAAATCGCGCAAGAGGTTCGAATTCTAACGAGATACATTCGAGTTTGATTTATCGAATGCATCGGTATCGATAATTGAAGAGCTTGCGAAATCCTCTCTCGATATCGAAACTCACTCGACACGCGGAAAATTTGCCAATAAATAGGATACCAAGAGTTTTCGTTATCCAAACGAGCCACCGTAACCGAATAAACATCGATTTACCATTCCTGTTAATTTAGCGGATTCACAATTCTTTGCGCGATAGATTTCGTGACGGCAAATAATAAGACTCAATTTCCCGATTTTAATTAGCATTTTATGAACGCTCCGTCTTCCGCAAGTCGGTCGATTTTAATCAAAGAAATTGACAAACCAACATAGACGATTACACGATTTCCCAACGATCGACAGGGTAATTTCTTTATTAATCGAACGGATAGACTTTTAATTAAAGCCCGGTTCGAACGGTGAAAAGGAAAAGTTGGCCGAGGAAATTAAAACAGTTATAAAAATCGGTCTCGAAATAAATGTAATTACGTTCGGGAATCGCGAAATAACGCGAGCTGTGTTTAACCAGAATCGATTCCGCAAAGTCGATTATTCGGGCTGGTCGCTTGTAAATTGAACAATTTCCTGGCAAATCAGATCAGTCATTAACGTGCCCGTGTAATCCGCCTGGCGAAGCTGTGCCTGATTAACAAGTACAATTAAAAACTTCCTATTCGGATCAGCGCTCTTTCGACGCCCGTATTTCGTTCGAATCTGTCTCGTTACTTTCGACGAAAAACTGAAATATCGTCCGAACAGAAATTTCATTATTTCCGTATCGAGATACTACGCTCTGAAAACGCGCGCTAGATACTGAAATATTCACGCAGCTTCTATCGCAATTAGATTCGATGTAATCGAACCACTGCAAATACTTTCAATTTCTCTGGCGATAACAGTCTCGTTCGACTTAGACAAGCGCGTTAAGGATTCCACGTATGTAGCCTGCGTTTAATAGGGCCGAGGAGCTCGATCGTCTGGATTTAACGTTATCTACTTCTCGCACGATATTTACTCGACTATTAGCGGTTGGTTAGCCGGGCATACAGTTAATGGCGCTCCTTTAATGGCATCCAGGCACGAGTAAATCCGCTCGAGTGGTCCCGACGTATCTAACGGTAAAAATATAGCTCGCGAACGTAACGTGCTACGAATCGCGAGCGAGAATAAACATTTTATTCGAAACGCTCGCGGCGGATAAGCCACTCGGCCAATAAAACTGATACTCTAAATCAAAGCGCGTATATCGCTCTCTCTCGATTCTACTCGTATATCGTTCTTCCCGCGAGGAAAGGCTCGAAAACAAACGGCAATACGAGAGCCAATGGATCACGGGTCATGCGACGTATTTCAGATACCGAGTCTTTTCGAATGATTTCTCTTTCTGCTCTTTGTTCCGTAAAATGTGCGCTTGTAAATCGCGGAGACGCTGGGATTTCATGTAATGCGTCATTCGAGGACCGGGGAAAATTATCAGATTTGTTTCTGGGAAGAAAAGTGCACTTTTTTATTGCCAATTATATTGCCACGCGTTAATTCCACGCGTGGAATTGGCACGCACTATAATTCCACGCGTGGCATTGTCACGCGCCATAATTCCACGCGTGACATTGTCACGCGCCATAATTCCACGCGTAGTATTCTCACGCACCGTAATTCCACGCGTGGCATTGTCACGCGCCATAATTCCACGCGAAGTATTCTCACGCACCGTAATTCCACGCGTGGCATTGTCACGCACTATAATTCCACGCGTGGCATTGTCACGCGCCATAATTCCACGCGTGGTATTCTCACGCACCGTAATTCCACGCGTGGCATTGTCACGCACTATAATTCCACGCGTGGCATTGTCACGCGTCATAATTCCACGCGTAGTATTCTCACGCACCGTAATTCCACGCGTGGCATTGTCACGCACCATAATTCCACGCGTGGCATTGTCACGCACCATAATTCCACGCGTGGCATTGTCACGCGCCATAATTCCACGCGTAGTATTCTCACGCACCGTAGTTCCACGCGTGGCATTGTCACGCACTATAATTCCACGCGTGGCATTGTCACGCGCCATAATTCCACGCGTGGTATTCTCACGCACCGTAATTCCACGCGTGGCATTGTCACGCGCCATAATTCCACGCGTAGTATTCTCACGCACTATAATTCCACGCGTGGTATTCTCACGCACCGTAATTCCACGCGTGGCATTGTCACGCGCCATAATTCCATGCGTGGTATTCTCACGCACCGTAATTCCACGCGTGGCATTGTCACGCGCCATAATTCCACGCGTAGTATTTTCACGCACCGTAATTCCACGCATAGTATTCTCACGCATTTGTCACGGATTTGTCTCCGCGAAGAAAAGTGCACTTTTTTATTTATTCCTTGCAATTTTATGCTTTTACCCCTGGTACAGATATCAAGGTTTTATACTCGATGAAAAAGTGACACATTTTAATCTTCTTAGTTCTCACTGATAGTACAATAATAAAATAGAAAATTGCAGCAAACAGTGAGTCATTTAAAAAAATAAATTGTCACACAAGAATAAACTACATTTACGAATTTTTTCGATAATTTTGAAGATATGCAAAGATCTGTGTATGAACACAGAGCAAATAACATTCGAAGCAGTTAGAATTAGTTCGGCATCGTTTAGGAAAATCAGAAACGAGATAAAACGCGAACAATGTTACAGTTTAAATTTGAACGAGTCTAATGAGGGCAGGAACGCTAAAAACGTAGGAGAGTTTCGAAACTAGCCTTCATCGGGGCTGGCAACAGGCCGTTACGGATTCCGTTGAAAAGCCAACGGGACAAAGAGCAGGAACAAAGCGAATGTATATATGGCGGAACGTATTTTTCGCGTTTAAGGGTTGACGTGCCAAGGCCCGTTCGTAAACGAGGAAACAAAAGGGTTGAACTACGCAGCCGGCCTCGACTTCCGTTTTCGCCGTGTGTCACGCGAAGGCCGGCGCTCGTAAACGGATTCATAAAGAGCGAAGTGCTTTCTTTCTTGCCGCCTTTTCATCAACGCGACTCCGAACAAATGGCTGCGAGTCGAATTACACTGTTCCTGCGATTCCTTTTTACTGCAACACCGTTTCGCCTTGTTTCGTCGAATTTTCTTTTTATTTAACGGACATCTAATTGTAACTCCCGTAAAAATTTCAACACGTCAACTGTACATGGTGAGGCACTTTAACCCCTTAAGTTATGATCAATTTTTCTCGAATTTTTAATAGCCTTCAATTTGGAGTTCAAGATTAGTTATTTTCATAGTCACAGACATAATATTTCAACTTTTACTGTCTGTTTTAATATTGTAGCTGTGGTTAGTTCTGATTGAGGCACTTGACAAAGAAATCATACTGCAAGGGGTTAAACCAGTCACCAGAGTAACTTGACTACTATGACTGTTAGAAAAATTATTATATGTAAGCATCAGACGAAGTATCATTTATGTATAAGCATCAGACAAAGCATCATTTATATAAGCATCAGACAAAGCATCATTTATATATAAGCATCAGACAAAGCATCATTTATATAAGCATCAGACAAAGCATCATTTATATAAGCATCAGACAAAGTGTCATTTATATAAGCATCAAACAAAAATGATCTGATACCAAGATTTTGATCATCTCATAAAAATAATTCATTTCAAGCCTGATTTTTTCCTATCAGCAATAGCAGGCAGAAGCTTTAAGTGCCTCACCCTCGAGCCGATTAAAAATACTCTGTTTTCCAAAGCAGAGAAAATGCGTCGACTTTGCGAAAACAGCATAACCCACCCTCGCATAACTCTCGAGGGTGAGAGCACCCTTTGCGGAACTTGCCGACGGAAGTTCGTATAATTTCCCGAATGGCCACGCTCGTTCGTCTCCTTAATTTCCATAACTCATTTAACAGCGGTGTTCGGGAACCCGAATCTTGGAAACTTCGCGGGGAAACTCGGAATCGCGGCCTACGGTTTAGAAGTTGCTCGACACAGAACCGGTGCCGCTGACAGATTTACGTAACCGTAAATGAAAGTTGCAAATCTCCTCGTTTCTTTTCATTTTCCTCGCGTCGAATATTAAATAATTTCCCTTAACCGTTTTCTCGTTACCCTTTCCTTTTCACCCTCGCGTAATTGAATACTTGAGAAACAAGACGTTCAACGTCAGTTTAATGAACCTAAATTATTTTACGGAAGTATACGAATTTAGCCAAGTGAGACTTCTCAAGAACTTATAAGAGTAGTACCTTGTAAATGGAAACATAACTCGAAGATACATAAAACTTATAAGAGCTGTAATTAATAAATGAAAACATAATTCGAAGATATATAAAATAAAATTTTAAATGTTAAAATATGCAATGGTCCTAAAATATGTAAAGGTAAAAAATTACAAAATTGTGGCTACAAAAAGGGGATGCAAATCTCACCTGATGGCGTTGAAGATCTCGTGAAAACCAGTGCCCTGATGGCTGGTGACGTCACAAGTGGGTAGCGGGTGCAGTAGCGGCAGACGATGACACAGTACGCTGTCGCTGTTCCTCTTGCTGCTTCCGTTGCTGTCCCTGTCTCTGTCGTTCTGCGGAAGTGGTCCGTTTCCGGTGGCGGGTGCAGGACCAAGGCCAAGCCCCAAAGGAAGCCGCGGCAGGGTTGCGGGCCTCGTTAAACTGCCATAGGCTGCCAAAGCGCCCCGCGGGAGCGAAGAGTAGCAGCGATTAAGGGGTAGCGTGCCAAGGGTGCTGGACGCGCAGCCGCTGCTTCCGGAACCGGAACCCGAACCTACGCAATTCGTTTTGATCGTCTCATTTCGGCTCGGCTAGAAACGCTTTCACGGCCTGCGTTCGAGGAAGTTAGTTCGCGCGAAATGGCTTGTAATTGCCGGGGGTGAACTCGCCTGGGATCGAATCGATGTTACGCTGGTAATGGACTCTCGGTGACGCGACCAATCGTTTACTTTGATTTGGAAGCTTTGGTTTGTGATTTTAACTGCATCGACTGGGAATTTTCATGCATTTTCGTATTGTTTTCTATAGCAAGTTTGAAAAATTACTCTTGATGTACGATATCACTTGGGACGCAGATTAAGGTTCATGTGTGACAAATTAAAATTGGATCTTCACTGCAATTGAACATTGGGTTCAATTCTGACTATAATCTGTGTAATCAAGGATTGCTAAAGGCAAAATATTCTTACGTTCTAACTTTCGTTAGTTGTCTTAACATAATAACAATAATTTACTACTAGCTTATAAGCTAGGTGTGACGCAACTGAAAATTGTAGGTTAAGGTACTCTTATGTTCCAAAATGAAAATGTGCATAATTATATAATTAACTGAATCTATTTAACTTAAATGAGTCTGTTTTTCTCGTAAAATTCCTACGACTTTTTACTGAGGTAGGAAATATTTTGGGGTGTAATTGATGTAGACAGAAATATACAAGATTTGCGATTGTGAAATATAAGTAACTATTTAATTATGAATGAAAATGAAACTGTACGGACTTGAGAAAAACGCGGGATTATAATGTTTCCCGGTTGAAGAGATGATGTTTCTCTTTTAGTTTTTAACGTATAACTAACTAACGACTTCTCTATTTGAGTACAAGAAAAGTGTGTACTTCCACCTCTTCGCTTGATCAGTCGTTTTCCTTGACCAATTGAATTTAGGCACCACTGACCTATCCCTACTTCCTTGCGTCCGAAACGCGATTTGTAGGAAGTAGGAAGTATCAGTGGAAGTGGAAGACGTAACGGTGAATGTTTAAACAAAATTTGATGGAGTTTCTGATGGGTATGGGTGCCGATTACCTGACGGGAATGACGGTCACCAGGGTCAATTTGGCGACCCTTCGGAAACTCATGTTTATGGCACGGGCAATTGGCCGCTGAGGACTTCAAAAAATCTAAAATATTCTAACTGCCGTATTAAGTAATAAACTAACTCTCAAAAACGGTCTTGTTGATTTGCGTGCAATAAACATGCTGGTGATTTGTAGTTTGGGTACTGTCCCTGGTACAAATTGCCAGCCATCTGGTATTTGTAAAAATGTAAAATAAAATAAACCGTAATGAATTATATTTCGTGAAGATGCCACGAAACATCCTCCCCCCGTTGAGAGGATTACGATCAACCTATTCGCTAAAGTATGAATAGATAGAAGATATAAAAATATGCTAAGTACGTTGTACAACAATTGAAGTTACGACCGTACAGTTTCAACAATTACAAATATGGATAAATAAACCAATATATCTGTACATAAGATGATAATGAAAGATGATACAATTTATGAATATGAATGAGTATGAAACTATACATATGATGACATTAAACCTAATATATACATGTCTCTACATGGAATCAAAACTGTACACTTAAATACGAAAATGATAGGAATAAAAGATAAAAAGTAATAATAATAAAAATGAAGTAATATACACAAATTTACACGGAACTATATACACAACAGAGTTGAAATCACGATCACTGTGGAGTTCGGAGGTACAACCAAGCTCGACTACTTTATGGTAATGTGTGATTCAACCTGGTTGATATCGTCTTCTTCTGAATGTTGGGGTAATGGCACGAGACGTTTCACGGCCCGATCTAACGTGCAGGTGGCGGTTTTAATTGTCACCGTGCGCACAATGCCGTCAGACCCGGGGTGAACTTTGAGCACTCTGCCCAGTGCCCAGTGCATGGGGGGAACGTTGTCGTCCCTGATGAGTACGATCGTGCCCTCCTTGATGCTGTGGCTGCCCTTGGTCCACTTACTGCGCCTAGTCAGCTCATTGAGGTACTCCCGGTGCCAACGATTCCAAAAGTGTCGTTTAACTTTTTGGATATGTTGCCATGTCGAAAGCCTATTCGACGGAGTATCGGCAAAATCTCGTTCGCGTAAGCTAGTTAGCGATTCGCCGATAAGGAAATGACCGGGAGTCAGGGCTGAAAGGTCGTTCGGGTCGGATGATAGGGGCGTGAGAGGTCGGGAATTCAAAATGGATTCAATCTGTATAATTAAAGTATTAAATTCCTCAAACGTAAATAACTCACTGCCTACGACGCGTACGAGGTGGTGCTTGAAAGCCTTGACGGCAGCCTCCCACAATCCGCCAAAATGTGGCGCACGAGGTGGAATAAATTTCCAAGCAATAGCTTTATCCGCTAGGAAGGCTGTTACCTTTTTTTGATGGTCATCGGATCGAATTAATTCGCGAAGGTCTTTTAATTCATTATTAGCGCCAACAAAATTTGTACCATTATCTGAGTACAGATTCGTGCAAAATCCCCGCCGCGCGATGAACCGTTTGAGCGCAGCAATGAACGCCTCGCTAGTCAGGTCACTTACGACTTCCAAGTGTACCGCTTTGACTGCCAGACAGACGAAAACCGCTACATAGACCTTTATTTTCGCGCGGTTTCGATGTTTCCTTTCTTTAACGTAGAAAGGGCCGCAATAATCTACGCCGACGTGGGTAAATGGTCGCGACTCGGTGACTCTTGCTGCAGGTAAATCACCCATGATGTAATCCACTGGCGGCGGTCGAGCTCGTAAACAGCGCGTGCAGGGTCTTAGCGCCTTCCAGACCTGGTTTCGTCCGTCAATGGGCCAATACCTGCGTCTAACGGCATGTAGAGTATTCTGGACGCCAGCGTGTAATTGAGCTCTGTGCTCAGCTTCAATAATAAGTATTGTCACCCGTGATTTCGGTAATATTATAGGATGACGTTGCGGAAACGGAATGAATGAATGTTTTAGACGACCTCCTACTCGCAGAATGCCGTCCTTATCTAAAAAGGGAGATAAATATTGCAATTTTCCTCCGATTTCGCTATTATTATTTGACAATAGTCGCAGTTCCTTGGCAAAATGTGCCTGCTGGAGAAGTTTGATAATCGTGTTATGAGCATTCTTGATTTCAATAGCGGTGAGGTACCCTTTAATGTTGTTGCTTTTCTTCCATCGTAGACAATATGCAATAATTCTCTGCATACGTGCCCAAGAAGAATAATTGTCCAGGATGCTGGTATCTAACGTAGCTGTAATTAAACAGGTCGCTGTCTTCTGCTCTGGTATAATATCTTCCAGTGGTAGCAGTGTTGTCGTCGGCCATGAAGATTCATCTTTGCAGAGCCACTCTGGTCCTTGGTGCCAGATGGATGGTTGCAAAAATTCTTCAGGATACTGGCCACGCGAGATCAGATCCGCGGGGTTATCCAACGTAGGGACGTGTCGCCAGTCCTTGATCCTGGTGTTCTCTTGAATCTCCGTTACCCTGTTCGCCACGAACGTTTTCAGAGTATGCGGAGACGCCTGAAGCCAGTGGAGGACAATAGTAGAGTCCGTCCAGAGGAATGTATTATTGATATTAATGTGGAGGGCCTTTTTCGCAGTGGTTATCAGTGATGTCAAAAGCAAAGCGCCACACAATTCGAGTCTAGGGATTGACTGCGACTTCAATGGCGCCACTTTCGACTTTGCAAAAAGGAGCTCCACATGTGCATAACCATGTTTATCTATTGACCTGAGATAAACGCATGCACCGTAGGCCCTTTCGCTTGCGTCACAGAAACCGTGCAACTCCGTCACCGTCGATGTGCAAGGGATGGTCTTCCTTGGAAATATTATGTTGTTTAATAACGGTAATTGCCTGTAAAATTGGGACCATTCTGTAAAAACATTCATTGGCAATGATTCGTCCCAATCGAGCTTGATGGTCCATATTTTTTGTAGGAACATCTTCGCAGTACTAATAACAGGTCCTAAAAGACCGAGAGGATCGTAGATTTTCGCGATCTCTGAAGCAATGACCCGTTTTGTTACCCGTGTTGTGGGGGATTGCGCCTTAACCTCATACGATATAGAATCATTAGAAGAATTCCAGAAGATTCCTAAAGTCTTTAAATTTGGTGAGTCGCCGAAATGTAGTTTCTTATTTAAATCTTGTTCTGGAAGATCCCTCAAAATTGATTTATGATTGGCTGCCCATTGTCTTATGTTGAGGCCCGCCAAGCTCAGCAATTGCGTCAATTGATTACGGATTGCGCGTGCTTCGCTGATAGACGATGCTCCGGTAAGCGCATCATCGACATAGAAATCGCGACAAAGAATTCTCGCAGCTTCCGGAAAACGGTGACCTTCGTCCTGGGCGAGTTGGGAGAGACAACGTATTGCTAGGTACGGCGCGGCAGAGAGTCCGAACGTGACGCGTTGCAATTCATAAGTTTGAATTTCCCCGTCAGCGTCACGCCAAAGTATCCGCTGATATTTCCTATCTTCCGGTCGGACGATGAACTGTCTGTACATCTTCTCGATATCACCGGTGATGACGTAACGGTGGATACGAAAACGAAGAAGGATGTACAGCAAGTCATCCTGGATTTTCGGTCCGACGTGAAGAGCATCGTTGAGGGATACCCCGGTACTCGTGGCCGCGGAGCCGTCGAAAACGACACGTAGTTTCGTCGTCTCGCTGGTTGTCTTGACCACTCCATGATGCGGTAGATAGAATCCTCTTGATGATTCCGTGTCCTCAGGAATCTTCATCAAATGCCCTAGGTCGAGGTACTCCTTTATCACTGCATGATAGTCCTTCTTTAACGCTGGGTTGCGCTGAAGTTTCCTTTCGAGTGAAATGAATCGCCTTTGAGCCTGCGATTTCGATTCACCCAGCTGCATTATTTTGTTATTGAACGGCAACGCTACCGTATATCGCCCGTCTGATCCTCGCGAAACGTGTTGCAGAAAATGTGCTTCGCAATATTTGTCAGCATCCGAGTATAACTGCCGTTGTGGCCCTTCCTCAATCTCCCAAAATCGTGCAATTTCAGATTGCAACGATTTTGATAAGTGACACGAGGCGCCGTGTACCTGTGCCGGAGATGGGGGGCTCCCCCCGATAACCCATCCTAATCTGGTCTTTTGAAGATATAGGTCGGGTTCTTTGGGCGCAGATAAACTAATTTGACCGATGCTTAACATAGACAGAGCGGCTCCGGAACCGAAAAGTAATTCAATCGGTGCTGGTCGATGAAAATCGGGATCCGCCAGTTGAATGTTCCGCGGTATCTTAATCCTTGACCGGTCGAAGGGTTGATCAGGAATATGTTGAGCAATTTTCGGGACGGTCAAAAAGGTCAAAGTTCGCTGGTATGCGTTAACTTTTGACTGAATGGTTGCCGTAACTTTATATTTCGCGATCGTAGTCATGGCATTGAGAGACCCTACGGGAATAGAGCATTCCTTCTTCGGGATTTTCAACCGTTCCACAAGATCTTCCGTTATAAAATTAGTCGTTGCACCTGTATCAATTAATGCTCGCGAGTTAACTGGACGTTGGGTATTGTCCAATATTTTAACCTGAGCGGTGACGAGCAAATCATTATTAACGGTATCTATAGTGAATACTTTAAAACGGGTTGAATCCTTAGGGCTCCCAAGCGGTCTCTGTCAATCGTCCAATTCTCCCTCGTCGAGCGGCAATAATTCGCGCTTCGTCGTCGATGCTTCGCCTACGCGATCCGGAGTTGACTTCGGCCGATGAATTAACGTATGATGATGTTGCTTGCAAATCCGACAGTAACTTCTTTTGCAAACATCTGGATTATGATCCGCCCTTAAACAGTTCTCGCAAAGTGATGCTCTCCTAGCGGCTGCGATTCTTGATTCGATCGAGAGGGAGTGGAATTTCTCGCAGCTCCAGATCCCGTGCGAACCGTGGCAAATCGCGCATTTCGGAGGACTCGCGGATGACGCGGATGTCGCGGTAGACGCGGTTGACGCGGTTGATTTTGTTGGGTCCATCTTCCGTGTTTGATCGCGTTGCCGTTTAGGATTATTGGCGTTCGCGGACGTTACAAACGCGTGGGCTCGTGTTGCGTATTTATGAGTTGGCTTCGCGGGTGCAATATAGCTCGTCTGCTTCGGTGCCGACGGTTTAAGTTGAATCGACGGCAAGCAATTCGCGCGTTTTTCTAGGAAATCCAATAAATTCTGATACGATGGCATCTGATTATCTTTTAAAGAAATTTCCCACTGCCACGCGGAGTCTACACTAATTTTAGACAGTATAACGGATATCAAGATGCAATCCCACGAAGATGTATCGATGCCTAAATTTTTGAGTGACCTGAGATTCTGGCGAATCGTGTCCACCAAATCCCCTAACGCTTCTGGCGTATCTCGCGTTAGCTTAGGCATCGACAATATCGCATCGCAATGTTTTAAGAGTATACGCCGTTTACAATCGAATTTTTCTTTTAATAGAGAAATCGCGTCTGCGTAGTTCGCGTCGGTTGTACTTAAGCACTGGATACATGCGGCGGCCCTTCCCGTGAGCGTTGATCTTAAATACTGCAACTTCTGCACGGAAGTAAGATCGATATTTTGATCGATCATGGACGAGAAACTATCAAAATACGATGTCCAGTTCTCGATATTTCCGTCGAAGGTCGGGAGTCGCATTTCTGGCAACTTGATTGCCATCGGGGCTGTTACAGATGGTGCTGAAGAATCCGTAGTGTCTCTTCGCGGAATCGCGGATGAACGGCCTCCCTCGATTAACTGGTTTGCTTGCGCAATCACGGCTATGTACCGATCATGGAATTCAAAACGACGCGGACTCTCAGAGTCGTCTAGCATTTCTAACTCGAATTGAATCGCGTCAAAACGATCCCAAATGGCACGCATGCCATCTAAATGTGCTCGCAAAAGACTAATATCGCGCTTTTCGGCTTTCTGCATTTTTTCGATTGTTTTCTCGAACGCGGTGATGTGACCGACGATATTACCACGCTTACGTCGTAGTGCAGTGGTATGAATACCTTGTGAGGCAGATTGATTGGCGGAATCGTCTGAGGATTTAGACATGACGGGAAGAAAATCAAGGATATCGGCGAAAAACTAAAAAGCCTACCTTTACGATGCGGAGACCTGATGTCCTTGACGACGTTGCTGTATCCGCGTGAGGATGGTCCAGAATGGCGAGGACGCGTTGATCTGCGGATGCTGTGGTCCACAGGCTGTACGGCTGTCCTGCTCGGTTGTCCTACTGCACGGTTGTCCTACTGTAGGATGGTCCTTGTATGCAGGATGGTACCAGGAACGATGTGTTGCCGTAGGTGTGGTGTCACTAAACTTGTCGCACCACTTATACCACGTTTTCAAAGTTGAATGTTAATTGTTCACAACCGCACTTATTTAAATTGTGTGAACTTTCACTTATTGCCGGAGAATATCCGGCTCGAAGGACCAAATGTTTTTCTCGTAAAATTCCTACGACTTTTTACTGAGGTAGGAAATATTTTGGGGTGTAATTGATGTAGACAGAAATATACAAGATTTGCGATTGTGAAATATAAGTAACTATTTAATTATGAATGAAAATGAAACTGTACGGACTTGAGAAAAACGCGGGATTATAATGTTTCCCGGTTGAAGAGATGATGTTTCTCTTTTAGTTTTTAACGTATAACTAACTAACGACTTCTCTATTTGAGTACAAGAAAAGTGTGTACTTCCACCTCTTCGCTTGATCAGTCGTTTTCCTTGACCAATTGAATTTAGGCACCACTGACCTATCCCTACTTCCTTGCGTCCGAAACGCGATTTGTAGGAAGTAGGAAGTATCAGTGGAAGTGGAAGACGTAACGGTGAATGTTTAAACAAAATTTGATGGAGTTTCTGATGGGTATGGGTGCCGATTACCTGACGGGAATGACGGTCACCAGGGTCAATTTGGCGACCCTTCGGAAACTCATGTTTATGGCACGGGCAATTGGCCGCTGAGGACTTCAAAAAATCTAAAATATTCTAACTGCCGTATTAAGTAATAAACTAACTCTCAAAAACGGTCTTGTTGATTTGCGTGCAATAAACATGCTGGTGATTTGTAGTTTGGGTACTGTCCCTGGTACAAATTGCCAGCCATCTGGTATTTGTAAAAATGTAAAATAAAATAAACCGTAATGAATTATATTTCGTGAAGATGCCACGAAACAGAGTCCTTAACTTAACTTCTAAACTATCTTAACTTAACTTCTAAACTCTTTCGAGACTATCTTCTAAAAATATTATTACATCAATAGCAGTAGCACAAAATGATCAGGACAGATAGTCATTCTCACGCCAATAAACGTTATGTATTCAGCGTGTTTACGATTGTTCCCGCGAAATGCAGACATTCCACAGCGTAATAATATTACAACAAAACAGAATATTTGCTTAACAAACGTAATCGGTGTATGTAATCGATCGACCCGCGAGAAGAATGGCGGTGGGAAATTGAAGCAGTATTACTCGGAATCAGATTCGCGAACGTTCGATCGTTCGTAACGTAGTTTCATTCAGCGGTACGTTCACCCTCGTATTGTTCGTCATTGAAGTCATTATCTCGCGAAGCGGCATTCGAGAGGAGGAGAGTCCTCAATAAAGTTCCCTCTACGTAACCGCTTCCGCCGCTTATTTTACGAACCGCTTAGCAACGCGCGAGCCAACGTCGTTACCTTTCTCCCTTATACGCTTCGTTTATATTAATTCTACGCGGGCGAAGCTTTACGGCCGGTAAACTCCGCTGAACACGGTTAAAGACACGTCCCGTGCAGTAGTCGCTCTTGCCGTTTATGCAACGCCACGGAATCTTACGGTTCCCCTTGCGGAAGGTAAGTTGACAAACAAATTGCTTTAAGACGGACAACTTCCTTTAAGGAAACGAGTGTTACGAGTCGTCAAACATAACCTCGTCATTTTCTTCTACCACGCGGTTGCGCCTCTTGCTTTTATACAGAGTTAAAACGTCTCATTTGCCTTTCGATATTATTAACACTAAAACTACCAAGCCGGTCAAATAACCGCTCCACAAGTTTCTTCTTAAAAGGTATACATTTTGTTGAAGTACATTTCTTGAAATCAGAATTGATTTTCATCAAGATAAAGAATAAATGTGTGTACTAATTTATGTTTCATCGTTTGTTTATTTAATTTTTAACTTCATTTTTAATTTCAAATTAAGCACGCATTGTATGCCGGTAGGTTTAGTGTTAAAGATAAACTACGACTGTATTGCCTTTGTACAGATTTTCATGCACACCCGTGCAATATTCAATAATTTAACCAACAATTTTCTGGTCAGCTGCATTCATAGCTAGGTATCATTCCTGCAACGTGAAGACAAATGAAGAAAGTTGAAATATTAAGTTCAGTGGTAAGATTGCGAAAGTTGGTTCTGATTGAAATCTGAAACGATCGACTTGGGTCGAGTGAATTTGAAACTGGTGTTGGACAAACGGTAACCTTATTATATCTGGGGGTATTTTGGAGGAGTGTAACTCGGCGATAGTCAGCCACGACGCGGTGTTATCCTGCGGGCCACGGACTCGCGTTTACCCGACGATAGCTTTAATTCGCCGCTCGTCCTGGATTCCGATGGAGTTAACAAACTCCTTTTTGGACGTGATCTCGCAGAGGGTGTACGTGCTCGCCACTGGATTACAGAAAATTTGAGAAAGCGGTCGATGGAATTCCAGTCGGAATATTAATTCGCCACGAATGTTCCTTCGAATTTTTCCAGGGAAAACACCACGGTAATTTAGCACAAGATGATGTTCGCGAGGGAAGAGCTTAGAAAACGACACTCGTCGCTAGAGATCCACTCTAGGAATTTCTGGTTGTCGCTACTTGTTATGGTAACTTTCCTACTGGAATAATTAGCAACGGCAGCGAGTGAGCAGCTGGAAGTAATAAGCAGCCCTGGAACGCTGATGAGATTCATTGTTCGTAGAGTGACAGCGCAACTTCGAGTAAATTAAAGAGCAAGGGATAACGAATTCGGGAAATCTTATTTTCGAAACAATTCCCTTTGTAAAGAATTAAAACAAGCAATTATAGTTTTGAAAAGTTCGTCTTTATCCGTTCGAATCGTCAGCAGGAAGTTGAACAATTAGAGGGGTCGTTTATGGAACCCCTTAAAGTGAATCGTCGAATCCCTCGTAAACCTCCAATCATGACGAGGGTCATTTTTACGATCGACCCTGGTTTCTGCGAATTGCTTTGATTCGATAAAAATCGCGAGCAAGATCATCCATTTCTTCCTCAGACGAAGAAAGATTTAACTACACAAGTAAATTCTAATGAAAAAGATGTGGGAGTTATTTAGAATTGATCGCTGTTTTATTCCATGTAAGGTAGTCTTTAGAGATAGCATAGATGGAGGATGTTTTCACAAGAATGATAATAGTCGTTGGACCACGTCCTCGAGAAAGATGAACAATGTCCTCGAGGATAGTTTATACACGGTCCTTCGTGCAAACGACACTTTCCAACTGAATTTCCGCTCGCAAATAACGTATTAATCATCTCCGGGTAAACCCTCGTGGACCTTTGTTACACCCTGTCCAAACCTTCTCTCTCAAGAGCCCCTTAATGTCTTCCTCCCGCCATCCTTGCTCCCTTTATCTTCGACCTTTGTGCACTCGAACTCGACTCTGCTCTCTATGCGCATGCATGAATAACCGGAGAGTACGCCGGAGAGACACCTTGAAACTCGAAACTGATTCGACTTTTCAGAGGAGCATTGTTTCTGTTTTTACCGCGAGGACGGGTTGCAACTTCACCCCTTGATCCTAGCTTCGCACCGTGCGACAAGACTTTCGTTGTCACCGTTGCGGAGCTATGTCATTTATTATCATAACAATTATAACCTAACCTATCTCTTCGGTAGATTTATGAGAGTGTACTTATTTTGAACGGGCTGATTCGAATGAAAATTTCCGAGAGTTAAAAGCCTGTTCAGGGTCGAATTTCGATTTTCCTCTATTTTCTTTAAACGGATAACTGCAAGATCGAGTTTACTTCTGACGGGCTGAAAGAAGTCCCCGAAGATTGGCTGGGTCGAAGGCAATTTTCCTGGAGGCGACGACGAGGTGTATAGCGGCGTAGACAAATCAAATCTTTCGGTTTGACGGTTTCTCGAGAGAACTCATCGATCCTTTCTTTTTCCCCATTTTCCTCCGTTTCGGTCGTTCCCCAATGGCTATATACGCATTGAGATATACGGGATCGAAGGGGATTCGGAGCATTGTGCTTTTTCGGTCCTCATTTCCTACATTTGCCGTTATTATTCTCGTGTCTGATTTATCATATTTATTTGTCCATCGTCAGATAACAAATATAACCCTTTGCGCTCGAGAGGTCTCTCACTCACCATTTTATTTAATACAATAATTTTAAATAAGCATTTCTAACTGACTCTATAATATGACACGTGTGATGTATAAACACAGTGAAACAAATAATAGCGGAAATTATTAGTAGAGAAATAACCTCAAAAGAATTCATTTAACTTTTTAACTAATTTTTAAAGTTGCTGCTTGCAAACAGTCAAATTACCTTCGAGTGCAAAGGGTTAAGTAGTAACATTGTAAATTCGTAGATAGATTTGTCTATGAAGTTGAACAAAACGAGCTATGCGTTTAATTTGTTAAAAAGCGAATCCCTGCGGTAGATTTCATCGAACCAATCGATTTGATAGACGCCCTGTAACCTCTTAACCGGCACACAGTCCCACGGTCGGTTTCTGGGTCAGTGTGCTTTTTGCATCGGAACGCTGCATCAAAGCATTCCATTCAGTGCAACTCTTGTTGATAGTGATTCGTATTATTGTTCTGCGTTGTTTCTTTTGCTGGAAAATCGATATTTCAATCGAATTCCTGCGAAGGGAATTGAACGCAGCGGCCATTACGACGTTAAATATAGAGTTATATAAATTTTCTCTCGTCGCCGCAATACGAAACGATAATAAAACATTTCTCGAAGATCGAATGCTGACTTTTGTTCGACACAAAGCAACGGACACGGGGGGAGATCGAATAATGGAAAAATACCAATTTCATTCTCCTCTACGGCTTTTTCTTCGTTCTTCTTCAACGAATTACGTAAATTATCCTCTGAGCCGTGACGTGAGCCATTCTCGAGTTTAATGAAATCCAAGAGGAGAAAGAATTAAACGGGGAAAAGATGCCCGGGGCCGTTTATCATTCCCTTTGCCATTCCACTTGTTCAACACGCCGGAAGCGAATGAATTTAGACGGCAACGAGAACCGGTGGATGCTCTTTGATAATTTGGGTCAGCCAGCCGTTTTGTCGCGCGACAAATGGAGACCCTTAATCCACGCGTGTGCCTCCATTATATATCTTAAGTGGTTATTTAGCGAAATAGTGCCAACTCAAGTGGAAAAAGCTTTATCGTCGTGTTTTAATATCAGGATGCTAACGCGTTCATTGCCGCGGTGACCATATGTGATCTGCGAATTCAAATTTTACTAAAAGCTTACGTACTTTACAGATTCTTACAGATACGGATTCTTTATTAGATGTGCAGATTAAAAGATTTTTTTTAACAACTAATGTGTGATCAATCTATGATGGATCACGATGAGATCACAGCCCTTGAGGGCATCATTGTATACTGAACATCATTGCTACCTCATCATTTCATTACTCTTTTCAGTACAAATATAATCTGGTGTTGTCACCTGGTTCGACATAAAGCTGTACCATATTAAAACACGAAACGTCCTTGTTCTTAATATTCCCTGCCCGCAAATGTCAGTTTTCATGTCGATCAACGTGTTAGCTTTCAAGTAGTAAAACGACACGAAATCACCGACAATTTCAATGCAACTGGGTCTGGCATTCGCATTTCACATTAGATGATTACGTGTTTAACATACGAATGTATTAACTTGATAACAAATCTGCCAACGTGTTAATCTGAAACGGAAAGACTTCGAAGGAATTCTATCTCGTTGATCCACCACCGGAATCCTTGAACAGATAGAATTCGTTCGGAGATTTGCAGCGTAATATTCGAACGCGAGTTAATAATCTGTCGTCACCGCGAAAACGGTAATAAATTGTCGATCGATCCGGCTAGAAGCAAACAGCTCGTAACTCCGAGAAACTTGAAGAGCTTGGTCGAGAACTATTAACTCTATGATATCATCGGAAGAACAACAGGGACACGTTTGCGTTACTCATCGTCGTGTTAACATTGCTTCCTCGTGAACGTTTGCTACCGGCGAAACTTCTCAAACTGGAGTTGTCATTGATGCTTAGAAGTTCGGGAAGTTGATCGAGAGTTGTCTTTCGTAATTCGTATTCTGATTATGCAATTGCCGATTTCATTTTCTTTGTTTTATTAGGATAAACGTATGATGAGAGAGATCGGAGGGAAAAACTTGTGTGAAGTCTTAGTCAAACATGGTTCATATATCTTAGCACATGGTCCTTAGCAGTCTCTATTCTTCTCTAGATCTCTACGTCTTCTTTCATAGTGCGATGTATCACTTCACAGAAATACGGTGCAAATCAAAATGGCGGGTCTAAAAGTTTACACAGCCGTATTCATCAAGCTTTAAGATTTAAATTGATGCGTTATACAGGGAATTTTCATCGCGGTTTCGTTGTAAATCAGAGCGTTACAAGGATGACTCGTGGGGATAAAAGCAGGGAAACTGATTCTGAGGCAAATTGGAGAGCGTCGTGGAGTAATCGTTATCCTGGACAAATCGTCGTTATCAGAAGCTTCGCTTCTCGCCACGGAATTGCAATTTTGCTCACGAGAAAAGCCTGTCCGCTTCATAAATTGAACGTCCCAGAGGTGTGCAGCGGTCTTACGTGGTACGTATTCGCGGTAACTCGGGCAAATGGTACGGCTTTAAAGTTCGAAAGGGCTGAAGTTTCGTTCTGTGTCTATGTAAAACGCCGCGGGAACTTCCCTTCTCTACGATTTTCCCGTTGCAAGACCGGAAACTGTTCTAATTTCAACTTTCTAATTCCGCTACCGTACTCGGCTAATGGCTACGTGTACTCGTGGGTAGCTGGCTTGTTATTGGCTCGCAACCTACTCAACACGATTTTTTTTCGCAAACCAAAAATTAACACTCTAATGATCGAGCAATGAATAACAAACAAAATGCGATATCTTGCAGGAAAAGATGTCCAACAATTCCCATAAATTTCACTTTCGTTATAAATTTCACTTTCGTTACAAATTTCAGTTTCGTTATAAATTTCACTCTGCATTATTTTCCACATAATGCAATAGTAAAATGGAACGAGTCAAACATGTACCTCCAAGATAAAACAAAACGAGGAGAAATGAATGATAAAGAGAAGCAAACGAAAAAGAAAAAAAATGGGAAGGTTTTACCCATACTGATTCCAGAACTGGACGGATCCTCGTTCTTGGCTCCCCAGCTTCCGGCCAGGTTCAGCGCCAGCAAAGGTCTCTCTTTGAGCAGCTCGGCGACCGATGCTAGGCCCTCGCATCCACAGCCCAAATGGGGCAAGTGCAGTGCCTGCACTTGAACGCAGCTACGAAGTGCCTCGCAGACCCGGGACACTTGTTCACCGAACAGATTCATGTCGAGGACCAACCGTGCCAAGCTGCTCGACGCGTGACTCAGTCCTCGGCACAGGGCGTTCACCACGCATTCCAATCTGAAACAAATTCATTTCACTGTCAATTTATGGCCTTCGCGTTGCGAATCACAAATACTTCGTTCGCTAACTTTGCTTCGGGTCGTTGGGCTAGGTTCATTTTGATTAGGTTGTTAGGTTAGCTCCATGTGGAGACTCCATATTGAGAGTCACAGAGGTTTATGATTTTTTTAGGTGTGAATATTGTAGGAATTTTTTGGGTTACTGGTTTATTGAATGTGCAGGAGAGGTTGTTCATTTTTGGAGTCCATATAGAGAGTTCATCTCGAGGACTACAAAGGTTTCTACATTTTTTAAATATGAATATTGTAGGAATTTTTTCAGTTACTGGTTTATTGAATGTGAAGGAGAGATTGTTTATTTTGGGAGTCCATGCTGAGAGTCCATCTCGAGGACCACAAAGGTGATCGATTTTTTAAAAAATGAATATTGTAGTGGTTTGTTGAATGTACAGAAGAGATCGTTCATTTTGAGAGTCCACATTGAGAGCACATCTCGAGGACCACAAAGATGTCTGATTTTTTAAAAATGAATATTATAGTGGTTTGTTGAATGTGCAGGAGAGATCATTCATTTTGAGAGTCCATATTGAAAGCACATCCCGAAGACCACAAACATGTCTGATTTTTAAAAATTGAATATTATAATGGTTTGTTGAATGTACAGAAGAGATCGTTCATTTTGAGAGTCCATATTGAGAGCACATCTCGAGGACCACAAAGATATCTGATTTTTTAAAAATGAATATTATAATGGTTTGTTGAATGTACAGAAGAGATCGTTCATAAAAGAGTCCATGTTGAGAGTTCATCTCGAGGACCATAAAGATGTCTGATTTTTAAAAATTGAATATTATAATGGTTTGTTGAATGTACAGAAGAGATCATTCATTTTGAGAGTCCATGTTGAGAACTCATCTCGAGGATCCCAGAGGGTTCGGATTTTTTAAACACGAACACTGACTTTTTTAAACATGAACATGACGTGGATAATTTTGTAAATGTTACGTGATAATGAGAAGGATTTTATTCGACGATAATGGGTGACTATTCCAGCGTAACGAGGGAAATGGAGAACGCTACAAAGGTTCCAGGAGGGTTGCAGTTTTCCTGCCAACGTTTCGCAAGCATCGCAATTTCCGTCATCAGTGGCTGCTTGACACAGTGTTACCGATACGAGAAACTGCAGTGTTTGCGAAATGTCGACGAAAATGGGCTAACTGCGGTCGCCATTCCCTTGATCTTTCGTGGCATTTTGCTCTCGAGACGAATATGAACGCCAGGGAGTAATTCGGTTAATCGAAATTGATTTAAAACTGTTATACAAAGTAATCGAAAATGGAGCTTTTCGAAGTTTGCGCAAATATGATCTCGTAAATCAAAATTTATTATGAAACTATATATCACACTGGAAAAAGCATTTTTGCGATATTACTGTGCAAATTTGCTCGCAAGATGACCGACGCGTTTTGTCGAATTCCGATTTGATTTCATAAATCAAAATTTATTATCAATGTATGTTCTATCGCGAGCGACCTCATAAAATTCGGCCAGCTATTTTTTCGCGATATTGGAGCCACCCTTTGTGCATTTATTCGCCGAGCGATGAATATGAATGAAAATCAATTTTATTTCCATGAATCAAGCTATAACTCATCGGCGAGAGACGGTCTTCCAAAAGTGGGACTTTAAGTAAAGCCTTTGACGAGAGTTATCGCGTTTCTTAATTTATGCCCCCGCGCAGATTCACGACATTAAAATTACTAAGATTTATGGAAGGAGAATTTACAATCTATAGATTATTTAAAGGTAGGAAAGTTAAAAGAAGTCTTTCTCGCCAGTGGCCCTTGCACAACCCTTTGTGCAAATTTGTTCGCTGGAAGACCGACGCATATTCCCCGTTGGATTTATGCATGTATAATGTTCCCTTCGTTGTCTGTTCGCCATTATTTCGAGAAGCGGCCGCGCGTATACGTGCAACAGTTATGCAAATTACGGATACAGTTATACTCCCTTCTCGGAGAATTGCAAACGAGTCTAGATTTTCTCTGGAGCTCGCTGGAAAAGCTCGTTCCCACGGAATTCTTACAGCGCGCGATAAACAATACGCTAGCGAAAGCAACGTTGAAAGCAGAGAAAGCAATATTAATCGTGCTTCTCGTACACGCGTTTTTGATGAGCGAAACAACATTGTTTTCGATAAACGTGGAGAACAAACTTAAAAAAATCCGCTATAAATAACGTTCTCGCACGCTTACACGCGTTCGCGAAAATTGCTGCTCGAACAATGCGTTCGCTTCCATTACGATATTTCGCAAATTCAAACAAACGGTACATGTTCCAAAGTTAATTAAAATCATTCAACCCTGTTTAATGTTCGCGCCGATCGATGCGATTTTATTGGATGAGTCGAATTGTAGCGATGGCGTCGAGTCAAATCGGAACAGAGTCATGTTAAATTGAAGAGCGTTGAGTTGAGTCGTGAAAAATTGTTTCGCAATTGAAATTATTTTTGAATTATTTTTATGAGATGATTAAAATCTTCATGCAAAATAATTTTTAGTCTTGTATATAATAATTTTTTATTAAAGCTTTTGCCTGCTATTGCTGATAGAAATAAATCAGGCTTGAAATAAATTATTTTTATGAGATGATCAAAATCTTGATATCAAATAACTTTTGTTTGATGCTTATATAAATGATGCTTTGTCTGATGCTTTGTCTGATGCTTTGTCTGATGCTTATATAAATGATGCTTTGTCTGATGCTTATACATAAATGATACTTTATCTGATGCTTACATATAATAATTTTTCTAACAGTCATAGTAGTCAAGCTACTCTGGTGCCTGGTTGCAGTATGATTTCTTTTTCAAGTACATCAATCAGAACCAATCACAGCAGCAATATTTAAAACAGACAAAGAAAGTTGATATATTATATCAATTTGTGACTAAGAAACTGGTCTTGAACTCCAAATTGAAAACTATTAAAAAATCGAGAAAAATTGATGACAGAGTTAATTTAAATTATCCCATTAAAACGTTCATATAAGAGGAGGAACAATCGATGACAGCCAGTTTAAATACACCGTAAACGACAGCTACGTAATCACCCGTATTTTGATGGTTAAAAAAGCGCAATTTTTTGTTGACTTTGTATTCCGTTTGCATTGGAAATATTCAGTCAGCTGTCAGTCAAAGTTGCAGCGGCACAGTTTATCTTGACCAGGATTTTGTGAAAGTGGCCCTCTTCGTCAACGTCACCAATTGCGACGGATTTATTGACAGAAACTGTGTTATGAACATTTTCCCTTCTAAAAGAGAAACAGCAAGTTGCTGCAAGATTATTTAAGAATTAAAGAAAAACCTCGTAAAAAATTATGCACGGTCTTGATAAACTTGAACTTCGCATTTTGAACTGTAAAAAATAGTCTGAAAATCTGCTGAAGCACCTCGGACGAAATTATCTCGAAAGAAGTTAAAAGTCCCTCGTAATTTGATTGCAGCTTCTAACCGGCATTTCTCGAGAACCGACACCGTCAAAGTGTTCCGACTGAGAAGAGAAAATTGTGAATCGTCTTCCCGGCGCGAACTTCTCGGAAAGGACCGAAAACTTTAAAAGCTTCTCGAGAGAAATAAGCAAGGGAAGCGGCGGAAAAGAAACGGGCGAAAAGCCGGCTTTAAAAGGAGAGAAACAAAATGCGAATCGAGGAAAGAAGGCGAAAGAAGGTTGCAGAGCGAGAGAAATATCGACGGAGTCGCGAAACGAGGCCTCCGTAACTCGTCCAACGTTTCAACCGCGAAAACCGACCCGTCTCCTTAATTTTTCGCCACGGGCCACGTTGACCCTACTTCGCGATTCTCGAACAGAGAAAAAAAATATAAAAGCTTCTCCATTCTTTTGCGGCATATTGTTCCAAAAGTTTTTTTTTTTCTTTCAGCGACTTTGTGCGACCGCGATTCAACCCCTTTTCGAAGGGTGTGCTCATTGTTACGGGCTTCGTGCTTCGAATATCAGATTTCTGGCATTTTTTATATCTCGTATTGAACGAAAGCTTCGGAACGAAATTATTGTAGTCTCTTTTCAGTGGAAATATTCTGGCGCTACGTGCCGCCCATCTGCAAATTTTTGTTTCAACTTAACGAACGACTGCGATAAGGTGGTTCCCGAGAAGTTTCCTTCGTTACCGAGATAAGTAGACGTTCATAATTAATAGCGGCTAATATTTCCCCGCGTATCTCGCAAAGATCTGACTTTTTATACTTCTGTTCCCAGTTACGAGTTAAAAAGCTCTATTTGTACGACCGTACACGCGTATCTCTTTCACGAGTAAACTTTTTTAATCCACTTGCCGATATTGCTCGACGTTCGCGCAGACGGCCCGAACGTTTCCCCGATTTTTTTTCTTCCGTGTCAGCTTAACCAACGCTTCGCTTCGTCTACCTTTCAGAAAGTTTCTCCGCTGTAACGTTATTGCGTCGCTCCTATCCTCTAAACTTACAGCGCTTTAAGACGTATCTCGGTTGATTTCTAACTTTGTCCGAGTCATATCGCGAATTAAACCCCGTCAAGGACATTCTGCGATCTCGGAACTTTGGAGATCGTAAAAAGTTGCAGACAGTAGAGCCAAGGACATTTTGAGATTTCACGACTTTCGAGATCGCGTAAGAAGTTGCGAACAGTGGCTCGGTAGAAAATAGCAAGAAAGTTCTGGTGGTTTGCAGACAAAAACAGGGATGCCTAATCGAATGAAACTCGTACGTATCGAATGCTCACCTGTCATGCGCCGCTTCCTCCAAACACGTGATGACCAGCTCGAAGTCGTTCAGCTTCTTCTTCCCCAGGACACTTTTCAAGTGACCGGCCAACTTCTGCGCCTCGTCAGCGGGAAACTCTTGCCCCAGAAGCGACGTGATCCTAACTAGTTTGACGCTCTCGTTTCCAGCGAGGGCTTCGAAGAAGTCGTCCAGATACCTGGGATCCGATCCCCTCTCGACTTGGAAGACAACTTCGAGGGCTTCTAGCGTGCAAGCCGGGCTCTCGAGGATCCTAGCCCAGCCCTCGAGTTCCAAGGGCGAGGTGTGAACCAGCGGTGCCGGTGGTCTCTCGTTGGGCGCAGGACCGAATCCAGGTCCCGCTCCGACCAATCTGCACACGGCGGAGATGTTTCCGTCCGAGGCACCCGCTGCCTTCAGCAACGAGAACATGGCTCTGGGTGGCACTTCCAGCGGACAGAGTTGATTCAGTATCAAATGCGTTTTGGGTCCCAGTAACCCGGCCAAGTGACTGATGATCCCTGACGGCAATCCTTCGAGTTCCCTCCGCAGTATGTTGGCGTACTGAGCGACGGAAGTGAGATAATAGGCTGCCAGGAACTCGGCTACCGCCATGTGGACCGGGGTGTAGAGGTCCGGTTTGCGGCGTTGTCCGAAAGTCAGCCCTTTGGTTAGGAAGCCTAACCTGGTGACCTCGATACCGCCACCTCGAGCCCTTAACTCTGCTTCCGTGTAACAACACCTGCCCTCCCTGAGCGCTGCCAGCGATAACTTCCCGAAGTCCTCCAGTCGCTTCCTGCAGTGACCTGGAACCTCCTCGTTGTACGGGATCGGAGGGTCTAGGCTTCTTCTTACGATACACTTCACGGCGGCTTGAACCAACGCGCTCGTCTCTGTTGGTAAACTTCCGGAGTCCTAGGAAATGAAAGATGCTCTTTGACTAGGTGCTCGAAGAGACTGTAGTGGTAGGCCTTTGAAGTAAACCCTTTGTGATCTCCGGATTCGTTTCGAGGGTCTACTTATCACAAAAGTAGATGATATCCTTACTTTTCGTAATCCTACTTTGTACAACCTAACCTCAGAGTATCCGCAAGAAAATATAAGAATAACCCAGCGATAAATACCTGATAGAGACAGCAGAGCATAATCCAACCCAACGGGTGCTGACCAAGCTGCTTGACCGTCTGCGGTTGAACGTTCAGCGCTTCAAGGAACTCGCAAGCCTTCTCCGCGATGTCGTTGTGGATAAAATAAGCGACACAGAGCCTCTCCACGTGCGACCATTCCAACCCAGCCAGATGAATCCTCCTCTGAACGAGTGGGGACAACACGCTAGAGTTGTTAGGGGAGCAAGTGACTAAAATCCTGGCATCGGGAAACAGTCGTCCTTCGAGGAGGTCCACGGCGTCGCCGAGAGACGGTCTGCCACCGACGCACTCGTCGTAGCCGTCCAGGATGAACAACACGCGGTCCTCCATCAGGTGCAGCGTTCTCCAGACTTGGGCAACGGCGTCGCCGATGGCTGCCGTTCTGGGGAACAGTTCTCGGGCCAAATAATTTAATACGGGGCTGCCGCGAAGTTCTCGGAGGGGCACGATGAAGGCTAAGGCGGGACCGTCGCCTTGGATCGCCCATTGGTGGAGGAGTCGGAGGCAGAGGGTCGTTCTTCCGCTTCCTGGACCTCCCTCGATCGCCACGCGGCGGGGCGCTTCCGATACGGTTCCGTCGCTTAGCTGGAAAGTAAAAACTACTTAGTGTTTTAATGTTTCAAGGTTGAGCGTTTAAAGGTTGAGATGGGAACTGTTGTCATTTTGATGACTGAACGTTTGGTCAACTATGGTGGTTGTACTTCTATGACACTAGATGGCGCAGAAGATCAAACCCTTCTCGATAGTACTCAACAAACTTTCTGACTCCTACCTCTTCTAGCCAAATCGCCTAATAGCTAAATATGTAATATCTACGTGTATTCAGAGATCACGTAACGAATACGATTATCAATAACGAGTGATCCTCCGAACGGATTACTAGTTCGGAGAGGTTTCAAGTTCTAATTGGTTGGCAGTCGGGGATCAGGAAACCGAGAAGTATCCGAGAAACTGGTCACGAAGTCGCTAACTTTCCTTCTTATTGCTGCTCCGGCTGTCTATCTTGTAGAAGAACGAGCTTCCGGTACACAGGAAAACTGTTCGTGATTCATCGCACCGCCTCCGATCCTCTTATTCCCTCCGAGTTTCACATCGTGCTCGAGACTCATTAAGAAATATCGACACGAACGGAAGCAGAAGAACGCGCTGTTACGAGAATAAACAGGGAATCTCGTGTACGAACGGCGACGAGCACGGTTTTCTTATCCCGTTTCGAGGATAAATCCATAGAGGCGGCAATATCGAAGAATCGTAAGTCCGTTACGGGATAAACGCTATCCGCGATACACGAATTTGCCTATCGATCAGTTTCACTATTCACGGGGAACGGGTTTAAACCTCGCTTCGAGGATGAGAAAATCGGAGAATGTATTTCGCGAAAATATGCTACCCGTTCGTTGCAACTAAATGCGTCGTAAAACTGGAGGTATAAAAGAGCTGCTCCGTTATGCAGATTTCAGAGCTGCTTGCTTTCTTTCAACGAAAACGATCTTGAAAGGGTTTAGACGACGAGCAGGTGCACGGCCAGAATGTTGATTCGAGGAAGGGGCGTATAATACGAATGGCTCTGTTTTCTCTCGAATAATAGCAATCGCTTGTTTTATCAATAAAGCGAGCTACTTATAAAATCATGGCACATTTTATATCCCTTATTTTACAACGCGGATCCCCATATTCTTTATCGTGCAATTACAATTTGGCAACCCGAACGAAACCCATACAAGCGAGTTTCATTTTCCCTCGATTCACCCATCCGCTAAACATCTCAATCTTGGCTTAATACTGGCAGTATCTACAGGCAACCTTGCGAACCGAAGATTTATCGAAGCCACGATAAATCCCCGTGCCGTGCCGCGAAATCTCCTTATCTGCCAGATACACGTACTCGACTGAGTCCCATCCGTTTCGATTTCTCGGCAGGAAAGGTCGGAACATGTGGCTGATGTGTCACAGAAATATTAGGTGTGACGAGAAACGCGGAAATCGATGATACAGGATGCTTCACGTAAGATGCCTCAGACACTAATTTCAGAAATGTTTGACACATGAATTTCATGTTTAGGACTATACAAACTATATCAATAATTAAAATTTTAATTCTCACGAAGGACTCTTACTGCAACAAATGTATCCAATATTCTTCTCCTCGTCAAATGTTCGAACAAAACGAGAAACGAATGGGACGTATAAGAAATCCGACGCAATTAAAGCAGCTCATTCACCTGAGAGCTCGATTTCTGAGAGTCCTTGGAGGAACAAAAGGGTAAAGGCTGCTCGTCGAGCATTCTGCCAGAAGTTATCAGCGTCGCCGGGCGTAAAAAAGGCTTTCGAGAAACGTTAACGAAGCGAACGCGGCCATCTTATCGAGCCACGACAGAACAATGCCTCGTTACGCGATGCAGAACGGCGGTCTCGTTCGTTTCTTGATCGTCGTTCGCATCTTTCTGCCGCGATTAAAAGCTTCTTTATTCGAACCACCGAAAGAGTTATGCTCCCGCGGCGACACTCCAAGATATTATCGGAAACGGCGACATCGACGAGGGTCGGCCGTCATCGGCTTTCAGCTCTGTTCCGGCGGTTGCCGCCAGAGGGACATCGTCGATTGCTTTCTCGCAAGTACTCGCGGGCTCTGCTATCACTTTCATCTTAAATTTTACAAAGTGAAAGCTATTCTAATATAAGTATATGAGTATTTCGATATGAAATCTAGAAATCATACAAGCTTTAGTAAGTTGTTTCTAGAGCTTTAAGTTGTTTTTAAGAGCGGTAAAAATAATTGAAACGACTCTACATGCTTCAAGTGATACTTGATTCTTGAAATATTAACGATTGTATCTTCATAAAGTGCATCCATATCCAAAAATTGTTAAGCAACGCTTGAAACGAGAAACGACAGCATAAAACACGTTTATCCAACCGCTGAAGTATTCCACTCCGAAATCGTTTCATGTAAAGCATCAAATATATCGATAAAGTCGCGGTGTTCTCGACAGCGTACCGAATCGAAGAATACTCGACTACCAAATTCCGTTTAGAGAAAAGCTGGTACCTCTCGAGAAGCTCTCCGTTCGATTGCTAAAGAATTCCCTTGATCAGAAAGCGAGGCGTATCGAAACTTCCTACGTGATTCGTCGACTTTGCCCGGAGAGAATTCATCTTTCATGGGAACAAACATCGACAAACGGAACAGCGGTTCCAAGTGAATTCGAGAAATCCACAGAGTACAACCCGTCTTTGCTTTATCTTCGGCCAAAGGTTCGTTTCTCTTCGGCTGAATTTCTCTGTAACCTCTTTTTGTATACGATAGTGGAATTTCGGGACAAAGGACCGAAGAAATTAGTGGTCGCATTATTTCTAAGCACTGAAATTCAAGGACGGTGAACGACCGACTATCTCGCGTTGTATCGCCGCACGTATTTCCACGCGTTGATTACGGAGGAAGATTTCGTGTGAGAACAAAAGGAATGTAGACTATGGAGATTTTTGTTAGACATTTCGTAACAGTCCCTGTTCTTAACAGTCGGAAAAGTTTTAGCAGCAACATCAACAAGGTAGAACGTCGGAAGCAGTTTCCAAAGGATGATTTATAGTGCTCACCCTGACAGGAGCGAAGATCTGGTCGGTCTTGATGTTCTCCAGTCTGTGTTCCTGCTCGCCTTTGTGGAGCAGTTGCAGGTGGGGTTGAAAGTGTGCTGGACAAAGGGTGCCAAGTGGAAGCGGCGACGCCCATGCCGGCAAATGGGGTGGATCACGAGTGCCTAGCTCCCTGTAGAAGGTCTTCAGGAATCTGAAAGCAGTCAAGTTTCCGGTTTAACCACGACTTTGCGGATTCCTCGAACTTGCTCAATTATCTTAAGCCGCTAATCGAACTCTTAAGTAGTTATGCTACAATAGTTGATCAACATTTTTCATACAATCTTGCTATCGATGACAAAAAACTCCATCGAATTAAAAAAGCATTTCCTTTGAAACTTCCACGTCACGTTGGACGAAAGTTCGGGCAGGAAAGTTTCATAAATTTGCCAATCGATCGAAGTCATCGCGACAAACGACCGTAAGAACGAGCTCCGCGAACTCGTTCAGCCCCAATTTAAACTCGAGCCGACGAAAGGTTTCTAAAAGCACATTTTCTTGCGGAACTTTTTTATGCCACTAAAATCCCAATTAATTCGTGGACTTTAAAAATCAACGAGCCTAATTTCCCCGAGCGACGAAACCATAGTCAAGTGGCTGTATCGTGACGATGCATTCGTCGCACGTTGCGCGGAAGATTGATGACTTTAACTCGGAGGAATGCAGGCGATCGAGCGTGGAAAGGGTTGAGCCTGAAGGGTGAGGCTGGAGCTTTACGACTTCTACATGATTAGCTTTACACTCTACGATCGAACGCTGATTTCATGGTTTAACCTTGTGTTTACCAATGAGCCACGGCTCGGAATTTCATGGACGCTGATTTGCGAGTCGAAGAATAAGTCTAATTGAATTTTAGTAAATCTATTAGTTATTACAGTTATCAGTTATTACGATTAATTCATTAAGACCAGATGTTCAATTGCAAGCAACAAATTAATATATCACAAGTGCCATTTGTTCCAGAAGATTATCAAAATATCCCCGCATAATTCGACGTAGAACAATCGATATAGTTGCATTGGTAACAGCCTATTCGAACGTGCATCGAATAAACCGGGAAATGGAATCGTTGATAAGGGGAAGATTTTTCACGTTTCAGTGACTAGAAGGAGGTTGTAAACGATAACCATCGCGAAAGAAGGACGATGGAACTGACCTTAGCAGTCTTCCCAGGGGATCTCTTTCCGGCGACGGTGGCCCACCGATTCCACTTCCTGCCCCGAGTCTTCGCGAGGACGCACGTGCGCTCGATATGTATGCGGCCGGAGCCGGGGGTGGGCTGCATGGCGGGCAACAAACGGGGCTGCTACCCCCTGGGGTCGAGAGGGTATAACTCCTCTCCAATTCCTGAAACAAAAGAAGATAGAAGGGGCTTTAGTTAGGTACGTCCTTTTTTTGCTCTGCTACTGTCGTTTCAATATGGCCGCGGTATTTTATTCTTTCTTTTCTGTTATTTCACGATTCTGTATAAACTCTTACGGATGATAAAACTTCGGTAAATTGGTATTTTGATGAAACGTCGTATTTTGATTTTGAACGTTGTATTTTGAAACGTTGTAATTTGTTTCAATATTATTACTGTAATTTCTGTTAGTACCTCGTTATACTAACTTTATCACGCTTGGATTTCTGCTGTAATTAAAATTTCATAAAAATGCTCGCTGTAAAAGTTGCATAGATAGTTCTGCAGTGACACAAGGTTTTTTCGTAGAAGCAAAAAAATTTGTCGAGTTTTAAAATGACACGGTAAAATACCTGTTAAAATTAGATATTAGACGCCTTCTGAAGTTGTCAGAAACAAACGAACATGCCAGCAAATAAATTCTCAAGGCAACTGGATCAAACACTAACCAAAGAACAGTTGATTACCCAACTGCTGAATCATCGGGCAATGAAAGTGCCTTAATTAGCTACCAGGCGAGCAAACGTTCATTAACGAACGAACTAACAATTACTTCTGAAGCAACCTTTTCTTTCCTTCAAAAGCCCGTTTGTTCATTTGACCCAAGGAAATAGCGTCGAGGATTCCGAGAGGTTTTACGAACTTAGAAGTTTGCAGTGTTGAATATTCAAGTGTAAAAATTTGGAGATACAGAACATCACAGTGTTAAATTTATAAATTTATTTGTTGAAAAATTAATGATGTCGAAATCGGGTTATCAGGGCAGTTGCTCATCGCGTTAGGAGTAAATCGGCGATAATCGACCGCGTCATACGTTGTCCAGGGCTCGTTTCTATCGCAAGAAACGATTTTAGCCGCTCGGTCACGTCGGCGATCGTTTCGCGAGTGAAAAAGAGCTTACGGTCAGCGATAGCCGCCGCCTTTTCAATCGTAATGCTTCCTCAATGGTTACGTGAGCGGAGATAAGTCGGTCAGAAAAGAGGGGAGGACCGAAAGTGCCCCGCTTTTTTTACCCCTTTGCCGTGGCTTTTATCACGGGACCAATTTTCTTCTACGTGGTATAGACACACCGGTAACGCGCTGCTTTCCCACCCCCTCGATTTTTCTTTTCTTACGTTCTTTCTTTCCTTCATCCTCGTGTACTTCTTCGACCGACCGTGTTCGATATCGGCCCACCGAACATTTTCAACGATGAATCAAACGGGGTGACTTATCGAAATTAGTACCACCAGGGTGAATCGAGTTGGCGAATTTTTCTGCTTCGCTGGCGATCATTTTACGGCTAGACAGTGGATTTATACTGTTATATTTTTTATCAATATTGATGCTTTCTTGCAAGAGTCCTGAAGCAAGCTTAGGTTCAAAGATGTTACCATCTTTAATAATATTATTATTATTGTATAACTATTAAATATTACATTTAATACAAATTGTATTAAATTATATTCAATATTTAATATATTTGTATTAAATTATGTTAAATTATATTTAATACAATTTTGATTTTAATACACGTGTCTCTGAAAAATTTAAGGGGTGGTTGAACATCTCTGACAAATTGTTCAGAGTGCTTTGCAGTAGAACTTAAAAAATCTTAAACCTAGCAAGAAGCTACAGTCTGTAAATATAAGTTTGTGTAAATAATTATAACGTACCACGTAATGCACGTAGACTAATACTCTCGCAGACCACCATTTAAGTTGATTACGTAATATCTCGGAAAAAGGAGGTTTACGAAGGAAAAGTTTGCAGGATATAAATACGCTCGCCACGGAGAGGAAGTAGCGTGCAATTTTTCATGTTGTTATCAAGTTCCAACGGATTATTCGGAGATCCCGAATAAACTAAAGTTTTGAAATAAGTCTGAAGGAAAACGTCCAAAGGATATCGAGGTCAGAAGGAAGCTCCGCGGTTGGCGCGGATGTAAACAACGAAAAATCTAGATGGAAGAAGCGGTTGACACGGTGAACCAATATCTCACGGCGTTCCGACTCGTTGGAAAGAAAACAATTAGTTTGGAAAACAACCGGTACAGCTCCTTTGCGGAAGTTCGATGAACTCTTCAAGATTCTAGGTAAAAATTAACTGCCTATCGGTAAAATTTTTGATCCGAAAGTTCCCTTTTCGTTCGGGTTAAATTGGCAGCGTGACCTTACGGCGTTAAAGAGACACGAGTCATATTTCCATGCGCCAACTGCGCAGTGCCGCTTTAAAAAAGAGGAGCTTCCTTTTCCGGGTCCATTGAATTAAACTAGTCTTTATACTTTTAATAGAGCCGGCTTGAATGCAGTTCGTTATCTCCGTAATTGCTTGGCGACGCAGAGTTTGACCTAAAAGTTGCACGGGTCATCCGCGCATTTCAATCCGGGCTTTCATCATCGAGAAGCGTGCACAACGGTAGACGCGTGCCACATCTTCGTCCCGGAAAAGTAGTTCACGATCGAACGAGACCAGAGACAAAACAGTTAATCCCTGTTGTCGACCCGGTTGCGGCCCAGTTAGCCGAAGGAAACACGTTCATTCGATAACTCGTCCAGTTTTTGTTGTCACGTTCGCGTGCTCCCTTTTCCCTCGGTGAACCAAGCACGCTTTTTCCTCCTTCGCGTTCCCGAATCAACCCTGTTCCACCCTTGTCTTCCGTTTTTTACACGGTTAATTATTTGCCGCTTGCTTCCGTTCTCCCCGTTTATCGTGCCGCTTTTTGCGAGAGGGTTCATGCAACGGGATCGCTCGCTGCCAGACGGATCATTCGCGATATTAACTCTCGCGCAAGAACTACTTTAATTATACGAGGATATACGGGCTACTGACCGTTCGTGAGTGTACCTTTCAGATATGCAATCGTTTCTGCTTTTAAAATCGTACTCAAGATCGTTTCAAAGGTATTACAAGTTTACCACGGAAAATATGAGATGAGGTTTATGTATGAAGAGTCTTAGGTTGCATGATTATGTTAAAGTGGATGTAGAATGAAAATAATTATTTTTAATGTAACAGAGGATGATTGTGACAGAGAGTAAGTCATTTGGAGAGACATTCTAATACAATTTATTGACATAATTCTAAAATAAGTAGTGGATATGCACACGAACGCTAGGAGATGTGGTTGACTATCTCTGTGGAGGCCTCGGCAAATCCCGATACCTTTGGTATTTAATTTGATCGATTAACGTTTCGATCGGAAGTCGTTACAGAAAGCTACCGCACGAGGCGAGATTAATAACCGAGGGTAACGCGATTAGCGGGTTTAATTACCACGCGTGCCGCATAATCTTTTGAACGACGGTGTTTAGGGTCGGTGACACCGCTCACGGTTCAGCTGTCACTTCTAAATTTCTAGTCACGAATTCACAAGTTTGTAATTTCCAAATTCTCAAGTTTGTAATTTCTAAATTCTCAAGTTTTTAACTTCAATCTTCACTTGACACCTCAACCTCCCATAATGCAATAACAGTCCATTGTCCGGATATTTTTAATCAGAGTTATCGTAATGAACCTGCGTTTCGATGTACGATACGCATTTATCCAAACGAAATTATCTACCGTAGTAATTTGTCAAACGAACGCATTATCAGCGTAAGTAATGAACATACTTTCGGCGAATAAATCTGCCCGTTGAAACAAAAGGTTGTCCACAGCGAAGAAGAGAAGAACAATGCCGGAGTTCCACAATGGTGGACAAAATTATGGTAGTCGCGGGGAATCGGTTATCAAAATCGGCAAACAAACGTGGCGGAAAGTGGGGGATGAAAATCGATAGACGGTTAGGACAAGGGCTGCACGGGGGACGCAAATCCCGAGGAATCTCAGCGTTAAAGTTCCATCACCGGCACGGAAGTTAATTTAATCCTGATCCAATTAAACCGGATATAACGTTAAGCCTGCTGGTGGGGTGTAGTTGGCCGTGCACGGTTAACGTGCCGGCGCTGACCGTGCCAGTTAACCGCTGCGTAAATTGGAAATTGGCCCCGCGTCCAATAAATATCGGATTAGCCAATAAATCGGACGGAAAACGGCGATGCGTTATGGTACTACGAATTAATCGCTATTGTCATTTCCATGGCGAATTTATAACTCTTTCTTGGACTTACAGCTGCCACGAATTAGTAGTGTAAGCTTTGGTCTTCTTTTTGAGGTTAGGATAGCCTTTTGAGGTTAGGTTAGCCTTTTGAGGTTAGGTTAGCCTTTTGAGGTTAGGTTAGCCTTTTGAGGTTAGGAAAGTCCTTGTTCAATCTAACCTAACTGACGTGGTGCAAGCTTATTTGGTTATGATGTAGATAATTAATTTATATTTTACATCTCATGTTTGATTTTCAAAACAGCAACACTTTACTGTAAGTAAAGTTTCACTTTAATGTAAGAATTTTGAAAAATGTATTTGAGAATCCTTTTGAGGTTACGAAAGTCCTTGTTCAACCTAACCTAACTGACGTGGTGCAAGCTTGTTTGGTTATGCTGTAGATAATTAATTTATATTTTGTACACCTTATGTTTTATTTTCAAAACAGCAACACTTTACTGTAAGTAAAGTTCCACTTTAATGTAAGGATTTCGAAAAATGATTTTGAGAATCCTTTTGAGGTTAGGAAAGTCCTCGTTCGACCTAACCTAACTGACGTGGTGCAAGTTTATTTGGTCACGATGTAGATAATTAATTTATATGTTCTACACCTAATGTTTGATTTTCAAAAGAGCAAACGAGTTACGCTTTAATGTAAGAATTTTGAAAATACATTCGAGAATTAATTTGTCTTGTACTGATTTTTAGAAGAGCGTATTCATCTCGAATTTCGAAAAGTTGCAAAATAAAAAATGCGAAAATCTGGCGATTCGCAGGTAAAGCTTCTTCGCGCGTCGATAGTTGGATTGGATTTACGAGTATCGTTTAGGGTCGATACGAAAACTACCGCTATATTTTAGCCATTTATTATCCGCGACGTTAGCATCGATTCTCTCGACTCGAGCTGGAAAAAGAGGTCGGGTGACTGGAGCGCATGGGGTTAAGGTATTTTTCGAAACGCGCTTCTCGATTTACGTCACGTCGTATTAGCCTCGATTTATGCGAGCCAGCGTCGAGTATCTACGTCGTTACGGGGGGCGAGTTACGCAAAATTCGCGTGGAGACCGTTTCGACGAAGAACCGATGGCTGAACTTCCCTTCAAGTTTATGGAGTTCCATGGTTTTACGATAACGTCGGGGTCGCTTTACGAGAACACTTGTACGGAGCAGACTTTAGTATTATTCGAATAATCTTCGAATGCAAATTTTGCATAAAACGAGAATATTCGTGGGTGTATAATATCAATTTTTTTATTTCGTCTTCGAACTATCGGACCGATTTTATGTACCAGCTCGTATTTCCCCGATAAGAAGCAATAAACTTCTTAAAGTTTGCACGAGAAGTGCATTAATTAAAAATAACGAGAACTGCTCGCTCTCCGGGCGGACTAATCGGAATTAGCGTTAACGAGAGCGACAATAAGAAGATTTCAATTATGTCTAAGAAGACCTCGCCCCGTTTTCTTCGATTTCTCGCGATCAAGTCGTCGAGATAATAAAGTATTATCCTCAACCCTCGATCGCCACCTCGGCGAATCGCTCCGAGATTTACTGCCGCGATTCTTTCTTCCGACAGCTTTGATTCTTAATGAAGATCCGCTTTGCGCGATTTCACCGAAGAAACAGAGATTACTTGAGAAATGTGCGAGAATCGGATAGGAACAAACGACCGTAATTACGGGGAACGTTATTACAAATGATCGATAAAAATGGCTGAACATTTCTCGATTTTACTTCAGACATATTCTTTTATGTATTGCGTTAAAATAAAAAAAAAAGGTTAAAGTTTAAAGTATATTTTGCTGCTGCTTTGTAATATATTGTAAAAGATATATTAATACGTAAAGGTACTTTTGTCAATTTTTTTACGAGTAAAGCCTGTAATAAAGCGCGTTCACAGGAATCGTAACACGAAATTCACATTTCCATAATTTTACGACTTTCATCGCTCTACAGGAAATTAATACCGCGACGAGAAAGTGCGATCGGTTTCGCTGCAGAAACCGCTGTTCAATAACAATCGGAACGGATCGTGTTCGCAGCTAAAGAATGTCCACGCATACAAAATACGAACGACTCCCATCGATTGCCAATAATTTACGGTGCGTTTCGTCGTGCATTTCAAATAATAAAAATATTAGCGGGCAACCCCAATAGAATCACTAGTACCAGTCTCCCTCTCATCCCCTCGACACCGGTATAATGGGCTGTAAAACGGACGAATGACAAACACACGCGCGTACAGCAACCTCCAATCGCTTTTAGATTTGATCGTGGTTATTATCGTAAATTTGCGAACGGCTGATAGGTCCCTCGAAATTCGAATAGGCCATTAAATCGAACGGGCAAATCGCTTGTCCTCGATCGCCGTGAAAAACTTGTCTCGTCGATATTTCGGGATCCCTAGGCATTCGAATCGATTCTGCGTGTAATCGTTCCTTGTTTGTTGTGACAATGCGATACAAAGGTATAAAGCAGTGGTGCAATATGTTATAATATAGCCTGTAAAAATTAGAATATATAGTAATGAAGTGCGTGGTGATGCAGTGTGATGTAACGCAATGTGTAGTAGTGCTATGGGGACACAATGTAGCATCTATGTATGAGCGGCACCGTGTATGTATAACGCATGAAGTCACAGTGTGGGAGTATAACGTGGTAATTATACGTGGTGATACTGTAGTAAGTACATGTAACGTGTGGTAAAGCAGTGAGTAGTAATCATGACACGTGGTGATGCAACGTGAAGTAACGCAACGTGTAGCAACGCAACGTGAAGTAATGCAGCGTGTAGCAACGCAGCGTGAAGTAATGCAGCGTGTAGTAGTGCGACGCGTGGGAACGCAGTGTATGGTGGCACTACGCATAGCAACTATAATGCATGGAAACATAGCCTGGTAATTATGACATGCGTTGATGCTACATTTAATACACATAACACGGTAATGCAGCGTGTAGTAGTGCGACGCGTGGGAACGCAGTGTATGGTGGCACTACACATAGCAACTATAATGCGTGGAAACATAGCCTGGTAATTATGACATGTGTTGATGCTACATTTAATACACATAACACGGTAATGCAGCGTGTAGTAGTGCGACGCATGGGAACGCAGTGTATGGTGGCACTACGCATAGTAACTATAATGCATGGAAACATAGACTCGTAATTATGACATGTGTTGATGCTACATTTAATACACATAACACGGTAATGCAGCGTGTAGTAACCATGATGCGTGCTACCTTGCTATAACGCACTGCTATACATGATAATTATAATGCTATACCGTGGACACAATAAGTAATATAGAATGCAGCGATTATAACACAAGTATCGATGGTATGGAATCTATGGACGTCCGCAGAGCAGCTTTATCCACGGTTCGCCACTCTCTAAATATTCATGAACAATCTTGCGGTAATTCGCTTCGTTGTGACGTGATTCGATGCACCGAGACACGTGTAGAACGGTGGTGTCGGTCCGTTGCGCCTCGACGCTCGCCGTCGAGCAGAGTAATTGTCCGTGAAACGTAATCGAAAGACCAACAGTATGCCGCTCGAAGGCCGTTGAAAATTTTCCTAGCGGATTCGCCGTGAGATTTCGCGTGACGCGCAGAGAGTGAAGCAGTGTCTCCGAGAAAGACACGTTTTCCATTTCGTGCCCGTTACACGTTCCTGCATTTCATTATACCCAACTTTCCAGCTCCTTTAAGCGTGCATATAAAAGCTCGTCTCTTACGTCGAGTACTTTTCCCCGTTCGATATTTACTTTTTACGAAGGATCCTCCTTTCGCTCGCACCCGATGTAATAACCCCTTTTTGCAACCAGGTCACGGAATTTCTCTACCCCATGCACACCATCTCCCTCCCTTGCAGCCGGGTAAAGTCGTACATTACGGCGAGAGGAAAGAGCTTCATATCTTCCGGCAGACATCTCGCGTGAATCTTTCCGAGAAACTTAAAGGATGAGCCTGCAAACTGGCTGAGAACACGTTCTACTACCGTATAACCGTGGAGTTACGTTCATTAACGCATTCGTTGGCGGTAACCGATGCGAAGAATCACGTGCAACCTCCAATTTCTACGTGGGAATATGGGTTAACTCTACCTAAATTTCACTCCTAGTCTACTATGTTCATTATGCATCGTTAACGTCAACGATTCGATTCTGCAATTCACAAGTTTCCACAATTTCAAATAATCTTCATTCGAGAATATGGAAACGTGGGAATTTGAGAAGTTGAAGATTTGTGCAGTAATAAGAGTCTGCAGATTTCGCTAAAAGCAAGGATTGTTTTTCTCTTCGTACTGGCCCTCATTCAAAAAGGATCTACATTAGCTTGCGTAGGAATCGTGTTTCCGAAAACAACAGGAAAGCGAATTAAACAACACAGCCGTGCTTTCCAGTGCACCCTGGTTCTCCCAACATGGAGACCTTTCGTGTGTCCTCAACTTCGCTGGAAACCGACAAAGTTCCAGGAAGTTAAGCGACGGACTACGTTAGAGTACACCGAGAATGAAGTGTCGCGAAAATGCGAGAAAATTATGTACATAAATTTGGGAGGACGATTTAAACATTTTTCATTTATTTAAGGGGAAAATGAATTGCTCGAAGGACGTAACAGTGGTCACCTTACTGTATTCAGCTTTCTAATTTTTTGAAAATTATTTCGTTTCCATGGTTGATCCTAATAAAAAATTGTGTGAAATTGATCAAAATTTTGTTCCTGAGGTGTGAGTTTTTATCTGAAATTTTCTGGCTTGAACAGCGAAGCTTATCTTTTCTGAAAGTGTTAATAATCCTTCAATTTCCAGCAGTCGCGAAGAAGATAAATTCGCCTGCATTTCCCGCAGCGTTAGAGCGAAAAGAAGCTCGGAGGTGAAAAACGGTATCCAGGACGTCATCGACCCTTCCACCTATTCATCTCGTTTTCTAGCTTGGATATCCTTCCGTTGACAACGCGAATCGAGGTTATCGCTTCACGATAATGATCTCGTTATTCCTCTATCCACGATATCGTGTCTCGAAATCGAAAATTTTTTCGATTAATTAGCGTCGTTCCTGCCGCTATGAAAGAGAAAATTGCCTTTGAACGTAGCTACCAGCCAATACGGGTGTCATGCACATCCTTCCTTGAATAATTACTTCGTTATTGAACGTTTGAAAAACCGTTCCATCGAAAATCTAGCCATCAATTTGTCACGAATCGAGTTCCCTGTTCCACCAGAGAATATTCATGTATTCGAATGGCAACTCGCATGAAGATACGTTCGTTGAACCAACGTCACGCACGAATTTTCGTATATTAATTCCTGTGGATTCACAGATCGTTCACGGTCGAGTTGAGCGGATGCGTGTTAAACAGGGTCGCAGAAACGTATCATTTGTTGAACGTGTAACTACGTTCATAAAGGGTGAAAAGCCACAGAGAAGAGCCGTGTACTGTTTGGCGTCGGTCGTTTACCTCGTTGCGAGGTTTGCTCGGCTTTAAATGTCAAGAGGCTTGCCGTCAGACTACACGCGGGAACAGCTCGTCGAGATTTCGCGAGCTCTCTTGTTCTTTTGCTAATCTTCCACCAGTTTTCTCTCGCGGCTCGTTAACGAGATTAATCTTCCTACCAGGGACAAAAGTTACATTTTACCCTATTTAAAGGTTAAACACAATCGTATCGGTCTGTCGTTTCATTTCTTTTTGTCACTTGACTCCTTAGCTTATCTGTGATGGTCAAAGAGTTGACTGTTTTTATTGTTACTGTCGTTGTTAATTTTCTGATCTGTCAGGACGACAGTGGGATTCATCATTTTGTGGAGGATTAAGCAAAGATGTTTTTTTTGAGAGTAGGACTTTTATGGAAAATTTGTTGGAATTTAATTGAAACTCTCTTTGGTAGGTCCACTAAATGGATGTCATGTGAAAGTCATATGAAATGACGTATGAGACAAAAGTCATATAAAATGACATGTGAGGCAAAAGTCATATGGAATGACATATCTGACAAAAGTCATATGAGATGACATATGACAAAAGTCGTATACTTATGTATAAAAGAGGACTTGAAAATCTATTAGAATCTAATTGAAACCTTCGTTGTTAAGTCTACTAACTGGATGTCATGTAAAAATCATATAAAATGACATATGAGACTAAAGTCATATGAAGTGACATATGAGGCAAAAGTCATATGAAATGATATATGACAAAAGTCATATATTTATGTATGAAAGAGGTCTTGAAAATCTATTAGAATCTAATTGAAACCTTCTTTATTAAGTCTACTAACTGGATGTTATGTAAAAGTCATAAAAAATGACATATAAGACAAAAGTTATATGAAATGACATATGAGACAAAACTCATATGAGATGACATATGACAAAAGTCATATATTTATGTATGAAAGAGGTCTTGAAAATCTATTAGAATCTTAATTGAAACCTTCTTTGTTAAGTATAATAACTAGAAGTCATGTAAAAGTCATATGAAATGACATATAAGACAAAACTCATATGAAGTGACGTATAAGGCAAAAGTCATATGAGATGACATATGACAAAAGTCATATATTCATGTATGAAAGAGGTCTTGAAAATCTATTGGAATCTTAATTGAAACCTTCTTTGTTAAGTATAATAACTAGAAGTCATGTAAAAGTTATATGAAATGACATATAAGACAAAACTCATATGAAGTGACATATAAGGCAAAAGTCATATGAAGTGACATATGAGACAAAACTCATATGAGATGACATATGACAAAAGTCATATATTCATGTATGAAAAAAGTCTTGAAAATCTATTAGAATCTAATTGAAACCTCCCTTGTTAAGTCTACTAACTAGAAGTCATGTAAAATTCATATGAAATGACATATAAGACAAAACTCATATGAAATAACATATGATTCAAAACTCATATGAGATGACATATGATAAAACTCATATGAAATGTCATACGACAAAAATCATATATCTATGCATAAAACAAGTCCTGAAAATCTTTGCAGATCCGTAGTGACCCCACAATAATAATCCCATAAAAACATGTGTGCCACATATGTTTGATCTCGAGATGTATCCAGAATACATCAAAGAATTGAAAACTGAGCAAATTCGTAAATCTTGAATCCCAAAACTCTGCATAGCTCGAAGATTTCTATTTGAGGAGTGAATGAAAGCGGATTAAAGTGGTAAAAGCGTCGTGAAAGTAGAGAATCCCAGAAGCTACGCTGAACGGATGGTCGTTGAAATTAAAGTCGCCACAGTGTTACGTAAAAGGGAACCGGATATCGGCTGCTGCGGTCCGTACATAAATGGCAATATTATTGCGGAGCACTGCGGAAAAACACGTATGTACCGCGGGATCGATAGCCAGCCTTCGTGTCTCGTATATCGAAATCGTAGACGTTGGGTCGCGGTCTTTTCAGCGTCAGCCTCCCTCGATGTATCGATATCCGCGTCGATTTTTCGCTTCGACCAGTCTCGTGTTTGCGCCGTCGTCGAATCGATGTGCTCGCGATCGAAAATATATTTCGTTTGTTCGACGGTCGTTTAGCGTTTTTTTGCAAAATTTCATCTCGTCTCATCTCGATTCTTTCCTGCTACGCTTTTCAATCTATATGGACTTCGATTCGTTCGAATTCAACGTACTCGTTTTTTGTGAGAACGAATGCTTATTTAACATTTGATATCTGCACGTATCTTCTATCGGGAATAGAAATTCGCGGAATGAGATGAGAAAGGCTTTCAAGATCCATTCTGTTAAACTTGCCTCTGATGAAAAGCATGACACCGATAGTTCGAAACTTTGTTAGTGTCGATTGTAGATTCCCTGATAAAGGATCGCAATTAACAAACACTTTGAGGTTCGATTTCGATCAATAGGTTTGAAGTTTAGGAGGCGATTATGGGCTTCCCGATTACAGATCTGGCTCTTTGAACCACCTCTTTATAAACACATTAGTTGCTCAAGCGTGAACTCGAACGATTGTTTATTTAAACGTAAATATTATCGGCTCCGATATTTATAAATTCAGGATAAATTCATAATACTTCGCTTAACATTTACATTTACCCCAGTTAACATTTATATCCGCCTCGCTTAACATTTACATTTCTACTTGACCATAAATACTGAAAATTTGTATTTGAAAATAAAGATGGAAATTGCGCGAAGAATGCCGAGATACTTTCTGTCACAATGGTACCCCGATAAAATCGAATCATAGCGATGGTGCAAATAACGAGTCACACCTTGTGACTCTGCAATCCTCGATCCTACGTGATCGTACTTATGCAACGATGCTCGTCAGCTTCCTGATTGCGACTCGACCTCTCCAAGGATACAAAGGAGAACGTTAAGCGCATTCCATCGTCGTACAATTCGATTTTTTGCCTTCTTTATGCGACACAGCTTCCAATAAACGCATCCTCTGTTTCTACACTGTATAATGCCGCATGAATTATTTATCCTGCGAGCCTCCTTGCACGCAAAGGTGTTAACTCAAGGTCTTTGTGCGATGATGGACAGATCTAGTGTCAACGGTTCGGGGGAAACTTGGGAAACTAGGGAGAAGTGATTTGGTACAACTTCAATTTTGGCAATTTGGAGTTTATTAATTTTAGAACTTTGATTGGGAGGTTAGGAGTTTTGGACTTTGGGGTGTGGAGGGTTTGGAAGTTTCAAATTTAACTTTGGGAGTTTAGAGATTTTAAAATTTTGAAACTTGGGGTGTGGAGAGTGTGGAAGTTTCAAATTTAATTTTGGGGCTTTAGAAATTTTTAAATTTTGAAATTTGGGGTGTGGAGGGTGTGGAAGTTTCAAATTTAATTTTGGGACTTCAGGGTTTTTAAAATTTTTAACCTAGGGGGTGGAGACTTTGAAATTCTCTTCAGAGACACATTAGAATTTCAGAACCTTGGAAGTTTGTTATTTTGGACCCTTTCAAATTTAATTTTGAGACTGCAGGGTTTTTAAATTTTGAAACTTGGGGTGTGGAGGGTGTGGAAGTTTCAAATTCAATTTTGGGACTTCAGGGTTTTTAAATTTTTAACCTAGAGGGTGGAGACTTTGAAATTCTCTTCAGAGACACATTAGAATTTCAGAACCTTGGAAGTTTGTCATTTTGAACCTTTTCAAATTTAATTTTGAAACTTCAGGGTTTTTAAATTTTGTATCTTGGTATGTGAAGAGTTTGGAACTTTCAAATTTTACTTTGGGACTTCAGGGTTTTTAAATTTTTAACCTAGGGGGTGAAGACTTTGAAATTCTCTTCAGAGACACATTAAAATTTCAGAACTATAGAAGTTTATTATTTTGGACCTTTTCAAGTTTAGACCCTTAAGACACAGAGTCAATGGAGTCTTAAAATTGCAAGACCTTATAACACTGAAATTTCAGAACACAAAAATATTTCAGTACACGAAAACACTGAACAATAACACTACAGAAGATCACAAGAAGTCATTCTCAAAAATAGGTCTAAAAAATTTCACCACCCAGGTTTCATCCATGAATGGTGCATAGAGCCGTAGAAATGTGGCACTTAAATAAAATTGAATCGCTAATACTTAATGATTTAATAACGAAGGAAATATCCAGTTATGGTGTTTATTGCAGGATGGCTGGTTTCTGGTATTCACAGTTGGGAATCGGGAATTTCGTGCTCGTTTTGGGATCCTCGATTTTCGAGGTTGGCGAGGAATACTGAAAGGCAGCACTCCGGTATTCATTAGACGGAATGGCTACGGGGATTGGGTTTTGAATACAACTTGAACAGGCTTGCAACGTGTCAATCTGAGAAATTACGTGGCTATTTTCTGTTAGAATCTCTCCGTTTGGTTTATTTACGAGGCAACTATTCCATTTCATTTGGAAACGCAGAAATGTCCAAACAGAAATTCAACATCACGGAAAACACTCATTAATTTTCCAACTTTTGAACTTTAAAATACAGCACGGAATTCTATGGGCGAATATTTTCGTTCACTTATCGCGTGTTTCGGACAGAAAATGTTACCCTTTGACGAACGTTCTTTGATGTAAATTAAAGAAAATCATTCGTGTATTTTTTCGCTGAAATCATTTCGTTCGATTCGAGCGTCAGGAATCTCTCTCTAATTTATTTTTGGCGAGCATCAAAGTATTCCAGGATTTGATAGAATCAATTTAAAGACTCAACGTACGAGTAGGTTGCAGATTCTATCGTACACGTGCAATTTCAATGTTCCTCCTCGATCAATAATTAGTATTACTCCCCGAGATCAAGTAACAAGCAGAGCTTATAGTGTAGCTACAGGTTACGTAATTCCCTTAGCTAGCACCTTCGAAATTCATTACACTGCCCCGAATCTCGTACCATTCACGAATCCACTCGAGGGTCGTAAAGGGTCGAGCTACACCTCCTCTGCACCCCTGTAAATTTCTATTATTGCCTCTTATTTTTTTAAAGCACAGAAATATAATTAATTTTATTTATTTGGTGAAGGGGGTAGTTTTCGATAAAAATTTTTCGATCCCACTTCGAGGACGATTGTCAGATCTTCCAGCAGAAGTTTCCCCGAGAAACTCGTTGCTTACTGGGAAACATTAGAGTTAAGGGACGCGTATTTTTTCTCCTCCCAGATGCGGAGGTTTTAGTATACCCGGGTAAAACTACCTTACGAAGTTTCGCTAACCCCTCGATGCAAACTTTCAGCGAGCTCAACTTCCACGAATTCCATGTTCAAACGAAGCACTTCTGACAGCAATTAAAGCGTCCAACAATTTCCCATGAATTAATACAAATTACGAACCCTTCCACCCCCCGCCTCCCACCAGACTCTGAAGATCATTAATTTTACCAACTCTCGCGTCGTGAATTCCTGTTAACGAGATCGCAATGTTTATATTTAAGTTAATTGCGTTTTTTACAAACAATGTAATGATGTCACGATGCACAAGTTTATCGAGAACTGTTTCGAATTATTGCGACAAAACCTAATTTTAGAGTATCCAACTTATTGTTAGATCGTAATTTTATAGAGTATTTTATAATTCATTTATAATTTATTATTACCTTTCTTACAATTCTGTACATCTTTAAACTTCCCCAAAAATAATTTTCTTCTAATAAACTTCTCATTATAAGAAAAAGAGTTACAGAGAATGTGTTCCATTTTCGAGAACGTATCTCCGTAAAAGATACTGAACGAATCTCGTAAACGTATTAAATTCGTTACGCAAGACGGTGACGAAAATTTGCCTCGTCTTACCTTGTCGTCGTTCTTAGTCAATTTTCCATCCTCCTCGTTCCACTTGTTTCTATCCTTCTCTCTGACCAGACCGTTCAGGTTTCTGTAGGACAACAGACGACACATGTCGCTGGTCAAGTCGGGCAGACGATTTTTACAGTCGCCGCAGTGAAACTTCTGCTGCGGCATTACGCTCGACACACTTCCGCCGACGGGTCGACGAAAAACCGGAAGTTATCGCGGTCGTCGACACTGTTCATCTTCTCTGTGACTGGATCCACGCTCGAATCCTCTTCGAGCGTCCTCACCTTGCACGCATCAAGCTTCGAGTAATTCTAAATCGAGTTTCTTTGTTTCAACACTTTCAACACTGTTCCTTCAACACCGGGATTCAACTATAAACTGTCGAACTGTTTTCTACAAAACAGAATATTAACACTAAAACTACCAAACCGCTCCACAAGTTTCTTATTGTAAGGCACACATTTTGTTGAAATACATTTCTTGATATCAGAATTGATTTTCATCAAGATAAAGAATAATTCATGTTTCATCGTTTGTTTGTTTATTTTTGAACTCCATTTTTAATTTTAAAGTAAATACACAATTATAAGGCATACATTTTGCTAAAATACATTTTTTGAAATCAGAATTGATTTTCATCAAGATAAAGAATAATTCATGTTTCATCGTTTGTTTGTTTATTTTTGAACTCCATTTTTAATTTTAAATTAAATACACATTTTGTTAAAATACATTTCTTGAAATCAGAATTGATTTTCATCAAGATAAAGAATAATTGTGTGTACTAATTCATGTTTCATCGTTTGCTTGTTTATTTTTGAACTCCATTTTTAATTTTAAATTAAATACACATTTTGTTAAAATACATTTCTTGAAATCAGAATTGATTTTCATCAAGATAAAGAATAATTCATGTTTCATCGTTTGTTTGTTTATTTTTGAACTCCATTTTTAGTTTTAAATTAAATACACATTTTGTTAAAATACATTTCTTGAAATCAGAATTGATTTTCATCAAGATAAAGAATAATTGTGTGTACCAATTAATGTTTCATCGTAAGTTTGTTTATTTTTGAACTCCATTTTTAATTTTAAATTAAATACACATTTTGTTAAAATACATTTCTTGAAATCAGAATTGATTTTCATCAAGATAAAGAATAATTGTGTGTACCAATTAATGTTTCATCGTAAGTTTGTTTATTTTTGAACTCCATTTTTAATTTTAAATTAAATACACATTTTGTTAAAATACATTTCTTGAAATCAGAATTGATTTTCATCAAGATAAAGAATAATTGTGTGTACTAATTCATGTTTCATCGTTTGCTTGTTTATTTTTGAACTCCATTTTTAATTTTAAATTAAATACACATTTTGTTAAAATACATTTCTTGAAATCAGAATTGATTTTCATCAAGATAAAGAATAATTGTGTGTACCAATTAATGTTTCATCGTAAGTTTGTTTATTTTTGAACTCCATTTTCAATTTTGAATTAAATACACATTATATAGGTTTAGCGTAAACCGAGTGTTCCACAGAATATTAACAAAAAGTAAAGAAAAACTTGCAACAGTATTTATTTTAGAATGCCATGGAAAACGTGAACCGTTACGAGTTCGATGACGCAAATAAAATAGAAGAAATAGAGTAAGCAGACATCGCGTGTAAACACGTATCTGCGTAAATTTTCCCGGCGTATATTTACGATGATCGATCAGTGAGAAACTGTGGCAGGTTATATTGAATTTCGTGTTGAAATGTGTGCACACGTAGCGCATGATTGATAAATGAATATGGAAAGTTTGATACGCTTTCTGATGACGTAAAGTGTATATTAAGTAGACGTCGAACTTGTCGTCGTCTTTTTGCCCTGAATATTAAACTCCGGGAACTTGCAAAAGTGGATGTTGATCGTCTTAAAGCGTTTTATAAGAATTTCAAAACATCTGTTTTGCTCCTTACATATATACGGTAAATATCTTTTTAACGAACACGTGAAAAGGGGATTCGATTTATCGAGAAGATTATACGTCGAAGAGGATTGGTCCTTAGGAAATACCAGTTCGTAGATCACATCGAGTTTCTTTTTCTGAGGGGTTTTGTAATCTACTTAGACGTAATTCTGCAATTACGAAGGAGCAGTAAAAACCAGAACAATCCTACAAAAAGAGAAACTTTTTACTACCAATTGTTGCTGGAAATAAGTGGAAACTTGCAAGGTAAGTTACGGCCATTTTGAAACAATTTTGACGCAGCGCTGGAAACTTACGGCCATTTTGAACGCACTGTCGCAGTAGAATCTCTCTCGATTTTCTGTTCCGACTATTCAAATTGATTCTATAGGTTAACAGAATTATTGATTAATACAATTCATGGTCTCGAACGACGTATAAGGTTAATGGTACACGCGGAGCAAAGAACTCGAAGAATCAGGGCGATCGAAAGAACAGCTCCTTGGCACAGTTTTCGCGGAAAATCAACGGACAGTTTCCACTCGCTTCACTGTACACAAACCCGCTCCCTTTTTCTAACCTCTATTCGGCTCCTCTCGCGGACGTCTCACTTCCGGCGGCGACGACGGAATGAAAAATGAAGCCGCGGATATTTTAAGAAATCGAGGACACTCGAAATTCCTTCGTTCGCGAGCTATTTCCCCCCGCTTCTTTCTCGTATCGACAGCGAGCAGATTTCGCGAGGAAAAACTGAGGCGACAAGAAAAATCGAGCCGGTGAATCGCGCACCACTGTCGAGTCGATTTCGAAACTGGTTCGTCTTTGAAACGGTTTAAAAATATCCCGGATAGGTGTACCAGGTCATTTGGCCCGGATAACGCGCGAAGCGTTAAAAACTCCGATTCTAATGAACGTTTTTGTAACGAATAAACGAAATTCGTGTCGGAAAACGGAAGCCCGGAACGAGGTTTCATTAACTCTTCTTGCGCCGGTCGGATTTAATCAACAGCAAATGGAAATTCGATATTTGCTTTTTCAATACGATTCGATCGAAATTTGACGAATTTTATTAAATTTTCGAACGCTTTATTGGATGAGTGCACGGTGTGTTATTGTGTAATCGAACAAGGGAAATGGACGCTGTTGTGTTAGGCGATGTATCGAATCAGGCCTCCAGCTACGATCTTCGATAAATACAACAACGAATCTTGTACGATTAATACGATAATTATTCGAAATAATTACACTTTTATTCCGATTTCGATAGCTTTATTACACAGGATCAAACGATTTATCGATAACTTAATTCCGCGATTAAACCATCGTCCTAATTACCCGCATAATTTATCCGAACGTTCGGATTCTCCGTAAAATCAATTATTAACCCCCAGGTGAATTTACATCGTTTATCGTAACCAGTTTTAGCTCCTGATTTTCGATCATTATCAAAACGTTTGCACGCGAAACGATATTACGAGTGTTTCGCGAAATTATGAACGCGCGACGTATCAATCGAGAGAGTTCATCCTTCGTTTCGCGTTAATGAATGCGAGTTGCCAAAAACTGCAACAGCCGGAGGCTATGAAAACCCTGAAACCGGCTTCCTGGTGATTTCAGGGATTTAACGACGTCTAATTGCGGGTCGTTGGGGATTTTCGTGCAGTCTCGACCCCGGTATTCAGCGGCCGCCTTAAATGCTCGATTTTTACGTCGCTGAAGAGCAGACAGAAAGTAATAAGCGACCGCAGTTTCGCCACACACGATGTTTCGACCCTGTAACGCTTCATACACTTTATACTACTCGACAACTTTTTCATACTTTTCTATAACTTTTATTTCGATCTGTTGCTACATCGATGAGTCATTTTATATATTTTTTTGATTTAGGAGGTTAAAAAATTTTTACTCTTTTGATGCTTAAAATTGATGCTGTCAATGGAGATTTTAATTGAATTTACAGTTGACTTATTTCAATTGAATTTAAAATTGTCCTATTTTAATTGAATTTAAAATTGACTTATTTCAATTGAATTTACAATTGAGTTATTTCAATTGAATTTAAAATTGACTTAATTCAATTGAATTTACAATTGACTTATTTCAATTGAATTTAAAATTGACTTATTTCAATTGAATTTACAATTGACTTATTTCAATTGAATTTAAAATTGACTTATTTCAATTCAATTTAAAATTGTCTTATTTTAATTGAATTTGCAATTGACTTATTTCAATTGAATTTACAATTGACTTATTTCAATTGAATTTAAAATTTACTTATTTCAATTGAATTTAAAATTTACTTATTTCAATTGAATTTAAAATTGTCTTATTACAATTGAATTTAAAATTGACTTAATTCAATTGAATTTAAAATTGACTTATTTCAATTGAATTTAAAATTGACTTACTTCAATTGAATTTTCAATTGGCATTATTTCATTTGAATTTAAAATTGTCTTATTTCAATTGAATTTGCAATTGACTTATTTCAATTGAATTTAAAATTGACTTATTTCAATTGAATTTAAAATTGTCTTATTTCAATTGAATTTAAAATTGTCTTATTTCAATTGAATTTAAAATTGACTTATTTCAATTGAATTTAAAATTGTCCTATTTTAATTGAATTTAAAATTGACTAATTTCAATTGAATTTAAAATTGTCTTATTTCAATTGAATTTACAATTGACTAATTTCAATTGAATTTACAATTGACGTTGTCAATTGAATTTACAATTGATGTTGTCAATGTAGATATTAATTGACTTTACAATTGACTTATTTCAATTGAGTTACAATTGACGTTGTCAATGTAGATTTCAATTGAATTTACAATTAACGTTGTCAATGTAGATTTCAATTGACTTTACAATAGCCTTATTTCAATTGAATGTACAATTGACATTATCAATGTAGATTTCAATTGCCTTTACAACAGACTTATTTCAATTGCCTTTACAATTGACGTTATCAACGTAGATCTCAATTTCAGAATTTCTATATTTGATAGTAAACTGTTTGTAACGTTATACTTGATTGGCAATTGAAAACTGCAAAAAAAAATCGATAGTTCCAATTTATTTTGCATGATACATTTGATTTGGTATCCCGGTAACTGGATAACGTAACAAAGTAAGCCAACAGCCGTTTCAAAATTTAGTTTGAAGAAACAGCTCGTTCATAATAAAAAGAAAATAGCAGTTTGGAGGAAGTTTTACGGGGTACAGGATTGGAGAAGCAGAATTCTGTTCATTTCACAGACAATAAGATTGTTGGGTCGTTAAAGAAGCCGTAAGTGGTCCAGACGGAGTGCGCAACGTCTCGCGGCCATAATCGTAGCGAGCAACAGTACAGGTAATAAAGACACGCTTTTATCGTTATTAACGCGAAGAGTCTGCGTACCCGCGGAGTAAACAAAATTTCACGCTCGCTCGAACGAGCGCAAAAAGCGATTCGAGGCACTCGCGACCCGATACTAATTGCTCGCCAAGAGCCCGTTCCCCGGCTAATTGAATACATCGACGCTGATTTCTCGTTTTTGGCGTACTTTGTTCATTTCGCGGCAAAGCCTCAAGCCGTAATTAGATTCGTTGGTAATTAAGAAGCGAGCGGAGTCCGGTTTATGGTTTATATCGGCACGGAAATTACGCTCGAAAAATATTTTCTAAACTTCCAATTTACTGTCCGTTAAATTGATTTGTTTGCGACAAAGGAAACTCTCTTCGAGGAATTGGAAATTGAAGGATAAACCGACATTCAATTCGCTCGGCTGCATTACTAATGTTCGGTTTCACGCTTATCAATCCTGCGAATCCGGAATGGAGGAAATTCCGGAATCCACGCTACGGTTTCCTCCGTTCCATTTTATAGTCTTGAATATTTTACTCTGCGGGAAACTTCAGTTGCAGTTTTCAAGTACCGTATTAATTTCAATTTTTGATGCATTTTAGGCTGAAAGGGTTACACTTGAAAATCGTGCACACACGTTGACTGACAATTTTACTGAAACCACCTTGTATCAACTATTTCGTAATTGTCTATGCAAGTGAAATAATCTAAACAAACTTCTATATTCTTATATATTATAAAGTCAAATTTTGTACTGATCTTTTGTATAATTTTTTATCATTTTATTAGTACATCAGATTTATAATTCATTGAAAAATTCAGGGATCAAGTTGACAACAAAAAATGTTACTGAAACTATCAAATAATATTAAGAAAAGTAATTCTTGTTATAATAAGACAAATATGGCTGAACACCACGAAGAAAGTTTTTAGAATATCCTATATTACTTTGGGCTTCAAAAATTGAACAGTACAAGTACAAATATAATTTAACTCAATAACTCAATAATAATATTAACTCTATAATAATATTTAATAATGAAAATGCGACATGAGTTGGACATGAAACTGCGACCAAAATGTGAGTCCAACAACCAAATAAATTATAAAAAATTTAACATGCAACCAAAATAAAAAGAAATAAGATTTATTATCATAAGGGATGTAATAAACTAGCAGTATTTATGCATACGTCCTGGCGTAATACATCGTCGATGCAGCATCTAAAGTTGGAATAATCGTTCGCGTCGCCGTGGATAATTTCCCACGAAATTGGACGAAATTGCTCATGCTGGCTCGCTTTCTAAAGGATCCTCACCCCCTTTATGTGTTCGAGACGCTGGGAAAAACGAAATTGAACGCGTCGTCGAGGAACAAGGCGTCGGCAGGCGTCTCCGGAGGCAGCACGACTCCGGTGTGTCAAGTATAATGTAATCTCGACACTGTCTTATCCACAGCGAAGACACGCTGAGTCTAAGTTTATTAGGCTGCAGATTCTCTGCTGCCGGGTTAAAAGGATTTATACTTGTTGAAGCCGTAGGGAAATGTTCTCTTGGCATTATTAGAATAATTCGCTTTTCTGTTTTATCGAGACAGTTCTGGAAATTCTAGTTTACATGCAGCTCACTCGTTCGGAATATATAAATATGAATCTTAAACATATTAAGTATCTCTCATTTAGAAATGTTATATCTTAGAATTTAAAATAACCTAACCAAACATAACATAACCTACTTTAATGTAACATAACATAACCAGAAATATTTGATGTTAAAATTTAAGTGCAAGCAAATTTAACAAAGAATTGTTTGCACGAATTGTACCTAACCTAACATAATCTATCCCAAGCAGAAATATTCGATGTTAAAATCTGAGTCCAAGCAAAGCTAACAAAGAATCGTTTGCACGAGTTGTATCTAACCTAACCTAACCTCACCTCACCTACCTTAACATAACCTAACTTAACCAGAAATATTTGATGTTAAAATCAGAGTCCAAGCAAATCTAACCAAAAATCGTTTGCACGAATTGCACCTAACCTAACCTCACCTACTTTACCATAACCTAACCTAATCAAAAATATTTGATGTCAAAATCAGAGTCCAAGCAAATATAACAAAGAATCGTTTGTACGAATTCAACAGAATTTCGCGACCAAATATCTTTTACGAGGTACGAAAAATTCGTAACGAAAGAAGAAAGTCAGTGTATTAAACATAAAAGAGATCCGACAAAAGTTCAGCGAGATATTTCGCGCACACCAATATCAGAGAAAGTCCCGATTACGATGAAACTTCCGGCCGGAAGCTCTTCACGGCGGACTTTTATCCGAGTTTCAAGGTAAGCTCGTATTTACGAGGCGGCCATGTAGCAGCCGGTGCAAATAAATACAAGAAACGAAGAAGAAGGTTAACGAAACTCGGGAAAGCACGAGTCATCGCGAACATCCCAGGCTAATTTTCCAACGGGTCTTTGTACTTGTTAATTAGTAACGCACCGACCACTAATGATTTCCTACCGGCCATGTCACGCCAACCTTGCATACACGCTTGGCGAAGAAACACGACATAGAAATCTTGTTCCGTTGTTTCGAACGTAGTAATAAATGAATATGAAGATTAATGTTGCGATGGTACTTTGAATTAATGCTTGGAATTTTTGCATAGAAAATTAATTTATGCGATGTGGTGAGTTACGATGTGTGGTGCGGTGTGATAAGGTTGGGATATAGGGATATCGTGTGGTAAATTAAAATATGTATTATTAAAATCCGTATAATGTGTGGAATTGGAGTACGTTTATAATATGTGTAAGCTATGTATGAAAACTATGTATGAAGCTACGTACGAGATCGTGTATGTGCGCGACGATGCGTGGAATTCTAGCGCGTGGAATTATGATGCGTTTGAGGTATATACATGCGTGGAGTTGCAGTGTGTGACGATACCATGTGTGACATTACAGCGTGTGGCGATACCGCGTGTGCTATTGCAATGCGTAGAGGTACCACGCGAGGAATTACAATGTAATGGTATCACAACGCGTGGTATTACTATGAGCTTGCGACACAATGTTTGGAATTATGGTGTGTGAGAATACCACGTGTGGAATAATGGCGCGCGACAATACTACACGTGAATGTTCCACGCGTGGAATTATGGTGCGTGGATGTTCCACGCGTGGAATTATGGTGCGTGGATGTTCCACGCGTGGAATTACGGTGCGTGAGAATACCACGCGTGGAGTTACGGTGCGTGGCAATACCACGCGTAGAGTTCCAGTGCGTGAGAATACCACGCGTGGAATTACGGTGCGTGAGAATACCACGCGTGAAATTACGGTGCATGAGAATACCACGCGTGGAATTACGGTGCGTGGCAATACCACGCGTGGAGTTACGGTGCGTGGCAATACCACGCGTGGAATTACGGTGCGTGAGAATACCACGCGTGGAATTACGGTGCGTGAGAATACCACGCGTGGAATTACGGTGCGTGACAAATACCACGCGTGGAATTACAGTGCGTGAGAATACCACGCGTGGAATTACGGTGCGTGACAAATACCACGCGTGGAATTACGGTGCGTGGAAACTCCACGCGTGGAATTACAGTGCGTGGCAATACCACGCGTGGAGTTCCAGTGCGTGACAACACCACGCGTGGAATTACAGTGCGTGACAATACCACGCGTAGAGTTCCAGTGCAACGCGTGTTATTACAACCCATCCGCGACACAACACAATCCCCACACACTTATCACACGACACATGGAATCACATCACATTTTCAATACAATTCCATCGAACATGAATCAATACAGCGCGTACCAACATGCCATCACAATTTGAACTCTCAATTCCACGCTAATCGGCAATTACGCGAACTATCGCTGCATCCATTGAAGGACTCGGTTCGAACGTAACCGGGAAAGGGATCGCGGCTCGATTCCTTCGCTTTTACGAGCGGTATAACGTTCGGCCGTCTGTTCGAAACGGTTGTGACGATTTACTCGCGCGAACACCACGGACCCGTTGTTGGCTGAATGGTGATTTTTCCGCGGAGAAAATGGGTCGCGACTCGAGAAAACTCGATGCCCAGTATCCGCTGACGTAACCGTACAAGCATGTTTATCTAACAGTACGAACGATTAGAACCGTTCACCGGTTGTACAGCCTCGATATCGAGATAATCGATTCGGGACACCCTTCCAATCGGCGCGCTGAAACTGTCTGTCACGCTGTCTTTCATTTTCTACTTTAATTAATTCCAAATTTTATTTGATGTAAAAAGCATTATTTTAAAACATGTACAAAATGTTAGATGTACATTTTTTTAGATCTAACCACACATCTTCAGATCTAAATTCATCTTTAAATGTATCTGTCTTTTATTTTAATTTATCTATCTTTTATATTAAATATTCTTGACACAGTTGTACTTGGTAGTCTTTCAAGTTTTTCTAAAAAAATTTAATAGAGCAAATTCAACAATGTCGTCCTTAAAAAAAGAATGAAAAGTAAGTGGCAAAGTAACGAAGAATATAAAAGAATAAGAAAACAAAGTTCTCCTAGTCGATTAGCAGAAAGTATTTAATTTAACGCGAAGAATATTCCGCGGTGAAACGAGCCACTGTGTACAATTGCAGTAAGAGATAACGTTATAAAATAGGTTAACTGTCAGAATCGTCGAATGGAGCATATTAAAACAACAGTCGTTTGTTTCTTCAGATACGAGCGGCGCACTAGAACGTATTATGTGCATACATCCTTTTTTTCTCGCGCGCGACAAAATATTCTTTGCAGAATCCGCTGAATCCAGAGGCGTGTCGTAAAATCGAGGTGCGACCTGCATAAAATGTAAGTAAAATCTTTCGCATCTCAATGGACGACCGCGAAACGACGTCGTAAATAAAACGACGCTCGTATCCGCGTCGGTGTCGCGCGAGATCCGCCGCTTTGTCCTCTCGGAAGAATACTTCGCGTTGATATCGCTTCTCAATCGCGAGACGAGCATCGTGCTTTGATGCACTGCTATGTATAGCACGGAGAAATAGAGACGAAAATTGTTCGAGCAATCTTTTCTTTCTCGTATAAATTTCAAGGTTCGGTTATTTTTTTGTCTGGGTTATTTTTTATTTTGAGGTATTATTTATTTTGGGTTATTATTTATTTTGGGGTATTATTTATTTTGGGTTATTTTTTATTTTGGGGTATTATTTATTTTGGGGTATTATTTATTTTGGGTTATTATTTATTTTGGGTTATTATTTATTTTGGATTATTATTTATTTTGGGGTATTATTTATTTTTGATTATTATTTATTTTGGGTCATTATTTATTTTGGGTTATTATTTATTTTGGGTTATTATTTATTTTGGGTCATTATTTATTTTGGGGTATTATTCATGTTGGGTTATTATTTATTTTGGGTTATTTATTTTGGGTGCATAATATTTTTTATGGGTGCAGATTTAGAAATACTAATGAGGGGAAGCTTGTTCTTGGTCAAAGGCTAACTGTACGAAACTTAGTGGTCTTAAGAGATTCTAAATATAACGCGTCGCATAAATGACATTCTGTACTCTGGGGAACATACACTGCCTTTGGGTATGATCTCACGTATGTAAACTTGACGAGTTTTAAGCTTTTAAGACTTTTAAGCTTCTAAGTGTTTAATTTTTCACATTCAAAAATCTTTTAATTTTAATTTCTAGAGATTCGTTCAGGTTTCTGAATCTACATTTTCCAAATTTCTACATTCTTGAATTTTTAAATTACATACTTCTGTTCCTCTTTCTAAATTCACAGATTACTACATGTAACATATTCCTAGATCCATGAGTTTCGAGGTCTACAAATACATCATCAAATTTTTAAATCTTCAAATTGTGAGGTCTACAATTTTCTACATCCACAAACAAGAAAATTTCCACTTTTCTAGGTTAGGTCGCTAGATCTTCAAAACTTCTAGGTTTACAAATTCATACATTCTCATATTCTTAGGTCAATCAGTTTTAATATCTACAATTAACTACATCATAAAATTTGTACATCCCCAACTTTATATGTAATCAAGTTTAAAAACCTGCACATTTTTAACTTCATATGTAATCAAGTTCAAAAATCTGTACATCTTCAACTTCATATATAATCAAGTTTAAAGACCAGTACATCCTCAACTTCATATGTAATCAAGTTTGAAGACCTGTACATACTCAACTTCATATATAATCAAGTTTAAAGACATGTACATCCTCAACTTCATATGTAATCAAGTTTAAAAACCTGTACATTCTCAACTTCATATATAATCAAGTTTAAAGACATGTACATCCTCAACTTCATATGTAATCAAGTTTAAAAACTTGTACATCTTCAACTTCATATATAATCAAGTTTAAAAACCTGCACATCTTCAACTTCATATATAATAATGTTTGAAGACCTGTACATCTTTAACTTCATATACAATCAAGTTTAAAGACCTGTACATCCTCAACTTCATATGTAATCAAGTTTAAAGACATGTGCATCCTCAACTTCATATGTAATCAAGCTTAAAGACCTGTACATCCTCAACTTCATATGTAATCAACTTTTTATGTCCCCAATTTTTGAGGTAGTTAAATTTTCTGTATCAAATATCCTAATTCCTCAAATCACTAAAAAACAGCTAAAAGTGCAGCGACATATTTCAGCGAGTATCGAGTCAGCTAGTAAAAGGAGCAAAAGAGGTGGAAGACTTACGAGGATTAGCGAATGATTCGAGAGAAACTCGCGTTGGATATTAACGATAAATCCCGAATCGTTTATCTAGGAAGTCGTAAATCTCAGCGCGGCGGTGCACTCCGGAGAATGGAGGAAGAAATGAAAATCGTATTTCGATACTTTCTACTGGCTCGGAATTCCTCTTCCCGTTGAAATTTCGCCGGCTAGGCTTCCTATTCACGCTCAGCTGCCTCGGCCTCGCTCTGCTTCGACGAGAGCCGCGATAATTGGGAAATTCGACGAGCGCGTGCGTAATTTGCACGGGAAAGTTCGAAGCGTGCCACAAGCTTCAACGGACGTGGCAAGAATCGCTGAAAATTTTGACTAACGACGGACCTGAATTAAACGAATCCGCGCGACCGATACTCGAGTGCAAACAAGATTTCAAAGCTTTCGCTACGTCATTAACTTCAAACGGAAATCAGTTATGTACAAGTTCTGATAAATTGGAGAAACTCGCGTGGAGTCTCGAGAGCTAATCGCTTTAAAAAATCTATTATAAGAATCTATTTTAATTTTATGGAATCTATTATATTACAGAACAAAAGCAAAAGGCTGACAAGTAGTACAAATTGTAAAATAATAAATTGCTATTAAGTCTCTTTATAATACCAAGATATTTTTGTTTTATATTAATGAAGATCTCGAAGAATTACGAAGAGAAAATAATAAAATCCTCAGGTATTTTTACGACCGATAACGAATGGTATTTGCAAGGTGATTCATGTGATACCTTTTCAACCTAATTCGATGACTGCACCGATACCGACTATTATTATCTACAGGTTGACTCAAAATGTAAATACCCGTAATACAATGAAGCAGTTCAAGACACAAGGAAATCGAGTGGGAGTAATCGTGTAGGATGAGCCACGGAATATCTTCAGGTTGCCAGAGTTGTTCAAACACTGTCATTGTGCTTTCTATATCCCCAATTATTTGCAATGACTAAGCATACGAGGAGAAAACGTAGCCTTTAATCTACATTGTGGAATGAAAATCTACCTCTTCAAGATTTAATCGTTCTCTGAAATCGTGGTCTTTTATAAATGTATTCGCTGCAGCAATTCTTAGTTGCGAAAGGAGCCTCTTACATGAAAACTCAGCCACTCTTCAAATTATGCACTTCTTCAAATCTAGGTACTTTCAGATTTTCTATTTGTATGTTCTGGGTTTCTTAGGCAAACTCCACGTGATATTTAGATATTAAATTATTCTCCTGCCCAGACAATGGCATAGTATTTCCGCATTGTACTTAATGCAACGTTACACCGAGCTGCCCAACAATAACATACTTTGCACAGTAAACCGCCTTAGAGAAATCTCACACAGTACACTGTTCACTAAAATCGCGGATGAACGGCACGCATGGTCGCGGAAAAACGCGCGGAGAGCATCGGTTACCACGTGGCCACCGAACGAACGATTTCCCGACTGGATTCTTCGACGATGGACCCGACTCGACGTTGTCCAACGCCTCTCTCTTCGGCCGCGACTCGCACACGTTTTGCTCGACACAATCTATTTGCGAGTAAAAGCACTCGTTGCATGCCAGCGCGCGTGTGCCGGCTGCCTGCTCGACGAGTTCTCGCCGCGCACGTGTACCGAATCGAGACGATGACACATCGATGAATCACGACTCGCGATTTGACTTTACTCGTGCAATATTTGACCGTTAACGTGCTACCGTGATCCACATTCGAATCGCGATGATACTTCCCGAGCTCGCCGATAGAGGGACACGTAAGTGGGCTTTCTCGCGAGTGGTGGAGTTAAGAATCAGTTAGGATGCGTTATGTTGAGGAGTTCATTGTTAAAATTCATAGGGGATGCTTTGAAGGAAGGGATTAATAATTAGAGGGTGGTTAGGATACTTTTAACGAAGGGTAGGATGATTAAAATCGATCCAGGACGTTTTTAGATAAAAGGTATTATTGCTAAGATCAAGGCAGGACACTTTGAACACAAAATATGATCAGTGAAGTTGACTTAAGACACTTTGAACAAGGAGACTCATTATTAAAGGTTGGTCAGGACACTTTGAACAAAGAGAATGATGGTTAAAATAGAGTCAGGACATTTTGCATAAAGAGACGCATTATTAATGTTTAGTCAGGACACTTTGAACAAAGAGTAAGATCATTAAAATAGAGTCAGGACAGTTTGGACAAAGACTCTAATTGTTGACGTCTGGTCAGGACACTTTGAACACAGAGTATGATCATTGAAGTCGACTCAAGACACTTTGAACAAGGAGACTCATTATTAAAGTTTGGTCAGGACACTTTGAACAAAGACACTACTTCTTCAATTCTGATTAGGACACTTTGCACAAAGAGTAAGATCATTGCAATTGAGTCAGGACAGTTTGAACAAAGACTCTAATTATTGAAGTCTGGTAAGGACACTTTGCACAAAGAGTAATCACATCACAAAGCACATGAATCAATATAAACTTGAACCTAACAGATCCTTTCCCTTGATATCAATTTAACTGCACTAACGTAACACTGTACATTAACGACGCTGGGGAGGAATGACTGATAAGGTACGCACAGAATCACGTACGACAAAACACGAAGAAATGAAGCTCTCGCGATGCACTCAGAGTCCCTGAATATTCCAGAGGATTTGAGAAATGCACGGAAACAGTCAACTTCGTCTTCCGACTTGCCGCGTTCGTTGCCCGTTCGCAACTTTCGCGGACACTTTTCAACGTTGAAGTTCAGTCTGGCGACGTGGGCGAGCCCCACGGCGCCCACCTACGTGTCTCAGTTACAATTTCTTGCTAACCTAGGCCAAAGTTTGCTCGGTAACTCGTCTACCTTTGTAGACAGAGCCTCCTTCGAGTAACTATCTCGAACTCGACCGATTTATACTTGTTCCGGACAAGCTGCGGATATCGGTGGAGTACGTTCGCGTCCATCGTGAAATATCGGTCGTTCTGGATGTCTTGGATGGACAGTTTGGAATACTTTGTTTTCTTCTTACACTTATTAGGATGTTAATTGTAAAATAATTCAGCTGTGTTGTATAAATGTGGAGGGGAATATGGGTGGATTTTATGTCGAGGTGTTGAGATATTCGTGAATCAATAGATTTTTATATTGAACGTTGTAGAGCTACCATACGTAGAGTTACGACGCGTGGAGTTACTACGCGTGGAGTTACTACGCGTAGAGTTACCACGCGTGGAGTTACGACGCGCAGAATTACCACGCATGGAATTACCACGCGTAGAGGTACCACGCGTGGAGCTACGACGCGTAGACTTTCCACGCGTGGAGTTACGACGCGCAGAATTACCACGCATGGAATTACCACGCGTAGAGTTACCACGCGTGGAGCTACGACGCGTAGAATTTCCACGCGTCGAATTACCACGCGTAGAGTTACCACGCGTGGAACTACTACGCGTGGAGTTACTACGCATGGAGTTACTACGCGTGGAGTTACGGCGCATGGAGTTACTACGCATGGAGTTACTACGCGTGGAGTTACTACGCGTGGAATTACTACGCGTAGAGTTACTACGCGTGGAGTTACCACGCGTGGAACTACTACGCGTGGAGTTACTACGCGTGGAGTTACGGCGCATGGAGTTACTACGCATGGAGTTACTACGCGTGGAGTTACTACGCGTGGAATTACTACGCGTAGAGTTACTACGCGTGGAGTTACTACACGTGGAATTACTACGCGTGGAGTTACTACGCGTGGAGTTACTAAGCGTGGAGTTACCACGCGTAGAGTTGCGACACGTTGAATTACCACGTGTCAGATTACCACGCGTGAAGTTACTACGCGTGGAACTATGACGCATGGAGTTACTACGCGTTGAAGTTACCACGCATATATCTATACATCCACATATGTCCTCCACATGTTCAAATCCTCAGCTGTTTATCTACCCGAGTTTCCCCTATAAATTCTCAGATTTTGAAACTTCGAGACTTTCACAATGGTCAAATCTCTGTCCAAATGTCTAACTGTCCAAATCTCCAAATATGCAGATTCCTTCCAAACTCTCAAATTTCAAACAGTCCAAATCCCTAAATCTGCTGCACGTGCAGAAAAGAACGTCCCCTAGCAAATGGAAGTGAAATGTAGCTAGCATGAAAAGGGTGTGCGTATCCCGGTGTATTAAAAGTAACCTTTTAGCCCGTATCCAGTGAATCACGGCATTCTCGGAAATGAAGGTGATATGCAAACGCGGGATCGTTGTTATTCTCGTAGACGACCGTCCCATCGTTTTGGGACGATAAATATCGCCATGAATAGCATCCGTGACTTCGTTGTCTCCGGCGAAAATGAATGAACTTGATATTAAAAAAACAGGGCTCTCCAAAATATCCTCGGTATACATGAGTTGAACTTGATGCGTTTTCTATGCGTCTGGAACCTTTTTGTTCCTTCTATTTTGCGACCTTTTATAACATTTTCGTGGTGTCGAAAAGAGAAGGGTCGTTACAGGAAAAATGGCGTTCGTCGAACCCGATGGTCCGACGGGCACGATAATTTCCTAGCGGCGGAAACGAAGCCGTCGATAATTTTCTGCCGCTTGGAAGGCTTCTTTACGGTTCATTTGCATAAATACGAGGTCAAAGCGTGTCGATTAGAGGCGCTCGCTAACGAAATTCAAAATTATGCACCGGTTCGACGATGGAATTTTGCATCTTTTAACGCCGGATCGAAAAGAATCATCCCAATCAATGTATTTTCTTCGTCATAAATCGTCGACTAAAATTATCCTTAAAGAAACTGTTGAACATCTCCAGAAATAACAAGATAAAACTCTTGCTTCAACGTTCATAGATCGAAAGAATCTCGTAGCTTGCTGTTGTGACGAATAAAGACGCACTTGTTTCCCAACGACAAGATAGCTGTGAATCTCGTCGCGCGCAATAACGTTCTCTATCCTGAAGCTACGATTCTGTCAGTGAAACGGGGGAAACCCGTGGATTTCCGCCCCACGAGACTTTTCGCGTATCTTCCACCGAATCCTTTTACGGGAACACACGTCGAAAAAGCTTCGCCGAGAAATGTACATTCCCTCGAGGTGAGTGCATGAAAACTGACAACGAAGAACAAGAAAGCGGCGTGTTATCGCTCTGCGTGAAACCTTTGCGATATCGTACCTCCAAATGAATTCGCTCTTAAGGTGTCCCAACATTTCAGAACTGTGCGAATTTAGTATGTGATTAACGCTGTGATTAATGTTTACGAGGTTGATTATTTTTGTTGCTTTTATATGATTTGCGTGTGGTATAGCAATGCGTTGTATTTTCGTGGATGGAATTACTAGGCGGGGAGTTACGAAGTGATGAGGTATCTACGCATAGAATTACCACCGGTGGAATTATGACGCGTGGAGTTAGGACACGTAGAGTTACCACGCGTGGAGTTACGACGCGTGGAGTTACGGCGCGTAGAGTTTCTACGCGTGGAGTTACAGCGCGAAGAGTTATTACGCGTGGGGTTACGACACGTAGAGTTACTATGCGTTGAATTACCACGCGTGGAGTTACGAAGTGATGAAGTATCCACGCGTTGAATTACCACGGGTGGAATTACGACGCGTGGAGTTAAGACGCGTAGAGTTACCACACATGGAGCTACCACGCGTGGAATTACGACGCGTGGAGTTCCAATGCGTAGAGTTACTACGCGTGGAGTTACAGCGCGAAGAGTTATTACGCGTGGGGTTACGACACGTAAAGTTACCACGCGTTGAATTACCACGCGTGGAGTTACGAAGTGATGAAGTATCCACGCGTTGAATTACCACGGGTGGAATTACGACGCGTGGAGTTAAGACGCGTAGAGTTACCACACATGGAGCTACCACGCGTGGAATTACGACGCGTGGAGTTCCAATGCGTAGAGTTACTACGCGTGGAGTTAGAACGCGTTGAATTACCACGCGTGGAGTTACGAAACAATGGGATAACCACGCGTCGAATTACCACGCGTGGAATCTGGACGCGTTGAGATACCACACATGGAATTACCACGCATGGAGTTACGGAGCATTTAGTTATCACGCATTGAAATACAAAGCGATGAGTTAACCACGCATTAAATTACCACTCGTGGAATTACCACGCACGGAATCACTAAATTCTGAATTACCCACGCGAACTACTAAACATTGAACCCTATGCGTTACTCGCAGAATTGCCCCAGGTTAAATTACTACGCGTAGAAGTACCACGCGTTGAATGACCACATACTGCGTTGTTATGCTCAGCCACGCTTTGCATAGTCACGTGCTACACGAGTTGCATTACCATTGCGTATCCACGTGTTGAAATACCATGTTGTCACGTGTTCCTATATCGAACCCTGACTAGAAACACAATCTGTCATAAGTTAGAAAATTTCTATGGAATTTTGCAAGAATTTTATTGTAAAATGTCTTGAATGTTATCGAGAGATAAAGCAATTTCGTATCGACGCATGATACAACGATGACAGTGACGTATAATCGTGTCATCGCACGATTCAGTGAATTTCATTCGCCCGGACGAATTACAAAATTACACGGAACAACACGGGTTTCTGTTGGATGGTGTAACGCTTGCACGATTCCTCGCACGCATGCAGCCGAGTTTCCAATTAAGCGTAGATCAATTTCGAGGCTGCCGGGTACTTAATTGATATAACGCGAACGAACGCGTTATCACGCGGCACCGAGCGGTCCGCTCGAACGTATCGGCCGCTGCCAATCAACGTTTTCATCCGCGTGCTGTCACCTGTCCGCTTTTCAAACGCTCCGGATTGCCAGCGTCCTCCGATTTCCTGAACGATCGATAAACTAGATATTCGTTCCTCGACTCCTCTTCCACCTGCACACTAATTTATTTCGAATTCGACTTACGAATTTTTTCTGTTAGAAGAAAATTACGTCTGAGAAATCTTTGTATGACAAAAAAAGGAATCTTGACAATTGTGATGTTTGGTAAATAATTGGAACAGCTGGTAACTATGATGCTGAAGGCTGGTTTGACTTCTGGGTTATTTTATTTATACAAGTATTATTTAATTTGGAAGATTGTATTTAGACCATTAACTGAGATGCAAAATGCTCTCTGAACTTTTTGAACTAATCTGAAATGAAAATTAAATGAAGCTAAGCTTCATGTAGCAACTGTATGCAAGTCTGCTGTCTGAACACTGTTGCACTTAAAAATGAATGTACAAACCGACTTACAAATTTATTTAGACTATTTAGAGTCTCACTAAAAGTTAATGAATTTACAACGAAGATATTTGTGCAAACAGGGTGAATATATTACACATTTAAAGATTTAGAAGTAGAATGAAACCACGTCGCTAACATAGATCGAATTGAACGACTGACAAGATAATACACGATCGAAGTGATAACTTGCAACGATAAAAGCAATTACAAAAGGATGAGCTATCGCGGAATGGCGGTAGCGAAGCGGACCCAATAGGCTTTGAAATAAGGAAGACCAGGGTTCGATTCTCGCGGCCCCATTCCGTGCTTTTGTAAATTTACGCAGAAATTAATATATCTATTTGCATAAAGTTATATCGAATTTCATATTTTTAAATGCGTCATTTTTTCCCGTTCAAAAACGGAGAGAATCGCAACGTGCTTAAAAATATGAAATTTAAATGTCAGAATAAAATATTTATAATTTTTATATCCTACAAAAATGACTACCCTTGCTTTTGGCAAGAGTAGCACAGCTTTTTGGGATTATTTAAAATTTTACATTTGCGTCGGATGCAGTTACGGATTTCATATTTTTCGAATACTTACTTGGCATTTTATGCGATCTCGTGCAAAATTAATCCGCTACGTTTTTAGCTGAAGCGTTTTTTAAAATAAATGCAACATCTCGACATCTTCATAAGAGTTTGAAAATTGCTAATCGCGCGTTTTGTAATTATTTCTACGAATTCTGTGATTATCGTTGCACCGAAAGTAAAAAAATAAAGATCTGTTCATCGGAGCTAATATCCCGAAACGTGACTCGTTTGTTCAATCCAGTTATTCCCAAACATTTAAAATCAGTGTGTATTAATTAAAAATGTCTTCCTGTATTCCCGTCGCGACTGCGAGATAACCGCGATAGAGGCAAGCTTCATTCGACCCACGAATAACAGGCACGAGTTTAATTGTAAATTTAATTAACCAAATAAGAATTTAATTAACCGTATGAAATGGAAATTTAAAATTGACGCAGTCCTTCCTGCAAATCCAATTTCCCGGACGACCATGTTACACGAGTACGTCGGAGAATAAATATTAAAATGTAATCTACTATTTCATGATTTAATATTAATCCTAAAACAATCAAGCCCGTTGAAATGACGTGTCCCAGATTTTGTATTTCATGACTGCGACTGTGGCGCCATCTTGAACTGGGAAACTATTGTAGGACGTGGGACGTTTATTTGTGTGGCGATTAACGCGATTTGATGTTCGATTTAATCTCTACTGGTATAATATATTAATATTACAATATTAATATTATAGTACGTTAAACTAGTGTAGTAGGATTAGTCTCTGGATGTTGTATTTATGGTACAAAATTTGCAAAATGTGTTAGTTCATTGGTTCATTGGGAACTCCACGCGTGGTAATTCCACGCGTGGTAACTCAATGCGTTGTAATTCCACGCGTGGTACTTTGACGCATGGTAACTCAACGCAACGTAACTCTACGCGTGGTAATTCCATGCGTGGTAACTCAAAGCGTGATAATTCCACGCGTGGTAACTCAACGCATTGTAACTCCACGCGTCGTACTTCCATGCGTGGTAACTCAAAGCGTGGTAATTCTACGCGTAGTAACTCAATGCGTTGTAATTCTACGCGTGGTAATTCCATGCGTGGTAACTCAACGCGTGGTAGTTCCATGCGTGGTAATTCCATGCGTGGTAATTCCATGCGTGGTAATTCCATGCGTGGTAATTCCATGCGTGGTAATTCAACGCGTGGTAGTTCCATGCGTGGTAACTCAACGCAACGTAACTCTACGCGTGGTAATTCCATGCGTGGTAACTCAAAGCGTGGCAATTCCATGCGTGGTAACTCAAAGCGTGGCAATTCCATGCGTGGTAACTCAACGCATTGTAACTCCACGCGTAGTACTTCCATGCATGGTAACTCAACGCGTGGTAGTTCCATGCGTTGTAACTCAACGCATTGTAACTCCACGCGTGATACTTCCACGCATGGTAACTCAACGCGTCGTAACTCCACGCGTGGTACTTTGACGCCTGGTAACTCAACGCGTCGAAACTCCAAGCGTGGTACTTCCATGCATAGTAACTCAACGCGTCGTAACTCCACGCGTGGTACTTTGACACGTGGTAACTCAACGCGTCGTAACTCCACACGTAATAATTCCACATATCCTCTAAGAGAATGCAACCTATAAATAATTTATACCAACTAGAATATCATAAAAAGACAAACATCCGTCAACGATTATTCACTCCGCAATAAAAGTATGCGGGTGGTATTTATCGCAGCGACCTTAAAGCGATAGGCAATTAAAAGTTGATATCGATGAAACATTTTTCCATGAATCATCGTGAGATTTTTTATTTCGCTGAAAGCGTGCAAGTGACCAGTGCACGTCGCTATCGATAACCATTATCGCTGCAATCGATGTATACAGAGAGCCTCCTCTGTCGCCTACGTGGTAGGAGATTACTGTCCAAACAACAGGTGGTTCTGAGAACGGTAATTAATCGAAGGAGGCCATCATTCACGTCTGTCCACTGCTTTCTGGTGTTCGCGATCACGAACGAAGAAAATCGGGGAAACCGATAATTAGAAGCCTGATAATGGATTATCTTGGTTGCCGAATGGTGTCTCCAAATTGGAGGGAATCTTTGGTTTGGAGGGAATTATTTGATATATAAGAAACTTAGATCTTTGGATACTTAGCACTGTGTATAGTGTAACTTATAAAATAGTGTGATTGTCTTGTAAAATACTGTAACTTATAAAATAGTGTGATTGTCTTATAAAATACTGTAACTCATAAAATAGTGTAATTGTCTTATAAAATACTGTAACTTATAAAATATAACTGTCTTGTAAAATACTGTAACTGTCTTATAAAATATAACTGTCCTGTAAAATAGTATAACTCTCTCATAAAATATAACTATCTTACAAGGAAGATAATCCGTCAGATTTAAGACAACCGAAGTAAATAGCAATGCATAGGTTTTCTTATAGGTTGCAAGCAATCAGAGAGTATAAGAAACCATGAGTTTATCGATCCGAACACGGAATGCATGGTTAAGAGAGTCCGTACCCACGTAGGCGTAGAAGCGTGTTTGCCTCAATTTCTCATCCTCTTCCTTGCCATTTCCAGGAACGTTGATATTCCTCGAACGGTTCCGCGTTTCAGAGTGTACAGTCACCAGCAAATCTGGTCTAGAGAAAATATAGCTACTGCGTCAGTGACTTTTATAGATTTGATAAATGGGGAACAAGTTTGAAATTCTGAATACGCTTCTATTATTTCAGGTTCAATTATATACATAGTCAATGAAGACCAAATGGACATTTCAACTTTGTTTTAACATTATGTAGTTCTGACTGACACACAAATAAATCGTGCAAGTCGATTTTAATTTAAGAAATTAAATCTCTACGCGTGGTAATTCCACGCGTGGTAATTCTACACGTCGTAACTCCACGCGTCGTAATTCCACGCTTGATAATTCTACGCGTGATAACTCTACGCGTGGCAATTCCACGCGTGGTAACTCAACGCGTCGTAACTCCACGCGTGATAACTCTACGCGTGGTAATTCCACGCGTGGTAACACCACGCGTCGTAACTCCACGCGTGGTAATTCCACGCGTGGTAATTCTACGCGTCGTAACTCCACGCGTGATAACTCTACGCGTGGTAATTCCACGCGTGGTAACTCAACGCGTCGTAACTCCAAGCGTGATAACTCTACGCGTGGTAATTCCGCGCGTGGGGAACAGGCATACAACCAGTGAAAAAGTATGTTACCAAAAATTAATTCAAACATTTGAAAATTTATAAATATAAAAAGATAGAAACTTAGGAATTTAGACATTGTCTGATAAACGCCAGGTTTGTCTAATATCCTTAAGTTACACTCGCATCGACACGAGACGAATTCGTAAGCCAAGGGTTCGCAAACCACAGACTCCCTAAGCTAACGATCCTCCGCAAGAATTTACGTTTCGTTAGCGCCGGAAGCCGACACGAAGAGCGAAAAAGGACGGAGAGCCTGGAACCACGACGTTTGATTACTTGACGAGAGCCATCCCAGAATCGATAATCGAGCCGCAATCCCCGCTAGCTAAAATGATAATGTTCCTACGGGAAATCCACGGTTCGTTCGTTCGCGCCATAGCGAAGAGGGTTAGCGCTCTTTTCCGGAGAACGAACCCCAAATTACCTACATACGTGACTTTTATTCCGTTCAAATATCGCTTCGAGTTTCACACCAGTTGGAAGCTTGAAGATGGATCATTTCTTTAAGATACAGAAGTTTTATAGATTTTAAAAAATCAAGAAAAATATACTGCCGAGGAGTTAAGTGGATAAGTTGGATTTAATAATGAGCAACTTTGAAGAAGTTAATAATTTAATTAATGGAACAATTGGAATTTTGTATATTCTTTATGCGTCTAACTCTTCAAACTCTCAGCTATTGTCATTCAAAAACCGTAGTTACTTTTAGCGAGCGGAAGCTGAAGACTCCTGCAGACAACTTCAAAACGTAGCTTCACGTTGTGCATTGCAACCCCTACTTCACTAGAATATTTTATTATTTTTTCCATAATCAAAATTTCAACATTCTTATTCACCAACAAAGATAAAAAATAATCCTCCAACAAATAATTGAAGTAGAAATTCTACTAAGAATTCAAAATTCTTGAGCCCAAAAGCTACTGAAACTAAAGTAGAATAAAAAGCAGCGGCGCGAAAAAACGTCGGAAAAAGAGAAACGCGAGTGTTATTATTTCGTATTCAGGTGCCTGCTGGTCGAGCGAGAAGGCACGAGAGGAAACAATTGCGGAGAGGATGAAAAGTCGGGTCTGGCACGAGCCAGTCGAGCATTTCCAGCCACCGTTTTCAACGAAAGCTCGGAACGGCACCCATGGTTCCAATGATAAATGGCTTTTAATCAAACGCGTGCCTTCACGGCCACTTAAGCCCCTTCCGGGCTTCGACCTGTCGTTCCATGCATCGACGACCGGGCTAATTAGACCCGGGACGCGTTACACCTCCAAGATCGCAGACAAACTGCGTTTACCTATATTGAATTCGTTTCTCTCAGTTTTCTTTCTATTATTTATTTTATTGCGGGATAATATTTTCAAAGTGGATTAAAGGCAAACTTGTATTTTAGAAATTGATTGGTATTAATAGATGGTGAGGTGGAGGTAAAGGTAACTCATCGCGTGGGAATTCCACGCGTGGTAATTCCATGCATGGTAACTCCACGCGTCGTAATTCCACGCATGGTAACTCTACGCAAGGTAATTCTATGCGTGGTAACTCAACGCGTCGTGGTTCCACGCGTTGGAACTCCACGCGTCGTAACTCCACGCGTAGTAATTCCACGCGCCGTAATTCCACGCATGGCAACCCCACGCGTTGGAACTCCACGCGTCGTAATTCCACGCGTGGTACCTCCACGCGTAGTAATTCCACGCGTGGTAACTCCACGCGTGGTAATTCCATGCGCCGTAATTCCACGCATGGTAACTCCACGCGTGGTAACTCCACGCGTGGTATCTCCACGCGTTGGAACTCCACGCGTTGGAACTCCACGCGTTGGAACTCCACGCGTCGTAATTCCACGCGTGGTACCTCCACGCGTAGTAATTCCACGCGTGGTAACTCCACGCGTGGTAATTCCATGCGCCGTAATTCCACGCATGGTAACTCCACGCGTGGTAACTCCACGCGTGGTAACTCCACGCATGGTAACTCCACGCGTGGTAACTCCACGCGTGGTATCTCCACGCGTTGGAACTCCACGCGTTGGAACTCCACGCGTTGGAACTCCACGCGTGGTAATTCTACGCTTCGTAACTCCACGCGTAGTAGTTTCACGTTTGGTAACTCCATGCGTGGGGAACAGACGTACAACCAGTGAAAAAGTACGTTACCACAAATTATAAAATTTACTACATTCACAAAGCTTTGATTTCGGTTTATATCTTAGTCCTCCATTAGCGCAATACGATCTTGTTTCGCTAATCGAAGCAAATCAAATTCAAGCGTTCCTTCAGCCAATTTCGAAGATCAACGATAATTAATAATCGCGATCAATTACACTGACTCCGTTAAAAGCAGATAATTAAGCAACGTTGGAAGCCATATACTCGTATTAATCTGTGCACACAGATCACCTGACCTAATTAAACGTCCATTCTTGGCCTGCACAATTTGCTTCGAGATCCGTTGTCGATTTCGCAATGAAACTGGTTAGTTTCCGAGATCTACAGGTAGAAGGTTGTCGATCCGGGTTACGAAATATCGATACTCTCGGTTAAACGTTCAAGGCTATCCGCGTTCCAAACTTTCTCGGGCACTTACCGACTTCTCAAGGGTAATCGTCACCGAAAACCAGACGTTCCATTTTCGACGTTATCGATAATTGATACTCGAAAGGATGAAAGGTCGCGAGATGCAATTAGAAAGTCAAGGCTAAACTCGAAACATGCACGACGGCCTCTGGTTTACGTTCATGCAGAAACGATAATTCGAGGCAACAGGTTGGCATCATTGATTTTTCGCCTGAACCGCCGGCTTTCCACCTATTTCTCGCCTTTAACTCCAACTGACAGCCGGTCTAAATTTCAAGACAGATCGGGGACGTTCCGATGCATACGCTTTTGCACGCTCACTCAGCTGCGAAAGCTACATTCGTGTAAACAGTACCTCAAATTTTTAGGAAATGATGCCTGTTTGCTGTTAACGTTGATAAAAAATTACTGTCGAGTAAATTAACAATTATGTTAGTTAACGTAATTCCATGCGTGGTAACTCAACGCGTCGTAATTCCACGCATCGTAATTCCACGCATCGCAACTTCACGCGTTGTTACTCCACGCATCGTAATTCCACGCATGGTAACTCTACGCGTGGTAATTCCATGCGTGGTAGTTCAACGCGTCGTGACTCCACGCGTTGTAATTCCACGCGTCGTAACTCCACGCGTGGTGATTCTATGCGTTATAATTCCACGCGTGGTAACTCTACGCGTGGTAATTCGACGCGTGGAAATTCTATGCGTTACAACCCCACGCGTGGTAACTCTACGCGTGGTAATTCCATGCGTGGTAACTCTACGCGTGGTAATTCGACGCGTGGAAATTCCACGCGTCATAACTCTACGCGTGGTAACTCTACGCGTGGTAATTCCATGCGTGGTAATTCTACGCGTGGTAATTCGACGCGTGGAAATTCTACGCGTCGTAATTCCACGCGTGGTAACTCTACGCGTGGTAATTCCATGCGTGGTAATTCCATGCGTGGTAACTCTACGCGTGGTAATTCGACGCGTGGAAATTCTACGCGTCATAACTCCTCGCGTGGTAACTCTACGCGTGGTAATTCCATGCGTGGTAATTCTACGCGTGGTAATTCGACGCGTGGAAATTCTACGCGTCGTAACTCCACGTGTGGTAATTCCATGCGTGGTAATTCTGCGCATCGTAACTCCACGCGTGGTAACTCTACGCGTCGTTACTCCACGCATGGTAACTCAACGCTTGATAATTCCATGCATCAAAAGTAAAATTTCTCCCAGTATTTCTACCTTAAAAAACGCTCGCGGCTATTACTTTCCCTCTAGCTGTTTTAGGAAATCGTTATAGCATTTACCTAATCAAACTTTTTACCCGTGTTTCGTTTGAAAACCTAAGTGACCGGGTAATTTTCGTTCGCGCGTGGGTATAGAGATACTTGCCGACTATTACGAGCGAATGGATCTCGTTGAGATCAGTTTCGCTCCGTTTTACAGAACGAGCAATTGATTAGGCGAGTGGATCACGTGAGCCGGGTTAAATAGGATGAGCCGTGATCGGCGGATCGTGATGGAATAATTTCGACGCTAAACAGCCATTTCATGCGCTTCTGCATCGAATTTCTGCCTTCGATGAATTGATGCTGTACAGGTTTCCATTATACGACAATTAAATTTGTATGAAAATATATAAGGTGGTAATATGTGATTTTATAATTCAATCACTGAAAGAATTGCTGCCTCAAAAATCCATGCATTCTGTGGTTCAAATGTTGGAAGACCATTCTGTACTTTTCATGATTTAACTTAATTTTTGTTACTCTTCAAAAGAGGTACAAGAAGAAAAACTTATACATTCAGATAGAAAAAAGGGCAAAAATCTAGTGTACCACATGTGATTCAAAGTCTAATGTACCAGCCTCTGTACTTAAAACTTGTAAAACATTCATTGCATTGATTCTCAAAACGTTCAGAGTCGTTCCTTTATCAAACTCCCTCAATATTAAAATCGTTGCAACATCTTTAAGTATCCCTACAAAGATCTATTACCATAACGAATAAAGTATCATATGTAGAAGATAGCAGATGTATCACAAATACCGTATGTAAAGAATAAAACAGTCATTCCTCTCAACGATTTCGATTTCTCTATCTACGACACAACATCAAGACAACATCAAGAGACACAACATAAAAGTAGAAACTCACCAGAAACTCCCCGCTGCCGAGGCTCTGCTGCGAGCCATCCGGAGTGACCGCCAGATCAGCCACGATCGACGTGGAGAAGCTTCTCCTCGCCTGATGATGACACTTGTGTCCGATGATTCTCTGAGTCGCGAAGTTGGACACGTTGTTTTCGTTCAGCTTGGACGTCCATATCTCCTCCTCGTGTTGAGGGGACTGACTGATGGTTCGATGTTTCGTGAACCTCGAGATCCCCTCCGTTTTCACCCAATCGTGATTGGGTCGCGGTTGTCGGGTGATCGTTTGCAGGGATTTCATGGCGTTGTATCTCGAGAAGCCATCTTCCATCGCGGCGGCCCACAAGTGATCGGGAAGATCCTTGGATCCCCGTTGAGTCTCCACCGATTGTCGATCGGAGGACGAACCCAGACCCGACGTAGTCGGTGTGTTCGGGAAGTATCTTCGATAGGTGTCTTTGGAGTCTTCGATGTCCGTCGAGTAAAAGTCTCCCTCGCGGGACTCTAACGATCGGTTGTTCTCGTGCAGGTTTAACGACGAACCGATGCCCGTCGACGTGGTCGACGTGCGAAAGAACTTTGCCTCGTTCGCGGACGTCCATATCTCGTCGGTAATCGACGAGTCGATTCCGGTCGACGTGGTTGGAGTTCTACTCGATTTAGGGACAAATCAGGCATTTCTCTAATTCTTAGTTTTGGAAATAAATTGGTAAGCGGTGCTGTCCAGCAGAGCTCAGAAGGGAATCCTTGTGAGGATTTCTACGTAGAAATTTGGGTCCTTAGAGACGTTAAGACACAGGACACAGGTCCTTGAAGACATTAAGGAGTCCTTGGAGACATTAAGGGATCTAAAGATCCCTTGTGACTCCACGCGTGGTAATTCTATGCGTTATAATTCCACGCGTGGTAACTCTACGCGTGGTAACTCTACGCGTGGTAATTCCATGCGTGGTAATTCTACGCGTGGTAATTCGACGCGTGGAAATTCTACGCGTCGTAATTCCACGCGTGGTAACTCTACGCGTGGTAATTCCATGCGTGGTAATTCCATGCGTGGTAACTCTACGCGTGGTAATTCGACGCGTGGAAATTCTACGCGTCATAACTCCTCGCGTGGTAACTCTACGCGTGGTAATTCCATGCGTGGTAATTCTACGCGTGGTAATTCGACGCGTGGAAATTCTACGCGTCGTAACTCCACGCGTGGTAATTCCATGCTGATTATGGTAATTCCAAGGGATTGTGGGATTGTAAGGATATATCCAACCTGAGGAATACATACTATTTTTAAAATGAGCATCTGACGCTATAATTATAGGGCCTAATCCCATGAAATGTACACATAAATTTGATGAAACGCTCTCGTGGACAGCACCGATAGAGCAAGAGTCCTATCAAGCAAGAGGAAGACTATCCAAACGCTACCTGTAAGAAAGGTTCCTCTCCTTCCAGAGCTCCTCAGGGTTGGCGGTCGCGTGGTTCGCAGCCGTATTCGGAATAGAGGTGTGGTGATTGGCGTAGGAGCATCTCTGAGGGAAGCCCATGCCCTCATCGAGTCCCGCAGCCCACAGCGATTCGAGAGGTAGGTCCTGGGTACCAACCGAGGTGCCCACACCTCTGTTGTTCCCCGTTCCTGACCCGTGTTTCCCCCCGTTCGAGGGGAACACTCTCTCGGCACCCTGAAGGACGCAGCACATACTCGTGCCACTTCCTCCACCGCCGCCGATCCCGCCACCCTCCTCCGCCTCCGACCCCCTGGAACCAGAGCTTTGCAGGCAACCTATTGTGACCGAGCTTTTAACCTGCTCGCAGGCCTCGACCCCTTTTTACAAGGGGCTGACGACCTTTTCTCCTTCAACGTCTTCTCGACCGAACTTCTCTGGCCTTGACAGGCCCGCGACGCTTCACGGTCGACCCTTCATCCTTCCATCTCTTCTTCCCTTTCCATCTCGCTCTTTTATTCTTTCTATTCTTCCCTTCCTCGCCGGTTAAACACTCGTCAGACTTTCACCTTCGATTAGTTTGCTCGAGACTTTTATCTGCAAGGGCTCTTGCTTATTTCTACTTGTGAGGAGTATTAACCCTTTGACTGCAGCGACTCTAACAGAATATCAACTTTGAAAGTATGGATAGGTCATTACGTAACTTCTTAACCTACAAATATTTTGGCAGCCAGACAGAGCTACCTAATTACTGCATTGTTAAAATAAATAATAAACTTCTTACATTGATAAAGAATGTTGCCTGTATGCTTTCTACAGTCAAAGGATTAAATCTTAATTTAAATAGCAATGTGTATGCATGAGCCTTATATGTAAAATACATGTTATCTACAAATAAAGAAAAGAGGAAACAGCAGGTTGTTGCAGAGTTTTATTCAGTGTGTCCTTAACTTCAATAGAATGTATAATAGATACGTTACTAGTGAGAATGATAAAAAATTGTTTAAAAAAAGTATAAAAAATCCGGTAACAACGGTTGAACGAGTTCTTCCGATATTTCGACAAGTCCGAATTTCCCGATCGATGGCCGCGCGTCCATCGGGAACGACGCGTCGCGACAAGTCGCGCGAACAAATTGAAAACCGCGCGTAATTCGTTATTTACCGACGTTGTTGCCCGTTGCAATTGATCCGAGCCGCACTGGATGATTTATCAACGGCCCCGAGGGTCCTGTTCACCGACACGGAGCCGACAAGCGCTACGACCCGTCTCCGCGAACAATTTACGACTGATGTGGTCGAGAGTCTCGGGCCACCGGGTCGAGCCGGCTACCTGTGCCAAGAAACGAGGACGTCGATATTGAAAGGCGTGTTCGATTCCACGGGAAACGAGCCGATGACACGGGCTTATTTTCATAACGCTGTTTGCAACTTCTCCGGGAACTTTCCTACGATGGTTCTCCAACTTTCGTTCAATTTACGAGTGTTGGATCACCACGCATTATACTATACTCTTGCAAACTTTTATGTGAAGCGATTTATGGCGATAACACCTGTCGGTATCATTAGGGTTAGCGACGCTTCGATTGGGAGAAGCTACAGTTTCAGATTTATGCTTCTTTACAGTGGAACTTGATGTTTGTGGTCGCAAAAGGTGAGGTGGTGTAATGAAGATTATTAATCCCTTGCGCTATGACTTATTTGTCAGGTGCGTCAGTCACAACCAATTACAGCTACAATATTAAAAGAGACAACAAAATTTGAGAATTTCAATATGTCATTATACAATCGTTGACTATGAAAATTATAATCGGACTTGAACTTTAAATTGAAGCGTACTAAAAATTCGAGTAAAATTGATCATGGCCGAAGTACGAGTGCGTCACGAGTCGGACTCATCAAAATAGTGCAAGGGGTTAAGCACAAGGGTATTTTACCTTTTAGTTTCTTTTAACCTGTTATTAAGAGTCTTCAAACATTTATATATTTTGTATATTTTTATAAATAATAAATATGTGTAGATTCTAAAAATTCCCTCCGTAGCTATGAACAGGAGATGCATCAGATCCCTTAAAGGCAGGACAATAAGCTTGAAAAATTGGGAAAGCTGTATCACAATATTTCTCGCAGCAGGGAAAAATCGTGAGTAGCAGAGGTCGATGATTTATCGAGAGCACGAGATTCGCTTTCACCGTGGTCGACCGCGTCCAGCTGATGAGGATTTACGAGGTAAAAATACACCGTTGAACGAAGCAAGGATAAGAAGGACGAGCGCGGAGAAACGAGAACTAATGGTCGATACTCGAAAAATCGGATAATATGGTAGGTCCGTGAGCCATTAATAACGTGATCAGCCCTTACCACGCGTAGAGTTACCACGCGTGGAGTTACGACGCGTAGAGTTACCACGCGTGGAGTTACGACGCGCAGAATTACTACGCATGGAATTACCACGCGTGGAGTTACGACGCGCAGAATTTCCACGCGTCGAATTACCACGCGTAGAGTTACCACGCGTGGAGTTACCACGCGTAGAGTTACGGCGCGTCGAATTACCATGCGTGGAAGTACCACGCGTGGAGTTACAATGCGTTGAATTACCACGCATGGAATTACCACGCGTGGAGTTACAATGCGTTGAGTTACCACGCAATGAAATTACCACGCGTAGAGTTACCACGCATGGAATTACCACGCGTAGAATTATAACGCATTGAGATACCACGCGTGGAATTACCACGCGTAGAGTTACCATGCGTGGAAGTACCACGCGTGGAGTTACAATGCGTTGAGTTACCACGCGTAGAGTTACCACGTATGGAATTACCACGCGTAGAATTACAACGCATTGAGATACCACGCATGGAATTACCACGCGTAGAGTTACGGCGCGTTGAGTTAGCTTGCGTGGAAGTACCACGCGTGGAGTTACAATGCGTTGAGTTACCACGCGTAGAGTTACCACGCATGGAATTACCACGCGTAGAATTACAACGCATTGAGATACCACGCATGGAATTACCACGCGTAGAGTTACGGCGCGTTGAGTTAGCTTGCGTGGAAGTACCACGCGTGGAGTTACAATGCGTTTAGTTACCACGCGTGGAGTTACGACGCGCAGAATTACCACGCATAGAATTACCACGCGTGGAGTTACGACGCGTTAGGCCGATAATTTGCCACCCACCCTTCTATTAGTATAAATTACATCGTGTCAAACCTGCATTTGCATTTTGAGATTCTCTTCACGACTGCCACACACCGTTCGATAAGAGATTATCGTCTCGTGTATCTGTTTGTCGAAACGTGATCGAATAGTTACGAATAGAAGATGCAAAGAAGATTTCTGGTACGAGATAAGAGAGGGTTAATTGAAGAGGTCTCTGAAGTTCGATAACAAGGATACGAGATTGTGTATGGAAAACGAGGACGTAAATCGATGTCGAAAATTCGGTCACGCTTGAATACACGTTGACCCATTTTATTAAATCACCCTTTTCATAGAACACGATAAATGCATCATATTATGCATTTCCCCACTCAAATATTTGACTTGCAAGTTAATTATCAAATATATCGTCGATAAAGTTTCTGTGAAATATGAAGAAGTTGACGATGAATGAAATATTAAGGTACACAAAATGGCGTATCGAGAGTGAAATAAATTTCAGGACAGTTTTGATGTACCCAGAATCACCTACTTCCAGATTGTAATACCAATCTTACGGAATTCTATGGATATAGAATATTAGACGCATACTATCCGTTCACCGATTTTCCACGAAATTCTCGGAGGATTGAAGCTCCATCACCACAAGCAACGCTGTTACGATACGCCGTCCCGCTACATTTTCTCCGATTTTCCATCAAGAATACTTTCCATTCTGGATTTTCAATATTCGAAGAATCCTTCTGAAAATGCGGAGCTCCATTGTCAACCAAGTCGAAATGCATACGAATCGTGGACACCGTTTGCTTCGATGTAATATCAAGTCGCGATAGGATTATTTTCCTCTGCGTCAAAGTAGAATTATTTTGTTCCTTTCACGCAATCAAACAGTTCAGATTGAACTTTTCTATCAACGAACTAATATAATGCACGATTTATGACTTCGTATAAAACTTTCCTACAACTTTTTGATTCACGTTTTCGCAGGAAATCAATTCTGACAATATCGGCAATTTAAAAACCTATAAACTCGGCCATCTATTTCGTTTGAAACGCGTAGCGAAAGAAAGGGGCAAATTATGAAGCTTCAGTCATAAAATACGACACAGATATAACCTATAGCGAACGAGAACTTTTGTACCGGAAGATAAATACTAGCAGTCGAGCCAACATTACGCTTTTATCTTGAAACGAAATTTGTAACGCTATTGTACTGCAGCTGCACGCGCTGGCCTAGACAATCGTCTTCGAACGAATGGCCCTTAAAAATTCATAATACCCGCGATAAATATTCCCCGGTAGGCCACTTAATCACGACGCCGGCGTCGCGTTTTCAATTTCGACGCCCATTTATTTTTACCATCGTAATCGAAATGCATGATCGACGTTCATATATCGAAAAATAATACAAAATATTTATACTCCGACAAAACCTCGAATAGAAAATGATTGCGTTACGTGTGAAAAAAGTTCGCAGACACCGCGCTATAAATATGCATGTAACATCTCCATTCGGAAATTTTTAAGTCTCCCATGAAAAGGAGAATACGCTCTCCGTATAACTTTCGCGGATGTCCCATCGATCTCCGGTGGCTAAACGTCGATTTACAACCCTATGGTAATTCAGCCGCGTAACAAGGATACTCGCGTGATCCACAGGCTGTATGCAGTGCAAAAGTTAAAGCTGGATCTATCTGTAGCGCGACTCGTGGTCGTACGAGGTCTCTTGGTGGTTACGGGGCGATATTCATGGGGCATTAAATGGAAATCATGGCTTTACGCGCGAGCCACCAGCTACACGGCACTCCGAGCTACCCGATACGCCATTTTACTTATAACCTGCGACCATTTTATAAATATTTCATGGAGGTGGTGGGCGCGCTTTGCCATATTCTCGGCCTCGTTGTTGCAGCCTTCTCTTTACTGTCTCCCGTGCTCGCGTTTAATCTTTTTCTTCCTTTTGTGCTGGCTCGTTTTCAGTGCATATTCCTGGAACTATTATATTCTTTCGTAATATCATATTCTACCCTTTTCAGCTGCGTTTGACAACACACTTTTTTACCATTACGAAATACGAAATTTTTTAAGGTCGGTAGGAAATCTTTCTTGTGCCTGTTTCGAGAAATTATCTCGTAAAATCTCGACAAAATTAATTCAATATTTTATCGTTGAACTTTCATCGGTTACTCTTCGAGACTAGTGTATAATATATCAGGTATGTTTGGTCCACTTTCGGTTTCCCATACAGAAAAGGTTCTCGAGGCGATTTCTTTTTTTGCGAACATTTGTTTTCGCGTTAGATCTGATGGAAAGTTGTCTAGCGTCCTGAAAAATACTGCAGAACATCCGGTGCACGTTTTGCTTCTCTGTCCCTTTTATTTCCCTCGCGTTTTCCTCTTCGCGCCTCTGTCGTCTCTCTAAACGCTCGTTTTTCTTTTTTATATCTTGTCGAGCACGAATCCTCCACGGTACTCGCGACGAATGAAAATAACGTTTAACGTTTCCTCGCGAGTTTCCCGGGCTCGTTTCACGATTTTTCCCGGGCACCGAAGGAGTTACGGTTCAAATTCCGTGGGCTTTCCGTGTTGTTTAAAAATTGTTTCCCGAACGGGTCTTTCAACGCGAGAACAATGGTGAAAAATGAAAACCCGACGCTTTGATCGTCGAGCACGTGTTCGTTAATAAAGCAAGAATTTTCTAGCGTGGAATTTTCCCTGGCGTTGGAAAAACAGAGAGAAAATGTGTTCCTTTATTCCTGAAAGCATTCTGATAAAAACGAAGAGAACTTTGATGACATAAATTCAATTTTTAAGGCGGATATTTGTGGAAGAAGCAAACAGTGTTGTTCCTTCAGGAGATATGTTTTTCATTGCTGGAAGAATTGCCGGAAGCCCTTTGTTTCAATCAGAGAAATCAAAGGAAGTTATAAACGAGATTCGATTGTGGAACACGTACCTGGAAGGCTAATATTGTTTAACACTTGAAATACCGACGCTTAATGTACATTTACTCGTTGAAAAGTGAGAAACAGAAACATTAACTAATATTGTACAACCATTTATCTCAGGTATTTTGCCAAAAATACCTCAATAAAATTTTTTAGTGTGATTTTATAAATTCTATAAAATGTGGAGCCTGAAACCAATCATTTTGACTGGTAGTTTAATTAAAATGATAATTGTATTTTCAAGTAAGACCAGTGTTGACTGTCACAGTAAAGCTTGTGGACGTTTTTTAAATTAAACGCAGGACCATCGTACATATTTGCACTCTCGTATAAATTTGTAAGCCTCCCCGTTACCGTTTCCGCTGGAGCGTGGCTATAAAGTACGGGCAATTGCCGATACAACTATTACAATATCCAAGTCGTGATAGTTACGGTGCTGCCACAAATTTCGGTTAATAGCTGCTCGTATAGAGACACGGGTGTATCGTGGATGTCGCACCACGTGTTGCACACTCATCGGAACTACGGTAATCGAGAGACGTGGAACGTGTTAGGGGTTGAAGAAACCGGAGCGAGGAGCAATGTTTTTAAACCGTTTCTTCAATAAAATTCTTTTACGTTTCTATGTTACCTTATTTACCTTTTGGAGTTTTGAAAACTTTAAAACGTCTTTAGACTAGTTTGAACGTAACAGGGTGCGGATGCGCGACCTCACTCAAACGTATGCTATGTATTCTTACAGCGAAACAATGTCTTCGGATAGAATAATTCTTTACAATTAATTTTCCGAATGGTATAGCTTCGAGTAAAGATCTGTCCGATATTTCAATGGGGAATTTCCGGTAAAAATACTGACAAACAGAAGCGGATTTTTTGGCTGTCAAGTCGATACAGCTAACCCAGATTCCTTTTGTTCCATTGAATGCAGGAAGAAATATATTAGAAGTCGGAAAGATAAACCGATTTTCTTTCCATCATCAATAACGACAGGTAGAACAGGCAAGAAGCTCGAAGATCGGTTTTACGGTCGGAAGGAAACGCGAGCAATAGACCGAGAATTATGCTTTTCGCATTACCGTTTGCAGAGTGCTTCCTCGTGCTATCGCTACCGACTCGTAAAGCACATCATACACTAGTTTACTTTACCAGAGATAACAAGTACAGCGTCCACTGCACTTAATACCGAATATTCAAAATCTCCGATGCTTCGAAAAATTAAACAATCCAGTAACTTTCTCTCTGTACAAGAAAGGGTTTACTTGTAAAACTCCCGGAGTTATCGCGAACACTTTAATTGCATGTGAAAGTTAGAGCTCGCAAGTTTTGAGTAGCCTGAAGGAGTAATTACGCTGAGTTCGTAGGGAAGTGGCTTTTACTTTTAGACGGATCGATAGCGAGAGCTTTGTGCAACGATTAGTCGCGAACGAGTAATCAATTAACTCCAACCACACTTTTCGATAAGTTTCACATCTCCAAATTCACGTTTGACGAATTATTTTATCTTCATCACTTTTGTCTACGAACTTTTATTTTGACTTCAAGATGTTCAATTTTTGTAATTAATTCTCGTTCACGAGGTGATAAAATAATTTTATAATTAATCATCTTTTGGAGGAGCATTGGTACGTTGATTGGAAATATTGCTTCAGAAGATGGTAATAAAATAATGTTAAAATTTAATCATCTTTTTGAAGAGAACAGGTACATTCATTACAAATATTCCTCTAAAAAAATGCTAATAAAATAATGTTAAAAATTAATCATCTTTTGAAAGAGCACAGGTACATTTATTACAAATATTCTTCCAAAAAAATGCTAATAAAATAATGTTAAAAATTAATCATCTCTTAGAGGAGCACAGGTACATTAATTATAAATATTCCTCTAAAAAAATGATAATAAAATAATGTTAAAATTAATCATCTTTTCAAAGAGCACTAGTACATTCATTACAAATATTCCTCCAAAAGATAATAAAATAATGTTAAAATCTGTGAAACTGTGAATATAAGTGAACTCTGTGGGATTTTATCGAAGGGACATACGGTGAATATATTGAACAAAAGCGTTCGAACTCTTCATTAAAAAAAAGAAAAGCGATAGAAGCATAAAACAATGAAAAGAATTGAAAGAAACAGGAATGAAACTGATATAACCGTCCCTGATTTCGTCGTTCGACCCGACTTTTTCAATTTTCCAGAAAATTGAAATAGAAGTTTCGACAACGTCGAGCCGACAGCGCAGAATTCCATTTAGTTCCCTTCTCCTTTTTTTTCGCGAAATATCGATATCCTCCCGCCGGTACGACGTTTGTTTTTCATCGTATCGTACCGTATCCGCGTGCGCGTTTTTCCACCGTAGGATCTCTCGCGGTGAAAACGAGTTTCCACCGGGCTCGTAGCATCGCAATTCTTATTACGGGACTCGTATTTCCCTTGTTGACGTTTCTTGCTATTCTTACCATTTCCATAGATACCGTGCGCTACACGCTTTTTCTTATCAAGATTCCCCTCTGCCTCGCATCTTCTCATGGTTAAAATTCATGGAATGAATCGTATAACTTTCTTTCCTCTCGGATGGTAAAATGATTAAAAATAAATGAATTTATAATGCGACCGAGGTAATGAGACAATGGGGATGTAGCGGCGATTGCCCTCGAAATGGGGCAAATCTTTAAATAAACAACTATCTCGAAGTGGTCTTAGAAATACTTTCAGGAGTTATGCTTCATTTTACTATTCTATTGTACATTCTACACTTTATATTCTATCGTACACTTTATATTCCATTGTACGTTTTATGCTTTGTATTCTATTGTACGTTTCATACATTGTATTCCATCGTATACCCTCTACATTTTATATTTCTCATTTATTTTTTCATGAAAAAATCAGTTTTCCAGAATACGAGATTCGAGGAAATTGTTCCTACCGTGCTAAGGTTACCTCGCTGGTTCTCCGGAAGGGATGAAACTCGAGATCGAAAGACAAAGCAAGCGTGAACGACGTTACGCAAATAGGAAGTCAAAAATTCGATAGCTGACAGGTTTTTATTAAACTCTGATATAGGTTAAAGGGAAACAGGAGCGGAATAATTCGAGCGTGCGTGCAATTTTCGTTCGCGTAATGCGTCAGCGATAAATAATCTGGAATCCCGATGTACCGCCGACTAGGAAGGTTCGCGTCTGCACTCGGTAAATCCGGCTACACGGTCCACGATCCAATTTTCCCGTTTCCCCATCCACCGACCGCTATTCTCTTGTTTTACCCTTGCTTGCCTCGAATTTTCAGCATCGAAACCGACGAAGAAACACGGTGGTGGTTTCGACTAGGATTTCAAAGCCACGGAGACACCGAGGGGTCGGTAAATTGATCGGCCTCCTTCGGGAATCGATCTGACCACATTGGCCGAGTCATAGAAATATCGCGAGCCAATAATGACTATTTCGCACCTCTTGTTCATCGTTTATCCACTATTAAAAGAGTACAAACACTCGAAAATCCGGAAAATTGTCGGAAACGACGGTTGAAACGAATGGACACTGACAGAGATTTACAGTTTCGAACACTCACGTTCCTTTCGTATTTAGTCAAAAATTCCCCAAGTTCGTGTAAAATGATTAAAATCGTTACAGCGGTTAAACTGTATGACTGCACTCGTCAATCAGTACAATGCCTTTATAGCTCCTTGAACAATACCTGTATCCAATTAGCGATCCCGCAGCAGCACGCGCGAGGACCATCGCGAAAACGCTTCCAGTAGAGGCAGGCTGTAATTGACAGAATGGTTCCTATGCATCCTGACGGACGGTGATTAACGAGCCGTCCGTTTTCCAAATGAACATGTACGGCCGCTAACTGTTACCTTCCGGTTTGTGCAAGCTCGATTATTTGCTTGTCTCGAGACACGTGCTCGTTGACGATACCATTGCGCGACTATGATGCACGATTTCTCTTTGATCGCGGGAACCGGTAGATAACAAGAAATGGAAATTAGCGCGACATGTGGCGATGGGACGTTTAGTCGTACGGTGCGTGTAGATGAAAAGCGTGGGAATCTGATACGTTGCGGTACAATATGCCGTGATGTACTGTGGCGGACGAATTGCGGGGCGATTAATACGTTGCGATGCGCGGTGATGGAATGCGTGGCGATATAGCGCGATGCGGTATAACGGGTGTTGTTGCAATACGTGGTATTGGAACTCGTCATACAAGTTTAATGCGTGTTTATGTAGCGAATTGTATTGGAAAGTGTAGTATTGGAACTTGTGATGATATAACGTATGGAGATATAACAAGAGCTGATATAACAAGAGGTGATATAACGCATGGTTATACAATACATGGTATTGAAACGCATAGGAATACAACGCATAGCGATACAGCATGTGTTATTGGAACGTGTAACGTTGGAACACATGGCGATATAGTGCGTGGCAATATAGCGCGTGGTATTGGAAGGTGTGGTATTAGAACGTGTAGTATTAGAACGCGTGGTATAGGACCGTATCGTATTAGAACGCGTGGTATAGGACCGTATCGTATTAGAACGCGTGGTATTGGAATGCGTGATGATATAACGTATGGTGATATAACAAGAGGTGATATAACGCATGGTTATACAACACATGGTATTGAAACGCATAGAAATACAACGCGTAGCGATACAGCATGTGTTATTGGAACGTGTAACGTTGGAACACATGACTATGTAGTGCGTGGCGATATAACGCGTGGAATTGGAACGCGTAGTAATACAATGCGTGGCGATCCAACGCACGGTGTTGGATCGCGTGGTAATAGAACGCGTGGCGATATAGTGCGTGGCGATATAACGCGTGGTACTGGAATGCGTAGCAATACAATGCGTGGCGATCCAACGCACGGTGTTGGATCGCGTAGTAATAGAACGCGTGGCGATATAACGCGTGGTACTGGAACACGTAGTAATACAATGCGTGGCGATGCAACGCGCGGTAATAGAACGCGTGGTGATATAACGCGTGGTACTGGAACGCGTAATAATACAATGCGTGGCGATGCAACGCGTGGTGTTGAATTGCGTGGCAATAGAACGCGTGGCGATATAATGCGTCGCGATATAACGCGTGGAAGTGGAACGCGTAGTGACACAATGCGTGGCGATGCAACGCGTGGTGTTGGATCGCGTGGTAATAGAACGCGTGGTAATAAAACGCGCGGCGATATAATGCGTGGCGATATAACGCGCGGAAGTGGAACGCGTAGTGATACAATGCGTGGCGATGCAACGCATGGTATTGGATCGCGTGGTAATAGAACGCGTGGTAATAAAACGCGTGGTAATAAAACGCGTGGCGATATAACGCGTGGCGATATAGTGCGTGGCGATATAACGCGTGGAAGTGGAACGCGTAGTGATACAATGTGTGGCGATGCAGCGCATGGTGTTGGATCGCGTGGTAATAGAACGCGTGGTAATAAAACGCGTGGCGATATAACGCGTGGCGATATAACGCATGAAAATGAAACACGTAGTGTTACAATGCGTGGCGATGCAGCGTGTATTATTGGACCGTGTGGTGTTGGATCGCGTAATAATATAACGCGTGGCGATATAGCGCGTGGCGATATAACGCACACATAACGATAACCAGTTATTCCTCAGTAAATATCTGAAGCATGAAAATGGCGAGTTAGACCGGTTGTCAGTAGCGTAACTTTTAATTCGTCTGCAGCAATCAAAGTCCAACGCTGTGAATCGATCACGTGTAATCTTCGTCGGAGTTTACTAACGTCTTAACTACTTGCTCCTGGGGAACGGAGTCGAATCGCGTGAAACTACTTTGATCTACTTACGTCTGGAGCCCAGATGGGTATCTGTGCAGTTGAGTGATTATGTGCTTGGGAAAGGGGGAGCGACTGGAACATAGTAAGCGAACGCACAGGGGATCGTTAGGGCTGTAATTGGTTCACAGAAAATTAGTAATCGTTAGGGACTAATTGTACCAGCGGGATTACGAATTAGCATGTAATATCCCCGTAATTATCGCTATGACGCGATGATACTTTGTCGGGCATTCCGCTTTTGACGTCGTTCCGTTGTTATAATACATTCAAGTTTAACGTCTTTCGCTGCTCGATGTAATTAATCTAATAATGAACACCTTATTCGAAGTTCCTTCGAGTTACATAAAGGTTCTTTGACAAACAACTACCAGGATCCTGTGTCACCACGGTTTCGCTCTCCGTCAAGGGTTTATTATTACCCTTGCATGACTACACAGTTTTCCTTCTCTTATTATTAAATCTAGACACAACGCTGTGTCTAGAGAGATATTTATAAAAGAGACTTTCATACGCAGGTGTATAATCATCAGTTTATAACTTGAAATTCAGACACACACGGAATCGAAAATCTGTGCCAGTCGATAAACCCAGTTTACGGAGCCCTTAATCGACCTATCACTGTTGATTATATAATCGATACAACCAGCTTCATCCAGCACGTGATGCACGTTTGTTTAGAAGAGAGTGCAAGGAAAACGATGAACAAGTCTCGTAACGAGAACAACGATCTCACGGTTTGAACAGGATGGATGCTTAGCTCGGCTGGTAATCTCGAGAAGCGACGTTTACCCTGGAAACACGCTGAATAATGGTAGCCACACGGACGGAGTTAGATTAGACGGAATATAAACCGAACGAGGCTCCATCTCCTTAGTGGATCATTTGTCCAAACTTGAAACTACGAAATTCCTGCTACACCCTCTATTTCTCCTTCTATCTATTACTCCGCGCTACTTAACTATTCGTCGTTAATTTTAATCGGGGTACGTTCAAAGCTGTTCCAAATTGTCGCGGAAAAATTTTATAATTCCCTACAATTTTCCTCTAATATTCGTATTAACAAAATCTTGCTTTTAAGACAGTTTTCAGTTGTGTAGGAATTTTTTTAATGTAGGAACATGTTGATGGATGTGGACTTAAGGGGTGGTGCAAAATTTAGATGTCAGTGCAGTTAATTAATAATTAATGGACATTTCAGTTGTGATCCTCAAATCTTTTAGTATAATTTTTGTTCTTAATGACAATTTTAAGTGTGTCGGAATTTTTTTAATGTAGGAACATGTTGATGGATGTGGATTTAAAGGGTAGCAAAATTTAGATGTCAGTGCAGTTAATTAATAATTAATGGACATTTCAGTTGTGATTCTCAAATCTTTTAGCATAATTTTTGCTCTTAATGACAATTTTAAGTGTGTCGGAATTTTTTTAATGTAGGAACATGTTGATGGATGTGGATTTAAGGGGTGGTGCAAAATTTAGGTGTCAGTAGAGTTAGTTAATAATTAATGGATATTTCAGTTGTGACACTCAAATCTTTTAGCATAATTTTTGTTTTTAATGACAATTTTAAGTGTGTCGGAATTTTTCTAATGTAGGAACATGTTGATGGATGTGGATTTAGGGGGTGGTGCAAAATTTAGATGTCAGTGCAGTTAGTTAATAATTAATGGATATTTCAGTTGTGACACTCAAATCTTTTAGCATAATTTTTGCTCTTAATGTACATGATAATGTACATGATAAAAATATGTAAATAAAATTAACAGTGACTTATTATTTTGTTTAAGACTAATCTTGTGACATAACCAGTACAGTTAGTCAACAATCAATGGACATTGTGATCCTCAAATCATTTAGCATAATTTTTGTTCTTAATGTACATGATTCACTACAAATAAAAACATGTAAATAAAATTAACAGTAAACATTTTTGTTTGAGACTAATCTTGCGACACAACCTCGTTCAAAGACGTCATGGCAGATAAAATGAAAGAGAGAGAACATAATAGTTAAAAAAATATTTAAAGTAACGCAAAGAGGTGGAAAGGATTGAAAGGAAGAAATGAAAAGGAATTGGATAGAAACGAGGTCGCGACGCCTATGATAACTCATTTTATCGAGCGGGGGTTGAAAGGATCGTTCATAAGCCTCTATCCAAAGAAAAGATACGAATTGGCTGGCGGCGTTCGACGTTCGCTTCATTAAATTACGTTATATTGCGAATTCCAGGCGATGCCAGAAACTCGGTACAAAGGGAAGTCCCTAGGAAGAGCAAGAGGCGAAACGCTTGTCTCTTGCCCGCCTATCTCTATCCCTTTTTCACCTATCGATCCTAATCGAGCAATCGTCTAACGCGAATGCCAACCGGTATTCCAAGGGAAAATTACTTTAGAGAGGCACGGAAAAGCCGAGTAGATCGTCGACCGTTTAATTTGCTTTCGACGTCGCCTTTCCACCCTATCACCCAGATCCGTAATAAAGCTTTTCGTCTGGCTCAGAGAAGATGTTCCACGCGACAAGAGATTGTCCCCATGGCGTCGTTTAATTTGCAACTAGATTCGTTTTACCGTGCCTCTAAGTAAATAGGCTGAAGCTATTTTCTACTTTATCGAAAACGCCTTATGGGTACAGCGTGTTTCGTCCTGTTTTCAATGTTTACTTTTATTTTCAATTCTTTTAGCTCAAAATTTGGTGCAAATATAGATTAGATGTGATATGATAGGTAGGTGGGTCAGGTATGATCTGGGTAAGGAATGTAGGGGGTTGAAATCGAAATTTGGGGATTGACGCGTAAGAATTTGATGGAATGACAATTGGGCACTTGGGAATTTGATGAAATGGAAGTTTGAGATGTTAGGGTCTTCCTAAAACAAATTTTTAAATTTAAGGGTTGAAACTCAAGAATTTAGAAATTTGAGGACTTGGAAATTTAGGGACTCTGAAGTTCATTTGCAAAAAGGACTCTGAAACTAAAGAGCGGTCATTTAAGAACCCGAAAAGAACTTTGACAAAGTAGAAATTTTGGAACTTGGAAATTTCTAAAATTCTTGGACAACCGTTATTGAACGCCGGTTACAGGGAATAGGTTAGCCAGTAATTAACAATGTTACAAAGCAATTGACTAAAGCGAGTCGCCGGACGTGCATTTGCTAAATGCATTCTACGCTCGATCTCATCCATTCTGTGAGACTGGGACGCGGCATATAATCTAAAACTATGTACAGAGAAACGGCCCTCGTCGACTACTAAAGCAGATTCCTCGCGTTACGACCATCGATAGTGCTGGCTAAGGCATTTTGAATTAACTCCGTACAATTATGCAACTATTCCGATAGTATCAACTTTAAGCCTTCGCATTCTTTCATTTCTTTTACCTTTTTAATTTACGAGATCATGAATTTTTTGCACAGACAAATTTTTCATTTATTATCATTTATTTTATGTAGCAAAAAGATGAAAATATTCGGTCAATCTATTTATCTGAATTATTTGTAAGATTCAAGAGAAATGTTGAGCCTCGACATAGAGAAAGGGGTTGAAGAAGGAAATCATCCTGCAACTTCATAAAAAATTTTTCATTTATTATCATTTATTTTATGTAGCAAAAGGATGAAAATATTCAGTGAATCTATTTATCTGAATTATTTGTAAGATTCAAGAGAAATGTTGAGCCACAGTCGACATAGAGGAAGGGGTTGAAGAAGGAAATCATCCTGCAACTTCATAAGAAATTTTTCATTTATTATCATTTATTTTATGTAGCAAAAAGATGAAAATATTCAGTCAATCTATTTATCTGAATTATTAGTAAGATTCAAGAGAAATGTTGGGCCACAGTCGACATAGAGAAAGGGGTTGAAGAACGAAATCATTCTACAACTTCATAAAAAATGTTTCATTTATATATTATTCATTTATTATCATTTATTTTATGTAGCAAATATTCAGTGAATCTATTTATCTGAATTATTAATAAGATCCAAAAGAAATGTTGAGCCTCGACATAGAGAAAGAAGTCAAAGAACGAAATCATTCTAAAACTTCATAAAAAATTCCTCACTTTCACTAATAGCTTCTGAACTACTAAATAAATACTGCACTACTAATTACTAAATATATCTCTATTTTATAGTATACTGTAGCTATACCTCTTCTAATGAAATTGAAACAAGTCTCCTCAGCAAAAAGGGTAGATATGACAACGTTAATCCAGCGCCACAACGAACGTGTTAACTACAGTATCTCATAGAACTCCAGCTACAAACGCGCATAAACCGCTCATAGATCAGCGTACAACTGTGTCAAAGTACGTTTACGTGTTCCACTGGCTTTGCAAAAAGCCCGGTTTATTTGGCCGGTTCAGTTACAGCTATCAATGACAAAGAATCGATCAACGGTGTTATCGTACGCGAAAAACAGAGAAGCGTGACCAGTTGGGACAGTGATAATTAACGAGGAAACACGAGACACAAAGGACTGCTGTGGCTTGGTCGGTGCATTTAATTAACGCATTCGATACACCCCATCGTACAAGGCCGTGCAAATATTCGAACAGTTACACGTTCCGGTGATAGAGGACTCAACAAAGCGACAAGAAGATAAGTTAGAGTATCAGTTTAAACTGGCAAGCTAAATTTCTGTTTCGTATAAATTATGAAGAAGGGATTGGAGCTTCTAACGACCAGGGATTTCCTCGGATTAACAAATCAGAATTTAGCCAAACGAGAACTTGTTCTGCACTGTGGATTATTGCGAGGCTCCATCTTATGATCAATTCAATTTAACTCGTGTTTACGTGTATCGTGAGCTCCTGTGTTCAGAGGTTTACGTGTTCAAATATAACAAGAAAGATTATGCAAAACACGATCGGAACACTAGTTGTGAGACACCCTGTACAGAGTGCAATCGATTCCTCTGAACCAAAAGAATTTGTCGATACAGTCTTGTTTGTTTCGGCAAAGTAGTTGACCGTATAAACGTTCGTAGAATCGAAGGAGCTGATTTCGGAAAGTTTTCTTCGTTAGTTCGCTAACTTCTCAAATATGCGGGTATTAAGGGTGGTTTCCGTTTCATGAATAAGTGAGATTCTCGATTAACTCTCGAGATGTTCCGTTACAAAACGAGTAACCCTTTCTTTACTTGCGTGGTTCGCAGGAAACAGTTACACGCGTGCGTTGAATGCCGGTGACGGGTCACCCTTTCAGGAACGTAAGCACGCGTCAGGATTCTTCGTGAATCGCAAACTTGATTACGAGTTGGATCGCTTTGACGAGCAACTCCACCGGGAGTCCTATTAGCAGAAACGTCGAAATTCCATTGAAAACTTTACTCGACCAAACTCGTTGGACTAGACCCTTTGGAGGGAACACTGCGAGATGGCCACCGAAACTCTCGAATGCAGGTGTACAGGGTATTCCATTTCAATGGGTCGAGAATGTCTGGATTTATAGCTATGACTTCCTTTTGCTTGATAGGAAAAGGTGGACGTGAAAATAGGTTATATCGGTATTTGGTGCGAGGGATTTGCAATCTGTGAATTTACAAATTTGGGAGTTGGGAGTTAAGCTTAGGTCTTTAATTCGGGAATTTGGAGTTTGTAATTCCAATGTACAAATTTGTGAATTTGCAGATTAAGATGCTTGCGAATTTAGATATCTGTTAAATAGAAAATGTGCAATCTTCACCCTTAGACAAGTTTGAGGAGGAATTTGGTAATTTGTTATTTAGGGGAAGTCATTCACTGAATTTAAAAATTTAGAAATTTGAAAATGAAGATCTACTAATTAGAAAATATGCAACCTTTACCCTTAGACAAGTTTGAAGAGGAATTTAATAAATTGTGACTTCGGGGAGTCATTCGTTGAATTTAAAAATTTAGAAGTTTGAAAATGAAGATCTACTAATTAGAAAATATGCAACCTTCACCCTTAGACAAGTTTGAGGAGGAATTTGGTAATTTGCTACTTGGGGTGAGTCATTCACTCAATTTAAAAATTTAGAAGTTTGAAAATGAAGATCTACTAATTAGAAAATATGCAACCTTCACCCTTAGACAAGTTTGAGAAGAAATTTGATAATTTGCTATTTAGAGTGAGTCATTCACTGAATTTAAAAATTTAGAAGTTTGAAAATAAAGATCTGCTAATTAGAAAATATGCAACCTTCACCCTTAGCCAAGTTTGAGGAGGAATTTGATAATTTGCTACTTAGAGTGAGTCATTCACTGAATTAAAAAATTTAGAAATTTGAAAATCTACCAACCAAAAAATATGCAACCTCATCCTCTCACAAATGAAAAACCTCCCCACTTAAAAACTTCCCCTTCCAGAAATTCCACTTCCCAAAATTTCAATTCTCCTTAACAACAGAAGCAAAGATACATCGAAAACATCAACTGAATCGATCTAAAATGAAACAGGCAGTACTCGCACAAATTGCACGGGGGTTGGAAATAGTTTGTACTGGTTGTGTACGCCCCGGGACAATGATACGTTAATCCAGGTGGGTCGTTGTGTAACGCGAAACTGGAGAAACGCGTACCGTTTCCTGGATTACTCCTGTTGGCACTTGTGCCACGCGATCCGTTTGCACGCTGACGGCGTTCGAACAATTTGCAAATTTATACGCGGTCCGTCAACTATATACGCTCCTCGTCGCGGGTTATATCGGCTTTTTGCAATTCAAATGGTAATTCGATGCCTCGAATATCGGTCTCATAATTCCGGAGTTCTTTTCTCGCGGGGGACAACCGGTGATCGTTTAAACGGCTCGGTTGTTTGATGAGTATCGGGGTCACGTGAACGGTGAATATGCATGTCGATAAAACGAGAATTATCGTGTCACGCGAGAGAAAAAGCTCGAGTTATCTGAAGGTGAGTTTCGGAGCTACTCTTTATTCCACCGGACGAATTATTCATTTTTTCTGGAATAAATAGTACGTCGGAAAAATTACGGAACTTTTTAAATGGGAAGAGAAGAATTATTTTATCAAAATTAATTTTTTTTTTATTCAAAATTCCCTGTGAATCAATACACCACAACGTTAACATTGTTGTGTTTTGGAGAGGTTTACTGTTTTTAAATAAACATTGTTTTAATAGATATTGGTAGTAGTTTTTTAATTTTAAAAAGTTCCCTTACTTTCGAACGAAGGGTTAATTATTAGGTCGTTCGATTCGCGAGAGCGAAAAGCTGTTGCAGCTCCTAGCGAGGTCAAAGCACGGGTCAATCGCGGCTTAGTTATAATCCGAGGGGCTGTTCGTTGTTGTTCTATAAACTAGCCTCAGTCGATGTACGGAGGATGCAGTTGTCCGGGGACAAGGGAGGATAACTGTTGCTTTAGCATTTTCGCCACCGTAGGATATCTCGTAAATTCAGCAACAGCACGCTCCTTCGCGATAACATCGAGAACCCATTCCATTATCCGGCAGGAAACGCTTCTTCCTTCTCTGGCTTCCGTGCTCCTTTCGACTTGTGTGAAACAAGATTATATTGAGAGAGACGTACATACGCTGCTTTTTGCTCCGACTTCTTCCCTGCCTGATTTATCGTGGCGCGCTGCGAAAGTTGCGCCAACCATTTTGCAAGCTGATGGATTAATCCTCGGAAATGAAACGCTAATCGAGGATCGGATAGACATTTTTATATCTAACTTCCTCGCTTATGAAACTCTTACTCGCAGTTTTGCAGAATTGTTTGAAAGATATTAATAACGTTGATCATTAAATTGTTTTAAATTTTACGATGTATAGTGGGAGACTTTGCTGATGGCTTGTTAAATGGCGGCCATGTTGGGTTCAGATGAAGAGTAGTTCTGTAGCATGTTATTTAATTTTTCAGTATTTATTTATTTATTCTTTCAACTTTTTCTTACTCGTAGTTTTGGAGAATTGGTTGAAAGATATTAATAACGTTGATCATTAAATTGTTTTAAATTTTACGATGTATAGTGTGAGACTTTGCTGATGGCTTGTTAAATGGCGGCCATGTTGGGCTCAGATGAAGAGTGGTTGTGTAGCATGTTATTTAATTTTTCAGTATTTACGTATTTTTTCTTTTAACTTATATCTTACTCGTAGTTTTGGAGAATTGTTTGAAAGATATTAATAACGTTGATCATTAAATTGTTTTAAATTTTACGATGTATAGTGGGAGACTTTGCTGATGGCTTGTTAAATGGCGGCCATATTGGGCTCAGATGAAGAGTGGTTGTGTGTAGCATATTATTTAATGTTTAAGTATTTATTCACTCATTTTTTCTTTCAGCTTGTGTCACTTGAGATCATTAAAACATACTGTGCACATTATTTGAGCGACATTAACAGTAGAGTAATATTAAAATTAAATATATTTTTAACTAACAATCAAGTTACTATATAAAATTGTAATAAACTTGAGCGACATTAACAGTAGAGTAATATTAAAATTAAATATGTTTTTAACTAACAATCAAGTTACTATATAAAATTGTAATAAACTTGAGCGACATTAACAGTAGAGCAACATTAAAATTAAATATATTTTTAACTAACAACGCCAAGTAACTAAAATCATAAAAAACTCGTAAACGAAAATGAAGAAAGTGAAAAAAAATTTGACGAAACGGTGGAGTTAAGCATGCAGAAAATGCCCAATTATCACGGTCAGAGAAATTTAATATCGACAGGAGTTTCGGCGTTACACTCTCACGCGCTATTAAGCAGAGAAGTTACAGCTAACCCGAAGTAATAACTTTGTCGCTCTAACGAACCGATGGTAGTTTAAAAAGGACATTCTGAAGGAAAGTTCACCTTGGAAGCAGAGACAAAAAGATGCACCCGTGAAAGAGTTCCTTAATAAACTTAAATTAGGTCTACACTTAATTTAGCTGTTCATTTGACTTAAAGAGAAAAAATATTTTTGAAAAATTTATCCCGGCGTGCAATTTCCACGAAGCAAGAAACACGAGTAAAGTTTGTCCCTGGCGCCGAAACAAGCAGAAATTATGTCAGAAAGTATCCCTGTTAAATGCGACCCGAACTAGGTCCGCGGAAAAAAAACGTAGAAAAGAGAGATTCGGTAGAAGTTGAAAACCTTGTTCTCGCAAGTTTCTCAGGTGAAGTTTCTCTTTTTCGTTAATCGTCGTCCGCGCGATCGTTTCGGCGACGATTGGCCTGAAAATCGTCTTTCGAGGCGGAAAACTTCCACCGCTCGTTTAATCTCGGCTCTTAATTGAATTTCCTGGCCAGAGTTTGGCCCCCGCGCGGGGGCCGTTTAATACTTATGGCGGTTTTTTTCCCCGAGGTGCTACGAAAATGGGAATAGGAAATGGAGAAATCGAAATCGGGCAGGGGGTGGTCTATTCACGCTACACCGGCAAAAAAGAGGTTCGAACCTCGTCTAATAACAGTTTCTTTTCCACCCTGCGATGGCCACCCTTTAACGACGGAGCCGTTTCATAAATTCTACGCCAAACTTCCAGGCGCCTCCGAGTCGATAAGATTCAACTTCGATGAGCATCCGAAGCTACGATCAACTGCACTTTAATCCTGCTTGATTTTCCTTCGACAATAAGATAATGGACCCTTCTTAAGAACTTTTAAACCCTTGCACTTTCGAAGTCTTATTTATCTAATTGCGAAGACGAGTTCGCGAAGATATAAGTTGAGGAAAGCGCAACGAAGATGTAAGTTAAGGAACTGTGCCGAGTGAAAAATTGAATGACATCTCAAAAATTATATTTTAGTATGTTTTTCTACTTGTAATGAAGTTCGTTGTTTTTAGAAGAAATTGCATATTATTTTTTATATAAGTCTTGTTTGTCTAATTACGAAAACGAGTTCACGAAGATATAAAACAAGTTAAATACAAAATAAGTTAACGAAGATGTAAGACAATGATGTTAATTGTTTTTAGAGGAATTTGCATATTATTTTTGATATGAATCTTGTTTATCTAATTGCGAAAACGAGTTCACGAAGATATAAGACAAGTTAAATACAACATAAGTTAACGAAGATGTAAGACAATGATGTTAATTGTTTTTAGAGGAAATTGCGTATAATTTTTGATATAAATCAATTTTCCACTTCAGCATAAAAGGGGTTACTTTAAATTCAGAAGAATTTTATTCAAAAGTTTTATGGACACCCTGTATAATTGCAACATGCAAAAGCTATACAAAATATGCAAAAATTATGTGCATTTTTCAGTTATGATTCACTTTTACGATGAAAAGAAATGGGTTAAAAAGATTCCTAGCAAGCTAAGTGATACGCGGAGACGTTATCGCGAGATAAAGTGTTAATTCTTGAGAACCACAGAGAAATTTCAAAACAAAATAAACTGCATTTGATTTTAGAGGGAAACGTTAATTTTTTGTAAAAACGTACGATGTTATATAATTTTTGTGAAATGGCGAACGTAAAAGGACCTTATGGAGCTTCGAGCTTTGGTCCTTTAACGCAACCCCATTTATTTTAAAAATAATGAAAATAAAAGCGATTCGAAAGTTAAATCCAATTTATCGCTGTCTCAACAGCCTGCCAGCCAAGAATTAATGTTTAACCCAGTTTCCCGATAAGCTCAAGAATATTTCTTTTTGTCCAAATTGTGGCGATAAATCAACACAAGAGGAAATATAAAGGTCAGAGAGTAAATTGCCCATTCAGAAATTTCCATATTATAGGAACGAAATAAAAATTAAAATATATGCAATAAAAATATTACTTTGAGTGGAATAATTTAATAAAAAATATAAACTCGAAAATTTCTCTTGCAGAAACAGTTCCATCAAGGGCTGATGACTTCGGAGTAAACATTTACCTTTTATAAAATTAAGGGTACACGAAAATAAAATGGAAATGGGTTCTCGAAACGGTCAGTGCCTTTTCAATGAAGCTGTTTCGCGATTGACAATCCATAATCGTATTCCGTGCGCACTCAGCTACCCCAAATGCTCAATCTACCGATGTCGAGATCGAAAGGGGATGATTTCGCGAACTAGGGGATACGCGAACCGCAGAAAGCCGCCTGTAAATTAACCAATTCCGACGAAATGCCGTACTTTCCCAGGAAACGCGAACTGTGGCCCGCAATACCGTTTGATCGATGCACCATAAACTCGAGAGGATAATTATCGAGACTGATTTCTATTCAAGCATGAACGGTGTGTTTGATTAAGCAACTAAAGATGAAGGATACGTCGAAGATGAAGGTAGTATCGATTTCTAAGTTCGGTGACTCTGTTTACTGAAAGCACCCCTCGCTTGAAAAATTTAAAATAGAAAGAATATGTATGTAATAGGTAAAAAATAAAATATAATAGTTGCACTGGGAATATAATCGCCCACCTGCAACGAATTTTGGACGAAATACGCGAACCAAAAACTCCGTAAATTCCAAAATTTCATTTTAAAAATTGATCACAGAGCGAACTCGTTAGCGCGAATAATAGGGCTTCAGTCCGATTTTTCTAGGAAAATTGTACGCCGGTATTAAATACAGCTTCGAATTCAATCTGCGCAAGAAATACTGCCCCAAACCGTTGGTAAAATTCAATCTGTCAAACGGGGATGTTTCCCGACGCGATGACGCGAGGAAAAATCGAAACGTCGAGGGGAGATAGGCTGCAGAGCGTGTAAAGGGCGCGTGTGCCATATTGTATTCCGAAAACGAGATTTTAACGGGTAGCAGTAATTTCCTGGGTTATCGACGATGCAACGATTTTCCAGATCAACCCTTCGCGTCGTGTTTTCCCCTCGTCGAAACTTCCCGATCGTTCGAGTAATTTTCGGACTCATTAACGCGTTTTCAATTGAACGAAGAAACGAGCGGCACGGTGTACCCGTATTTCTTTCGGAGACAGTTCATTTTTTCCACGAGGGCAGTTTGTCAATGGGGGCGGCACGTAAGGCTGGCCGGGTCCATCAATCAGCGCCACGTTAAATGGATTCCCGGTTGTTGGAAATATATCGCGTGACCGTAAACATCGTCGAACAGGAGTAATCGAATTAAGCGAACGGGAAATACGTTGCCGGTATTTACGAGGTAATATTGCCTCGTCGAGTCTGCATACGGATTTTCGCGTTGGCCGTTCGCCTAATGGCGGCCACCGTAGTCTGGAGAGGCAAGGTTACAATATGCTGGCAATTTCAACCGGTACACCGTGTTATTGTTAACGTTTAGAGCACGTACCGTACTAGCTTAACACTCTGCGCAGAAATTGGTTCAAGAATAATAACCCCGTGACCCCGGGCTTTTCGTAATTTGCGCGATCAAACACGTGCATCGGGGCGTGGTCTATGCAGGTGGCAATTTGGAACGTAAGACGTCTGGATGGCTTAAACCTGGTCTAGGTGAAAAGTGTCAGAGTGGATGGTGACACCCTTAATCTCTGAACATAGGACTGTGGAGGCCATGAAAATGTATTTCATCTATGGGTGAACATAGGACTGTGACCATGAAAATATATGTACAAAATAACGAAAGTCTACCGAATTTCATCCACGTACTAAAGCTTTATAGAGAGCAGCGAATAGAGCAAAGTTGAAGAAAGTCGCTCAGCGGCCCTAAAATGGATCTTTTTGAACAGGTTCGCCAGAGAAGAGGAAGGATTCTGGAAAAGGCACGCAATCGGTTTCACGGGTCAACGGGCCGAGTCTCTTCACGAGATTTTAATGGAATCGTTAATTCAATCGTCCCCGAAGAGCTTTGGTCAATATTTACCGACGTCGACCGGGTAATACCCCTTTCTTCGTTCAGGAGGCTGTCCCTTACCACCCTTGATCTCTCGCTTTTCCTGCTGACACACCTAAGCAAACTCCAGCGACAAATTCGTTCCCTATTTGTTCAAGATCCTCGAGAATTTCTTCGACGATAAATTTCAACGGAATCTATGGATCAAAACGTACGGTACGCAAGATTTCGCCCCTTTTGGTACGCTGCGATGAATGAATTGGCAATTCGATCGAATCCCCCGCCGGTCGTTTATATTCCGTTTACGGAGTGCTTTCGCGTCGGCGTAAAAAGAGAAACTGAAGGTTATACAGGAACTGGAAGGACTGCTATCCCACGAGAGCACTCGGGGTTCTGTTTCTTTCGTAAAGTTCGGTGCCTGTTTCACCGACTGCTACTCGTTCCAACCTTGTTTCTACAGCGATAACGCTGTGCCGCGCTCCTTTATTTCGCGAAACATTTGTTTTCAGCCTCGCGAATAAAACGACCAAATATTCCGGACTAAAATACTTCCGAACGATCACGACTCTAGGTGCTTTCTAATCCCAAACGACTTCATTCTTTACCCCGTTGCTCGATTTAAACCTTGACAAACTTCGTTTCGACGACTTCTTTCTGCAAAGAGGAATTAAATTCATTTCTTATTTTGTTGTAAACTTTCACTTGATCAAAGGTCTTCTAATTAACCTCTTGTACTTTGACGTGTCGCTCGTGACGCACTCACAGTTCAAGTATAACTTGTTCAAATTTTTAATACTCAAAATTTAAGTTCAACTATTATTTGCATTATCAAGACTCGCTGGATATAAAATGGCCATAACATTTTAATTTTCTTTGCTTTTAATATTATAACTATGATTAGTTTGACTGACGCACTTGAATTAATTTTATTTAAAAAAATTTTTTTATTTTCAAAAATTGAGCTTTTGAGATAAAAAAAAATTTAATATAGTCAGATCATTTCTTATAGTCTCAAAATTTAAGTTCAACTATAATTTGCATTATCAAGACTCGCTGAATATAAATGACCATAACATTTTAATTTTCTTTGCTTATTTTAATTTTTATAACTACGAGTAGTTTGACTGACGCACCTGAATTAATTTTATTTTAAAAAATTGAGCTTTCGAGATAAAAAAAAAAATTAATATAGTCAGATCATTTCTTATCGTCTCAAAATTTAAGTCCAACTATAATTTGCATTATCAAGACTCGCTGAATATAAATTTTCTTTGCTTATTTTAATTTTTATAACTATCAGTAGTTTGACTGACGCACCCGAATTAATTTTATTACAAAAAAATTGAGGTAAGAAAAAATTTAATATAGTCAGACGATTTCTTATCGCACTCCCTTGAAAACAAATGGTTCCCATGAAAAATGCCTAGCTTCTGAACACGAAATGACGTATTACTACGTTTAGCAAGGTACGTAAAGTCACGGGCGTAGCCTCTTTTACGCAGCACGAGAGAGAAGGTTCTTTCTAATAGAGGGAAAAAAGCAGCGGAAACTTTAATTACGTGGCGTTTAATCAAAATAAATACTACGCGCCTCTCTCTGTACATACTCTCTTGCTTATTCGAGCTTTTATAATTTCCATAAATTTCGTTCTTCCGTTCGATGTTTACCGATAAACTTGCCAACGTGAATTTTCCGACACAAAAATAAACGTATCGTCTGAAAATGAAAATTCGCGCCAACGTTTGCTATTTTTTCGTCCGTCCGCGAACGTTAGTTCTACAAATTTGTATTTTGCGTCTGTTGTATTCTCAACCGGATTGTTTGTAATAGCGAGTGAGTCGAAGCGTAAAGCAAATTTTTCACCTTTTTCTCTCGGTTTTCAAGTTTTTAAATCGCTTTTCTTCGAATAAGTAAATCAAAGTCCTATTTGGCTCCATAGCGAAATTCATTTAATTATCAATCATGTCGAATTACGTGATCTAAAAAAACAAGGAACTCCCGAAGACGGACAGTTCAATTTGAAGTTTCGAAGAAAGTTCGTGGAAGTCGCAAAAGCGACTCGGAGTGGAAAGTTCGAGGAGGTCGAAAAAGTGGGGTTCATCGAGGGATCGATGTCGTGCGTCTACCACTCGACGGGAGACAATGGCGATTGGTAAACAATGACTCGTTTTCGATACCATAGCTGCTCCATTTAAACGTTTTCGAATCTTTTCTCCAACCAAAAAATCTTTTTAGAGAAAAATTCTTTTTCACGTTTAACGATATAAAATTAAACGACGGAAACAAGAGATTTATTAAAATGTAGCAGTGTTCCCCGATTCAGTCTTCCAGAGAACTCTCGCGAATTCCCCGGGTTGGAATCCTCGTAATATCTGTCGATCGCTAAATTCCAATTACATTTTTGGGGAACCCGACCGGGTCACCGAAGCAGCCGATCGCACGAGATCCAAAGGCATCCGTGATATTGAATCCTCCTGCACGGATGAACAAGAATATTTCGGACCACGTCGATACTTTGCAATATGCTCTTCAGGAAATTTGTAACTATCGACTTCGCTTTACCGGAAGACACCTTTTGTGCAGGGTCCTTATTCAAACAACCTGGGTCTCTACGGCTGACTTATGCGCTACTCTACTACTTGACGTATATTTTATTTCTGGAGTCTTCTGGCTATTGAGGTCCGAGAGGTCTGACAATTTTATCAACTGAGACATGTCCTCTTTTGGAGATCAGTTAAAAGTCAGTCTTTAATTAGAAACTACTTATTACTAGCTTTATTATGGTTTATTGTGAATGCTCATGTAAAATGTGCATAGAACTCGTACATCAGTAGTGAAGTTGAAAATGCATTCATAACATATCAGACTTATTAACGTAACCAGACCTGAGTCATGTCCTCTGAATTTCCCCTTTTGGAAATCATTTAAAGAACACTCCGCTAGTGTTTCATTAAAAACTACATATTTAGTACTAGCTTCATTATTCTCTATTGTGAAAGCTCATGTAAAATGTACATAGAACTGATACATCAGTAGTGAAGTTCAAAATCCTTTCATAATATATCAGACTTATTAACGTAACCCAACCTGAGTCAAGTCCTCTGAACTTTCTCTTTTGGAAATCAGTTAAAGAACACTCCACTAGTCTTTCATTAAAAACTATATATTTAGTACTAGCTTGATTATTCTCTATTGTGAAAGTTCATGTAAAATGTACATAGAACTTCTACATTAATGGTGAAGTTCAAAATTCTTTCATAAAGTATCAGACTTATTAACGTAACCCAACCTGAGTCAAGTCCTCTGAATTTCCCTTTTGGAAATCAGTTAAAGAACACTCCATTAGTCTTCAATTAGAAACTACATATTTATGACTAGCTTCATTATAGTTTATTGTAAAAGCTCATGTAAAATGTACATAGAACTTCTACATTAATGGTGAAGTTCAAAATTCTTTCATAAAGTATCAGACTTATTAACGTAACCCAACCTGAGTCAAGTCCTCTGAACTTTCTCTTTTGGAAATCAGTTAAAGAACACTCCACTAGTCTTTCATTAAAAACTACATATTTAGTACTAGCTTGATTATTCTCTATTGTGAAAGTTCATGTAAAATGTACATAGAACTTCTACATTAATAGTGAAGTTCAAAATTCTTTCATAAAGTATCAGACTTATTAACGTAACCCAACCTGAGTCAAGTCCTCTGAACTTTCTCTTTTGGAAATCAGTTAAAGAACACTCCACTAGTCTTTCATTAAAAACTACATATTTAGTACTAGCTTGATTATTCTCTATTGTGAAAATTCATGTAAAATGTACATAGAACTTCTACATTAATGGTGAAGTTCAAAATTCTTTCATAAAGTATCAGACTTATTAACGTAACCCAACCTGAGTCAAGTCCTCTGAATTTCCCCTTTTGAAAATCAGTTAAAGAACACTCCACTAGTCTTTCATTAAAATCTACATATTTAGTACTAGCTTCATTATTGTCTATTGTAAAGGCTCATAAAAAAAGTGCATACAACTCCTACATCAGTAGTGAAGTTCAAAATCCTTTCATAAAGTATCAGACTTATTAACGTAACCCAACCTGAGTCAAGTCCTCTGAATTTCCCCTTTTTGAAATTAGTTAAAGAACACTCTCCTAGTCTTCAATTAAAAACTACATATTTAGTACTAGCTTGATTATTCTCTATTACAAAGTCTCATAAAATAATATGCATACAACTCCTACATAAGTAGCAAAGTCCAAAATCCTTTCACAACATATGCACAATAATAACATATCCTCAAAGAGGCAGTGATTAATTTCTGCGTTACAAGTTTCTTTATTCTAGGAATACGTGAGCCAGAATAAACGATGTACTCGCGAGAAACTCTCTAATGAGGATAAATCAAAGTGAAGATACAAAGCAGGAGTGTGAACATCGTTGATCGTGTTTCTCTTATCTCAGAAGAAACTTTTGACTCTGTTCAGAGATTTAACAAGTACTCTAGCGAGTACGGATTTAGCTCGTCATCCCCAACTCTTTGTTATTTAAGAAATCGAAACAAGCTGGCCGACAAACACGTACAATACAAGCAATTACGGAATCCGATTTTTTTCGCAACAAGGATTTTCATTAGTTCCATGTAAAGGTTTCGGAGTAATCCTCGCTAAGCGGATCCTGGAAGAGCGGTCCATTTACTCGACACAAGCTTCTCTCGATCGATTATTCCCATTTTTTTTTACTTCCATTTTCGTCCGAGTTCGCGGAAATTCTGTTGGCCAGCATTTGTAAAATAATACGGCTTTCGAACCGCGGAATGTTTAAACGACCACTTATTAACCGTGTTGCTGGTGCAGCGTTAATTTAATATTGTTCGGACAAGTGACCCCGAGGCAATTATCCCGCGATTACAAATTTCTCGTGAAATTCTGCGATACCTTTTCGGTTGCATTTATGGTACAATTTACCGATATTTTTCTATTTATTATATTCAGGTTCGATAAAGTGTATATTGGGGCGATGTAAGGTGACAAATTGGAGGACGAAAATTTGGGAGGTGACAATGTCAGGAATACCAATTTGGGGCGCGAAGATTTAGGACATATTTGAGGTGTAACTATTTGAGGTCGATGTCTGTCAACATGAAGTGTCAACCATGCCAATTTGGGCCTTGTGTCAACTTCGGACAGGAAGTGTCAGTCTACATAATGTGGATGACAATTTCGAGCGTAATAATTTGAGATGCGTGCATTCAGAGAGTTTCAATTTTGCACCTGACTACTTGGGACGTGACAAGTTTCGGTATAATAATTTGGAACGTGAAGATTTAGAGTGTGACAGTTTGCAGAGTGTAGCAGTTTCATGTGTCAACTTGGAGCGTGCCAGTTTGGGTCCTGACAATGTAGCATGTGTAGAACCTGGCTGACTGAACTTGGAGCCCGACTGACTGAGACCTAACTGACTGAACTTGAGACCTAACTGACTGAACTTGGAGCTTGGCTGACTAAACCTGAGACCTGATAATTTGGAACGTCCCAATTTTTACTGTAATGAATATAGAAATACAGAACTGGAATTGAATAGAAATTTAGAGCGCAATAATTTGTAGCAAAGCAACTTGAAACGTGATAACTCAGAGTGCGACAATTTGTAGTCAAACTGAACCGAATTTAGGTTCGAAGCGAGTTGAGCCGCGAGGCAACATAATCTCTACCCTTCAATATGCATAAAATTCTCTAACCAATTCCATCAACATTAAAATTCCTAATATTTGTCAGCGCAACATCAGCATAAACACGAGAAATCTAATTATAAAATAAAAGTCCAATAACTAAAATAGATGTGACAACTGTTTTCACCCGCGGATAAACAGCGGTGTCGCGGTTTAATAATGAATAAGTCAAGTCTAGAATTCACGCGGCAAAGTTTTAATTAGTTTCGAGAACTTATGAATGAAAGAAGAAAATGAAAAGGTGTGTCTGCGGTTTAATTGTCGAATCAACTCTGCAACGACTTACTGTTTCCTCGAGTGATCCTCGACACTCTTTTTCGGAGAAAAGTTAAAATAAACAGAATTTCACTGGTCACACAAGTTTATCATTATCTCTGTCAACTGTCACGATCAATTATCATTCACGATCACGATTCGTTTGATTCTCTCACGACACGACGCTTCGACGATCTCGATTCTCCGCTGACGCGATTTTCCGTTCATGCGCGTCCTCGCTCGACCGTACGATCACTAATTAATCAAAGATCACCGACCGTTAATTGATCGACCCGTTCGACACGTGGCACTTCTTTTTTTCCCTCGATTATAACCGATCTTCTCCGTTCAACGACGATTACTATGGAAATTGATGGATAGGGGAAATTTCCTGTATACGTAATTTGTCATAATCTGATATTAAAATTCGTCCTACTTGGAAAAATTACACCTTGGTCGCTCTACAAATTTCTTTTACCACTTTGACTGCCATTTGAGTGACTCTTAAATTTCGACACAGATGTAATAACTATATTATTAAAAATTTATTCCCAACTGAAAATACTTGTATTAGTTGAAACTACAGAAAATGTAATCTGTAAGTCATCGTACGTAAAATACGTACCTCCTACGAAAAAAGGTTATAGAACATTTTTTGTAGAGAATTTCCTCCTCTACAAATTCTGTAATAACCATTTTGTCCGTAGAACCAATAAACAAAGAGATATTTACGAAAAACGAAAGATGTCTTTAATCGATGTCAGACCTCTTATGTGTAAGGGTTGAAAACTTGTAAGTCATCGTACGTAAAATGCTTACCTCATACAAAAAAAAGTCATGGGACATTTTTTGTAGAGAATTTCCTCTCCTACAAATTCTGTAATAACCATTTTGTTCATAGAACCAATAAACAAAGAGATATTTACGAAAAACGAAGGATGTCTTTAATCGATGTCAGATATGTTATGTGTAAGGGTTGGAAACTTGTAAGTCATCGTACGTAAAATGCTTACCTTCTACAAAAAAAAGTCATGGAATATTTTTTGTAGAGAATTTCCTCCCCTACAAATTCTGTAATAATCATTTTGTCCATAAAACCAATAAACAAGGAGATATTTACGAAAAACGAAGGATGTCTTTAATCGATGTCAGACCTCTTATGTGTAAGGGTTGAAAACTTGTAAATCATCATACAGAAAATACAAAAATGAGAGTATAAGTTCTGTTAGAAGTAAAAATCTGATAAAATTTTCAACTTCAACATGGCAGTCAATGTGTTATTTCTAACTCTGGAAAACTGTCATTCGCATGAAGGAAGATCAACGTGTTAATTTACAGGATTTCGAAAATTTTGAAAAAGTGAAAGAGGTGAACAAAAAGAAGTAAACTTGCAATTACAAGTTTTACCCCCGGAACACCTGTATCCATCTACAAAAGGCACTTTGTAAAAAAGCTTGTTTGCAAGTAATCGGTAGACAGCGCAGTGAAAGAAAAGCGTAATCTCTGTGAAAAGCGTATCGATCGATGGATCGTTGAAATTTCATTTCGCCATTTTGCCCGAAGAGTCGCTTTGTTTTCAATTGACCGGCTTTCTCCGCGAGCCACGCGACCCGCGCAGTTAATTAACGTCGGTTCTTCTATTTAATTTTCGACGGGACACGGCTCTTTAAGAGGTTAACTTTCACCCTCGGAAGATTACGGGCTTAATTTCGTCGCGACCCTTCTCGCTCTCTTTACGGACAACGAGAAAAACCGAGTCTCTTCGTTTGAAGGGACGAAAAAAACGACAGACGAGTTAATTTACGATCTCTCTTCCAATTAGCTTAACACCCTTTGCCAGTTCCGCGTTAACACCTGCCCACCCCCTCGATTAATCTCTTTTAATCGGTGACACGGAAAGAATCGTATCTGACGCGATTGCGAACACGGCAATCATTAGTTAAAGAAGCGGCCTCCTTTTTACCGGCTCCTTTTCAACCCCGATCGATTAATCACGCCCATCGATCTATCGCCGATTGAACCAAAGTCAGGTTTAACGTCGCTTTAACCTTCTTTCGCGAGGTCAAGTTTCTCTCAGAAACTGATTAATTCAGAAATATGACTATTGATAAATTTAAGTGAAACGTTTGAAAACTGCAGGGTTCGAGGGCTCTTTGAGGGTTCAATTATTTGGTGAACTCGTGTTTTACAAGAAAATGCTCTTGCGCAACAAGAAAGGAACTTTAGCACAGTTTTCTCAGAAACAGTTCTTTCAACAAAAGATAAATGGATCTTTAACCCAGTGTTCAAAGAAATCGGAAAAAGAGAACGAAATCTTGAGAATAAGTTTTCTTAACTGAAACTTTAAATCTTTGCAACCTTAGAAAAAGTAGCACGATAATTTTGGTGAGAAATTCTAGTTTAAAGATCACGGAAGATCGTCGTTGACGAAGAAGGATCGTGATCTTCAGGTTCAACGAACCCTCCTGTTTGAACTCCTCAGGCCAATCACACCGCACTTTCTCCACTATCGAGATCTCGGTTCGATATCGGTGACGATCGATCACTCGGCGTCGCGCGAACAGGATCGTTCGCGTTATCGGACCGTTACGCGGCCGCTCGATCGATCGATCAATCGATCGGTGAATCGAGGTCGTTTAGGGTTACAGACGGGTTATACGTGGTCAGTTCGGCGTCGTGGAGCGCACTGAGTGTAACAGCCCCACCCGCTACGAGGAAACTCGACGCCGGGCGTCGCGTAGGATTCATCCCCATCGGTTGCCCGGAGCAACGCCGGCGTACGAGGGAAGCGTCGCGACGCAAGCGTCCCAGACCAACGCGACACCCAGACGACGCGCCGCGATCGGTGCGTAGCGGACCGCTGGACCTTTTCTTCGATATTTATTTATTACGAACCCTGTCCTCCTCAAACCGATCGACCCTGATCGCCTTTGGAATCGTTATTGAAACCAAAGGGGTTTGGGTATTGGAAATTTTTAGGGGTATTTGGAAATTTTTGTTGGAGGCTTTGGAATCGAAATTTACGTTGGAAGCTTACCTCTTGCACAATAATTTACAGGAATAAAGTAAAAATGTCGCATCAAGTTTTTATTAATCTGAAATAAAATTTGTCTATGCATCGAGTTTATATTTAATCTGAAATGTTGATACATTTGGAATGAAATTGTCGATACATTTGCATCTAATCTGAAGCTCATATTGACATAAATTACGAATGCAGAAAATTTATGGGCGAGTAATAAATTTTGTTAGACAACTTGTACGAAGAGGAAAATAAAATTAGACTTAATACGAAATTTGATGTCTGGGGTGAACTCACACCCGATCGTATAAATCACTGTCAGAGAAGGTGCAGTTTCTAAGAGTATGTGGGAGAAAAATAAAGTCTTTTGCTAAATATAATTTATCTTATTATTTCATTAAAAGAAATAGTGAAAGTTATATATGTGAAGAGTATCAAAATTTGGGTCTCAATAATTATTTATAGGTTAGAGTGACATTCATAAGGAATTTAGGTATGTAAGTATGAAATGAATCTCTTTTTTATAGTTCGTTTAAAATATATTCTGTCTTGACTCACTCTATAATGAACAAAATAAATGATCATCTGTGAAGAACAAAATTAATTTCCATTTAAAATGAATAAAATAAATATTCAGCTAAAATGAACAACATACATGTTCATATATAATGAACGAAATTAATTATCATCTTTAATGACACAAAATTAATTATCATCTATAATGACACAAAATAAATGTTCATATATAATGAACAAAATTAATTATCATCTATAATAGCACAAAATAAATGTCCATTTAAAATTAACAAAATAAATGTTCGTATATAATGAACAAAATAAATTATTATCTATAATAGCACAAAATAAATGATCATCTATGAAGAATAAAATAGATGTCCATTAAAAATAAACAAAATAAATATTAATCCAAAATGAACAAAATAAATATTCATCCAAAATGAACATAAAACAAATATTCATCCAAAATGAACATAAAATAAATATTCATCCAAAATGAACGTAAAATAAATATTCATCCAAAATGAACGTAAAGCAAATATTCATCCAAAATGAACATAAAATAAATATTCATCCAAAATAAAAATAAAATAAAAATTCATCCAAAATGAACATAAAACAAATATTCATCCAAAATGAACATAAAACAAATATTCATCCAAAATAAACATAAAATAAAAATTCATCCAAAATAAACATAAAATAAAAATTCATCCAAAATGAACATAAAATAAATATTCATCCAAAATGAACATAAAACAAATATTCATCCAAAATGAACACAAAATAAATATTCATCCAAAATGAACATAAAATAAATATTCATCCAAAATGAACATAAAATAAAAATTCATCCAAAATGAACATAAAATAAAAATTCATCCAAAATGAAAATAAAATAAATATCCATCCAAAATGAACATAAAATAAATATCCATTAAAAATGAACAAAACTGTAAAAGATATTTCTGAGGCTGAGCTTAAAAGCAACATTGAAAATGAAAGGAGAGTCAGTTTAAAAAAATGCTTCGTATCTTTCAAAGTCAACGAGAGTTAAAGAGCTTTCGCAATAAAAAAAGAAAACTTGAGAAAATTTAGTTTTTGCGAAGGATGACTGTTCGACTTCTCCCTTTTTTTTTGCACGGCAATTTGGCAGCGACTCGCAGCTGTTTATCGAGAAAAACGTCGTTTTACTGGAATTCCAGCGCACAGACGCGCCGAATCGGAATGCACGCGATTTCCCACGGACAGCTCGACGCGAATATCCGGATAATGCGAACATCTGCTACGAGATGAATCGTTGATTCGCGGCCAGAAAACTGGTCGAACCTCCTTTTTCCTTGCAATCTCGTTTACGTTTTCTTTCTGGAGGAATTCCGGCGAATTCCACGGTGTTCGTGTTAAGACAAAACTTGTGTCTTCCATGTGTCGATTATTTCTTTAAGGAGATAAGATAATAGATAATAGAAAATAAGGGTTGCACTGTATGTTGACTTGCAATATTTTGCTACGAGTTGAAAGAACTGCTAGCGAGAGAACTTTCTCTCGTGAATTTTTGAAAGGAAAATTCACAGGATTTCTCTTTTGAATATTAATAGCGCGTATCAAAGACGCGTATCAGCAACCCCTTGTGTTACATCGCTTGTGATATCAATTCTGCTGGGCATCAGAGCTCCCCTCTCAAACAACTCATAAATAATTCACAATACCCAAATAAATAAACCAGAGACAACAATTTGAAATCCCATCAATCTAATGCGAACCGACGAAACATAATCCTCGATGAATCGTACAACATAGTAAACTTGTTACCCCGAATAATCAACGGATACCAAGAAATTGCGGCACTAATTCGAACCAGCAAATCGAAGCGTTTAATTGCAAAACTTAATCCAGACGTATCGCGGCAAATTGTGAGCGATTTCCCTTTCGTCGGAATCGAAATATAATCGTCCGAAAACGGCGAAGACTTCCGGTAGGAGGTAAAGGACAAACGGCCGGTGCAGGCGTGTCAGACGCGGCGATATTAATGGAGGCTCTCGAGTGCACTCGCATCGTGCATGAGCTATGGTTCTGCTCCCGGCAGCGCCGGAACGAGGCTGTTGGCATGTTTTGATGCACGACCGGCCGCTATTCAATTATTGATTTCTGACTTCGGTTCATTCGATTTGATCGTCGCCGAATTGAATCGAGCTAACACCGAACACTGCCATTGCCAGTTGCTCGATTCGTTTCGGGACTTCGTCTGCATCCATCATCGTGTCACCTACGAAGGATGTCTTTAATCGATGTTACGTAACTTATGGATTCTACGTTGTTACGGGAATTACAAATCACTTTGACAATTTTGGAACTCGTCTACGTCCATCTTCTAATATATCTTCGGCCATTTTGTAATGTGCTTTGGTTATTTTATGTGTGTTCTATGTTCACATAGAAGACTATGTTCAGTCTGAATCTACGTTATTGTTTCTTAATATTTGAAGCTGAGGTTCAAGAAAAAATCTGCGACCTTTTGTCAGACTCCTTGTGTACAAGGGTTGGAAACTTGTAAGTCATCAAACGTAAAATGCTTAACTCCTACGAAAAAAAGTCATGGGACATTTTTTGTAGAGAATTTCCTCTTCTACAAATTCTGTAATAACCATTTTGTCCATAGAACCGACAGACAAAGAGATATTTACAAAAAACGAAGGATGTCTTTATTCGATATCAGACCTTTTATGTGTGAGGGTGGAAAACTTGTAAGTCATTGTACGTAAAATGCTTACCTCCGACGAAGAAAAGTCATGGAACATTTTTTGTAGAGAATTTCCTCCCCTATAAATTCCATAATAACCATTTTGTCCATAGAACCGACAGACAAAGAGATATTTACAAAAAACGAAAGATGTCTTCAATCGATGTCAGATCTCTTATATGTAAGGGTTGAAAACTTGTAAGTCATCGTACGTAAAATGCCTTGCTCCTACGAAAAAAAGTCATAAGACATTTTTTGTAGAGAATTTCCTCCTCCACAAGTTCTATAATAACCATTTTGTCCATAGAACCGACAGACAAAGAGATATTTACAAAAAACGAAAGATGTCTTTAATCGATGTTAGACCTCTTATGTGTAAGGGTTGAAAACTTGTAAGTCCTCACACGTAAAATGCTTACCTCCTACGAAAAAAAGTCATAAGACATTTTTTGTAGAGAATTTCCTCCTCTACAAATTCTATAATAACAATTTTGTCCATAAAAGAAATAGACAAGGAGATATTTATAAAAAACGCACTTCATCTTTGAATATATACAGAATTGTTATCAAGTGACAAAACACAGAATTTTGACAATACGAAGCTCGTATTTAATTTCTAAACAAGAAGAGACATAATTTGCCTGTGTGCTAACTAGAAGTAATGCTTCATCCTTGAAGACGGGTTGTTCGTAACGCAAGTTGATGAATTCTCCAATTCAAAGTAAACAGAGAAACGTTTATTCGGAGCAAGTGTATGAAGCGACAAACTGGGGGTGTTGAATGGACCACTGTTGGTGTTAACTGACGCCGACTTTAGTACAAAGTAAAAGGAGAAGGAGGAAGAAAGGGAAGATACCGTTTCTCGTTAAGGACCTGTCCAACTCCCCTTTCTTCGAGTCGTGGAATGTCTCCTGGTTTCTTCTTTCCCTTGGAATTTACCCTAATTAAATGTATTCTCTCGGATACACCAGCCGGCAAGTTTCTCTCGCTATTGTTCTTTAACGCCTCCTCCAAAGCTCGCGTTCTCGAGTTTCTCGTTGATATATCGCATTAATGCCGCCATGAAACGCTTTACACGCGGGATCTTTAACCTCCCATAACCGTTATCTCTTACATTCGCAGAAACAAGAATATCGAAAGTGAATGAAAATTTTACGGCCAATTCGCTGTAACTGACACTTACGGTATGATTACTCTCGGTAAAATAAATTGAACAGTGAATTGTACTTTGCAACATAGATCGAGATAGTTTAAAGAAGCAGTTTCGGGAAGTTTCGGGATCAAACGATCTAATCCGAAACGATTATTTCCTCTCTGTTTTCCTTCGGTTATCGATTCCGAACTGAAAGGGTCACGAAACAATTTACCTTCAAAGAGACACATTAAAAACTAGGAGTCCACGGTGAACTTTGCAACGTTTTCCATTCGTTTCAGATCTCTCTCTACCTTGGCTCCGACCGCCATCTTGATTTGCATTCTTTTTCGCCGTTCGATATTTTACAAATAAATAATCAGTTTACGATTGTTTCAGACTTCGTAATAAATTCAATTTCGAAACAAGTATTAGTTACAGAAACGTTCGCACATTTTGTAAATTACATTTGCCGGTAATTTGAGGTTACGTATCCGCCGGTTCCTAATTTATTATATCGTTGGTTTCTAATTTATCAGAAAGCCCGAATTCGTCGAAACTTTGTCGAAATTACCGTTTGGTTAATACAACTATGAGGTTTGCAGAGCTCCTGACCGCGATGAACGTTATGTAATGCATTTCATATCGAATTGAAACGTTCGCGTTTAACCATAGGCACGTTTAATATTGTATCGCGGTGGCGAGCGACGCGGTCTTCATTCGTCAGCGTCCAACAAGCAAAAGCAAATAGAGAGACGATAGAACGGTGTATCGTCGCAAGCCAACAAACTAATTTACATTCTCGCGTTCCGCTGTTATTTCCTATCCGTTTAATCGCGACACGCTTGATTTCGATCGCCCGTCGAATATCAACCTAATTTGCACGTTTGCTTCAAAGCGATAAAGTTGTTCGTCACAATATTTATTTACAACGGTTCGGAAAATAACCTCCGTACGGAGAAGATTTTTATGAACACCCTTTTATGAATACACCTTTTATAAACACCTCATATCGAACACCCAGTGAATACAAAACATCCTCATCTGAAAAACAGATCTCAGCGACCGCCATCTTTCCTCCGCGAAAAAAAGAGAGGATATCTTATACCGGCGTGAATTATACGGGCAGATACGTGGCCATTTACTCGCATGCCTACGTAAATACACGGTACAATTACCCGCGCAACTCGCCACATGCACCTGCTCTTTATTTACCTGCAGGTAAATCGTTCTTTTCTCCTGTCACGACATCCGATCGCAATCTCCAGCATCCGGCGTGCACGGCAGCAGATTATTTCTTCCGTTCTACGCGATTGCTCTTCTCGATCTTTTTCTTAAACGGTATCACGCGAATACCGGGGAATCGACGTTTTCCAAGAACCGCTTTATCGTACGGTTAACTAATAATTTCCGCTCCGCAGAGTCGTCCTGTTACCTTCCATCGGTAATAAAGTTTCAATTTTATTTCCATAATTCTCGCAGATAAGATTCGCCGTGTTTATCGATATGTGGACCGGAAATTCAAAGGTGACACGATCGGCAATTATGAATACGAGGTATTTTAAAGAGGACTTTAAAGAGGGCTTTAACTTTGAAATTTTTTACTGGGATATCTTAATACTCGGAGTTTATGATCCTCGACGGAAGTGGGTGAAGTCAAGAATTCTAGATTGTAAATCTAGTAATAATCGCTGGAGATAGACTTCGAGCAAGGTACCCTTATCAAGAAACTGATATACTAGGGGTACCGAAAAGTAATCAAAATTTGCTTTCGAAAAACATTTATTTATTAAAGAAATCTTAAATGCTAATCAACAAAATAATTTCCATTATTTTCTAACGCTTTTTGTTACCGTAAAGGCAATTGTTCGATTCCCTTTTAAAAAAGTCCTTCAATTTTTCATTGAAAAACTTTGAAGTCATCGAAGAAATTTTGATTACTTTTCGGTAGCCCTAATATATCAAAAAGTTTATAATCCTTGACGGATAATAGTCCACTAATAATTCCACGAGACAGAAAGTACTCAAACGATGTACAGAGGCTAACATAAAAAGCTACCAGCAGATGTAAGTAACCTGTTAGCATCTCGTAGAAAAATAAAGCGGGCAACAAACGACGTCCAATGGCTTCATGAATCTATCGTGCGACGCGTTTAATTAAACAAGCCTCGGCGAGTTAATTTCATTAATCAAACGAGAAGCAGAGCCGTTAGGCGAAGCTGCCGACTGCTTCGAAGAGAAAAACGATTCGCGAAGCGGTCGTTGGAAGGAAAATGCTCGAGGGTGTCGTAAAGATGCCTTGGGATTCCGACTTTACCAGAGGATGAGGTTACGGGAGTACAAGACTCCGGGAGAGAGAGAGTTTCACCGGTTATTCGCGAGAGCTTTATTTACTCTTCACACTGTGGCCCAGCCGTTGATTTTGCTCTTTGTACAACGCGGTTGCTTTCGAGACCGTTGTTTGTTGTTTGCACACGGACGGTTCGTGACACTCGTAGCTCGTGCTATTTCGTTAGATCTACGGATAATTTTCACGTGGCTGTTCGTTAGACTATCGTACGTGGACATTGTAAACCTTACGGAGGTTGAATAAGCTTTTACTTTACACTTCTTATTCATTAACGTCTGAACGTACAAATATCGAACTTGTTACTTTGAAAATTATAATTCCTCGGTGTTGTAGAGGACAAATTGACTGAAGCGAGGATTCTTTGTATAAGAAAATATTTTTTCAGTGAGCAAATTGTTCAAACGAATTAAATGAATTTTGTATTAAATGTAGTAAAGCGAAAGTTGATTAATACAAGATGTAAGTTGATTAATAGAACAACGGGTTGTTTTTAGCGACTTTTTCTCCTGGAAATTTGCATAAAATTGATAATTCCAGACGGACACGAGTACCGCGGATATTCCACTGCACGTCTCTTGAGTTTGAAATTCGTCACTGAAATATTGATAATTATGCGCATAAAATGTATCGCTAATTACGTGAATATTAAGCGTCGTTATAATTTTGCACGGGGCTCGGTATATGCTATTTGTTATTTTGGAACGGTTCGTAGGATACAGACAATTACGGGAGCGAAATGTATTTCTCTTAATTAAAGCATCCAGCTTTCATTATTGTTTGTACCGTGAGGACGTTACCGTTATAATTCCACCTGGCCCGATGAAAAATGGGGCCACCTCAACTTTCTGCCGTTTCTAAAAGCATTTGGGTGACCGACGGACACTTTTCCCCGCGAACAAATACTCGATTCAAGCGACTACCTTTTATCTTTTGTTTCTGGACGCTTCATTACGATAATGCAATTTGCACCGCCCATTATACGTCCTACGATTCTCGAACGCCGAGGCAGCGTCGATGTTTGAATAACTCGAAGAATAATTCATAGAAACGTTCGCATACTCGACTAGCTAAATTGAATGCAAAGATAACACGGGAGAATCGTCCGTGTTCCTTCGACTTCTCTAAACGTTCAGCAAACCGACGTTTCCAGGAAATTTGTCACGCGTGTTTCTCGGCAAATCGCAGCTACTTTCTTACGCTTTTACGATCTCTTTATTTACCGTTCGATATTTTCGCCCGTGTCAATACATGCTTGGAAATACTTTCTAGCGGAGGGGACGCGTGTGGGACTCCTATGCGTATGCATCCACGTGTGCAGCGGTGCATTCACTCATTTGTCAAAGGTACAAGTTCAAGGATACTGTAATACAATTTTATTCTTTTGAGTATCTTAAACATTTGATATTTTAATTTTTGAGTATTTTTATGTTTGACTAGTTTTTGATATTTGGGTATTCTGATAGAACATTATAAATCCGATTGAGAAGTCAGCGTGTATATGCGTATGCATCCACGTGTGCAGCGGTGCATTCACTCATTTGTCAAAGATCCAAGTTCGAGGATACTTTAATACAATTTTATTCTGTACTTTTGAGGATCTTAAACTTTTGATATTTTAATTTTTTAGTATTTTTATGTTTGACTAATTCTTGTTATTCGGGTATTCTGATAGAACATTACAAATCCGATTGTGAAGTCAGCGTGTATACGCGTATGCATCCACATGTGCAGCGGTGCATTAACTCATTTCTCAAAGGTCCAAGTTCGAGGATACTTTAATACAATTTTATTCTGTACTTTTGAGTATCTCAAACTTTTGATATTTTAATTTTTGAGTATTTTTATGTTTGACTAATTTTTGATATTCGGGTATTCTGATAGAACATTATAAATCCGATTGAGAAGTCAGCGTGTATACGCGTATGCATCCACGTGTGCAGCGGTGCATTAACTCATTTCTCAAAGGTCCAAGTTCAAGGATACTGTAATACAATTTTATTCTGTACTTTTGAGTATCTTAAACTTTTGATATTTTAATTTTTGAGTACTTTTATGTTTGACTAGTTTTTGTTTTTGGGTATTCTGATAGAACATTATAAATCCGATCGAGAAGTCAGCGTATATCCTCGAAAATTAAAGACGAGTTGGTAGAAGGAATAAAGGTGAATTTTCCTTGGAATATTTTTATGGAGGACCAGGGTAAAATGGTGGTGTCACGGTTGCCCGTGGCGACGTAGGAAGGAATAAGGAGAACGGGGATCAAAAGGAGGCGGCATTATTATCGTCGACTCAACGACACGGTCTGATCGTGACTGTGTCTGACGCTGTCTAGACACCATCTCGTCGGTTCCCTCGGGAGCTGCTCAATATTTATCCGTCCATCGTCTTGAAACCGGCGAAATTCTCACGGAGAACCGCATCGAAAGGAAAACGTGAGATTACCAACGAAACGATTGTCCACCGTTCGACGATGAGATACAACGGACTGACGTGTCCCGTTTGTTATCCGGCAACGTGCATTCGCAAACGTTTTCGGCTGATCAATGGTCGAACGTGACCCGTGGAAACCAGCGACGAAACGTGATATTTGTCTCGAACAGAATCGAATGGTCAATTTAGCGATACGAAGATCCCTTTATTTGCTCCTCGAACGAACGCATTAAAATTAAAATACTCCATCAGCTTCTCTCGGGAATCTGTAATCCCCTTAAAACGCGTGCTTATAAAGCCATCGATCACTCGCGTGATCGCCGTGAAACGAGTAGAAAAAACGTAAAGAGGATTTCTAAATGGAGTATATTTTTCAAAAGGGGATTAGTCGAAAACGAGATTCGTTAAAAAATAGGGCGGCAAGAAAAGAGATTTATTATCGCTACGTATTAGCCGTTCTATTTCGCGTTGCGTAAAATGTTATTCGAAAATTCTTGAATGTGAGAGTTTGAGAAAATCGTGGAGAAAAGAAGACTGGTTACAGTAGTTGAAGTTTCGGACAACCGGTGTTCGTAAGTCCACATACGTCATTTCGACGCTTTCACGGTAGCGTGGTTGCACGCGTTAACATGGCCACGCGATGATCCAGCCTATGCACTGGCTTGTGCATCAGCCCCTGCATGATATACGTTACAGTGTCAGGAGGTATATATGTGTATCATTGCTATTAGTCGGGTGCTCGTAACCTCGAGGGCGTACTAGTTTCAACCTTGTCGCTGTTACCGTGGTAGCTTTACTTCTGACAAGCTCTACGTGGTTAACGCGCGTGGACGTTTAGCGAGTACTTAGTGGAAATGCAATATGCCTCGCAGGAAAAACTTTCATAATAACTTTTGAAACTCGGCTCAAAGACCGGAAAATATTTCTGATGGACGTGTTCCATTTAAAAATTTACGTTGCATTTCCGTAAACATATAATTTAATATTATCATACATTAACGGATGATATCGACATATCCTTAACCCTTTGCAGGTCGACATAATTTCTCTTGAATTTTATGAATGATTCAGATAAATAGATTGGTTGGAAACTATGAAACGGGCGTTGTTTGTTTAGTCTGTGTTCTTTGATTTGTTTATTAACTCTAAAAATAAAGATTTTTTTCAAAAAGACACATATGATTTGCCCAATCGTTAGCAAAAAGTCGTAGATGCCAATGGAAATTATTTCAATTGAATATAATAAATTGCTCTTTTCGTTTTTTATTTTCATTCAACGCCCGTTTTATAGTTTTTAACCTAATAGATTGGTTGAATTGTATATTTTCATTCAATTACTATTTATAATAAATACAAAATTTCTCACATACTCCACACTGTTACAATTTTACTGAGAACCCCCTTTTGATATATTTTGTAAATGCAAGAGTTGCTAGCTAACAGAAATTAAGGAGTGTAAAGGGTTAATGAACTACATAATCAAACATCGCCAAGGGTCAATATTTCCAAAGAATTAATTTAAAAAAAGCTTGACATAAATTCACGAAATAATTCAAACAGCAATAACAGGAAATTTAATATTTTTTCCCCCTGTGATAATTATTAAAGCACCAAGTTGAATCATTATTACAAAGGGCAATAGCCTTTGCCATTGCATGTTGCGTGAACTATCACACACGGCAATTAATGAAAAGGTGTAAAACGTAGAAAAAGAGTATCGTTTGTTCGATGACGTTGAAGAGCGGTTCGCGGTTTACGCGCAATTTCTGTTCCCGCCAGGCGTGTCTGAAAAAAAGCATTTCTACGGAGGACGGTGAATTATCGCGCTTATCTGTATCGCGTGCGGTGGAATTTCCGGTAAAAGGCTGCTTCTCCCCAGTATACGGGGATGCAGAGTTATGTGCCGGTGATAATACGCTCGCGTCACGTGCAACGGAAGTCGGAAGTTATTCCCTAACGTTCGCGCACCACGGGTCTGATTACAAAAAGCACGAGATCCAGCCTGGATATACGCGTCGTCGATCCTGACAAAACCGTTGTCCCTTTCTTGCTACTCCTGGCCAGCAAACTTTGATCAAACGAGCGAACTATCAAACAGTAATCAAACTTTCGGTAAACTTCGCATTCCTCCTTTTTTCGATCGTTGGAATTAGGGAATTACGATGGATTTGTATTGCTAGATGGTCACGTGGAGTGTAATTTGGGGTTGTGTAGTTAGCGTTATAAATTGATGATGATAGATCGGGTCCATTATGTACAGTTCGCTGCAGTACAGTCAAGTACAAATTTTACTTTGCGAAATGTAATTGAGAGCAAAGATGTAATTGTGGAGGAGTTTGAGGAATTCAGAATGTTAGGTTCTTAGGAGATACACAAGTCTTGCTAGGTTTTGATAAATTTTCTATACATTTTCTTATATTTTTAGATCTTGTCAAGAGCAAATTTTGCTTCTTGGGAGCAAAGATGTAATAGTGGAGTTTGAGGATGTAAGAATGTTAGGTTCTTAGGTGCTCTACAAGTCTTCCTACGTTTTGATAAATTTCCTATACATTTTCCTATATTTTTAGATCTTGTCAAGAGCAAATTTTACTTCTTCAGATCAAAGATGTAATTGTGGAGGAATTTGAAGACTTCAGAATTGTAGCTTCTTAGGTTCTCCACAAGTCTTCCTATGTTTTGATAAGTTTTCTATACATTTTCCTATATTTTTAGGTCTTCTCAAAAGCAAATTTTGCTTCCTCAGAGCAAAGATGTAATTGTGGTGCAATTTGAGGACCCCAGAATAGCAGCTTCTTAAGTGCTCTACAAGTCTTGCTAGGTTTAGATAAATTTTTTATACATTTCCTTAGATTTTTAGATTTTGTCAAAAGCAAATTTTGCTTCTTCAGAGCAAAGACATAATTGTAGTGCAATTTGAGGACTTCAGAATAGCAGCTTCTTAGGTTCTCCACAAGTCTTCCTAGGTTTTAACAAATTTTCTATACATTTTCCTACAGTTTTAGATCTTGTCAAAAGCAAATTTTGCTTCCTCAGAGCAAAGATGTAATTGTGGTGCAATTTGAGGACCTCAGAATTGTAGCTTCTTAGGTTCTCCACAAGTCTTCCTAGGTTTTAACAAATTTTCTATACATTTTCCTACAGTTTTAGATCTTGTCAAAAGCAAATTTTGCTTCCTCAGAGCAAAGATGTAATTGTGGTGCAATTTGAGGACCTCAGAATTGTAGCTTCTTAGGTTCTCCACAAGTCTTGCTAGGTTTTAATTAATTTACTATACATTTTCCTACAGTTTTAGATCTTGTCAAAAGCAAATTTTGCTTCCTCAGATCAAAGATGTAATTGTGGTGCAATTTGAGGACCTCAGAATTGTAGCTTCTTAGGTTCTCCACAAGTCTTGCTAGGTTTTAATTAATTTACTATACATTTTCCTACAGTTTTAGATCTTGTCAAAAGCAAATTTTGCTTCCTCAGATCAAAGACATAATTGTAGTGCAATTTGAGGACTTCAGAATAGCAGCTTCTTAGGTTCTCCACAAGTCTTCCTAGGTTTTAACAAATTTTCTATACATTTTCCTACAGTTTTAGATCTTGTCAAAAGCAAATTTTGCTTCCTCAGATCAAAGACATAATTGTAGTGCAATTTGAGGACCTCAGAATAGCAGCTTCTTAGGTTCTCCACAAGTGTTCCTAGGTTTTAACAAATTTTCTATACATCTTCCTACATTAAATCTTCTCAACCTCAGAATACAGAAAGGTGTGTTCATCATGTATGTATATATCAGAATACATTTCCCAAGTCAAAAATTGCCAGCAATAACGCGCTACACGAACATAGTTTAAAAATTTATTAAAAACCGTTCCCAATCAAGTGTTCGACGCAATCATGCATACCGAGCATATTTAATGAAAATACCGTTGAAAACGTGGCAGTATGTATCGCGTAAAAGCGACGCACAAACAATTCGCCGTGGAGCGTATTGCGTATCGGCGATATTATTAACATTAACCGTGGAAATGCACGTTAAGCTCCGGTTGACGACCCAGGCGCATTCTGCCGCAGGAACACGTATTTCCGACTTGTTCGGCCACTGTCACGATTTCCATCAGTCGACCGACATTATCAGCGTAATAACCGAATTATTGTCGACAATCGAATGAAGGCGGAATGGATTTTGCCGAAAACAGTGGTCCGATTCGAATGTTCCGGTTCAGATTTAGTATCAAGGAACTGTTAGGTGCGTTTAATGGACCGATGATTTGCCACGAGTCGTCGGGGACTTAAATGATAATTCTTTGGATATTTGATGGTCGATGCTGCGCAAATTATATGTTATGGATATAGTGATTTTGGAAGATTGATTATGCTATTATGACTGGAAGTAAAATACTACTTGATATGTATATTTAATTTTCTTTTAATTTTAGTAATTAGTCATATGGACCTTCTACATATACTTTAAGTTCATTTATAATTACAATCTTCATAACCAAAGATTGAATAAAATACGCGCCTAATTCCTCAACTTTCTTTATCTTTATTGTGACGCATACTACAGTTCATACCTGAAGAACCACTCTCGTATTTTCATCGCAATTGAACTTTAAGTACACTTGTAATTATAATCTTCACAACCAAAGAATAAAAAACATACCTACTTCCTTAACTCTCTTTATTTTCACACTGTAGCAATAATTATTTGTAAACGAAAGAAGTGTAGGTTTAGTTAACTTCATAACCTATAAATTTAACTATGAATCTCAAACAAAAGTACTTACGAATAGATGAAAATATACCAAAGAAAATAAAGATGATCGTTAACCTCAAAGGCACATAAGATAGAACTAAGATGGCGGTAGAGAGGCCATTTTCTAAACATCGACATCGTGTTATTACAGCGGTGATCGCGTTAAGCGATAAAGCGTTTTCCGGAAAGGTTCTGTCCTTTCCATCTTGCCGGATAAGCCCCGAGCCCTAAGTTTCAGAGATCAAGGCACGCGAAATGGGATCATCTTTTCGACAACCGAGACGGTTTATCTCGATAAACTCGCGACAGGAAATTACCTCGGAGCGAATAAATCGAGTGTTGATATTGTTTTGACGTTTATTAATATTGGCTCGTTTCGATCAGCCCGGTAACGAGGAAAGACGAACTTTCCTTCAAACATTTTAGCACCGAGTAGAAAGTTTTCGAGGATCGGGAAGTTTAACGTGTCTACCCGTGGAGTATTAAGAAACGCTTCCGTTATGAACACCAACTCGAATAACAGCGAAAACTTCGACTTTCTGCCTTCGATCGATAGACACCCCTTCTGTGAAATACTGTTGGTCAATAACTCACTTACTTGCGCGAGTAATCGTTTTGCTCGATATTAATAAGCTAACTTTTTATATGACAGATTTTCTCTGATATTGCAAATGAACTAACAAAAATAATATACTTATTTGAAGAGCATAAAAGGACATTTATATCGTGTGAACTGTTTGTAAGAAAATGTTGAAACCTTTGAAGAAAAACTGGCTTCAAAACTACAATCATTTAGTGTCCATTTTTAGAATAAACAGTAAAGGAGCCATATTGCAAATGAACTAAAAAAATAATATACTTATTTGAAGATCATGGAAGGACATTTATATTGTTTGAAGTGGAAGAAAATGTTGAAACCTTTGAAGAAAAACTGGCTTCAAAACTACAATCATTTAGTGTCCATTTTTAGAATAAACAGTAAAGGAGCCATATTGCAAATGAACTAAAAAAATAATATACTTGTTTGAAGATCGTGGAAGGATATTTATATTGTTTGAAGTGGAAGAAAATGTTGAAACCTTTGAAGAAAAATTGGCACAAAAACTATAATCGTTTAGTGTCCAGATTTTTAGAATAAACAGTAAAGGACCCATATTGCAAATGAACTAAAAAAATAATATACTTGTTTGAAGATCGTGGAAGGATATTTATATTGTTTGAACAGGAAGAAAATGTTGAAACCTTTGAAGAAAAACTGGCACAAAAGCTACAATCATTTAGTGTCCAGATTTTTAGAATAAACAGTAAAGGACCCATCAGCTCGTTCCTTCAATGATTCTCTATTTGATTTACAGTTGAGTCACAGGTTAATAAGATTTCATTAAAAATAATTCAAGTATGTAGGCATTTATTGGTTCTCTATTAATTATATAACCCGTTAATGTTTATAATTATCCCTTGAAGTGTAAACAGAGTGAATGAGGGTTGCAAGTGTTGCTGAATATTCTTTCAAAAACGTATGAATTCCGTGAATGTTCATCTAATTTATAACCAGTCTTATATTATTCTCGAATTGTTAACCCTTTACGCTCGAGGGGCGCCTCTCAGGCGCCATTCGATTTAATACAATAATTCGAAATAAGCATTATTTAATTAATTCTATAATAGTGCTCATGTGATGTATAAAAATAATAAAATAGAAAATAGTGGAAATTATTAGTAGAGGAATAACCTCATTTAACATTATAATTAATATTTTAAAGTTGCCGTTTGCAAACAGTAAAATTATCTTCGCAAAGGCATGCATGAAATTCCTCGAAAGATTAAATAAATGTTTAAATATTGTTTCGTTAAATTAATGTTGCAATTAAAAGTACTACAAGTATCGTACACGAAATCAGATTTGATCTGACAGCCCATCCTGCGCAATAAGGTAACTAAAAACGAAGGAAGCCTTCGAGCAGCGGTTAAAAAGGGAGGATGAGTTTGCACCAGTTGCATTTTGGTCGGTTCGTTGGCGTTGATCCGCGAGACGCGGCACGGCTCACCAATTCGGAAATTGGAACGTGCTGTTGGAATTTACGGGCAAGCATCTGGCGGCAGCTTAATAAAGCTTTCGCGGCAGTGGTTTCGACCAGACTTAATTAGCTTGCTGGCTCGTGCCACCTACAACCGCTCTCTCCCGTTCCCTGATCTTGGGCTCTCTTGTTGCGGCGAGTAACACCGGCAACCGACACGGTTTCCGTCGACTTTCTGCCTTCCGACGAGTCACGTCGTGACTCCACTTTCCACGGTCCTAATTGAACACGCGGAACGAGCTCAGAATTTTGCGTCCTCCCAAGAAATCTTTCTAATCCGACGCGTCCATGTTTCGCGCCTTCTTAACGGAACCCTTTGAAACCTCCGGAGACGAAGTGTCTGCTTCGAGCGCAATTAATTAGTTTCTGTAATTAGAACAACTGCAAACGTTTACGTCAGCCGAGACGGAATTCAAACAGAACGTTTTATTGCGAAGACGCGATTGTTCTGCGACGGAGTCTGCATTTCCTGGGTGAAAGTGCCGTTGAGGGACTAGTCAAGAAAATCTTCCTTTCAAAAGGAATCTCGACGCTTCTGCAATTTGCTGAAATTATTTATTCGCAAACTCAGGCATTTTTTGCAGAAATTGTGAAACGATGTTCGACAACAGTTTCTGAGGTGAAACGAAATTTTTCTAGATAAAGTTTATGGAGGATTTTGGAAAGAGAGATTTTTCAAATGGAGAAAGATCGTATATTCTCTTGAGGGCACTAAAATCACGGTGGTAATTGGAAGCGTCAAAAGCATCGGCCGAGGCCATTAATCCTTAGCATGTTTAATAGCTTACATTAACCATAAATATATCTAACCTGACATTCAGCGTGTTAAAGCGTGTCGCGTTGGTTGCAGAACAAAAATATCGCCGCAAAAACGTGAAACGCTGTCCGTCCCGTTCCTCGATATCACGTTGGTTAAATTTTTTATATAAATCAAACGCAGGCTAACCCGTACGAGTTTTCCCCGGCTGTCGTTCGTAAATCAACGATTTTTCAAAGCTCGAAACGCGGCGTCGACGTGGACAGAGTAAATGGTACCGAACGATAAAACCAAACGATTCCGCGAATTTCCGTGGCTCCGTGTAAATCAACCCTCCTCCGACGGTAAACTCTCTTCCGTTTCAGCGAAATTTTCAATTTTCCCTCGGAAATCGACACACTCGTCTTTCGCGGATCGTTTTTGTTCAGCCTCGAATGAAACGCAACCTCTACGCGAGTTTTCGAAGGAAAACCCAGAAGAAAAAACCTCGGAGATGGGATAAAGTTGCCGCTACGAGAAAACTTGGGCGATAAAATTTAGCCACGGACCGACGGCCAATCCCCGGCTTATTTCAGCGATAAATACTAATTAACCCCATACGGTCACGCGATCCTGATAAGAATTTTCCTCGCACTTTTCTTATACACTCGGGATTGCCGAGAGGCTGGAATTTACGGAGCTGGAAGCCTCGGGTTCTATTATACAAAATTACCGCTTTCTGAAATTTTCAAGACCGCATTCTGCAAATTCTATATTTACGAATTTGTAAAATGGAGGATTCTCGAAGTGATGGAATCACAAATTTCTCAATTTCTGGGAAAAATCCATTTACTAATTCTTATTTCCCAAATTCCCGAATTTCCAAGTGCCCTGTGTTGCAGTTTCAATTTAAACTACCTCCGCCAGTACCTAAAAATTTAAACATTCATAGCTCCCAAAGCTGCACTTCTAATTTGTCTTCAAAAACTACAGGTTTTTTGGAGAGCAAATTAGAGACCAAACGGCAACCTAATTCGCAGCGATGTCTACGTTTAAAAGAGAGAATGCGTTAATTCCGAGGAATAAATCGTGAAAATAAAAATGAAGGCGTAACCTCCCGACCCCGTCTAATTCTTGTTGCAGCCTCAAGTAGATTGTAGCATCGCCCCCTGCGAGTTTACCTAACTCGGGTCCGCAGTGTCCGTGTTCTAATAAACTTCGGCCGAGCCGAGTGTGCGGCAAAGTGTGCCAGCTGCACACAAAGTGCGGGAATACACGAGGGACGAGCGCCACTTCAGGAAATTGCGAACCCTTTTTAAACAGGCTCTTTCGTCGTCGCGCCTTTTCCTTCTGATCCATTATCCCCGATGCATTATTCATTATTAAACAACTGGCCGCGTTCGAGTGCAAACGAAACGTTCCTGTAAAAACTGCGGTCATGGAGAAATACACCTTACTGCAATTTACTGTCGTTGCTTCACATTCGTTGTTTAATTGTTCGTTCCATATCAAATGGTTTGAATTTTTTGGTAGGTTGGATTTTTTAAGATTGAGTTGGAGAAAACTCAACGCGTTATAAGTTTCGATGAAGTTGGTACATGGGAGTGGGGGTGATAATTCTTTTTTTTTTATGTAGGTCGAGTCAGTCAAACTCGCGAACATGTCAGTATTTTCTCAATGTATATTAAATATTTTTCTTCGACAAACTGTTGTTCTTTCTTATTCAAAAAACCAGAACATGAAATAAATTAATACGTAGTCAAATACACAGTTATTGTGTACTTTATCATGTTACAATTTTGTGTATCTCTGTAAAATGTAAATGGAGCAAGGGTTGTGAGGCATCGAGATAGCCAACAATGTGATGAACTCACACTGATGAAAGTTTGAATGAAATTCTCAAGGATTTCTTATATTATATTTCACACGAAATTTTTCTTTTAAATATGAGTCTTTAGTACGATATTATATTAGGTGTTTGATGTCAGTCTTTGGTCAGACTGCTTTGTATTAAGAAGGTTTCAAGAAAATGGGACTTCAAGGGTTGTTGTGAGGCATCAAGATAGCCAACAATGTGATGAAAGTTTGAATGAAATTTATCCTCCAAGACTTCTTATATTATATTTCAAGAAATTTTTCTTTTGAATATCGGTCTTTAGTATTATATTGTATTAGGTGTTTGATGTCAGTCTTTGGTCAGACTGGTCTGTATTAAGGTTTCAAGAAAATGAGACTTCACTTCTTGTAAGATTTCCATCTTTGGCACCTTGATGGACTTCGGATTAAAAAGAGTCTTAGAAGAGAAAGTTCTCGTTATTAACTACGAATTGACTGGCAGACACATGGTGCGCTAACCAAGTACGACAGATGTTCTACGTCATTCGTTTCCGTTCATTGTTTCCCCTCGATCCACCCTTAATTCCTTTATTCGAACTGACTGAAGTCACGAAATTTTCTAGCAGCGAATTATCTTTCTATCGTCTCACAGATGTTATACCCTCAAATCCAAACTTCATACTTTTATTATGTATACTGATGATGTCTGAGTAAAAATACCTAAAGAATTGAAGAGTAATGTCAAAGAGAAATAAAGAACTAAAGAAGTTTGCATATAGTTCAAGCCCTTATCGATCGAGCAGAGAAAAAAGTCTGAGAGCATCTTGAAAGTTGGGAATCGACTTAATATACAAGCGCAAAGGGTTAAGTATCTGTTCTCTAAGTAGGAAGTAAGTCTTGGAAATATCGAGTAACACGGAAAAGCAGTTAAAAGTTTCGTGACGATAAACACGAGGAAGAGCCGTTTGATCGTAAGTTGGAACTCGGAGGACTCTAATCCCCATCGATGGAGCATTTAATTTTCCAGGGGAACGAGCGGGACGAAAGCGTCCCTTCTCATTTCCATCGGAGCGTCAGCACGATGGAAACCGATGCTACCGGCGATGGAATCTCTCCCTTTCGTAATCAGCTAAAGTTCGATAAAACCACGTCCTTCGACCGCTCTATGCAAAGTGTCCCGTTGTTTCGCGTTCATGCGCTCCCTAGAAAATTTTCAACCTTCTACACGCCTCGTATTCGCGGGACGTGACGCTTCCTCCTGGAAAATTTCATTTTCCACCGACCGGAGCCAACTTCCTTCTTTATCGCGCTACTCGTAAAATATCGAGCCTGGACCGCCAGTATTATATGTACACTATGGTGCAATGGCTATTTCGTATTAAGACTTATTTGGGGTTTACTGTTTCAAATTACTTCGCACTTCTCACTTTCAATAGGTTTCGAATCTGAAGATTCATCAATTTTCTCAATTTTTAAATTTTGTGTGGTAAATGTATTGAAATTCTCTGTTTTACAAACTCATAAGGTTCAAAGAAGTTATTAGAGGTCTAAGTATTTAAATTTTCAAATATCTTCTTCATAAATGTCCTATTCATAAATTTTCAGATTTCTGGATTTGTGGACCTCAAGTGCTAAATTCATAGATCTTACAAGTCTTTAAATCTTCAAATTTCTACAGGTCGACAGAATTCAAGATTTCCAAACACTTACAGCCCACATTTAGAACCTTGCTTAGAAGTCCACAAACTTACAATCTTCCTTAGAAGTCCACAAACATACAATCTTCCTTAGAAGTCCACAAACTTACAACCTTGCTTAGAAGTCCACAAACTTACAATCTTGCTTAGAAGTCCACAAGCTTACAATCGTCCTTAAAAATCCACAAACTGACAATCTTCCTCAGAAGTCCACAAGCTCGCAGTCTTAAAAATTTGACAAAGATACACAGAGATTCGAGAGTTTGGTAGTGAAATATTTGAACACTCAAAGGTTGAAAAATTAAAAAGCTGGAGTCCGAAAAGACAACATTGCCCCCGAGTGTACAGTGGATCATAAATACAGCAATGGTTGGCAGCCACGGAGCAACGGTACATAAATGTCACGGAGGACGTGAATTATCGGATGATGTTTCTCGAATTTTTTGGAAACTATAGGTGTTCGTAGAACGTAGAATATAAAGTGGAAAGTTGGCGGAATTATGTAATAAAATCGAGTTCGTTGTTTCCCTTCAGGGATTAAACTCCGAGTAGACCGCGTTTTAAGGATTATAGTTGCTTGGGTCTCCGATAAGTTTTACGGGAGTTATTTTAAAAAGTAATCAAAGCTCGAACGGATTAAGTTTGTTGTATAATTATTCTTTGCTTTTTACAAGATTTGGGATTACGTGGTAGAATCGCTACAGGAAGTGAAGTGTTGGAAATAAAATTGTGAACAAGCAAAAATTTCGATGGAATCCTTTATCGACAAGATGCGAGCCAATTTTCTGCGAAAGTCGACGAAAAGTGGATCTTTTCTTTCAGCGTTCGCCTTTGTACCCGACAAATTTTGCAGCTTCGAAAAAGTTGGAAATTGCGAGCACGCCGTTAACCACTTTCCGGTTTCGAGTATTGTACGCTATCGAACGACACCGTATGCATTTTAGCGGGCAACATCGATTCTTTTTATTTTTCGCTTTCTGAACGAACTGGAAAGCGATTCGGTGATCCAATCTACATTTTCCTTCTTCGATCACGTTATCATACCTTAACGTTCACGCAACTCTGCTACTAAAATAAACTTGCGGTTTAGGTTATGTTACGAAGGTTATAAAGGTCATTCAAGTATTACAACTTTTTTTATTTATACACGTATTTAATTGTTAATGTAATTAGTACGTATGTAAGTTTATATAAAGAATGTTGATGTTAATAACATTGTATAAATAAAAATACAAAAATAGTATTAATATACTGTGACCTTTCTATATGACCTTTGTGTATGTTATACTAAAAGCCTTCCTAACCTAAAAAAATAAGAAGGAGGTTAAGTGTAATGGCGTGAAGCATCAAGAGAGTAAAGTACAAGACAGTGTTAACCACTAAGAGTAGCAAACTTGTCCCAATTATCAGATCAATTTCGAAGTTCCGAGATTCTAAAGGGATTAAATGCAAATAACCGAAAATCAAATAACGTGGTACGGGACATTGTTATCGAAACAAGCCGAGGAAGTTTCAATTGTAACCTGTCTACGGTAGACATTCCAGAGGGTGATAAAGTCGGAATGTTTCGGAATCCCAGTTTCTATAACCGAGCTCCGGTTTCTCACGATGCAAAGAAGTTATAGGTTGAACTGGTTTTAAGAGATACACTCGGATCCTCCTGGGTGTCCCTTGTTCGGGGTTACAAAGAAAGCACAGGTACCAGACGGAGAAACAGGTAAGATGAAGAAAGGAACTGAAAGAAGGTCGAGAACAAAAGATCGTAACTGAGTACTCGACATTCCACAACATCTTTTTACCCTTTCGATTTTCCTTCTTATCTCGGTTCGCGAGAAATCGTACGTGGATAAAGGCTCTCTGTTCTTCGTTTCATCAAAATACAAAAGTTCCGTACTCAAAGATGTTCTGGAAGGAAAGATGCACGGAATATTCTATTCACAGTTAATTGTTACAATGGAAGTTACGAATTCACGTGTCCCGAATAATTACCCTAACTCGTTGTTTCAACTCTTTCATACGAACTTTCGTACGGTTGCAAACTTTGGAGGTTCAGCTTTGAAATAATATTGGCTGGGTTTGGCAAATTACTTCAATGACGTTATGATTGGATATGGTTAGTCATTATTACATTGTCAAATTTTTATATTAACAAATATAAAAAATTTAATTAAAGTGCTTTAATCTTTTGGTGTGATTATATTGGACTCTTTATACATAATTTTATATAAAGAATGTCGACGGACATTATAATTATAAAAATACAATTATGAGAATACATTATAAGAATGCATTATAAGAATGCATTATAAGAATGCATTATAAGAGTACAAAAGCAATGGCAACTTCCTGCAACCTTTGATAAATGAACTCCAAAAAAAAAAACTAAATATCCAGACACATATAAGTGTTCTTAAAAATGAAGAACCTCATCATTAATCATAAATCATGAACACTCAGATACAACATAAATATGAACATATCATAAATTGAAGATGAAATATCGAAACTTTAGTTGCATTTACTTTAACCATTTCCTTTCTCTGCCTACTCTGACTCATGTTCTCGCAGTTCAAATATAATCAATTTCCCAATATGTTTAAATATGAAGTTAAAGTCCGAACATTTTAACCTTTTATGTTTGGTTTGGTCTTGCAGGCAGTTCTGACATATCCAACAAATAAATCAAAGATGAAGGTACATAGAAGATGTTCATAACAGTACTGACATTAAAGAGTTTGATTTAAAGTATTAAGTCAGATCAGGAACTAAAAAGTACAGTTAGAGGAATCTGACAGCGTGGCAATTAGTTGAAGTTGGCATTCAAGCACGGCAATATGAGTGGTAACACAGGGCGCAAATATCGCGAGTCGACGAGCATTCGCGAGGTGAAACATCGAATAGCAATGAAGCGTGAAAGAATTTACGGTCGATGGGGCAGAGAGGAGGCGCACGTTGGCGAAAGGAGAGAAACAGGTGTGGAAAAGTTGATGGACCGCTGTCTCGAATGACAGTGTCGATTTACCTGACTATCCTGTCGTCGCTTGGTGTGTCGTTTTACCAGTCATTCGCGTCATCTTCCATCTATAAAACCGTTGCCATAAACGAGCCTGTAGCTTCCCGTTTCGTAGTCATTCACAGGCTGTTTACGGTCTCTGTCCTCCGAATTTATCTCCTTCTTGCTTCGTAATAGAGAACGCGATAGATGTCAGCTTCAATTTGCGATCACCTTGCGTTGCGATATTTTTTGTATCGAAACTCTACGTTCGAAATATCCGGAATTCATTATCTGGCCTACTGAAAAGCGGAAACGTTTTACGTTCCGCGAGGCAAAGGAGAAAAAACGGTACGAGCCATTAACCGTTCGCAATAGATAATCCGTTTAAATATTTCACGAAAAGCAGTCGAAGAGAATTAAAATTATTCGACTCGATACCCGATGAAACGTTTCGTATTATCAAATTTATATTTTTTCCCTCTTTAATACGCCCGGAATCGATGGTCCTTTATTTTCCGTCGATCGCGCTTTACTTTGCAGATACAACGATCGACGTTAATTATTAATAATACCCCGATAAATTCGAACGGGAAAGTACGTTAAAAAATATTTGAACACGAGAACAATTTCATTCGCATCCGACTTTTTTACGATCTAACGAACGACTAATGCGATCAACTTTTTAAATTATCCCTCGTTTATTAGCGAGCGAAACTACCAGGGTATCAATGAAGTTAAAACTTGATGTGCCTGTTAGAAGTTTGAATAATTTAATATCCACGCTCGTGACTGGCAATCTCCTTTCGACCAGAAACAACACATTCGGTGCTGTAATTTTTAATCAATGGAATTTTCGTTCCACTTTTTCCGCGATTATATGAAAGCTTTTAAAATATACGGAGTATTAAGGGTTTAAAAATGTGGGCTTTGCACTTTAATACGGGGGATAATTTAAATAATCGTACTCGGATTTTTAGGATTATCTTAACCCTTTGCAAAAAGTGCCTCAGTCGCCATTTTATTTAATACAATAATTTAAAATAAACATTTTTCTGATTTTATTATATGAAACAATAGTGGAAATTATTAGCAGAGTATAACCTCAAAAGAATTTAATTTTTTAACCAAGTTTTCTGATTTTATTATATGAAATAAATATAGTGAAACATTAGTAGAAATTATTAGCAGAGTATAACCTCAAAGGAATTTAATTTTTTAACCAAGTTTTCTGATTTTATTATATGAAATAAATATAGTGAGACAATAATGGAAATTATTAGTAGAGTATAACCTCAAAAGAATTTAATTTTTTAACCAAGTTTTTTGATTTTATTATATGAAATAAATATAGTGAGACAATAATGGAAATTATTAGTAGAGTATAACATCAAAAGAATTTAATTTTTTAACTAAGCTTTCTGATTCTATAATATGGCATAAATATAGTGAAACGATAGTGGAAATTATTAGTAAAATATAACCTGAAAAGAATTTAATTTTTTAACTAAGTTTTCTGATTCTATAATATCGCACAAATATAGTGAAACAATAGTAGAAATTATTAATAGAATATAACCTCAAAAGAATTTAATTTTTTAACTAAGTTTTAAAATTCTTTGCAAACTTCGAGTGCAAAAGATTGATAAATTAAACTACCTAACTACTGTTCTATAGATAAACACTTAAGTTTCAAGATTTAACGTTAAACCAAAGGGTCAAATGTCTTATAAGTTATATTACAAAATTTGTTACTGTTTCCTCGAAGTCTACATTGTTTTTCATAAAGATGATTTAACATGCACATTAACTATTCATCATTTGTTCACATATTTCTGAACTTCATCTCTAATTCCAAAGTAAACGAGTAACTTTCTTTTGCCACAAAATATGGATCAGTTAATAGGAATTTTATCGACGAGGTTTCGATTAATGCTCCCTTTAACCGAGGAACTGTAAATAATTGGCGCTCGAGCCGTTAATAAATAAATAATTATTCACGGAAGAGAGGGTAAGTTATCGATAGAATAAAGGAGAGTACGAGAGGCTTTTTCGGAATAGAGGGATACAAAGTCCTTTAGAAATCCAGCGAATACAAAGGGACGACACCTGCAGTCTCGAGTGTGCTCGAAGCGCCACGCACAGTGGATGTCCCGAAGCATCGCGTCCTCGGTTCATTGGATCTCAATGGGAGAATCTCGATACCGTGACAAAACATTGGAGACAGGCAAGAGGAGTTCCTTGGAGAAACGCGTTTCACGCGTTGACGAACGATGACAGAAAATTTTCACTCTAGAAACTTGCGAAACTTCTGACTTTGTACGAGATTCGCTATCGTTGCGATGCAATTCAATTTACATCGCTATCTTTGGTCTAATTTGCTCTTTTCGGGTAATAGGTGATCAATCACCTTGGTATTATTCGGGCTTTGATTACTGTTTGCAGGATGAGGGAATTTAATTTTGTGAAATTATTGGAAAATATTAAATCTCTTTGTTACAGGGTTGTGACATGTATCAAAATTTTTTTAGGAGATCATTGCAATATAAAATTCTGTGTATTCAGTAATAAAAAATATACTCAAATCGATTATTAAAATGAATTGTCGAAATTATTAAATTTTGTTCTGATGACATATTGATTATACTCTGTAATTATATCAAATTCATGTTTAGTTACTTGCATGATGTCAATGTAAACATATATCTCTTCACTTCAGAAATAATTTAATAACCCCACAAAGCAAATCACAAAATTGTCAACAAGAATTTTTGCACGATAAAACAGAAAAGCACTCGGGAATAAAAATGAAACAAAACAGTAAACACTTGTAACTCCAGTGGATGTTGAATAAAATGCAATAAACGTGACCTACTGACGCTGATTTTTCCTGGGATTTCAAAGTTGATACTTAGACTTGAAAGTACTCCGATACGCAGAAAGTACTTTCCACTAAGAAGCTAACAATACTTGCGAAAGAATGGATTTTCGAATTCGCGCGAAAATTCCTGGACGACGATAAACTCTCGGCAGCTGGTCGTCATATTCGAGGATCGTGCATAGCGGCACAGGGTCGTAAATTTTGTTGATCGAGGAGCTCGGAGAACACGCGCCATCCTATCCGTTCTATCCGTATGCACAGCCACGCTCGTACGCGTCAACCGTGGCTCGTGTGTGCATTTCTGCGCGTACACGCGCTTGCACGCTTACATACAATATCGATGCAACCCGGACTATGTCCAGCTACGCGTATCTCGCCGAATACACCTCCAATGTGGCTGTATTGTCCTCGCCTAGACGATACGCGACATCCTCCACGAATTTATGACTCGATTAATTCCGTTGCGATTCGGTGTCTAAGTACACTCGCGTGCAATGACTTTCTTCGAGCATCCAAACTTTATTCTTTGCGAGAGGTTCCACGAGGTTTGCACGAGGTTTGCTTGATTTCAAAATTGTTTGATTTCTTAGAACTACATGATATTCTTTATTTTATAGGTTTTCGTGTGATTTTAAAGTTTTTCGTAGAGTTCCACAATTTCATATTTTCCATTTTATAGTTCTCTATTTTTCAAAAGTGGAGATTGAACAAATTTTCCTCAGAAGTCTCCGAATGACCTTTAGTCTACCTTTGAATTACCTTTAAATGTCTTCAAGTGATCAAATGTCGAGGACCTATGTTTCAAACCTAATCCACAAACTAATTCATCTTTAAAGAGCAAAGAAGTTGACGAGATATCTGGCGTTGTCACGTGTTATCAGAGGCAGATTTGCTTTTGACTGTACACGCGAGCGTAGATCAACCAGTTGATCCTCGAAGAGGCAGACACGGTCTAGAAGTTTGATGAATTTCGGTGGCAAGGGACTCGATCCTGTTGGGATAAACCGTGGATCTTCGCGAGTTAATATTTCATCGTTCCCCTCGCTGTAAGATATCTGAAGAACTACCCCCCGCGAGATAAGCTTAGATGCTGTGATTGGTTAACGCTTTCACTACCATATATCAGTCATATGAATAATACGAATTAATCGCCAATAAAAATGTGAATAATAGTGTCAATAATCATGTGAATAAAAATTAGTAATTGTGGGAATTTGTTCGTGTATTTAATTGGGGATGGTGGTATCAAACATATGGAACTATGTGTCAAATATAGCAAAGTATTGTGAATATGTTTGATCTGTTAGAAAAACACCTAATTAAATACCTAACATTAATACCTAATTTAATACCTAATTGAACACCTAATTTTCAGTGCCATATGAAAGATGAAAATATTCCTCCCTCAACCCCTTAACCTAAAATTTTCTAGTCACCTCCGTCATTCAGTGCTAATCGTAACTACAACGTGCAGCCTTTGCAAGTTTAACAAAAGTTCCTTCCATTACGAAATAACAATATCTCACAAAACATCCGTAAAACAAAAAACAATGCAAGTAAACTACAAAACTTGTGGTGTATTACACATCGTTTCCTAAAGCCACCTCCATATCGAAAAACGTTCGCGGTTAGATTGAAAAACGGTTTCTCAAAGTTTACTCTCGGGGCTACTTTTCCTCAACAAAACCTTGCTCCAAAGCGCTCAGCTGTATCGCGATTCGCGAGCATAGATTCTTTCGAATTGGCTGTCTGAAAAATCCTCGCTGCAGATGTTTGCACGTGCATCGATCGATCCTGCACAGGCGTTATACATTCACGGTATCCTGTCCGTGACAGTATGCGTCTCGATTAATCCTCCGCTGATTTCGATGCAACCCGTTCAAAATTATGTATGCAGCTGCACGTGTTCTCTATTCAGACTGATTAGATACGGGTTCGTTGCTCGTTCCTTTTATAACTTCAAGTTATAACCGAGTATATTTGTCGAATATTTGTAGATAGTTCTTTGGAGATATTTAAGTTCTCTTAGAGTTTGTCTTTTCGAGTTGCGTGAATGTTAAGGTAAGATCCTGAGGCCTATTAGATGTTTAAACTTTAACTTTTAGAGTTAACTTTGGTGAACTTTGATGAGGGAAATTAACATTAAAACTGCCAATATTAAATGCTCGTTTTTCGAAGAATGAAAAATGAAAAGGGAAATAAAGTAATACTATAGCATCAAGTAACATATAGTTTTTACCTCAACAAAATAAAACAGAAATTTCCATAAAATCACAACAATAAAATGAGAAACCAGTCATCAACCATTTACTTGATACTAAAGCATCAAGTAACATATGGTTTTTACCTCAACAAAATAGAACAGAAATTTCCATAAAATCACAACAATATTTTGTAATATAAAATGAGAAATCTGAAATCAGTCATTTTGATAGTTCCAGTGTTAAGAAGAAGAAGAGGTTTGAAAAGAGTTGGAAGTGACTATTTTGAGTAGCATTGAAACATCGAGGAAGGACGCGCAGATGCAGCATGCGATACGTCATCGATGAAACGATATTTTCGAGAGAAATTCATTACTTCCGGCGATGGTTCGATCGATTTCGGTTCATGTAGCGACGTGTGCTTGCCGAGCGTATCGACGGCGAACAACCAGCCGAATTGTTGCCGATGCTCGCTTTATGACTCTAATAAACTACTCGAAACTGATACAGCTCGACGATGGCCATTTGTACTTTCATGTTCGGCCACGCTATCGGTGATCAGGCAATTTATACCCGGATATTCGTTACTCCTCCCGTACACGAGCGCGAACTCGTAAGTCTTCGTCCAGGGAAATCGATACATCGTCAGAGATGGAATACGAGAGGATCGTGTGATGCTCGTTTCATTTTCTACGTCTTAATTCGTTTCGCCGTGCTCGTTTCGCGATGATAAATTTCGAATTTCATCGCTGCTCGTAAACGGCCAAGACAATTTGCATCGTATATTAATACGGTAATTGATTATGCATTACTCCATTCTGCAAATTGTGTACATTAATTTCATTTCGATCTCGGTTGGGATTTTAACTCTTTTTACTTGCAATTTTAGTATTCTAGTATGATAAAAGTACTCATACAATGGATAAAATTTAACGAATAAAATAAGAAAATATTCTAACGAATAAAATAGGAAAATCTATGTTAAGAATTGTAAAAAGATTAACTAACCTCTTGCGTTCGAGGGGTGACTCACTCATCGTTTAATTTAATAGAATCATTTGAAATAAACATTTTCTAACTGATTCTATAACACATGTGATGCATAAACATAGTGAAACAAACAATAGTGAAAATTATTAGTAGAGGAATAATAACCTCAAAAGAATTTAACTTTTTAACTAAGTCTTAACACTAAACCTACCGGCATGTGTATTTAATTCGAAATTGAAAAATAAATAAACAAACGACGAAACATAAATTAGTACATACATTTATTCTTTACCTCCATGAAAATCAACTCTGATTTCAAGGAATGTATTTAACAAAATGTGTACCGTATAATAATAAACTTGTGGAGCGGTCATTTGACCAGTTTGGTAGTTTTAGTGTTAAAGTTACTCTTTGCAAATACTCAAATTACCTTCGAATACAAAGAGTTAAAAGCTACGAATAAGTCATGAAGTATGCAATGAAGACCTTGTATAAACATATGTTAACATGAACTCTAATTCCCACATCCCTCTAAATAACCTCGAGACTCTCAGTCCCCAAATCTTCCCAAACGACGCAGACAGCATCATTGTCCCCAGCAAGAACCAGCATCACATCCCAACACTGTTTACTCCGTGATATTTTTCGCGAAGAAGGGTGTCGACTGTACGCGTTACGTAGAGCGACCTTTCGCAAAACAGAAGAGAAAGAAAATTAATTTACGCTGTCCTTGAGGCAGGCAACAAGAAAGAAAGAACGCGAGGCTGAAATCTCGTTAAGGGCGAGTCTCGCGTTTTCCCTCCGGAGTCAGCGAGACGTACTAGCACGCGTGCTACAATTTATTGCATCTTTCTTGCGCGTTAAAGCGTACTATGAACCGCATACCTAATGCTTGGTTCCCAAGCCCGACTGAATCATAAATCGTACGCCTCTCTCCCTCTTTCTCTTTCACCTCACCGCCACCATAGTTTCTTACGCGGAGTCGTGTCCCGAGATCGTGCACCTTGAACACCATGAGCTACGATTTTCACGGATATCCACGTATCCACCCTCTTTGCACGCTCATTTCTGGTGTTACCTAACCTCTTGTGACGTCGGTGGTGCACTCGCGATTTCTTTGGTCTTATAGTATGACACACGTGGTGCGTCAGCTTCTATCAAGGAACACCGACCATGAGCTACGATTTCCACGGATATTTACGTATCCACCCTCTTTGCACGCTCATTTCTGGTGCTACCTAACCTCTTGTGACGTCGGTGGTGCACTCGCGATTTCTTTGGTCTTATAGTATGACACACGTGGTGCGTCAGCTTCTATCAAGGAACACCGACCATGAGCTACGATTTCCACGGATATTTACGTATCCACCCTCTTTGCACGCTCATTTCTGGTGTTACCTAACCTCTTGTGACGTCGGTGGTGCACTCGCGATTTCTTTGGTCTTATAGTATGACACACGCGGTGCGTCAGCTTCTATCAAGGAACACAGACCATTAGCTACGATTTCCACGGATATCCACTATCCACCCTCTTTGCACGCTCATTTCTGGTGTTACCTAACCTCTTGTGACGTCGGTGGTGCACTCGCGATTTCTTTGGTCTTATAGTATGACACTCGTGGTGCGTCAGCTTCTATCAAGGAACACAGACCATTAGCTACGATTTCCACGGATATCCACGTATCCACCCTCTTTGCACGCTCATTTCTGGTGTTACCTAACCTCTTGTGACGTCGGTGGTGCACTCGCGATTTCTTTTATTTTATAGGTTGACACACATGGTGCGTCAGCTTCTATCAAGGTAACAAGGTCTTTCTGACCTCCATAGGTCAGAGCTAGATGTGTCACAGCCACCCTGTATGAACTAGAAGTGTCCTCATGTACCAATTGCGTAGAAACCTTAAATCTTTCTAAAACAGTTCAGCAATAATTATTTTGTGACAGGTTGCACTGCACCCTTGTGTAAATCCTGAGATCAAATTTTACGAAAGCTGCGAGTGCGTCTCACTCCTGAAATTATTTTCGACCTCGCGATGTCACCCTGCGAATTACCGTCCCGTAATTAATAACTACGAAATTGTCAAGTCGAAACAAACTGTCTTCTATTGTCGAACGTATTTGCACGCTGAGATGCGTGGTAAAATGCGACAAAGTTCGACTCCGATTACTCCCTGTTTCCGGGGAGGAGCAGTCTTCTCGCAACGTGTCTCGTAATGGCGATTCGATGTATCGCGAATGGGAGATAAATCGCAGCTCGGTTAATTTCGACTCGTAATTATTGGAGAAATCAGTGACTCGAAACCTGTACTGGGTGTCCCCGATGTAATTTTTGATAACCAATTTTTCCAGCCTTTGTTTCCATATAAAACGATTTTGAAAATTCATTTAGTCGCTATGGATAGATACGTTTATTCGAGTTTTGAAATATTGGCAACATGCCAGCAATTGCTGCTATTGGAACTGTTGACAAATTGAAACAAAAGATGATTGAACGATTCTGAATATTGGAAAATCAGCAGACTCTCACGAGGTTTTGTGACACGGTGATCGAATTTGCCAACAAGGACATTTCGCCTAGTTTCACCTACGCTGCAAATTTCATTCCAACTGCGATTTTTTTCGATTCTGTATCAATGTTTGAAAGAGCGTTTATCGTACATGGTATTTCTCATATTCATGAAATTAAAGTTATACCTACAACGAAATACATTTTCTTGTTTCGATTTTCACACCCCGTACGTGTACTCGATAAAACGAACGAATGTAATTATTGGTTTGCTGTCAGCCATATCTTTCCAGGCGAGCTTATCTTGTATCGAATTAAAACGAACCAGTTAACGCCGTTAGAGCGCTGGTTATGAAACACCGTGACATTGTCGATTCGCGAAAATCTATAAACACTCTCAACAAGACTCGAGATTGATCGAGATAAAACCGATACAACCTGTACAATCGTGCTACTCGACCGTGTCCGATCTTGTACGATTTACATTAAAAAACGTGATAGTCATTGAAATATGGTTCCTAATGAATAATGCAGTAGGTGATAAATATCTGTTTCCGTTTAACAATGTTCGCAGGCTACAATGGGCAATCATCACCTTATAAAAATAGACTACTCATCGCTGCATTACCCAACAGTTATTTCGTCATTAATTTCTATAAAATTTATAGCAAAATACGAGTCAAATTACATGACTCTATATGAATGAAATTAACAGCAGAACTTCTAATATTAAATGCACACTTGCTGTTAAATTGAAAGTAAATACTCAAGCATCATATAAAACTTGAATTCAAAAATATTCAGACACTTTAACAAAATTTTGTAATGTAAAATATAAAATTCGAAACTAGTTGAAAAATATGGAAGTTGATATATGAACAGCTATTAAACACCTAACTCGTATAGCGATATTCCCACTGCATTTATCCCCCAATAAAAATGATCAGAAACCATTGAGTCAACGCAGAGTCATTGTCCAATAAATCTTGCCATACAATTCGCGATAAAAAGAATCCCGCGATCATTGAAATATGGTGCAGGAATAAGTCATAGGTGACAAGCTAACGCACACCGTACAATTACGTTGCTGTAAAAGTTAGAACAATCGCAGGTCCGAATAAGTCGAAGGAGCAGCCGGACCAATTCATCCGCGAAGAAACAAAGGATAGAAACGTTTAATCATCACTCACCATTCTGGCGGATTCGAAGTCGCCTTTCCTCAGCAAGTCCATCAACCTCTGCCGCTCCATCTCCTCCTTCGTCACGTACACTTTGTTCTCCTTGAACCTCGAGTCCCGCGCGTGCTCGTAATCGTCGCACAGAACATTATGAAAACCGATCTGTCTCTGCGTAGCGATTTGCTCGACGATCTTGTACGAGTCGGCCCGTTCGGAATCGTTGGGCAGGTCCTGTTTGAACTGGAGATTCTTCAGTAAGACCTCGTTCACGACGGAGGCGCGAGCCTCGGTCTCCCTAGAGCTTCTCTCGTTTTCGCCTAATCTGTCGGGTTTCTCTTCCGCGAGGTTGTTCCGCAAACGGGAGTCCATCTCGGCGGCCTCGTCTTCGGCCTTGAACTTTGCCCGTTGCCTTTCGCTCTCCAGCTCGTCCAGAGGGATAGTCGCGGTCGACAGGTCGCTGTTCTCCCTGGTGTGACACGTTTGGCTCTTGTCCACGACGGAATCGTATGGGATCTGAAGGTCGTCGATCGGTTCGTCGACCTCGCGTTTTTCCTCGCTCGTCTCGAACGAACCGGTCGATCGAGACTGCAGATTCGTCCTGGACGAGTGAAACGTGACGAACGTCCTGGCAGGTTCGTTCCGTTGATCCCTGCCGTTCGACAGACCCTGAATCTTCAGACACTGGCTCAATCCGATCTCCGGGTAAACGGACGCTTCGCTTTTTCGATCGTCCTCCTCGATAGTCTCCAGGTGTTCGTAGCGCAGCTCGGCAACTCGCTCGTAAACTTCTTCTTGGTCGTTTTGTAGCTGGAGCGTAACCGCTTCTCCGGGAGGCGAGTGCCGATCGGATCGGGCCGGCTCGCCGTAAGCAGAAACCTGCAAAGAGGGTCGTAGGATCGATTCGAGGTCATCCGCGTGAATCACCTGAGGCTGCAGACTGCGCTCGTAAATCTTCTCCACGTGATTCGACGAGGCGTACGGAGATCTCCCGGGCGACTTGTCCACCGGCCTGTTAACCGTGGACCTCGATTTCGCCGAGTTCTGCTCGTTCAGTTGCTGAAGAGTGGCGTACACTCGGCTGTTCGGTTTGAAGCTGGACTGAATCGAAACGAGCGGACAATTCTTCGCGTCCTTGCTCTCCTGAGGGCTCTGATCCTTCCTCGGCAGAACCGGTGGCTTTCTAGCGTCCGCCGGCATCGCGCTGCCTCGAGGATTCCTCGTTTTTGCGACGCGGCACTCTTGCTGACCTTGAAGAGTTCGAACGCGAGCACCCACCACTCCGTACACGGTTTCCTGTCTGCTCTGCTCGGCTCTGTTCTCCTGACGTTGCCTGCTCTCGATGGACGCCGGGACGTCCCGCGTCGTCCGATCGACGCTCCTCGACGCTTCCGTCGATTTACACGAGGCATCGGCTGGTTTATCGCGCGGCGAATCGTTCGCGAGAGCCGACCGCCTACTTTCTCCGTCCTTATTTGGCGAGATCGGCTCGCCTTGGTCGCCAAGGTTGCTCGGGCCCTTCGGACCCGTCCCTCCCCGAGGCCTCTGGCCCGTCTCTTCCTTAACGAGCGGCCTCGTCGAGCTTTGATCGTGATTCTGCGACCGTTTGAACGACGTTCTTCTGCACGGGATAACCGAAGACGAACAGGAGCCAACACCGGTAGCGGCGCTTAGCCCAGATATCCTGCCGTGATCCGACTCGTTCCTGCTCTTCGCCAAATTCGTCGATCTGCTCTCGGTTACGCTCCGCACTCGACAATTCTTCTCCGCCTGCTGCTGTACCGATTCTACGACGTTATTGTCCGGTTGACCGGCATCGGTGGGGTTCTCCGGTCGCCTCGTCCTGAAACTCGAGCTCAACGGTCCTCTCTGAGGTATCCTGGAGCCGGTCGATGGACTGGCGTCCCTCGATCGACCGATCGCGCTCGCCGACGCGCTGAAACCGTAATCCTGCTGCTTGTTTCTACTCTTCAGAGCTAAATACTCTTTGTACGTCCCCCGAGCCGCGTTTCCGACCACCTTCTCCAGTTTACGAGCTTCCGGCTTTCTATCCGTCCGACTCAAGTCGTCGTAGCTCGACGACGTCCCGTTCAACTTGTCCCTGCCCTCGTCGATCGATCTGGACCTCGAATCCTGACGATACCTCCTCTGACTCTTCTGCTCCGCGCTGCTGTTCGACCTGATCAACGGTTTCTCGCGAGACACCGAGAAACTCTGGCTCTGCGTCTGGCTCAGCCACTCGTCCACCCTCTTCTGGACCTCTCCTTTGCGGAGCAACACTTCCGGCACTCTGACCCGACCGGCCTCCGCGTTCTGAGCCAACTGCGAAATTCGAGAAGAGTTGTCCTCGGTTTGGGACAACGGGACGTGTTTCGCGGCTTCTTTCTGCCTCTCCCTGGACCTCTGCCTCACTTGGGTCTGCTGGTTCACTTTCAGAACCGGCTGCGATCTCTCTCGAACCGGCGACCGCTTCGGCTGCGTCCTCGTCGCTCGCGACTTCTCCTGCTGCAGCTTCTTCTGCTGATCCATCATCACCGCCTCGAAGTTCGACACGTTCACGCTGCCGGAATCGCTCAGATCCGACGATCTCCTGTAGTCCAGATCCTCGTACTCGTCCAGGATGTTGTTCACCGACTGCGTGTCGATCGAGCTGATACTCTTCGACTTGTTCCTGGCCACGCTCTCGTCGCTGCTCGAGCAGCCGTGGTTAGGTTGTTGCTGCTGCTGTTGACGATCCCGACTGGCCTGTCTTCTGGGCCTCGTTTTAGGCTTCTGATACTTCAACACGGCATTCTCGTACCGCTGAAGCGTGGTCGGTTCCTCCAAACCCGTTCCCACCGTGTCGCTTTTGTCCCTCCTCGGCGATTGTTTCACGCGTTTGTAATGAGGCGACTCCTTCCGGCCGAGCATCACACTCTTCTGCAACACGGACACGCTTTCCTCCTGCACGAGTTTTGACTGGACCATCGAACGGAAGCTCGCGAAACTCTGCTGACTCCGTTGCTTCAACGCGACGCTCTCTTTCGTGGGTTCTTTGCGGGCGAGGTTTGATCGACGGCGGTGCTCGACGCCTGGCATCCCATCCTCGTCGGCGAATGGAATGTTACTGCCTGCGGTTAAGGTCCTCAGGATTATTTCGTCGTTCATGGTTCGACGCGGGAGTTCTTCGGGGATCACATCTTCAGCGTCGAATCAACACCTTCCTGAAATTGAAAGGATGGCGAAGAATGTTACACGAGGTCTTTGGTACATTCAGATAATAGGGAAATTTAAATTTGTTTGTTAGAAAGGATCTGTTTTATTCTTATACGATTTTAGAAATAATTGTACGTGCACTTGGTTTAACTTCCGTAAATCGGAATGCAAGACGATATAATTAAATTTGTTTGTTAAGAAGGATCTGCTTTATTCTTATACGATTTTAGAAATAATTGTACGTGCACTTGGTTTAACTTCCGTAAGTCGGAATGCAAAACGATACAATTAAATTTGTTTGTTAAGAAGGATCTGCTTTATTCTTATACGATTTTAGAAATAATTGTACGTGCACTTGGTTAAACTTCCATAAATCGGAATGCAAAACGATATAATTAAATTTGTTTGTTAAGAAGGATCTGCTTTATTCTTATACGATTTTAGAAATAATTGTACGTGCACTTGGTTTAACTTCCGTAAGTCGGAATGCAAAACGATATAATTAAATTTGTTTGTTAAGAAGGATCTGCTTTATTCTTATACGATTTTAGAAATAATTGTACGTGCACTTGGTTTAACTTCCTTAAGTCAGAATGCAAAACGATATAATTAAATTTGCTTGTTAAGAAGGATCTGCTTTATTCTTATACGATTTTAGAAATAATTGTACGTGCACTTGGTTAAACTTCCATAAATCGGAATGCACGGCGATAGAAAACGATTTGGAGATGCAAAGCCGGCGCTTCCGTGAAACGGTTCTTCAAGCTTCCGGTTAAGCGAGCGTTCGTTTTACCGATGGAATATCCGGTAGTTGACCGATATCCGGTTAGAATTAATTCGGTTTTCGGGCCTGGAGCGCATTAGATATTGTAATGGCCGACCACGCGCCCGTGCGTCGAATCGCTAAAGACCATAACGGCCATTTTGGAATTCAATATGCTTGTCGAACCGTTGCAGTGAATATTGACTATCGTCAAGTATATTCAAGTATATTCGCGAAATATATCTCTGCATATTTATTCGCTCGATATTTCACCAAATACGCAGTTATCGATCAAACTAATAAATCGCGAAGTTACCAACTAAATTTCGTGTTTGCTTTAGAAACGTAAAAATAATACAACAAAAGTCCCGGGATTGAAATTTGTTGGCTATTAAACTTTAACGAATAATTCCGCGGCAATTAAATTCGCGAGTTTAATTGCCAACCTAATTTCAGCGCGGCAATTAAAAGACTTAACGTTTTACAATAACGGGACTACGAATTTCTAGGTCGAATCGCTATTTGCCTCGGGATATCTCGAATTCCGCAGCAATTACAGTAGTCCCCGATTACATGCATCGATACGATCACTGGCCGGTTGAAAAGGTAACAAAAATCACGGAAATATCTCCGATAAATTCTGATGCAGCTACGTAGATAGAGAAGTTTCGATTCGAATAAGATCACGGCGTAAATCGAATTAAACCGACGCCCATTCAACGTCTATATATGTTCCTCCGCTATTCTAACGATTCCCACGCGGTTATGAGGATCTCCCGCTTGGAGGTCTACTTTTAGCTCCACGTATCGACCTGGGACCTCCGTCCCTTTTATCTTCTTCTGAAAATTTTCTGACAGGGACCATAATTTAGATATTTCAAACGGTGATTCGAATTTATGAGTTTTTATTCGTTGGACTCTCGTTTCTATCATCGACAGCAGTAATATTTATACAGGAGTAACAAATTTATAAGTTTTATGTTTTTCGAGGTCGTCGAAAATTTTCGTGCTTATATTAATTTTTTTTTTGGAGAAATTAACGATGGATTTTTAAAATTAATAAGACAACCCTTTGCGACAGGCGACTCTCAGTCGTTTAATTATCTGCTGCTAGCCTTCCAATGTATGTCATAAACCGAATACGGTTTTGAAAAATTCGCAATTTGTGTTCGAGGTGGATTAAAAATTTTTAAAAGGTTCCAGACGCTTCCTTTCACGAAATTGACCTACAATTAAGACGTAGGGAATGGAACGCGTGCAGGTCGGCCAACTTGCTAAACGGCCGACAAAAGGATTCCTCTCGAGACAATGCCGTCCGCTCGCACAATGCTGGGCTCGTAATAAAAGAAACGAGAGGGACGACGGAAGAAGACAGAAGGTTCGCTCGTAATTATCGTCGCGAAAAAATACATCCTTTTGCACGCCGTGGTGGTCGCGATTTCGAATCGTCCGCCATTTTTTAAACGCACTGACCCGGATCCTTTGCTATCGAAATTCTTCGTGGTTCTCGAGATATCGAACACGCGGATGAACGTCTCGAAGCGACAGTTACCAAGGCGGTGATTAACAGGATTACGAATTATCGAGGAAACTTCGAGCTGATTTACCAGCATTATGGCGGCACAATCCGTTTGAAAATCAGATTACTTTCATTGTTGCGGTCCGTTCGAGTTACGTTCGATCGGTTCTGAATAGCTTGGGAATATTCCGCGACTACCTTTTGTTTAGATTAATATGCAGCGTAAATATTCATGGATCGATTACGGTTATTATTAACCGAAAGACAAACTGGGTGTAAAGAAGCTTACCGTGTAAATAGACTGAAACTTATGGAAAGAAAATACAGATGCAGTAAATACGTAAACAAGAATTGACTAAAATAAATAACGAAGCTATAGTTGGTAAATAACGAAGCAATTATTCGAAAGAAAATAGAGACTGGTTGCGGAAGCTTTTATACAATATAAATATACTGTGTTTGCACAAAATTTGAACGTATTCGATTTTAATCAATTAAGAGTACTATTGGAAAAATTAACCTTGTACATTATTTTTGTTGGAGGAAAAAATGAGATCTGATCAATACAGTTTATTTAGTAGGTAATTATATAATTTAAAAATATATATATTTCATATGTTACACTTCTGCAACATGCACATGTGTCTACTCAAAGTCTGAAATATTTTTAAACAGTTATAAAAATATAATTATGCTGTAACACTGCAATATTATTTATTTAAGAGCTAAATATTTATATCTTTCAAGTTTATGTAATTGACCAGATTAAAATCAACAAAAATCTTCTTCTATTTTAACCACATATTAAGAAATGTTCTGGGAACAGTTAAGAACTATAAGCAGAAGTAAATTCGAACGTATATACAGAAGACTGGAACGAAACGAGACAGGATTAACCCGCAAACTAGCAAAGGATCACTGACCGTTGACTTGTTTTTCATCCACCTCGAGAATGGTAATGTTTCCGTCTTACAAACCTCATATTCTCTTTTGATTGATCTCAGGTATACGAGACATTAATTTCCGTGGTAAGAGCTCGATAGAGGATAATTAGTTCGAGGAAAGAGGGAGCAAATTGATGACACCCGTCTGGATCGAGTCCAGTTCGTTTAGCATAATTTGGGTCTGAATTAATGGGCTTCTCAGAACCAGATTATGATTGCGAATTTCGTGAGAATATAAAGAATTCCCGAAGAAGAAGTTTTCTTTTGTCACCGATACAAATCTTCTTTTGTTTCAAATATAAAGTTCTATCTGTTAAAGGAGCGAGACCACACGTCTCGGTGAAGAATGCTAATCGAACGAGCACCTTTACACAAACAACGCTTACCCGCCATTTACATCGTCGAATGCTGTACATTAAACGCTTTTTATTTAAAAGTCCATCGCTCCATTAGACTATGAATCGAAAAGGCTGTTTTGCATCGTTGTGCACAAACTCATCAACGGGTTTAAACTTACCTCGACGTCAGAATTTCTTTGAACGTTATCTTCATCAAAAGACGCTTTAAGCTCCCGAGGAACGCGAATGATTTATGCGATTTATCGCGCAGGGCAAAAAAAGTTCCGTGTAAGACGTTGTTAAAATAAATGACAGAGAAGAGCGTAAAAGAATCAGGGATAGTGACGGATAGAAAGAAAAAAGTATGCCACGAGGGTGCTTCTCGATTTATTCGCTTCCGGACCACCCGGCTACATGGGGTGTAAATAAAGGCACCCCTATCTATCGAGGAAGCGTTTTTCACACGTTGTCCCCTACTCGCCTTTAAAACGACGCTGGATCGTTGCCAGGAACAGCGGGTCGCCCAAAGAACAACCTATACAATGCAATCCGTCTATTCCATGGCCACCTTGGTTCTTTCTATATTTACAAGTTTATCGGATACTGCCCTGTTACGTTAACTGATATTTTCATTTTATGGTTTGCTAAGTTTCAATTTTGCAAGGTTCAATTTTGCAAAGTTTTAATTTTGCAAGGTTCAAATTTTGCAAGGTTTCAATTTTGCAAAGTTTCAATTTTGCAAAGTTTAAATTTTGCAAGGTTTAAATTTTGCAAAGTTTAAATTTTGCAAGGTTCAAATTTTGCAAGGTTTAAATTTTGCAAGGTTTAAATTTTGCAAAGTTTTAATTTTGAGAGGTTCTAATTTTGCAAAGTTTCAATTTTGCTAGGTTTAAATTTTGCAAAGTTTAAATTTTGCAAAGTTTAAATTTTGCAAGGTTCAAATTTTGCAAAGTTTCAATTTTGCAAGGTTTAAATTTTGCAAGGTTTAAATTTTGCAAGGTTTTAATTTTGCAAGGTTCAATTTTGCAAAGTTCAAATTTTGCAAGGTTCAAATTTTGCAAAGTTTCAATTTTGCAAGGTTTAAATTTTGCAAAGTTTTAATTTTGAGAGGTTCTAATTTTGCAAAGTTTCAATTTTGCTAGGTTTAAATTTTGCAAAGTTTAAATTTTGCAAGGTTCAAATTTTGCAAAGTTTCAATTTTGCAAGGTTTAAATTTTGCGAGGTTCAAATTTTGCAAAGTTTCAATTTTGCAAGGTTTTAATTTTGCAAAGTTCCAATTTTGCAAGGTTTAAATTTTGCAAGGTTCAAATTTTGCAAGGTTTAAATTTTGCAAAGTTTAAATTTTGCAAAGTTTCAATTTTGCAAGGTTTAAATTTTGCAAAGTTTAAATTTTGCAAAGTTTAAATTTTGCAAGGTTCAAATTTTGCAAAGTTTCAATTTTGCAAGGTTTAAATTTTGCAAGGTTTAAATTTTGCAAGGTTTTAATTTTGCAAGGTTCAATTTTGCAAAGTTCAAATTTTGCAAGGTTCAAATTTTGCAAAGTTTCAATTTTGCAAGGTTTAAATTTTGCAAAGTTTTAATTTTGAGAGGTTCTAATTTTGCAAAGTTTCAATTTTGCTAGGTTTAAATTTTGCAAAGTTTAAATTTTGCAAGGTTCAAATTTTGCAAAGTTTCAATTTTGCAAGGTTTAAATTTTGCGAGGTTCAAATTTTGCAAAGTTTCAATTTTGCAAGGTTTTAATTTTGCAAAGTTCCAATTTTGCAAGGTTTAAATTTTGCAAGGTTCAAATTTTGCAAGGTTTAAATTTTGCAAAGTTTAAATTTTGCAAAGTTTCAATTTTGCAAGTTTAAATTTTGCAAGGTTTAAATTTTGCAGTTTCAATTTTGCAAGGTTTAAATTTTGCAAAGTTTAAATTTTGCAAGGTTCAAATTTTGCAAAGTTTCAATTTTGCAAGGTTTAAATTTTGCAAGGTTCAAATTTTGCAAAGTTTCAATTTTGCAAAGTTTCAATTTTGCAAGGTTTAAATTTTAGTAGTCGAAAAGTTTACTGAATTCTGTTGAGGTTATTATTCTTTTAATTTTCGTGAGGTGACTGAGAGTCAAGTCTTGCAGAGGGTTGACCTTATTAACCCCTTGCACTATGACTCATTTGTCAGGTGCGTCAGTCAGAACTAATTACAGCTACAATTACAGACGAAAAAAATTGAAATGTTATGTCAATATGTTATTATTCAATCGTTAACTATGCAAATTATAATTGGACTTGAACTCCAAATTGGAGCGTACTAAAAATTTGAGTAAAATTTATCACGAGGTAAGAGTGCGTCACGAGTCAGACTCGTCAAAATAGTGCAAGGGGTTAATTTTTAAATAGAAAGTTGAAATCTGTCCTGAATTCCGACAAAAGAAAATTGTATTAATTTTTCGCCGCCTCGAGTTCTCCAAATCTATTTAAACCTATTCCTTTGTACGCGACCTCGACATATGTAAAGTATCGAGTAGCTGGAAACGTCGAAAGGCTAGTAGGATATAATTAAACGAGGCAGCAACGCGAGAACACAGCGGGCCTTCGACCGTGGCACAGTTTTTTAATGAACTAATAATCATCGCACGCATCAATCGCTGAAGCACTCGTACGCGTTAGCGACGCTCGTTAAAGCAGCTCCAAAGAGCGGAGGCCTTGTGCACCGTGCTTAAACCTTTTTGACCCGTCAATTGATCGCGCGACGAGACCTTTAATCTCGTTTCTGTTCTCCGTCTCGTTTCCGTTCCTCGACCAACATTCGATCTGGGATTCGCATAAAGAACGCATTATAAATTCGAACCGGTTGTATCTTTTTTAAACGAGGCTGAAAAGGTTTATAGATTGCGAAATGTTACGAGATACTTCGAGAGATGTTTGACCCTTTAGATTTGGTGGTAGGATAATTTTTAGATGGCAGCTCAGAGGGTGATAAACGAAGCCTCGTCAAATCAAGATCAAGATTTCCCACGGCTGAAAAACCTACAGGTTGACTCTGTCCTATCTGGATGATACCGTCGAACCATTAATCTTTCCGGCACACCGATAACCTCTACACGGCACGGAATCTAATAGTATCACGCCTTGGGGCACTTCATTACGCGCAGGAGACGAATAGAAACGTAGGCTATTAAAATAATGCCGACACGCTAAATCCGGCGATTCGAACAGATTACGGAAATGTAAGAAAATGAATGAACGACCCAGTTTCGCGTATCGCGCTCTCGTTCGTTCTCTAAAAGGATCTGTTAATGAAAACGCTTTGCAGATACACATCGATGCACAGGGAGCAGCTACGGCGACGAGTAAAATTATCTCCGTCTAATGGAGTATCTTTTATCACGGCACAATTAATGTGCATCAGAATTCTGATTTCACGACGAATTTTCTCATTTTTCGCGCTGAAACGGATATCTTTCGCGATGAAAATTTGAGGTTAGGTGAGGAATGTATTTTAATACGTTATTAAATTTGGTGAACTGGGTGACACCTATGGATATTCACGCGTGTACTCTGCAGTGGATGTCTTTTTACAAAAATAATTACTGGAGGTTTACTGTACAGCCATGTTTACTTTGTAGTGCTTTTTTACAACAAAATTACTGGAAGTTTAATACGTTTAGTGATAAAGGTCTCAGAAATTTTATTGAACTATTAGTTTAAAAAATCTTGTTCGTGAACAGTTATGTACCTCGTACTCGAGCACAAAATGGCGGCTGGGTGTCGAATACTCATGGTGCACTTGAAGGGTTAGTTTAATAAACTAGTTTAATAAAGTTTGCCTAGTGTAATGAAACTTAGTCTAGCTAGAAAGTTAGTCTACTTTATAACCCAGTTAAATTTCTGTAAATTTGATATATAAGAATGTTGAAGACGAAAAATCTGACATAGAAGAAAAGGTCTCAATTTCCCGCGGAAATTCGTTACAACGAAAAAAGAGAGATGAAAAATCAGCCCCTTTCCGATAGATGTATCGTTTCTTCCGAGCAATCTGTATCCTTCGTTTCTATTCTTCTCGATGGGTAGCCCACTACTCTCGGAGTACCTTCTGAAAACACTCGATGCCCTTTCACGAGCTTCTTCTCGGTTCCCCGCCGCGTTCCTAAGCCGATGGGCTATTCATGGCCCTGACAGGGCCGGTCTTTGAGGTGCATGACCTGTGCAACTGCTGCGAGAAAGCCACGCAATAGAAATGCCCCGTGAAACGATCGCTATTTCTGTTCGTATCGCGTGCTCTCCCTTTGATCGTTCTTACTCCCTATTTATCATACGCTATGAAGAAAAATCATTTTTTCAAATTGCTAAATTTGACACGGCGTGGGCATCTTTGCTTTATTAGTCCTTCCTTCACCGTTTAACCACTTGGGGAGGAAGTTATAAATCTGGTAACCCCATGTCAGCAGTCTCTTTTAAAATTGTTTACGATTATTCGTTACGAGTCGTGCAGAAATAATTACTGCTATGATGTGAAGTAAGGGAAGTTAAAAATTAAAAGTTAAGTTAAAAAAGGTCAGTTAAAGTTAAAGGCATGTTTTGTATTTGACGATTTTTTAAGATAATTGAACCCAAAATTCATATGTGATGGCAATATGAGACTGGCGCGTCACATGTGTACCAATGTACGTGACGAGAGAGACACAATAATGTAGGACAATTTAAATAAATATTTACTGTGAATAAATGTTAAAATGTAAATGTAAATAAATATTTGGAGATCTCCATTATACCGTAATATACTGTATTTAGTCTACCGTGTAGAGTATAATTATTTACTCACTACACGAGTCTTTCATATCACGCAACTCTTTCATTTACTCTAAAAACAGAAACATAAAGACACGATCGTTTTCATATATCATACAATCTGTCACTTGCACGACCCAAATTACAGTGATTTCAACTCCCCATTTTTCGTATTCATTTTCCAATATAAATTAGGTAAATCGTTACACTTTCTCCCTACGTAACATACGATTAACCCCACAGCGAGTTTCCCGTCCAGAAATAAAACACCTGACAGCAAAAATATAAGTTTAATACGTTTCTAAACATGCTGGAGCGTGACGCATCAAAGGTAGCTTCCGAAGAATCTCCACGACGCCGACTCCAAGAACAGACACTCTTTGCGACTTTTTACTTCGCCTCCCGCCACGTGGGTCCTCGTTTGGTCCACAGATGCGATCCCCGGAGATCGTGCTGCCTTTTTTCCTCGCTCCCTTCTATTTCTCGGGCTACATAGGAACGCGTTGTTTTTCATTGCAAATAAACCACGTGCCTCTACACAGCGTGCTGCCAACTCGTGCGGCGATATCTACCACCGCGAAGACGAACGACCTTTTTTACTCCGCAACTGTTATTACTTCAAATACTTTCCTACCTTTCACACCTTATTTTACTTTCTAACTCAAAATTGAAAAACTTCAATTCTAAAGTCTAAAAGTCAGGAATCAGGGATAAATCAAGGATCAAGGATAAATCAGGGATCAAGTTAATTTTTGAACTCGAGTTGAGAAGCTTGAAAAAATTAAGCTTTGGAATTTTGAAATAACACGAGATATAGTAGCGAGGGGTTTCGGTCGTCTTTGATCTCTTGTACCGGATACGCTCGTTAAGTAGCGGCTATCTCTTTTCTAAACTAACCGACGCGACGCCAAGTGCATTCACACGAAGATAACCAACACAGCATCCTCCGGCATTGTCCGACTCATTCACTAGCTGATAATCACCGAGAATATGAATCGACCCCGATAAATGTTTGTCCGAGTTTTATCGGCCACGCACGTTCGCTCAAGCGTTAACCCTTTGCACTCGCTGATATTTCCAATTGCCTCGCAACCGCGCACCTACTTCGCACCTGCATGTTCACGTGTTTGTAAAACCCGTGTATTGTTCCAATGTATAACATCGTTTAAAACAAATTCTCGAATTTGTTATACAAGGTACATGTAATTATTGTCGTTCGTTTCGGTTGAACCATTTTAAAAAACTATGACTAATTGTTTACACGAATTGTTACAAATATACGTACAGTTTTAGACAGGAAACAACTACAAAAAATTTTTTACACGATCGAATAAATAATATATAAATGTGCGTTCGTTTATAGACAAGAAACAACTACAGCAAATTTTTTACACGATCGAATAAATAATATATAAATATACGTTCGTTTATAGACAAGAAACAATTACAGCAAATTTTTTACACGATCGAATAAATAATATATAAATATACGTTCGTTTATAGACAAGAAACAACTACAGCAAATTTTTTACACGATCGAATAAATAATATATAAATATACGTTCGTTTATAGACAAGAAACTACAGCAAATTTTTAACACGATCGAATAAATAATATATAAACATACGTAAATTTATAGACAGAAATGTATTGAATTTGCAGCCAAACATATCTTTCTTTGGACAAAAATTATTGTACACATATTTGAACATTCCGAGGATGCTCAGAAATTGCTAATCGAATCAGTCTCGAATAAAAATTGCGCGAAAAGTAAACAAAATATTAATCCGAATTTACCGGCGTCCGCAGTGCATTAAAAGCATACGAAAAGCATTAACCGGTGCATAAATTAGCGAGTACGATTCGGTTGCATATAGCGGCTTATCGTTCGCGAAAGGATAAACGTCCCGCGGAACATGTTACGGCGGTAATTAACGTCGCGCGACGTCCAAATGAATTTATCGATGAAATTAGAGTCGCGTAAAAATTTTTAGAGCACGATCCGTGAATCTGCTTAACGCGAAAGAGAAGCGAAAGCAAACTGGACGATAATTCATTACCGCGCCCATGAAAACTTTCTTTATTCGCGTTTTACAGGCTCGTACGAGCGTAGTACGCCCACGCACGCCTCGTCGTTCCATCATCGAGAGGGGAGATCTTGGCGTGGGTTCCCGTCAATGATATCGTAGAACCGCGTGGAATAGCTCATCGGGTTCTATCTTTAATTGCCGTGGCAGATGCCTGATTACCACTCTGTATTAATGAGCTGACAATTAACTGCGCGGGTCGATAAAGCAATGTCGTTACTGATAGGCTGATAAACTTTTTTTGGAAGCTTGTGATGAGTGAACGCACCTATGTGTACTTAATTTAATTCTTTCGAAAGGTGTCTGAAGATTGGCAAATACTATTATATTTTATGTAATGTTATATAAAATAAATTAACCTAACCTAACGTTATATAAAATTGCCTAATTTAATCTAACGTTATATAAATAACCTAAACTAACCTAACGTTATATAAATAACCTAAACTAACCTAACGTTATATAAAATAACCTAAACTAATCTAACGTTATATAAAATAACCTAATCTGATCTAACGTTATATAAATAACCTAATCTAACCTAACGTTATATAAATAACCTAATCTAACCTAACGCTACATAAAATAACCTAATCTAACCTAACGTCATATAAAATAACCTAAACTAATCTAACGTTATATAAATAACCTAAACTAATCTAACGTTATATAAAATAACCTAAACTAACCTAACGTTATATAAATAACCTAAACTAACCTAACGTTATATAAAATAACCTAAACTAACCTAACGTTATATAAAAAACCTAATCTAACCTAACGTTATATAAAATAATCTAACCTAACCTAACGTTATATAAAATAACCTAAACTAACCTAACGTTATATAAATAACCTAAACTAACCTAACGTTATATAAAATAACCTAATCTAACCTAACGTTATATAAAATAACCCAAACTAACGTTATATAAATAACCTAATCTAACCTAACGTTATATAAAATGACGTTATAGGTATTTATTTATTTAATAGTTCTTTAACACTGCAGTAATTAGTTGACTACAGAAGAACTTGTAGGTTAAGAGGTTAAATGTCTCACATACGACTGTCATTGAGGTTATGTTTCTCCAAACGTGAGAGCCCCAAAGTTAACAAGTTCCAAAGTCCCATTTAGAAGTTCTAACTACCCCAATTTGAAAAATCTACTGCTGGTAAAATTCGGAGTTGTCGAAGTTGCAAAAAATTTAAGTAAAAGAATCTCAGAGTTTCATAATCGTCAGGTGCAAAAATTTCAAAGTCCCCAACTAAAATTGAGAAGCTAAAAATATTAACTTATGTTTGTCATCTAATAAATTCGAAAGTGTCTTAATGCTCCAAAGTCCCAAACTCGAAAGATGAAAAATCCCAAGATATTAACCTTCCATAGTAACCTTCGTAACCTAACAAAGGTTTAAAGCGTAGCTACTTAAAAAGCGTGTATAAAAATCGATATATCGGTAGAATCCTAACATCCTAGCATTATCGCACGTGTAAATGCAGACGCATAATGTACCTACCTATGCACCCTGTGGGAGCAGATCTCTCGTGCTGACTAGCCTGGCCGTAATCGAGCGTGGCTACGTTATCCTGGCAATTCCTGGCTGCGGCGAACGTAATTTCGTAGCCAACGTTAACCGTAGGTGAACGTCGCCAGGCACTCGGTGTCGTGTGCCATCGGTGATTCCTGACTGCGTCGAATGCCTCCTATCGGTCCAGGTTATCCTCGTTCGCAGAATTTGCATCAACAGGTATCCGATTCTAATCGCTTCGAAGGTAACTTTTCACAGATTCCACGAAAAAGTTCTGAATATTTGCAGATCACTCCACGAAATCACTGACCGATTTAGAGACACCGGATTGTGTAATGGTTCGAACAGATTCACTGAACACGGACCGCGTTCCTTTCACGACGAGGCTTGATAGTCGACGTAGGAATCAATCACTGGTTTCTATTTTTGCAGCCAACAGTCTCCGCTGAGATACCACGGGGCAACGCCAAGCATCGTTAGAGGAACACTTCGGCCACTGTTATTTATCGTTACAGGTTCCAGAATCTTTTTCTCGGCTACAAGAGGCGTCGATTGCGTTATTTATAGTCTTGGGACATTCTGTGGAGTTGGACAATTTGTTATTGAGAGGTTTCTGTAGATTGAAGCGTTCGTGGGGAGACGAGGCGCAATGCAGGTAGAATGGGTGTTCAAAGGTAGATGGACTGGGTGTTCAAAGATACATGATAGATATTCTAAGGTGGATAGTATAGTGTTGGATAGTCAGAGGTAGACAGTATGGTGCCAGATGTTCAAAGGTAGACAGTATGGTGCTAGATGTTCAGAGGTAGACTAGGCTAGATATTCAAAGGTAGGCTACGCTAGATATTCAAAGGTAGACTAGGCTAGATATTCAGAGGTAGACTAGGCTAGATATTCAAAGGTAGACTAGGCTAGATATTCAGAGGTAGACTAGGCTAGATATTCAAAGGTAGACTAGGCTAGATATTCAAAGGTAGACTAGGCTAGATATTCAAAGGTAGATAGTACAGTGTTAGATGTTCAAAGGTATTCAAAGGTAGATAGTACAATGTTAGATGTTCAAAGGTATTCAAAGGTAGATAGTACAGTGTTAGATGTTCGAAGGTACACTACAATAAATATTCAAAGGTAGACAGTACAGTGTTATATGTTCACAGGTAGACAGTCTAGTGCTAGCTATCCAAAGATAGACTACAATAAATATTCAAAGGTAGTCAGCACAGTGTTAGATGTTCACAGGTAGACAGTCTAGTGCTAGCTATCCAAAGATAGACTACAATAAATATTCAAAGGTAGTCAGCACAGTGTTAGATGTTCAGAGGTAGACAGTCTAGTGCTAGCTATCCAAAGATAGACTACAATAAATATTCAAAGGTAGTCAGCACAGTGTTAGATGTTCACAGGTAGACAGTCTAGTGCTAGCTATCCAAAGATAGACTACAATAAATATTCAAAGGTAGTCAGCACAGTGTTAGATGTTCACAGGTAGACAGTCTAGTGCTAGCTATCCAAAGATAGACTACAATAAATATTCAAAGGTAGTCAGCACAGTGTTAGATGTTCAGAGGTAGACAGTCTAATGCTAGCTATCCAAAGGTACACTACAATAAATATTCAAAGGTAGACAGTACAGTATTAGATGTTCAGAGGTAAGTCTAGTGCTAGCTATCCAAATGTAGACTACAATAAATATTCAAAGGTAGACAGCACAGTATTAGATGTTCAGAGGTAGACAGTCTAATGCTAGCTATCCAAAGGTACACTACAATAAATATTCAAAGGTAGACAGTACAGTATTAGATGTTCAGAGGTAAGTCTAGTGCTAGCTATCCAAAAATAGACTACAATAAATATTCAAAGGTAGTCAACACAGTGTTAGATGTTCAGAGGTAAGTCTAGTGCTAGCTATCCAAAGGTAGACTACAATAAATATTCAAAGGTAGACAGTACAGTGTTAGATGTTCAGAGGTAAGTCTAGTGCTACCTATCCAAAGATAGACTACAATAAATATTCAAAGGTAGTCAACACAGTGTTAGATGTTCAGAAGTAGACAGTCCAGCGCCAGATGTTCAAAGGTAGACAGTATGGTGCCAGTTCAAAAGTCATTCCCCACATTCAGCACACAATCACAAATTTCCTACTAAGCACAGTCATCTCATATGCCCCAGATATTTTAGTGAATAGTTACGTAAATGGGAACTGATACGCTCTGGTTACATCATTGTTACGTGCAGTTAATTCAAACAAATCATACTCTTTGTGATATTAGGAATGTACATAACAACTTGTCTCATTAAATTCACTCGAAACCCATTTGTGTCAGAGTCATTCAGAATTTTGTGTAAGGAAATTAAAGATTAATTGGATGAGCGTAATCGCAGATTAAAAAGGTATTTACGACTTCCTAATTTCAGGATTTCACAAGCGTCTCGTTATCGGAGACTGACAGTTCAAACAGTGTTATCGGAGGCAGGAAAGGAACTCCAGGGCTATCGCTCGATGGCGTACCATAACGATGCGACTTCTGTGAAACGATCGTTGAAGCATTAATCACCGCGTTCAGGTCGCGTTCCGAGCTTCCGGTTTTCGTCGTGCTTCGAACTCACGCGAGATCGACGGTGATCGATTCTGTCATTCCAGATCGAGGAAAGATAACGTCGGTAAGCCGAGGAACTTCATATCCGAACGTCTTTGAACAAGAAATTAACACGTTTCATTTTTTACTTCTGTATTAATTATGTATGTTTCATAATTTTCCACACATGAATATAAATAAAATATATTAGCTTCTATATCATAAAATATAGATGCAGTCAAAGTGCCGTATTGTAACCACCGATAATTTCACCGATATTTTACCGTTTGCGTAAAAAGTGGTCAAAGAATTATGGTTACAATTTAATATTTACATTTTCATCCCCCGATTTGAAATATGCCACACCCAACGGTATACCGCTCGCCGGTGTCCCTTGTATCGATAACTGAATACCCATATACCACTTTCCACATTGACGTTGTAAAATTTATCTGTTGATGACTACAGTCGTTGAAAATTTTAAACCGATAACGCATTGCTCTGGGGATCTCGATTCGAATCGTAAATTTCGTGAAACTGAAGAAAATTGGAAATATTTCGTTCTGAATGTTGATTCTGAATTTTAGAATTTTTTAGGTGTATAGGGAAGTCGTGTTGGTCACTTTGATCATTGTCACAAGATTGCAATAAGGGAGTATAATTTAATTGTGAACCAATAGATGTATAACACACTTTTAATTTAAAATTTGAAATAAGACTTGGAGTTTTAAATTGATTGCAACACTGTATAATTTAATTGTGAACCTATAAATGTGTAACACACTTTTAATTTTAAAAATTTTAAATAAGACTTGGAGTTTTAAATTGATTGCAACACTGTATAACTTAATTGTGAACCTATAGATGTATAACACACTTTTAATATAAAATTTGAAATAAGACTTGGAGTTTTAAATTGATTGCAACACTGTATAATTTAATTGTGAACCAATAGATGTATAACACACTTTTAATTTAAAATTTGAAATAAGACTTGGAGTTTGAAATTGATTGCAACACTGTATAATTTAATTGTGAACCTATAAATGTATAACACACTTTTAATTTAAAATTTGAAATAAAAGACCTGGAGTTTAAAATTGATTGCAACACTGTATAATTTAATTGTGAACCTATAGATGTATAACACACTTTTAATTTAAAATTTGAAATAAGACTTGGAGTTTTAAATTGATTGCAACACTGTATAATTTAATTGTGAACCTATAGATGTATAACACACTTTTAATTTAAAATTTGAAATAAGACTTGGAGTTTTAAATTGATTGCAACACTGTATAATTTAATTGTGAACCTATAAATGTATAACACACTCTTAATTTAAAATTTGAAATAAGACTTGGAGTTTTAAATAGAAGATGAGACAAGAAGTAAAAAACAGAATTTCCTTATTTTCGCCAAGAAATATTTCAGCAAAAAAAAATTCTACAGATTCGATTATCCGACCAGAAATTATACACAGCACTCGAAAATATTCTCAGTCAGTCGATTTCTCAAAGAGATTACCCAAGTGCACGGTAAAAAATTAAAATAACCGTCTGTCGAGACGTTTCTCCCGTCTTTGAAATCGTGAAAAATACAAGCGGTGACAGCGGTTGATATACGTTCTGTATTCCAGGAAAAAGAAAACAGCAACAAAGAAAAGGGGAACAACGAAAGCTTGGTGAAAAAACGTACTATAAATTAACGACGTTCGAGATAACACGAAAGCAACCCATTCAGTCGCGTTTCAATCACCTGCGCACTGTCGTTGAAAATTGTATCGTGTTCCATCCGATACGGGCTATAATATAAAGCTGTTTTTTCAAGATATATATCACTGCACTGAAACCGTTTTCTCGGGACTGAATTTTCGAAGATCGTGACGCAAGCGCGATGCGCAGCATCGATCCTCTCGATCGCGCTGGCGCGGCAAGACTGCCGCGTGGATCGGATCGTGATCGAGGGACGACCACCAGGGACGGATTAACCTGGCTCGCCTTTCGGGCCCAACATGTGTTCGCTCTGTTATTGTACCACGGTACAGTTACTGGCAAAACCCAAAGAAAATACCGAAAGATAATCCTTTGTTAATTGTTGGACTTTTGGACGCACCCTACACGTGTACCCCTCTCTGTTATTGTACCGGGGGTACAGTCGATGACAAAACTTCAAAGAATACAGAAGGAATATAAGGAAAAGTAGTCATTGGTACGTTTTGTTGCAAGTTTAGAACTTTGGGGGTGGCTTTGGGAAACTAAGAATTTGGGTATTGTTCAAATTTGAGAATATGGGAGAAGGTAGATATATTTGGAGACATAGTGTGATGGTCTATTGAGGATGTGATGATGATTAATGTTATGGGCATCGACTGCCATGGTCATTAGCCGAGTATTGAGGATGTAGAAATTTAATAGAAATATTGTTCTGGGAGTTTGAGAACTCCTGATGCATATATGTGTATGTATAGAGTTATAATATTTTATAGATAAACATGATTAACACATGTATACATATGTGGTATGTAGTACACATATGTGAACATGGTACATAACACATACAGATAAATGTATCAGTACATGTACATACAGTGTATATATCAGTATCTATATGTACTGATACATTTATCTGTGTGTGTTATGTAACATGTTCATCTATGTGTACTACACACCACGTATACATACAGTGTATAATCAGTATGTATGTGTATGTATGTGTATAGTTACACTAAAAACTAAGCAGCTACACAAGCACATATGTGAGCTTGTATATATCAATGTATATATCAGTATGTATATGTATGTATGTATGTGTATAGTTACACTAAAAGCTAAGCAGCTACACAAGCACATATGTGAGCTTGTATATATCAATGTATATATCAGTATGTACATGTATGTATGTATGTGTATAGTTACACTAATAACTAAACATCTACACAATCACATACGTGAGCACATGTCAATTGTACGAAAATATATCGCAGTCCATAATATTCGTATAAGACAGATTTGGTCCAAAGATTCAACCCCGATCGCCCCGTTTCGCATATTTCCGTTGTGAATGCGTTTCGACGCGTTCAAGCATTCCTGCTGAGCACGTTTGCATTCGCGACGCGTCGAGCAATGGGCCGGTTAACGTTCCTTCGAATTACACAGGTAGACCGTTGTGTGCAGCAGCTGCAAACGCGAATCCTGCATTAACGCCTCGAACCACGCGATTCACGCAGCGTCGTCGGATCGTTCTCGCGGAAGCTGCCAATAGACTGCCATTCTTGTCCTTAGTGCCTCTAACTGGGATTCTTTATTGTGTACCCGGTACGAGACCTTAATCGATATACATTCTTACACGTTCTGTTCGTTCAAAACGTCTGTTATTTTCATACTGCTCGATGATGTTGTTATATATCGTTCAGTGAATTCATTAATTTTTGTTGTTATGTTCAGTTAATGAATTAATTTTTATTGTTATGTTCAGTGAATTAATTCATTTTTATTGTTATGTTTAGTGAATGAGGTTCACTAAGATTCACAAGAATGAGGTTCACTAAGATCGTCAACTATGTCGTTCATTAAAATCCACAAAAATAAGGTTCACTTGTAAGATCCACAATAGTGAGGTTCACTAAGATCCACAATAATGGAGGTTCACTTTTAAAATCCACAAGAATGAGGTTCACTAAGATCATCAACAATGTCGTTCATTAAGATCCACAAAAATAAGGTTCACTTGTAAGATCCACAATAATGAGGTTCACTAAGAACCACAATAATGGAGGTTCACTTGTAAGATCCACAATAATGAGGTTGACTAAGATCCACAAAAATGAGGTTCACTTGTAAGATCCACAATAGTGAGGTTCACTAAGATCCACAATAATGGAGGTTCACTTGTAAAATCCACAAGAATGAGGTTCACTAAGATCATCAACAATGTCGTTCATTAAAATCCACAAAAATAAGGTTCACTTGTAAGATCCACAATAATGAGGTTCACTAAGATCCACAATAATGGAGGTTCACTTGTAAAATCCACAAGAATGAGGTTCACTAAAATCATCAACAATGACGTTCATTAAGATCCACAAAAATGAGGTTCACTTGTAAGATCCACAATAATGAGGTTCACTAAGATCCACAATAATGGAGGTTCACTTGTAAAATCCACAAGAATGAGGTTCACTAAAAACCACAATAATTAATAAACAAAAAGATCCACATTATTAATTTTGCAACGAGATAAAATTATATGTCAAACATTTTATACAGATTATTCTAATATTATTCATTATTCAGATTATTCTATTGACATAATGCCTATTCTAATGATACCTAATGACACCTAGAATATTCTAATGTCCTAACGATTATAATAATTGCAAAAGTGAGTGTACGTAATAATAGAAGTATAATAACATGTAAGATGTTGTCAATTGAATAAGTTTGTGGTGAAAACTCGATCTAATACAAAGGTAGTCTCATTGTGTGCGCCCCTTGAGCACAACACAAGAGGTGGTTTCACACACACGTACCGTGTGGTACGCAGCTGGGCACCTCCTATGGGGAACCAGCTTCACCGCATTCCCTACTCGACTACCTGAGAACTTTTCGTCACGAGCTTCTTGTGCTCTCGTGACTCTTCTCGATGCTGGTCAAACTTGATTTCTCGATTTCCTCGGCCGAAATATTCCTTCGAAATAAATCAAGCTTCAGAATTCCGTGGCAAATAATTTCGTCTCTCGAATTAAACTGTAACCATAGCAATAACAATTTCCGTTATCAATTTCGAAAAGAATTTCCAGGAGAGAAAAAAGAGTAGAAGCAACGTAACCTAGCTTGATATTATTTTTCTTTCGCGGCACTTCATAAATCGTGCCTTCAATTTCGTGGACGTACGGAGAGGACTGTTCCAGCTCGGAACTCGGAGAAAATCGAGCTGAAGACGAATGAGATCCGGGGAAAAGAAAATCGTGCAACACGCTATTCTGTCGCCTCGCAATTAAATTAATGAAACGTCACAATTTCGTTGGCGCTCCGAATGAATAGAACACGCAGTGGCACACGGCGTTTTAACAAGATTAAATCGATGCTCGATGAACGATAAGTAAACCTATCCCCAACTCCAGCAGTTTTCATGAATCACAAAACTGTGCATATATGCTTGATTTTCCTCTAAACTGATATTAAAATACTTCAACTAAAAATGGATTAGTTAGGTTAGGTTAGTGGAGTGATGTGACCTAACCTGACCTAATCTAGCTTGACTAGTTAACTAACTGGTTGGCATGCTCAAAATTATTGCAATTCTTCTGTGTATCTGAGAATGAATGTGTCAAGACATGTATATGTATGTTTATATGCATATGTGTATGCATATGCATATGTGTATGCATATGTGTATGTATATGCATATGTGTATGCATGTGTGTATGCATACGTGTATGTATATGTCTATGCATACGTGTATGTATATGTCTATGTATACGTACATGTGTATATGTATGTATATGTGTATGCATATGTGTATCCACATGTGTGTATATATATGTGTACGTACATGCGTATGTATATGTACATGTGTATATATATGTGCATGTATACGTGTATGTAATTGTGTATATATATGTTTATGTACACGTATATATGTATATGCATATGTGTACATATATGTGTATGTATATGTATATGAATAACGTACCCTGCACACATTCCTTACTTAACAAGACATGTAATATATCTACACAACATAAATATCTATGTACCTATACCATGTAATATTCACTGTCCATTACATCCAACATCAACTACACATATGCCATCGAATATACCCAATATGTCTGCCTATTATCTAGCGTATGACAACATAGAAAATAACGGGTATTAACACGCAGTAAGGAACATGTGTTTGACTCCGAGACCGAATGAAAGATCAAAGAGTATTCGCGCATTGTTCGATTCGCTGATAATCAAGGAAAGCTAATATGTAGATAAATACGTGGTTCAGTCGGTAAATTATAGAGAACGGTTCAGTTAGTGACGCGTGTTTTCTGGAACCGGTTCCGGATGCGATTCAGCCTTTTCGGTCGGCAGAGAGCCTTGTCTCGAAGTAAAAGGAGCAGCTAGAAGATTCAATGTTTCACGTTTCACGCTGCTGAGTCTCGTAGCACTGGTAACCTCGAATCGAATAGGAAAATAGCCACGACCTATTAGATCTTTTTTTCCTATTTCGTATGGCGAACCGTTACGAGGATTTCTGTGTCGTTGGAAAATCTCTTGCTAAGATAATTACGAACGGTTTATCGGATTAAGACAGCAAGATTATTAGAACAGGTGAGAAAACGAAGAAAATTCGAAAGCTGAAATTATTGGGAACGGAAGTTGAAACCTGAAAGGTTACTATGTAATTGATACTTTTGCGGTACTTCGTGGTTCGTTTTCTAGGAAGAAACGTGCTGCGGTAATTAGCTTCTAGAAAAGGGGTGTGACGATCGGTATCTGTACCATCAAATTCTCTACCTTTCCTGTTATAATGCAACTGTATTTTGTTGCGCGTAAATCAATTAGACAGCAGATCTACCGATTAAGTTTAATGGAACGAGCAGCTCTTCGTGTGCAGGAGTACTGATACACTTGCGATGGATAACTGTAATTTACTTATTTACTGCAAATAATAGCTGACTTGATACAAACGTTTCACACATTCACTAATACCTATGATCTATACGAGAGTACTACCTGGTTAGAATTTAACATATTTAACACCTATGGTCACACACATGTATACATGTGTGAGTTGTATATGAGTAACATATATGTACTCATGTATCACACATATTATACATACATGTTATACATGAACATATGATATGTATTATACATACATGTCATACATCAACATATGAGACATATTATACATACATGTTATGCATCAACATATGATACATATTATACATACATGTTATGCATCAACATATGATACATATTATACATACATGTTATACATCAACATATGATACATATGATACATATTATACATACATGTTACACATCAACATATGAGACATATTATACATACATGTTAAACATCAACATATGAGACACATTATACACACATGTCATACATCAACATATGATACATATTATACATACATGTTATGCATCAACATATGATACATATTATACATACATGTTATACATGAACATATGATACATATTATACATACATGTTATGCATCACATATGAGTCATATTATACACACATGTCATACATCAACATATGATACATATTATACATACATGTTATACTTGAACATATGATACATATTATACATACATGTTATACATGAACATATGATACATATTATACATACATGTTATACATCAACATATGATACATATTATACATACATGTTATACATCAACACATCATACATATTATACATACATGTCATACATCAACATATTATGCATATTATACATACATGTCATACATCACACATATACTCACACATATCATACATGTATACATATAATATACAAAATAACATGTCTACCAAACCCACCCTAAAACATTAAATCCATGAACATAAAATATAAGTCACAATGCCTTGGTCCTATCAAACAATATCACCATCCACAATTAAATAGAACCAGAGCGATTTTCACAACTTCATCGCATAAAATATCCCCAATTCGAAACTCCACCCACGAAGCCAAAGCAGAAAAGAGGAGTTTCTGCAGTTGGAAATTTTACGCGCAAACCGAGCAGAATGCACCGATACGACTGCTCACTGGCGAAGGGGTGCGTGTGTGTAACCGAGGGGTAGAAACTTCGAAACTGCCTCAAATTCCTCGCCTTTGTCCCTGCGTAGGCGGCTTTTCGAGTGGCTGCATTTTAATGCAGGATCGGCACAATAAGCCTCCATGGGGTGAAATCCGAGAAAAATTGCGTGGAAAGAGACGGAAAGGATGAAAAATCGCGGTGGAGGTAAGACAAAGACGCAAGGACATTCATGGTGTTCCTTTGTGCCCCTGTAATCACCATTGTGCTAACGGATTCCGACCCGGGCAACAGATGTGTACCATTGCCGAGCTTTCACTCGACTAATTTTGAGAGTGTACTAAACGACTGTGGGGAAGCCAATAGTAGTCAGGCACAAGTTTCTATGAACATAGTATAAACTGTATATTATAACAAATAGTCGACGAACAATTTAAAAAAAAAATTATTGAAGAACATTTTAAATCAATGAATATTTAAGGCATGAAGTATAATGAAAAAGTAAATTGAATAAATTATATCATTTTATGTATTGCGACATTTTAAGTATCTGCTACTTGTACTATAGTGGTGCACAAATTTCAATGAACATAGTATAAACAGTAAATTATAAATAATAGTCGAGGATCAATTTTGAAAAAAATTGTAGAACAATCCTTTAAGTACATCAGTAAATATTTAATACATAGAATATAATTAAAAAGTAAATTGAATAAATTATATCATTTTTTATTTTGTGACATTTTAAGTATCTGGTACTTATACTGTAGTGGTGCACAAGTTTCAATGAACATAGTATAAACAGTAAATTATAAATAATAGTCGAGGATCAATTTTGAAAAAAATTATAGGACAATGTTTTAAGTATATCAGTGAATATTTAGTGCATGAAGTATAATGAAAAGATAAACCTGAATAAATTGTATTATTACATTTTAAGTGTCACTGGTGATTGCAGCCATAGTGATGCACAAGTTTAAATGAATATAAGTATAATAGCTGAGGATGAAATTTGAGAGAAACTATAGAACCCCTTAAATCAGTAAAACTTGGTAATAATAAAAATCCTCCTGCTGTAATTTCAGCCAAAATTTAATGTATGAAATATAATGAAAAAAAAAAATAGAAAAATGCCACTGCAGTTGAAGAGCGACTACCAAGAAGACTTGTCAATAATCAAAAACTCCTCCTGTGATTTCAGTGAAAATTTAATATGTGAAATATAAAAAAAAAAATAGAAAAATGCCACTGTAGTTCGAGTGCGACTACCAAGAAGACTTGTCAATAATCAAACTCCTCCTGTGATTTCAGTGAAAATTTAATATGTGAAATATAAAAAAAAAAAATAGAAAAATGCCACTGCAGTTGAAGAGCGACTACCAAGAAGATTTGTCAATAATCAAAAACTCCTCCTGTAATTTCTGTGAAAATTTAATATGTGAAATATAATTTAAAAAAAAAATAGAAAAATGCCACTGCAGTTGAAGAGCGACTACCAAGAAGATTTGCCAATAATAAAAATCCTCCTCCTGTAATTTCAGTGGAAATTTAATCAGTGAAGTATAAAAAAAAAAATACTACTGCAGTTCAAGAGTAAATACAAAGACTTGTCTATCACTAACAATAATTTAAAATTTCGAGTTGATACAGCCCTGCGAATGCGAGCCACGTGTACCGGCAGTATTTATCATTGGAACGTGACTTACCTTTGCCGACGACGACGACGATGAGCAGGATGTAACAACCTCTCGTGGTTCATCCTGATGCCTTTTCAGGAGAAAAGGGCTGTGAACAGGGTTTCGTCGGTTATGGTACGATCCTCGAGCTTGTACATCGTACATTTTTAACGATATCGTGAACATACGTTTTTCGGAAAAAATATCAGCTCTTTTCTTTTCAGAAAATATCTTCTGTGAATCGATTCTTGTTTAAACGTAGAAGTGATTCTTGTTTCAGAATACGTATTTAGCAATCGATTACAAGTACGTCTTGTTCGATCGGAATAAAGTCAAGGTTACAACGCAGTATGCACCAGTTAAACGGTTGCACTGTTCACTTTTTATGGTAGAAAGAGTCATTTTCCCGTAAATTGTAGACAGATTGCGGAAAGAGAATAAGGTTAGCTTTGTTCGCTGTAGATTCTTTTTGCGAAACGAAACTTTGTTGCATCAGTTTTTGTTTTTGACTGTTAGGGGGTGCTTTTGTACAATTTGCTACCATTTTTTTGTGTCATTTTTTATTCTGATCAAGTTGCTTTCTGATAAATATCTTTGTGTATATTCTTGTGAAACTTAAGCATAATGTATACTTAAATTGATTCGACAAAAATGTTTAGTTAAATGAATTCACAAAAATGTTCATTTAAATGAAGTAACAAAAATGTTCATTTAAATGAAGTGACAAAAATGTTCATTTAAATGAAGTGACAAAAATGTTTATTCAAGTGAAGTGACAAAAATGTTTATTTAAATGAATTCACAAAAATGTTTATTTAAACGAATTCACAAAAATGTTTATTTAAATGAAGTGACAAAAATATTCACTTAAATGAAGTGACAAAAATGTTTATTCAAGTGAAGCGACAAAAATGTTTATTTAAATGAATTCACAAAAATGTTTATTCAAGTGAAGTAACAAAAATATTTATTCAAATCAATTAACAAAAACCTTGCCTTAAAAAATAATACAAAATATTGTCCTAAGATACACTTAGTAAAAAGATAAAAATGAAAGATTCTTAAAGACACAAAAAGAAAATAATTCAAAAAAATTAATACATCGATAAAGTAGAAATCTGTTAAATTAAGAAAAACGATTCTCCAGCTACCAAAAAATCAATTATCCATCCAGTAACAAATATTTGTATCGTCTTTAAGAGAAACAGTTGCCCCTAGAAATTATAACGGAGTAAACGGAGATATCCTTTAAAACTGCGCATAAACGAGCGATCCTTTTCTCCGTTCCTTCCGCTCCGAAGGCTTCCTATATCGTTTCCAAAATATCAACATCCGTCGTTTCAGGAAGCCCGAAACGGGTCTTCGAGAAGAAATCTTCGTTTATTTATTTTTCTTTGGTTCCACGCTCGAGTAGGCTACCTTATGGTAGTCTTCTCTGGCAGCCCCCTCTAACGTAATCACCGTCATAAACAGCGCGTGCTCCAAAACGCTTCGATGATTCGAAAAAATGTTTCGCATTTACTTCTAAAAAAATTTTAACTAACTCAAAGTTTCAACTAAAATTTTAATTAAAATCTTAACTAACAAAACGGTAGACTTCTGCTAAATTTTATCTCTCGTACAATATTTGTTTTATCAAAATTTACGAAATTTCAATGAATCAAATCAAACTTAAGGTGAGCGTCCCGCGGCGGCCATCTTGTTTACAGAGATCAGCGTCTGTCTCACTCATGCAGCTTCGAAAATTCGATTTTATTCTGTACAGAATATTTATTACTATCTAAAGCGACCAGAGCAACTTGTAGGGAAGTCCACTGATGGGTGCTGTACTCGTAGAAACTTCATTTTCGCAATATTCGAGCGTTAAAGCTGAATCTATGAACCCCCCGTCTCCTTCACACATCGCATTGGTGTGAGAGAGACGACTCGATTTTCGTAGATTCGACTTTAACGCTCGAATGTTGCGAAAATGACGTTTTTACGAGTACAGCACCCATCAGTGGAGTTCCCTACAGGGTGCTCTGGTCGCTTTAGATAGTAATTAGTATTCTATACAGAATAAAGCCGAATTTTCGAAGGTGCTTGAGTGCGACAGACGCTGATCTATGCAAACAAGATGGCCGCCGCGCGACACTCACTTTAATAGAGTACCCAACGATTGAAATTAATCCAAACACCACCCTTACGAAAAACACATAAGAAACACCACAGATTTCCTCAAACAAACCAATCTCTTCCACAAGACATAAATTCAACCCTCAAATAAAAAAAGAAAAATGTAATAGAAATATGATTTAATAAAAAATGCTTCCTCATCACAATTCTGACGAAAATATCATTACGAAAATGTCTTAACGAAAATATCGTGATACAACATCGTTTAGCACGGTTAAAATGGTGAAAATAATGTGGAGCGTAGATTTATAGTTTTAATTAGAATTCATGGAATTCTTACCGAGAAGGATGCACTTTCGCATAGACAAAGAATTCGTTGTTCGCTGTAGTCTTGACCTAAAGAGTTATGCAGCAATTCATTTTTCCCATGAAACTGGAAACTGTGTACAGGGTGGTGGACGTAGCTCGCACTTCTAAAAAAAGTAAGAAGATAAATGGTTCAAACAGTACTGCGGGCGAAACGGTGCATTCAGGTATTGCATTATATTTTTTCAATGGAATTTCATATTTTCTTTCCTACACGTAAAACGATTCCTCGGAACGTTTGACCTAAAAAGGCATTAGAGTACAATGAGTACAACGACGTTTCAGAAAATCAATTTTACACAGAATGTTTTGGAGAATTTTATGAAGGAAAATGTTGTTCCATTTTGCGAAGTAATGGCTGCGGGAAATACGTAATCCGCGATTGTAATACTGACCATGCATCTTGCAATTTTACCTATCCCTTGCAGGAAACACGTAATCTATTGTAATACTCTTTGCACTATGCAACATTTTTACCTGTTTGCAGAAAACAATCCTCCAAATGTACTGTTTGAATAAATTCTAAGTCTGAATGAAATTTTTTTGACTGCACAAAGAGACAGGCAATCGTACAATTTTCCAGTCGTAAAATTTCTTTTAAACTCAGTCATAGAATTTTTCCTAATTTTCCTAAATAAAATGACTTGAACACAAAATTCAATCGTTCCGAATAAACCGTACCGATTGTATAATTGATACTCGTACAACAGAGAGTATCTTGATCCGAGAAATCACACCCGAGAAACGTAGCAGCAAAGTGAAACTGTAACAAGAATATAATGCTCTTTTCCAGCGTGGAGTCACTCGAACGCTCGTTAAGATTGCATTTAAATAGACGTGCACGGGTTCGCAGCGATCAGGTATCACAGTAATTGGTAGAAAACCCTCGACCCGGAGATCCCTTATCCGTGCCGTGACATTTCGAACGCGCCGTAAGCGGAAAATATCCGTGGAAAAGAAGGGAACATGTTCGCGAGCCAACGGGACGAGCATTGTTCCGTTTCGCGCACTCGTGGATTGCAACTTCTCCGCGGTCAGTCGAGTGCGGTCAATCTGGAGCTGCCGGAGGCTACCGAATTACAATGGACAAAGAACCGCCTTTCTCTGCCAACCGGGCATTCACGCTGCGCACAGGTGCACGCAGGCCGCTCTCTGTTAACCCTTTCTTAACTTGTCTTGAGCTTGTGTGGTTAGGTATCGACTTGGGAAATTAATTTGGGGGGTTGGGGTGTTGGGAATTGGGGATTTGGCGGTTGGGAGTTTGGGAATTGGGGATTTGGAGGTTGGGTGTTTGGGAATTGGGGATTTAGGGATTTGGGGTTTGAGAGTTTGGGAATTTGGGGATTTGGAGCTTGAGACTTTGGGGATTCAGGGATTTGGGGTTTGAGAGTTTAGGAATTTGGGGATTTAGGGATTTGGGAATTGGGAAGTGTGGAATTGGAGATTTGGGAATTGGGGAAGGTGGGAATTGGGGAATGTGAGAATTGGGGAATGTGGGAATTGGGAAATGTGGAATTGGGGATTTGGGAATAGGGGAATGTGGGAATTGGGGAATGTGAAATTGGGTATTTGGGAATTGGGAAATGTGGGAATTGGGGAATGTGGAATTGGGGAATGTGGGAATTGGGGAACGTGGAATTGGGGATTTGGGAATAGGGGAATGTGGGAATTGGGGATTTGGGAATTGGGGAATGTGGGAATTGGGGAATGTGGAATTGGGGATTTGGGAATTGGGAAATGTGGGAATTGGGGAATGTGGGAATTGGGGAACGTGGAATTGGGGATTTGGGAATAGGGGAATGTGGGAATTGGGGAATGTGGGAATTGGGGAATGTGGGAATTGGGGAATGTGGAATTGGGAAATGTGGAATTGGGAAATGTGGGAATTGGGGAATGTGGGAATTGAGAAAGGTGGGAATTGGGGAAGGTGGGAATTGGGGAATGTGGGAATTGGACAACGTGGGAGTTAGGGAATTGTGGAATTGGGAAATGTGGAATTGTGGAATTGCGGAATTGTGGAATTGGGAAATGTGGAATTATGGAATTGTGGATTTGTGGAATTATGGAATTGTGGAATTGTGCAATTGTGAAATTGTGAAATTGTGAAATTGTGAAATTGTGAAATTCTGAAATTGTGGAATTGATGTATGCATCGAACGCACCAAACCTACAAAGCAAGCAACCCAAAGATTGAAATAATCTTCCAACCTCAAAGCACTCCAATCCGCAAATCTGAAATATTCACCACCCTCACCATCTGTAATACCGCCATTTTGCAGTCTACCCATCATGCAAAACTTGCAGACAACCAAGACCTCATTGCCATCAACTTAATACCCCAGAAACGCGATTACAAATTGCAATTCCCTTGTACGATCGCGCAACGAAAAAGTTGCTAAACTCAGCTACGCAGTCTATAAAGCAACTCGGTTGACAATAAACGGGGGCGTATTTGCGTGGAAATAATATTTGCAATGTAAATTTCGTTCGCAACTCTGTCCCCGTTGGTATCGTTAAAACGCACGAACTGCGAGGAAAGTTTAGGTGATAAAACCTTTACGGAAGCAATTTTATTTTAAAACGATACGCTGCTAAAATAGTGAGGGTGTTTCACTCTCGATGAAACGTCGCCGCGAGTTTCAACAGTGAACCGGAATATTACGTCAGAGCGTATCGGCTAACGCGCAACTTCATGGAATTCGACAATTTCATTTTATAGGATGTTTGCAGGATAAACGTCGTGGCACGAGATATTAAACCTTCATCACGCGTTACAGAAAATTTTACCGAAGAAATATAATCCTGACAATATGCAGAAAACCTTGTTCTTAAAAAGCTATTTAATGAAACATAAAGACAGTTTTTGTTCATATACCTTTATTCACACAGATCGATTCTTGAGAACATTCTACGTATCAGTTCTTACGGAAATTAAGTCTATCCTGTCGCCATTTTCATAAAAAACGAGTAACATTTTAAACTCGAAGCACATTTTTATCTCGTTAGTATACCTCTTAAATTTGATTCGAGAAGTAAAATGATTGGAGAAGCAAAGCTCATAAATTGGAGTACAGAGGTGATAGAGTATAATTGGCTCGAATTAACGTCCGAGTCGATTTATTGTTGCGAGATAAATTATGGTGAGGGTAGCAGAATATCGGCACGATAGGGAGGTGGAAAAAAAATCAATCCTCTTCCCTCGATTAGCGTGCACGGTTTAACCCTGGTCGCGGAACAGGCGAGAATACCCCATGGCTGAAATTCCCCGGCGTGACGAGCGTTTATTTTTATTCCCCGTGACTAAGCGCAATCCACGAAAAAAATACGTGCATTCTATATGAATATTTACATTCCAGCGTCGCGTACAAATAGCGCTCGGGCGGAAAAAATAGGTTAAAGCGAGGGGTGCGCGCCCCCACACCCCATGGATATCAGCCGACAGCGTCCACAAATTCTCTGTCCGTGTCCCACGCTACAACCGCATTGCGTATAATTCCTGTCGAGCTAAATCGCATATTTCCCTGGAACCGGATTTTCGACGTGTCTGGATTGAAAATGGATCTCGTCCTGGTCTGCGATGTCCTTTTTCTTATCAGTCGGACGAACTTGGAATTGTTTCTGGGCTCAGCGACATTCTCTGCGAAACGTACAATCCCTTTAACGCACCGCTCAAATTTTATTTCCTATTCATTTTCCTTTTCCACCATTTTTATCCAAGATTTTCTAGCTTTTTTTCGTTACGGCTAAAAATACGTCGCATAAAGATCAGCTATCCGGGTCGAGCGAATAAACACTTGCACAATATGGAGTCGCTTTTTTCGACGCTCTTGAGGCATAGCTTGTATGCGGATAGCTGTATTAAAGCTTAAATATATGGTGTTAGATTTACAAAATGTAAATGTAACATCCATTAAACATTGCGTATATTAACCTCATATGACCACTCTTTTGAGGTTAGGAAATTATATTCCCTATAATAGGACATTATTGATGTAAATATACTTCTCGTTTTAAAACTGTAACACTAAATTAATCTTGAAAGAACGTACAAAAACAATAGTCATGATTTTTGATTAATAAATTTGAACTCAAACTAATCATTCACATATGTGCAAGTATACTCCTGAAGCACTTAACCTTGAGTCTCTATATTACGTTTAAGCAATAAGTCTGTATATTATGTTTTCACAGTAAGTCTTTATATTATATTTAAGTAGTAAGTCTTTATATTACGTTTTAACAGTAAGTCTTTATATTATGTTTAAGCAGTAAGTCTTTATATTACGTTTCAGCAGTAAGTCTTTATATTATGTTTAAGCAGTAAGTCTTTATATTACGTTTTAGCAGTAAGTCTTTATATTATGTTTAAGCAGTAAGTCTTTATATTACGTTTTAGCAGTAAGTCTTTATATTATGTTTAAGTAGTAAGTCTTTCTATTATGTTTAAGCAATAAGTCTGTATATTAAGTTTAAGCAGTAAGTCTTTATATTAAGTTTAAGCAGTAAATCTTTATATTATGTTTAAGCAGTAAGTCTTAATATTATGTTTAAGCAGTAAGTCTTTATATTATGTTTAAGTAGTAAGTCTTTCTATTATGTTTAAGCAATAAGTCTGTATATTAAGTTTAAGCAGTAAGTCTTTATATTAAGTTTAAGCAGTAAATCTTTATATTATGTTTAAGCAGTAAGTCTTAATATTATGTTTAAGCAGTAAGTCTTTATATTATGTTTAAGCAGTAAGTCTTTATATTATGTTTTAGCAGTAAGTCTTTATATTACGTTTAAGCAGTAAGTCTTTAAACTACGTTCAAGCAATGAGTCTCTATATTAAGCACCAAGTTTAAGAGTCACATCAGATGTCAGGTATTAAAAAAGAGATCCATTACAGAGATTCGAGAGGGTCCTAGAAAGTACGATCGAAGGCCTACTTTGTATCTGCCGTGATTCTGCAAGGACTCCTGCGACTTTTTCAGCTCGTCTATTACGTACTTCGTATCCTCCGCCTCCATCTTGGAATTTATGCTGTCTCCGTACGTGCTGAGGCATATCATTGTAGGGGTCTCGTCTTTTTCAGACATCAGACTCGTCTACATGCAGGACTTAGTGTGTGCAAAAGGTCTTAGGATTACGAAGGATACTGTTTAACCCTCGAACGCTAAAGCCGGGTTAATCGTGACCTCGACCTACGTGTAACGCTGAAATTTTTAACCGAGACACTTTTTAAGTCACCGACCCAACGTTCGAGGATTAATCAAATATGTATGTCGTTTACCTTGGATTCAACTGGAATACTTTTGCTTGGGCGAGGTTTCGTGCAGTAACAACAACACACCAGGGGGTGGATGAAGAAGAATATCAGATTCAGGAAAAATTCTACCTTCCTAAACAAATTATTATTTAATTCTCTTTTTCGTACCAGTTTCGAGATCTCACCTCTTGCAAATTCTAACGGATTTTCGCCTCGTGTCCGGATGCACGGGTTGCCCGAATTCGTTGAACACCACGCTCCGCGATTTTAGGTCCTTCTCGTAATATTCCTCCATTTTGTCCGATTCGAGCAGCGCGTCCAAACCCCAACGACTTACAGCCGGCACGCACATTCCGATCGCCCATTTTAAAATGCCTGCAACGTTTACTCTTATCACTTTTTGAAAGCTGCATTTTTTTCCAGAAATCCGAGTTAAAATAAACTCTTTACTCTTTGACAAATCTCTCTTGTGACGCACTCACAGCTCAAACACTCTTACTAAAATTTGTAATACTTCAACTTGAAAGGCTCAACTTAAAATTATAGTCCTAGTCCAACTATAATTTGCATTATCAAAGATCATTGAATATAAAGTACTCAACATTTTAATTTTTATTGCTTGTTTCAACATTATATGTGTAGTTAGTTTTGACTGACGCGTCTGATAAATAAATTGTATGGCAAGGATTAAATATAATCGTCAAGCTAGTCCTACGTCTTTTATTTTCTTGACTACTCAATTAATCTGATCATTCGAGTACAAGTAATTGTATCATACATTGTCAGATACATTACAAGGTTTATTATTTTTTTATTATTTTAACATTACAAGATTTATTACTATTCTCGAAAGCATACCTAAAGCGAGTAACAACAGCAGTAGACCTATAAAAACCAAACAAACGACGGTGACAGGATGGAACCAGTTGAAAGATTCATCAGGAACGGTCGGCAGCGGACCCCGAAATCCTGCGGCGTGATAATTTTTCAAGGACACGGGTCGACAAGTTCTATCTCGTCCACACGTACACTCGCAGTGTCGTATACAAAAGCAACGATTATTTCTTCGCGCTTTCAGCCTCCTGTTTGCCACCGCTTCCCCGTCGCTGTTCAACAGCTCCACTGAAGAGTAGCGAAAGTAATAAAGAAGATAGAGAAGGTTATCTCTTTGTGGAAGATTTGTCTTTTAATCGGAGGAGAATGTAATAAACCGGAGGAAAATTTGATCGGGTGGAGGACGATATTTACCGGAACAAGAGAATTCGTTTAATGAGAGTCTGCCGTAGAGATCTAGAGCTACTTTACGGTCACGATGGGACGAGATTGTCTTGGTGGGAGTCTCGGCGTTCAACCACGATATCGGAAGTCCTTGGGGACAGTCTGTAATCCGGACTCGATAAGAGGATGAAGATGAGCCTTTGTTGGTAATCAGCACCGTTATCACTGTGTAATCAATTGCTGTATTATCTATGTACACCTCGGTTAGTCGACCGTATGACCTGGAATGTAATGAAAATTGTCTTTGCAAGAGGGGAATTAACAGTTCACGTTGCAATTTAACCCTTTTTACAAATTCACCGAAAGATAAAACTGTGGTCTGTTGAGATAGTAAGGGGTTGAAGTCTTCAAATTAATTTCAACTCGTGTAGAATTATTCAGGTTATTTGTACGAACATTGAATAAGTTTGTATCGAGTAGCTCACTTTGAAGGAACTTTAAAGCCACTTTAAAGAGTGTATTACCGAACCAGTTCATAACGTAATTTAAGGTAGCACGTATCGAGGGAAAGTGCGAGGGTATTGTAAAGAAAGAATAGACCGTTGAAAATGATTCGGAATTTCGATGGGAACACATCCCAGAAACGATCATCACCTCTGGAACTCACCCTGCTCGAAGGAGAGCATTGTAGTCGGCGCCGAGTTCAACGTCGATCACGGACACGTGCGGCGAATGGTACTCGAGAGCGAGGAACTCGCGGCTTCCGGTTCCGTTCACGTTGTACTTGATGGCCTCGCTCGGCACCCAGGCGAAATTGCTCAAGAAGTAGCAACCAGACCGTCCGGAATCTCGTGCTTCCTGCCGACACGTGACATTACATCGAACGTGTTGTACCTTTCGATAACACCTGCCACTTTGCGGAAATATTTGGAAAAGTCACGATATATTTAACCTTCTTTTAACCTTTCGACCAAACTTCAAGTTTAAACCTTCAATTACACTTCATTTTATTCTTTCATATTTTATGCTATATACTTAGATTCTTGCAATTTATTTATTGTGTAGTGTATTAGGTTATAAATAGGCTATAAAACTAATGTTTTATAGGTTTGTTATGATTGATTCAAATATTGAATTAAGGTACTGTGACTATGTATTATATCACGAGTTGCATTTCCTCCTGCTATATCGCCATATGCAACAATGCTATTCATTGTATAATGCATCTATACGTATATTTAGACCCTTCTTTTCTATATTTAACCTTTCGACCAGAGTTGAAGTTTAAACCTTCAATTACACTTCATTTTATTCTTCCACATTTTATGCCATATACCTAGATTTTTGCAATTTATTTATTGTGTAGTATATTAGGCAATGTTTTATAGGTTTAAGGTTATGATTGATTCAAGTATCGAATCAAGGTACTGCAACTATGTGTTATATTATGAGATGCATTTCCATTTGCTATATCGCCATATGCAACACTGCTATTCATTGTATAATGCATCTAAACGTATATTTATATCCTTCTTTTCTACATTTAGCCTTTTGACCAAAGTTGAAGTTTAAACCTTCAATTGCATACACTTCATTTTATTCTTCTACATTTTATGCCATATACTTAGATTTTTGCAATTTATTTATTGTGTAGTGTATTGTTAGGCAATATTTTGTATGTTCAGTGTAACGATTGACTCAAGTATCGAATTAATATACTGTGACTATGTATTATATCACGAGTTGCATTTCCTCCTGCTATATCGCCATATGCAACAATGCTATTCATTGTATAATGCATCTAAACGTATATTTATATCCTTCTTTTCTACATTTAGCCTTTTGACCAAACATAAAGTGTAAACCTTCAATTGCATACACTTCATTTTATTCTTCTACATTTTACGCCATATACTTAGATTTTTGCAATTTATTTATTGTGTAGTGTATTGTTATAGAATATTTTATAGGTTTAATGTAACGATTGACTCAAGTATCGAATTAATGTACTGTGACTATGTATTACATCACGAGTTGCATTTCCTCCTGCTATATCGCCATATGCAACACTGCTATTCACTGTCTAATGCCTCTAAACGAATATTTATATATACATATACACTTATACATCTACTTTTCAATAATATCTATGTAAATAATGTTCTAAAACATTTCCAGTGTCCAAATTCAAAGTACCAGAATCGTAAATGAAACGTTTCATTAAAGTGGCACATTGTTTCCACGAACATTGCGACCCTTATTTTTCATTAATCGTTTTCGGTATAATATTCGTCAAATTTGCAGAGGGCTGATGCGTACGCGGTCAATGATTAATTTTCTAGGTAATGTTTCATTTATACAACGTATTAATGTTTGTTGAAACGTTGCATGTGACGTTCCACGTGCAACAATTTCAATTATGTTTATTTAAATGAAATTACGCGAGCACTTGGTATGCAGTAGCCGCGGCGCATTTGCCGCACGTACCATCTCGCAGCTTGTACAGTATTTTACGAACGAATATATTAAATTCGTTGCTAATAAATTATGTTACCATGACAAATGATATGGTGTGCGTCTAAACAGTTACTTATTGTGTGTTTTGAAATGCAGATTGCTCGGTGAATATTTCAGTACAGGTACCGGTATAAATACCCGAACTCGACCAAACGTTGCTACCATTACCCTAACAAAATCAAGTTTATTTAGCTGATTACTCAGTCAAGTTAAACATTACATACTGTAAAATCTGGGATCAGGAATGTGGGTGAAAAGTGTCTCGATTTGCATGAAATAAAATGGAGCATCTTTCTGACCAAATAAGTTGCTAAGAGAAAAAGAACATTAAAATCAGAGTACCCATGAAATTAAGCAAATTCAAAGTAAACGATAAAATAAATTAATCGTCAGTGATCGTTCGATCGTTGGTTTCTACCGTGCCAACGTGTTACCGTCGTTGAAGCAATAATTGGCCATGTTGTGGGTACGTACGACGTCGTGTCTCCAGTAATCCATCGGTTGATTCTTCAAACAGGTTCCACGTACGCGTTCGCAACGATCCGGTTGATTAACGAATGCGGTGAAACCCACACCGGCTTTGTCGCACTCGTTTGCATCCTCGTTGATCTTGTCCGCTTGCACAACCAGATACTCGCCTGACCATCCTGATACAATTAAAACCCTCTCATTTATGTTTCAATGAACGCTTCAAAAATTAACCATGAATTTCGAAACCTTCGTCGGGGTACTTTCTGTCCGAAAGCGTGGACGGCACCAGTAAACGATCTTTCGAGGGATCTAAACTGTGGCCGGTGTTCGGTGCTAATTGGATATCGTTATACGTGAAATCCATGGTGTTCGCTTTATCCCGATAGCGCTTATCGAAGGTGCCCAATCTGATGAGATAAACGTCCTGTGTAGCGCGAATTTAGTGACTCCAAGATCTCGAATACGCTTAGTCGTTGCTTGCCGATTCCATTACCTTATACTCGAACCGTTTGTCAGGTCTTGCCAGAATATCGATTCGTCAACCGATGCACGCTTCGCGTAGATCTGCAGGTGAATTTTGTGGGAGACCACTGGCTCTTCTAGCTGGTAGACCGAGTACCTGCAAAACTTGATGTTCTATTCTTTTTTGGTACACGAGGTTTTAAGAAACTTTGCTTTCTTGAAATAAATAAATGACCCACATAAATGTCCCACATAAATGTCCCACAAATAATTGTCCCACATAAATGTCCCACATAAATGTCCCACAAATAAATGTCCCACATAAATGTCCCACAAATAAATGACCCACATAAATGTCCCACATAAATGTCCCACATAAACGTCCCACAAATAATTGTCCCACATAAATGTCCCACATATAAATGTCCCACATAAATGTCTCACAAATAATTGCCCCACATAAATGTCTCACATAAATGTCCCACAAATAATTGTCCCACATAAATGTCCCACATAAATGTCCCACATATAAATGTCCCACATAAATGTCCCACAAATAAATGTCCCACATAAATGTCCCACAAATAAATGACCCACATAAATGTCCCACATAAATGTCCCACATAAACGTCCCACAAATAATTGTCCCACATAAATGTCCCACATATAAATGTCCCACATAAATGTCCCACAAATAATTTCCCCACATAAATGTCTCACATAAATGTCCCACATATAAATATCCCACATAAATGTCCTACAAATAATTGTCCCACATAAATGTCCCACATAAATGTCCTACAAATAATTGTCCCACATAAATGTCCCACATAAATGTCCCACTTATAAATGTCCCACAAATAATTGCCCCACAGAAATGTCCCACATAAATGTCCCACAAATAATTGTCCCACATAAATGTCCCACATATAAATGTCCCACATAAATTTCCCACAAATAATTATCCCACAGAAATGTCCCACATAAATGTCCCACATATAAATATCCCACATAAATGTCCCACAAATAAATGTCTCACATAAATGCCCCACAAATAAATGTCCCACATAAATGTCCTACAAATAATTGTCCCACATAAATGTCCCACATAAATGTCCCACATAAATGTCCCACACATAAATATCCCACAAATAATTGTCCCACATAAACGTCCCACAAATAAATGTCCCACAAATAAATGTACCACTGTCCAACTTTTGTTTAAAAAAAAATGAAATTACGAATTGAAACAAAACGAACCATAAATTGCTGAACCGCAGACAATGCGCCGACTCCAGATATTTTGAAGGATGCCTGCGATCGGAGCAATCCTGACCTCCTCGAATCTGCGGCTCTCTAAACTTATTTCCGCCATCAGGTGCCTTCATTCGTTCCATTTTACTCTTGCTCTTTTCGCACAATGAAAATTTATCAATGATCCTCCACTTTTTCCCGCAGTCCGGTGTTTGAACCTGCTCCTCATCCGATAGCATGAGTAAGTTCCTCTTAAATGGCCACTTGCTCTTCTTGCTACCCTTTTTGCTCGTGTTCTTCTTCTTCTTCTTGGGCTTTCTTTTCCGCTTTCTCCGATGTTTCTTCTTCTCGTGCCTCGCGTCCTTCTTCTTATTACGAGCTTCCTGTTTTCGTTCCCGCCTTATCAGGTTACCCGCCTCTCTTTTCTCTTTCAAATTAGATTTACCTTCTCTGCAAACGTAATTACCGTTTTTCGAAGGTTTCTTAACATTTTCAGAGTTCTTTTCCAGGAATTGATCGTCGGTTTTACTCTCTTCTCGTAATTTTGCCAAACTCTCCGACTTCCCTGTCTCCAGTTTCTCGTCGATCACATCTTGTATTTCATCGTTGGGTATCTGATCTGACTGTTCCTTCGATTCGATAGATTTACCGGACGCGTCGCGATTCTCGCCACTGATCACCGAGCTAATAATCTCTCTAATCAAATCAGGGTCCTTCAACTCCGACTTCTCATCCTCGCTTTCTTCCGCCTCTTTCCTTCCGTCCCCCATTATGACCTTCGTATCCACCGATGGCTGCGATTCCTCGGCCTCCGACAATTTCCCCAAACCCCAAAACGTCTGGTTGCTCGGCACGATTATATACTTCTTCAAGTGGATCAAAGTGTTGCCCGTCTGATTGCTCGAGTTCCCATCCGAAGCTAGTTTCTCCAACTTCTTCACGAATTCCTCCACCGCCAACATATTCTTCTTCTCCGCCGACTCTTTGTCCTCCTGCGTCGCGTTGTATCCCTTCGCCTGCCCGTAGCCCTCTTTCTCGGTCGGCAAAGCCTCCTCCGTCACATCCTCGTAGCTATCGGCCGCTGTAACGTTGAGGAACTGTGCGCTGCCCACGGAGGGACCCGTGTCTTTCGGTATATTTATGTCTTGATAGCTCAGGACCGTCTGGTTGGTCAGGGCAGGCAGCTTCTCCGTCATCGTGGTTTCTTCGGTCACGTCGATTATCGCCGTAGTGCTGTTCGCGTAGCAGGCACCTGAAAAGTTCTCTACGACGTCCGTACTCACGTCCTCGGGCTCGTTGTTCAGGAAGGAGGCCTCTGGCTCGTTGGACAGGTCCAGGGAAACTTGGGGCGAGTCTGCAAATTTTGCTGTTATTAATAGTCTAATAACACGTTGCCACGTCACGTATATGGGTGACACTTGAGTTTCTAAACTGGTGTAACATGTGTATTATTAAAAATTTTCCTAATAAAAAATTCCTGCATTAATTACATGGATATATGGGAAATAAATGTAACAAGATATTGTGAAAATAGGTGGTCAAATTGATTAAAAATTAAAACATTACTGGATGCAATTTTCAATTGTTTCAATATGGCAGTCAATGTGTTACTAAGTAGTTCTATCCCAAGTTACAGAATCTATAACATTATATTTTTAATCGCAAAGTTTTTACCTGGCACCACATTCAGTTCCTCAGAAGTCAAAGGCTCCTGCACATTCTTCACTTCCTTCTCCTTCGAAACAACATTGACGTCTCGTTTCAAATTACTCCCCCTATTTCCCTCGAAGCCACTGTCGTCATCCTGAGACAACCTTTTCAGTCTTATCTCCTGATCGGCGTCTTTAATCGCGTCCACGGATTTCTTCTGCAAACGAAGCAATTTCTGGCGACCCACGTATCTGCCTGGATTTCTATTTCTCTCACGAATCTCGTCGGAGTATTCGAATCGATCGGCCGCTTCGGGGACCATCGGTTGGACCAAAGAGTTCGACAAAAAATTAGCATTGTCCGTGTCGGACGCGTCGGCGAAAGAACTGGAGGCTGACTCTGATGGGAATCGATCGACGTACTCGTTTATCCTCGCGGAACCCTTTGGCAGATATTCCGGCGCGGCGTTGAAACTGATGGACACCGGTCGCCCGTTCGAATCGCTTTCCAAGTGAATTTTCCCCGTCAGTGATATCTCGAAATCTTTCCCCAATTCGTTCTTCTCGACCTGCGCCAGATCCTCCACCTTCGAGTCCTCCATCTTGTCCGGCAATTTGTCGAAGTTGACATCGGTGTCCGGTAGCTGGAAGGGGTTCGGTAGCTCGCTGGAGTCCGACATTTTTTCAGACTCCGAAGGAATTGTTTCGTCGTTTTCGAGGGTTTCTTCAGGATCGTCGTCGGCCTGTCTCTCGTCGAGGATCTCGTACTTTCGGTCCTTGGGCATGCGATAATCGTAGTCCTCCATCGGATCCTCCAGAGGCTTCAGCTGCTTCTTGCTGCGATTTTTGCTGTTTTTTTTCCGCTTCGACGGTCGTCCTGCGTTCCTCTTCTTCGACTTCAGCTGCGACTTCTTTGGACGATCATCCTCGTACTCGCTGTCATCGACGCACTTCTTTTGGCCCTTACCCTGTTCGTTTTTGCAGCTCTTCAAGGTCTGAACGGACAACAGACGCCTCCTTCGATACTTTTTGGAACAAGGTGGCAGTATTCTACCCGGAGAGGTGTTGGACTCCTTCTGCACCCTTTTTCTTGACAGACCCTTGGGCAAGATGTGATCCTTGGTCTTAAGAGTGAACTCCGAAGACTGTGTAGTGGACCACGGATGATGAATGCACTTAATTCCTGTTAAATTCAATGACGCTTCTCTTCTGCCTGGGGAGCGATCCTTATTGAGCCTGCGTCCTTTTCTGTAACTCTTTTCAGCTTCCTGGCCGTTAACCATCAGCTGCAGATAATTCCGCTGTTCACGAACGAAGCTGCTGGAGCCCAGCTTCTCCTTCATCAGATTAACGTTTCCAACCTCGAAGGAGTATTTCATCTTTCCTCCCAGATTATCGTCGCGAACGCTTCTGTCGAACCTGGTCGATCGAAGCCCCAACGAATCCTTAATCGACGGTGTCATACGTTTCTTTTTCCTTCCATCTTGTACCTGGGTCACCGAGTCTCCTCGCGTTGCGGAAGTTGACTCCTTGGTTTCTTCAGGGAAAGTCAACTCGTCGATGACGACCTCGTTATGGAACTCGCCAGAAGTTTGCTTCGCTTTGAAGGGCCTGATCGAAGGTCGAAGAGCTTGATCCGTGATTCTCGTGGTGCCGCCGGTTGTCGTCGCTTCGGTACTGTTTTCAGTCACGGTCGACTCGTTCAACGTGATCACGAACGTTTGACGAGTTGTCTCCGACTCCCGCTGAAGTCCAAAGGCTTTCTGTATGCTCTTCGCAAGACTCGCCATCAGCGATCGATTCGATGGCTTCAGGGTTGTGGTTTGCAGCTGCTGGTTCAGCGGACTGGTTACAACCTTGAAGAGATCGACTACTATCAACGCTCGCGTCATCTCTGTTGCCGCTTCCTTGAACAACTCTTCCTCTGCCAGGGATAAATCGGAAGTCGCTTTATTGCCATCGTTGGTAGGCGAAATTACTAGCTCCGCGTTGCGTGTCGAACTCTTAGACTTCTCAAATTCATCGGGTGACTTAACTACATGCTCTTCGTCCTTGCTCGAATTCTCCGCTTCAAGGTTTGTATTGGAACCCTTAGATTCGTCATCTTCGACGTTTTGGAAATCAGACTGCGTCTCTTCTTGAGCTTCCTCTTTCTGTTCTGCATCTTTATTTTCAGAAGGTACATCTTTACTTTCAGATGATACATCTTTATTTTCAGAAAGTACACCTTTACTTTCAGAAGCTGCATCTTTATTTTCACAAGACCCATCTGTACACTTGGACTTGTCGTCCATACTTTTGCCCATGAGGTCCTCCTTCAGCACGTCGTTTATGCGACTGAACTTCTCGTCGATGCGTTTGTCCAAACTGTCCTTCGCTTCCTTCTGTGTCAATTTACTCGACCTTGATTGCTCGCTCGTGCGACTCAGGGGTCTAGAATTGTCTATGTACACTTGAACGCCGCGAGCCGAATTCTGAATCCCTGCGTATCCTTTGTCGTCCAGCTTTTTGCTCCATCTCTTTCGTCTCGAGGTCGGCCCGCGTCGGTTTCTTCCAGCACGAAACGGTCCATTGGATCTTCTAAAGTTTCTTTCGCTTTGGTCGACTTCGTTCTGGTTTCTGCGGTCACGATGTCGCTTGTTCTTGCGATAAGACAGGTTCTTCAAGGTTCTCTTCTGCGGCGTGTAGTTCTTGATACTCCCTTTTGCGCGAATCTTTTTCGGACAGTCGATGATCGTCTCCGAAATCAGCTTCAGGTCGACGCCTTCGAGGGTGCGAATCGATTTCTTGTCGTTCGGTCCATGTTTCTCGTTAAAACTCTTGACTCTAATATCCGGCCGGCGAGACGTACTTTCCATTACGCCATTCAAATTACCTTTGCGAACAGACTGGCTCACAGGAGACCCATTGCTATTCAATACACCTGTCGACAAATTTTTTAAAGGCTCGTTTAAATGCATAGCAGCCGGCGAATCGATTGTCGAAGTAACGGGAAACGCTTTGTTCCTCTTCTTCGGGGATGAACCTTTATTCGCGGGTTCACCCTTGACGTCGTTCGCTGCAATCTTCTTTCGCCATTTTGTCTTCGAGTCCTTCAACGACGAATTCGACCATTTTTGTAGTGTAGATTTGTTCGATCGGTGTTTCTCTCTATCTACATTTTCCGAATGGAGATTTTCGATGGAGCCGCGTTGATTTTTCGCGTCTTTTTTCACGGAACATCGCGCGTTAGGAACGGATCTGTCACCGTTGACGTTTTCTTTGTCAACCATTTTCGCGTAATTTCGTTGCTGTTTCGCGAGTTCACCCGCTTTTTTCAGGGACACATTTCCCGGTTGAATCGCCCCGTCGCACGCAATGTCGGACGCTGTTTTATCTCCGTTTGGCGGACTTTCAGGGGACACTTCCGGCCTCGACACCAACGACGCCCGTTCTCCGGAATGTTTTTCGCTGGAATCCGTGACACGGGAATTCGAGGCTTCCTTTTTCCCCGATACGAGATACCCGTGATTGTTCTCTTCTTTGTTCGTACGCATCGCCATCGACGGGAATCGATCCATCGATTTGTGCACCGTGTCCTTCCTGTTAGCCGAGCCGGAAACACCGCCGATTGTTTCGGCGGTATCAGAGTTTACGAGTCGCGTGTTTGATTTCTTCATCGATCGAACATCGTTGTTCGTTTTCTGGACCACTGCCACAGGATCCTCGCTCGTACTCGTGTAGCTTTGCTTTGCTAACCTGTTGCCAGCTTTGTTTGCGACGTTGTAGTTTGACTTGGCAGCTGAACTTTCCAGGGATTCGTTCGAGCCTGCGAACTGACGTCTCGCGTTCGTTCGAGGATCGCACGAGCAACAGAAACCCTGCAATGATTAGTTTGATTGCTCAGAGAGATACACGGATTTCAAGTGGAATTTGTGGTGGGCGTTTATCATTCGGTTGGCGATTTTAACCTTTTGTAGCTTTGTTTTGGGTGTAATGGTTTAGGTTGACAGATTGCGAGAGATTGTTTCATGTTAAATACACTTTGGAATAAATTATATGTATTGAAGAAGGGGTTGCATCAATTTTTATTTTTGATAAAAGCTTGTTAAAGTAATTAAAAAATTGTGGACAGTGTCAACAATGAATAACACGTGAAATTAAATTTCAGTTGAAAGGAAATCTTGTTTTAGGAATGTTAAGATGTTTTTGAAAGATTGACTTCATTCAAAGTGTTCGTCACAAGCTTCATGAATAGATTTTCATTGAAAGGAAGAATTAATGTCGTTCAAGTATTTTGTTTTTATTTCAAGTTCAAAATGATCGTTTTAGAGTAATCTGTTGTACTCAAATGTTTGTTTAAAAATTATTTTAAATGACATTCAAAAAATGATTGTCTACAAATAATGTTTTATTCTTAAGTCTTTGTTTAGAAATTAATTTAAATGATATTCAAGAGTGATGCTAGTCTACTTCATTTTCTTACAAACATTTAAAAATAAAAGATTGTTCAACAACATGAGTGGACATGTCCACAAGGTTTGGTTTTAAATGACTGTCTTCTAATAATCTTTTATTTTAAAATGTTTGTTTAAAAAGTATTTTAAGGGACATTCAAGAGTGATACTAGTCTACTTCATTTTCTTGCAAGCATTTAAAAATAAAAGATTATTGGACAACATGAGAGGACATGTCCATATGGTTTTGGTTTCAAATGACTGTCTTCTAATAATCTTTTATTTTAAAATGTTTGTTTAAAAATTATTTTAAATGATACTCAAGAGTGATGCTAGTCTACTTCATTTTCTTACAAACATTTAAAAATAAAAGATTGTTCAACAACATGAATGGACATGTCCACAAGGTTTGGTTTTAAATTACTGTCTTCTAATAATCTTTTATTCTTAAACATTTGTTTAAAAAGTATTTTAAGTGACATTCAAGAGTGACACTAGTCAACTTCATTTTTTTCAAACATTTAAGAACAAAAGATTATTCGACAACATGAAACGACCTTGATTTCGAAAGTCATTCACCTGACTAAAAGGAACAGGTTCCCCGTGCATGAAGGTGAGACCGCAGGTAGGATTCTCGGAATCAACGTTGCATCCCGTGTAATTCGGGCTCTCGTTGTTAATCACTTCTTCTCTCGCCTCTGCGTTAACAACCTTGTTCAAAGTCGTGCGATCAATAAGGTTGCTCGCGAGGTTCCGTTGGCGACTCCGATGGTATCTCGACCGGCGATTGGTAAAACCGAGACCTTGCTTAGCTGCCTTCGATATATAAAAACCTTCTCCAGCTATGATAATATACCAACGGAGCTGCCAACGCCAGTCGATCATGGCAGCAACTTTAATTTCAAATTTTTCGAGTAACTTTTGTGGTACTCACACTTTGAAATTTTAAACCGTATAAGTGGATCACTGCCTCTTGACGGACTTTTATCACGTATGGACTTTGCAGGGGCACTTTCTTCATGCTTGAGGAATCCAATACGTGGTCGATTACTATGAATTTTTCTTGAGTTTCGGTCTGAGGATGATGGATTTTGTTAAGGAGTGTTGGGACAATTTTTTTGGTTGTAAATATTTTTATGTACATGAAATATGAACATTTACTGTATACCTGTGTGTGCATGTATGTTAAAATAGATGGAAGGTGTAAATACTTAATTGTTGACTGTTATTGATTATGGTTTATTGTATTCATGTTCAGTATTCATTATTGTATAGTTTGTAGTATTCATCTATTTTGAATATTAAAATTAATGGGTACATAATGGTTGACTGTTATTGATTATGGTTTATTGTATTCATATTCAGTATTCATTATTGTATAATTTATAGTATTCATCTATTTTTAATATTAAAATTAATGGGTACATAATGGTTGACTGTTATTGATTATGGTTTATTGTATTCATGTTCAGTATTCCTTATTGTATAATTTATAGTATTCTTCTATTTTGAATATTAAAATTAATGGGTACATAATGGTTGATTGCTATTGATTATGGTTTATGGTATTCATGTTCAGTATTCATTATTGTATAATTTATAGTATTTATCTATTTTGAATATTAAAATTAATGGTTACATAATGGTTGACTGTTATTGATTATGGTTTATGGTATTCATGTTCAGTATTCATTATTGTATAGTTTGTAGTATTCATCTACTATGAATATTAAAATAAATGTGTACATAATGGTTGATTGTTATTGATTATGGTTTATGATTTTTCATCTGCAAGATTCTTTCATTTTTGCATACCATACTAATGAATACAGTAAAGTTGAATAAATGAATATTGTAAAACAGGAAGATGAATATCTGAATATTGCAGAACATAAAAATGAATATAATAACATAAATGAATATTGTAAAACATAAAAATGAATGTATGAATATTGTAAAACACGAAGATGAATATATGAATGTTCTAAAACATACGAACGCACGAAAATGACGAATGTACGAAAATTGCAAATGAAGATACGTAAATTGCATAAAAGAATAGACACTAAAAAACTTTCGAATAATAATTGAGATACCTTGCCAATATTATTGAACCTCATATTAATAACAATTTTCTTCGAGCAATTAGTTATCCCTTGACCCTCGGTATAGCCGCGTCGTACTCGTCGCCTAAGCAATAAAACAAATCCTTGGACCACTTTGAAAGGAAATTTTTTATTTGTGATTTATATACTTGGAGCAGCGGGAAAGCACAGCTCTGATCTCTATCGACGGTCGATTCCATCGGTTGTAATCCTCTTGGGTTTTCTCTTTATCGACGAACCTCGACGGGCAATCTGGGTTTCTGGAAGGATGAAGCCGTGGAACGTACTCAAATTCCGACACATAGGGATACCGTGCTTCGCTCATAATTGGACAAGAGACCAGTGTCATCTAAATCGAAATCGGGGAGAAAAGGTATCAGGAAAATAAATTGCGGGGGTAGAAATTTATTTGGTGAAGAGTGAACTTTGTGTTTTGACTGAAACTGTTAAAATGATTGAAATAAATAAAATGAGTGAAATTATTTAAATAAATAAAATGAGTGAAATTATTGAAATAAATAAAATGAGAAAAATTATTGAAATAAATAAAATGAGTGAAATGATTGAAACAAATAAAATGAGTAAAATTATTAAAATAAGTAAAATGAATGGAATTATTGAAATAAGTAAAATAAGTGAAATGATTGAAATAAATAAAATGAATGGAATTATTGAAATAAGTAAAATGAGTGAAATGATTAAAATAAATAAAATGAATGGAATTATTGAAATAAGTAAAATGAGTGAAATGATTGAAATAAATAAAATGAGTGAAATTATTGAAATAAATAAAATGAGTGGAATTATTGAAATAAATAAAATGAGTGAAATTATTGAAATAAATAAAATGAATGAAATTATTTAAATAGTAAAAATGAATGAAATTATTAAAATAGTTAAAATGATTAAAATGATTGAAATAACTAAAATGACTGAAATTATTAAAATAGTAAAAATGAATGAAATGGACGAGAAAATAAAAATGAAAGAAATGATTGAAAAGCAAGAAATGATTAGACTGTTACCCATAGGATCAGGAAGTGCCAGAGAGCCAATGACATGTTAGATGACCTATCAAGGAGCTCATTCTCGGATGCAGTCTTCGAGTCTCGAATTAATGGTGCAAGAAATTCCACTCATAAGAACAAAATATAAACAACGATAAAAAAGGAAAAATCGAGACTTCACGCAATATATGAAAGTTGTTAATCACTATTTCTTATAAAATTGAGCAGATTTTCTATTGTAACGTGGGGTTAGAAGCAGAGCAGAGATACTCGACTGTTTTTGGGATCGATAGAAAATCGATAGAAAATAAAACTGTTTCTATTCTCAAAGACTTGTCCACATATGTTAACATTGGTAAAGCAGGAATACACGTTGAGTCTCAGCAAAAATCAATAAAGGAAATGTTAACAATTTTTGAAATGTAAAATAAGATTGACTAAAGATTTGACTAATTTGACTAATTTTATTATACATTTGTGTGTTGTATAATTGCATAATTTTAATAGTTGAAGTTAACTGATAATTCAGTGTTAACTGACCTCCACATGTACACAAAAATGTCACAAAACTGTGACAAAACTGTAACAAAAATAATATAAATGTAACAAGACAAATATGATAATAAAAATGTGACAAAAATAATATAAATGTAATAAGACAAATATGATAATAAAAATTTGACAAAAATAATATAAATGTAATGAGACAAATATGATAATAAAACTGTGACAAAAATAATATAAATGTAATAAGACAAATATGACAATAAAAATTTGACAAAAATAATATAAATGTAATAAGACAAATATGATAATAAAAATTTGACAAAAATAATATAAATGTAATGAGACAAATATGATAATAAAAAGTTGACAAAAATAATATAAATGTAATGAGACAAATATGATAATAAAAATGTGACAAAAATAATATAAATGTAATGAGACAAATATGATAATAAAAATGTGACAAAAATAATATAAATGTAATAAGACAAATATGATAATAAAAATTTGACAAAAATAATATAAATGTAATAAGACAAATATGATAATAAAAATTTGACAAAAATAATATAAATGTAATAAGACAAATATAATAATGAAAATGTGACAAAAATAATATAAATGTAATGAGACAAATATGATAATAAAAATTTGACAAAAATAATATAAATGTAATAAGACAAATATAATAATAAAAATTTGACAAAAATAATATAAATGTAACAAGACAAATATGATAATAAAAAGTTGACAAAAATAATATAAATGTAACAAGACAAATATGATAATAAAAAGTTGACAAAAATAATATAAATGTAATAAGACAAATATAATAATAAAAATGTGACAAAAATGTCAACCCACTTCTAAAAAACTCTAAAGAACTCTATTTCAAATTTGCACCCTAATTATTTTCAAATTTGTAAAAGAATGAATCTATAATAAAATGTAACCTAACAGTGGATAAATAAGAGTCATCGCCATTGTATATAAACCATATTTATTTGCCATATGAGTTATCAGCCATTTACATTTACAACGGTGTTTAAATAACGTGACTTTATGCTTTCGATTCGACGAGGATCATCCGATCGTCGTCCTCTATGGCCTAAAAGATCCCTGAAGATCCCCTAAGACAGAATTAGAATTTGCTCCATCGAGAACGAACACGAAGATCCTCGAGTTGCTTAAGTACTGCTTAAGAATATCACAGATCGCGATTCTTGCGTAAACGCACTAAAATTGTAACAACCTTCGCTAGTCGTCGGCTCACGACGATGAAATTTCTGCGGTTCGCGGAAATTTGTTTTGCAAGACGACCGGTAAATGGCGACGCGTATTGCGGACCAACCGTTCGACGACCAAAAGGGAATCACGAGCGACGAACAGCCCACTGAATTTCATTGAAAATACCTGCTCCGCGGAAACAGCGTTGCAAACGTAAATATTTGTGCAAGGAACGTTTAATTGAGGGAACGTGCACTTTATAGCGCACTGTTTACGCGTTACATGCCGCCTCAAACCTTCTCAATATTTTTTTTATTATTACATTTTCTATTTTATACTGGATTATTACTTTGTACTGGAGAAATTTGCGAGGCTATTCGTTTACGATTTAAAGAGTAATTAAGAGTAAGATCTTAAAATTTAAGAGTTAGTCGCTGGTTCATTTTATGTCAACCAATTTTACAATAATTTGTTAAATTCAATAACTGAAAGAATTACAAAAATTTGACTGTAAAAATGCTTACAGTATTTGTAATTTTATAGTCGAAATTATTAATGATTTCTTAAACGTTATTCTGTTTGAATTTGTTTATAGTTGCTGCTAATTCTATTAGCAAGATGCAGAATATTAATTATTTAAAGAATAATTTAATTTCTTATGAAAGGAACCATCGGCACGCAACGCGTCACAATACTTTTCAGGCATTAGTCAATCGAAAACGAATCGAAGATTAGGAACTATTTCTTACATCTAAGTGCCTTGAAGCGAATAATTAAATACCGAAACTCTCACCCCGTCCAACCCTCCACAGTTTACGCGTAAAATTTCAATAAAATTATTTTTAAGCTTATAAAACTTATCCCTTTAAAACTTGATACGTTATTTTGAAATTGATAGATTTGAAAGTTGGTAAGCAACGAAACGTGAGGTTGGAAAGGGTTAAACGTTGAAAAAGTAGTGAGCTGTTCGTCGGGATCGATTGGAGATCAAAACTGAAAGCCGATTTTCCATCGAGAACCGAGGCGAAACGGTGTCACGAATAAAAGCGAAGCTTCAATCGAAATTTGTGTTCGTACGTAGGAAAACTGAGCGAAATACGAGTGAATGAAAGCGCGAGAGTTAATTAACCTGCTCTCTAAAACAACTCTCGTTGAATCAACACGGAGCAATGAACCATGGTTGCCAACACACGGAATAGTTGAATGCGGTACTGGAATCCACGATAACACTGCAAATCAAACACTCTCTATTCTTCTTTGTTGTAGCCAGTTAACTCTAGAAAGATACTTCCATTCTCAATTTAACTACTAAACTTTTACTGAATTTTATTTTCTCTTAGTACTGTTAGCAAGTTTAATATTTTTAGCAATATTTTTAACAAATCTTCTTTGGTATTAATACTCAAAATTAGTCTTCAATACTAGTTTATAAAATAGAAGTCCAAAATATAAAATAGTATCAATAATTTACATGTTTAACTGGTATTGACAAGTCTCCAATACTAGTTTATAAAATAGAAGCCCAAAATATAAAATAGTAACAATAATTTTAGAATAATAATTTATATATTTAACTGGTATTGACAAGTCTCCAATACTAGTTTATAAAATAGAAGCCCAAAATATAAAATAGTAACAATAATTTTATAATAATAATTTACATGTTTAACTGGTATTGACAAGCCTCCAATACTAGTTTATAAAATAGAAGCCCAAAATATAAAATAGTAACAATAATTTGATGACAATAATTTACATATTTAACTGGTATTGACAAGTCTCCAATACTAGTTTATAAAATAGAAGCCCAGAATATAAAATAGTAACAATAATTTTATAACAATAATTTAAATATTTAACTGGTATTGACAAGTCTCCAATACTAGTTTATAAAATAGAAGTCCAAAATATAAAATAGTGACAATAATTTTATAATAATAATTTACATATTCAACTGGTATTGACAAGTCTCCAATACTAGTTTATAAAATAGAAGTCCAAAATATAAAATAGAAGTAACAATAATTTCCTAACAATAATTTATATATTTAACTAGTATTGACAAGTCTCCAATACTAGTTTATAAAATAGAAGCCCAAAATATAAAATAGTGACAATAATTTGATGACAATAATTTACATATTTAACTAGTATTGACAGGTCTCCAATACTAGTTTATAAAATAGAAGTCTAAAATATAAAATAAAAAATAAAATATAAAAGTAACAGTAATTTCCTAACAATAATTTACATATTTAACTAGTATTGACAAATCTCCAATATTAATTTATAAAACATAAGTCCAAAATATAAAATAAAGGTAACAATAATTTCCTAACAATAATTTACATATTTAACTGGTATTAACAAATCTCCAATACCAGTTTATAAAATAGAAGTCTAAAATATAAAATAAAAAATAAAATATAAAAGTAACAGTAATTTCCTAACAATAATTTACATCTTCAATTGGTATTGCCAAGTCATAATCTTTCAAACATAATCTTTCTAGAGTTAACACGCTAATTGAAGTAAACTATAAAAACAAAATAAAACATACAATAAAAATGATTAAGACTACACATTTAATTTATTACTCTATATTGATTCAATGTAGAGAGTGCACAAATAGTTGAATATCAGTGATCAACGACCACGAGGTTAACACGGAGGTAAAAGAAAGAACTACTGTGACGTACATCGCAATCTCACAGTACAAGTAACTAAACTAAACTGAAGAAAGGGTGAAGAGAAAAGGGTGGGAACCCGTTATTTACAATCTTTACAACCTTTACAGACTAATAAGAGCGAAGACAATCGGTGCGCGAGAAACTAAACGTTCGCTTCGTGAGTGCTTACAGATCTTGTCGACCACAAAATGGCCGAAATCAGCTTCAATCGTTCTTCAAATCTAGTTCTTTGCGCTTTTGCTACTTTATTTCTTGCACATTTTCATTCCTTTATTCCTGGTTTCATTTTTTGTATTTTTATTTTATAATTCTTCTTTATTTATATTTTTATTTTATAATTCTTCTTTATTTATATTTTTTATTGTTACGTTAATGTAGTTTATGAGAAGTTGCGATTTTCTGTACTTTTACAATTCCTCTGTTAGTTCTTTTGTTATAGATCAATTTTTATTATGAAGAATAATTTTATAACCATTTTATATTTTTATATTTTTAACTTGAATTTTAGACCCACAAAAAATTGAGTCTATAACAATAATTAACCTGAACATACAATAACAAAATAATTAAATAATTCTTCACAAAGGAAGAATAATAAGATAAAAGTGTTGTTAAAGAATTTTCAGCGCAAAGAGCTAGAAATAGCCCATAAATTTAGAGTAGCACAGTACTCAAAGATTGAAGCTGATCTCATCTTCCTATCGAAGAACCAATTCGTTCTAATCTCGATTTGTTCGGTGCGGCAATCGATTCTGTCTATTCAAAGTTGCTCGTTCCGCTAAAGAAACAACGTCGATCGCTAATTCCCTCATCAAGCTTACCGATATCTACCGACTCCATTTTGCAAACTGATCGAAGCGTTATAATCTGCTTACGTGTACGTGTACGTTTTTTTCTGAATTTTTTTTTTATTCTTTTTCATTTGCGTGTACCACTCACTCGTCTGTTCTCTCGTAATAATTTATTGCTTTCACTATGATAAGTATTCTAAGGACCTCTAGAGGCGTCGTAGGGAGAGATATTAACGTTAACGGCGCGTTCGAACGAGCTAAGTTCCTGTACACTCTCTGAAAACTCTCTGAAGCTATCGATCGATCCTTTGTCATCGAACTGGTCGATAAAGCGATTCATTGTTGTACGTTGCTCGAATGGTGTTCGAAGCTTTCGGTAGAATCTCTGGAAAATAAAATACAATCATTCAAGGTATCTTTCATTTTTTTTTTTATAGAAAATATAGTTGTATGCATTAGTTAATAGTGCAGTATCTGGTTATTTATTTTGGCACTGCATTTTTAAGAATAAGAATAAAAATGCTGGTGAAGTGTTAATGATATGTGGTTGAAGATGTGAGAGACAGATTACATATTAATGTATATACATTTGTTCATAACTGAAGATACACTTGTTCATAACTCAAGATACTACATTTGAACATAACTGAAGATACATTTGAATATAACTAAAGATATGTCTGAACATTACTGAAGATACACTTGTTCATAACTCAAGATACTACATTTAAACATAACTAAGGATATGTTTGAACATAACTGAAGATACACTTGTTCATAACTCAAGATACTACATTTGAACATAACTGAAGATACATTTGAACCTAACTAAAGATATGTTTGAACATAACTGAAGATACACTTGTTCATAACTCAAGATACTACATTTGAACATAGCTGAAGATACATTTGAACATAACTAAAGATATGTCTGAACATAACTGAAGATACATTTGTTCATAACTCAAGATACTACATTTGAACATAACTGAAGATACATTTGACCATAACTAAAGATATGTTTGAACATAACTGAAGATACATTTGTTCATAACTCAAGATACTGCATTTGAACATAACTGAAGATACATTTGACCATAACTAAAGATATGTCTGAACATAACTGAAGATACATTTGTTCATAACTCAAGATACTACATTTGAACATAACTGAAGATACATTTGACCATAACTAAAGATATGTTTGAACATAACTGAAGATACATTTGTTCATAACTCAAGATACTGCATTTGAACATAACTGAAGATACATTTGACCATAACTAAAGATATGTTTGAACATAACTGAAGATACACTTGTTCATAACTCAAGATACTACATTTGAACATAGCTGAAGATACATTTGAACATAACTAAAGATATGTCTGAACATAACTGAAGATACATTTGTTCATAACTCAAGATACTACATTTGAACATAACTGAAGATACATTTGACCATAACTAAAGATATGTTTGAACATAACTGAAGATACATTTGTTCATAACTCAAGATACTGCATTTGAACATAACTGAAGATACATTTGACCATAACTAAAGATATGTTTGAACATAACTGAAGATACACTTGTTCATAACTCAAAATACTACATTTGACCCTAACAGAAGATACATTTGTTCATAACTCAAGAGCTACATTTGACCCTAACTGAAGATACATTTGACCATAACTGAAGATACATTTGAATCTGATTGAAGATAAATTTGACCCTAACTGAAGATACATTTGCCATAATTGAAGATACATGTGTACGCAGGTGTGTAACAGGGGTTGATAAAGTACCTACTCGAGGATGGTAGTTGAATCGATCTTCTCCGACGCAGGATCGCTCGACAATCGAAAAAACTGAGCAACCCTTGTCGCTTCGGGTATCACCAACTGCAACACGCCGTTTTCCGAATCGAATCCCAACGATCGAGAATATTGATGCGAATGAAGTCTGACGTTATCGATCATCACCAGGTGGTGCACTTGTTCGGGGGGTTCATTTTGGTTCCGATCGGACAACGGAACGCGTCCGCGAACGCTTGGGAATTCATCATTATACCGTTGACCCTGAAACCAAAAAATATATTAACAAACCGAGAAATATTACTACAGATCATTCACTCTATTTAACTTGAGGATTTTAAAGAAATTTTTGAACTCAATTTTAGAACTCAAGTTACACTTAATGAAACTGTAAATAATTATGTTGTACAAATTACATAATTGTAATATAATATGTAATACATAAGTATATAATAGTAACAAATTAAATTTGGCAAACTGTTTGACAACAAATGACAACTTCTTGAGTAGAAATTTTTAACCTAACCTCAGAGAGTTAAAGCATCCTTTATGAAACTTCTCACATTTGCAAATCAAATGATCAAAGTTAACGTTAATAAAATATTGCTGATACTGTATATATTGTAGAGTGTATTTCATGTGTACAGATATTTCATTTGTACCATAAATGAATTGCTTCCGAATTACAGAAACTTTATGAAACTTCTCATATTTGTAAATCAAATGATCAAAGTTAACGTTAATAAAATATTGCTGATACTGTATATATTGTAGAGTGTATTTCATGTGTACAGATATTTCGTTTGCACCATAAATGAATTGCTTCCGAATTACATAAACATCGTACCTTTCAGGCTGAGGCGTGTGATAATCGAGTTCAACGGAGAGAATGTAGGCCTCGGCAGTCATATTAGAACAGTATGTCTAGAACAAATACAAAATGCTATCAAAACAGTTCCATGAACTCGAAATTAAATTACTTCATTTCAAATAATTCGAACTATAATAAAATAATCTCTGAATAGTGTCATATAAAAGTTTACCTGGGCGGCGCTTATGAAGAAAAGCTGACTCGGTCGAAGTCCCTCTAACCCAGGCAGACTTCGATCCTTCCCGTTCGTCAGCGTATGCCAAGTTTTATAAGAAATCTGCAAGGCTCCGATGTCAGCCACGTTCTCGTTCCTCGTCACGTTCCAATCAAACTGAAACAATTTTCCTTTTTACACCGTAGAACGTAATCCAGATTGATAGCTAAACCCTTCAGGTCGAATTTTGCATAATTATTCTTTAGAACCTTGCGGAAAGTGTAAGCTACCATGAAACCCAGATATATCATCCCTTCCTGATTTCATCCCGCAGCTCATTATTCTAGTTTATCTTCCAGAGGGAAATGGTTGTATGTATTATACTTCGCACGCTTTTGACCCTATCTTACAACCTCGAACTCGCGGAATGAAGATTTATGACCCAGTTCATGAATATTTAAATTGAAATTTCAATAATTTGTTTCTTCGTTTGTTTTCCAGTTTAAATTAGTTGAATAAGTATCATAATATACTTCATATGTAACATATCGTCACATAGCTTCATATGTAGCGTATTATAATATACTTCATATGTAACATATCATATGGAACTTCATGTGTGACATATCATCTCATACTTCATATGTGACATATCATTACATACATCATATGTGACATATCATCACATACTTCATATGTAACGTATCATAATATACTTCATATGTGATGTTATCACATAACTTCATATTCAACATATCATCACATACTTCATATGTAAGATATTATAATATACTTCATATGTAACATATCATAATGAACTTCATGTGTGACATATCATCTCATACTTCATATGTGACATATCATTACATACATCATATGTGACATATCATCACATACTTCATATGTAACGTATCATAATATACTTCATATGTGATATTATCACATAACTTCATATGCAACCTATCATCACATACTTCATATGTAACATGTCATAATGTACTTCATATGTGATATTATCACATAACTTCATATGTATCATATCATAATGTGCTCCATATGTAACATATCATCACATACTTCATATGTAACATGTCATAATGTACTTCATATGTGATATTATCACATAACTTCATATGTATCCCATCATAATGTGCTTCATATGTAATATATCATCACATACTTCATATGTAACATGTCATAATGTACTTCATATGTGATATTATCACATAACTTCATATGTAACATGTCATAATGTGCTTCATATGTAACATGTCATCACATACTTCATATGTAACATGTCATAATGTACTTCATATGTGGTATTATCACATAACTTCATATGTATCACATCATAATGTGCTTCATATGTAACATATCATCACATACTTCATATGTAACATGTCATAATGTGCTTCATATGTGATATTATCACATAACTTCATATGTATCATATCATAATGTGCTTCATATGTAACATATCATCACATACTTCATATGTAACATGTCATAATGTACTTCATATGTGATATTATCACATAACTTCATATGTATCATATCATAATGTGCTTCATATGTAACATATCATCACATACTGCATATGTAACATGTCATAATGTACTTCATATGTGATATTATCACATAACTTCATATGTATCATATCATAATGTGCTTCATATGTAACATATCATCACATACTTCATATGTAACATGTCATAATATACTTCATATGTGATATTATCACATAACTTCATATGTATCATATCATAATGTGCTTCATACGTAACATATCACCACATACTTCATATGTAACATGTCATAATGTACTTCATATGTGATATTATGACATAACTTCATATGAATCACATCATAATGTGCTTCATATGTAATTTGTTTCTTCGTTTGTTTTCCAGTTTAAATTAGTTGAATAAGAAAGAAGACCTGTACAGCGACGTCGTTCCCGTAGAACTGAACTTTCCTCCAGAAGCTCCTGGCGTATAGTCTCGCGACGCACTCGATCCTCGCTTCCAGCCTCTTCCAGGATTCCGGAGTGATCCAGAGCCATTGATCGACGTTCAAATCGGGGTCTAGTGGCAGTCGACGTCGATGGAGGTCGAAAGCGTGAAGAATTTCGTGACCGATCACTGAACCGAGGGTCGCGTGCGCCGCGTACGCGGGTCCACTGTCCCAGGACCAGGCCCAAGCCACCATCATCGCTAACGGAATACCTGAATAATCGATGGAAAGCTTAATAATTGTCTGTTTGATCTTTTTAAGTGTGATAGTAAGATTAAGTGTCGGTTTTACCGATTGTGTTCGTCGAAGACTCGTAGTAAGCGTTCACGCTGTACGGATGTCGACGTCTGGAATAAAGAGTTTAAAAATTAAACTTGTTACTAGAGTTTTTTGTAGTTCTTAAATCTTAAAGTTCTTTCATTCTTTGATGTGATAGTGAAAGAAACTTTGTTGGTATTAAAATTCATTGCTCACTTTTCTGTCACGTTTCTCCGCAGAACCTTGTCGTCCACAGTGCGAATCTGTCGGAAACGCATCAGCACGCTACGAAAGAAGTCCTCCGGATTGATCTCCACCTACATCAAAAATCACAAAAACTATATAAAAATCAAACACTAAAAATTTAGACTTCCACACGTATTTTTCTAACTCTAATAATTTATTCTCAAGTATGTGAGAAATCAAGTATATCTTAAAAGCAGTGATTTCTTAGAATTGTTAATTTAATGAAACGTGAATTGTGTTGTTCTTAACAGAGTTCGATGGTGAAAATGTAGCATGCCAGGTGCAAGGAACCATGAAGAAGGCATCACCTCGGCCATTTCGCGGGCCAACAGGCTGTCGTTGTAGAAACCAGGCCACACGTGAAATCTTCCTCGCAATGAGTTCAGCTTCAACAACGCCTGTGTCCTTGTCTCCTCGTCTAACCAGGATTTCACTAAAATACGCTCGGCTACTGTCTCTTTCACTCGCTCGAACAAACCTCCCACCTGTTCCGAACATAATTTATTTTGCATTTACTTTTGCTTAGATTTTTTTGGACATATATTACGTTGCATCACGTACTTCGTATGTAACATATCATTTTGTACTTCGTGTGTGAAGTATCGTCTCATACTTCATATGTGACGTATCATTACATATAACGTATGTGATATATCATCATATAGCTTCGTATGTAATATATCATCAGATAGCTTCATATGTAACATACCATCACATACTTCATATGTAACGTATAATAATATAGTTCATATGTGACGTATCATAATAAACTTCATGTGTGACATATCATCTCATACTTCATATGTGAATATACTATTACGTAGATCATATGTGACATATCATCACATAGCTTCATTATGTAACATATCATCACATACTTCATATGTAACATATCATCACATGGCTTCATATGTAACATACTATCACAGACTTCATATGTAACGTATTATAATATACTTCATATGTAACCTATCATAATGAACTTCGTGTGTGACATATCATCACATAGCTTCATATGTAACACATCATCACATACTTCATATGTAACATGTCATAATGTGCTTCATATGTGATATTATCACATGACTTCATATGTAACATGTCATAATGTGCTTCATATGTGATATTATCACATAACTTCATATGTAACATGTCATAATGTGCTTCATATGTAACATATCATCACATGCTTCATATGTAACATGTCATAATGTGCTTCATATGTAACATATCATCACATGCTTCATATGTAACATGTCATAATGTACTTCATATGTGATATTATCACATAGCTTCATATGTAACATATCATAATGTGCTTCATATGTAACATATCATCACATGCTTCATATGTAACATGTAATAATATACTTCATATGTGATAGTATCACATAACTTCATATGTAACATATTATAATGTGCTTCATATGTAACATATCATCACATACTTCATATGTAACGTATCATAATGTACTTCATATGTGTTATTACCACATAACTTCATATGTAACATATCATAATGTGCTTCATATGTAACATATCATCACATGCTTCATATGTAACATGTCATAATGTACTTCATATGTGATATTATCACATAACTTCATATGTAACATATCATAATGTACTTCATATGTGATATTATCACATAACTTCATATGTAACATATCATAATGTGCTTCATATGTAACATATCATTACATACTTCATATTTAACATGTAATAAAGTACTTAATTACGGTATTTGGTTCCTTACCCTGTTGGCAAGAGTCTCTAAATACTGAGGAGTGTACTGTCGCACATAAAGGGCCCCGACAATTTCACTGAACACGTCCTTCGTCAATTTGAAGCACGAAAGTTCCCAATCCTTGCTGGCGGTCACGTTCACGATGTCATGAAGCGTGTCCACGGCGTACAGCAGCAACAATCCGTTGTGAATAATCCTTCGTAACAAGATATATTTGTAAGTATTCTTCGTGGCGAGACAATTGCGTTTCGAATAAATACGTGTTCCGGGACAAACCGAGGTGAATTAATTTTTCATTTTTTACTGTTTAGAGACTCGTTTTGTTCTTGACGGTAGCAACGTTCCGAGAGTTCCGTCTGTATTCGTTCAACAAACCGGCGCAACGAATAAAGCTAGCGAATATATATTTTATTGGAAAGATAATGGCCCCCGGGGCTATAATAATGAACAGCTGGCCTCGAAGGCATAACGAATTAGCGCTATCGATTCTTTGCCGGCCACGCTTCGAACCAACAGTAAACGGGGATTTCGGAGAAATTTCGAAAAATTTATGTTTTCCATTCGCGGACGTAAACGGGGCTTTTCTGCTATTAGTTTCGTTGGGAGAAATCGTAACACTCAAGGCACAATCCGAACAGGTAAGCACTGTAATTTACAGAAATTCGACGGGCAAATTATTTATGGTACTCCATTCTATTTTCTGGCAACGAGCAAGTCTCATTATTAACAGTGTAATAGTAGAAGTTAAATAATTTATTGTATATTAACAGTTAAGTAGTAGAAGTTTAATGACTAATCTCAATTATTATCAATTAAGAAGTTAATTTAAACGACAAAGATAATCATAAGAAAAGTTCAAATTGCAAGGAACCATTCGACAAGACCAGAAACCGAATTTCGGCATAAGGCTATGAAATTTCTCGACGGAGGGTAATGGACGAATTAGGCAGCGATTTACGACGCGTGCCATACTGGCTGCTAGCATTAAAATTTATGGTCGTGCTACATTTATTAACCGAGCAGCTAGCTCACGATTCACGCTGCGTATGAACTTCTCTGCTCGTAAATGTTACGCAAGACGATGATGCTGTTCCCCGAGTGCACCATCCGACCGACATTTAATGCACGGTTTAATTTTCATCGACTTCAAGCTTTCTCCATTGTGGTCTCACTATTTTACCCATCAAACACTTCCAATTTTATTATCATTACAAAAATATCGGTTTCAATATTTCAATTCGATTTATGGTCACCGTACAATCGTGCATCGTGCATGTAACAGAAAACAAAATGGAGGAAAATTATTGTGGAGTTCATTATTATGTTTCAAGTATGTGACATGTGTATGTTCAATGGTGGTCACATGTGTGTGGGTTCAATGATGGACACATGTGTGTAGGTTCAATGATGGCCACATATGTATAAGTTCAATGATGGCCACATATGTGAATATTCAACGATGGCCACATATGTGTAGGTTCAATGATAGCCACATATGTGTAGGTTCAATGATAACTACATGTGTTTAAATTCAATGATAACCACATGTGTGTAGGTTCAATGATAACCACATATGTGTAGGTTCAATGATGGCCACATATGTGAATATTCAATGATTACCACATATGTGTATAGGTTCAATGATAACCACATTTGTTTAAATTCAATGATAGCCACATGTGTGTAGGTTCAATGATAGCCACATATGTGTAGGTTCAATGATAGCCACATATGTGTAGGTTCAATGATGGCCACATATGTGTAAGTTCAATAATGGCCACATATGTGAATATTCAATGATTACCACATATGTGTATAGGTTCAATGATAACCACATTTGTTTAAATTCAATGATAGCCACATGTGTGTAGGTTCAATGATAGCCACATGTGTGTAGGTTCAATGATAGCCACATATGTGTAGGTTCAATGATAGCCACATATGTGTGGGTTCAATTATGGCCACATATGTGTAAGTTCAATGATGACCACATATGTGAATATTCAATGATGACTACGTATGTGTATAGGTTCAATGATAACCACATGTGTGTATATTCAATGATGGCCACATGTGTGTAGGTTCAATGATAGCCACATATGTGTAGGTTCAATGATAGCCACATATGTGTAGGTTCAATGATAGCCACATATGTGTAGGTTCAATGATAGCCACATGTGTGTAGGTTCAACGATAGCCACATATGTGTATATTCAATGAGGACCACACATGTGTACTTTGCTCATACATGCATACAATTATACAAAAGACTTTTAGGTGATAATCCAAAGGTTGAAGGCAGAAATTAAAGAGAGTAATAGAAATGGTCGAGTATTTGAAATGACGGTGATTCGTAGCGGAAGGAGATTAATTGGAACGGTTCTGCGTTCTCGTCTCGAGAGTGAAACAACTCGGAGCATTAAGGACGATACATGGCCGGGAACAAATTGGCGGCAGGATACGGCCGTCTCGTTCCCGCGGCAAGGAATACCTTCGGCAGTAATTATCGCGATGGCTGGCTGCATTCATCCCCTCGGTTTGCGTCTGTCTGTCTAGCAGAGATAATAGCGAGCAACGAGCACACGCTGGCAAGAGTGGCGTTTCGGAATCCCGAATGTTTGCCACGCTATCAATCCGTTTTACTGATATTAGGCTTAACTGGCTACGAACTCGATAATTTCGCGGTTACCCCATTCGTACTCGTCGATTTACCGGGGATACTCCTTTAACCCTCGCCCCTGAGTCTACGATATCGATTGTATAGTATCCTACAAAAGTTTCTGTGTGCCATCTGTTCAAGTTTATATATACTTTGTGTACATTTATGGTTTTAATAATTATTTATATTAGACAAAATAGTGTGAATGTTATGGGTTATGTAGTTTGTGTATTGCGGATTTGTAGGAAACGTATAGGAAGACTAATAAATATACTTCAACATGTGTGTAATGAATGAACACACATGCACAATATGTTTATTAGTATAAACATTAAAAAATTAAAAAACTGACAATGTTTAAGTGTGGAGTATTAATACGAATAAAGATTATGTTACAAATCCATAAATTGTACAAACGTGTATCGTGTCTCTGTCTAGGAATATATTATAGAATCATGAACAGAGAGCCGTAAAAGCTATCACCTAACCCCTGACATTGCAACGTGCTCCAGAATCTGTTGCTTCAAACGCAAGCTCCGACCGAAGAATTTCACCTTGGATTTCCTGGAAAGACTACATTCCTTCTGTTCGCCGACCGAATAACCCGAGTTAAGCTATCTAAGCCTGATCCTTGTTTCCCGAAGCCAACTTTTCCTTTTTTCTCAACAAGTCTAGACCGTGGAGTTTACACGTCCAACACTTCTGTTCAATAATTAAATTTCCCTTTCTGTTTCCCTTCCGTTACAACACTGGGTGTTTATGTTTAGGCATTCGATACTCGAAGTTGACGAGATTATTGGTGGTTTTTTATTGGTATTTCAAATTTTCTTTTTACGATAAATATTTTTGTCTAAGGATTTTTTGTAGTTTCAAATTAGCAAATTCTCAAGTTCTCATATTTCTGTAGCCCTCAAGTTTTGTGGCCTCCAAATGTCCGAAGCTCTAAATATCCAAATAACTACGCCCCTAAGTCTCCACGCCCCCAAGTCCCCACGCATCCATGTCGCCACGCCCCCAAGTCCCCACGCATCCAAGTCGCCACGCCCCCAAGTCCCCACGCATCCAAGTCGCCACGCCCCCAAGTCCCCGCGCATCCAAGTCGCCACGCCCTCAAACCCCCACGCATCCAAGTCGCCACGCCCCCAAGTCCCCACGCACCTAAGTCGCCACGTCCCCAAATCTCCACGCACTCCAATCCCCACGCACCCAAATCCCTACGCACCCAACTTCTCGCGTCCCCAAGTCCCCACGCACCCAAATCCCCACGCGCCCAAATCCCCACGCGCCCAAATCCCTACGCACCCAACTTCTCGCGTCCCCAAGTCCCCACGCACCCAAATCCCCACGCGCCCAAATCCCCACGCGCCCAAATCCCTACGCACCCAACTTCTCGCGTCCCCAAGTCTCCACGCACCCAAATCCCCACGCGCCCAAATCCTCACGTCCCCAAGCCTCCACGCACCCAAGTCGCCACGCCCCCAAGTCCCAACGCACCCAAATCCTCACATCCCCAAGTTCCCACGCTCCCAAATCCCCACGTATCCAAGACCTCAAATTTCCGAATTCCCAAATCCCGAAATTCTCAAATCCCCAAATCCCCAAGTGTCCAAACCCCAAATTCCTAAATCCCCAAATCCCCAAATTCGCAAAATGAACAAATTCCCCGACCATAAGAATAGAAAAATATTAAGTCTAAATTAATATCGCGAACAAATATCCTTGCACCAACGCAACTGTTTCTGGCACCGAACGTTTTACGGATCACCACGCTAATTGGCCATCGAATCGAAAGATTAAAGGCCGATTACTCGCGGTCGAATAAAATAATTTGTAGCGGTAACAAAGCGCATGTATATACGATGTCAGCATCGAGGAACACTAACGGAGAGTTTGGGGCAACTTCGAACGTATCGGCACGCTGTGAACAGACGTAAACGTCGTCGTTTACCTTGTACGCTCTCCGGCGTGTGGATGTATTATGCAAATTTTGTTGCTTCCCTGTCAGTGTTCGCGACATTCCCGACCACAGCCTGCAATCTGCCTCGTGAAATTCAACTAACCGTGCCGAGAAGTTGCTTTAATGTAATCGGTACGATTTGGTAATCGACGCTCCAAAAGTTAGTGTATGACTCGTTTGCCTCGTTAAAACTCCGACGGCTCTAATTACGGCTGTTGATTCAGGAGATACGCGATTAAACTAAAACTGCCTAATCAGATACTTGTAGGAAACACTCGGAAATCGAGTAGATTGTTGAACGTCTTAGAAATTTTCTGAAATTTCAAAGTTTAGGCTGTTGGAACTCTTTTTTGGATCACTCGGAGTATTTCTCGGAGATTATTCTTTAGATTCAATTTTTATTGTTTTTATAGAGACTTTTTATTGCAGAATATTCCTAGATAAGTTTGAGGGAGATACAATTATTGTCGACTTCGCAGATATCGATGTTTACATATGCATTCATTTAACCGAGTAATCAGAAGACGGCTTAATTACCGCTTCGATGTATCACTACGCTCATTGAACAAATATTCATTATTAACCTTCCCTCGATTCGGGGTTCCTCGAATATTCAGGGTAGTCGATAATGATCGGGACCGCAATATTTTATCTGCAATTATACTCTGCGAAGGCGTCATCCATTTTCCTCCTTGTTGATTATACTTGATATACCTTATCAATTATTTAGCTCAAATAATACATCTTACTCTTATAGGTATTTTTAAAATTTCTATAGGTTAACTTTTTGAAAAAGGCTCTCATGGTTATATTTTTGATGGAAGACTTATATGACATATTTTCTGTGAAAGTCTTATTAGTTATATTTTGTTAAAAATTTCTTATAGGTTATGTTTCTGATGGAGGACCTTATAGGTTATGTTTTTGATGAGACTCCTATAGGTTATGTTTGTGATGAGACTCATATGGGTTATGTTTTTGATAAAAGACTAATAATATATCTTTTCTATGAAAGTCTTATTGGTTATATTTAGATAAAGCTCTCTTATAGATTATCTTTCTGATGGAGGACCTTATAGGTTATGTTTTTGATGAGACTCATATAGGTTATGATTTTGATAAAAGACTCTAATAGTATCTGTTTTCGATGAAAGCCTTATTGGTTTCATTTTGAATAAAACTCTCTTATAGGTTATGTTTCTGATCAAAGCCTTATAGGTTATGTTTTCCATGAGGCTCATATAGGTTATGTTTTCAACGAGACTCATATAGGTTATGATTTTGATAAAAGACTCTAATAGTATCTGTTTTCGATGAAAGCCTTATTGGTTTCATTTTGAACAAAACTCTCTTATAGGTTATGTTTCTGATCAAAGCCTTATAGGTTATGTTTTTAATCAGACTTTTATAGGTTATGTTTTTAATCAGACTGTTATAGGTTATGTTTTTAATCAGACTTTTATAGGTTATGTTTTTAATCAGACTTTTATAGGTTATGTTTTCCATAAAAGAGTCTAACAGGTCATGCTCATTGAAATTGACTTATCATCCACAAACGAGAGACACGTTGATCAAAATGTTAATGCAAAATGTTTATTTATGAAGTATAATAAATGTTGTATAACATAAGACATGTAGTCAGTTGAATTTTTGTGAGGATATCGGTGAATAATCCGCGAGGTGTTCGGAAAGTTGGAGACTGGTTTGCTCGTGGGACCGAAGTATCGGTCGAACCACGAATGGTAACAATGAATGAATATTAATGAAACGAAATGCAGTCGCCTGACCGGAAGAATTTAATTACGCCGCTTTTGGCTGTATTCGTCTTCGTTAGTCGCCACGGGTAATATCGTTATCGAACCGGCAGTCCTTTGTGACCGGAAACCACGAAATCTGACTGTGCAATCGTTCGGTCGAAAACTGTTTTGCTACGACCAATTAACGACATATTTTACGATTTGCAAAAATATTCATACGTATATGAATTCCTAGAACAAACATCTGTAATTCCCTTTTGGATTAAATTTTGGACTAAAAATATTTTGAATATATGAGAGTACAATAATCTCCCTTAGGAACAAACTCTTCTCTAAAAAAAGTACATCCTCTTTTTCCTAGAAAAAATATAAAAAATAATAAACTTTCCTTACGACAAAATTCAGAGAATTACACTATCCATCTTTCCTACCACAAAAATAAATCTAGGATTAAAATTTAGAACACCTATTTACTTGAGTCATAAAAATGTTCTAATTAAACGAGAAATCGGATCGCGTTAATAAAGAACCATGACAATTTTTCAAAAGAATTATCAACACGGTGCAATATCAGAGGCGCTCTCAAAACTAGCGATCGTAAAGAGCTGCCGATATAACGACAGTTATCGGGTTGCATCGTTATTTTCAATATTACGCCGGTCGTTTCAACTAATAAACGAGTATCTGGCCACCATAATAACGACGTCAATTTTTTACCACCATCATATAGCGATTGTTCGACGAGCGGTACCGGCTTGTTTCAACGGTGTAAGAAGTTAAGACGCGATAAAAATCGATCAAGAACGATGTAACAGTTGTTTTTTATTTTAACGCCCGAAAAAGACGACCTCAAACACGTACAGGACGTAAGTACCTTCGACGTATATGTACGTCGATGCAAAAATTGAGGTGCAGCTGACGTTGGAGGGTTATTAACTTTTTGTGGGGAGTCAAGAAATTCGAGTTGACATTTTTCGTAAAATTTATTATAAGGGAATTTGACAACCAAAGTTGCCACGCCCCCAAGTCCCTACGCTTCCAAGTAGCCACGCCCCCAAGTCGCCACGCCTCCAAGTCCCCGCGCACTCAACTCCCCACGCATCAAAATACCCACGCACCCAAATCCCCACGCGCTCCAGTCCCCACGAATCCAAATCCCCACGCCCCCAAATTCCCACGCACCCAAGTCCCCACGCCCCCAAATCTCCACGCACTCAAATTTCTACGCACCCAAATCCTCACGTCCCCAAGTCCCCACGCCCTCAAGTCCCCACGCACCCAAATCTTCACGCGCCCAAATCCCCACGTGCCCAAATTCTCACGCACCCAAATCCCTACGCACCCAAACCCTCACGACCCCAAGTCCCCACGCACCCAAATTCCCACGCACCCAAATCCCTACGCACTCAAATCCTTACGTCCCCAAGTCCCCACGTCCCAAGTCCCCACGCCCCCAAGTCGCCACGCCCCCAAGTCGCCACGCCCTCAAGTCCCCACGCATGCAAATCCCCACGCCCCCAAATTCCCACGTCCCCAAATCTCCAAATTTCCGAATTTCCCATATTCCCAAATCCCCAAATCCCCAAATTCCCAAATCCCCAAATCCCCAAATCCCCAAATCCCCAAATCCCCAAATCCCTAAATCTCAAAAACGTGTAACCCTTCCTCATAATCCTTCTTCATAAACTTCCTAACAAAAACGTCCTGCATCATCAGTCGATCTTAATTAAACGCCCAGCAAACATCCAAAACTAAATTCCTCTAACCGTTTAATCGCAACTTTAATATTCCGCGACTCAGAGTTTAATGTCGCGGAAGAACGAGGAAGAATCGAATCCACGGAAGATACGCCTTGGGGGTCGAGTCAGACGTTGTACCTTTTCGTGTCTCGTGACCGCGATAAATTATTTGCCGGCCTTTCAGCGACCGAACTTAAATCCATTCTTATCAAAAGCGCGAAAATGAAAGGCCTCGAGAATTTATCGTTACCGAGTTCCGCGCTGTCATTTTCGAGGTAAATCCACATTTTCTGTCGGGTATAATACGGTTGCCATTGTGCTTCGGAACAGAATCATTTGTAGAGTGAAGATACACGAAGAATAGGACGTTGAATTACTTTTGGGGAAATTAATTTTATCAAAGCTCTGACATTAATTAAATTTGTTTGATAATTTCTATGTGCAAAATGTAGGTATTTTAGTGATACATTGACTGATAGGTTGGGGCTGTTGAAAATTTTGTTGAGTTCTATTTTTTATTTTTAAATTATCTTAATAAATATTTTTATCATATTTTCTATATAGTTGCAAGTAATTACAACAAATATTTTGCAGTTAGTGAAGTTGACAAATAAAATACATAGATCTGATGAGAAATTTAAGCATCAAGTTGGCAGTCAAAGTTAATATATAAATTTCAGCAACAACAAACCTACTGATTTAATCTTGTGATTAAGTGAGACAAAAAATGGTGAGGTCTACATTGAAGCATTTATCTAAGAAAAGTCTACGTGGCATCCTTGGTGCATACATCTGTAAGCTTACCTTCTGGAGAAACGATTCAGCAGTTTACCGAGGCTGCGAAAGTAACGAGGAGCAGTAACGTAAACATAGACCAATTGATCATCGTAAGTGGATCGATCCCGATTGCGACTGTGATTATAAAGATCGGCAGTGGTTGCGCCCATGGTGGCGTTCAGCAGCGTCCCCCACCTTATCTAACCCAGGAACAGAGCAAATCATTTTCCTTTTGCTTAGCCGGCTAATCGCGGTTCCCATTAACGTCTACTCACATAACCGAAGCTCTCCTGTAGATAGGACATGTTGAAAGGGACGTACACCCTCTGATCGACGTCCACCCAGTTATATAGGTCCTTGTGCTTCGGATAGATCTGACACGGAAACGGTACGTTATTCAATAAGGTTCACCAGTCACTCGGTGTGAATGGGTGCTTTGTGACGTTGCTCTTATCGGCAAATAGGAAAAAGCGAGAGAAATTTCGATTCCAATATCTTTTCTGTCTTTCAAACACTCGGATTCTTTAGAGCCAAAGTTTATTTATAGGTATTGGAAATTTTATGTTTTTTAAAGATATTTTTGGAGATGTGACTGTAAGTCTTTTTATATAAAATCTGAAGGGGGTAAATTGTTCTTTTTACCTTGCTGAGGGACAAACAGAATTGCAGCAGCAGATCGGTCTCCGAACCTCGTTCCTTTGGGTCCATCGTTTTTGGTAAAAAACCATCCACGATCTTTTGAATCCTGCGCGATCTTTGTTCCTCCATTTTGTTCTGTAAATAACGCACTACATCGTTAACTAATTCGAAAATTATTTAGTATGTAACATTCCTCTGGCATACATGTCATACGTGTACGACATACATGTCACACGTTCATACACATATAAGTCACATATGAGTAACATATTTTTTACATGTTCATCATATATGAATAACATACGAAATGTCACATCTTCATTATACACATGTCACATATGAATGATATAAATCACATGTTCATCATATATGTACGTCATACGAAATGTCACATGTTCATCATACATGTGTAAGTCACATATGAATGACATAAATCACATGTTCATCACATATGAACGTCATACGAAATGTCACATGTTCATTATACACATATGTCACATATGAATGACATAAATCATATGTTCATCACATATGAACGTTATACAAAATGTCACATGTTCATCATGCACATATGTCACATATGAATGAAATAAATCACATGTTCATCACATATGAACGTCATACGAAATGTCACAAGTTCATCATACACATATGTCACATATGAATGAAATAAATCACACGTTCATCATACATGAACGTCATACGAAATGTCACAAGTTCATCATACACATATGTCACATATGAATGTCATATATCACCTGTTCATCATACATGACCGTCATACGAAATGTCACAAGTTCATCATACACATATGTCACATATGAATGATATAAATCACATGTTCATCATACATGAACGTCATACGAAATGTCACAAGTTCATCATACACATATGTCACATATGAATGTCATATATCACCTGTTCATCATACATGACCGTCATACGAAATGTCACATGTTCATCATACACATATGTCACATATGAATGATATAAATCACATGTTCATCATACATGAACGTCATACGAAATGTCACATTTTCATCATACATATGTAAGTCACATATGAATGAAATAAATCACATGTTCATCACATATGAACGTCATACGAAATGTCACAAGTTCATCACATATGAACGTCATACGAAATGTCACAAGTTCATCATACACATATGTCACATATGAATGAAATAAATCACACGTTCATCATACATGAACGTCATACGAAATGTCACATGTTCATCATACACATATGTCACATATGAATGAAATAAATCACCTGTTCATCATACATGAACGTCATACGAAATGTCACATGTTCATCATACATATGTAACTCACACATGAATTACATAACATATGAGTACACATACACACATCGTCACCTACTCATCATACATATGTAACATATGAATACACATGTTTTCACCTATCCTACAAATACAAGTATAAAGAAAACGACTACATACAAGTAGCGATTCCCCATCCCGCAAAAGAGTATGAAAGTTGCACCGTAATGCTTAGGGTAGAACAGTTACAGGAACGCAAAGTATCGAGCGGCGTTTTCAAAGAACGAAAGCCTGGGGTGCTCAAGAAGCGACGTTTATTACTTCGCCGCGATAGCAACGATCGAAGTTGGAAACTCGGTCCGTTCGCTCGGCGAAATCACTCTAGCGTAAATAATTCCGAGATAGATCGATGGACGCTTCCGGCGTCGACCAGTCGAAGAAACAATAAGTAAAAAAAAATGGGAAAAGGGCGAAACTGATCGAACCAGTGGCGATAAGGCTATTCAAGATCGAGAACTCTCGCCGGTCCTATCTTTGGCACACTTTTCGTCGGAAGTTTTCGTGCAAGGCTTTAGCCAGACCCCGAGGGAATTGGCACCACTGCCGGATGAACTCTCCTCGAGATGTTCGTGTATGCAACGTAACGACACGACTATCGAGCAGTTTTTTCCTCCGCTCTCGACGAAACTTTCGACTCGCTCCCCGAAGAATAGAAACAGAACTCGTTCCCGAAACCGACCTCATCTTCGTCGGCAGTTTTCAACTGTCTCCCAGGCGAGTTCGAGAATTTAGTTTGTTTTCGCACCGAAAAAGACCCGCCTAGAACATCCAATTAAGCGACATTGTTTTCAGATCGTTAAACAGTCCGAGCGGGAAGGGAGGATGCTTACAACGGCGGGCTTCGTTGCCAATTCAGAAAATTCATTTGTACTTTAAACGATCTTTAGGGGTAGTTACGATTACGATTTTACAGATCGATACAAAGGACGTTTCTTGTCATTTGTATTCAGTGGAAGAAATTTCTAAGACAGATATGTTAATTCAGAAATTCAAGTTTCTTAACCTCTTAATTCTTTTGGGAGTTGCGGTAATTATTACTGGAATGTTAAGATAAATATGTAAGATGGAACTGTTAGGTATGTTGAAAATTTAGGGATCTTAATTGTGCTGCGAATTTCATTTTGATTCATTGTATCTGAAGTGTGATGTCCGTTGTGAGGCACTCGTGACGCTTTCATGACATACGTGACACGCTCGTGACGCACTCGTGATACACTCATGACGCACTCGTGACGCATTCATGACACTTGTGACGCACTCGTGATACACTCATGACGCATTCATAGAACTGTGACGCACTCATGACGCAGTCGTGACGCATTCATGACACTTGTGACGCACTTATGATGCACTCGTGGCGCATTCATAGACTTGTGACGCAATCATGACACACTCGTGACGCATTCATAGACCTGTGACGCATTCATGACACACTCGTGACGCATTCATGACATAAGTGACGCACTCCTGATACACTCGTGACGCATTCATAGACTTGTGACGCAATCATGACACACTCGTGACGCATTCATAGACCTGTGACGCATTCATGACACACTCGTGACGCATTCATGACATAAGTGACGCACTCCTGATACACTCGTGACGCATTCATAGAATTGTGACGCACTCATGACACAATCGTGACGCATTCATGACATATGTGACGCACTCGTGACGCACTCATGATACACTCACGGCGCATTCATAAACTTGTGACGCACTTATGACGCACTCGTAACACATTCATGACATATGTGACACACTCGTGACGCACTCATGATACACTCGTGACGCATTCATAGAATTGTGACGCACTCATGACACAATCGTGACGCATTCATGACATATGTGACACACTCGTGACGCACTCATGATACAGTCATGACGCATTCATAGAATTGTGACACACACATGACGCACTCGTAACACATTCATGACATATGTGACACACTCGTGACGCACTCATGACGCACTCGTGACGTATTCATAGACTTGTGACGCACTCAGGGTACACTCATGACGCATTCATAGACTTGTGACGCACAGATGACACACTCGTGACGCATTCATGACATATGTGACACACTCGTGACGCATGCATGACATATGTGACACACTCGTGACGCACTCTTGATACACTCGTGACGTATTCATAGACTTGTGACGCACACATGACGTACTCGTAACACATTCATGACACTTTTTACGTACTCGTGACGCACTCATGATGCACTCATGACGCATTCATAGACTTGCGACGCACTTATAGCGCACTCGTAATGTATTCATGACACTCACGACGCAATCATAACGCACACGTGACGCAATCATGAATGAATGACACATTATTGCAAGTCAAAAGATAAAACTCATAAAGTTATCATTTCTACAAATACTTAAATTTGCAGTTTGCAAAAAGGCATGAATCTGCAAGGGGAACGTTTGACGTAAGGGATGATTCAAAAGTCGAAGACAATTTCTCCAGTTTTCGGAGATCTCGACAGTCGAGCAGTTTATGAAAATCAGTTGGTAGAATTTCGCCCGGGTCCCCGTTTGTTTCTCTCGTTAATTACGTCGGCTCGGCGAACACGCTTTGCTTAATTCCTGAAAACGACTCGCAGCAAACCGCGCATCCAACGCTTTGTCCAGCGATGGTCGACCATTTAATAAATTCTACCTTTTATATTCGTAGCCTGCATTTTACACGCGAACAGAATAAAACCCTTTCCTTCGCAACCCCTTCTTCGCGAAGGTAAGCCGTTCTAACCGGCTACGAATAAACTGTAATCGGATTCACCTTATTAAGTCGAACTCTACGTTCGTTTATTAAACGAATCGTCCCGTTAATGTACGGATCCTCTGTTTCGTTTTAACGAGACGAGATTTGGAAAAATTCAGAGCTGACACGATTCGCAGTGACAGGGGAAATAGGATTTTCGCGCGATGATTGACGCGCGATATTGGAAATGTAAATGAAAACGTGATTCCACTTGAGCGCATATTTAACTCTTAATTGATGTACCATTGTTTTAACTGACTTTTTATGTAATTTCAACGATCGAAAACTTAAAAAGTATTCTACGGATAAAGTCCAATTTTGTCATTAAAACCCTACATGAATAAAATCCACTGTGAAAGGTACGTCAACCAAAAGCGGCAACGTATTCATTTGCATTCAAGTCCACAGTTTTTACCCAACAACGCGGCACAGAATGGCTCAAAATATCGCTTCCATTGGAATACACACGTGCAATTTGAAAATATTGTACGCGATTTGAATATCGTCAAAAAATGAATACGCAGAGGATTTCTGTGCCAAGGTCATTCCGAAGCTTCTCACTCTTTTTCATACTGTACTTCCCATCAAAATACGTCCATAGAAACAGAGTGTGAATCCTCCTACAATTGAAATAGTATCAAAAATTCAAGTTTCTATGATCGTACTCTTCTGCATACTGTTCCCAATAAAATACATTCATAGTCACATAACCTTGAATCCTAAAATTGTAATAGTATCAAAAATTCAAGTTTCTATGATCATACTTTTCTGCATACCACAGTTCCAATAAAATACATTCATAGTCACATAACCTTAAATCCTAAAATTGAAATAATATCAAAAATTCAAATTCCTATGATCACCTCTGCATACCACAGCTCCCAACAAAATACGTTCACACAAACATAACCTTGAATTCTCCCAAACTTGATATAGTATCAAAAATTCATATGCACAGAAACGATGCAAAATAAAATAACCTCGAATTCTCCTTAACTTGATATAGTATCAAAAATTCATATGCACAGAAACGATGCAAAATAAAAAGAAGACGTCTTTTTAATAAAATTCCCAGTTCGGGTCAACTGTAATATACAGCAGAAATATACAGCAGTTTTGTAATCCCAAGTTTCCCAAAATTTGTCCAGCGCTCTCCGGTGTCTTCCCGGTTTTCAATTCTCCGTTTCCCGCGAATAAAACACGAGCCAGCGGATATTGCTTTAGTTACCATACCATTCGCCCTCCTCGACTTCATTTATTTACCGTCGAATAGGGGAACGCCGTTGAAGAACACTCGAGGACGGACGTTCGAGGACGATGGCGTATTCGCGGGATCAATGGCGTCGATCCTCGCCGGGAAACTTGGAAAATTGGGTCGCGTTATTTTTTGCGGGACGATTGAACGACCCGCCAGCCACCAGGGCGAGGAGCAAAGGGTTGGCCCGTACGCGACGACACGCCAGAAGGAAGAGGAAATGAAATCCGCCGCTTTGTGCGACGCTAACGACTTTGATAACGATGCCCATCGCCTCTGGTGCTCCTTTTAATTCGACGAACCGTTAATAATGGCCGCGTTACAGCCACCGATGCCTTGGATGATGAACGCTCTGAAGTATCAGCTTCGGCTCGTTTTCGATGACTCGGGTCGCTAACCTTCTTACTTCCTACACTCCTCCACAAATTTTATTACCTAAAATATAACTTACACAGAGTAAGTCTTTTACTGGTTCATTTGTTAGACTCTTTAAGAGCTGAAGTTTTTATGGACTCTTCGGGAAATGTAGTCACAATTTGATACATGAAATTATAGGCAGTTACGTATTGGGCAAACATAGGTACTCAACATTTAGGTGAACATGAATTTCATTATTTAAGTATTTGGACATCTAGAAATTTGAGGACATAGAAGCTTGAGGGCATAGATGTTTGATGACGTATGAACTTGAAGACATAGAAGACAGGAGACATAGAAAGACATTTGGAGATCTACATGAGACTATAAGCTTTTGAAGACTTGAAATTTAGAATTGATATTTAAAGATCATAGGAAGTTTGAGGACTTAGACACTTTGCTATGAATGTCAGAATTAATTCAGTTAATCCTATACATACAGTTAATCCTATCTACCCATCACTACATTCAAACAATTAAATTAAGCATTCACACATTCATACAATGAAACATGAAAAAGAACATCATGTTTGCCTCGAATAAGGATGATGCAGAAAACATGTATACAATGAAACATAAAAAAGAACATCATGTTTGCATCCAGACATCACTACATCACTACACAGAAACAATTAAATCAATGTATACAATGAAACATGAAAAAGAACATCATGTTAGCCTCCAGACATCACTACACCACTACACAGAAACAATTAAATTAATGTATACAATGAAACACGAAAAAGAACATCATGTTTGCATCCAGACATCACTACACCACTACACAGAAACAATTAAATTAATGTATACAATGAAACACGAAAAAGAACATCATGTTTGGGTCGACTAAGTACGATGCAGAAAACAATTTCGACAGAGAAATTATTAAAGAGTCGCAGCATGGTATTAGGTCTCGAAATCAGCGGAACCAGGCCAACGAGAAGCCTCGACGAAGTCATTAATTTAAAATTCAATTCGATTCCCATGTTCATCCCCGACGTACGGTGAGGCTCGAAGAAATCGTGCAGGGGTTAAAGGCCCAAGGGAGGGACGCAGGTGACGACGTCTGCGCGATCGTTCAAACGGCCCTGCAATTTAGCCGAATTTCGATCGTTAATTAGAGTGGCGCTGACGTAACCGCGGAACATGTGCCAGAAACGAACGCGTCTCTAGAATAAATCGGGAATGAATCATTCTGAACGGGACGAGTCCCGAACAGCTCATACCAATTCAACGGACGGTATATTATAAGTATCCTCTTTTGGTATTACTCTGATAAATTTCATCGTTTAAATTAAACTCGTTATAAATATGATGGGAACTGGAAATGGGAGATGGAAACTATTTTTAATGTGGAGAGCGAATTTTGTACTTGTGGTTCGTGATTAATTTTATTTCGAATTTTTAATGAGGTAAATTGGAATTCAAGTTTGATTATATATTTAAATAATTGATTGCGTGTCAAGCATAATATTTTGGCTTTCTATGTCTGTTTTAATATTGCAGCTGTGATTAGTTCTCGCTGACGCACCTGAGAAATCATAATGGGAGCTGAAGAATCACTCGTTGATACAGGGTGTCTCATAACTAGTGTAACCAGTGGGGTTTGAGTTTCTGAACAACTTTTCCCTTTGCGAAATTTCGATCTGAAGCTTCGTTTCTGAATTATTAAAGAAAACCACGGAGCAATCAGAGCGCGAGTACTGCGCATGCGCAGCCACTAGCTGCCTCGCGTCTGCGCATGCGTAGTCGCTAGGCGGAGCTGTCCCGCGTCTGCGCATGCGTAGTCCTAACGCTCTAATTGGTTCGTGACTTTTCTTTAATAATTCAGAAACGAAGCTTCAGATCGAATTTTTGCAAAGGGAAAAGTTGTTCAGAATCGCGAACCCCACCACCTTATATCAAGAGTTACGCTAGTTATGAGACACCCTGTATAGATACTACTCTCTACATATTATATTCTACATACAATGTATGTATAAGAGAGTAGATTACCACGAAGAATTAAATACAAGTACCAGAAACACAAACTTTCCTCCGCAAGAAATATCGAAACAAAAAGAGCATCTGAGTCAACTTTACGAAGGATCTACAATGAACAGTAGGGTTGAAAAGGGACAAGAATCGCAAACAACGGGCAGGGTTTTCAGCGATAAATCAGAGGAAAAACTGCTTGCGTAGATTCATAGCGAACGGGAAGAGCTTTTAATCCGTCGGATATCGGGGGAGTTTTTCGAGCGAAAGCAAAATGCCGCGAGCCCGGTATGCATTCTGGTTTGTGGATTCTTCTAACAGATAGGACGTTGGGGTAAATCAGCTAGAAGGATCATTTGCTGGAGATTCGAAACAAAGTAGAATCATTATGCTGTAAAACGTTCTTTAGGTGCCTTCCGCTGGCTAATAGTTGCGAATGGATCGCTAATGATTTATGACCCACGTTTTTACTATCGACGTTCCATCGACGCCTGTCACTCGATAGCCAGAAATGTCACGAATCGGGGTGAAAAAGTTCTCACAAATATTCGGATATTTCTGTTTTTTTAGGACGGGACGAAATGTCATAACTTTTGGTAAATTATGAAGCTTTAAATTTGTGTAAATTTTTATAGGTTTGCAAATTTATTGAATATATAAAACTTGTCGGATTTGTGAATAAACTTCTCACATCGTTGTCTTCGTCCACCTTCGTTTAAAAGAAACCTTGCACCCTAAAGTACCAAGCGCCATATTGGATAAAAGAAATTTTTGTAAGCAATTTCAGAAAATGCAGATCCGAGTCACGAAGCGTAACGTAATATTAATATTCATCGCACGGGTTAATATCAATAGCGGGTCTGGGCGGAATTCAAACGGGGCATTTATTAAATTTAATCGAAGCCTTGTATCTAAATGAACGATCTCCGCGAAACCGGGACACGAAATATCGTGCAGGTTAACTCTGCGCGCGTTCCTGTCGCGAGATAACAGACGATCTCGGAAAACCCACTTGTCTCTATGGCTCGCGATGTAACTCGTTCAGGAAAATTTATGTGCTTGTTTACTCGATGATTACGAAATTAGATAAGCAAATCGATGAAACCTACTGAATGTTCCGACGATATTTATGGAGCTCGATTATCGTTTACTTTCGACTGGTCAACTTTACAGATGATCTGGGTCACTTCTGCATATGTATTTATTTATGGGCTGAGACATTGGTGGCAGTTTGACAATTTTTATATTGTGCAGTTTTTGTTAGTGGGTGGAGGTGGAGGTTAGGGGTGAGTTGTCAAGTTTATGCATTTTTGGATTTTTTTAGGTTTATATGTTGTTGGATAGTAATAAATGCAAATCTCTGTGTTCTCAGACCTTTGCATTGCCAAATATTGACGTGTTCAAATGTACACATGTTTAAATTTACACATGTTTAAATTTACACATGTTCAAATCTACACATGTTCATATCTACACATGTTCAAATTTACACATGTTTAAATTTACAGATATTCAAATCTACACATGTTCAAATTTACACATGTTTAAATTTACAGATGTTCAAATCTACACATGTTCAAATCTACACATGTTCAAATTTACACATGTTCAAATCTACACATGTACAAATCTACACATGTTCAAATCTACACGTGTTCAAATCTCCACATGTACAAATCTTCACATGTACAAATCTCCATATGTTCAAATCTCCACATGTTCAAATCTACACATATCCAAATCTCCACATGTCCAAATCTTCACATATCCAAATCTCCACATATCCAAATCTCCACATATCCAAATCTCCACATATCCAAATCTCCACATATCCAAATCTCTACATATCCAAATCTCCACATATTCAAATCACCACGAATCCAAATCTCCACATATCCAAATCTCCACATATCCAAATCTCCATATACCCAAATCTCCACATATCCAAATCTCCACATATCCGAATCTCCACATATCCGAATCTCCACATATCCAAATCTCCACATCTTCAAATCACCACGAATCCAAATCTCCACGTATCCAAATCTCCACATATCCAAATCTCCACATATCCAAATCTCCACATATCCAAATCTCCACATATCCGAATCTCCACATATCCGAATCTCCACATATCCAAATCTCCACATTTCCAAATCCCTACTCTCCCAAATCTCTACACCCCCAAAACTACATACCACCAAATCCCTACTCCCCCAAATCTCTACATCCCCAAATCTCTACTCTCCCAAATCCCTACACCCCCAAAACTCCACACCCCCAAATCCCTACCCTCCCAAATCTCCACACCCCCAAATCCACATCCCTCCCATCCCCTTCCATCAAATCCCCAAGTCCCAATTCATCCCAGCAAATAAGCACAAAATTGTATCGAAATTCGAGTACTTCCAAATGGCTACATCGATATCTTCGATAGCCCGTTATTTCTGGAGCGTCATCGCGGACCGATGAATCGAGCCGAGTATTTGGGACACTTGGCTGCATCTCTGCTGCTTTCCCGATGCCGATCGCGTGTACATCAAAGCATCCCCCGGAAAGAGATTTCCCAAACGCGAGACTGAGAACTGAACGAGTCTCTTTTTACGATTTTTCTCTCCTTACGTCCGCGTAGTTCGGAAAGCAACGTAACTCCTTTGATTGCTTCCTTTCGAATAAATACGGAGCTTCTTCCTGAAATTATTTTTGGTTGCTCAGATAATCTTCTTCGGTTTCGGAGAATTTTTTTGCGCGCCTGCAATGTCTGTTTTAGAGACCATCAAGCTTGGGTTATAAAATTTTATGGTATTAGATAAAAACTTGCATTTAAAGATTGAGCACGGAGTCTTTATTGTCCATTACGTGTTGTAGATAAAGAGGATTCAATCGACATGAAAATTTTGAAACACGAGCATAATTCCCATCGTTATTGCCATTATTTGGCAACGTGCCTTGTGAAGCGATCTTTGCAAATCACTGCTGACGTTACACAACTGGAATTAATTTTAAGTTAAAAGTGTTGTACCGCCCGACAGTTATGATACAACGAGGTGAACTACGCAACTTGGCCAACTTCTTCCTACAACTTCGACCGTAACACGGCTCATTGATAACGACGAATTTCTCTACGATGCTCCGCCGTGTTATGGCCTCGCGGTTACACCGAACGACTTCTTGCGAGATACGTGGTCGTTACGATCCTTTATGCGTTGTACTTGCCAAGGTATCGAAAGATTTAAAGGGCTGGGAAATTTTTTATTTTATAAAAATGTGGTTATTTGTGTTTGGTGGAAAATATTTTGTGTACCTTGGAAAATATATTTATATTTTGCAAAGTTTATAAAATATATTTGATAAAACTTTGCGAAATATTGTAAGTTTTATAATAAATAATATTTTTGACGTTTTATATTTGATCGAAGTTCTTCATGAATTTTATAAAGTATGATATTCGTAGTTGATGAATTTTATATTTGATGCACTTCATTTTTTATGAACTCAACTTTATCAAAGTATCACAAACTTATACATTATTAACTTCATAAAATATTGCAATAATTTTACATACTATGAAGTTTATGATAAATTGTACAATGTATATTAAACTTCATACTTGATAAACTTTATCAAACATTCTGATAAACTTATACATTATTAACTTCATAAAATATTACATTATTAACTTCATAAAATATTGCAATAATTTTATACACTAATGAAGTTTATAATAAACTGTACAATGTATCTTAAACTTCATACTTGTTAAACTTTATCAAACATTGACAAACTTATACATTGTTAACTTCATAAAATATTACATTATTAACTTCAAAAAATATTGCAATAATTTTATACACTAATGAAGTTTATAATAAACTGTACAATGTATCTTGAACTTCATACTTGTTAAACTTTATCAAACATTCTGACAAACTTATACATTGTTAACTTCGTAAAATATTACATTATTAACTTCATAAAATATTACATTATTAACTTCAAAAAATATTGCAATAATTTTATACACTAATGAAGTTTATAACAAACTGTACAATGTATCTTGAACTTCATACTTGTTAAACTTTATCAAACATTCTGACAAACTTATACATTGTTAACTTCGTAAAATATTACATTATTAACTTCATAAAATATTACATTATTAACTTCAAAAAGTATTGCAATAATTTTATACACTAATGAAGTTTATAATAAACTGTACAATGTATTTTAAACTTCAAACTTCATAAACTTTATCAAAGTACAAACTTAAACGTTACAAAGTATTAAATCATAAACTGCACTTAACGAGCTTTACTATAAATATACTTTACACGGTTTATATCTAACTGTATAATCTTTAATAAACAGCGGTTTAATCCCTATTATGCTTGTTCAGCCCGCAATAATTGTGTTTATGTAATCAGCAAAATGTGTATCGAAATTATGGTAACAGATGTTCGGCAAACAAAATGATAATAATGTATGTCTGATTGATGTCGATAGTAGCCATCGATATAAAACCCCTTTACGATCATGTATTTTCGTTGCGTGCACGTTTTATGGGCCCGTATACGGTCGCACGTACAGCCATTTCTCTTTGCCTCGCGTAATTGTGACCCCAGTATCGATTATTATTGGAACAGTGTGGTTAGGTAGAAATACATTCGATATTAGTGAAATTGTTCGCGTGTGAAAATTGAGATTAACAGGTTGGTTACGTGTTAAGACAAATTTAATATGTGGTGTCTTAGATGTTTGTTAGGTTGGGTTAATCTAACCTATATTTTTCTCGAAGTAGAGGACTGAAGGGAATGGTAGGGTTGTTGTACAATTTGGTATTAATTGTTGAGGGTAAAAGTCGTAATGGAACTTTAAACTGAGTGCATTAAAAATTCAAGTAAATTCAAGGAATATTATAAAAATTAATCACAAAGTACGAGTGCGTGAAGCTCCCATAATCCCACGCTCCCAAATTCCTACGCTCCCAAATCCCCACGTTCTCAAATCCCCACGCTCCCAAATCCCCACGCTTTCAAATCCCCACGATCCCAAATCCCAAGCGTCCCAAATCCCAAGCGTCCCAAATCCCAAGTGTCCCAAATCTCCACGCTCCCAAATCCCAAATCTTCCAAATCCCAAGCGTCCCAAATTCCAAGCGTCCCAAATCCCAAGCGTCCCAAATCCCAAGCGTCCCAAATCCCAAGCGTCCCAAATCCCAAGCGTCCCAAATCCCAAGCGTCCCAAATCCCAAGCGTCCCAAATCCCAAGCGTCCCAAATCCCAAGCGTCCCAAATTCAAAGCGTCCCAAATCTCAAATCTTCCAAATCCCAAGCGTCTCAAATCCCAAATCTCCCAAATCCAAAGCGTCCCAAATCCCAAACGTCCCAAATTACCACGCTTCCAAATCCCAAGCGCCCCAAATCCCCACGCTCCCAAATTCCAAGCGTCCCAAATCCCCACGCTTCCAAATCCCAAGCGTCCCAAATCCCAAGCGTCCCAAATCCCAAGCGTCCCAAATCCCAAATCTCCCAAATCCCAAGCGTCTCAAATCTCAAGCGTCCAAATCCCAAGCGTCCCAAATCCCAAATCTCCCAAATCCCAAGCGTCCCAAATTTCAAGCGTCCAAATCCCAAGCGTCCCATTCCCAAATCCCTCAAATCCCAAGCGTCCCAAATCTCCACACTCCCAAATCCCCACGCTCCTAAATCCCCACGCTCCCAACTCCCCACGCTCCCAATCCCCAAATCTCCCAAATTCCAAATCTCCCAAATCCCAAATCCCAAGTACGAGTGCACCAACATAATTTCAAAAAAAATAAAAATAATAAAAATGTCATAAAACTGGTCAAAACCAAAATATACCACAAGAGTAATATTTCGCCCCAAATCATTCGAAGAAATTAATTTTGCAAATAAACAAAATGCACAGCGAGTTTCTGCAGCGAATTACGTCGACAAGGCGAATAATCAGGAAGGGAATTGTAACAAGAAGGGTCGGAAACAAAGAGAAAAGAAAGTTTCGAGCGAAACAGGACGCCCGTAAAATGATCCGGCGAACAAATTCGCGGAAGAGTTATTGCGCCGCACTGAAAAATATACACCGTAATAAAACATACGGTACAGCAGCTTTTACAATGACGTCCTGGCACGGAACGGCGGGATCTTTTGTTCGGAATAAAAGTGTAACGGGGTGTCTTTAATTCGGGGCCACGGAATCGACCCGTCAATTCGAAACGTAACCTCGAAAAATGCAAGAGCTAGTTCGAAACACAGAGCTAGTTCGAGTTTATCAACGGAGATAAGTGGACACGGGGTTCGCGCAAGAGTTAATTAACAAAACGAGCTTCCGAAATGACACGCTCCTGTTTAATGAACGGCCCGTGACGTCACGATTTTAATTTGCTCCAGTAATTAGAGCAAATGGCGGACGGTGAATATCGCTAAATTTATGTTAATAATTTAGAATGGTAAATTAATTGGGGCACAGAGAAACATTTTACGATCCCGGCGAATAATCAACCTTCAAGGGAAACAAGAAAGCGCGTACTTGTTCGATACTCATTGACATTCCATCCTCAGAGCTGCAGCTTTCATGAAAATAGAAACACGAGGAAACCGTAGCCGTACGTGGCACGATTTTACAAGGATTTTACATGATCCTGGTTAAAAATAACGACGAGCATTCGGCAACGAGGATTTATTCAACGGTATAGGTAACCTAATTAGCTTGCCGACGTTCCATCGATCAGGTTGGCCCGCATACCACGGATATTTCTCGAATCGGCACGATCACGGTTAATATCGAGATTGAGATTTCGACGAGTTGACAAGTGGGTCAAGTGTACCTGGCGTCTCGGACCGCGTGCGAGCGTGTTTACGTTCCAAAATGAGAAAAATCTGTCGATCACTAACCTAACCCATTCTCTCTCGTCTTCCATTCATAGTATAACCTCAAATTATGCTGAAGATACCTTGATTTTTTCTGTACCTTAACTAAAGTAATTAGTTTAATAGAATATGTAGTACTAATAGTACTGGGTGTCTCACAGCTGGTGTAACTCTCATTGGATGGGGTTCGAGATTCTGAACAACTTTTCCCTTTGCAGAAATTTGATCTGAAGCTTCGTTTTTGAGTTATTAAGGAAAAACGCGGACCAATCAGAGCGCGAGTACTGCGCATGCGCAGCCACTAGGCGGAGCTCTCTCGCGTCTGCGCATGCGTCCTTGCGCTCTGATTGGTCCGTGCGCATGCGCAGACACTCGACTCCGCCTTCGCTCTCGCGTCTGCGTAGCCTCGCGCTCTGATTAGTCCGTGTTTTTCTTTAATAATTCAGAAACGAAGCTTCAGATTGAATTTTTGCAAAGGGAAAAGTTGTTCAGAATCGCGAACCCTACCTAATTCCAGGAGTTGCACCAGTTGCGAGACATCCAATGTTTAAAAACATGGGAGTATTTAAAAACTCTCACCATTATAATACGTTTTGTACATAAATACTCAAAAGGCCCTAAAATAACAATTGAAAACTCCCTAAAAAGAGATATAACACAAAAATTAGTACAATAGAAAAATATCTTAAACAGAAATGTGCGTAAAAATGAATTATAACAGTATTTAATTAATTTCTATCTCGACCGTCTCTACAAAATGAAGTTCAAGCACGAAGTTTGTTAAATGAACATCGCCTGCAGTCGGATGAAGTATTGATTAAAGTAAATAGAAACTTACAATTCAGCATCTCCGAGTGTCACCAGAGCAATATAATCGTAAGAACAAGATACACGTACCTTGATCATGGTGTACGCTCGACTTTCTTCGTGGACCATCTTCTTCTGCTGCCTCTCCATCGTGGAATACGCCTTGGCCCATTGTAACCTCTCCTCCTGCGACAAGATGCAGTACATTAAAATAGCATTTGTTACGAGACCGGAGTTCTCCTTTCGCCTTTCTGAAGGAACCTGCAAGCTGTAGAATCGCGGAAGCGAACTTCGATATAGCGAATATTAGGTTAGCTACGCTAGATTTGCTCCCTGGAGAGATTTTGGGTTAGGTTAGGATTAGTATATATGTATTTTGTGTAGCTTAGGCTATACTTTATGCAAGCTTTGTTTGGTTTTGAAATTTCTAATCCTCAAACTTGTAAATCCGTAAATTCCCAAATTTCTAAGCTCGTAAATTACTAAATTTCCAAATCCATAAATCAAGATCTACTTTTTTAATTCTACTCTTATCTACTCTTATTTAATTATAGCTCATAATCTATAATTACTCTTCAAGTATCTACTTTCTTTATTTTACCTCTGGATAACTTCATTTTATTTCTGGTTCATATCGATGATTATTTCAAACGTAAAAAAGTCAGAGAATTTATTTGCGACTAAAATACGTGAGCAGAAAGAGGTTGCTCGAAGAAAGGATTCGTTTAAACTATTCTACTTTAATTTTCTAGCCGAGGAGGCTGCTTTTCTAACCGGAGGTCAGACGCTAAAGAGGAAAAATTAAGTTTGCTCGAGGCAAATTAACTTGCTTTGCAATTAAGCGTAGCCTGCGACGCATAAATCCGCAATGCGAAATCCGTTCTATTGTGAGAGTCTGGCGTAAGCGTGTTTTTCAGCGCGTAGAAAAAAACCGGTGTAATATAGTCCGATACTTCTTACCACCCTTGTTTACCGAATCGTTACGACCTCGCACTTGCACAGCTTTGTCGTCGTGTTGGAAACGTACCCTTAGCATCGAACGGCAAATTGAAAGGAAAACAAACAGTTTCTTCTGGGAATCAGAGAAATGCCAATACGTTTTACGATTGAACAATTTGATTTTGATTTGTTGGGTGGAAAATGATATTTCTGAGGGGTGTAGCAATTTCTGGAGTTGGAAAATGGGCAATTTAGGAATTTGGGGATTTAGAGAGTTACGGATTTAGGGAGATTTGGGATTTGGGAGATTTGGGATTTGGGAGATTTGGGAGATTCGGGATTTGGGAGATTCGGGATTTGGGGGATTCGGGATTTGGGGGATTCGGGATTTGGGGGATTCGGGATTTGGGGGATTCGGGATTTGGGACGCTTGGGATTTGGGACGCTTGGGATTTGGGACGCTTGGGATTTGGGACGCTTGGGATTTGGGACGCTTGGGATTTGGGACGCTTGGAATTTGGGACGCTTGGGATTTGGGACGCTTGGGATTTGGGACGCTTGGGATTTGGGACGCTTGGGATTTGGGACGCTTGGGATTTGGGACGCTTGGGATTTGGGACGCTTGGGATTTGGGACGCTTGGGATTTGGGACGCTTGGGATTTGGGACGCTTGGGATTTGGGACGCTTGGGATTTGGGACGCTTGGGATTTGGGACGCTTGGGATTTGGGACGCTTGGGATTTGGGACGCTTGGGATTTGGGACGCTTGGGATTTGGGAGCGTGAGAATTTGGGACGTTTGGGATTTGGAAGCGTGGGGATTTGGAAGCGTGGGAATTTAGAAGCGTGGGAATTTTAGAAGCGTGGGAATTTAGAAGCGTGGGAATTTAGAAGCGTGGGAATTTAGAAGCGTGGGAATTTAGAAGCGTGGGAATTTAGAAGCGTGGGAATTTAGAAGCGTGGGAATTTAGAAGCGTGGAAATTTGGGAACTGAAGACTAACCAAAGCCAATAAAGTATAATCGAATAAAAATTAAATAGCATACCCGAATAATTAAATCAAAATTGCCTTTGAACATTTCCAAAACTTCTAACTCTAAAATCTAAGCAAAATAAATCTAAAAAAAATTGTCTGTGTATTTTAAACAAATTGTAAAGGTAAGAATATTATTTTTTTTAATAAAAACTTTCAAATGACAAGATTGTTGTGGAGGTATTAATGACGTTATCAGTTTGGTTCCTTTTAAATACGCATGCAAGGAGAATAACAAGGCTTAAACAGCGTGATCAATTAATAGCGGAGAATCGATCTCCTTAATGATTTGTAACTCGAGCGAGATACCGACGGTTCACTAGGCGAACGTGCTATTAATCATGGAGATCCAGCCAGCTGATCAGTGACAGTGCAGGAAATAATTACCAACTAGGCGTTTTAACAACACCAACACGTATGTTGAACGTGAGCTTGCGAAATCCACTTTGATGTGTTGTGGAAATGTGTAATGTTACCTGCACTTTTTCTTTATGCTATCACTGACAAGCTTGGGGAATTGTTTTTTTGGATGTTTTTTAAGATAATAGTCTTGGAATAGTAGGTTTAAGAAATTGTATTTATTATTATACTAATTATATAAATTTAATTTTTTCAAATTTTTAAATAAGTTTCTTAGTATCAAAATTAGGTAGTTGGGTATATCTGAGTTCCCTAGGATTGAATTCCCATATTTCCCAATTTCCACATTTCCCAATTCCACATTTCCCAATTCCCACATTTCCCAATTCCCACATTTTCCAATTCCCATATTCCCCAATTTCCACATTCCCCAATTTCCACATTCCCCAATTCCCACATTCCCCAATTCCCACATTCTCCAATTCCCACATTCCCCAATTCCCACATTCCCCAATTCCAGATTCTCCAATTCCCACATTCCCCAATTCCCACATTTCGCAATTCCCACATTCCCCAATTTCCACATTCTCCAATTCCCATATTCCCCAATTTCCACATTCCCCAATTCCCACATTCCCCAACTCCACATTCCCCAATTTCCACATTCCCCAATTCCCATATTCCCCAATTTCCAAATTTCCCAATTCCCACATTTTCCAATTCCCACATTCCCCAATTTCCACATTCTCCAATTCCCATATTCCCCAATTTCCACATTCCCCAATTCCCACATTCCCCAACTCCACATTCCCCAATTTCCACATTCCCCAATTCCCATATTCCCCAATTTCCAAATTTCCCAATTCCCACATTTTCCAATTCCCACATTCCCCAATTCCCATATTCCCCAATTCCCACAATCCCCAATTCCACATTCCCCAATTCCCACATTCCCCAATTCCCACAATCCCCAATTCCACATTCCCCAACTCCACATTCCCCAATTCCCACATTCCCCAATTCCACAATTCCCCCATACCTAAATCCCCAAATTCCAAAATTCCCGAATACCCAAATCCCTAAACCCCAAATTCCCCAACATCCACCCCCCAAATCCCCCAACCTCCAACCCCCAAATTCCCAATAACCCAAACATCCACAATTCATCCCCGATACCCCGAAACATATCCCACCAAAATCGCGAACGGTAAATCATGCACATTGTAGGAAAGCAGAAACGATTCGTATAATAAAGCTCGCCCTTAGAAACAGGGTGATGCAGCGACACGAGAGCTTTAGCGTTGAATATAACATAAATCGTGGAACGACAAGCGCGCGGAAACTCGGCCAGAAGCTCGACAAGGAAGGCTGAAAACGAGGAGCGAGGAGAGTACGTAGTAAGTCGGCCGGGGTCTCCGTTAACTGGATGCTAGATACGAGCTAGAGAGTACGCTAGACATAATCGCTAGAGCAGACAGAAGAGTAGGACAGACTGGAGCCAGGAATTTCGGGGCGGCGAAAGTCGAAATAGCCGGGGTTCCTTGGCTCTCTGCCAGTCCCTCTGGCTGACACCAAAGAAACATCTTCCTAATTTTCCATGTTTGCCTCGCAATTTGACCTTCCATGATATTATCTCGAAACGCTACAAACACGAATGCTACTCGTTACGCAAATACTTTGATTGACTTACGGATTTACGTAAATAGATTCGTCAGGGGACTTCAAGTTGTTTTATGTTCGTTATGTTATGTACCTTGCATTGTCTTGGAGGTAGAAGAATTAGGATACTTGTCTAAGTAGTTTGATTGACTTCGACAGATTAATACAAGTAAATCACTTAAATGGTGCTCTAAGATCTGCAGATATTTTGTTAGGTTCAAATGTTGCTGTTAGACCTTACATCGTCTGAGTGTGCTTCAAACAGGGATACTCTTCGTCCAGATACTTTGATTGACTTCATCAAATTAACACAAATGAATCACTCAAAAGGTTGCTCTAAGATCTGCAGACATCTTGTTAGGTTCAAATGTTGCAGTTTAACCTTGCATCATTTGAGAATACTTCAAACAAGGATACTCTTCGTCCAGATACATTGATTGACTTCATCAAATTACCACAAACAGATCACTCAAAAGGTTGCTCCAACATCTGCAGACATCTTGTTATGTTCAAATGTTGCAGTTTAACCTTGCATCATCTGAGTATTCTTCAAACAAGGATACTCTTCGTCCAGATACATTGATTGACTTCATCAGATAATACAAACATATCATTCAAAAAGTTGCTCCAACATCTGCAGACATCTTGTTATGTTCAAATGTTGCAGTTTAACCTTGCATCAATTGAGAATACTTCAAACAAGGATACTCTTCGTCCAGATACATTGATTAACTTAATCAGATTACCACAAACAGATCACTCAAAAGGTTGCTCCAACATCTGCAGACATCTTGCTATGTTCAAATGTTGCAGTTTAACCTTGCATCATCTGAGAATGCTTCAAACAAGGATACTCTTCGTCCAGATACTTTGCTTAACTTCATCAAATTACCACAAACAGATCACTCAAAAAGCTACTCTAAGGTCTGCAGACATTTTGTTACGTTCAGAGGTCATAACACTTTGACCTTGCATGACATCCTTGATACATCTCGATGTTCCTTAGTACTGCCTGATACTCTTTAATGCTAGTTTAAATACTTTAATTGATTTTGATCAGTGAAAGCTCGTTCTGAAGTTGAAAAGTTTAAACGTCAGATCACCACTTAACAATTAAACGTCTGATGGAGTTTATCAAAGTGATAGTCGACGTTCCGTTTTAGAATTTTTGCAGCTCGGCACGCACCTCTGCCGGCTGCCTAGATATTTTTAAAATGATCGATAAAGCACCAGTCTGCAGCTACTCGTCTGTCTTCATTAAGCACTGGCATTTGTCACACTAGAAATTTGAACGACTCTGTTATTGTACAAATTTTGTCTGTTCATTTTATGACGGTAAACTATGTTCAAGTATTATTTCATAAGTATCTTCAGAAATATTATTGAGGTTATTTGATGTTATTAGAGGATTATTTTGAGGTTAGATTAATTATAAGGTTATAATAAGTTATTGTAAAAATTCTTTGGAATCAGTGAAAGAATTAATTCTAAAAGTAGTGTCCACACACGTGACCCGACGAATTTAAAACCAAGGTAAACGTCCACACGTGTAAATATTCCTAAAGAGTAAACTCGCAAACTCCGTAACTCGTTAATTTACTTTTACTCCAAGAGTCGCCGAAAATACAAAAGTAAACGCGAGAAGTATTTGACCCCTATTTATATCGAGAAACGAGCATTTATGCTAAACAATTTAAACCGAAAGAAAGTAGAACGTTAAACACGTCTAACAAGGTACCCGGTCCGCTGTATGTCCGTCAAATTTCCGCAAATACGGACGCAACGCATAAAGGAGAGTTATATGCCAACGATTAATTACGATTAAACACGTTAGCAAGTTTCGTTTGCGCCGGATAGAACTTGGTGCGAGCGACTGTTTCCGTTTCCGCGTGTACATATGTCGGGCCGCGCAAATTACAGAGATGTGTCGTGTTTCGTGTGGACGTTCCATTTCGTAACAGGAGTATCGTTTCATTATGCTAACGAAATATCGATTATGATAATGCATGGAAGCGATTGAATCGCCTAGAATTACCATTATGACGGGCATGAAATGCGACTGCCCTTGCACTCCGTTGTTAACGCGCTTGTCCAAGGATTTCCACGGGGTACTCCATAATACCTTAATCAATTCAGAAATGTTTCTTGGAAGCAGTCAAAAATTTATACCCACAAGTTGTACTAATTTTTATTTAGATTATAGGATGATTCAAAGCATATGCTCTCACTAATTTATTTATAATTATATAGGGTGTCTCACAATTACCTGAAGTAGGGGGTAGCTGACAGGATTCTGAACAACTTTTTCCTTTGCAAAAATTCGATCTGAAGCTTCGTTTCTGAATTATTAAGGAAAAACACGGACCAATCAGGATTGCGCGCGCTTAGCCGCTAGGCGGAGCTGTCGCGTCTGCGTACGCGCTTAGCCGCTGGGCGGAGCTATCGCGTCTGCGCATGCGCAATCCTCGCGCTCTGATTGGTCCGTGTTTTTCCTTGATAACTCAAAAACGAAGCTTCAGATCGAATTTTTGCAAAGGGAAAAGTTGTTCAGAATCTCGAACCCCACCACCCAGTAACATTATTACTAACCATTAATAATATTATTAACAAATAACATCATTATTAACGATTAACAATATTATTAACAACACCACTATTATGAACAATTAAAAATATTATTAACAATAACATTCTTATTAACAATTAACAATATCATTAGCAAATATCATTCTTAATAACAATTAACAATATTATTAACAAATATCATTCTTACTAAGAATTAACAATATTATTAACAAATATCATTCTTATCAAGAATGAAAAATATTATTAACAAATATCATTAGTGTATTACCACAAAATCTGTAAAATGATTTCAATGATTTTTCTTTAATTTAAAAATGGACGAAACTTTTTCGGAACTATTTATAATTTTGAAATAAGCCGTGGGAATCAATAACAAGGCGTGAAATCTCACAGGGTTTGCTCGCAAGTGGCGAAAGTTACGATGCATGAAATAAGTTGGCACGTCCTCCGCGATTACGCTACGAAATGGAGCGAGTAGCCCGAGCGTTTGGCAGCGAGCGTGTCGAGACGATCGCGCTCCCCCGTGTCCAAATAACGCTTGATTCGCTGGTCAGATAGGAAATTGAGTTTCTGCCGTTCGTAATGGAAGCATAAACATTTATGCTTCCGTCAGCAGCCACTCACGCTTTCGTTATCAAACGAGACGATAAAACTGAACGACTGCAATAACAAGGTGTAGACAATCAGAGACGTTTAGCAAAGATTCTTTTTGTCCGCGTAAACGTCGAGTGTTCCGATTGACCGAAAAGATGAGACAAACGGGGTCGTTACGGTCCAGATATTTCTCATCCCTGTGGACAATCGTAGAAATATAGCGGTGTTGTAAATCTAGATCTGCGGACGACACCTGTTTACGTTTCACTTGGTCGAGGTGGTGAAAATCAGACGGTGAAATACTTTATCGATTACTGTCTCTTACAGTCTACAAATTATTTTGAAATACGTTATCAGATACAGTTGATTGATATTTACGACCACGATATATCCGTTATACGTTTACTCGGAGTTCAACTCACAACGTCACGAAGGGACAACCCTTTTGTCGAGGTTAAGTATTAAAATCCTCCCGGCTCTTATCACAATCGCAAGGAAAGTTGCCGAGACAAAGAACACGCGTCGAGATGGGATCGCGTATATCCACCGGGACTCTGAACGGGTCTTTTCAACCCCGTCACTGTTAACCCACGCTTTTATTAAAAACTTCTGTCGGACCAGGAATTATTCCGCCGGTAATAGAAGACCTGTTTTAATTCATGATTCCGTGATTAATTCCCTTTTACGGGGATTCTAGCGACTCTGAATTATGACCACAGAAAAATCCGGATTTTCATGTCTGGTTTCACTCAACATCATATTTAATGATAATATTTTTGTTTGGGTAAAAATACTCTTTGGGGGTGAAATCATTTTTTGAACTTGGCAGCGCTAAGAAATTAGTTGATTATTTTTTTTGGAGAGTAATGACATCAATTTTTTTTTTGTTTGGATAAAAACATTTTTAGGGGATGAAATTATCTTATGAGCATAGGTTTGTTAAGAGACAATTTGATTATTTTTTAAAGAATGTTATAATATGAATTTTTTTTTGTTTGGATGAAAACATTTTTAGGGGATGAAATTATCTTATGAGCATAGGTTTGTTAAGAAACAATTTGATTATTTTTTAAAGAATGTTATAACATGAATTTTTGTTTGTTTAAATATAAACATTTTTAAGGGATGAAATTATCTTATGAACATAGAACTCTCAAGGGACAATTTGATTATTTTTTAAAGAATATTATAACATGAATTTTTGTTTGTTTAAATAAAAACACTTTTAAGGGATGAAATGACCTTGTGAACAAATTATTGTCAAGTGACAGTTTGATTATTTTTTAAAGAATGTTATAACATGAATTTTTGTTCGTTTAAATAAAAACACTTTTAAGGGATGAAATGACCTTGTGAACATAGAACTTTCAAGGAACAATTTGATTATTTTTTAAAGAATGTTATAACATGAATTTTTGTTTGTTTAAATAAAAACATTTTTAAGGGATGAAACAACCTTATGAACATATCACTGTCGTCAATTTGATTATTTAAAAAAAACAAATTATAACATAAATTTTGTTGTTTGTTTAAATAAAAACACTTTTAAAATCTAACATAATCTTGATTATTTTTAAACAAGCAATACCATATTTTATTTTATCTAAAAAAAAAAAGATGCAGTAAAATAAATCCATAGCGTCAGATAACAATTTGCGGAGAATTGTAATTAGCAGTAGTAGAGGAACAAATAAAAGAAAATATAATATATGTTTAGATGCTATTTTCAGGGAAGAAAGTCCTCTCGAGGGATAAAGAAGTTCAGGGAGAAAGCGGTTGAACAAGTCGATCGAAGATCAAGACCTTGTTTAGAGCGTTGAACAGCTAAACTGCTCGAAAACTCTCGACTCGATGAAAGAACATTCAAAGACACACTCGAGCAGTCTGAAGTGTCCGATTCTTTGAGAAAGAAGACCTTTTTTTCTCTGCAAATTCTATGCGCCCTACGATACGTTTGATTTCTACTTAACTGTCCACTTTTGGTGATCCACTTGGAGAAAAAAAGAAAATTGCGTATTATGTAGGGTAATTTAACCCTTTGATCTGGTTAATACAATATGGAATATGTTTTTATTTAGATAAATTTAGATGTGATGTATAAATGTAATGAGACAATAGTAAGAGTATTAGAATGACTTCAAAAGAACTTTCTTAGGTAAAAAGTTTAAAGTTGCCAGTAGCAAAAATACCTTTGTGCGCAAAGGGTTGAAGTTGCGGAAATATCTTGTGATGAGAAGTTTAATGATCTCAATCAATCGCTCAAAATTTACAGAATATAAATCCTCAAATTTCTCAGCATCCAAATCCTCAAATTTTCCAATGCATAATCCCCAAATTTCCCAACATCCAAACCCTCAAATTTTCCAATATCCAAGCTCTCAAATTTCCCAACATCCAAACCCTCAAATTTTCCAATATCCAAGCTCTCAAATTTCCCAATATCCAAACTCTCAAATTTTCCAATATCCAAGCTCTCAAATTTCCCAACATCCAAACCCTCAAATTTTCCAATATCCAAGCTCTCAAATTTCCCAATATCCAAACTCTCAAATTTTCCAATATCCAAGCTCTCAAATTTCCCAATATCCAAACCCTCAAATTTTCCAATATCCAAGCTCTCAAATTTCCCAGTATCCAAACCCTCAAATTTTCCAATATCCAAGCTCTCAAATTTCCCAATATCCAAACCCTCAAATTTTCCAACACATAAATCCCCAAATTTCCCAACGTTCAAACCCTCAAATTTTCCATCACATAAATCCCCAAATTTCCCAATATCCAAACCCTCAAATTTTCCAACATCCAAACCCTCAAATTTCCCAATATCCACACCCTAAAATTTCCCAATATCCAAACCCTTAAATTTTCCAATACCCACACCCTCAAATTTCCCAACCCCCAAATCACCAAACTCCCCACCTTAAATCTATAAAACCTCTCAACTAAAAAATGTCAACTCGCCCTCCAACAGCAAAAACCTTCAAGTGTAAAGGGTTAAACTCGCATCAAGAAACTTAACGACCCCCCAATCAGTTACTCTCCAATATGAAAAGCATCGTTCTACGCCAATAAGCTTTCTTCGCAGCAATTTCTCCCCGAGCTTGTAATTAGCATCCGAAATTCAGTGGATAATCCGATTCCGGTCAGAACGTCGTCGCCGTGGAAAATTTCCTCGTGAAATTGGTCGGTGTCGCGTTTCTTCCAGCCTCCCTCTCGTCCCTCGAATCTCGCGCGCTTTTTCGCTACCTCCTCCCTGTATTTATCCGTCACGGGCTTTTCAAGGGGATAGACTTCTAAAGAACCTGCAACGAGCTTACGACGCACGAAATTTTTTCAGAATATTTCTTTACCGTAGAATATCCGCTTTTATTTTCACTTTAACGAGCTTTTTAAGGGGTTACACTTCTAAAGGCAGACGCGTTCAAAGTTTCAACCAGGAATTAAATTTTGTAGAATATTCTTGTTTATTTTTGGCTTAACGAGCTTTTCAATGGACGCTTCTAGTCGGTGCAATTTTATAAGTTTTGAGATTTACTTTGTCGGCAAGTCAGATATTATGATGTTAAGGAATATTAAATATCTTGGATATGGTGGTCATTTGATTGGAATTAAAATTGGACTGCAATTGTGGTGAAAATATGAGCTAGATTTGTTGTAAGAGTCATGTACGTTATGTGTGACATGTGCGTCAAGTGCGTCATGTGACGAGTGACATAATTCGCTGCAATTGCACTTTCGAGTTAAACTGCATGGACTTAAATTTATTCGAATACATGTTGATATAAAAAGTGTTCAAAATTCACTCAAACTAGAAATTCGAATATTTGAATAATTTCGAACTCGAATTTTTCGAATTCTTCGAATTATTTGAATTATTTGAATTGTTTGAATTGCTCGAATTGTTTGAATTGTTTGAATTGTTTGAATTGTTTGAATTGTTTGAATTGTTTGAATTGTTTGAATTGCTTGAATTGTTTGAATTGTTTGAATTGCTTGAATTGTTTGAATTGTTTGAATTATTTGAATTATTTGAATTATTTGAATTACTTGTATTATTTGAATTATTTGAATTATTTGAATTACTTGAATTATTTGAATTATTTGACTTATTTGACTTATTTGAATTATTTGAATTATTTGAATTATTTGAATTATTTGAATTATTTGAATTACTCGAATTATTCGAATTCGAACTACATTCGAATAATCGAATTGTCCAAAATACTTGAACACCCAAATAATATTCGCAACACAAGTATATTTCCTGGAATTAATATAAAGAATCCACAGCAATCTCTAATAAATTATTAACAGAAAAATGCCAAGCGATATAAATTCAAAAGCTCCATCGAAGCGTAAAGTTTTGAACGTCGATGACCCAGGTCAATCGTGACCCAGACTTACCACGAATCGACTAAAGTTAGAATCTCGAATTTTTAAACGAAAGCTATCGAGGTCGTCGTGGAATATTCTCTCCTTAGGTTTTTAATACTCGAACGTCTACCGTCTATATTATGCTGCATATTAATAAATCAATAATATATGTATGCTGCAGTATGTAGCAGTCAAAGGATTAAACTTTAACCTCCACGACTTTTTCCCCGCTCGCTCACTCGAGCCACGAAATTGATCGATATCTGGAAAACTCAGGTAGTTCGAAAGTGGCCGCAAAAGTTTGCGATACTTTTCAGCCGAGAGCAATGGAGGTTCGAATCTCTGGCTACGTGTATCGCCGTGTTTCGAGAGGAAGAACGTGCCAGGCATTAATTATTTCCCTTATCCTTTAACTGCTCCCTCCCGGCAACTTTTCACCAGTCAGAATCTACAGGCTGTTATACAACTGGTAATACAAGGGAACAGGATGTAATTATATTAAGTGCTCCACAATTTCAAATATAACAATTCCATTTCGTAGTACAGCTACTTACACTGTCCCGTTAAATATTGAATTTTAACTTTTGGAGTTACGTTTCTAGCAACGTGCAGAGTTAATACCAGAATTATGGAAATTTGTATTTCGTGATACTTGCGTGTTTAAATTATGCGAACACAAATATTGAATTTTCACGATTACAGTTGAAGTTGTAGATTATAGTTAAGCATATAGAGTAATAAAAAAAATTATGAACAGAGTTGTTAGTACAGCGATGGACTAGTGGTTAGCGTCAGCGACTGTCACTCCGTGGGCCAGGGTTCGAATCCCCATAGGTGGTGTCGAATTTTTTCATGGATAAATCGTATTTATTTGGGTTGTATTTGCATTTGAATTTGATAGAAATAATTGAGTACAAATTATGAAGTTGAATTTTCGGTATAACTTGCGAATTAGGATCGAGTTTGAGTCAATATTCGAATTTGGATAGCAGCGAATCAAAACCAGCGTCGAATTGGAATACACCGAATTAACTTGCACCGAATTTGATTCGCATTGAGTTACAACTTGCATCGAATTGAATCACAATCGTTTCGAATCACGCCGAGAGTTCAATCGCGTGCTAATTCGAATCGTAATCGACTTGAATCAATTCGAATTGGATCGCGTCGAATTAGTTTGCTCTGAAATTGGATCGATTCGAATTGGATCGCGTCGAATTAATTTGCGCCGAAATTGGATCGATTCGAATTAGAGAAGAGTCGAATTCAAACACATTGGAATTGAATCACACCGAATTTGTACCGATTCGAATCGGATCTCTTCGAGTTAATGTATCAAATTGAAACACCCCGAATCAATTCAAATTCCAAGCCAAATGAACTTGCATCGAATTCCTAAATCGGCTTCCCAACCAAATCAGATCAAACTCGTGCACTCAATAGCGCTTAAGATAAGTTAAAAAGGGCCCATTAAGTCATACATTAAACTATCTGACCGTCCTATCGATCCCTGGAACCATGTGCGCTGGTTTAAGCTCGCAAATCGTCGATAAAGCCGGAATTAAGCGACGCGAATGAATAATGAAGACGTTTTTGCCTCGTCGGCCGAGCCAAGCTGTCGCAACGCAAAAATGTGTGCAGTCATTCGCGAGCAGCGAGTTTACGGATGCTCCTAAACCACCGGACAGGATTTATACCGTCGCCGGAACTCGCCGCACGTTTGCTTGAGGAATTAACTCCGCTTAAACGCCCTATCTATTAGCCGGTATACTCAAGCGAGAAGTATTCGTCCCTCGAGCCTCGATAACGGATGTACACGCGGAAATCCTGCTCGTTAATTTTCCGTCGAATCGGTGAACACGATTTTGGTTCTTGTAATTTCCAAGATTTATTTGATCGACTGATAAAACTGTCGTTACGAGGCGCGGGGAATTACTGCTGAGCTAGAAAATATAGGGGTGAATGGTAAAAATATCTCGGGACTTTGGAGTTTATTGTAAGTAATGTACTGGTAAGAACGAGGAAAAGCTCAATGGATTCTCTGAGTTCGAATCCTGCTTGAAGTTCACATTTTTCATACCTTCGTTTACAGCTCTGGATTACAAACGTGGTACAAAAATTTAATATCGTAAACTCACTTTGTCACAGCTGCAGATGCTGATTCCCTAGATTCTTACGATAGTCTAACGACAAATTCAAATCCTACTCAGTGTACTGCAAATGTAAATATTCTACTGGGTTCACTCACTCAGATCTCACATTTTTCTGTGAAAGACCAGGACATCTACAAATGATATAACCAAAGAAATTATAGATGGAAGTATAACTAAAATAGATGTAACTAAAGAGATTGTAAATGTACTAAATGCACTTAAGATTCAGTAGAAAGAAAACATAAAAAAAAGCAACTACATGAGAAATGGTGATTCGAAGGAAACGAGTATTGCAAGTAAAGTGCTCACCGGATTTTCCGCGAAGAAGGCGTCCTCCTGGTGTTTGGTAGGCAGATCGAGGAACACGGAGGACCTGGAGCGATCGTAAAGATCGACATCCACGTAGAAGTCGAAGAGAGGAGCTCCATTCACTCTGAGCAGCCTCGAGACCAGCGGCGTGATGTCCGCCGGCGCGATGCTCCTTGGGGGCAGATATCCGCCGAGTTCGCGTAAAAGCTCGTAAACTGAAACAACAAGTGATCGTAAACAAGTTTTAACGAGATTCAGGAGCGTGTGAAACGTGTCGGTAGCCAGGAAATCGGTTTCCAGCTATCTCTGGAAACGGCGACGCGAGGAAAAGTGGAAATGGCAAAACGAAAAGCGTGGATAGCATCCGTTTAGAACGCGTTTCATTTAAAAATCGATGCGTCGATCCGACGAGGTATAATGAAAAGAGCCGACGAGCAAAGTTCAAATCTCGATACATCGCTGCCTCCCCTATTTACGAGCCAACTCTTTTCATCAACGACCTTCGCGTCCCTTCCTATCGGCCTTCCGCGGCCAACCCCGTGCCCGCTCGCAACGATAAACTATAAATAAAAGCTGCGCACACAAACGGACCTGTGTACGTGAGCGTGATCCATTCCAAAGATCAACAACACCCTTATCGAGCTTTGCGATCTTCGTTTAACTCGTCCGTGGGATTCGAGCAACGAGGGTTGCGGTTTGCAACCCTTCGATCTACCTATGCCTGTATATTGATAGTTTGTGAATTGCGAGAGAGACTTTGAGGCTTTCAATCTCCGTATGGTCTGCATTTGAGTGTACTAGGGTTTGGACTTCAGGTGTGAGTCGATAGGATTCAATTCGGAGTTTGCGGTGTAATTCGAAACCATATGAGAGGGGTATTTGGGGAAAATTTGGCACGGTATTTCACGCGGTGCACTCGGAGAGATGTAAATCGCAATTTGATGTGAGTGGACTTGACTGGGTGCAATCTAACTCGGGGAAATTCAATCTGGCGCGATTAAATTCTGCACGATGCAATTTGACGAGATCGAATTTCACGAGACAACTCGACGCAATCCAACTTGGCGCTAGGATGCCACGCGATTCAATTCGAAATATTTCAACTTGGCGCGATTGAATTCCACAGGGTTCAACTTGGAGTGATAGAATTCGATGTGATACAATTCCATGCTACTATATTCTACGGGTTCTAACTTGGTGCGAGAGAATTTTGCGCGATTCAACAGGGAGAGATCGAATTTTACGCGATCGGATTTGGAGGGATCGAATTTCACGTGATTCAACTCGGAGGGATCGAATTTCACGCGTTCCAATTCGGAGGGATCGAATTTCACGCGATCCAACTCGAAAGGATCAAATTTTACGCAATCCAACTCGGAGCGATCGAATTTCACGCGTTCCAACTCGACGCGATCGAATTTCACGCGCTCCAACTCGATGCGATCAAATTTCACGCGATCCAACTCGGAGCGATCGAATTTCACGCGATCGAATTTCACGCGATCCAACTCGGTGCGATCGAATTTCACGCGTTCCAACTCGACGCGATCGAATTTCACGCGCTCCAACTCGATGCGATCAAATTTCACGCGATCCAACTCGGAGCGATCGAATTTCACGCGATCGAATTTCACGCGTTCCAACTCGGAGGAATCGAATTTCACGCGTTCCAACTCGACGCGATCGAATTTCACGCGTTCCAACTCGACGCGATCGAATTTCACGCGCTCCAACTCGATGCGATCAAATTTCACGCGATCCAACTCGGAGCGATCGAATTTCACGCGATCCAACTCGGTGCGATCGAATTTCACGCGTTCCAACTCGACGCGATCGAATTTCACGCGCTCCAACTCGATGCGATCAAATTTCACGCGATCCAACTCGGAGCGATCGAATTTCACGCGATCGAATTTCACGCGTTCCAACTCGGAGGAATCGAATTTCACGCGTTCCAACTCGACGCGATCGAATTTCACGCGATCGAATTTCACGCGTTCCAACTCGGAGGGATCTAATTTCACGCATTCCAACTCGGTGCGATCGAATTTCACGCGTTCCAACTCGACGCGATCGAATTTCACGCGATCCAACTCGATGCGATCGAATTTCACGCGCTCCAACTCGATGCGATCAAATTTCACGTAATCGAATTTCACGCGATCCAACTCAACGCGATCAAATTTCACGCAATCCAACTCGACCGAATCCAACTCCTCGCAATCCAATTCAACATAATTAAATTCCACGCGTTCCAACTCATGATCCAATTCAGCACAATCCACTTCGACACAATTCAACACACCTTGCAGTTCAAACGTGACAAACCTAAATTTGTACAAAACTTTGAGTTCAATACCGATAACAATCTGTCCCAAAGGCCAAATGCAAAATATGAACATTTCAACTGTTTTCATTTATAACACTGTAGTAATAATTAGTAGCTATGACTGTATTATCGGAAGAATCATAGGTTAGGTACGATCACAATTATGATGAAATCACGAACACTTAAGCGAAATAACGTAACAGATTTATTTCGCAGATTCGAATTGAATAACATAAGGGAAAAGAAAGTTCCGCAAATGCAATTTCGTTAAACACGTCCGTTTCGATTTGCCCGTTAGAAACTAAATTGTATCACGAATCAGTGCGATCTGGTAGAGCGATAAGCGGCTCAATGATATTATAAGCGGCTCTATTATACAACGATTATTATCGTTCGCGACACGCCAACGTGAAGGGGCCAGGACTTTTTTTTTCTTTTATTAGCTTCCATCTGGTCTACGTTTGTTCGCCGGCACGTTGAACAAGGTGCATTTATTCGAGCGTGCGGTACGTAACGAGAAATTGAACGCGATGTCGAGGGAAAAAATGACGAATGGTCTCGCACTGCTTAATCGTGAACACAATGATAGAACGGAAATTTTATTGCCATAGAACGAGCTACGATTACCTGTTTTATTCTATAAACTCGAGGACTGCGTGCTTTACAACTCGGAAAATACTGCAATTCTACAGTATCGTTAGCGTTTATTGTCGAGGGTAAACTACCGTGCGTCGCCGACTTTACGCATACTTCGCGTACCGTGAAAATGTATGAGTGTTTGAATTGACGGAGACTGGTTTTTAACTGGGGGGATTTGGGGAATTTAGGGAGGTTTTTTGTAAAGTACTCTAACAGTGTTTTATACTATTACATACATATGTACGTATACATATGCATATACATATACGTATGTATGTATGTATGCACATGTGTATGTATGTATGCATGAATGTATGCATATGTGTATGTATGTATGAGTACATTTATAACGTATGTATGAAGGTATGCATATGTGTATGTATGTATTAGTACATTCATAACGCATGTATGGAGGTATGCATATGTGTATGTATGTATGAATACATTCATAACGTATGTATGAAGGTATGCATATGTGTATGTATGTATGAATACATTCTTAACGTATGTATGAAGGTATGCATATGTGTATGTATGTATGAATACATTCATAACGTATGTATGAAGGTATGCATATGTGTATGTATGTATGTATGAATGTATGCATATGTGTATGTATGTATGTAGGTATGTATGAATGTATGCATATGTGTATGTATGTATGTATGTATGAATGTATGCATATGTGTATGTATGTATGTATGTATGAATGTATGCATATGTGTATGTATGTATGAATACATTCATAACGTATGTATGAAGGTATGCATATATGTATGTATATACATTCATAACGTATGTATGAAGGTATGCATATGTGTATGTATGTATGTATGAATGTATGCATATGTGTATGTATGTATGAGTACATTCATAACATATGTATGAAGATATGCACATGTGTATGTATGTATACATTCATAACGTATGTATGAAGGTATGCATATGTGTATATATGTATACATACATATGCACATACATACGTATACATATATGTATACTACAGTAGTAGAATGGTACAGTAGTTTAATGATATAATGGTTCAATGCTGTAACAGCATAATAATAAAATAGTAAAATAGTACTACAATGACACAGAACATATAAAACACATTAAAATAAAAAAATACTAAGAATAAAATAAAATAAAATGCAACAATGAAAAAGTGATAATTTCTCAATAAACCCAATCCCAAACTTCCGTCCTATAAATAATCTAAACAAGAAACACTTCCATCAGCCAATATTAAACACAGGCAAAATTTATGAAAAATAATCCTTGGCAAATGAATAGAAAAGCGTCGATTTATTCTCCTCCCGAACAAAACAATTTTTTCGAGCCCGACGCAGCGATATTTCACGGGAAATTATTATTAGAGGTTTCCCGGCTCGAATGGTCGGCCGAGAATTTCGATTAGAAGCTCTCGGACTACGAGGAACATCCTGGCTGCTATTAAAGGCTCGACGAGGGGTGTCACGGAGACAGGGGGTGGGCGAGGAATATATCGGTGCTCTCGAAATCCGCAAGTTCGCCGTTAAGTAAAGCTTTGCGTGATTTCAATCGCAACGAACAATCGCGAACGGTCGCGTTATATATACGAAATCGACAACCACCACGTCCTCCAACTTCCACCACTCTCTTACGCTGGTTACATCTATATTTTTGCATGACGCAAGCTGAACGCTGCTGGCCGGATTGCTTTCGATCCCGAATTCCTTTCTTTGCTTTCTGCATTTTGTGTGAGGTCGATGGCCAAATCGGTTCTGTTATATGGTGTCACATGTATGTTTAGATTTTGTTGTGTGTGGTGTTTCATATGATACATGGATCACATATGATGTACTATGTGAAGATCTATGGTGATCTTCTTACATATGATGCACCATATGTGTAAATCGAGCTTGTCACATATGTACCATGTAAGTTTAACAATAAGTGTATCCTGTCACATGTGATGTACCATATGAGTCTACATTGATACTGTCACATATGATGTACCATATAAGTCTAAATCGATCATGTCACATATGATGTACCACATATGTATGTACACATCAATCGTGTCACATATGATGTACCACATGAGTCTACATTGATGCTGTCACATGTGATGTACCATATAAGTCTAAATCAATTCTGTCACATATGATGTACCACATATGTATGTTCAAATCAATCTTGTCACATATGATGTACCACATATGCATGTCCAAATCAATCTTGTCACATATGATGTACCACATATGCATGTCCAAATCAATCTTGTCACATATGATGTACCATATGAGTCTACATTGATCCTGTCACATATGATGTACCATATAAGTCTGAATCAATTCTGTCACATATGATGTACCACATATGTATGTCCAAATCAATCTTATCACATATGATGTACCATATGAGTCTACATTGATTCTGTCACATGTGATGTACCATATAAGTTTGAATCAATCCTGTCACATATGATATATCACATAAGTCTGAATCGATTCTGTCACATATGATGTACCACATAAGTGTAAATCAATCCTGTCACATATGATGTACCACATAAGTGTAATTCAATCATGTCACATATGATGTACCACATATGTATGTCCAAATCAATCCTGTCACATATGATGTACCATATGAGTCTACATTGATCTTGTCACATATGATGTACCACGTAAGTCTACATCAATCTTACTACATATGTCTATCATATAACTCAAAATCGTCCCATATAAATTTTCACAAGTACATAGATATAATGAGAGCATCAATATAATAGTATCCTATCTGTTTACATTTTTTGAAAAACATAGTTGGTCTCAGAAACTGAGAGAGCTCTTTTGTTACAAAAATCTGGAAGCGTGGAGCGGAAACGAAGTTTTCTAGGGCAAACTCAATGAATTTTTAGCAGCCTCATTGTCTTCATCCAAATAGGTTTCAATTTTATTGGACAGTTTATGGAAATTTTTATCCTGCTAATTAGGTGTAGGTAATTAGTTCTGTATTTGAAGAAAGAATTAATTAAAACGGAGTCTGTTACAAGAAGTCTATTACGAAGTTCTGAACGTATAAACCATCTCGAAACTTATCGTTGCAAGAGTCCTGTGTTTTGAACAAAGGGATTAAAGTACAGGAAAGTGAAGAACATGCCAACACGATGTGGAACGTATGGTCGACTAGGACTAAGCGGATCGAAAACGCTCCGGAGGTATCGCGCTATGGAAACAATCCGGAAGTTCCATTTCCGCAAGCCACAGTCTTCCCCGATTTCCTCGGCATGGGAATTCAATCGAGATACAAGACCGGCTATGGTTTCGAAATTAACCATGACCGACAGGATTAATTCCCGTACAACCGACTAATCCGGACATCGAGTCTTTCGATGCAAGCATCATTAATCCTTGATAAAACACCAAATCAAATACGCGATGTAGAATGAGGAAAAAGCACAAAGAGCTTTGTGCTCTTCGACCTCGGCATTCGGTTCTTAGAGCGGCGAGGGGACGCGAATTTCCGGCTTTCAACGAAAAGTGCGCTCTTCCGCGTCAAGAACGACTTTGATGAACGCCATCCACCTCGAGAACGTGTGCGCAACATCCACCTCCCTAGGGAGAAATATTTCGGAAAGGTTTCAAGGAGCGGGTATCTACTTCTCGATGAAATCACGTTTACCTCTGATCCCTGGGGAGAAAACGGACACTTGCGGCTCGATTTCAAGCTGGGTTGAGTGAATTGGTTGTTATTTCATGCGTTGTAATTCCATGTGTCATAATTTCACGCGTTATGATTCCACGCGCCATAATTTCACGCGTTATAATTCCATGCACCATAATTTCCACGCGCCATAATTTCACGCGTTGTAATTCCACGCGTCGTAATTCCACGCGCCAATTATTTCACGTGTTGGAATACCACGCGCCATAATTTCAGGCGTTGTAATTCCACGCGCCATAATTCCACGCGTCATAATTTCCACGCGCCATAATTTCCATGCGTTGTAATACTACGCGTCATAATTTCACGCGTTGTGATTCCACGCGCCATAATTTCCACGCGCCATAATTCCACGCGCTGTAATTCCACGCGCCATAATTCCACGCGCTGTAATTCCACGCGCCATAATTCCACGCGCTGTAATTCCATGCGCCATAATTTCCACGCGCCATAATTTCCACGCGCTGTAATTCCACGCGCCATAATTTCCACGCGCCATAATTTCCACGCGCCATAATTCCACGCGCCATAATTCCACGCGCCAATTATTTCACGCTTTGTAATTTCACGCGCCATAATTCCACGCGCCAATTATTTCATGCGTTATAATTCCACGCACCATAATTTCCACGCGCTGTAATTTCACGCGTTGTAATTCCACACGTCATAATTCCACGCCCCAATCATTTTACGCGCTGTAATACCACGCGTCATAATTTCACGCATTGTAATACCACGCCCTATAATTTCCACGCGTTGTAATTCCACGCACCAATTATTTCACGCGTTGTAATACCACGCACCATAATTTCACGCGTTGTAATTCTACGCGCCATAGTTTCACGCGTTGTAATTCTACGCGCCATAGTTTCACGTATTGTAATTGCACGCGCTACAACTCCACACGTAGTAACTTCAGGCATCACGATTCTACGCTCTCTGACTCCACATTTTCTATTCTTTGCCCTGTCATTTTCCGCACCCAGATTCCACACGTTGCACTTCTACGCGCTAAGACCACTCGTTATAATTCCTCGCCTTGCAGTTTCTCGAGTTCTAAATCTACATGTAGTGACTCCACACGTTGCAATTTTATGCACTGTTATTCTACTTGTTGCTATTAATCGCACTGCGATTTTATACACTGTGTACGTTGCAATTCTACGCGTTATAAATGCATGCATCATAATTCCATATATTGCACTAATATAAGGTTAAAATATTTCAGCGAACTCTTTGTATTTTTATGTATTATATCACGCGTTATAAATCGCATTGTACGCCTTGTAATTCCACGCGTTACTGTGCATAACAATTCCACAGATTGTACCTCTACGCATAATAATGTTATCGCTCCACACATTGTGTCGCCACGTGCCACAATTCCACGCATTCTAATCTCTTGGAACATATTCCATGTATTCGAACCTCGTGCGATACAATTCCACACATTGCGCTGACATATGCTGTACCACATATTGCAATTTTGGTCTTCATTAAAAAATATCTGTAGCTTTGTTATTTTTATAGTTGAACTACGATAGTAAGATCAATAATTCCTAAAAAAAGAAAGAGACTTGTAACAATCTGATTTATTCATCAAACTAATTTTTCTCGAATATCCTAATACTCTTCATAAATTATAAAACCATTTATATTGCCACCCAAAAAAGTACCACATGCGTATGAAATTTGATCAAAGACCTCAATTATTTTTACACTTGCTTTTCCATTAAATTGAAAAGCTTCAAATTTTTACTTTTGCATTAAATTTGCACCCAAACGCGTCAACAAGTCTTTCTCCAAAATTCAACAACGTCAAAATACGTCAAAACTGCAGCAAAATATTAATATCAAGAAGAATATAAAAGTTCGAAGAGTTCGAAGGGCATCAAAATATTGATACATTTTGCGAAAAAGCTTCGGACAAAGTCACGGAAGTGTCGACTGATCGGTATTGTCCTTGACACGGTTTTGACTCGAGCGTTAACATCGCAAGGGGTTAAAAAAAGCAGCTCGACAGCTGCAACCCTCTAATGTACCTCGATGCTGTCTATATATAGATATATAGGGTACTTTTGTACCCTGCTTTTTTTCTTGGCGCAGAACAATGCCTGGCCGTCTGGCGTTGAGTATTCGTCAAGAATTTTCCACCCCTTTTTCCACCCCGTGGTCATAGCGAATCGAATCGTATTCCGGATTTTATTCCACGTTATTCAGAATTTATATCGAGAGGGAAATTTTTTTCATTAATAATGAATTTATTTTTAAAGAGATATTGAAAGTGATAATTTTATTTAATAATTTACGGTTGTACTTTTTATCGAACGTTGTGCTTTGGGATAATTTTACAAGCCTTTTCTAAGTTTATTTCTGTTTGAGGAATTTTTATTTGATGTTTGAGACACTTTTTTCTTGAGAAACTTTTATTTGATGTTTGAGACACTTTTTTCTTGAGGAATTTTTATTTGATGTTTGAGACACTTTTTTTTTGAGTACTTTTTATTAGATGAATTAAATCAGTGTTTTATGGCTCGATAATGGTTTCGAACAATTTTCAGAACTTTTAGAATTCTGAATTGAACTATAAATTATGGTAATTGGCGTTATTAATGGTTATCGACTTGTGCGAAGGGACTGAATTAATAAACCATAAATTATGTTTATTAATTTTATTAATGGTCCTCGATCAGCACTGCTGATGAATCAACTAGATTTTAATATTAATTTGAATACCATTTAATTATGAATTCTAACATTCCCTCCATGATTTATATAAATGCATACCTTTATATAAATTCTAACATCACTTCATTTTATGTATGAACTTTAAGTTCTCATTGTTGATAAAAAATAAAAGAATTCCCACATCACTTCACGTTTTCAAATTTCTACAATTTATACAAAAGTTAAATTTTCTAAACTAAACCTAATTTTTTAATTTTTTAATTCATCCTCAAATTTTTGTTTGTTTTTTAGTTTGAAGTTTCAGAAGTTATTTTGTATGAAATCATAAAAGACATACTCGTATAGCATTCATGATTTTAATATTAATTTAAACAGCATCTAATTATGAATTTATTTATTTATTTATTTTGTATGAAATCATAAAAGACATACTCCTATAGCATTCATGATTTTAATATTAATTTAAACAGCATCTAATCATGAATTTATTTATTTATTTATTTTGTATGAAATCATAAAAGACATACTCCTATAGCATTCATGATTTTAATAATAATTTAAACAGCATCTAATCATGAATTTATTTATTTATTTATTTTGTATGAAATCATAAAAGACATACTCCTATAGCATTCATGATTTTAATATTAATTTAAACAGCATCTAATCATGAATTTATTTATTTATTTATTTTGTACGAAATTATAAAAGACATACTCCTATAGCATTCATGATTTTAATAATAATTTAAACAGCATCTAATCATGAATTTATTTATTTATTTATTTTGTATGAAACCATAAAAGACATACTCCTATAGCATTCATGATTTTAATATTAATTTAAACAGCATCTAATTACGAATTTAAAGTTATTGTCTACAAAAATAAAAAAAGAAAAATTTCTACATTACTTCACCTTCTCAAATTTTTAAACAAGCCTCATATTTTTGCTTATTTTTTAGTTTGAAATTTCAGAAGTTATTTTGTACAAAATCATAAAAGAAATAATCGTATAGCATTGAGATTAAGGCAAGTTTGCATAAGGAAGCGGGATCGAATAGAGCAAGGTCCACATCCAGAAATTCGAGCATAGTTTCCATAGTGTTCAATGCACGGAATAGTTTGTCGAGCGAAGTAAATCATCCCCCGGACGTAGCCCGAGGCCAAATTGCCTAACCTTGACACCGTTGGCGACTTTCGACTCGCGACGCGCTCATTTTCCTCCTTTTCTTACTCGCCACTGCCTGTCCAACCGTGCTCGTGCAGCAATTAATCTTCCCCGTTAATTGGCTAATGGATCGCCACCGATGCTCCGCGAAACCCGCTGTACAGCTGCCACGCTGATCATCGATTTCTCGCTTTCCACCAACGTTTCCGGCTACGCTTTTCTGCCGGATTAATCGATCGTTTACCTCTTTATATTCGTCAAACGATTGCGGTATCTCTAAAACGGTGCTTTCACAACACTTTATATATTCACGCTTTTTAATTCTTGGCTTTTAAATTTTTTGACTTGTACATTTTTTAATTTGCGAACTTTGATGTACACAGACTTCTACGTCTCTAATTTTCAAAGCTTAGTAATCTTTACAGACGTATTTTTATTAAAATCTTGCTGCACAATTTATTTGCCAGATGCGTCAGTCAAAAGTACTCTTCGCTACAATATTACAAATAAAGAAAATTAAAGTGTTGTATTTTATATTCAGTGATCCTTAACTGTGCAAATTATTGGATAAGTTGAAGTATTAAATTTCAAGTTGAAGTATTAAAAATTTCAGTGAGATTCGCATTCGATATCTAAACAACGAGTGAGACTCCTCAAAGTATAATTAAAACCTCGGTCTTCAAAATTTGCAAGTTATTTTTAACCTCTCTTGAAAAATAAAAGAGCTACGAACTTGTATACAGAACCGTAAACATCTGCGTGATCTCAAATCGTACAAAGCTTTTAATTAGAAGGCAAGCTTATTTAATTACAGAATCGTTTCGATCTGGATAAGTGTCATAGTAGCTGTAAAAGATGTTCGATAGCAGCCACGAGCAATCGTACCAGGAATTGTCGTGACTGTAAAATCAAGATAAGTAAATCTTAACAGTGAGTTCGATTAACCGAAATATTCCTATCAAAAATTTTCGAGAAACGTCGGAAAAATCATTGCTATAAAGAACAGCCGTGCAGCAACGAGGAAGAAAATAGGGAATAAAAATTTCCGTGCAAAACATTACGGAGAGAGAAAAATGTTGGAAAAATCATTCGGTCACGAGTAGTTACTTGGTCGTGTAACGATCGAAGTTAGCGAGCACGAATATCACGACCTTCCAGAGGATCAAATGCCGAAGACGGCGATGGCGAGTCGACTTTAGGAAAGTGGGTCAGATCGTGGCCAAGCTGGCGAGGTGCACGCGAGCGAACCTTTTCGTTCCTTTTCAGAACTTCCAACGATGCGTGTACGCCTTTTTCTCGCCGTCGTGTCGCGTTTATTATCGGCGCGGGCACGCACGCGATCATTCGTGCCGCAGAAATCTTTTCTACCAGAAACTCGAGAGGATTTTGTCTAGCTTTCACTTTTTATAGCAGTGTTCCTGCGATTTATAGTAATCAATTGTGACTCGGTGAATTATTTCACGCGATTCAAGTTGGAGGGATTGGATTTTATGGGATCTAATTCGGAGGGATCGAATTTCACGCGATCTAATTCGGAGGGATCGAATTTCATGCGATCTAATTCGATGCGATCGAATTTCACGCGATCTAACTCGGAGGGATCGAATTTCACGCGTTCCAATTCGACGCGATCGAATTTCACGCGATCTAACTCGGAGGGATCGAATTTCACGCGATCCAACTCGGCGCGATCGAATTTCACGCGTTCCAACTCGACGCGATCAAATTTCACGCGACCCAACTCGGTGCGATCAAATTTCACGCGATCGAATTTCACGCGTTCCAACTCGGAGGGATCGAATTTCACGCGTTCCAACTCGGAGGGATCGAATTTCACGCGTTCCAACTCCACGCGATCGAATTTCACGCGTTCCAACTCGGAGGGATCGAATTTCACGCGTTCCAACTCCACGCGATCGAATTTCACGCGTTCCAACTCGACGCGATCGAATTTCACGCGCTCCAACTCGACGCGATCAAATTTCACGCGACCCAACTCGGTGCGATCAAATTTCACGCGATCGAATTTCACGCGTTCCAACTCCACGCGATCGAATTTCACGCGTTCCAACTCCATGCGATCGAATTTCACGCGTTCCAACTCGACGCGATCAAATTTCACGCGTTCCAACTCCACGCGATCGAATTTCACGCGACCCAATTCGGCGCGATCAAATTTCACGCGATCGAATTTCACGCGTTCCAACTCGACGCGATCAAATTTCACGCGACCCAACTCGGTGCGATCGAATTTCACGTGATCCAACTCGGCGCGATCGAATTCCACGCGATCGAATGTCACGTGATCCAACTCAACGCGATCAAGTTTCACGAAATCCAACTCGGAGCGATCAAATTCCACGCGATCCAACTCACGCCGCAGAAATCTGACGCGTTTCTACTAAAAACTTCTCTCAAGGATTTTGTCCACTCCACTCAAGGTTCCACTTTTTATATCACTATTCCTACAATTTCCTCTAAATGTCACATATTTTTGAGACATATTATTATACATATTAGTCAGCATTGACTACACCACAATGGTCAAATAATGAATTCCATCGTTTCTGATCTTTAATTACAAAATTTATTATGATTTCTTCAAATGTTTGTATATTTTAAAATGTGTGTTATAAAGAATAGCTACATTAAAGCGACAAAGCTTGATCAGCTTTACACAAAAATTGTAAGTCAATTTGATAACTGCAAAACAGTGATATGCAGTGCTTCGAAGTTGTATCACTGAGTCAACTTCTTACATAATTACTTGCATAAGTCAATCAATTACTTAAACGCTTAAGTAGCTTAAGTATAGGCTAAAAAGCTAGCAATGTAACGTGCAGGAATTAGTCTCGTAAATAAATTACTTAGCTGTAAGTAGCTTAAATGTCATCTCGAAGTAACGTGAACTTGAAGCAACTCAGGGAGATCGAAATTACAAGTTCTTGAAGGTACGAATAAAAGCGCACTTCATTCCGTATAAACAACTCATAAAGTTTATAGATCGTAAAAAAATAGTATCTCGTTAAATCGATTTGAAAATCCGATACTTCGAAAGGTACGATTGCGTTGGAATAAAAAATGATAGTCGTTGTCCTATCAATTTTATTATCCCTTCAAAGTGTAGCCATTGCGTCTGATGTTTCGGGAGTTTCAAGGTTTGTATTTATTAAAACAGCTTTCCTGTTCAAGGTCCATTTTCAGAAACTCTTGAAAGATATTCAAAACTGAATCGTCGATATTTCACGAAGGTTTACAATTCTCGGGCGATTTACAATTCCCATTGTCCATAAAAATTATACGAAATTAATCGTTCTATCGAAGGATCTCGACCGGTCCACTTCAGACCCCGATTCGAAAGTATTTCCGACCGCGTCCCAGAATCGATAACCACCCGCCAACTATTTTTATCAATTTCTCCGGCATGAAACCGTTCAAGGCTGTTCCAGGAAACGTACGAGCACGTCGTAAAACCGAATGAATTTCTGAGGGATTCGTGAATGTTTAGCCGGCCGCACGCGAACTCACCGTCGACGTAATATCCACTAATTGTCCCACGATTAATTACGCGCACGCCCGCACACGACCGCCTGCCGGCCGGCTAATCCGCCGTTGACATTATTATCCTGTGATTGTTGGCTATCGTTCGTTATCAGGCCTCGTATCTGTGTCCTTTCGATCCTCTCGATTAGAACTCTACACGAGTAATCGAAGCGTTTTATCGCTCGGTGACAATTAGGGAGGCGATCGGGAAGTTACGACGTCTGATAGGAGGGGATAAAAGGGAGGGAAATGGGATAGGTGCAATTATCTGTGTTCAAAGGGTAATTATGATGTGTAGAAATTCGATAGGTGCAATTTGGATGCGCGGAACTGGGAGAGGGGAAATTAGGAAGCGTGGAAATATGAGAGGTGCAATTATGGCGCGTGGAAATACGGGAGATGCGATTACGAAACGGGTGATTATGATGTGTTGGAATAGTAAAGGTGCTATTATGATATTAAAGGTGCAATCTGGACGCGTGGAACAGGAATAGGGGAAATTAGGGAGCGTGGAAATATGAGAGGTGCAATTATGGCGCATGGAAATACGGGGATGCGATTACGATGTGTGCAATTATGCGTTGGAGTGATAAAGGTGCTATTATGATATTATAGGTGCAACTAGGAGGCGTGGGTATACGATAAGTGAAATTAGGAAGCGTGGAAATAAGGGAGGTGCAATTATGACGCGTGGAAATACAGCAGATGCAATTACGACGCGTAGCAATGAAACAAGTGCTGTTACAACACATGGAGCTATGACCTGTGGAATTACCACGTGTAGAATTATGAGGTTTAAAGAAATATAACGTGAGAAATTACAGCACTTGACAATATAACACAGGGAATTAGAGAACGTGGAACTATAACGCGTAGAATTACAAAGCGCAAAATTATGAAACGCAAAGGACTATAATGTGTAGAATTCCCACACATGGCCATACCACGCGTAGAATCACAACCCATGAAATTATAATGCGTTGAATTATAGCACAGGACAATACAACGCGTGGAATTACGGCGCGTGAAGTTACAAAACTTGAAGAAATACAACGCGTAGAATTTCCACACATGACTATACCACGCGTGGAATTACAACTCGTGAAACTGTAACGCGTTGAATTATAGCATACGACGATACAACGCGTAAAATTACAACGCGTGAAATTACGGCGCGTGAAGTTACCAAACTTGAAGAACTATAACGCGTGGAATTTCCACACATGACTATACCACGCGTGGAATTACAACCCTTGAAACTGTAACGCGTTGAATTATAGTACGTGACGATACAACGCGTGAAATTACAACGTGTGAAATTACAACGCGTGAAATTATAGCGCGTGGAGTTACAAAACTTGAAGAACTACAACGCATGGAATTTCCACACATGACTATACCACGCATGGAATTACAACCCTTGAAACTGTATCGCGTTGAATCATAGCATACGACGATACAACGCGTGAAATTACAGTGCGTGAAATTACAGCGCGTGGAGTTACAAAACTTGAAGAACTACAACGCGTGGAATTTCCACACATGACACCACGCGTGGAATTACAACCCTTGAATCTGTAACGCGTTGAATCATAGCACACGACGATACAACGCATGAAATTACAGTGCGTGAAATTACAGCGCGTGGAGTTACAAAACTTGAAGAACTACAACGCATGGAATTTCCACACATGACTATACCACGCGTGGAACTACAGTCCTTGAAACTGTAACGCGTTGAATCATAGCACACGACGATACAACGCATGAAATTACAGTGCGTGAAATTACAGCGCGTGAAATTACAAAACTTGAAGAACTACAACGCGTGGAATTTCCACGCATGACACCACGCGTGGAATTACAACCCTCGAAACTGTAACACGTTACACACTAACATGTAACAACACAACTCATGAAATTAACCGTGTGATTACACCGTGCGAAATTACACCGCGTGGAATTACCAAGCATAGATCCAACAATACCCACCATATTAAGTAACCAAAGTTCTTATTCGAATGAATTGAGCATCGTCACGCAAAATTCGCGATATTCCGACGAAACAGCATTCATCTTTGATTAATAGGGACTGGCCGACGATTCGGCGCCGATACTGATTGATTAATCGTATTTGCCGACCGTACGGTATCGGCTCCACGTAGCCAGCATTGGTTCGTTTCTATTCTTAGACCGCCTACATTGACTTTCTGGGTTATACCGGTGCTGTTGTTTCGCAATGCCATCCATTGCCATACGTATTCCAGACTCCTTCTATTTTCCTATCATTCGTCAAAAAAATCTTGCGGATCTCAAGGTTTAGCGGATTTAACGAATGAAAGACGTTCGCGAAATAAATTTCGATGGATCGCCCCGTTCCGACGCAATTAACCCCCTCGGTTCCAGGTGTAATTAATTTCTCGGGGAAAAGCGTAAAAATTGCTACCCAATGAAATTACTGAAACATCTGAACATAAATAACGTGCTATCGCGTGCTGCGCAAAAGAGGACATGATTTATGACGTTTATGGTGCACGCTCAAATTGAGTCGATTATTCATTAATAAAATTCAAACTAGTTTGTCGGACGATTTTTTAAAGTTTCGTATTCTCTCGGAGGTAACTATTGCCGCAAAAACTAGTCATTAAACTCCAGGCTCAATCATGTGGTAAATATAATTTTTTTCGTTGCATCTGAACTGTGACGTCACGAGTGAGGCAACATAAAGGGTTAAACTTGCGAACCAGAAACTCGAGCAAAAATATTTAACAGAGATTAGCATAGCTGAAACAATGAAAGATGAAATCGATTTCCGTACAAGATTCGCCCGGAACCTCTCAAGGTTTCATAATGCAGCGTCCGAAATCGGTGGCCTATTCAATTGAACGTTATCTTCTTAAACGGGATCGATAACGGTCATACAATCGATACTCCCCGGTGTTTGCCCGTGGAAAACACGGCTCCGTTCATTTCCGTCGATGAAAATCGACCGTCGCGGAATTTCCGAACTGTTTCGAGTCCTTGGCTGAGTTGAAATCTCGTTACGTGTATCGATTATCCCCGGTGCGACGAAAACTTCGGGTCCCGTTGTTTCGAAGGCTCGTCATCGCGAACTTTATTTCGATGAATAGAAAAGCAGCCGTGTTTCAAGGCTGTTATCTATGCGACCGCGATAACGCGAACCTTGGAAGTTCGTCGTCGGTGCGCGTCTAAAGCGACGAACAAAAAGCCCGTGGCACGCTTTGTCAACGGGAAAAACGCTTTGCTTCGCGATGCATCGCGTTCCACGTTAATTGACTGTTCAACCACCTTTTAGCCAGACGTATTGTTACCACGTTGCGATTCCCCAATTGCGGCACAAATTTTTTCAACGAGTTCGGTAGTCGTTTCTTCTCTTCGCCTCGCTTCGTACGCTTTTTCGTTTAACCTCTTCCGATCACTTACGATTACTGCTCTTTAGGTGAACGCACAGCTGGACACATGGTTTTCGAAAATTTTAATTTTTCATTACATTACTTTACTTTACTTACTTTAGGATCTGTCATAGGTACAGTCATTTTTATTTTTCACATGAGTGTCATTAATCTGTATTTTATATACAGCCACGTCTGAATATGCAAATTATTGTATGTATTGTACATTCACATATTGTAAATTCAAGCAGATTGGAAATGTAATACAAATATATTTTAATATGTTGTACTTAAATTACATTATATTTCGAGTGCATTATAGAAGCGCGTCATTGGTATGCGTCATAAGAGATGCATCATGCAAGTGCGTCAGAGGAGTGCGTCATAGATGTGCGTCATAAGAGTGCATCATAGAAGTGCGTCATAGGAGTGCGTCAGAACGGTGCGTCATGAGAGTGCATCTTAGGAGTGCGTCATTAGAGTGCGTCATGAGAGTGCATCTTATAAGTGCGTCGTGAGAGTGCGTCATGAGAGTGCATTATAAGAGTGCGTCATGAGAGTGCGTCATGAGAGTGCATTATAAGAGTGCGACAAAGAAGTGCGTCATTGGTGTGCGTCATAAGAGATGCATCATACAAGTGCGTCAGAGAAGTGCGTCATAGGTGTGCGTCATAAGAGTGCATCATAAAAGTGCGTCATAGGAGTGCGTCAGAACGGTGCGTCACGACAGTGCATCATAGGAGTGCGTCATAAGAGTGCGTCATAAGAGTGCATCTTAGAAGTGCGTCATAAGAGTGCGTCATGAGAGTGCATTATAGGAGTGCGACAAAGAAGTGCGTCATTGGTGTGCGTCGTAAGAGATGCATCATACAAGTGCGTCAGAGAAGTGCGTCATAGGTGTGCGTCATAAGAGTGCATCATAGAAGTGCGTCATAGGAGTGCGTCAGAAGGGAGCGTCATGAGAGTGCATCTTAGGAGTGCGTCATGAGAGTGCGTCATGAGAGTGCGTCATGAGAGTGCGACAAACAAGTGCGTCATTGGTGTGCGTCACAAGAGATGCGTCATACAAGTGCGTCAGAGAAGTGCGTCATAGGAGTGCATCATAGAAGTGTGTCAGAAGGGTGCGTCATGAGAGTGGATCTTAGGAGTGCGTCATAAGAGTGCGTCATCGGAGTGCGTCATAAGAGTGCATCATAGAAGTGCGTCATGGAAGTGTGTCAGAGGGGATGCGTCATGAGAGTGCATTATAGGAGTGCGTCCGAAGGGTGCGTCATGAGAGTACATCTTAGGTGTGCGTCAGAGAAGTGCGTCATAAGAGTGCGTTATGAGAGTGCGTCATGATAGTGCGTCATGAGAGTGCATTATAGAAGTGCGACACAGAAGTGCGTCATAAGAAATGCATCATACAAGTGCGTCAGAAGAGTGCGTCATAGAAGTGCGTAATGAGAGTGCATCTTACGAGTGCGTCAGAGAAGTGCGTCCTGAGAGTGCATCTTAGGAGTGCGTCATAAAAGTGCGTCATGAGAGTACGTCATGTAAATGCATCATAGGAGTACGTCCCTTGTTCACATCTCCCCATAAACGTCAGCAAGCGAAACACGAATCAAATTACGAGAACGCAGACGTCCCAAAGCAACGATTTGAATTTTAATTTTTAACCAGTCGACTTAATTGAAGGCACGAAAACCCGTGGCCGTCGTTGCGGTTCCGTGCGATCTCTCGCGGCGTCGTTCGGCAAAAAATTCTTTACCATAATTGAAATTCATGAAAAAAAGAGCGCCGAGGCGCGGGGAAAAAGTGCAACGCGGGGGTGTGGGTTGATGGCGATCGATTAGCTTGTCGCCGATGAAACGCCACAGGCGCTGGCTTTTTTCATCGAGACTCGAGAGCGCGAGGGATGAAGGGGGCTGGTTTTTGGGGTTGATTCGCGGATGATGTTCCAGCAGCGAGCAAGTAAGCACTCTGGTACCGTATGCGGCGTTCTCCGCTTCACAAAGGGCCGGGGGATGGATCGTGTATCGGCGGTCAGCCCGGGGTGGCTTTTTATCGCGACGATTTGCATTCGGTGACATCGCACGGCCAGCGAAACAATTTTTCTTCTCTCGACGGGAAAATCTACCTTTCGTCATCGACACCCACCGCTTACCCGGAATTTATCGCGAGGCGCCGCTGTTATCCGCGAAAATACGGTGTCTGGATGAAAATTTATTTATCGGTGTTTTGCTAGGTTAATATAAATTGATGCGGACCAAAGGCTTCTGGTAAATTTTGAAATCCATTACCATCTGAGAGACTCTGTCGGAGAGTTTTATAATAAACGATATATTTATTATTGCACGCAGTAATTAAGTACTTTCGAATAAATTTTCTGATACATAGGACAGTGATAATGTTATTCGTGGGGTAACATATTTTTGAAGATTTTCTAGTCGCGCAGAGTATCCTTGCAACCTTAAAGGATGCATCGGCACAAAGAATCGCGCAGTAATTAACGCTACACGTCAATATCAGTGAACAATGTCGCACGTGCAACTGCGTGTTCCATTCTTCTCGACAATCTTTTCCGTCCTCGTTCCCAAAGCTTCTCTCCGTCGATTTCACCCCTTTCTCCCGTAATTCCCTCTCTCTTTCGACGCCTTTTCATCGTTCGCCGTTACACCCACCGCCCGCAATCCCATCCCGTAATTCTTTTTTTTCCCCCCCATCCACCGCAGCCACCAGTAATTTCACCTTCCGTCAGAAGTTGTTTCTCTCGTAGCGTCCACATTTTTACCCGCGGTTGAAACGTCTTGCTCGACGTCTCCGCACAATGCGAAGAAAGGAGAACGCATTAAGCGAGTACCGTCGGAAAATACCTTCCTCCTCTATTTCCAAAGATACCCCGTCACGATTCTTCTCTCTTGCGAATCAAATTCTTTGTTACGGAGTCTCCAGAAATTTATTGTCATTCCGCGCGTTCGCGTGCGGGAAATCTATAAACGCGTGCTTCGAACGGGGCTGATGGATTCCTGGATATTCCACGCAGTTTCTACAATTTCGCGGATGTGATATACATTCAGAAGAAGTCGGACGGTACGCTTTTGTGCCAGTTTATGACACAAGTAGTGCGAGTCGATGATTAAAGTAATTTAATATGTGGACTGATTGTTAAATATTTTTGATAAAAGTGTGTTGGATTGTAAAGGGACGTTGAAATTGATAGGAGAAATTATTGAAAGTCAGTTTGGAAGTCGTTGACAATATTTGAAGAAGTTGGGAACTAGTAGTGCAAGTCAATGCTTAAAATAATTTAATATATGAACTGATTGTTAAATATTTTTAATAAAAGTATGTTGGATTGTAGAGGGACGTTGAAATTGATAGGAGAAATTATTGAAAGCCAGTTTGGAAGGCGTTGAAAATATTTGAAGAAGTTGGGAACTAGTAGTGCAAGTCAATGATTAAAATAATTTAATGTGTGAACTGATTGTTAAATATTTTTGATAAAAGTATGTTGGATTGTAAAGGGACGTTGAAATTGATAGGAGAAATTATTGAAAGCCAGTTTGGAAGGCGTTGAAGATATTTGAAGAAGTTGGGAACTAGTAGTGCAAGTCGATACTTAACGCTGCAATTTAATATGAACTTGTCATTAAATGTCTTCAGATATTTTTCGTAAAATGTGTATGTCTTTAATGAATTTTTAAGGGACATACGATGTATTCAATATAGGAAAATCATTGAAAATATTTGAACAAATCATGAAAGTCATTTAGGAAATCGTTGGAAATAGAAGTTGGGAACTAGTAGTGCAAGTCAATGCTTAAGGCTACAATTATACATGAACATGTAATTAAACATCATTCAATATTCTTCATAAAATATGTATACCTATAATCAATTATAAGAAACATCCAATATATTCCACATAAAAAAATGAAAATATTTGAACAAACTATAAGCAAGTAGTACAAGTCATCGTTTAACCCTACAATTTCTTGCTCAATCACAATTGAGCATACATTTTCAATCAAATACACTCAAAATCATAAAACCCAGATAACCGATGTACCAAACAAGAAACCGTACAAATTCGAAAGAAACGGCAGTAGCAGTCGATATCCTCCGACCCTCGAATATTCTTGATAAATAGCGTTCCGTGCACCGTGTGAAATGGATACACAATTTATATCGTTGAACCCAGCCATTCGATATTTCAAACACTGCAGTGATACAAGTAAAACAGTTCGCTGTTTCTAATTTCATAGCATATTCCAAAAACGTCTTCATAAATTTCCGCGGGAAAATGCATGAATTTATTCGATGCGTGTTTGTAAAGACTTTTCGAAGCACCAGTCAATAATATCCGACGTCGCGATTTCATATTCGTTTACAGTCTCGTCGCGTATTTTCTTGACAAATTGCGTTCCCCGGTACGTGCGAAATGGATCTAAGGAATCGTTGAAAGCCTGTGTTCACCTCGATTTTCACCGCGAATCAATATCTGACGTTATTCCTTTGCAATTGCGTCCACGAGTATTCCTGACAAATTGTATCCCTCGAACCGTGTGAAATGGACATACAATTTACTCGACGCGGAAAATCGTCTGTGGGTGTTTTTCCTCGAACGGTATTCAATATCTGACGTTGCGAGATACTGGTAATATGTTCTCGATAGATTACTCGAACCATACCGTTTGATAAAAGGTTTGATACGATCGAAATTTCATTTTGAGGAGCTTGTAAAAAATTCAGTAGTTCGAGTCAATGATTGACGCTCTTCTCTAATAGACTTCATTTAACACTAAATCTACCTTGTGCACTTATTTCAAAATTGAAGATCTGCAGATTTCAAGAAAAGCATCTTAGCAAATTGTATAATATTTTTATTCCAAACTTGTAGAGTCGTTTATCTGTTTTTGTAGTTACAGTGTTAACATCCGTTACAAAATGTATAATTTTTATAATGTCAGTCAAGTTACAAGTTTCATTTTTATTTTGCAAAAGAACATTATTTCGAAATTACCGTCCTCAAACTTTGCATCTCTCTAGAAACGGCGAATAAGTAGTAGAAGTCAATATCCGTCGCCTTCTTTGTATCCTCGAATATCATCGACATCTCTGAACCGTGCGAAACGAGTATACAATTTATTCGAAACGTGCAATCGTCGAACGGCGGTTTTTCTTCGGAACGGCGCCCAGTAGTACAAGTCAATATCTGACGGCTTGATATCCGTTTGTAGCTGAATCGTATTCTCGAAATATTCTTGACAAATTGCGTTCCTCGAAGCGTGCGAGATGCATATACAATTTGCTCGGGTGCTCGGGATACAGTGTGCCAGTGGTACGAGTCAATAATATCTCCGACTGCGTAGAGATATCGCGTTTGAAAGGCACGAATCGATATGTTTCGAGTTACAAACGAGGAAATAAGAGATGAAACGAATCCTGGATAACTCGTGATCCTTGGTTAACGCGATGCGGATGTAAATATACAGGGTGTCTCACAATTGGTGTAACTTTGGGGATGGGGTGGTGGGGTTTGAGATTCTGAACAAGTTTTTCCTTTGCGAAAATTCGGTCTGAAGCTTCGTTTCTGAGTTATTAAGGAAAAAGAAGGACCAATCACAGCGCGAGGATTGCGGAGGCGTAGACGCAAGGCGCCGCTATGGCTCTCGCGTCTACGCATGCGCGCGGACCAATCGGAGCGCGAGGATGCTGCGCGCCAACCGCTAAGCTCCGCTATGGCTCTCGCGTCTACGCATGCGCGGACCAATCGGAGCGCGAGGATGCTGCGCGCCAACCGCTAAGCTCTGCTATGGCTCTCGCGTCTACGCATGCGCGCGGACTAATCGGAGCGCGAGGATGCTGCGCACCAACCGCTGCGCTCCGCTGTCGCTCTCGCGTCTGCGCGCGCGTCCTCGCGCTCTGATTGGTCCATGTTTTTCCTTAATAATTCGAAAACGAAGCTTCAAATCGAATTTTTGCAAAGAAAAAAGTTGTTCAGAATCGCGAACCCTACCACCCAATAAAAAAACGAAGCTTCAAATCCCATTTTTGCAAAGGGAAATCCTATTCAGAATCAGCTACCCCTCAGAGACTCTAGTTGCGAGACACCCTGTATATTCTTCCACTGCAGAGAACTGCGATCCGTAATATTTTAATATTACACGAAGATATTGTTTCGCCCTCCTGCTTTGTGGACGGACAATTTAGGTCGACACTTTTGTCAGTGTGCAGCGCTTCTTTAATCGAAATACTTTTCGAATGCAGGTATCGAGGGTTTTGTGGGCTCGATTTTATTTGGCTTTACTTCCTTTACGAGCAAACTGAAAATTTTATTCGAAAAGAATATTCGTAGAATTTTACGAATTCTGTCAATGTAAGAAAATTTACAATGCATCGCTGTGAAAATTGAAATCTTCGAAATGAAACGCAAAGCGATATTCCGTATTGCGATTGTATTTACTGTTTTCGTAACTACGAAAATTTATCGGTAAAAAAGCAATGCAAAGTTTTGCATTTAAATTCTGAAATCAGTTTACGAGAACACGGTGCAGGAAGATAACGATCTTGAAAAATATTTCCGTCGAGTTGCTACTTCGACAAAACGCCCGACCTCTTTTTAATACATCGCGCAAATAAAATTGAGACGGAACGAAAATAGAGAGTCGAAGAAGCGATCCTGATTTACGATCGAACCGCAAAAAAAAAGAACGAAATGTTTATTCGTAAATAAACGTGTGGCCCAAAGCGGCATAAATCGCTCGAAATATCAACGTTCCGATGAATTTATAACGAATACGGTTACGCCGGTGACGCGTTTGTACAGCGACGACCATATGCGACCAGATCGACAGAGATCCGTGGTAAAAAAGTAAAGCCGGTTTTATTGCTCGCGGGAGAGTTTCGTGATTTTCCATGCGTATGAATAATCGATCAGTTCGGCCAACGAAAGCGCTGCCTTCGCCGTTCCAAGAAGAGGAACGAGGCAAAGGGGGCAAAAATGGAACATCTGTGTCGACGATTGAATAAATGAATGAACGCCGTGACAGATGTATTGTGCTCACGTTGCCGTGCAACGTGCCTACTGTACGCCGTAACATTCACGTGCAACACGTGTACCTTTCTACGCACACCGATTCTCTTTTGCTCTTTTTCGCTGTTGTAAGATGCTTTCATTTTTTATTTAAAATGGGGACTGGAGACTACTGATGCATTGGCATGTTGGTCACATTTAACCCTTGGTCACGTGTTACCCTTGTTCACATTTAACCCTTGTTCACGTGTCATCTTCGGTCACATGTCATATTACAAATTCAGTTAAATTAATTATGGAATATAGCAAGTGGAAGATATTTTCTAGAGCTCTGTGAGGTAATGATGTACAGTAATAGGTTGAGAGATGTAAATTAGGAGAGTAAGTGTTCTGCTGTGAATAATATTTGTATTGCAGTCTGACTACTGACGTCACTTTCTACTGTGGCGTTCAAGGTGTTAATGCATTATAGTAACAAGTTCAATAATAAAATTGAAAGAGTAAGTGTTCTTTGACTGGGAGTAATTTTTGTATTGCAGTCTGACTACTGACGTCACTTTCTACTGTGGGGCTCAAGGTATTAATACATTATAGTAACGAGTTCAATGATGAAATTAAGAGGGTAAGTGTTCTTTTGCTGTGAATAATTTTTGCATTGCAGTCTGACTACTGATGTCACTTTCTACTGTGGCGCTCAAGGTATTAATACATTATAGTAACAAGTTGAATGATAAAATTGTAGGGGTAAGTGTTCTTTGATTGTGAATAATTTTTGCATTGCAGTCTGATTACTGACGTCACTTTCTACTGTGGCGCTCAAGGTATTAATACATGTAGTAATAAGTTCAATGATGAAATTGAAATAACAAGTGTTCTTTGACTGGGAGTAATTTTTGTATTACAGTCTGACTACTGACGTCAATTTCTACTGTGGCGTTCAATGTATTAATACAGTAACAGGTTCAATAATGAAAATGAAAGATTAAGTATTCTTCTGTTATTATTAATGTATATTGTAGTCTGACTACATACGTCAATTTCTACTGTGGTGTTCAACATATTAGTACAGTAACAAGTTCAATGATGAAATTGAAAGAGCAAGTGTTCTTTTGCTGTGAATAATTTTTGCATTGCAGTCTGACTACATACGTCAATTTCTACTGTGGTGTTCAACATATTAGTACAGTAACAAGTTCTATAATGAAATTGACAGATTAGGTATTCTTCTATTATTAATAATGTATATTGTAGTCTGACTACATACGTCAATTTCTACTGTGGTGTTCAACATATTAGTATAGTAACAAGTTCTATAATGAAATTGACAGATTAAGTATTCTTCTATTATTAATAATGTTTATTGTAGTCTGACTACATACGTCAATTTCTACTGTGGCGTTCAACGTATTAATACAGTAACAAGTTCAATAACGAAATTGAAAGATTAACCAACTACATTATTTGGTTAATGTAGTTTAGTTATTTATAGTGTTTGGTTATTTTCATTGTAAGTTTCATTAGCAACTACATTTTTATTACAAGTTCTGTTACAAATGTTCGTAGTCAGTTTCAATTAGCAACTGCATTTTTATTACAAGTTCTGTTATAAATTATTGTTTCAAGTTTCATTAACAACTACATTTTTATTAAATGTTCTGTTGCAAATTTTCGTTTTAATTTCATTAGCAACTACATTTTTATTACAAGACTTGTTACAAATGTTCGTAGCCAGTTTCATTAGCAACATTTTTATTACAGGTTCTGTTATAAATTATTGTTTCAAGTTTCATTAACAACTACATTTTTATTAAATGTTCTCTCGCAAATTTTCGTTTTAATTTCATTAGCAACTACATTTTTATTACAAGATTTGTTACAAATGTTCGTCGCAAGTTCCAATTAGCAACTGCATTTTTATTACAATTCTGTTACAAACGTTCGTGGCAAGTTTCATTAGCAAAATTTCATTTAGCGTATTTAGTTTCCTTCGGTTGCATTTTATGGAGTTGGTATTTATGGAGCAAGGGATCCGTGTAAAATAAGATTGCGAGCATCTGGAATCGAAACATGGGGTGTTCCGTGTTGTGGGCTATCGTGTCCATTACGCACATCCCTTCTTACTCCCACGATTTATTTTATTCTCGGAATTCGCAGAACCCTCGATCCCACGCTCGAGTGTATCTACGTTTTTTGTATAGTTAGTCCGCTTTTATTCGGGGATACGTTTGCTCAGTTTTTGTACGATATACTTTGTTAATGATAGGTCGCTTAGCAGCTGTTGGCGACTATAGTTAACCTTGGTTAATAGTGCTCTGTGAAGGATAACTGTAGTAGGTCAATGTTTATGCAACTATTTATAGTCAGGTTAATAGCTTTCGGTAAGTTGAAACGAGACATAATTTTTCACAAGTGATTTTGTGATTGCAGAAAATGTGAAGCAATTGTGGAGTAATTTTGTACAGAACTATGCATTAAAAATTCATTTAAAAAGTTGAAATTGATCTTCATATTTTGTTCATGTAGAACATATGTTCATACACAACATACGTCACATTTGTCTTGGACGTTATGTAACTTTTACCTGCAATTTTATAAAAAAATTCTCTTTATTCTCTTCAATAATAAAAATTCTTAAGGACTTTAAAAAAAGTCCTCTTCAATCAGACATTCGAGTGTATCGTCTTTACATAAATATTTGAGTGTATAAATTTGACACCCTGTACATATATTTGAACTTCTAAAAGGAAGTCATTCAAAAAGCACAGCAGAGAAGACAAAGAATGAAAGAAATGAAAAGTGAAGATAGCAGAGTAGAATAAAAGTAAGAGTAAAAAAGACGACAGAGAAAAAGAGAAAGACGTAGAAGGAGGTGAAGGAGCAATGAATTCTTGGTCCTCGAAGAAGAAAGCTATCTTCTCCGAATAATTTGTCTTCCGAATTCATGCAACTTTCGTCTAGGCTTTGAGAGATATTGGGGTTGAAATCGACACTGTAGCTAATTAATTTCTTGTACTTCAGTAGAAATTGATGTTTGTAGTCAGAGAGTAATTCAAAAATTATTTGGGGCGAAAGAATACTTCATCTTTCAATTCTAAAGATATTGCCTCTCTTAAGTTAAAGATACCTTCCCTGATTTAAACGATTCTGTATAAAAATAAACAGCAAAATTTGTAAACTACTCCTTTAATCAATATTATATTTCTTTTCCCATCAGAATAGATCTCGTGGGAATCGTTGTAAGAGAACAGTAAAGTATCACTTTACAAACGATATTCTAGTAAAACGGTGTTATTATTAAGTTTCTTACGCGATAAAGCGTCTTGTCCGTATCTATCAAAATCGAATCAAGGCTCTCGAGAGTTTCATTTTGATCGCGTATCGTCGCCGGAAACTGCGTCGTTAGAACGGTCGACACAGCGACGCGACGTCGTGACGTTGTATCCGGCAACAACGATACATTTGTCTGTCAGCGCGTATCGTTCCTCCAAATAGAGAAGGCTACTACACGCTCCAAATAGAGAAACCGCGTTCTAAACGTATCGATCGAAACGGAAGATTCACTTACCGGGTGTAAAATTCACCGCTCTCTCTTTGAACGCCAAACAGTCGCTGTAAAATTGACCCAGCTTCTCGAATTCGCCAACCATTTGACCCGTTTTGTTCGCCAGTAATTCTGAAACACAGATTTCATTACTGTTAACACAATTTTTATTATACTAATTTTGTTTATATTTCAATTTTGTTCGGCTTTCAATTTTATTCAGTTTTCAATTTTGTTCAGCTCTCAGTTTTGTTGATGTTTCAATTTTATTTAGTTTTCAATTTTGTTCAGCTCTCAGTTTTGTTGATGTTTCAATTTTGTTTAGCTTTCAATTTTATTTAGTTTTCAATTTTGTTCAGCTTGCAGTTTTATTGATGTTTCAATTTTGTTCAGCTTTCAGTTTTGACCATCTTTCGATTTTGATCACCTTTCAGTTTCGATCATCTTTCAATTTTGTTCAGCTTTCAATTTTGACCATCTTTCAATTTTGTTCAGCTTTCAGTTTCGATCATCTTTCAATTTTATTCCGCTTTCAGTTTGATTCATGTTTCAATTTTGTTCAGCTTTTAGTTTTGACCATCTTTCAATTTTGTTCATACTTCAGTGACTATATATGTGGACACAATAAATTGCAAGATAGTTTACATAGACACTGTGCCACTAGAAATATTCTTGGAACTCAGGTTATCGTCAATGGAATATCTAGAATATCTAAAACGCTTGGTATTATCGAAGCTAGCTTTCTCGAAGTAGAATTGAAGACTGATATTACTACTTGAAATGTTAGAAGTACATCTATTTGTAAAATGAAAATGATTGTGAAGCATGTTTGATTAAATAAAATTATGTTATAATGTTATGTGGCCCGTTAAGTATTAAAAGTTCTACTCCTTTCAACCCCTTGCAATATAATGACGCACTCGTGACGCACTCGTGACGCACTCGTGACGCACTCATGACACAGTTGTGACGCACACATTACGCACTCATGAGACACTCGTGACGCACTCGTCGCATTCATGACGCACTCGTGACGCATTCATCGCATTCATGACACACTCATGACGCACTTCTGACGCACTCGTCGCATTGATGAATCGGGGGAATTGGGAATTGGGGAAAATTGGAATTGGAAAAATTTGGAATTGGGGAAAATTGGAATTGGAGAAATTTGGAATTGGGGAAAATTGGAATTGGGGAAATTTGAAATAGGGGGAATTGGGAATTGGGGGAATTGGGTATTGGGGAAAATTGGAATTGGAGAAATTTGGAATTGGGGAGATTTGGAATTGGGGAAAATTGGAATTGCGGAAATTTGGAATCGGGGGAATTGGGAATTGGGGGAATTGGGAATTGGAGGAATTGGAAATTGGAGAAATTTGGAATTGGGGAGATTTGGAATTGGGGAAAATTGGAATTGCGGAAATTTGGAATTGGGGGAATTGGGAATTGGGGGAATTGGGAATTGGGGGAATTGGGAATTGGGGGAATTGGGAATTGGGGGAATTGGGAATTGGGGGAATTGGGAATTGGGGGAATTGGGAATTGGGGGAATTGGGAATTGGGGGAATTGGGAATTGGGGGAATTGGGAATTGAGGATTTGGAAATTGGGGAATGTGGGAATTGGGGATTTGGGAATTGGGGAATGTGAGAATTGGGGAATGTGGGAATTGGGGATTTGGAAATTGGGCAAGGTGGGAATTGGGGAATGTGGAAATTGGGGATTGTGGGAATTGGGGATTTGGGAATTGGGAATTGTTAGAATTGGGGAATGTGGAATTGGGGAATGTGGAATTGGGGAATGTGGAATTGGGGAATGTGGAATTGGGGAATGTGGAATTGGGGAATGTGGAATTGGGGAAAATTGGAATTGGAGAAATTTGGAATTGGGGAGATTTGGAATTGGGGAAAATTGGAATTGGGGAAATTTGGAATCGGGGGAATTGGGAATTTGGAAAAATTGGAATTGGAGAAATTTGGAATCGGGGGAATTGGGAATTGGAAATTGGCGCTCGTGACGCCCACTTCGAATATGATAAACCCTCATATTTTCACAACAATTGACTTTTGGTTTCAACTCTGATTATAATCAAGAATTGCTGAATATGTGTATTAATGTCCTTAAATTGCTTTAACGTTGTAGCAATAATAAGTTGCTTGTAGTAAAAATAAAATAAAATAACTTGTAATAAAAATAAAATAAAATAACTTGTAATAAAAATAAAATAAAATAACTTGTAATAAAAATGAAATAAAATAACTTGTAAAAATTGTAGGTTAAGGCGTTAATTTTTAGGAACGAAGGCAGATCAATAACGATCGTAGCAAGTTCTCAATAAAAGTATAAATACACGGTACAAAAATAATTACTCTTCGGAAATGATCCCGTCGAAGGAATTAGAAATTCACGACCCTATAAAAAGATCGACAGAAAAATTCGAGGGAATATAACGGTCCGCCATGGAAGGGGGGATCGAAAATGGCAAAGGTTCGAGCCGGTGCAATTTAACCGAAATAAAAGATCGAATGCCCCTACGCCCACGCGAGCAAACATACCGAACCGGCCATTAAAATATTCCTAGTAACCCTGTTAGAGCTTTTAGAATGGTCGATTTAGCACGGTAACGCGACCAGAATGGAAATTTACATTCGAACGAAAGAAAACAAGCTGAAAACGTCTTGAGAAAATTTATCCGGGGGTCATCTATCTCTATCGATGCCGAACAATCGAACTTCGACACACATCGCCATAATTCTATTCTCGCGACGAGTCGCGGACTCGCGATTCATCCTCTTTCCACGAGAAATTTAACATTCGAAAAGTTTCCGAGGAAATGTCGGAAAATGTTTGATATTTTCCTACGAAGATGTAAAACGTTTTATTCAAGATTTTTGTACGATACGTTTTCCGATACTTGGGCGAATACGGACTCGATTGCTGCACGATATTTTGATACATTCAAAATTTTCTTCACCGTACACACAATCTACACAATGTTTATTTTCCAGTTAATTTATCAATCTACAATGATTAATTGATATATCAAAATTGACCTCATATGGACCACACGTGTATCTATTTCTGATTGGCCTTTCGAGGGTTAACCTCAGTTCATTAACCCCGTTAAAAAAGAATTAAAAGTGATCAAAACGAGTTACTTCGATCGTGCAAGATCATTCGGCGAACGTAACCCTTGTATGTGGAGCATTGTGTCGACTTGTAGGACAACGTGCATGACACACTTCCGTGTGCACGTATATCGATTAACATGAAATATTTATAGTACGGCCAACCGTGTAGCCGATCCGGCCTTCCGTGAGGCCTTTGCTGACCTCCTGTGGGACGTCCTCCACTTCCACGTCCTCTCTTCTCTTCCTTTCCACTTTCTACGTCTCTTTATTATACTTCACAGTCTTTACAATCCGCCTGTACGTCATATGAACCTTGTCAGTCTCTATTGATTCACAAATATGCCTCCTCGTGGAGAGGAAAATGATCTGCACGATATAAGCGAATGTCCGAGAGATTCGGCTTTATTGTAATTTCGAGATGATACAATTTTTTAATAGTTTCAAGACCATACAATTTAACACATTGACTGCCACATTGAAACAATTAAAAATTTTATCAAGTAGTGTTTTAATTTTTAATAAATTTTACCAAATATTTTCACAATATCTTATTACATTTCTTTTCCATAGATCCATCTAATTAATGCAAGAATTTTTTATGAGAAAAGTGAACAAATTTTTAATAATGCTCATGTTAAGTCAGTTTAGCAACTTAAGTGTCACCCATATATGGATGACGTGGCAGTCAACGTGTTAAGACAATAATTTAAGAGCTGAAGTATTGTTTCATTTTTTAGAAAGCTTATAAAAATGATTTTTAATTTATTAACAAATGTAGATATCAGGAAACATGGATGAAAATTTTTGAACATGATGTTGTTATAATTTGTATCTTTTTTAAGTAAGAAGTTTTTATGTATTTCATTAATGAATTACATTTTGATAAACAGAAGAATGCATTTCTAATTTCAAGACTCACTTTCACTGTTCAATTTGTCTTTGATGCTGTCGAAAATTTGATGTATGTAATTCATGTTTGGTGCTACTCACTTCTGATGTGTGTGAATATGAGTGTTTATTTCTATTACATTTTTTAGAAGAATTAGATACTTATTTACCTCGATATGAGTAGTTTGAATTAAGTCCATAGTAACATCAATATCTGAAAAATTCGATATATGTGACTCGTGTTCGACATAATCAACTTCCTCGTGAATGTAAGTCTATATGCTCATTTCTATTGTATGTGAAGAATGAATTCGAACAAAAAATTCTTATAGAAGTAAATAAGTATTTAAGGGCATAGTAACATTAATATCTCAGAAATTCGACATATGTGACTCGTGTTCGATATAATCAACTTTTTTGTGGATGTAAGTTTATATGCCCATTTCTATTGTATCTGAAGAATGAATTCGAACAAAAAATTCTTATAGAAGTAAATAAGTATTTAAGGGCATAGTAACATTAATATCTCAGAAATTCAATATATGTGACTCGTGTTCGATACAATGTACTTCCTCGAGGATGTAAGTCTATATGCTCATTTCTATTGTATGTGAAGAATGAATTCGAACAAGAAATTCTTATAGAAGTAAATAAGTATCTAACTCCATAGTAACATCAATACCTCAGAAATTCGAAATATGTGACTCGTGTTCGATACAATGAACTTCCTCGTGGATGTAACTCTATATGCCCATTTCTATTGTATCTGAAGAATGAATTCGAACAAGAAATTCTTATCTAAGTAAACAAGCATCTACGTCCATAGTGACATCAGTATCTCAAAAATTCGATACATGTGACTCGTGTTCGATCAACTTCCTCGTGCATGTAAATTTAGATACCCATTTGTATCTGAAGAACGAATTCAACCGAAAATTCGTATCTAAGTCCTTTGTAACATCAATATCTCAAAAATTCGATATATGTGACTCGTGCTCAATACAATAAACTTCCTGGTGTAAATCTATATACCCATTTCTATCGCATCCTCAGAATGAATTCATCCGAAAAATTCGTACCAAAATAAATAAATATGATAAACCGATGTTAAAAGCCCATTTCCATAGCACGCTAAGAATTCGAACGAAACAATTTGTACCGTAAACAAGTATGTAGGTCCGTAACATCAATATCTCGAATTGTATACAAAGTTTTTGGGGTAAAATCGTTGCCGCGAAACTGTGCAGGAGTAAAAATTCCAAAGAACAGAGAGCAACTCGGCGGAATAAAGCGAGCGGTTGCGCGAAATGGGTGAATCGCTATCTGGAAACTCGTTACACAGCGTTTCGAGAGGCGAGATTCGTAGGCACTCGTCGCGAATCCGCGTCCAAAGTACCAACGGAAGTCCGTGGCTGTCGGTTCTTTTACTTTTACCATCCCCTTTACCCCATCCACCGAGCCTCTTCCCTTCTTTTGTCGTCACTTTCTCGTCTCGCGATTTTCCTCTAAATGGAAACTCGAAATTTCGGCGCTAGCCACGCGCACACAAGCCTTTTTTTGTACCAAAACTTTACCGCTGGACCCGTTTTCATTTTCTTTCTGCGTTCTTTCGTATGCTCCATTGATCGTTCACCTTCGACATCTTTCTTTACTCTTTTATTCTTTCTGCTTTTTACAAAATTTTGTTTTACAAATATTGTGTTCTTTATAGAAATACACGAGGTACATTTTATTTTAGAAAGTAGAAATAGGGGTAGAAGTTTGCGGAGTACAATTTGAGGTTAGGTCCTCTGAGTGAATCCTCTCTGTCCGCCATTTTGTCCACCATTCTGTCTTTCATTTTCATTCCACTCCGCCATTTTCTCTTTCCATTTATTCTTCTTTGGAAAATGTTGTTCTACAAATATTGCATTCTTTATACAAATATAGAAGGTATATTTTATTACAGAAAGTATATTTTACTTTAGAAAATATATTTTATTACAGAAAGTGTATTTTACTTTAGAAAGTATATTTTATTTTAGAAAGTAGAAATAGGGTTAGAAGTTTGCAGAGTACAATTTGAGGTTAGGTCCTCTCTGAATCCTCTCTGTCCGCCATTTTGTACACCATTGTGTCTTTCATTTTCATTCCACTCCACCATTTTCTATTTCCATTCATTCTTTTTTGGAAAATGCTGTTTTATGAATATTGCATTCTTTATAAAAATATAGAAGGTATATTTTATTGCAGAAAGTATATTTTATTTTAGAAAGTAGAAATAGGGTTAGAAGTTTGCAGAGTACAATTTGAGGTTAGGTCCTCTCTGAATCCTCTCTGTCCGCCATTTTGTACACCATTGTGTCTTTCATTTTCATTCCACTCCACCATTTTCTATTTCCATTCATTCTTTTTTGGAAAATGCTGTTTTATGAATATTGCATTCTTTATAAAAATATAGAAGGTATATTTTATTGCAGAAAGTATATTTTATTTTAGAAAGTAGAAATAGGGTTAGAATTTTGCAAAGTACAATTTGAGGTTAGGTCCTCTTTGAATCCTCTCTGTCCGCCATCTTGTCCACCATTGTGTCTTTCATTTTCATTCCACTCCGCCATTTTGTCATTCCATTCAAACGAATTTCCATCTGTTCCGTAAAATGCACGTTAAATTTGCATCGATCGAAAGATCATTAAAGTACGATTGAAAAATCGGCAAACACAAAAGTTGAATAATTTCGCGTCTGAAAGAAATGGCGGAACAAAAGCGGACCACTTTTCTTGTTCCGTGATAAATCGAGAAAGATTCAGCGTCTCCGTAACTTCCACGAACTTTTATGCAAATCCTTAAAGAATTAATTAAAGCGAAGCGTTTTATAATCGTTATGAAACTCGCTTGTTTTAATTGTTAAAAAAAAATTGTCTTTCAGCAGGTTGATGCGCATGTAAATTGCGATCGCATAATGGGGAAGTTCTTTTTTTTCACAGCCTCATTTGGCATACCGCGTATTATTTCCACGTAACATCCTGGTAATACGAGCAGGCATAATGGCCGAGTCCGTAATGTATTCCATGAAAAACGGGATATTAAAAACCGACCCTATGCAAACTTTTTAACCCCCGCGCGAATAAAAATTCATCCATTTTCTGTTTCCGGATATTGTAACATTTTTTATCCCTTATCTGCTACGTGCTCTCGCTTCGTTCTCGATGGAAAGTAAAAACCCGGCTAAATTGCACTCGTTTATTTTCTATAGCACCCTGGTTTCATTAACCCGAAAGAATTTTCGTTATTACTGCAACTTAACGAGATATCGCGGTATTGTTATTTGGTTGTTAATGAAACAATTTTCGGGTAAACTTTTGTAATTGGTTAACTTTTCGATATTATTCGGGGGCTCGAATTCGAATTGGGTGAAGTTAAGCTTTTATCGTGTAAAGGAAAATTCGTGTACAAAGGTAGGAATCAGTGAATTGTTATTAATTTGAAACCGAATATTACATCGGAGGCTTTAATATGCTTTCACGGATTAAATTCTCAACGCATGATATTTTCGACGGTGAAATAATTAATCACCGTTGCAATATTAAAATAAAATAGCTTGAAATGTTATTCATACTTTCAGCTATCTTTGATTATACAAATCGTAACTGGTATTAAATGCAAAGCATAATAATATTTATCTTTATTATATTTGAGCTGTGCCTCAATTAACGATTCGGTTCCGCCATTTTGTACGCACAGCTTTCATCTTGTTCGCAAGGTTCTTTTTCCGCTTCCGGCGCCGAAGAGACGTCGCTGGAGTCATTACCTCACACCGGATGATCGATGCTCACCGTTTCCAAGCATAAATTATGTTTATGCGATCGTTGCATCTTATGCACCGCAATCTGCGGTTTTTTTATTGGGGCCAATGTTTTCGCCATTTTTATCGATATTCTCCTAGCCAAAGTTTAAGTAACGTGGATTTATATGGTTACTTAAAAATTTCCTTGTATGTGGAGCATAAATTCACTGTCTAATAGACAATTTATAGTAATGAATGATCTATTGAACAGTTAGTGATAATGAATCATTGATGAACAATTAGTGATAATCAATCATTGATGAACAATTAGTGACAATCAATCATTGATGAACAATTGATGATCACGTTGATACATTCATGATAATCAATAATCTGATACTCTGTTGCTGATCATTGATTTGATGCTTCAATTAATAGCAATCAATGATTTAATGATAAACTAATATGATCCAATTACCAATAAATCAATCAATAATCAATAATCATTGATTTATATTGATGATTGATATTGACGATTTATATTGATGACTGATATTGACGATTCATATTGATGATTGATATTTATGATTGATATTTATGATTGATATTGATGATTGATATTTATGATTGATATTGATGATTTATATTGCTGCTTGATATTGATGATTGATATTGATGTTTGATATTGATGTTTGATATTGATGTTTGATATTGATGATTTATATTGCTGCTTGATATTGATGATTGATATTGATGTTTGATATTGATGTTTGATATTGATGTTTGATATTGATGGTTGATATTGATGTTTGATATTGATGTTTGATATTGATGTTTGATATTGATGTTTGATATTGATGTTTGATATTGATGTTTGATATTGATGTTTGATATTGATGTTTGATATTGATGTTTGATATTGATGTTTGATATTGATGTTTGATATTGATGTTTGATATTGATGTTTGATATTGATGTTTGATATTGATGTTTGATATTGATGTTTGATATTGATGTTTGATATTGATGTTTGATATTGATGTTTGATATTGATGATTTATATTGCTGCTTGATATTGATGATTGATATTGATGTTTGATATTGATGTTTGATATTGCTGCTTGATATTTATGATTGATATTGATGTTTGATATTGATGTTTGATATTGATGTTTGATATTGATGTTTGATATTGATGTTTGATATTGATGTTTGATATTGATGTTTGATATTGATGTTTGATATTGATGATTTATATTGCTGCTTGATATTGATGATTGATATTGATGTTTGATATTGATGTTTGATATTGCTGCTTGATATTTATGATTGATATTGATATTGATAATCAACAGCAATCAACCAACAATCAATAACACAGAATAATCTGATAATAAGTTCCATCTAAAAATATAGTTACGAGAACATACTCGACAAGAGGAAGGAATAATTAGAACGTGAAAAGCGAAAACAATTAACGAAGAGAAATAACGCGTCTAGACAAAACCGAAATAGTTCTGCCAGGCCGAAGTGATAAAGCTAATTTCGGTGAAGCCCCGGGAGATTATCGAATTTGCGGTCAGACAATGTAGCCGAGCACCACGTGAAATACGAAACGAGCTTTCCCGCTTAATCAGTAGAACTGACTCCGAAGAAACGAGCAACGTATCTCTCCCTCCATTTCGTTCGTTAAACTTTTCGAAACCGAGAAACTTTAATTGGGTCTTCGTCAATTTCACCGACATGTTAATTACACCCGAATTAATCGCTAACTATTTATATCAAACTTTACCGTTTATTTCATACTTCGCCTCGTTTAATATCAAAACCGATGCGAGAATCTAGCAATCTTTTTATTGATTTCTATATTTTTCGAGTAGGGAATTTTTTATTCGACTTCGGTTTGTTAATTTTGTTTCGAAAGTTATTTCATAAAAAATTCTTGAATACAAATTTTTTATCAGAATAATTTAATCTTGTAAGTGCTGGAATAATTTCTCTGAGACAGAAAGCAGGTTTTGAAATACAGAATAATAAAATATTTAAGGAGGTCACGAATTCGCTTGCCAAACCCATAGTTTAAGACGGCGATTTCGCTTGAATCGAGAAGAGTCGATTCGAATGATCGAGTCTCCACGTAACTCTCGTCCAGCTTACGGAGACGAACTTGACCCATTAAACACGTTGGATTAATCAAGTTTGTAACCCCCTTCTTTCGTCTTACGTAAATTCAGATACTGTTTAAGGCTTCGTCGCTGTTCCGGGAGACACGGGTTTCCGTTGATCGTTCTAGACCGTGAAAATGTTCTTCACCTATTTCCTGTATCTCCCAAGATTTAGTGGTCTTTCGACTGATCACACTGCTAATCGTGCTGATTGGGAGAAAAATTTTGTGATGCAGAAATACTGATGTGAAGAATCTCGGTATTTAGGGATTTAAGAAATGGGAAATCTAAGAATTTAAATACCTAAGCATCCATGAATTTAAAAATATAGAAATCTAAAAATCTAGAGAAAATCTTCTTCAAAAGTTTTCAATCAAAAATTTTCACTGGAATTCGTTCAGCGAAGTTTTTCCAAAAAACCTCGATAGTCGGATCAAATTGGACGCGAAATAGGGTACCAAACGAGACAGAAAAATCTCGAACAAATGTTGATAAAATCCCGCAGAAAATTGGCAAAACGAATCTACGGCTAACATCGAATGTGTCAAGACAGATTGAACGCAAAAAGTGTGTCAGAAAAAGAGATGACTAGGATACCGAGGGGATATCTCCGAGAGGATATCTTCTCGATGAAGAAATTCGAAAAAATCTGGCGCCAAGTGGTCGCACGGAGAACAAAGGAAAAGTTCACTTTTAAACGCTTGCCAAGCCTTCGTTTCTTATACTTTCTTCCACTATTTTCTTAGTCAGATGCTATGGATACTACAAAATGTTCTACTAAACAACAAACTCTTGTAAGAAAAAAACTGTGCTTCACACGGATCATAAATTATATTGAAGAAAATGATCAGTATCGCACTAGATATATATACAAGGTGTCTCACTCTTGATATAAGGTGGAGGGGTTCGAGATTCTGAACGACTTTTCCCTTTACAGAAATTCGATCTGAAGCTTCGTTTCTGAGTTATTAAGGAAAAACACGGACCAATCAGAGCGCATGCGCAGGAGCTAGGCTGTGCTGTCGCTCTCGCGTCTGCGCACGCGTCATCGCGCTCTGGTTGGTCCGTACGCATGCGCGGACACTAGACTCCGCCTACGCTCTCGCGTCTGCGCATGCGTAGCTCGCGCTCTGATTGGTCCGTGTTTTTCTTTAATAACTCAGAAACGAAGCATCGTATCGAATTTTTGCAAAGGGAAAAGTTGTTCAGAATCGCGAACCCCACCATCCTATTAAAAAATAAAGCTTCAAACCCTATTTTTGTAAAGGGAAATCCCATTCAGAATCAGCTACCTCTCAGGGATATTAGTTGTGAGACACCCTATATAATATACTGTCAGCATATAATTAAATACATGCTTAACCTGTATGTTGTAAGAGTCTATAAATTTCCAAACTCTGCAAGTTTGTCCTAGATGAAAGATACAAATATTATACACTTACAGTAATAATATAGTGCTGTACTACATCAATAAATTATTACATATACACCATCATGACAATGAAATATACCTCCTCATCTAAACTACCCCCTTCCAACAAAAATATTTTCTCAAATCAAACTTGCAATCTTTTCAAATTATAAAACACCCGTACTATCGAATTTCCATGGAAACAAGTGTAACATTATAACGAGCTAGCAATAAATCATCCCTTGTCACATTATCGTAATGTCTAGCAAAGTTCTGCAGATTTCCAGAAGAAACGCGCGAAGTAGCGAAGGAACGTTGCGAAATTATTTACCCGGTATTCAACGAGGATGCTTCATTGAAGACACGAGCAAACAACAGCGTCGAGAAGGTGTTGCAAAATTGATCATACTCGTGCAGGAAGTATAAGCAGTATCCAGCGTGGAGCAAAACGAAGAAACTTTTTTCCTCAGTTTCGTCGGGGTGGACACGCGGCAACTTGTTTTTCAACCCCTACATCAGCGCGCCGTGACGTGTGCGCGTCCAGCTCTTTTAATCGCGTGTGACCTACATCCCCCAACTGCTCCTCTGTTTACTCGCGCGTATCCTCGCCAGAATGCATACAGGAAGCTTCAAAATACGTGTACGCCTTCAAAATTTCATACTTCGTACTTCAGTAACCCCAGAATTTAATATTGAATTTTTAATATCCGAAGGGTTGACGGGGAATTCTGTGATACGTTTCTGTGGGTACAACTTTTGGAACGACCTGTAGGTCCAAATCTAAATAATCTGCGCCACTTTATTCGCTCCACGTTTTGATTAATTTTATTTTCTGAGCTGCTATTTCCTAAATTAGGTGGAGTGACAGTCTCTTTTATTTTCAAGCCAAAGGTGCAGGAAAATGTTACTATGATAATTTTTTTATTTAGATTTGTTAAAAGCGGGGCTGTGGATGTGCCAGCCCATATATTAGCTATAAATTTCCATCTTTTTTTGAGAATTACCAAAACAATTTTGTAATGAAGACTTATGTGACTACCTCTTCAATTAACCTTGATGACTTTCTTTCTTTTCCTTAAATAACTTAAATAATTCTTTTTGTTTCCTTAAATAACAATATTGAAATAAGAGACAACCCTCATAAGTACATGAATGACATAATTTTAAATAGTAAAATTATTATATTGAAATGAAAGTTCTCGCAACCCCGTCTGACCAAGTTTAATATAGTCGTCGAGTTATTTAATAAATAAACTAATGGTCCCCATGGCAGCAATCAAGTTAAGGAACCATGAAAAACGCAACGTCGGAGCAACAGATTAGGCGAACAAGTACGATGAAATGGCATGAAAGGACCAGCCTCCTCCGGGGCGATCTTCTTCCCAGAAAAAGAGGCACTGCTGAAAGAAAGTGCATCAACGAAATTTTTAACGGCGACCTTTCATCCCGTTTCTAAGGATACGCTTCGAATTGATTAAGGTCGTCGAAGAGGATGAAGAGGGGCTAAAGGTAACATCTCGAGCGATAAAACTAAATGGAACCACGATGTATCGCGATGTAAATTAACCTTCTGAAACTAGAAGTTCTTTTTCTGACTACTCGAGTTTTCCAAAATTCGATTGATAAATAATAAACTGAGTTAAGTTAATAAACTCGTAATAATAAATAAACTCGTAAATAATAAATCGGTTAATACGTAGGAAAGGTTAATAAATAGGAAAGTTAATTTCAGCCTGTAAAATTGAGGTTACAGCTCCATCGATTGCATAGATTCTGAACATCAATATTTTTACGTGACTAGGGAAAAATGCTAAGCGACCGGATGTTTTGAGTGTCGGAAGGGAGGGTAAGCTCGAGCAAACATTTTACTTTCAGGAAACGAGAAGCCTTCGTATCTGAACGCGGAAAAAAGACGTAGGGAGTATGAGGAATCGTTCACTCACTGTGTAGGTGGTCGTCGACCCTTGCTTGAAGCATATTGAAGCTCGAACTGGGCTGATACGGTTGTTGATCACGGATACCGCCGCATGCGAACTGATAGAAGTCCTTGCAAGGATCAACCCCCTTCTTCATGAACGCCACCATCCTTTTTGATGCTTCCTCGCAGGCTTTCGAGTCGCAGACACCCTCTGGACCATCCCTCTCTCTGATACATGCTTCGTCCTGCAATGGAAAAGTCTTTCATGTGTTTCTGTGGATTTCTTTCATGTGGATTCGGTAGATACGTAGATCAATAGATACTTAGATACATAGTTAGGTTCATAGATAGCTAGGTTCATAGACACCTAGGTTCATGGACGTTTAGAGTTATAGATAGATAGGTTTATAGATACCTAGGTCTATAGATACGTAGATCTATAGATATCTAGATTTGTAGATGCGTAGGTTCGTAGATAGCTAGGTTGATAGACACCTAGGTCCATAGACACCTAGGTCTATAGACACCTAGGTCCACAGATACCTAGGTCCACAGATACCTAGGTCCACAAATACCTAGGTCCACAGATATCTAGATCAATAGATACTTAGGTTCATAGATGGCTAGCTTCATAGACACCTAGGTCCACAGACACCTAGGTCCATAGACACCTAAGTCCACAGACACCTAGGTTCATAGATACCTAGATCTATAGATATCTAGATCAGTAGACACCTAGGTTCATGGATAGCTAAGTCCACAGACATCTAGGTTCACAGATACCTAGATCTATAGATATCTAGATCAGTAGACACCTAGGTTCATGGATAGCTAGCTTCATAGACACCTAGGTTCATGAACAGCTAGCTTCATAGACACCTAGGTTCATGGATAGCTAGCTTCATAGACACCTAGGTTCATAACCACTTAGGGCCTTAGCTACCTAGGTCCATAGACACCTAGTTCTCAAATACCTAGATCCATAGACATCCACAGACACCAAGGTCCATAGATACCTAGCTCCATAGTCAGTTAGGACCATAGCTACCTAGGTCTATAGACACTTATGTACACAGACACCTACTTCACAAATACCTAGACCTATAGATACCTAGATCCATGGACATATAGGTCCACATACACCTAGCTCCATAAATACCTGGGTCTATAAACTTGTAGGTCTATATGTGTCTTCTAAGTCTAGGTCCACAGACACCTAGTCTACAAATATCTAGATGTATATATATTTAGTTTCATTGACTCCTTCGTGTGTAGATACGTAGATCCACAGATATATGTACCTGCATACATGTGTATGTATATGTCTAAGTAGCTAAATGCCTGGACATGTAGGTAGATAGACGTATGTATGTAGATTGTATAGGTATATAGATACATAGATAGACAGATACATAGATAGATACATAGATATACATATAGATACACAGATACATATGTGGATACATAGATACATATGTAGGTACATAGATTCATATGTAGATACATAGATACATATGTAGATACATAGATTCATATGTAGATACAAAGATAGATACACAGATACATGTGTAGATACATAGATACATATGTAGTTACATAGATTCATATGTAGATACATAGATACATATGTAGGTACATAGATTCATATGTAGATACAAAGATAGATACACAGATACATGTGTAGATACATAGATACATATGTAGGTACATAGATTCATATGTAGATACATAGATACATATGTAGGTACATAGATTCATATGTAGATACATAGATAGATACACAGATACATGTGTAGATACATAGATACATATGTAGGTACATAGATTCATATGTAGATACATAGATACATATGTAGGTACATAGATTCATATGTAGATACAAAGATAGATACACAGATACATGTGTAGATACATAGATACATATGTAGGTACATAGATTCATATGTAGATACATAGATACATATGTAGGTACATAGATTCATATGTAGATACATAGATACATATGTAGGTACATAGATTCATATGTAGATACATAGATAGATACACAGATACATATGTAGATACATAGACACATATGAAGGTACATAGATACATACATAGATACATAGATAGATAGACACCTAGGTTCCTGATTATCTTCAAACATAAATACTTAAGTCTACATATACACATGTTTATCCCTACATTCCATATATTTATTCTGAGCCCAGATCCAAAAGTTGAAAACAGCATAAAACGTCAGGGCAAGTAGGTAAAATACGTTTAGAAGCTCCTAAAGTTGCAGCTGAAAGCAGTGTATGAGACGGCTAACGACTTGGACGTCCTTCCAAAATCCAGAGTTAAGAATGCACTTGAAAGCGAGGATGGTCGAGATTGCTAAAGGGTAAAGGTAGCTTGACGAAGACTATCGCGCCGCTTCTTCCGACGAAGCCATTACAGAAACTCCAGTTTTCTTTCGATAATACGTCTTCCTTGGACATTCTGTGAAATTCGATTTTAAACGACCAAAGAACGGAGTGTTTTTCCTCGCTGGCATTCAATTCGTTGTCCCATTCTACTGTTTAATGTCCAAGGACGAAGGATTCTTAAGGAGTCGGATCAGGGATCATACGTCTTCGGTGAAAGAGACGAATGATACGAAGTTCCCTTTGGATAAATAGGCGAAAGAGGAACAGTCATCTGACGAAAAATTGAAGTTCCGCGAATACGAAAGTTAAAAGCCGAGGTTTTCATTGTCATTGCTTTTGCCGCTAAGTAACCGGTCGTACGTCTTTTCGACAATGACGAATGACTCTTTGTCGATACAACCGATCGGATACCGCAAACTGAAATTAATGTTCGTGTCAGCCACCGATCGTCATTTCTTTCGACGATATCGAGCTTTTTAACTTATGAGGACGATGTTCGGAAATATCGGCGAAAAACTTGAAATCCAAGCTTTTTATCTTGATTCATGCTGAAGTTCGGAATCGCTGGAAGTCGAATCATTTCTTGCCAGAATTCGATTTACGATGAAGGAACGTAACCTATAAAATCGCTTTGAAATCATATGGAAGTTGAAATCATTTTTTTCCGTGAAATTAGATGTCAAGGACTTAAATATGGGAACTACAACGCGTGAAATTACAACACGTGAAATTACGACGCGTCGAATTAAAACCCCGTGGAGTTAGAAAGCATGAAATTACGACGCGTGGAATTACAACGCGTGAAATTAGAAAGCGTGGAATTACAACGCATAGAATTACAACGCAGGAAATTACGACGCGTGGAATTCCAACGCGTGGAATTACAACGCGTGAAATTACGACGCGTGGAATTACAAGACGTGAAATTGCAGCGCGTGGAATTACAACGCATAGAATTACAACACGTGAAATTATGACGCGTGGAATTACAACGCGTGAAATTAGAAAGCGTGGAATTACAACACGTGAAATTCCAACGCGTGGAATTACAACGCGTGAAATTACGACGCGTGGAATTACAACACGTGAAATTGCAGCGCGTGGAATTACAACACATGAAATTACGACGCGTGAAATTACAACGCGTGGAATTATAACGCGTGGAATTATAACGCGTGAAATTACGACGCGTGGAATTACAACGCGTGGCTTCATAACCTCAAAAGTATCTCGACTCTTATTATACAGAATTCTTGAATTTTTGTTCTACGTTCCATTCAAGACTTTGTTCTATTCAAGACTTCAAATCTTAAGAATTTTTCATGAAAGTTGAAATTATAAAAATATTTGAGATAATGAAAATACTTCATAACCTAAAAATATCTCGAATTGCATCCATCTTCCTTCAAGTAACACAATCAAGGATTAATGAAAATCACATGGTACAGAAATGTTCAAAGCAGAAAACGTCGGAGGTGAATAAGTATAACCTCGAAAGCATCGTAAACCATTCCCATTCATTTTACACGAGATCAGACGGTTAGATTAAAAGAACTCCTGAAGGAAATCATATTTATTATTCAATTCCTCAACAGATAGGAAAATTCCGAGCGAATGCTTGATTAAACATAACCTCAAAATTATCTGGGTAGATAGAGAATTTTTCGTTGCATTCAAGATTCTACGGTTAGATAAAAAAGCTAGCTTTATTTAGGTCTTCGGAAGGTTTTCAGAAAAATATATCAAGGACATTTTGCCTAAAATCATCTGGTCGGAATCTTTAAAAAGATGTAAAATGAATGTTTCTCTTTTGGGTGCATTTTAGTTAGGATGTGATATAAAGTTTAGAGGAATTTTTGTGTTTATTAAATTCCTGGATGAGGAAAAGTTTCAAGAATATCTGAAGATCTTAATCTCAAAAGCATTTTTAAATTTCAGCACGCGCTGTAATTTCACGCGTTATAATTTCACGCACTGTAATTTCATGCGTTGCAATTTCACGTATTATAATTTCATGCGTTGTAATTTCACGCGTTGTAATTTCACGAGTTGTAACTTCATGCTTTATAATTTCACGCGTTATAATTTTCACGCTTTGTATCTTCACGCGTTATAATTTCACGCGTTGTAATTTCACGAGCTGCAACTTCACGCATTATAATTTCACGCGTTATAATTTCACGCGTTATAATTTCACGCGTTGTAATTTCACGAGTTGCAACTTCACGCATTATAATTTCACGCGTAATAATTTCACGCGTTGTAATTTCACGAGTTGCAACTTCACGCATTATAATTTCACGCGTTGTAATTTCACGTGTTGCAACTTCACGCATTATAATTTCATGCGTTATAATTTCACGCGTTACAATTTCACGCGTTGTAATTTCACGAGTTGCAACTTCACGCATTATAATTTCACGCGTTATAATTTCACACGTTGTAATTTCACACGTTACAACTTCACGCGTTGCAATTTCACGCATTATAACTTCTTGCATTATAATTTCACGCGTTGTAACTTCACGCATTATAATTTCACGCGTTACAAATTCACGCATTATAATTCCACACATGGTTTTGTCACTCGTTGAGATTCTACACATTATAGTCTTTCACGTATCATAATTCCATGCGTCATAGTTCCACGCTTTGTAACTCCACGTTCTACAATTCCACATTTTGCATTCCACAAGTTGTACTGCCATATGTTACAATTCAACCTATTATAATTCCACACGTTGTAATTTCCCTCCTTATAATATCACAGTCAGATCCTCATTAAGACTCCAATAACAAAAAGCAAAGATAAAACAAATTCATGATTAATTAACCCCAGAAAAATCTTGAATTCCCAGTAAAAATTAGATCAAGAGTCCTCTTCAAAATACCGAACGATGCTACTCCCAGCAAATGAAACGCAATAATCAAGCAGAAAATGTAGAACTTCAAAAGCGTCTTTAACTTTCAGCATCATTCATCGCAGGATCTCGCGATTAGATTAAAGGGTATGAAATGCATTATTCAAGTCCCGGCAGAGGAAGCTGAAATAAACATAACCTCTGTATTATCTGGAATCTGAAGCATTCATTTGCGGAGATCGCGTGAATAGATGAAAGTAACCCCGAACGAACCCCTACCGGAAATCGAGCCTACAACATCATCCGATTAAGAGGGTGTTCTACCCTTGACGACCGCGAGGCTCATAAACTCGCGTTATCGTCGGATTATCTGTTATCGAGCAAGCGAAACGGGGCGAGAACGACCTTGCCGCTCGATAAATCCCTTCTTCCTCGACTTTCGACAACTTTTTTCCACCCTCGCTCGTCAGCTGTCCGCTCAATTACACGCTGGATCGCGCAGCATGCAGCGGCGAACAACTTGCGAAGCTCGCGAGCGGGGCGTTTCGTTGCCTCGTTAATAGAAGTTCCACGAGCTTGATCGAGCAACCCTACGGATGAAAATAGACTCGACCCAGACTTACCCCTGACACCGATTTCCTTATCGAATTTCGCATTCGAACTACATTCGGAACCTTTCAGAGTGGTTTCAAATATCAGGAAGGGCTTCTTCTTTGGGGGAAATCAACTTTGGGTAAGTTAACTGTGCTTTGAAGGATGTGGCGATATAAAGAATTGAGGTACCATGGCGTTACTGAAAGTACGGTATCCTAGTTGATTTATAGATTATTGATTATTGATTGATTATTGATTTTATGAGACTCGATTTTCTGTTGCAAGAATAATTTTACTTTGTAATTTGTGCTAGGTTCAGCCAATGATCAAAGGCCCTAACAAAATTGACAAGAATAACAACAATTTATGCTAGGTCTAAGTGGAACTGTATTTCATATGTTTGGATACTAATATCATACTTCAGGTTGTGACTGAATATTAAGTATATTGCAATTTCACTTCGGTTCTCGTTGGTTTTAATTTGTGGGTACTGATGCAGTACTATTGTATTGACGGGAGAGTACCATGTAGCAATACTAATGAGTGGATGTATCAATATGCGGTGATGCTGTGGCAGAGTCATTCGTACGCTTGCCACTAGGCGGCGCATGAGATCGAGACCGGCTTTCTCGCTAGTACTCACGAGCCTACCGATTCCTATAAGTAGTTCTTGACCATCCCCACTATATATCCCTAACGCGTGGTGGTACTATTGCGTGGTGATACTAACTCGAGGTGATTCTAACGCGTAGCAGTACTAATGCGTGGATATATCAATGCGTGGAACAACAATGCGTGGTGATTCTAACGTGTAGCAGTACTAACACGTGGATATATCAATGCGTGGAACAACAATGCAATGCATGGTAATTCTAACGTTATAGCAGTACTAACAAGTGGATATATCAATGCGTGGAACAACAATGCGTGGTGATTCTAACGTGTAGCAGTACTAACACGTGGATATATCAATGCGTGGAACAACAATGCAATGCATGGTAATTCTAACGTTATAGCAGTACTAACAAGTGGATATATCAATGCGTGGAACAACAATGCGTGGTGATTCTAACGTGTAGCAATACTAAGGCGTGGATGTATCAATGCGTGGTGGTTCTAACCGTTAGTATTCCTAACGCGTGGTGGTTCCAAGGTGAAATAATACTAACACGTGGATATATTAATGCGTGGTGATACTAACGCGTGGTAATACGAACGCATGGCGGTGTACAAATGGGTGGATATATCAATACGTGAAACAACAACGCGTGGTGATACTAACGCCGTGGTAACTCTAACGCGTGGTGATTCTATTGCGTGGTAATTCTAACGTATGGTGATTCTATCGCGTGATAATTCTAACACGTGGTAATTCTATCGCGTGGTGATTCTAACGCGTGGTGATTCTATTGCGTGGTAATTTTAACGCGTGGTGATACTATCGCGTGGTAATTCTAACGCGTGGTGATTCTATCGCGTGGTGATACTATCGCGTGGTGATTCTATCGCGTGGTGATTCTATCGCGCGGTAATTCTGACGCGTGGTGATTCTATCGCCTGGTAATTCTAACACGTGGTGATTCTATCGCGTGGTGATTCTATCGCGTGCTAATTCTAACGCGTGGTAATACTGACGCGTGGTAATTCTAACGTGTGGTGATTCTATCGCGTGGTAATTCTAATGCGTGGTGATACTATCGCGTGGTAATTCTAACGTGTGGTAATTCTAACGCGTAGTGATACTATCGCGTGGTAATTCTATCGCGTGGTAATTCTAACGCGTGGTGATTCTATCGCGCGGTAATTCTGACGCGTGGTGATTCTATCGCGTGATAATTCTAACGCGTGGTGATACAATACATGGTGATTCCAACACTTGATACTACCATCTCTGATAACAAACCCAAGTAATACATCACCCAAACGACAATATTCAACACTAAATACCCGAACAAAGCGAACCTTCGAAACACATGAAATACCCTTAAATGAAAAATTGTAAATGAGACCTATAACACCGCATAAGCGATGAATAACATAAAAAGAGAATTTAATGGAAGAAAAATGTAAATGATGAAAAAGATTTATCTTGAGTAGAACAGAGAGGAAGGTTAGGATGAAGGGTAAAGCCCTGACCTCGTATAGGGTTGACATTTGCCTCGAAAGCTTACCTTGAAGTATGGCTTCATCGCGATACACGTGCTGTTCTAACGATACCAGCCAACACTTTCCTTTCGAATCCATCATTCGCCCTGATGGAATATTGGATACTGAATAAATCATCGGATATATTCCGACGAGAATCTTATGGTCCCGTTTCCATAATTCTATGCCCGGGAAAACGTTCTCGATGGAAACTGTTGCGTTTAACGATCGACTTTCATAAATCGTTTCCTTAAACTAACTGTAACGCTCCGACAAATTTATAAACGATACCGTATTTTCATTTTTCAACATTTCAACCTTTTTATTTTAAAATTCTTTCTTCATAACTCTGCCTGACTTTTGTAGTCCTCTTTCCATAACTAATTTTTATAACTTTCTATAACTCTTTAGTCTCTCAAACTCGAGATTTTCGATCGATTAAAAATTCTGCAATAATTCGAAACTTTGAAAGAGTTAAAGTTTAAACGAGCTTATTCACCGGTAATATACTGCACGGATATAATTAGAGTATTCCTCCCAATGTCCGGCTATATCCTGAAGATTTAAACTGCAATCTCATTCGAATCCCACTCACTCTCCGACTGCAATCCCAGTAATTACTGTAAACTTATTAACACCGGCATCGAGGGAAGCTGTGGCAAATAAGAACGACTTAATTGATCACGGTTTATCCGATATCTTCGCTTAATTAATTCTTCGGATTGATTTTTGATACCGCACCGATGAAAATTCTCGTATTAACGTGTTAACATGCGGTGACAGATAAATTTCCTCTGCAACCAAGTATTATCTGGAACAATTCCTTGCGCGTAAGTGGAGCTCAATTTTAAGAGCATCTCTTGGCTGCACGTGTTTCTAACATCTCTTTTAAACTGTTGGAGTGCGTGCGACAAGCGGGGAAAACTGAAACGAGCTAAATAAACTGTGCGCTGAGACGAGATTCAGCCATCTTTCCTGAATACGATTTGAACGGTAGGCTACAACTACTTGGAATATAAATTGAAAACTTAAGGAACCTTGTGTAACTCATTAAACATAACTTTGTGGGGTGGAATCTTGTTTTATTGGTGAGAAGAATTTTTAGTGGGATTAAACGATTGTTATGTAATTTTAGTAATTGCACGCGTTATAATTTCACGCGGTATATCTTCACGCGTTGTAATTTCACACTTTGTACTTTCACGCGTTGTAATTTCACGTGCTGTAATTCCACGTGTTGTAATTTCACGCGTTGTAATTCCACGCGTTGCCATTTCACGCGTTGTAATTCCACGCGTCGTAATTCCACGTGTTGTAATTCCACGCGTCGTAATTTCACGCGTTCTAATTGCACGCGTTCTAATTCCACGCGTCGTAATTTCACGCGTTCTAATTTCACGCGTTCTAATTCCACGCGTCGTAATTTCACGTGTTGTAATTTCAAGCATTGCAGTTTCACGCGATATCATTTGACGCGTTGTCATTTCACGCGTTGTAATTTCAAGCGTTACAATTTCACGCGTTGTAATTCCACGTGTTGTAATTCCATGCCTTGTAATTCCAAGCGTTATAATTTCACGCGTTATAATTTAGCGCGTTGTAATTTCGTAAACCAAATGATTATTTTTCAGTCGGTGTAACATGTAGAACATATCGATTTCAATGTGGTCGCTTTAAATAAATTCGTAGATACTCGACTATCGATTTGAAGTTTTCCGAACATCACGAAAGAACGAATACGAGACTCTGTTAATGTGTTACAAACGTAGACGTTTAATATCCACGTTAAATGTCAGAGAAGATTCGTTCCGGAAACGATTAATCGTGCAACGATCCTGATTAGCTCGATTAACGAAATTTGAACGTTAGCGTGATTTCAAATGCGAAGTACATATTGTCACGAACAGGAATATCGGTAAACATAAATTATCATGCATCAACTAAATATAGGTTGATTGCAAAGTAACGCGTAACATGATAGGCACCTCGGTTGGCGATAATTAAACGATAATTGATAACGTTATCCTAGAAATTTCCAGCCGATCGTCGTCGATAATTATACTACTTTCCTGGCAGAATTTAGAACTCGAATCATCTAATTCTGTTCGGTTTGAGTAACGGCCAGTCAGTGGGATTAATAAATCTTCGTTAAAAAGAGGCTCGTTAGGGGCTACGTTCATCTATTTTTATATCTTTCAGTCTATTCTCTCTTCCATACGAGACGATCGATCGGTGTCGCGTTAATGATTACCCCACGGCCTTTAACCCCCTTTCGAATCCTCAAATGTCGTTCAAATGACCTTTTATAACGTTCGAATTATGATTTTGTTACTTACATTTTCATTCGTCGTTAATTTGGAACTTTAAGAGAAAATTTATTTATTAATTCTTTATATAATTTCTCGCGTTGTATATCCACGCGTTGTAATTCCACGCGTTGTAATTTCTCGCGTTGTAATTTCACGCGTTGTATATCCACGCGTTGTAATTCCACGCGTTGTAATTCCACACGTTGTAATTCCACGCGTTGTAATTTCTCGCGATGTAATTTCACGCGTTGTATATCCACACGTTGTAATTCCACACGTTGTAATTTTACGCGTTGCATATCCATGCGTTGTAATTCCACGCGTTGTAATTTCTCGCGATGTAATTTCACGCGTTGTATATCCACACGTTGTAATTCCACACGTTGTAATTTTACGCGTTGTATATCCATGCGTTGTAATTCCACGCGTTGTAATTTCTTGCGATGTAATTTCACGCGTTGTATATCCACACGTTGTAATTCCACACATTGTAATTTTACGCGTTGTATATCCATGCGTTGTAATTCCACGCGTTGTAATTTCTCGCGTTGTAATTTCTCGCGTTGGAGAGATTAAAGAATTTAGGTTAATTTCATATACACTATATAATAATATGCGTACAATTATAATAGATAATCGATGCCTTAAAATCGTCGCTGCTATTAAATAAAATAATCTTCTAATTAAGGAAACTCAAGTCCCAATAACAGTACAACCTCGTTATATTGCCACATAGACAGTAGAAACAAAACGATTGAAATCAGCAATGCACACGTATCTCTACAAATACGTCCCGCCACGCAGCTTAAAACTTTCCGCACAGTCTTATTTCCGCAGCACTCTCCACATGCTTAGAATCGGCTTATATATGAACAGGATTTCCGTAGTATACACTCGGTTTTGCTCGTGACGTCTAGCTTTAGCGGCACTAAAGCGTGTGATATAACGCTTCAGGGAAACACGACCAGCGAGGACATAAACTCTTACGGTCTAGCTCTCGCGGACAAAACCTGTTACACGGTGCTACCAAGCCGACAGCTTACAAATCGTCCTTTTCCATTCACGGAGAACCGTGTAGCGTGAGTGGAAGCAAATCGGTAGACGCGGGATGACCGACGGAAATCGCGTATTCGCTTCAACGACGGAAATATACCGTCAAACCGGCCAGCGCATCGCTGCTCTACAGCAACGAAAATGATTCTATACATGCTTGCAGAGAGCCATTTCTAACATTGGACGCACTCGAAAGTGACACCTTATCGAACCTCATTGTTGTGCATCTTTAGTGAACCTCATTATTGTGCATCTTTAGTGAACCTCATTGTTGTACATCTTTAGTGAACTTCATTATTGTACATCTTTAGTGAACCTCATTATTGTGTGACCTTAGTGAACCTCATTGTTGTGCATCTTTAGTGAACCTCATTATTGTGTGACCTTAGTGAACCTCATTGTTGTGCATCTTTAGTGAACCTCATTATTGTGTGACCTTAGTGAACCTCATTGTTGTGCATCTTTAGTGAACCTCATTATTGTGTGACCTTAGTGAACCTCATTGTTGTGCATCTTTAGTGAACTTCATTATTGTGTGACCTTAGTGAACCTTATTGTTGTACATCTTTAGTGAACCTCATTATTGTGTGATCTTAGTGAACCTCATTATTGTGTGATCTTAGTGAACCTCATTATTGTGCATCTTTAGTGAACCTCATTATTGTGCATCTTTAATGAACCTCATTATTGTGTGATCTTAGTGAACCTCCTTATTGTGTGATCTTTAGTGAACCTCATTATTGTGCCTCTTTAGTGAACCTCATTATGGTGTGATCTTAGTGAACCTCATTATTGTATGATCTTAGTGAACCTCATTATTGTATATTTTTAATTAACCTCATTATTGTATGATCTTAGTGAACCTCATTATTGTGTGATCTTTAGTGAACCTCATTATTGTGTATCTTTAATGAACCTCATTATTGTACATCTTTAATGAACCTCATTCTTGTGAACCTTAGTGAACCTCATTATTGTGTGATCTTAGTGAACCTCACTATTGTGCATCTTTAGTGAACCTCATTATTGTGTGATCTTAGTGAGCCTCATTATTGTGCATCTTTAGTGAACCTCATTGTTGATGATCATAGTGAGCCTCATTATTGTAGATCATAGTGAGGCACATTCTGGAGGACGTTACAAGAAACGGCCGCGATAACCATTGTACTCCTTAGCGGTTCTCTAGCGGTTTTTTCGCTAGTCAAATTAAGCACCCAGGTTCATCCCGAGGTTAATGTTCCTCGAGAAGCTTAACGCGAGAAGGTGGCAGTAAAAGTCTCCCGCGCTAAAGTGTGCCACAAGAGGAGAGGTATAAGAAAGATGCCAGTAGAAATTTCGAAGTGTTTTCACCGGGGAAGATGTTTCCCTGCGGCAAGAATAAAACGTCAGACCTTGCGAGATAAATGAAATCCCGGACGATATTCCTTTGGACCTGCATCGTAAACCGAACGGGACCATAAAGTGACGTATTCGAGGACTCCGATCGAGTGTCCTGTTATATGGCCGATCGTGTATCGTTCTTTTGTGCGACGATACGTTACTCGTTTTATTGCTGGGTCGAGTGCTGTTTAGCTCATGATTTTTGGATGGCTCGTTTTACGATGGTTTTTGGAACTCGAATTCTTGCTGTGTTGAGGTTTAATGCTGTATTTTAATTTTCATGAAGACTTGTACTTCTAGGGTCCACTTATCATAGGTTACACGACTGACATTAATATCAATGCTCTCTGCAGAGGTTTTTGTGAGAAGTTTGTAGCTTAACCTCTTCAAGAATGATTTCTTTAAAACTCTTCAAGATTAGACAAACTGTCGCAAAGTGACAGGTTAGGTCACTTTAGATCTACATATGTGAAAGGTGTGGATCAAAATGAATGACAAATGTCAGGTCTATAAGAATCGACCTGAAGTGCTGGGTTCAGAATGCAAGAATAAAATAGGATCCACCCTAAACATCCACTTCCCTATCTTGATATTAATATTCTAAGAAATGTAGCTTAGGAGCGAGATCCAAAAGGGTTTACCCTAAGAGTAATACTCAAAAAAGTCCAGCCTAATATTAAGATCCAAAAGAATTAACCCTAAGAGTGTACCTAAAACGCAGCCTACTAAGATCCACACCTGTCCCAGTAATATGTAAAAGGATTAAACCTAAGATGAGAAGAATCCTAAAAACAATGTCCACGATCTACCAAGAACAATAAAGTCCACTAACAATAATATCCACTAACATTAATAACCTTCTAACAATACCAGTCTCTAAAACCATACCTTGGTATAACAAAGTCACTCACCAGGGGTGCGCATTCTCGAGGCTGCTCTCCCTCGGGCAGAGTGGTGATGAGGAAGAGCACAGGACTGGTGACGAGTAGACTCGTGACAAGCAGCATGGCGAACGTGAGCAACGCCTTGTGCACGGCTTTGCTTCTCCGTAACCAGTAACACGGCACGCAGCATATCCAGGTACCCTGTTGCACGGCCCTCTCGACGTGTACCTGATGGCAGAACACGTTACACCGATGAGAAGAATGCTCCTCCACTTTGCACGCGACACGTGCTTCGCTTTAAGTGGCGTTTAATGCTGATGAGGCGGGTGTTTACGCCAACGCCGTCGTATATACGTGGACGAAAACGAGGAGAGTTCGAAAGGGGAGAACTAAACAACGAGCTATTACGACACGAAAATACTCACGGATTATGGGGCTCTGGATGAGGATCGTTTAAAGGAAAAACACTGACGAAATGGAAAAGAAATGTCGGGAGAAAATGGAATGTCAACACGGTGCTGGATTACGATGAGCCACGGAGGGAAAATGAAACACTAGGAAATCTGACTTGGCGATTGTCGCTGTGTTGCCACTTCTACATTGCGGTCCCATAGGATATTAACTACTTTAATGGGTTTAGTCTCTTTCCATACTTTTAACTACTGTTTGGATATTTATTTTGCATAGGTGATTTGGCTAGATAGTGGAAGTGCTAGAAAAAATGAAAGAGAGAGCGTTTCGTCCAGGACCTGCTAGTAAACTCGTCAGTAAGGCATCCTAGCAAGTGTCTCACAACTAGTGAAACTCTCGAAGTAGTGTGATGGGGTTCGCAATTCTGAACAACTTTTCCCTTTGCAAAAATTCGATCTGAAGCTTAGTTTCTGAGTTATTAAAGAAAAACATGGACCAATCAGCGCGCGAGGATTGCGCATGCGCAGACGCGACAGCCCCGCCCAGTAGCTAAGCGCGCGCAATCCTCGCGCTCTGATTGGCCCGTGTTTTTCCTTAATAACTCAAAAACTAAGCTTCAAATCGAATTTTTGCAAAGGGAAAAGTTGTTCAGAATCGCGAACCCCATCGCCCAATCTCAAGAGTTACACTAGTTGTGACACCCTGTACTACCAAGTACCTTAAGTACTACCAAGAAAGTCTCAGTCTTATACGCCTAGTGCCGATGAGCCTAAATGATCCACATGTGAGTTAAGATGTTGAAATGAACGTACCATCGGTTCGTCAGGAAGGCCGGATCCCTCGTCGGTGCCAGGTCCCGCAGGGTTTCCGGTTCCAGGAGCGGTTGGCGCGGTAGGAGCCGCGCCTGGAGCAACGCCCTGTGGGTGCACATGTGCTCCAGCTCCGGCCCCAGGGGCGCACAGAGTGCGAGGACTCAAGGGTAGCCTCACGCTTGCTTCGCCACGAGATCTACCCCCGCCGCCACGGGCCCCGCGGCCCCCGTAACCCCGGCTCACCGTGCACAGAGCCACATTTGCCGGGTCCCTTGGAACACCCGCTCCCTAAAGCCCGCCAATCTTGAATCCCCGGAAAGGAGCTCGAGCGCACCCGACACTCTCACAACCGCCCCGCTGCACCTCCGATCAGGCGGTTTGCCTAACTCTTTCTTTCGACCCCTGCATCTGTTACTTTTGACTGGGACCTTTCTCTCGAATCTGTAAACAATAATTAACATTGTTAGACTTGTGGGGTTGGTGCAACTATGGGTTGCAGCTATGTTATTAATTATAATCATCAGTGTTCCTAAGTTATTCATAAATTGCCTCTGCGTCCTTAAGTAAACTCAAAGTTATCCATAAATTAAGTCTCCACAAACAGTACTTCGAGTAACACATTAAACCAGAAAGATGGCAGAAATTTAATCGGAAATTGATCGGACACCCAGTAAAGTGGACGTGGGTCGAGCGTATTGACACATTTACTGTACTTGCTAAAATCGTTCGTAATCGAATAAAGAGCATCGTTCATAAATGGGTTCCGGTGATAATTCACGCGTCACCCAAATACAGACGACACAGAAATGAAATTATTAAATGGAACTTTACGAGATAGCTAGCCATCGAGCTTAAGTGTTTTTCGTTAAAAGGAGAAGGATCCTGGTAACACGCCAACGGTGTCTAGCTAGTATATACACTTTATTGCTTCGAATGCCTTAACCTTCAACCACCAAGGATTAAAGTACGATGTTAAAGCGGAGCCACCGATAACACTGTCTCTACCACTTTTTCTCTGACCTACAATCGTTCAACTATTTTAGATAACGTCTTATTCTGCCTGGCAGCCCTTGCTTTATCGCACGATCGTGACTGCACAACGTGTAACCAGGTTTTATCAACTTGTTACAAGTTGTTCGCTTGAGGCAATGCGTTTAATTCATTAACTGCGTAATTAAGGTATTCTTGGTAATCCTACTTTGGATCTCTTTGGTATGGATGCTCTCGCGGGGATATTATTTTAGGTGTTGTTTTACTTTGCTGAATGCAGGGAATTTGCGCTGTGATATATGGGGAGTGGTGGAGTATTGTGGGAGCGGGCGATATATTACAATGCGTGGGAATTCGGTGCGTAGTAATTCCACGCGTGGTAATTCGACGCGTAGGAATTCCACGCGTGGTGATTCGACACTTAGGGATTTGACGCGTGGTAATTCGACGCGTGGGAATTCCACGCGTAGTAATTCGACGCGTGGTAATTCGACGCGTAGGAATTCCACGCGTGGTGATTCGACACTTAGGGATTTGACGCGTGGTAATTCGACGCGTGGGAATTCCACGCGTAGTAATTCGACGCGTGGTAATTCGACGCGTAGGAATTCCACGCGTGGTAATTCGACACTTAGGGATTTGACGCGTGGTAATTCGACGCGTGGGAATTCCACGCGTGGTAATTCGATGCGTAGGAATTCCACGCGTGGTGATTCGACACGTAGGGATTTGACGCGTGGTAATTCAACGCGTGGGAATTCCACGCGTGGTAATTCGATGCATAGGAATTCCACGCGTGGTGATTCGACACGTAGGGATTTGACGCGAGGGGATTCCACGCGTGGTAATTCGATCCTTGGTAATTCGACGCGTGGGAATCCCACGCGTGGTAATCCGACGCGTGAGAATTCCACGCGTAGTAATTCGATCCTTGGAAATTCGATGCGTGGGAATCCCACGCTTGGTAATTCGACGCGTGGGAATCCCACGCGTGGTAATTCGACGCGTAGGAATTCCACGCGTAGTAATTCGATCCTTGGAAATTCGACGCGTAGGAATCCCACGCGTGGTAATTCAACGCGTAGGGAATCCACGCGTGGTAATTCGACGCGTGGTGTATTCCACGCGTGGTAATTCGATCCTTGGTAATTCGACGCGTGAGAATCCCACGCGTAGTAATTCGATCCTTGATAACTCGACGCGTGAGAATCCCACGCGTGGTAATTCGATCCTTGGTAATTCGACGCGTAGGAATCCCACGCGTGGTAATTCGATCCTTGATAACTCGACGCTTGAGAATTCCACGCGTGGTAATTCGACGCGTGGTAAATTCTACGCGCGATATATTCGACGCGTGGTATATTCGACGAGTGATGTATTCAACGCATGGTAATTCTACGTAAAGTTCTATACCTTGTAATGTCTAGTGATCCCACTTGTGGTAACCCAACATGCAGTAATTTAACGGTTAGTGAACTCATAGTACTCCGACACCTGATTAACCCAACACTTGATTCTACAAAGCCTAATATTAACATTTCCAAACCCAACTGCACAATGTACCACATCTACAATGTAGAACGATCGCTGCCATTACCTCTTCATCTTCTTCTTCCCAAAGAAGAGTAACAAGCTCTTCTATATTTTATCATAGAAATAGAACAAACTAATTTCGAAGGTAGTTTACGTCAAAATTGTTTGCCAATATGTCAAGCAATCGATCAGCAGAGATTAGAATTTTGAACACAGTTGTATCGAGCTAAAAACATTCACCAAAAGGACAACAGACGCGTCGCTCTAGTTTATTCATAGGAACGACAAGTACGAAGACGATATTATTCGCGGATTATTTTTTGCAACAAGATAAAAATATTCAGGGCCGATGCGGGATTACATTTTCCAGTCAATGGAGTACGTGATTGAGGCCTCGGAACGACGGACGAGAAGAAAAATGCAAACGAACCAGATCGAGACGGATCGAACGTTAAACGTAAATCTACGAAAGAAACTTTCTCTTCTTTTTTCTCTTTTTTTGTTCGCATTAACTCATCAACTATCGACTCTTTTTTAGAAAATTTTTGTGGAATCCTATTTGTAATCTTACACTTTCTACGTTTGATTTAATTGCTTTTCTGTGGATGTATTCACAATTTGATGATAATGTATGTATATTAGTTTGTAATGCTTATGTTAAGTACGAAATTATGTCAAAGTTAAATTATGTCAAAATTAAATTATGATAAAATTATGACAAACTTGAATTGTGATAAAATTGTTATAACAAAGAATTTGTTATTTTATACATATGGTATATTATACATATATATTATTGGGATTCCCACGCGTCGAATTACCAAGGATCGAATTACTACGCGTGGAATATACCACGCGTCGAATTACCACGCGTGGAATTCCTATGCGTGGGACTCCCATGCGTCGAATTACCGAGGATCGAATTACCACGCGTGGAATACACCACGCGTCGAATTACCACGCGTGGAATTCTCACGCGTCGGATTACCACGCGTGGGATTCCCACGCGTCGAATTACCACGCGTGGAATTCTTATGTGTCGAATTACCACGCGTGGAATTCCTACGCGTGGGATTCCCATGCGTCGAATTACCAAGGATCGAATTACTACGCGTGAAATACACCACGCGTCGAATTACCACGCGTGGAATTCTCACGCGTCGAATTACCACGCGTGGAATTCCCACGCGTCGAATTACCAAGGATCGAATTACCACGCGTGGAATTCTCACGCGTCGAATTACCACGCGTGGAATTCCCACGCGTCGAATTACCAAGGATCGAATTACCACGCGTGGAATTCTTACGTGTCGAATTACCACGCGTGGAATTCTCACGCGTCGAATTACCAAGGATCGAATTACTACGCGTCGAATTACCACGCGTATAATATATATTATTTTATGTACCTAAGATAACACATATTATTTTTGCCAACATATGTAACACATCACATGTGATTTAATTCACATCATTCTACATTTACATATTGGTTAATTATAAAATTATGAAGTTTCTTGAAAAGTATTATGACAAGAGACTTTTCAGAGGGTCTTACAATTAGATACATATGAACATGTCTCTCCCTACATTCCTCAAATTATTTCACACATTATTATAGATATATTATTTAATAAAAAATTGTGATCTTCTATAAAATACCATGACAAGGGATTAATATTTGTACACATACTAGGATTAACAATTTTCAATTTTGTCCATCATGTGCACATAATCCCCACACCGAAAATTAACAAAAAATATTCCACATCGATAATTGAAAAATATGACCTTTTTTCTTTTCCATAATAACTAAAATCACGAGCAGAAACATTTCTATTTCTTAAACACAAAATAACTTTTTATGTATCAAAGTTTCTAATCAAATCGATTCGGCTCTAAATATCGTCCCGAAAGTTCGCGCGCTCCACCACCGGAACTTTTCAAACGGAAGTGGATTCCGCGTACCGGAAAACGCTATGGTACTTCTTGTTTTCTCAACACGCACCGATAGTTATCTACCACGGATCGAAAAACTTGTTCGACAAAGTCGACGTTGTACTGACCTATCCGGTACAACATTCTCCAGCTACCGATTTGTGTATTTTGGTGTCGAACCTTCCTTGTTCAAGATTTCAAGGTTGACCAACTTCCGAACAAACAAACGCTACCGGGGCTCAATGGCCGTAAATTTTCCAATGATTTTCATCGATTATTAGCGTGTAATTTTGGGAATTTCTGGAGTGCTTGCAAATGCTGTTTTTGGAGTATTTGTTAAATAGAATGTTTTGGTATTTTGGGAATTTTTGTTTAATAGATAGTTACTGGTATTTTGGGAATTTTTATTAAATAGCTAGTTAGTGGTGTTTTTGGAATTTTTATTAAATAGCTGGTTATTGGTATTTTGGGAATTTTTATTAAATAGATGGTTATTGGTGTTTTGGGAATTTTTATTAAATAGCTAGTTGGTGGTGTTTTTGGAATTTTTATTAAATAGCTAGTTATTGGTATTTTTGGAATTTTTATTTAATAGATAGTTACTGGTGTTTTTGGAATTTTTATTAAGTTGCAAGTTGCTGCAATTTTTAAAAACTTATAAAATAGCAACTTGCTGTAATTTTTACAATATTTATGAAATAGTGACTCACTGTAATTTTTACAATATTTATAAAATATCAAGTTACTGCAATTTTTAAAATATTTATAAAATAGCAAGTTGCTGTGACTTTTACAATATTTATGAAATAGTGAGTCACTGTAATTTTTACAATATTTATAACATATCAAACCTCTGCAATTTTTAAAATATTTATAAAATAGCAACCTGCTGTAATTTTCACAATATTTATAAAATAGTAACTCACTATAATTTTTACAATATTTACAAAACATCAAGTTGCTATAATTTTTAAAATGTTTATCAAACAGCAACTTGCTGTAACTTTTATAAAATTCATGAAATAGTGACTGTTTGTAATTTTTACAATATTTATAAAATATCAAGTTGCTACAATTTTTAAAATGTATACGAAATAACAATATTCATAGTTTGAAGTTATTTTCGGACCAAACTAATTCAACGTATGATACTCCAGAGTGTATTAACATGTTAACTGTTATGGAGTCCCCGGTGATTAATGACTGAAATATAATGTAATGCAATGGTTATTGTGTATGCGAAAATTAACACGTTCGCCACAGTGGAGTCTCCAGTGATTAATACCCCAAATATAATCCAATGGAATAATTATGCTTGGGAAAATTAACACGGTCACTGACATACAGCCTGCAGGGATTAATACCTCAAATATCATAATACAGTGGAGTAATTATGAGAAAACGAAACATCTGAATGATATCAAATAAATGTATCTCCTGTGCTATATAATTATTATTCAATATAATTATTTAACTCGATAAAATGTTTCAATACTGTTTACACAAAATATCAAGTTGAAAATAAATATCTGAATATTGCAAATTCTCTAAAACCATTATTACACATGAATCACATATTTACAAATTTGTATCTCGTGACTATAATTCAATATAATTATTAAACTTGATAAAATGTTTTAATACTATTCACACAAAAAATCAAGTTAAAAATAAACATCACAATATTGCATAAAAAATATTTTCTGTAAATATGAAAATTATGTTTCACATATGATACATGTGGTGTAGGCTAATAAATTTTCTAAAACCATTATTACACATGAATCACATATTTACAAATTTATGTCTTGTAACTATAATTCAATATAATTATTAAACTTGATAAAATGTTTTAATACTATTCACACAAAAAATCAAGTTAAAAATAAACATCACAATATTGCATAAAAAATATTTTCTGTAAATATGAAAATTATGTTCCACATATGATACATATGTTGTAGAATAATAAATTCTCTAAAACAATTATTACACATGAATCACATATTTACAAATTTATGTCTCGTGACAATAATTCAATATAATTATTAAACTTGATAAAATGTTTTAATACTATTCACACAAAAAATCAATCTAAAAATAAATATCAGAATATTGCATAAAAAATATTTTCTGTAAATATGAAAATTATGTTCCACATATGATACATATGTTGTAGAATAATAAATTCTCTAAAACAATTATTACACATGAATCACATATTTACAAATTTATGTCTCGTGACAATAATTCAATATAATTATTAAACTTGATAAAATGTTTCAAAACTATTTACACAAAAAATCAAGTTGAAAATAAATATCATAACATTAGATAAAAAATATTTCTCATCAATATTAAAATTATGTTTCACATGTGATACACGCGATAATAAATTCTCCAATTCAATTGTTACATATGTCCCACATCCATAAATTAATAGTCACTTGACGTAACTAAAATCAATAATGCAAATCACTAATTCATCTCAAGCACAAAATTTAATAAAAATGATCAAGTGTTGGACAAACAACCAATCTTCCAACAAAGGAATAAAAAAGTTACCTGTTACAAATCCACGAAGCGGTTCCCGTAAACGTTTCCCCGTTTTTCACTGATAGTGTCACTTCCGGTACACTGGTCACGATACGAAAAAATCGAAACGTGTCACGGGTATGTCACGATTTCGCCTAATCTTTTTGAGTACGAGACAACCGGAAGTAAAGAAAACGCGACCCTGCTTTACGGCTGGGGGTAACACGCGGACTGAACTCAACCACCGTGTCGCGTCTCCTTCTATCCCCTCCTCTCTCTCTCTCTACCAACCCCCACTCCTCTTTATTTGTCCTCTCTGTCTGCGTTAACTGTACGCTTCCCTTCTCCTTCTTTTACCCCCACCGTTGCTTCATTCCACAATTGTCATTAGCTGTGGAATTGATAACGATATCATACATTTCACACCACAAGTTTTTTACAGTTTTTAAAATTTCAAAATTCTTAGCACGTTTATTCGCACGCTGCAAATTTTGTTTGGGTGACATTTTTAGGACTTTTAGCATTTTTGAATGTTTCAACTGTGCGCTTTCCTTCTCCTTCTTTTACCCCCACCGTCGCTTCATTCCACAATTGTCATTAGCTGTGGAATTGATAACGATATCATACATTTCACACCACAAGTTTTTTACAGTTTTTGAAATTTCAAAATTCTTAGCACGTTTATTCGCACGCTGCAAATTTCGTTTGGATGACATTTTTAGAACTTTCAGCATTTTTGAAAGTTTCGGGATCTTTCAGATTTTATGAGTTTCAAGATTTCAGAGTTTTTCTAGATTTTAGCACTTGGAGATTTTTAGTAGTTTGCTTTCGAGAAATTTTGTACTATTTTCAAACTTTTCAGACGTTCAGTTTGTTTGGAAGTTTAGAAACACTATATTTTTGACAATTTAAAGTTTAGTATATTGAAAAATTGCAAGATAGTCAATATCTTATAAAATGGTCAAACATTTAATGCAACTAAAAATTTCAAGACACCCAATGCAATTAAAAATGTTTCAAAATAATCAGTACATTAAAAAATATCAAGACTCTCAATACATTTAAAAATTTCAAAAAAAATAATGCAATTAAAAATGTTTCTAAGTAATCAGTACATTAAAAAATATCTAAACACTCAATGCATTTAAAAATTTCAACAAAATTAATACAATTAAAAATGTTTCAATACAATCAGTACATTAAAAAATATCTAAACACTCAATGTATTTAAAAATTTCAACAAAATTAATACAATTAAAAATGTTTCAATACAATCAGTACATTAAAAAATATCTAAACACTCAATGTATTTAAAAATTTCAAAAATATTAATACAATTAAAAATGTTTCAAAATAATCAGTACATTAAAAAATATCAAGACACTCAATGCATTTAAAAATTTCAAAAAATTAATACAATTAAAAATATTTGAAAACAATCAGTACATTAAAAAAAATCAAGACACTCAATGCATTTAAAAATTCAAAAAAGTTAATACAATTAAAAATATTTGAAAACAATCAGTACATTAAAAAATATCAAGACACTCAATGCATTTAAAAATTTCAAAAAATTAATGCAATTAAAAATGTTTCAAAACAATCAGTACATTAAAAAATATCAAAATACTCAATGCATTTAAAAATTCAAAAAAATTAATACAATTAAAAATGTTTCAATACAATCAGTACATTAAAAAATATCTAAACACTCAATGTATTTAAAAATTTCAACAAAATTAATACAATTAAAAATGTTTCAAAACAATCATTACATTAAAAAATATCTAAACACTCAATGTATTTAAAAATGCCAAGTCACTCAATGCATCTAAAAATTTCAAGCCACTCAATACAATTAAAAATATCTCAAAACAATCAGTACATCATAAACTATCAAACCCTTCAGTACAATTAAAAACTTCAAAGACAATCTCCACATAAAAACTGCCCACAAAAATCAAACTACCCAAAACATTTTAATCCTCCAAAAAAATCAAACGCACTCAAAAGTACAAAAACCACCCCATCCCAAAAAATGTCAAACTCCTAACTCCATATGAAACCTTCCAAACATAGAGTTCCTTTAAAAGTCCCAAGACACATCTCCACAGCTTTAAAAAGTTCCATAAATAAATAAACACATTCGATCAGTCCTCACCCGCGGAATCAGTAAAATTACAAGGAGGAAATTCAAGGCGCAGCGAACACCTTGAAGTACTTAAAGGAAAATTATAGCGTTTGTCCGTGAATTGTCGGTGAAGTTCGCGATCGATTAGAGGATCATTAACGGGCGCGTAGAAATGTCAAGGTGAAAGAAACGAAGTAATTTTTGAGCTTCAGCATTGTTTGAAGTTTATTGGATGATCGCGTGGATCTGAAGTGGGCTGTTAATCGAGGAGTCGCGAATTAGTAGACTGCATGTGGACACACGATATAACGCGGTTTCGTTATCTGCTGGAAACATTGCCTACAGACAAATTCACGATGGCTTTAATGAGCTGACGTCAGAAACCTTTGCCTTGTGGCGTTCCTTGAAACTCTACGTTACAGCGGCTTGGCCCACATTCGACCTGCACCCTCCACGGAGTAAGATTTTTGGCACCTTTTCGACAGCCTTTGTACGAGTCTCCCTGGTGGACCTTTGGTTTATCGCAAAAAAGAGGAGCAATAACTTAATTAATCCCTGTGGCGGTACTCGCGCGGACTTCGTAGTTGACGCGGTAATGGAGAGGGAGTTTTGGAATTTTGGGGTGTTGGGGGTTGATGCGATAGGGATTTGGGGAATTTGAATGTTGGAAGTTTTGCGAGTTGAGGAGGTTGAGAACTGGAGATTTGAGATATTGAGAATTTTGGGGAGTTGGGATATTTGGATTTGGAGTGTGTGGATTTGGCATATGGGAATTTAGGATGTGTGGAATTCGGTGAATGTAAATTTGAGATGCGTGGAACTTGGCATATGTGAGTTTGGGATGCGTGGAATTTGGCATATGTGAATTTGGGATGGGTGGAATTTGGCATATGTGAATTTGCGATGCATGGAAGTAGCATATGTGAATTTGGGACGCGTGGAATTTGTCATATGTGAGTTTGGGATGCGTGGAATGTGTCATATGTGAATTTAGGATGGATGGAATTTGGCATATGTGAGTTTGGGATGCGTGGAACTTGACATATGTGAATTTGGGATGCGTGGAATTTGTCATATGTGAATTTGCGATGCATGGAATTAGCATATGTGAGTTTGGGATGCGTGGAATTTGTCATATGTGAGTTGGGATGCGTGGAACTTGGCATATGTGAATTTGGGACGCGTGGAATTTGTCATATGTGAAATTGGGATGCGTGGAATTCGGTGTATGTAAATTTGAGATGCGTGGAACTTGACATATGTGAGTTTGGGATGCGTGGAATTTGGCATATGTGAATTTGGGATGCGTGGAACTTGACATATGTGAGTTTGGGATGCGTGGAATTTGTCATATGTGAGTTGGGATGCGTGGAACTTGGCATATGTGAATTTGGGATGCGTGGAATTTGTCATATGTGAAATTGGGATGCATCGAATTTGCCATATGTGAATTTAGGATGCGTGAAATTTAACATATGTGAATTTGGGATGCGTGGGACTTGACATATGTGAATTTGGGATGCGTGGAATTTGTCACATGTGAATTTGGGATGCGTGAAATTTGTCATATGTGGATTTCGGATATGTAGAATTGTGATGTGTGGATGTGACATTTAGTGTGGATGTGACGTTAACTTAAAAAACTTGACAACCCAGAAATTTTCCTCCAAAACCCAAGAAATCCAAAAAGTCAAAAATGTACAAGTCTAAAAATAGTTTTATTTTTTTAAATAGTTTATTTGTTTGCTTGTTTAAGCAAACAAATGAACACATCCACAAGAAGTAATTAAACTCAGCAAGCTTTTAAGCAATTCGCGTAGAACACGAACTACTTCCTGGCCGAAGATCAATTCTCAGTAATATTCTTTCTGGACCGTACGCACACACAGGAAGCAATTTCGCGTACAATGTAGGTCGTGTTAATGAAATGCCAGTGATATCTTAATTTTTTTTTCCCGCGGTCCAGTTTGCGCGATACTCATGCTTTTTAGCCGCACTCGTTTGTTATCCTGATCCTGCCGGACGAGTGGCTGTCACGCGAATATCACGAATTTACGAGAGAAACGAGTAGAGCGCGGTGCTCGAAAACTTGTATTTTCGTTTGTACGAACGTATAAAACGCGGAGAATTGCGAGTAATTGCCGTTTCGCCGATAAAATTGCATTCGATATGCTTGTGAGCTGTGTTGTGCAAGTTGCTTTGAAACAACGGTATAAAACCGATTTGACAATCGAAAGTGTTCGATAATAGTACTGACAAAAAATTTATGTCATGAAGTATTGTATTATAGAAAAATTTTACTTTATTGTTAAATGTTTATTGGACAGGAGTTAAATTTGATGAGGGTAAGGTATTTGATGTGGAGTCTTTTAGTTGGGTAAATGTTGATGCGTGATAATTTGATATGTAGAGATTCTACGCGTGGTAATTCGACGCGTGGTGTGTTGGGTGCCTGGTAATTCGACGCGTGGTGTATTGGACGCGTGGTAAATTCGACGCTTGGCAATTCTACGCGTGGTAATTCAATGCTTGGAAATTCTACGCGTGGTAAATTCGACGCGTGGTGTATTCGATGCGTGGTAAATTCGAGCCTTGGAGATTCTACGCGTGGTGTATTCGACGCGTGGTGTATTGGACGCGTGGTAAATTCGACGCTTGGAAATTCTACGCGTGGTAATTCAACGCTTGGAAATTCTACGCGTGGTAACTCGACGCGTGGTGTATTGGACGCGTGGTAAATTCGACGCTTGGAAATTCTACGCGTGCTGTATTCGACGCTTGGAGATTCTACGCGTGGTAAATTCGACGCGTGGTGTATTCGACGCGTGGTAAATTCGAGCCTTGGAGATTCTACGCGTGGTGTATTCGACGAGTGGTATATTGGACGCGTCGTAAATTCGACGCTTGGAGATTCCACGCGTGGTGTATTCGACGCGTGGTGTATTCGACGCGTTGTGTATTCCACGCGTGATGTATTCGACGCGTGGTAAATTCGACGCGTGGTGTATTCGACGCGTGGTAAATTCGACGCGTGGTGTATTCCACGCATGGTAAATTCGACGCGTGGAGTATTCCACGCGTGGTGTATTCGACGCGTGGTGTATTCGACGCGTGGTAAATTCGACGCGTGGTGTATTCCACGCGTGGTGTATTCCACGCGTGGTGTACTCGACGCTTGGTGTATTCGACGCGTGGTGTATTCGACGCGTGGTAAATTCGACGCGTGGTGTATTCCACGCGTGGTAAATTCGACGCGTGGTGTATTCGACGCGTGGTAAATTCGACGCGTGGTCTATTCCACGCGTTGTGTATTCCACGCGTGGTGTATTCGACGCGTGGTAAATTCGACGCGTGGTGTATTCCACGCGTTGTGTATTCCACGCGTGGTGTATTCGACGCGTGGTGTATTCGACGCGTGGTAAATTCGACGCGTGGTGTATTCCACGCGTGGTATATTCGACGCGTGGTAAATTCGACGCGTGGTAAATTCGACGCGTGGTGTATTCCACGCGTGGTGTATTCGACGCGTGGTGTATTCGACGCGTGGTAAATTCGACGCGTGGTACATTCCACGCATGGTGTATTCGACGCGTGGTGTATTCGACGCGTGGTGTATTCGTCGCGTGGTGAATTCCACGCGTGGTATATTCGACGCGTGGTAAATTCGACGCGTGGTAAATTCGACGCGTGGTGTATTCGACGCGTGGTAAATTCGACGCGTGGTGTATTCGACGCGTGGTGTATTCGACGCGTGGTAAATTCGACGCGTGGTGTATTCCACGCGTGGTAAATTCGACGCGTGGTGTATTCCACGCGTTGTGTATTCCACGCGTGGTAAATTCGACGCGTGGTGTATTCCACGCGTGGTAAATTCGACGCGTGGTGTATTCCACGCGTTGTGTATTCCACGCGTGGTAAATTCGACGCGTGGTGTATTCCACGCGTTGTGTATTCCACGCGTGATGTATTCGACGCGTGGTAAATTCGACGCGTGGTAAATTCTACGCGTACTATATTGGGCGCGTGGTAATTCACTGCGCAGTAATTCTACGCATGTTAATTCGATGCATTATATTTTATTACATCGTACTTCCACACATTATAATTCAATAAATTATATTTCTACTGTTCAACTCAACTACATTACAATATATCCCATGTCACTATACACTGCATCTCATCGTATACGAACATGTACTCCAAAATGTATCTCAGCCACTATTATATTCCAACATGTACCTCAACCACAGCACCCCATCATGTTGTATTTCGACGTGTATTTCAACCACGTGACACGTTACAACCTGTTGTGTTACCACATATTGTAATTGAACCTCACACGTTATATCACCATACCAATTTAAGTAAAAAGAGTCCAATGCAAATCATTTGATTAAATCAATGATATAAGAAATTTGTGAAATTGTATCGTTTCTCTGGATTCTAAATGTGGAGTTAATGGTCGAAGGGTGTCGTTAAATTTAACGAAGCGTTGTAAATAACGTTTTAGCAACGGCGACCCAATTATGCAAATTGGCAGAGCTCACGATCCGTTCTCAGAGCAGTTAATTACTTGGATCGATGACAATCTGTCAAGCCGGTAACTCGAAACACGCAGCCATTTCGTAGCAGCAAAAGGAATAATTAATATCCTTGATAATCCGCATGATCGTGTGTCGTACTAGACGCAGCTGTTTCTACTGTCGTTGGGTGTCAACCGTAATTAAAATTCAATCTTGGCAACAGAATTTGTCCAGTAAATTTGCCGCTCTCGTCGATAATTGGAACACGACACGAAAATTATTTTAGCTCGTGAATCAGGCAAAAAATTAAAGTACAATAAATCGTTCCGCTGTCAAGTGCAAACAATCCATTAATATATTCCATCTTGACCGAATTCACCCAAGTTTTCACAGTCATCGACGTCCTACCTTGCTCGTTTACGATTATTATCAGAAAATATTCGCGACGTTGATTGGAAAGCCTTTTATAATTAAATTGATTTCAGTATAAATTCCTTCGAAATCGGAGATCGGAGATACTGGAGGGAATTATTTTTTAATTTGTTTCAATTAAGTCTTTTGCTGTTGTGGACAATTATGGTCTTCAGTGAAATTGATTGATGTTATGATGTTATTGATTGTTATACGATTATTGTTAAAAAAAATAATAAAATTGTCAGAGGGTAAGATTTCAATCTAGTAATTTTTTAGTTAACAATATATTAAACATTTTATTTCAGAAATTGTTCATCAATGAAGTAGTGATACTGCTTTAGATAACTACAGTAATTTACTCCGAAGTGCGAGTGCCGAGTACAAGAAGTAATTTCACAAAACGAACATCGATCTTTGCTAATCCATCGAATGTTTTTAGAGTCAAGGACGAGTAATCGCACGATTTAGTCGTCATTGGCATTGGCAAAGAAACGGAAGCACTCGTATGAAGCGAATCGATATGGATCTGGAGGAAGCCGTATCCTCGAAACGAAACGATTCCACCTCGACGACGAAGCTTTACTACGTTGATACCAAATATCTGCTTAGTTCTAATACAGTTAGAACGCATTAGTTCCCTTCGACGATCTTCTTCTATTTTATACTACTTTCACCCTTTCAACAACAGAATTATCCATTAAGTGATTTTCTAATTGCATTTTAAAGTTTCTTAATATTTGTTGGAAAGAAGGCGGGTTGTACTGGATTATTATGTAAATTATATGAAAAAGAGTAGTGCGTATTGTGTATATGTGATATATTTGGAGTACTTGTGCAATATATAGAATGTATAAGTGGAGATGTGGAGGTTCAAGAATTTTTCAATTTTAAAGTATCAAGGTTTTATGCTTCCAAAATAACTAGTTCCTCAAGTTTAAAATATGAAGTCCCAAAGTTACGGACCCAAAATTCTATACTCAAGTCCCAAAATTCCAAATTCGAAAAGTCCTCAAAAGTCCCAAAATTCTACGTTCTGCAAGTCCCAAATTTCCAAAGTTCCAGATCCCCAAAATTCCAAATTCGAAGAGGCCCAAAAAGTCCCAAAATTCCACACTCTGCAAGTCCCAAAATTCCAAAGTTCCAAATTCCTAAAATTCCACACTCTGCAAGTCCCAAAATTCCAAAGTTCCAAGTCCCCAAACTTCCAAATTCTCAAAGTTCCCAAAAGTCCCAAAATTTCACACTTTGCAAGGCCCAAAATTCCAAAGTTCCAAATTCCCAAAATTTCACTTTCTCCAAGTCCTCAAATTCCAAAGTTCCAAGTCCCCAAAATTCCAAATTCTCAAAGTTCCCAAAAGTCCCAAAATTTCACACTCTGCAAGTCCCAAAATTCCAAAGTTCCAAATTCCCAAAATTCCACTCCCTCCAAGTCCCCAAATTCCAAAGTTCCAAGTCCCCAAAATTCCAAATTCTCAAAGTTCCCAAAAGTCCCAAAATTTCACACTCTGCAAGGCCCAAAATTCCCAAGTTCCAAATTCCCAAAATTCTACACTCTGCAAGTTCCAAAATTCCAAAGTTCCAGAACCCCAAAATTCCAAATTTCCAAAGTCCCCAAAAGTCCCAAAATTCCACCCTCTGCAAGTCCCAAATTTCCAAAGTTCCAGAACCCCAAAATTCTAAATTTCCAAAGTCCCCAAAAGTCCCAAAATTCCACTTTCTTCAAGTCCCAAATTTCCAAAGTCCCCAAAAGTCCCAAAATTCCACTCTCTTCAAGTCCCAAAATTCCAAAGTTCCAGAACCCCAAAATTCCAAATTTCCAAAGTCCCCAAAAGTCCCAAAATTCCACTCTCTTCAAGTTCCAAAATTCCAAAGTTCCAAAGTCCCAAAATTCCACCCTCTACAAGTCCCAAATTTCCAAAGTCCCCAAAAGTCCCAAAATTCCACTCTCTTCAAGTCCCAAAATGCCAAAGTTCCCGAACCCCAAAATTCCAAATTTCCAAAGTCCCCAAAAGTCCCAAAATTCCACTCTCTTCAAGTTCCAAAATTCCAAAGTTCCAAAGTCCCAAAATTCCACCCTCTACAAGTTCCAAATTTCCAAAGTCCCCAAAAGTCCCAAAATTCCACACTCTCCAAGTCCCAAAAGTCCCAAAATTCCACCCTCTGCAAGTCCCAAATTTCCAAAGTCCCCAAAAGTCCCAATATTCCACCCTCTGCAATTCCCAATTTTCCAAAGTCCCCAAAAGTCCCAAAACCCCAATATCAGTCCGAAAAAGTCCCAACAACCCAACACCAAACTTCCAAATCCTAAAAATTGCACAAAGAATGAAACCAAAAAAAGTTACAAATATAAACAATAATAAATAAAATAACAACGGATGTCAGGTACAGCATATAAAAACGATGCAGGCCAAAAAATAAAGACTTTATTCATCCACGTACATCGCGTACAGAATAAGGTTGATTAAATTCATTTCAACTATATATATTTATGTATATATATATATATGTATATAATTTGTATTTTCTGTTGACGTCGTTTATCCTTTTATCGTGTTTAATGCGTAAACTTCGAACTCTCTGATCTCTATATATCTATTTTTATCTACACATAATTTCTTCTCTTTTTTCTTCTCGTTCCTCTTCATCTCTAGTTCTTATGTATATTATATACTCTTCCTCTTCTATCTCTCTCTCACATTCACACTCTCTTTCTCTCTCTCTCGCGCTCTTTCTAGATATTACATATTCTCTTCGCAATCTAAAAATCGAGAATTCTTCGGATTTAATTTGCAGTGGCAGCAAATCATTTCGGTTTGTCGAAATAATCGATGTTTCATGAGTGACCCTTGCCTTATATCGGTGGTCGACGAAGAGAAGGAAATGCCAACAATTTTTGTTACAATTTAATAATCTAATATTTTATGAAATCTATGTCTAACAATTTTTCGTTTCTTGTCAATGAAATTACATCTTGTTGAAATTACATCTTATTGAAATTACGTATATTCGAATTATCATAAATTATTAACCCGTCGCAGAGATGCGCAACCTACGCTACAAGCTTTCAAAAAACCTACAAAATTTCTAACTTCTCTATTATCTCGTTACATCAAACCTTAATAAAAATACGAATAAGGCAAGGGATCAGTTTATTGGTCGACTGTCTGCGATGAGCTCTGTTTAAAGCATTCAAAATTTGAAACATTGTAAGTGTTTTTAATACATTCGTAAGACGTGATTACGTAGATGGTCGTATGCACGACCGTACTATCAGGAGTCCTTAATAGTTTCAAATCAATTTAGTCCCACTCTGCGAATCGATACTGAAGCGCAATCCTGAAGTAAATAACCTTGCGTAAAGATTGTGTAAATACTTGAAGATTACCTCGAAGGTTTGAAATCAGGTGGAGACGTGTACGATAAATTGTCCGCACGCACGATCTGCGTTATCCTTTCACGGATCGATCATACAGATTTAATAGCGAAAGAGTAAATCATCGTAGTACACTTAAGTTTTAGTATATTGATCCAGGCAGATATGATTGAAACCTGTGACCTCTTTAAAAATGACCACCATTTTGAAACCAATCAGAAATGCAACCATGAAGCACAAATAATAATGACAGTATATATTAAAGTTTACAAAATTTCAGAAAGCTCAAAGTATAACAAAGAAAAAGAACGCAATAACAATTTAAATACTCACAACTGCATTATAATAAAATATAAAGCAACTAATGATTAATATATTAATGACTTTGTTCACAAAATAAATATTAAGTAACAAAATTAACAGTAAAGTAAATTTCGCAGTAACATCATAGTTTAATAAATTATACCAACTAAAGTTTATGAAATTAGGTTGTATAAAAGCCTCGATTGTGGTCCATGCGTGCGAACGTAGAACACGTGTAGATTTCTTCCAAAGAATGTTAAAACAGGTCTTTGACCTCGCATATTATGGCAATAGCCAAAAATCTCCAGGTTCAATTAAAAATGTTCAAAGAAAGGATACTTATGGCCACGTAAGTGAATTTCGTACAAATTACTATCAGAAATATTTTGTGCGTAATGCGAAGAATCCGAGATGGATATGTTTAGTGTATCGAAGACAGAAACGTCTGACGGTCGAAGTACAGTCCTTTAAGCACTAATTTTTTATGTTAAAAAAACAGTTAATTATTTATATAAAATTTTGAAAGAAACATATTCAAGATTACCTCCCTAAGTGGCAAGATAGTGAACATAACATATGACAGACTATGATATGATTGGCCAGGAAGAATTTGAGTCTTCAATATTTTTAATAATGTTCTTAAGACAACGATATGTACTTGCAATTTTCTAGAGGATATCAATTTAATTTGTTCAAGAGAGGAACATATAGTTACTAAAAATTCTTGCACAAAGGTTAGGAAGACTTTGTATAATTTGGCAGAGAAACTTGTAAATGATACTTTCATTAATTATACATAGTTATAGATGAAAGTATATTGGTCGAATATTATGTAGAGTTTATCAATAATCAGTTGTTCAAAAATTAACAAGAAACAATATATTCATCTCCAATAATTTCATAAATCTGTAAAAGTCCTTGTAAAATCTTGTGTCACTTAGAGAGGTAAACCTTGCACACAACGTCCTCTGTAAAAGCCAATACTTGTGTATACATACACACACATATATATAGTTGAACATCTAATAGTCTACGACAGATATATTATCCAAAAGAATTCGTATTCTTCGCGAAGCTTTCTCTGAGAGATCAAGAAAGAAACGTTGGCACGCGTGGACCATCAGTGTTCCCGTCTGATCGTTTCCGTTTACTAAAGCAGCCTCTCAACTCGACACGCGCTAAAAACTCGGCTACGAATTCATCGTTTGATACGGACGGGCTCGTCGAGTTGCGAGGACTATACCGAATGATTTTTTATTGTTCCCAGCAGAGACTCTTTGGCATTAACTGTGTTTTACTCTGATAATACTTTTCTTGTTTGTTTTGTTGGCGGTCTAAACCCCTCTCTTCATTCGACATTTCTTTTCTGAATCGAAGAAAGTTTTGTAGAGAACAAAATAGAGATCTTTGATGTCTACAATCTTCAGCTACTGTAGTTTAATTAAGTAGCTTGATAAGATGTTCTTGAAAGAAGTTTACAATGTTGAGAATTGTACGTAAAGTAAGACTAACACGTTGACTGCCATGAAGATCATTATGGTTAGGTTTTGTCTGCACCCTAAGTTTCATATAATTTATGTTCTGGTTGCTGATTAGTTTTAGAGACTTGTTTTAGATTAACGCTGTTTAAAGGCACCAGCCATTTCATATCAAGAGTGCTAATTTTATTTCAATTAGTGTTAAACGTTTGTTCAACATTCAACCTTGAAGGTATCACTTATGTTGAGTATAATATGCAAGTTTTAATATAGATTAAATTAGAGCGAGGAAGATTGAATAATATATGAATGTAGTGTATTAAATATGAGAAACTTGTATTATTTCTAAATAGAAGTACAATCCTTAAAGCAAAGCAGTAAAAGGAGAAAAGTTGGATAGTATTAGTAACGTACTAATACTAATTACTGTATCACTATATCATTACTATACTACTGATACAAGTACTATACAATTACTTACTGTACTAGTAGTATAATTACCATTAGTAAAGTACAGTAACAACACCATATTCAAGTACCGATTGCCAACAACATATGATAGTAGAAAGTTTAAATAATCTTTGTTTTGCTACACATTTTATGGCAATCAACGTGTTGACATTTGCAAAACAATCACACCTCTCCTGTGTCCATCACTAATAATAAATATCTAATTATAATAAAACGCGCATCCATTAACATTAATAATAACCTATCAATTTCCAGGCAACGTGTTACCACACAAAACTGTGAACAGTACAATCGTTGAAAAATTCGAACGTAATTAAAAATGGTCGAAGAACACGAAGCTTGATGGTACAAGTAAGCGAACGATCACGGAAACACGACATGGCGATTGCGTTCGAATTTTCACATCCTGTAAAAATGAGATCCTTAAATAATAAAGACTAGTCGCGTAAACGTATCTCTCTCTCTCTATTTTTATCTCTTTCTCTCGTTCTCTCTCGATATGAACGTTCCTCGGAATCATGGAGTTCGCAGTGGTTACATCGCGGTCGAACGTTCTTCGTGAGCCTTCTTGACGATCGCCAGTTTCGAGTGAGGATCAGCTGCCGGAAGTCCGGTGTAAGGTGGCTCTCTGGTGCCATGCAACATCAGAGTCCACTCCCTGATCCATCCTTTCTGCGGAGTCTGAGTGTTGAAGCTCACCTGCACATTTTGGCAAAATTAATTCTAAACTTAATTAACAATTTTCTATATATTAATACATTAACGTTCAATACAATTTATAATTCTTTTAGCAGTTGTGTTAGAACTAATTACTACATGTAACATTCAATACAATATGATTCTTTTAGCAGTTGTATCAAAATTAATTATTACATGTAACATTTGTTCAATACAATTTATGATTCTTTTAGCAGTTGTAACAAAATTAATTATTACATGTAACATTTCTTCAATACAATTTATGATTCTTTTAGCAGACATGTTAAAATTAATTACTACATGTAACATTCAATACAATATGGTTCTTTAAGCAGTTGTGTCAAAACTAATTACTACATGTAACATTCAATACAATATGATTCTTTCAGCAGTTGTGTCAAAACTAATTACTACATGTAACATTTAACACAATATGATTCTTTCAGCAATTGTGTCAAAATTAATTATTACATGTAACATTTGTTCAATACAATTTATGATTCTTTTAGCAGTTGTATCAAAACTAATTATTACATGTAACATTTGTCCAATACAATTTATGATTCTTTCAGCAGTTGTGTCAAAATTAATTATTACATGTAACATTTGTTCAATACAATTTATGATTTTTTTAGCAGTTGTATCAAAACTAATTATTACATGTAGCATTTATTCAATACAATTTATGATTCCTTCAGCAGTTGTATTTAAACTAATTATTACAAGTAACATTTGTCCAATACAATTTATGATTCTTTCAGCAGTTGTGTCAGAACTAATTATTACATGTAACATTCAATACAATATGATTCTTTCAGCAGTTGTGTCAAAACTAATTATTACATGTAACATTTCTTCAATACAATTTATGATTCTTTTAGCAGTTGTGTCAAAACTAATTACTACATGTAACATTTGTTCAATACAATTTATGATTCTTTAAACAGTTGTGTCAAAACTAATTATTACATGTAACATTTGTTCAATACAATTTATGATTCTTATAGCAGTTGTATCAAAACTAATTACTACATGTAACATTCAATACTATATGATTCTTTTAGCAGTTGTATCAAAACTAATTACTACATGTAGCATTTGTTCAATGCATTTTATGATTCTTTTAGCAGTTGTATCAAAAGTAATTATTACATGTAACATTTGTCCAATACAATTTATGATTCTTTAAGCAGCTGTGTCAAAACTAATTACTACATGTAACATTTGTTTAATACAATTTATGATTCTTTAAACAGTTGTGTCCAAACTAATTACTACAAACAAACTTAATATAAGTTTTGGATTTAAATTCATGAGTTACAATTGAACTTATAATAATTTACAATACAATAAGCTACAATTGAACTCCATGCTGCTGTACAAGTTTGTCCCGTTTGTAATATGTCAGATGTAAATCCAGACTAACGAAACAATCGTACCTCCAGCAGCCAAGTTCCCTGGGGATATTCTCCCCAGGTGTGAGTCGTCATAAAGGGCCATTTCGTGAAGCCATCTCTGTGATCGTCGTCCTTTATTCTCCGGCTGAGTATCATCGACCTAAAATGATACCTTCATCAAAACAATATCCACATCGATTAAATGATTGCTGACCTAAAGCGTCGTTTAAATTTTAATCGACTCAGATGCAATTCGAACACGCGGAGGCGTGCAGGTACTTACCTGGTGCCCATGGGAGAAGTTAAGAACAGCTCCAGATCCCCCCGTCGTGAAGCATTGACGGAAATAACGGCCTGCACGTGTTCCAGATAGTTGACGGCGTACTCGGTGCCAGCGCAGGCATCAGTCTTTATTTTCAACAGGATCGATCGGTCGCTCGTCACTTCCCTAAAAAGGAAATTGATACACGTGGATTCGCTATCGACCTAAAAGGACCCAGTTCCTCGGGGATCTCGGTAATTTTTCTGTGTCAGGGAGAAACGAGGCGAGCGTGTAACCGGAGGAAAAGTGCGACAGGAGGGCAGCGGAGATCGATACTCTGGTCATCCACGAATAATAATCTGCTGGCCATGTATCATCGGGGGTTCTCGAAAGGTGACCGGGGATTAAAGTTTCGAGACGATGCATTACGACTTATACTTTTGAACTTCTGAAAGAGCGATAAGGCAGCGGAAGTTGCGCGGAAAGTTTGGACAAAGACCAAAGGATAATCTCGGGTCATGATTTATATCTCTTCGTGGTTTACTGAAAAGCAACAGTGAATCATTGTTTGCAATTGTAGCAGAGGGAACGAAAGCTTTGAGAATTATAATATACTCATGTATCAATGTTTATGCGCTTAAAGTTATAGAAGTGAAGGAAGATAGAAATTTAAGATAGAAAGAGAACGTTTCGAGGATCTTAAAGTGTTACAGAGTCTCTGAACTGTTAACATCAATCATTTGTGTATTAAGACTTTACACAGTAACTCACTGAGTTTCAAATACGGAACCAGCTTCACAGTGATACCGTGGCGGTACAGTTTTCCATTTCTTCGCCAAGGCCACCATCGCGCCAGCATCCAGCACGCCGTAACCAAACAAATGGTTGAATTCCAGACCCACTCCATTCATCGTCCAATGGAATCTTCCCTTCGCGTCGAACAAGGAATTTCTCTTCGACGTTAACACCGTGAGGTGTTGGATATCTCGCCAGGTCAACTGCGGACTGAAATAAAAATCTCTTTGTAAGATTTCGACAAACTTCTTACTCTTCAATTACAGCATTAGCTCTATATATTATTTTACAATTTATAGTTGAAGATTGAATTAGTTGGTGAAGATTTAATGTTTAAAAGTTGGGTAGACGTGTTGGGTGCACATGCATCTCGACCTTGAGATATTATCGTGGAATAAATGGCGTTATAATTTACGCTTCGATGCTTCTAAATTACAATTTGTCGAATGTAATGTACTGGAGAACGGGGCAGGAGTTAAATCAATTTCTCTCATGCTGCCCCTGGTGTACATGCATCATATCTCTGGACTTAATGAACAATCTATGTTAACATATTTTACATGACTAAAATGTCCCTGGAGATTGTATTAAAAAAATTAATTAAGAAGCTAATATGTTGAATGTACATATGTTGTATAAATATGTCAAAGATGTTAAATATGTTAAAAATATTAAATATATTAAAAATGTTAAAAATGTTAAAAATGTTAAAAATGTTAAAAATATTAAAAATGTTAAAAATATTAAAAATATTAACTATGTTAAAAATATTAAATATGTTAAAAAAATTAAATATGTCAAAGATGCTAAATATGTTAAATATATTAAAAATATTAAATATGTTAAAAATGTTAAAAATGTTAAATATGTTAAAAATATTAAATATATTAAAAATATTAAATATGTCAAAGATGTTAAATATGTTTAAAAAATTAAATATGTCAAAGATGCTAAATATGTTAAAAATATTAAATATGTCAAAGATGCTAAATATATTAAAAATATTAAATATATTAAAAGAGCTAAATATGTTAAAAATATTAAGTATGTTAAAAAAGTCAAAAATGTTAAAAATATTAAATGTGTTACAGAAGTAAAAAATATTAAAGGTGTCAAATTTATTAATGAAATTAAACATATTAAAAATGTAAAAGAATGTAGATAATAAAAAATTAAAAAGTTGTGTAAAAAAGCACCTATTAAACACCTCGTATACATCGTAATTAATTTGCAAAATTTATTACGGTCCAAAAATAATCGCAATATTTATCCGTACGAAGGTACGTTAAAACTACGTGTCCTCCTAATTTCATCATCGCGTTATCGAATATTTACGCGAGACCAGTTCATTTGTTGTAGCAATTAATAATAAATGTATCAAGAGATACAATATGCCTCGTTTAATCGTTCGTGCAGCAATATTGGAATACAGAAATGTTTGCACACCGATCAACGGACTTAATTAACGTGATTTTTGTTTCAGCTTTTCTGTGCACATGACAGACCACGAGGGAAACGGGTCAACAATGCCTTTGACGTTGAAAATACACAAACCATATTGGAAAATCGCAATTTAAATATGTTTTCCCGGTGGACCCAGTGGAAAATTTCATTTTGGTTCTCTAACTTTTAAAGTGAAAGTTCAAACTGAGCGGCAAAAGGGAGAAAAGCGCAGTGGGATGAAAAAAAAGTTGAGAGAAATGGAAGATAAAGGGAATTGCAGCTCGGAGAGAAAGGTTAGTAATTCGATATTTATCGAGAACCATGAACTGCTGTATGAAAGTTTCAACGCCTTTGTTCTCAAAGTTACTTGGTTAAATTGCAGTCGATGCACTTAGTGTAAATAACTGAGGACTTTCGTTCACTCTTCAAATTTTCAACGCAATTATTTGTTTCAGCTTCTGTGGATTCTGGGGGGGAATAGGTGTGACGTGGATGTGGATGTGCATGTAGATGTAAATATAAATGTACATGTGGATGCAGATGTAAATATACATGTGCATGTACATGTGGATGTGGATGTAGATATAAATGTACATGTACATGTGGATGTGAATGTAGATGAACATCAGTACATATAGACATGACTTCAGATACATTTTAATGCATGTGGATGTGTATGAGTATGTGGATGAACTTCAATACATGCAGATGTGAATGTACATAAATTTCAGTGCATGTAAATGACTTCAATATATGTAGATATGAATCCAGATGAATTTTAGTGCATGTGGATGTGGATGAACATATCAGTACATATAGATGTGACTTCAGATAAATCTTAGTACATGTGGATGTGTATGAGGATGTGGATGAGCTTCAATACATGCAGATGTGAATGTAGATCAATTTCAGTGCATGTGGATGACTTCAATATATGTAGATATGAATCCAAATCAATTTTAGTGCATCTGGATGTGGATGAACATCAGTACATATAGATGTGACTTCAAGTAAATTTTAGTGCATGTAGATGTGGATGTGGATGAACTTCAATGCATGTAGATGTGAACGCAGGTAAATGTGGATGTGGATGAACGTAGGTGAACGTGGATGTTGATGTGGATGAACTTCAATGCATGTAGATGTGAACGCAGGTAAATGTGGATGTGGATGAACTTCAATGCATGTAGATGTGAGCGCAGGTAAATGTGGATGTGGATGAACTTCAATACATGTAGATGTGAACGCAGATAAATGTGAATGTGGAAGACCATAGGTGGACATAAATATGAATGTGGCTGAACTTCAATACCTATAGATATGAATACAAATAAATTTTAGTACAAGTATGTAAATAAACTTCAGTACATATAAACATAACTTCAAATAAATTTCAATGCATATACATATATATGAATACAGGTTTAACTACATATGTATGAACAGTAACACACAAAATCAAAAATTTCACAACTCACATCATTAAAATTTGATATGTTAGTGCAGTTATTTGTTAAGATACTCACTTAGCTTCAAGAGCAAGAGCAAAGACCCCAGCAGCTTCCGGTGCAGCAGCGGATGTCCCACTATGAGTCGTGGTACATTCACCGTAAAGATCAGTAGTAGCCTACGAAAAGAGAAAAGGACACCGTGAACGCCTAATTGCGAGCGAGCACGTTTCTCCCCTGAAATTAGAATTTACTCTGACGCGTTACCCAGCACGGCTCATTACGAGGATCTACGTCATTTGCATTTTAACGGGACGTTTTAATTGAGCTCCATTTTTGCGACAATCTTTCTGCATACTCTCACAATTTCAAATCCCTGACTCATCTTTCTTTTTTACCTAACATAACCCTCTGACTTTACATTTTTCCTTATACTGTTTTTTTGGGGCTCTTTATACTTCAAACGTAGTCAGGTTAGGTTAGGTTAGGTTAGGTTGACACTTTACATTTTTTTTTATATTAATATTGCTGTTTTTTGAGTTCTGGATACTTCAGACGGAGTCAGGTTAAGTTAGGGTAGGTTAGGTTGAATCTTTACATTTTTTCTTGTATTAATATTGCTGTTTTTTTGAGCTCTGGATACTTCAAACGGAGTCAGGTTAGGTTAGGTTAGGTTAGGTTGATTCTTTACATTTTTTCTTGTATTAATATTGCTCTTTTTTTTAGCTCTGGATACTTCAGACGGAGTCAGGTTAGGTTAGGTTAGTTTAGGTTGACTCTTTACATTTTTTCTTGTATTAATATTGCTCTTTTTTTGAGCTCTTGATACTTCAAACATAGTTAAGTTAGGTTAGGTTAGTTTAGGTTGACTCTTTACATTTTTTCTTGTATTAATATTCCTGTTTTTTTAAGCTCTAGATACTTCAGGCGGAGTCAGGTTAAGTTAGGTTAGGTTAGGTTGACTCTTTACATTTTTTCTTGTATTAATATTGCTGTTTTTATTGAGCTCTTGGTACTTCAAACGGGGCTACAATTGACCCAGGTTTATCGGTAAAAGATTAATTAAAGTTATGCTTCCCTTAAACGTTACCTGTCCAAAGGTTCAACTATAAAATAACTGATAGTCCCCGCTAAAATCTCGTACGCTCACGATTGAATGCAACGACTCCCAAAGGCGATTAAACTCTGCGAACGCTATAATTTCCTGAAGAGGGCATCCACGCGTGCCCCGCGAATATCGACAAAGTTTTCGCATTAAAAGTTTGCGTTCGATTGCTCGAGATGGTGATAAAATCGAGATAAACACCGGTGCAATCGGGCTTTCAGACACCTTCGGAACTTCGGAAGATTGCTTCGAAATAATACTTGAAAAGTGATAAAGTAGAATGAAACCTTCGCCCCCGTAAATATCGTTTAACCCAAACGTAAAATGTTTTTACAATCTGATTCGACAATTTCATCCCCGTTGAAGTTCGCTGAAATATCGAGCGGGATATTAAATTTTTGAACGATCACAGATAAATCTTTTCTTCTACAGTCGTAAATAAGTTTTATTTAGAAGTTGATCCATGTAATCTACGCCGCGAACACTGGTACCTTCCTCTTTATTTTCCCCGTCGTTCGAGCGTGAAATTTTCGTGGAACAAAGAGAACACTGGAAATCCAGGCGGACCGTGTTCGTCCATAAAATCCCGGCTATCGAGCGCAAAAACACCCATGAAAACGAGGGTGGGAGGTGAAATCCATTCAGAATCATGTTTTCCACGGATAGAAGGATTTTAAACGATGAGGATAACGCAGTTAACGAATAGTTTAATAAAAGCTTGTATTGAATAGGACTCTCGCTTGTTCCTTTTTTATCGTATTCACGCTACCGTTCAATAACTACAGACTTCTCTTTCAATATGGTTTGCGCAATAAATGTCCACAACATAATCCCCTGTTAAAATTAAACTGGCCTTTAAAAACGTAAGGCTCTTACGGGAATTTCGTGGCGGTTTTATCCGAATCGTTCCATGGATTCCAGCTTCGTGTTTACAGGGTTAATATATTTTTCCCCTCCGTGTCTCGAATACTTGAGACTTTTGGAGTTCTGTATAATTGCCCCAAGTTTCGAGCAAATTTCCGAAGTTACCGTCGTGTGAAATATAAATTAACGCGCTGCAAATTAATATCAAGTTTACTTTTTACCACCTTGAATTTATCTGAAGTTGAAGCAGGTATAAAATATTTTGTAACGTTATAAGCAATTACAGAGTTAAATTAAATACCTCTTACCAAGATAAAAATCAAATTTAATTGAATTATAAAAATGTTATAATAAAAATGTTAGTCAAAAACCATGTCAGAGTTTAATTATCTAAAATCATTTTTTAAATAAAAATTTTATAAAAAGGGGTATATGAAAATGTTAGTCAAAAACCATGTCAGAGTTTAATTATCTAAAATCAATTTTTAAATAAAAATTTTATAAAAAGAAGTATATGAAAATGTTAGTTGAAGACCATGTTAGAGTTTAATTATGTATAATCATTTTTTAAATAAAAATTTTTTGAAATGAAGTATATGAAAATGTTAGTCAAAAACCATGTCAGAGTTTAATTATCTAAAATCAATTTTTAAATAAAAATTTTATAAAAAGAAGATTATGAAAATGTTAGTTGAAGACCATGTCAGAGTTTAATTATCTAAAATCATTTTTTAAATAAAAATTTTATAAAAAGAAGATTATGAAAATGTTAGTTGAAGACAATATAAGTGTTCAATTATGTACAATCATTTTTTAAATAAAAATTTTTTGAAATGAAGTATATGAAAATGTTAGTTGAAGACCATGTCAGAGTTCAATTATCTAAAATCAATTTTTAAATAAAAATTTTATAACAAGAAGATTATGAAAATGTTAGTTGAAGACAATATCAGTGTTCAATTATGTATAATCATTTTTTAAATAAAAATTTTTTGAAATGAAGTATATGAAAATGTTAGTTGAAGACCATGTCAGAGTTTAATTATCTAAAATCATTTTTTAAATAAAAATTTTATAAAAAGGAGATTATGAAAATGTTAGTTGAAGACAATATAAGTGTTCAATTATGTACAATCATTTTTTAAATAAAAATTTTTTGAAAAGAAGTATATGAAAATGTTAGTTGAAGACCATGTCAGAGTTCAATTATATAGAATAATTTTTTTAATAAAAATTTCTTAAAAAGGGACATATGAAAATGTTAGTCAAAAACCATGTCAGTGTTTAATTATGTAGAATCATTTTTTAAGTAAAAATTATGTAAAAAGGAGCTAATGAAAATGTTAATTAAAGACCATATCAATGTTCAATTATATAGAATAATTTTTTAAAAAGATGTAATAAGTATGGGACTTAAATAAAAGTCTGAATGAGAAACTGAATGAGAGAATGTAATGCAGAATATTATTTTGTACACCATACTAGAGTGATCGTAGACGGAGCACAAAATGGCGGTAGATCAAGGCATAAAATGGCTACTCACCACGCCTGTATTTGGATCCTTAGCGCCGTTGCTGAACGTGGAGGCTAAGGTGCTCGAACAACTCTCGTCGTAATGAGCATTTTGCCCGTCGTTGATTGCGCTATTAATGCTGACAGTCCACATGCTGGCTGCATAGCCATCGCAATTACAGTCATCCTCTTCTCCGCCGTCTCCGGATGCCCAAACGTAAATGTTTCCTAACCCTCTTCTTCCCTGTAAATACAAAGGTATGTTATTATAGAGACTAGTCCATGAAATCGTATAAAATCAGTGTTTATAAGGAAACAAGTAATAATTCTTCCTCTACAAAATTTAATATCGACATGAATTATTGTCCACATAAATTATTTTCCACTTCTTTCTCCACAAATATTTAATATTGACGCGAATGATTGTCCACTTCTTTCTCCACAAAATTTAATATCGACATAAATGATTGTCCAGATTGACATAAATTATTTTCCACTTCCTTTTCCATAAATATTTAATATTGACACAAATGATTGTCCACTTCTTTCTCCACAAAATTTAATATCAACACAAATTATTCTCCACATCGACATTATTTTCCATCGACACAAATTATTTTCCACATCGCCACGAATTAATATCCCAAAAATATAAAATCATCCACCTTGCATATAAAATATTTTACCTCGCTCCACATATTAAAAATAAACAATTATCCGAAGAATATTAAGAAAATTCACGGTCGACAAAATAGCCTGACAACTTCGGCAATTTTCAGCGAAGGCAACCCCATCCCCAAAGAATTTCCAATTGCCCACTGATGCGCCACATAACGACCTGTCATAACTCGTGTACGTAACGATGTGTTGTTAAGGGAGATTCCGATACGGTAGACAGCATTCCTCGAACGTTGCAGATTCTAATGATTATCGGCTGTCCTTCCATGTTCGGAAGATCGTTACGACGTGCTGAACATGCAAACCTCTCTCTAATCTTCTAATCTTTATGGGTAAATTAATTTTGAGTTAACAAACAAATATTCATGCTATCCTCTCTTGTCGTCTTCTAATCTTTATGGGTAAATTAATTCTGAGTTAACAAACAAATATTCATGCTATCCTCTCTTGTCTGTTCTTGATGGTTCATGCATTACATACAGAATGTCTCATAAGTAATGTAGGTCCCTGAAATGAAGTTGTGAGACAGCCTGCATTATGTTCTTTTTATGAGGGGCTGAAAATCACAATGGTGTCAAGTTTATAGTAATAGTTATATAAACGCAGAATTTTGTATGAAGGTATGAAATGATAGATGTAAATTACATCACATACAAGGTGTCTCACAAATAATGTCCCTGAAAGGAGTTGTGAAACAGCCTGTATTATGTTTTTTTTATGGGAGGAGCTGAAAATCATCATGATGCAAGTCAAGTTTATAGTAACAGTTATATAAACGTAGAATTTTGTATGAAGGTATGAAATGATAGATGTAAATTACATCACATACAAGGTGTTTCACAAATAATGTCCCTGAAAGGAGTTGTGAGACAGCCTGTATTATGTTCTTTTTATGGGAGGGGATGAAAATCATCATGGTACAAGTCAAGTTTATAGTAACAGTTATATAAACGTAGAATTATGTATGAAGATGTGAAATGATAGATGTAAATTACATCACATACAGGGTGTCTCACAAATAATGTCCCTGAAAGGAGTTGTGAGACAGCCTGTATTATGTTCTTTTTATGGGAGGGGATGAAAATCATCATGGTACAAGTCAAGTTTATAGTAACAGTTATATAAACGTAGAATTATGTATGAAGATGTGAAATGATAGATGTAAATTACATCACATACAGGGTGTCTCACAAATAATGTCCCTGAAAGGAGTTGTGAAACAGCCTGTATTATGTTTTTTTTATGGGAGGGGATGAAAATCATAATGGTGCAAGTCAAGTTTATAGTAACAGTTATATAAACGTAGAATTATGTATGGAGATATAAAATGATAGATGTAAAACCTTGTGGATGAAGAATATTAACTTGTACATAGATATGATCCACACATGCTTGTTCATTAAGACGTTTTATTGGTTTTGTTATTGGTTTATGGAGTTGTGGAAGGTTTGGCTATTTTGTTTGGAATATTATTTGATCTCACCCTTCCATTTCGCTGTCTATTACAATTTTTGATACTTTGGATTTTATCAGTTCTATATTAGAGACGTTTTATTGGTTTGGGGAATTATGGGAGGTATTTTAGCAACACTGTCATCACTCTTCTAAGCCTACTTCTGTTAATTACCATTTTTGGTACTTTGGGATTTTTATGATATTTGAGATATTTTATTGGTTTATGGAAGGTTTGGGTATTTTAGTTTTGTTTGCAACAATATTCAATCTTCTCACCCTTCCATTTCTATTTCGCTGTTAATTATAATTTTTGTGTACTTTGGATCTTTTATCGTTCTTATGATCTCTGAGACATTTTCTTATTCTTTTATTATATAGACTATTAATTATACAGTATTATGGAAATGAGAGACAGTTTGGTTATTGTATCTTCGTTCGGAGGACTCGATAATTCCCTGCGCTGCGGGCTCATGCACTTCTGATAATTTAATCGCGCCACTTTTGTTGTGCTTGTCATTTGTATCTGACAAAGAACTTCATGTTTCCATAATTAATTTATTTAATCAAGTAATTTCATTCGTATATGATTTTCGACATCAAAGATTTTCAAAAACTTCCTCGATTAACAATGCCTATCGATAATTTGATTAACGTTCGTGTAAAATTTGCAATTTCCTCGATAACACTTGATTAATTTATATCCAAGGTAAAATAACATATTTACAAATTTGAAATTTGTCGACGTTCATAAATTTAACTATTCGTTATCGTACGTTGCGCGATGGGGGAAATATTTTTCCTACGGAAAGCAGCGATGCATACTAGTACAAAATGAAATTTATGGAGCACATAACACGTGCCACAGGTCGCAGGATGAAAAGTGCATTAAACGCGTTCGAGCAGTAATTCGATTTTGTCCGTAGTAAAAAAGCGAACGCGGAGTTTTCAAGATATTTACGAGCACGGCCGAGAAGCAACCAATAATTGCATCGAATCCAATCAGTGCTCCCTTCGTTTCGAATGAAAACGTCGATAATTCATCGTGGCAGATGGTCGCGGTCTGATAGACCTAATTATCGAGATAATTGGATCGATATACGAGTAAACGCTGTCTATACATGTATTTATTTATTTACCGTAATTGCTTTTTCTCGGGGACAACAAATTCGAGCGTAGGCGATTGTTCTTTCCGCGAATCGATAATTAAATTAATTAATTTCAATGAAATTCGAGTGGCTGGCGCATTCGATATTAAATCTGTTTCCACGACAAAGGACCTTTAACTTTAATATCTTCTCCGTTGTCATCAAAGGCTCGAAAGGCGGGATAAAGGCGATAAGGAAATAGATGCAACGTCAAACCTGGAGCTGCAAACTTTCATAAAAGTATACCGTGATAAAGATAGTCATTATACTGGAAGTTATTTCATTTTGCTGCACTCATATTTATTCAATTATATTAGTCCTTTAAATAAACAGACAATTATCAAGTTAGTATAATTTAATTTACATCGATATTTCATTTTCTCGTTGACGTCAAACTTGCTGTACCTTTTAGTTTAACACTAAAATTACCAAACACATTTTGTGAAAGTACATTCCTTGAAATCAGCATTGATTTTCATCAAGGTGAATAAATGTGTGTGGTTATGTTGCATCGTTTGTATATTTTTTAATTTAAGTACACCTTATGTTGGTTTAGTGTTAAATATAGAAACGATAAAGTGCCAAAAATGAGCGGCATAAAAGGGTGAGATCGAAACCGAAGTTAGTTCAAGGTAAGCCAGTTAATTTCTCCGTCGTCGAAGCAACGGGACACCTCGTGATATAAGAGAGAAAAACGTGACACTAATACGCACCTCGTTAACTCCTCGCACGATGGCTCTCATCGTCGCGTTTCTTGGCCCATCCACCGTCTTGCCGTCGTCCGTCGGTCCCCATGAGGCGCTATAAATGTCTATGAGGTCAGGTTCGTGTCCCATGCTGTTAGCTTCGATCAGATCGGTCATGTAAGGCTGATCCAACATTCGAATGCCGGCGACTTTCGAGTCGTATGCGACACCCACACCGCACACGCCGTTGTCTCGTGCGGCTGCTACCTCGCCGGCGCATCTGGTGCCGTGGCTGTTCGACGAAACGTTAATTAGATATCGGAAGAATGTTTGCTAGGGAATTATACGAGCTTTCGCGGAGTGTACCCAGACACTGATCGGTGTACACTGTCAGATTGATTTACTCGATGATCGAGTGTTGACCTTACGTTTTACCTAAGTGACCTACGATCAAGTATTCTTGTGTCTTTTTTTCATTCTAGTTGGGTTTGAAGGAGAAGATAGAATATTTTTGAACAAACTGCGAGGAGATCTTCTGTCTCTTTTTAAAACATGAAGTTAATATGTGATAGTTTGTTTGAAGTTAAAACATGATAGTTTGTTTGAAGTTAAAGTATGATACTTTGTTTGAAGTTAAAATATGATAGTTTGTTTGAAGTTAAAATATGATATTTTGTTTGAAGTTAAAATATGATAGTTTGTTTGAAGTTAAAATATGATATTTTGTTTGAAGTTAAAATATGATAGTTTGTTTGAAGTTAAAACATGATAGTTTGTTTGAAGTTAAAATATGACATCTTGTTTGAAGTTAAAATATGATAGTTTGTTTGAAGTTAAAATATGATAGTTTGTTTGAAGTTAAAACATGATAGTTTGTTTGAAGTTAAAATATGACATCTTGTTTGAAGTTAAAATATGATAGTTTGTTTGAAGTTAAAATATGATAGTTTGTTTGAAGTTAAAACATGATAGTTTGTTTGAAGTTAAAATATGACATCTTGTTTGAAGTTAAAATATGATAGTTTGTTTGAAGTTAAAGTATGGTACTTTCTTTGAAGTTAAAATATGATAGTTTGTTTGCAGTTAAAGTATGATACTTTGTTTGAAGTTAAAACGTGATAGGTTGTTTGAAGTTAAAATATGATAGTTTGTTTGAAGTTAAAATATGATAGTTTGTTTGCAGTTAAAGTATGATACTTTGTTTGAAGTTAAAACATGATAGCTTGTTTGAAGTTAGAGTATGATACTTTGTTTGAAATTAAAATATGATAGCTTGTTTGAAGTTAAAATATGATATTTTGTTTGAAGTTAAAACATGATAGCTTGTTTGAAGTTAAAATATGATCTCTTGTTTGAAATTAAAATATAACATCTTGTTTGAAGTTAAAACATGATAGCTTGTTTGAAGTTAAAATATGACAACTTGTTTGAAGTTAAAATATGATGGTTTGTTTGAAGTTAAAATATGATAGCTTGTTCGAAGTCAAAATATGACATCTTGTTTGAAGTTAAAATATGACATCTTGTTTGAAATTAAAATATGACATCTTGTTTGAATTTAAAACATAATAGTTTGTTTGAAGTTAAAATATGACATCTTGTTTGAAATTAAAATATGATAGCTTGTTTAAAATTAAAATATGATATCTTGTTTGAAGTTAAAATATGATAGTTTGTTTGAAGTTAAAATATGATATTTTGTTTGAAGTTAAAATATGATAGTTTGTTTGAAGTTAAAACATGATAGTTTGTTTGAAGTTAAAATATGACATCTTGTTTGAAGTTAAAATATGATAGTTTGTTTGAAGTTAAAGTATGGTACTTTGTTTGAAGTTAAAATATGATAGTTTGTTTGCAGTTAAAGTATGATACTTTGTTTGAAGTTAAAACGTGATAGGTTGTTTGAAGTTAAAATATGATAGTTTGTTTGAAGTTAAAATATGATAGTTTGTTTGCAGTTAAAGTATGATACTTTGTTTGAAGTTAAAACATGATAGCTTGTTTGAAGTTAGAGTATGATACTTTGTTTGAAATTAAAATATGATAGCTTGTTTGAAGTTAAAATATGATATTTTGTTTGAAGTTAAAACATGATAGCTTGTTTGAAGTTAAAATATGATCTCTTGTTTGAAATTAAAATATAACATCTTGTTTGAAGTTAAAACATGATAGCTTGTTTGAAGTTAAAATATGACAACTTGTTTGAAGTTAAAATATGATGGTTTGTTTGAAGTTAAAATATGATGGTTTGTTTGAAGTTAAAATATGATAGCTTGTTCGAAGTCAAAATATGACATCTTGTTTGAAGTTAAAATATGACATCTTGTTTGAAATTAAAATATGACATCTTGTTTGAAGTTAAAACATGATAGCTTGTTTAAAATTAAAATATGACATCTTGTTTGAAGTTAAAACATGACATCTTGTTCGAAATTAAAATATGATATCTTGTTTGAAGTCAAAATATGACATCTTGTTCGAAGTTAAAATATGATAGTTTGTTTCATATCAAAAGACAAAGAAAATATTGTCTGTTTTTAAATAAAAATTAAAATTGAAGTACAAAAGTAAATTTATTTTGAACAGCCCTGTAAAAATCATCTCCAGCCTTTTTTAATAAAAATTGAAGCTAAAATATGATATCTCATTTAAAGTCAAAAGATGAAACAAAATGATGTCTGCCTTTAATCAAAATTTAGGTCAAAATACAACATAATGAATTTATCTCGAACAGGTCTGCAATCTCGTCTTTTTTAATAAAAACTGAAGTGAAAATATGATATCTTAAAGTCGAAAAATGAGAAAAATCTTCTGTCCTCTTTAATAAAAATTAAGGTTGAAACATAAAATAGAGAATTTATTTTGAACCTGACTACAAAAATATAATCGTGTCCTCTCTTAATAAAAGTTGAAGTTAAAATATGATACCTTAAAGTCAAAAGGAGATGTCAGTTTTTAATAACAGTTAAGGTTGAAATATAAGTATCCTAATTAAAATACTGAAGACAAATTATACAAGTCAGTAAGATCAATTAATTTTTTATTATAATTTTCCCGGTTCAAAGTATAAAACTCAAGTTAATTACGTGGCAGATACTTTCTTCACGTTAGTACAAATGGGTCGTTTAATTCCTGTAATGCTTATGAAGGCTCATATAACTTTTTATCGCCGAGATAAATAAATTTGTAAAGTTCGAATTGGAACAAAGCTTGTACAAAATTCTCAAGAGTCTTATAACACTGTACAAGTTTTATAACGAAGTTTTTATGGCGACATGTGACATTAATTCTGTCGGCCATTGCAAGACCGTATGTGATAAAAATAATCTACGACACAATGAATAATAAATTATTAATATTTACATACTATTCATTCAATAAATAATTAAGTTGCATATCAAACAAAAATCCTGAAATAATTTCAAGAACAAAAATTTACAAAATTAAATAATTTCATTAATGTCTCCAAAAAAATTCCCAAATTGAATTCCAAAATTCCTAAATGAATAAATTCCTTTTATTAAAAGATACAGATCTTTCCAAGTATCTCTAAAAACATGAACGTCTCTATTCCACGACAATCTTAAACTGTCTCCTATTAAAATTTTCGAAACGGATTAAAGTGAATCCATAAATCGTGCGAGTTTCAATACTCAATTCCGTTACGTTCGTTTTATTGTCCTTCACCTTTTATTACCCGCGTTCTGATTGAACCGATAAAATTGAGAAACTGAAGTCATAAAAACACTCTGATCGATTCGGTGAATGTGTCATTGTTGAACGTGGAACGATTGCGGCTGAATGTGAACAACTTTTTCCATACTCGATCAATCGTATCAATGAAAAGTCACGGTTTGACCTTTCACCCTCTAAGCTGTGACAAAGCAAGCTTAAGATAAAGCGGACCCCACAATTAATTTTGACAAAATTAATCTGTTGGTGAAATAGCGTTCAGAGAAAATTGGGGGTGTGAGACTTGGGGATGTGGGAATTGGGGAATTTTGAAATTGGGGTGGTAGGGATTTGGGAGTGTGAGAATTGGGGAGATGGAGATTGGGAAGGATGAGAATTGGGGTGGTGGAAATTTAGGGATGTGAGAGTTGGGAAATTTTGAAATTGGGGTGGTGGAGATTTGGGGGTGTGAGAATTGGGGTGATGGAAATTTGGGGGTATGAGAATTGGGGTGATGAAAATTTGAGGATGTGAGAATTAGGGAATTTTGGAATTGGGGTGATGGAAATTTCAGGGTGTGGGAATTGGGGTGATGGAAATTTGGGGCTGTGGGAATTGGGGAATTTTGGAATTGGGGTGATGGAAATTTCAGGGTGTGGGAATTGGGGTGATGGAAATTTGAGGGTGTGAGAATTGGGGAATTTTGGAATTGGGGTGCTAGAAATTTGGGGGTGTGGGAATTGGGAAATTTTGGAATTGGGGTGATGGAAATTTGGGGGTGTGGGAATTGGAAAATTTCAAAATTGGGGTGATGGAAATTTGGGAGTGTGGGAATTGGGGAATTTTAGAATTGGGGTGCTTGAAATTTGGGGGTGTGAGAATTGGGGAATTTTGGAATTGGGGTGATGGAAATTTGGGAGCGTGGGAATTGGGGAATTTTGGAATTGGGGTGCTTGAAATTTGGGAGTGTGAGAATTGGGGAATTTTGGAATTGGGGTGCTAGAAATTTGGGGGTGTGGGAATTGGAAAATTTCAAAATTGGGGTGATGGAAATTTGGGAGTGTGGGAATTGGAAAATTTCAAAATTGGGGTGATGGAAATTTGGGAGTGTGGGAATTGGGGAATTTTGGAATTGGGGTGCTTGAAATTTGGGGGTGTGAGAATTGGGGAATTTTGGAATTGGGATGCTAGAAATTTGGGGATGTGAGAATTGGGGAATTTTGAAATTGGGATGCTAGAAATTTGGGGGATATAAGAATTAGGAAATTTTGAAATTGAGGTGCTAGAAATTTGGGAGATATAAGAATTGGGAAATTTCAAAATTGGGGTGCTAGAAATTTGGGGGATGTGAAACTTAGGAAATTTTAAAATTGAGGTGCACAGTCATTTCAGAAATATTCTGAAGATATAAAAATTCATAGATCTAACAATAGATAGCACAGAATATTTAACACATTCCACTTTGAAGTCCAAGTGCAACTATAATTTGTACCCTCAAAAACCATTAAATACAAAATCCTCACATTTTGACTTTATTCAATAATTTTAATACCATTGCATTTAATAGTTAAATATATTCTAAGTGACCTAACAAACTAATCATACCACAAATAATTAACCTGCTCAACAAACTCCACCTTAATCAAAGAAAATTTCACTTCGCAAACGTAAATTCTTTCCGAACTCCATGTTTCCCAAGTTAATCAACGAAGCACGTTTCCACCGACGAAACTCGATAAACCGCGTTATCGAACTTCGATAGTGTTCTTTCGACAGAAAGAAGAATTAATTGGACTCTCCTACAAGAATATCGGCGTTCTTCGTAGAAACCAATCGTCAAAGAAATCTGAAAATTCTTTCATCCAAAGCTACAAATAATGAAGCTGATTATAAGCATTCCATTTGGTATATTTATAATAGACATCTTTTCGTGCAAGAAGGAACACAATCGGAGGAATTTCTATGGAAGCTCGAACGTTTGTCAGTGGCACGTGGCTTACGTAAGTCGGAGAAAAAAGTTTTTACGTAAGAGACTCGATTGCAGAATTATTTCCACGTAATTTTCTTGAAACGCGAATCAAAACTAAAGGGTTTGTTTCTTTGGAATCGGTGACTTGTATTAGTAGCTCTGGATCGATATGGTTCGAGATCCAATTATCCTTTTTCTTCGTTAATCAAACAATCGATATCGGATGGAAAAAACATTCGCTCTTTCGAACGTCATTATCTTTCTTTTCCAGACCTTTTTCCACCTGGATCCCCACGATTACGGAGGAGAGTCTAAACAATTTTCTTTGGCTAGCGATCAGCGGTACTTACGCTCTATCGGTTGCGTAATGATAACATTTTAATTTGTTTAATTTTGAGTTTTATGGTTCGTTGAAATTTTATTAGTGTATTTCAGTTTTGGAGACTTCTTGTAGATTAAGTAATTTTTTCTTCTTAAAATTAAATAACTTTGTAGCAAAATTTTGTTTGAGTTAAATTAAGTATTTGTTGGTCTTTTACGGTTCGTTGAAATTTTATTAGTGTATTTCGGGGTGTGGGAATTGGGGTGATAGAAATTTGGGGTGTGAGAATTGGGGAATTTTGAAATTGGGGTGATGGAAATTTGGGGGTGTGAGAATTGGGGAATTTTGAAATTGAGGTGATGGAATTGGGGGTGTGAGAATTGGGGAATTTTGAAATTGGGGTGATGGAAATTTGGGGATGTGGGAATTGGGGAATTTTGAAATTGGGGTGATGGAAATTTGGGGATGTGAGAATTGGGGAATTTCGAAATTGGGGTGATGGAAATTTGGGGATGTTGCAATTGGGGAATTTTGAAATTGGGGTGATGGAAATTTGGGAGTGTGAGAATTGGGGAATTTTTGAATTGGGGTGATGGAAATTTGGGAGTGTGAGAATTGGGTAATTTTGGAATTGGAGTGATGGAAATTTGGAGTGTGAGAATTAGGAAATTTTGAAATTGGGGTGATGGAAATTTGGGGGTGTAGGAATTGGGAAATTTCGAAATTGGGGTGATGGAAATTTGGGGGTGTGAGAATTGGGAAATTTTGAAATTGGGGTGATGGAAATTTGGGGGTGTGAGAACTGGGGAATTTTGAAATTGGGGTTTGCAGGTTAAGTAATTTTTAGTTAAATTAAGTATTTGTGTATAGGTTAAGTAATTTTAACCTTCTCCAAATTAAATAACTTTGTAGCAAAATTTTCTCTGAATTAAATTAAGTATTTGTTGGTCTTTGAGACTGTGAATACACTTTCAGTATTGGTCTTTGAATACACTTTTACTGTGCACTGTGTGTGTTCACAATTTTTGACAATTTTTGTAAATTTAAACAATAGATAAAACTTTGAACTTAAATATAAATATAATGAACATAAAAATACACATATTTTGAGTTATAACAAGATACTGAAACTCTGTACTCACCTGTTAAACCAATCGTCGGTGTATCTCGGATAAGGGTAAGGGTCGTTACTGCTGAAGTCGTAAGAAGCCTTGGCATTCTAAGACAAAAAATTTCATTTTTCTTAAAATAATATTCGTAGCATAACAAAAACCATAGAAAAATTTAATTTAATTAACAGTAAAGTGCAGAAAGATAGCTCTGAAAACTTCCTTAAGACATTGGTCGCAGTAGAAATATCAACGCTTAAGTGGACACATCAAATTGTATTAAACTGAATATTATACCAAATGGAGGAAGATTTATTCTTCCTCATTCTTACATTCAACTAAATTAGTACCATCAAGCTAATTTATAATCAAGACAAAGACCCCAGTCTTTTAAGATGAAAGTTCAATTAATTCAACTCCTTTATTGTAATAATTCTCGGCGAGACCTTTTATTTGAATTCTCCCTATGACGAACATTGATTTTTCACCCGCACTCCAGCTACAGGGCATTGTACTCCACCACAATTTATTAGATAAATTATTTATTACTTTAAAACCTTTGGTCATATCATTTACTTATATTACTTTCATGAAGTGTATGATAAAAATTTTTTATATAAACTTTTATATAAAATGTTTGTATATAAACCTTGATGTACAATTTTTTATATAAACTTTTATATAAAATGTTTGTATATAAAACTTGATGTACAATTTTTTATATAAACTTTGATGTAAATTTTTTTATATAAACCTTAATGTAAAACTTTTTATATAAACTTTTATATAAAATGTTTGTATATAAACCTTGATGTAAAATGTTTGTATATAAACCTTGATGTAAAATTTTTTATATAAACTTTGATGTAAATTTTTTTATGTAAGCTTTGATGTAAAATTTTTTATGTAAACTTTTATATAAAATGTTTGTATATAAACCTTGATGTAAAATTTTTTATATAAACTTTGATGTAAATTTTTTTATGTAAGCTTTAATGTAAAATGTTTGTATATAAACCTTGATGTAAAATTTTTTATGTAAGCTTTGATATAAAATGTTTGTATATAAACCTTGATGTAAAATGTTTGTATATAAACCTTGATGTAAAATGTTTGTAAATAAACCTTGATATAAAATGTTTGTAAATAAACCTTGATATAAAATGTTTGTACATAAACCTTGATGTAAAATGTTTGTATATAAACCTTGATGTAAAATGTTTTTATATAAACCTTGATATAAAACTTTTTATATAAACTTTCATACAAAATATCTGTACAATTACTAATAAAATGCACCCAAGACCTTACTCTTCCCCATTTCACTACCCTAAAATATAAATATAAAACAGACCACAAAAACCGAACCCTCAAGAATCTCTTACAGTAATGAATCACGCAAATTTGTACGACAGATGAAAATAAACGGTGAAGAATAGAATCATAACTTCTTGACGTCCCTAATTAATTGAACAGAGAATACCAGAGCAATTTGCACGCCATAAAAATCATTTTTCTGTAACATTTACCTATCATAAATTTTTCGTGTCCATGAACAGCGTTGCTCGACTATTAATCTTCGTCTGCTCGAAGAAAACTACCCTTTCGACCCTCGTTTCTTTCCTTCGCTCTACCTTTTTTTATCTTCCTTCACGTATCATCTTGTTTTCTACCTTTCTGATAACCACGTCACCGATAAAAATCCCACGATTTATATCTAGACGTATTCCTTTCACGTGCTACGATCGAACAAACATTTCTAAAGTAATCTCTATCCTCGCAACGCAAACATTACTCTTTTTATGTCCTCGTGAAAGTATAGCGAAAATTCGGACACGTTCTATTATAAAATTTTATGCGTGAAATTGGAGAACTTTAGTATTTTAGATGTTAAAGTTTATTGGAGTTCAAGGTTTGTCAGAAATAAAATTTTTAATATCAGTACTGGAATTCAAGATTTAAATGTTACAACTTCTCAGAATAAAAATATTAAATATCTTCTCAGGATAAAATACAGCGTAAAATATTTCGGAATTAATATTAAAAATAGATTCTCATTTTAAATATCACAACTGAAGTAATTTGCACCTTTTCAAAATTAAATTAGTTTCGCAAAATTAAAATTTTAAATATCAACCCCTCGGAATTAAAATTTTAAATACCACAACTTCCAGGGATTAAAATTTTAAATGTCAAACCTCTCAAAATAGAGAGCATGTTACACTAAAAAAGAAAATGGTTTCCAAGTAAAAAGCAACCCAAAAAGTGGTGTAATTAATCACCGAAGAGTCGTGGTGAAAGAAAGCATTTTCCCAAAGTTCGCAAACTCGTCGCAACACGTGGTTCACTTCATCAAGAAAGCTTCTTACTTGGTTTCTTCATGTTTGTCCTCAAATATTGCAGAAGACGCGTTGTACTTTTACTCCGTGAAATATTTCAGTGAAATATTTATTTTAATAGCACTCAACGAGAGGAACTGGGTCAAGCGTCTACTATCGTTACGAGAAGAATAGGAATTTGAAGGCATTATTATTCCGCTCCTTTCAAATGGCTTCCCTCTCGGCCGAAAATTTTGCAAATTTTCCGCTACATTATTCGATCCACGTTGAAGTTTCTACAGCGACAGAATTTTTATTCCGAGACAACTTTCTCTAACGAGAAAAGTACCGACGAGAGATTGAAAACGTTGAACGCGTAATTACTCTCCGAGGATTTCGAACAGTATTCGAACTGTTCCTGGTGGTTTTTCACGAAGTACGCTTTAATTTATCGGTGAAAAAATTTAATGGAAACTGCTTTTACAGCGGCGGTTTAATTAATAACTTCTTATACTTGGAAAGTTCATGTCGCGATGCAAATTTTCGTGTCTCGTGAAATCGACGGGGCTTTGGAGAAAGAAAATGAAAGCGTCGTGAAACGTCGTCGTTTATTTACCATGAGAGGGTCGTGTGTATGGCTCGATTTGAATTTCAATAAGCGTTCAATGGTTATGCAAATAACTTGCCAGTGCTTAGGCAAGTCAGTGCTTAGGAGTGGAAATCGCGGGGGAATCAAACTAGTTGAGTTTCATAAGCAGAAAATTAACATATCGCAGCATTTTATCGGTAAAATAATCGTTATCGAGCATGAAGGTACTTACGTAGTTGTATTTTAAGTCTGGGTGCATGTAATCGACACCTGAAACAGAAAAGAAGAAAGTTATAACTCTTCTACATTCGAGATAAATAAATAAAGAGAATACATTAACATCGAATGTAATACTGTCGAATGTAATAACGTTCTCGATTAATGTAATTGCAATTCGAAAATCAACACCTGCATGCACTTTCATTAACGAGGAAATAATCATTTATTAACGCAGTTGCAATTAACAGTTATTAAACTGGAAATTCACGTAACGTTCGGAGAAATATCGACAATAAACGTCAATCGAAATGGTATAAGCGGTTAATCGTTGATATATCTGAACGGAACTGGACAGATCACGTCCAGTTTTGATCCGACAGATTGCTAAATATTGGCGTTCTACTCGGCCGTGTCTCTGAAACGAAATTCGATGTACAATGTTTAATCGACCTTTGCTGTATCATCAAAACCTATAGATAGATTTCAATTTCGAGTTTCATTTCATCGCACTGGGGAATTGAATTTATCACATGGCCATACATTGTTCGAACAGCGATTGATTACAAAGTATTCCAAGATTTATAGGATGGCTATTGGATTTTTCTTTGTTATATTTTATCGTTGGAATTTCGATTTTATTTGAAGTTGTATTATGGGATGTTAAGAACACTGGATATGTTATGTTGCAGTATTGAAAGTTATTCGAATAGTTGGAACACTGGGAATTATTCAAATGTTACATGAAGAGTATTCGAAAACACTATATTCAAATTATAACTCAACTATGGAATATTGAATATCAAATACTCTAACACCATATCATTATAGAGGAACAATATTGGAAAGATTCGAAAAATCCTACACAACTATGGAATATTCAAATATGTTACAACTATAGAATAGTTCGAAATATTACATACTTCAATAGTATTATTCGAATGTACAAACAACTGAAAAAATGCGGAACCCCAAAAAACCGGGATTCGAACCCCGGTCCCCCGATTGCGAGTCGAGTACCCTACGCACTACGCCAAGTCGCTCCGCCCTAATTTCTCCTATCATCACTCTACTTATACATTCTAACCACTCTGACTCATAAATTTTAACTTATTTTAAAATTAACCGAGAAATACCTGAATATTTATAAGTGTAAGACCGAAATTAACGGAGAACATTAAAGTATTAAGGAAAGTAAGGATAATTAACGAAATTACATGGCAGCAATATCCGTAATTGATTATCAGACAGCCGTGGCACACAATTAATGCAGCTAACCTCAGGAATGCGACGTTCATGTGCCGCGTAATCTAAGCTAAAACGCTTTCTGTTAATGAGATCTCGAGAAGCCGGCGGCAAAATTGCCGTTAAATCCACCAAACGATCCATTAACTTCGAAGATGTTTTAAGCTTTTTAAAATTGCCAATTTCAGGTTATATCACCTCATGCAATACAATTAGCAGCTTTTTATGTGCAATTTTGCCAACCTTTTTTACACACGAAGATATAGAACTAAACCATGTTTATAAAAATAAAACTACACTGTCTAACATTCGGAATATTTTTCGCAAGAACCATATAAAATCGAACTTTAAATTAAAGTTTGCTATTTTAAAAGGGTAATTACCGTCATCCATTATAGCGGTGGTAACGTTCTTCCCGGTAACGCCTTGAGCCCAGGCTGCCTTCACGTTCAAATCCAACTTCGGTTTCCCGCCATTTTGCCCGGTATTTTTCAGGTACCACTGATGCTGGAAATAAGGGTCCGACGGGTCTCTGTTGACTGGATTCTCTGGATTTTTAATTTGGTAAAGGGGCACGAGATTATCCACGCTGAGCGGCTTGTAGCCTCTCTTCACCCTCTTGAATCCAGGCTGCTGCACCGCCGTGTGCACCTGAAACATTTAAACGAGCCCTCGTGCCTCAATATTTTACACTAACACCAGTCTCATCCCTCTTTCGCGAGTCAGCTACTGGCTAATTTGTCTTTTACAAGCTTCGCCGAACGAGAGACGGAATTAATCCTTTGAGCTCGATTAGAATATATCTAATAGCTACTTCACTTTCGATGTCGTTCGCATAATTTTCGGACAAGTTGTCGATCGATTGTGTTGAGAGATAAACATTTTTAATATAGGAATAAGTATTTTAATAGTGAATTATATGAATAACATGTGCAATATGAATAATATATTGATTTGAATAATACACGCACATGTTTCGTATGCTTCCGATCGTCACCGAACGTTTCCGAGCGCATCCGAAATGCACACACGGTGATCCCACACTTCGAAAACTTAGACGCTGAATAAAATTTTGACGTGCGTTTGAAATCTTTATAAATTAACACATCTAAGGATTCTAAAGTATGCAAAGTTTCTAAAATTGCGATATTTTTTTAAAACAATTGTACAAGCTTTGTTTCGTTCATGAATATATTGATTTAAATAATACACGCACAGCACATGTTTCTCGTATGTTTCCGATCGTCACCGAACGTCTCCGAGCGCATCCGAACACATACATAGTGCATAGTGTACACATAGTGTCTATACTTCGGAAACTTTAACATCGAATAAAATTTTAATACGTATTTAAAAGCTTTAATAATTAATACTTCTAAGGATTCTAAGGTTTGCAAAGTTTCTAAAATTGCGATATTTTTATTAAAATAATAGCTTAGTTTCGTTTGGGACACCGTATATATTGGGGAGACGTCAAAGGTGTGAGAGTGGACAAAAAATAAACCCTCCTCGAATTTCATCCGATGAGTTTCACTCTATCGACGTCCACAAACGGTGAGAAAATAATGGACGTCTGGTTAAAGCTTTTCACCCCGATAGAAAAGAAGGACGAAAGGCGATCGCGTCGATGGAAGATAGAAAAAAGCAATGAAACAATTCTTGAATAAGAATCAGGTATATGATACGAACTACGTCAGAATGGTAATTTTATGCGACCAATTTGTTCATAGTCCGATTATATATCCTCCTGTGCCCGGTTGGATATTGCGGTTCCATTTGCATTTATATCGACAACCTTTGACAGCAAAGCTTTAAATCGAATTTCACGGATCCACCCACGACTCGTGGCCATTTTAAAGCGCTCCTTTCTCCGTCGAAATTTGGCTGCCTTCTAAAACGCAATATGTAGATCAAATTTCGTAGGTTTAGAATCGTGAAGAGGAGAAAATTGCTGGGATCGATCGACGAAAGTGGAACGAAATTGAAAGATTTCATTTGATTTCGCGCTATTGGAAAGAGAGCGACATAGTTGGGTGAATTGATAGACCATTGTCCGGTGAAATAGTGAAAGATCACTTACCAGAGGGTCTACTTTCAATCTTCTCATGTGCGGCACAGATCTTTTGCTTCGTGCGTGCGGCAGAGCTCTGTGCACGAAATGGTACTCCGTTTGGCTGCCCAATACCTTGACAAAAGATACAAAATTTTCAGTACATAAGAAATGAAGTAGAGTTAGAAAATATTTTTTCTTTCGCTCACTTGGTAAGTGCGACGGATCAAACAGCATCGATCCAATCGAACTGCAGATAGACTCGCCTCGATTAAGTACATGATATAATCTGTTACTCGCTTAATAAGTTTGCCTTCCGCTAGGAAATCGATCAAACTGACGGTAGATTAAATACACGTGCACAGGAGTTATTTACCTCTGTCACCTATCAATTCCTTTAACCCGTACGAGGTATTAACAAAATGAATAACAATCACTTACTAATAACCGCTCACATTATACCCAAAGACTAATTAAAAATCTGTCATCTTTCATCGCAATAAAATCGTATTACGTGTTAAAACAGTTTTCGCTGATCAAGGAAGAAATCGTGAGGGAATGAAAACAACCTCCGCCCCTGGAACGATTAATCATTATCGCATTATAGTTCTCGGAAACGGAGAAATAAGAAAAGTTGCCGCCGACAGGATAAAGCTTTTATAAATGTTTTCTCTACTTTAATTCAGGCTCACCGTCCGTTTCTTTAAACATCCTCGCCGAAGATTGAACATCGCAAGATTCTAATCTTCTTTCGATCTCGGATGAAAATGCTTCACTCCGGCAGCTTTCCGCGAGACCCGATTATTTTTCCGATAGTTCGAGGCTCGTGTTTCATGCGGAAGGAAACACCGTGTCAAAGTTTAGCGGTCTGCAGAAGTTTCGCGAAGAAAAACGTCGGAAATTCAGTGGAACACGTGCGTGATATCGACGTCCGGTCACTTACACGTGACCGCATCGCGGGAAATCTCGTTAGTTTATTGAAATCCCTCTCCTACTGTGCGAAAATCGGGACGAACATACTTTCGTGTCAAATTCCATTATCGACTCTCGTACGCGTCCACTTCGCTGCGTTATTTGTTGCAATTGCGAGGCGCGGAGAGAAGAAATTTTCTCAAAAGAGAACAGTTTATATTAAACTGTTCGCGCTTTGAAATAACTAGTCACTTTAAAAGTGGCGATAAATGCGATACAGTTACGGATTTAGAGAGATAGGAATTTTGCGATCTAGGGATTTGGGAATTTGGAGATTTGGTATCTAGGGACTTGGGAATTTGGAAATTTGGTATCTAGGGATTTTTGGAATCGAGGGATTTGGGGAACTAGGGATTTGGGGATCTAGGAATTTGGGGATCTAGGGATTTTGAGGATCTAGGGATTTTGGGGTCTAGGGATTTTGAGAACTAGGGATTTTGGGAACTAGGGATTTTGGAAACTAGGGATTTGGGGAACTAGGGATTTTGAGATCTGGGAATTTTGGGATCTAGGGATTTTGGGAACTAGGGATTTGGGGAACTAGGGATTTTGGGAACTAGGGATTTGGGGAACTAGGGATTTGGGGAACTAGGAATTTTGAGATCTGGGAATTTTTGGGATCTAGGGATTTTGGGATCTAGGGATTTGGGGAACTAGGGATTTTGGGAACTAGGGATTTGGGGAACTAGGAATTTTGAGATCTGGGAATTTTTGGGATCTAGGGATTTTGGGATCTAGGGATTTTGGGATCTAGGGATTTTGGGAACTAGGGATTTTGAGATCTGGAAATTTTGGGAACTAGGGATTTTGGGATCTAGGGATTTTGGGAACTAGGGATTTGGGGAACTAGGGATTTTGGGAACTAGGGATTTTGGGAACTAGGGATTTTGGGAACTAGAGATCTTGGGAACTAGGGATCTTGGAAACTAGGGATCTTGGGAACTAGGGATTTTGGAACTAGGGATTTTGGGAACTAGGGATTTTGAGATCTAGGAATTTTGGGATTAAGGGTTTTTGAAATTTAGGGAATTGGGGGATCTATGGATTTAGTGAATTTAGAGAATTGGGGGATCTATGAATTTAGTGAGTTTAGGGAATTTTTGAATCCAGGAAATTTTGGGAATTTAAGAATTTGGAAGATTTGGGGAATTTAGGAAATGTAGAGTATTTCACGAATTTAGAGAATTTGAAGATCTAAAGATTTTTATATCTAGGGATTTGGGTGTCTAAACATTCGGGGAATCTAGGGATTTGAGGATTTACTAGTTTAGGGAATCTAGGGATTATTTAGTTATCCAAAGACTTGAGATCCTTCTACAAATTTAATATCTAGATATTTGTCATGTAGGAATTTGTACTTTAGAAACTTGATAAAAAGAAACTAGGAAAATCTTGAAAAAAAATCTAGGAATTTGGAATTTAAGAATTTAAGGAGTTTTGCTTTAGACAATTTGTACATAGTTTAAAAATGAATGATTTAATATGAAACTAAATGTGCTAGAGTAGTACTTTGTTATATGAAATGGAAATGGGCAGCTGAGCGGTGACTTGAGAAAACAAATATATCTGCTTTCACGCTGATGCAATTTCCTGTAATGCGATTAACGATAGTCGAGATATCGTTGTCTACGATTCTTCTATCAAGTTGCTTCTTCTTTCCGAGATCGATAACAAGAAATTTACTACGAGAACGAAGGATCGTAAACGTAAATTCTAGTTCTCGCAACCGTGTAATTTCATTTCGTTAGGTGAGTAATGTTGGAGACCGTTCAGAAACGAGCATCGTTAACACGTTCGCCAGCGTAATGATCAATTTGCAGGACTGGTATCGTAGTACATGGCAAACAGTGCGCCGATAAATATTAATTAGGTTTGTTGGTTTCGAATATTCAAGACTTTCGAAGCGCTATCGATATAATTTCTTCTATACGTTCTTTCTTTGCTTTTTAATTATTTATTCTGGTGAAACTTATTTTCATAAAAGTTCATTTTGATAAAAGTTTACCCTCTTGAAAAGTCTGAATTTAACTTTTTAATATTGCAAAGTAACCCTGGAGTCTGAAAACTGTAAAGACTTTGATCACTAAGTGCAGTTGCAAGAATATCAGAACCATCTTTCAGGAAGGTTCAAGTAGATATCCCGTTTCTATCGAGGAAGAAATAGGAACGGATGTTTTTCCTTCCGAATTAGATGAAAAGCGACACGTAGAGTGTCCGATCGATCTATCAATACGGTTCGACAATCTCCTCAGTAGAAAAGGGACGACAGGCCAGCCGTGATATAAAGAAACTTGAGGTTGACAGTGCCTTATCACGCTATTCTCGGTCTTGGTATTGAATTTCCGAGTATATCACGTCTCGGTTACTTTACTATCGTTACACGCTAACAGAACCCACTTACAACGAGTGAGAACACTGATGGAAGTGCAATATCGATGTTACTTCGATAATTACTTATTTATACGCTGTGTATTTTCTTCCAATCAAAATTAAAATCAGTGATCAACCAATTAATCGATGTTGCTTCGATAATTTCTTATACACCAACATATATTTTGATCAAAATTAAAATCAACATTGAATGTTTCAGACATGTCACAGAATTTCTTTTACAGAAAGATTCTGTTTAAAGAAGTGAAGATGAAACTTAATTGTCGCCATAAGTCGAGCAACTTGAATTAATTACGAAACTCGTGTTCGAACATTATCCAGTAATTTAACAAACGATGAATGTACCTTCAGAAACAGCGAACAAGTTTCCGAACGAGCAAATTGAAAATGCATTTGCATGAATGCATCGGTTGTATGCGCGTTGTATCAAGGGAACATTTATTATACTGTTCCATAGTTGTTCATCGACTATGCACATTTCAGAGCCAGCATTCTGAGCGACAACTTAGGTAGAAAGGAGCATCGAGCCCGTGTACCGTTAACTGAGCACTCAGTTATGCAACTACCAACGTTCCGAAGCACACGTTTCGAATATTTCTAAGTCCTGAAATTACGTAATCTGATCGTTCTCTTACACTCGCGCATTGCAAAGAAATACTCGGCGACTCTATAGAGGGACGCTGTAAACTTATCCTGCGATTGAAAGCCGGTGAAGAGAAAGACACGGATATTTCTGTACCCTACAATTTGCTTCCCTTCGTTTCGAAATTAGACTAACTTACGTAGAACACTCGTGAAAAGACATTCGGAACAAAGCACAAGTTTATAATTAGTCTATTAATATCGTATTTTAATTTGCTGATGTAACTTTAGTTAGAGTCGTAGTTAACACTTGGACTACTCATACAGGGTGTCTCACAACTAGTGTATCTCTTGAGATTAGGTGATGGGGTTCGAGATTCTGAACAACTTTTTCCTTTGCAAGAATTTGATCTGAAGCTTCGTTTTTGAATTATTAAAGAAAAACACGGACCAATCAGAGCGCGGGGATTACACATGCGCGGACGCTAGGCTTCGCTATCGCTCTCGCGTCTACGCATGCGCGCGGACCAATCAGAGCGCGAGAATGCTGCGCACCAACCGCTAGGCTCCGCTATCGCTCTCGCGTCTACGCATACGCGCGGACCAATCAGAGCACGAGAATACTGCGCACCAACCGCCAGGCTCCGCTGTCACTCTCGCGTCTGCCTGCTCTGATTGGTCCGTGTTTTTGCTTAATAACTCAAAAACGAAGCTTCGGACCGAAATCTTGCAAAGGGAAAAGTTGTTCAGAATCTCGAACCCCACCACCCAATCTCAAGACTTACACTAGTTGTAACACCCTATATTAAATTCCCATATGAGTCTATATTTTTATCTAAACATTTAAAATCATGAATATGTAATTGATAAGACCCGATCCGTAATTGAACAGTTTGTCGAATCGTTCGAAATCGCAGCGAATTATCCTTGTAAGCTATCGCATTTTACCTGGCTCCTTTGTTTCTGAAAACAAACTTCAATCCGCCAAACTATACGTACCTTAATCGAGTTTATCCCGGGCTACACGTGTCGTGTAATCCAATTAACGAGCGTGCAAGTGCGTAGCATCGGACAAGGTATAACAACCTGCAACCAACGGATAAACACGAGCACACCCCGGTTTATTGTCCTTTCCCTTCTGCACAGATGTTGCACGTATGTAGATGCAATTTGTCGAGCGTATTCAAAATACCGACGAACCCGTGTGTACACGGTCAACGCGCAGCCAGCGCGAAGATGAAAAATTGAATTTTTCTCGCAGTTTATGGAGGAGCAAGCTTTTAGGACAACGTGACATATTGCTGGCTGTAGAAAGGTCGAAGGTCTATAAACTTTGCCCAACTTAATCCAATCATGGACAGTGGTTGGAAGAGCAATTTTGCTGGATTGTTTTTTATGTACAAAGTGATATAAAAGGAACATCACATATCGCCTCGCGTCATAACACCGTATGTTACACCATATGGACATCACTCTTCACGCCATATTGACACTCTATATTACACAAGTAAATTTCGTAGTGCACTTTACTCCACGTTATATTGCCGAAATGGGGTAATATAACGAGAGTGTTTCGATTATCAGCGAATGGCCATTCCATGAACGTATCAACAAATTGTAAATCGATTTTCTATAAATGGTTTGCCGACGAATAATGAAAAGATTAGCGGAGAGAAGCCGCGCGAAATCAAATCATGTTAAATAGGTCGATCGATTGAAATGTTGCGGTTACGTTGACGAGTATACACCTTTTGATTCCGTCCCAAAATTTCGTCGATAAACGTATCTTTGTTGCGAAAAGTGGAGAGATTAAAAAGTTTCTAGTACTACATTCGTAAACAGTTTCAGAGCAGGAGTACTTTGGTACTACTTTAGGAACTAATTATACGCCTTTATTAAGAGGCAAGGTTTGTTAACGCGCTTCGGTAAGCGCGACTTTATTAATCGGCTTGCACTTTCGGAGTACTTAACAACTTATTACTTTTACTGCGTGATTAAATGTTAGAATCGGTTATACAAAATTTTGTGTGCGTTAGAATTTGTGTGCTGGAATAATTAGATACTGAGGATATTAATTAAAGGCAGCTCTAGTGATATGAAGCTTGATACAATGTGTGACAATGTAACTTAATGAGAGGCCATATATATGGCAATATAACGGGACTGTGACTTGACCGAGAAGACACAATTTTTATCATTCTAACTTGCGTTAGAAACATTCTAACTCCTATTAAAGTTTGATTACACTATGACTAATTTAATGTAGCATTAAGAAGAAAAATTTGATACGTGTACACATATGTGTGATATGTGTACCTGTGATCCAGCAGCGACTCCATATAAATATGCTGTGGAATTAAAAATTATAAAGCCACTTTACACACGAATGAAAAAGGTAACAATGTCAGTATATAAAAAATAATTTCAGCTTTTATTTTCGTGGTCATCGACGGTCCTTTAATCGGCCCTCAATGAAGGCGATCGATCACCGGTGATAATTCAACGCGCACGTCACACGACGATTAATCGTGTCAAATGGCAATCAGATGGAACAACGTCACGCAGCATTGTAAATACGAGGTTCAAGAAGAAAATCGATCCTCATAAATTACATCTGCCACATAATTTCGAAGCCGAAAGTCGTTCTACTCGATCGACCCTCGTTCTTTCAATTCACGTTCGATTTGAAAATTGCCATTTCCCTACGGATTGGGGTCTTCGAAGAATCACAGAGGCGTTTTTCTATGGATAGGGGATTCTTAGTATAATGGGTACAATTACTGGTATTATTAGAATATCTGTTGTGTAGGAGGAAAATGACAATGGACCGGAACTAAGGAAGAATCGGATGAAATTACAAAAAAGTAATACGCGTTACAACATTGCACAACTTAGATGATTCAACGTTTGAATACAATACGAAATTACAACCAGATTCAACGTTTGGACCATTTAGATTCAACATTTCCTCCGGGACTTAGAGATCCCAGGAGGAAGACCAGCTTTCGCAATGTCCTCCAAGAAAAATGGCCGCGCTCGTGTTTTAAATTTCCTCCAACAAACTAAACGTGTACCGTACTAAAATATCGTGTACTATGATAAAATACGAAATTGGTATTTTTTGACTGAACCTGCTATGCTGAAACAGTGATAAATAAACTTCAAACTTTCGAAGATTTTAAAGTTGTTTCAGCAAAAAGGAACAACAATCGAAACAAGCGAAAGACAAAAGAAAAACGAAGAGGACATTGTTCGAAAGACCCTAATAAAAGGAAACGACACCGTAACGTCGCGGTGGGCAACGACTAACGCAATTTATCAAACAAGATGGTCCCTTCTTGCTGCTTCCGTTCGGATCTGCACCCTCGACGTTTCGTAAGAAGGGAAAATTTCAAGCGTATCTGAGACATTTCTTAATGGAATCTCGAGCGTTTCAATTATCACGAAATGACGGAAACAAAAGTTTGCTCGTCTTGTTTTGTTTTGTTAAAAAATCGATTTCGAGAGTAATTGTGTATCTGGAACTTTATATTGTTCGAGACTGTTAGTTAAATAAAGTTAGAGAAGGACTTTTTTACTGTATAGCTTGCGTATTTATTTCATTTCTTCTTGTCATAGATGACAAACCCAGTTAAAGCGAATATGTAATAGGGATTGCGTAACGGTTAATGAAATTTATATTCCACGGAACAAAGGAAAGGCATCAAAGGGTGCTTTGATTTAGAGATTAATAGGAAGCAAATTTTATGCAATGCAAAGCTGTACAGATAACAACAGACAAGTACAGAAGGTCGATCAATAAAAACATGTTAAAATTTCGTGGAAGTATTTGTAATTAATATTGCTATTTATATCGTAGACCCCTTAATTGTCTCCATACTTTCGAGCTTTGGAAAGTGTTTCACATGGTTTCCCCTGTAAAGCGACACCGAGTATTAACAGAAAAACATGCAGAAGTTGAAAGGTGCCTACGCAACGTTTACGTGTAGGCGTCGGACCAAACCGTGTCGCTTCCACTGTTGCGTTGCCTGACCGCACACCGATCGTTTCACTTCCCCCGGCAGACATCAAAACATGTTATCGAAGCAGTGTTTCCCCGTGAAATGCAACTAAATAAACTTCTAACTACACGAATTATTTTTATCCGATATTCGTGTAAACGAGCGTACAAAGAGGGGAGAAAAAGTGAAGCTAGTGGAGCTACTTTTGGTGGAAGGTAATCTTATCGTTAATACGTATCCTATGTATTTATGACGTCGACCGACCGTTTGGAACATGTTTTCGCGATAATGCGGGCGTTCATGGCAACGGTCACGAAATCAATGCCTCCGGTAGATCGTACATGCCTACGGTGAATAACAGGTCGTTCATGCGGCGAACCGATAACGAGTTTCGCGGTGATATAAATCAACGGTGAAGTGGAGCAAGGATAAAACTGCCAGGGATTATTTTTTAACGATACCGAAAGTTTACAATCTTTTATTTCATCGCGCTTTTTAAATGTCGAATGAGTGACTTCGTTTGTTACACGCTTCAGCCATGAACTATCGACTGTTTTATTAGCATTAACGATGATGATATTATTACCGGTAGATTGATAGAACTATATTGGTACTGGGATTGGTATCGATACTCTGTTGGTGGGGTTGATGTATTGATATTTTTGTATTGGTGTAGATACAGGGATTGATACACTGGTATTGGTGTATTGGTATTTTTATATTGGTGTAGATACTGGGATTGATACACTGGTATTGGTGTATTGATATTTGTATATTGGTATAGATAATAGTATTGATACACTGGTATTGGTGTATTGATATTTGTATATTGGTATAGATAATAGTATTGATACACTGGTACTGATTTATTGATATCTGTATATTGGTGTAGATACTGGGATTGATAAACTGGTACTGATGTATTGATATCTGTATATTGGTATAGATACTAGTATTGATACACTGGTATTCATGTATTAATATTTGTACATTGGTATAAATACTAGTATTGATAAACTGGTACTGATTTATTGATATCTGTATATTGGTGTAGATACTGGGATTGATAAACTGGTACTGATGTATTGATATCTGTATATTGGTATAGATACTAGTATTGATAAACTGGTATTCACGTATTAATATTTGTATATTGGTATAAATACTAGTATTGATAAACTGGTACTAATGTATTGATATCTGTATATTGGTATATATACTATAGCATTGATACACTGGCATTGATGCATTGAATATGTGTATTGGTATTGATACTCTGGTATTGGTAAATTGGTACTGTTACATTGGTATTTTACACTGGTATTCATATATTGATACTAACATGATATTGATATGTTGCTATTGATTCATTGGTATTCATGTATTGATACAAACATAATATTGATATGTTGTTATTGATTCATTGGTATTCATGTACTGATACAAACATGATATTGATATGTTGTTATTCATTCATTGGTATTCATGTATTGATACAAACATGATATTGATGTATTGCTATTGATTCATTGGTGTTCATACATTGACACAAACATGATATTGATATGTTGCTATTAATTCATTGGTATTCATGTATTGATACAAACATGATATTGATATGTTGCTATTGATTCATTGGTATTCATGTATTGATACAAACATGATATTGATATGTTGTTATTCATTCATTGGTATTCATGTATTGATACAAACATGATATTGATATGTTGCTATTGATTCATTGGTATTCATGAATTGATACAAACATGATATTGATATGTTGTTATTCATTCATTGGTATTCATGTATTGATACAAACATGATATTGATATGTTGCTATTGATTCATTGGTATTCATGAATTGATACAAACATGATATTGATATGTTGCTATTGATTCATTGGTATTCATACATTGATACAAACATGATATTGATATGTTGCTGTTGATTCATTGGTATTCATGTATTGATACAAACATGATATTGATATGTTGCTATTGATTCATTGGTATTCATGTACTGATACAAACATGATATTGATATGTTGTTATTCATTCATTGGTATTCATGTATTGATACAAACATGATATTGATGTATTGCTATTGATTCATTGGTGTTCATACATTGACACAAACATGATATTGATATGTTGCTATTGATTCATTGGTATTCATACATTGATACAAACATGATATTGATATGTTGCTATTGATTCAATGGTATTCATATATTGATACAAACATGATATTGAATATTTCTATTGATTCATTGATATTCATATATTGATATTGATATAGAAAGGAGACTAAAATAGAAGGTTAAGAACTGATCGCCAAACCTAACCGACGGTGCAAGAAAATAACTAGACCAACCGTCGGAAGATAAATAAACAAGCTTCCATTTTTTCAAATAAATGTATCGATCGTTTAAGATTTCATTCTCATCACAGCACGTCTATCCGCGCCCCAAGCCATACTCTGTTTCACCCTAGATAAGCAATTTCCTCGACGCGGTCGAACCGCTTAAGTGTTACACTTATATCTGTCACTGACAGAATCTCGTGTTACACTGTCGCTATCTCGAAGCGATCCCTAACGAAAGCTTTTACACGATAAGCTTTACTCTTCTAATCATCAAACGTGCGGTTTTAAAAACATTATCGAAAATTATAATAATCTTTGAAAAGATATGTAGTTACTTACCGGTCCAAGGTTGACGAATCCATTCCTGATAGCCACGCGATCAGCGACGTGTCTCTCGGCAGGTTGCCTCATCTTCACGAGAAAAGTGTTTGTGAAGATCTCGGCACTGGTGCCGGCGCAAAGGAACGCGATCACCGCGAGTAACATCGTGATAGGCCGAGGATGCACGCTGATGTATCTCGCATTCGCGGGCACTGTACTCGATGTACGCGAGGGTACCGCGATTTTCGTGCTGTCAACCCGCTCCACGGGAGGGGAAGCCAAAGAATTGTTCTCGGTGGTAGTAGCGACGCTGGTGGTGGCGTTAGCGGCTTCCTGCGTCCCACTGGTGGCAAAAGCGTCGGTGGTGGTGGAAGAGTCGTGTGAATCGACGTATAAGCTTGCCGAATCGCGCGCAACAATGTAAACGACACGTGCTCTCCCCATGCTCACCTCAGGCCGACTGGCTTACTCGCTGTCTGATCGTGCGTCTTCACCAATCAACGACAGGTATGCGCCGTGAGTCTGCTCTCGAACCACCGCGCATGCGCGGCGAGACGCGATGCATGTTAAGGGCGCGATCATTAATTACTTGGAAACCGATCGAAGTCCGCGCGCGTGTAAATATTTGCGTACGAAATGCGTGTAGATTCGTGCGTGAATAGAAGTGAAACGCGTTACCGATCGCACCTTCTTTTCGTGCGCGAAACAACTGCGTTAACGTGCGCTCGAGTTTGACGTCACGTGGTATATCGATCGAACGATAGTATAATGGCGCGCATCTACTAAGCATGCGCGATGAGTTGTACCCTCTTATTTATGTGTCGTCTCGTAATTTTTACTTTTTGCGAACAATTTGTAGCATTTATACCGATATTACAATGTTATTTCAAGCTTTGTCAACGTTACTTTGAAAGTGATTCGTTGCAAGCACTTTTATACGAGTTTCGAATTGTATGAAGTAGTATTAACCTGACATTGGTCAGACAGGAATACACTGCTTATGATTAAAAACTTACTCAGACGATTCTTTTAGTTCAAAGATGATCTTTATTTTGTAAAGACTAAATGTAAAACATTTGCAAATTTACAATGAACGGTATGTACTATTAATAGTTCATTTTCGCTTGCAGTAACATATCCGTAACTACCCAGACCGCTTGCCTTCGATTATAGAAAATGAAATGTATAAATTTAAAAACTTTAACATTTCTAAATTCGAAAATTTATTTCAACTCACTCAATGAACGTTTACGATTTTTATTCTGCGGCAAATACGTTAATGAGAATGGTGGAAACTCCTTCTGCTACATCGTCATTTTCCCTATGAAAGGCACTCGCTCATATAAAAATAAAATCCCTACATATGGCAAATGATATTACAGGAAATTTAAAAAGCATTAATTATAGAGTTTAATTTCTTATGATTATTTCAGATAAAGATACAAAGATAACGCATGTTACAATTAAATAAATATGAAGAAATTTATGTAACATATATTTATAACTATCTCAACATAGCTATTACAATTCAATAACTGTACATTGTAGAATATAAAAGTAACTTCTCTAAGAACAACAAAATAGAGGATAGAGAATTATATAGGGATTTCTTAAAACCTATGAACATGATTTTATAGAATATTTAAAGTTTAAATCTCTATCCAAAAATATTTTTCTGTTATACAAATATTTGCTCTGACACAGCACATAGTTGAAATCACAAACATACAAGAAATAGGCACATCGGCATTGTGAAAAAAACAACATCGTATTGTAAAAAATTAATTTCATTGACTTATTTTACTGAATGCTTTCACCTTTTAACAGATTTCTTTCTAGGAACTTCTGACACAGCTCTGGTCATTTGACCACTTTGTTGCAGTTTACGTTTTGCCTCTAGTTTCATCTTTGCTTCCAATCTTTTACGTTCTATTTCTGCAGGGGTACATTGTACCGACTGGGACTCTTTCACAACTTCTTTAATGTTGCTCAAATTGCTAGTAGAACTGTATTTAACAATACAGTTTCCATCTTCTTTTCCTTTCAGTCTGTCAAATGCAGGCGCATTTTCCATGCCATTAATTGATGCAAAATTATTAACTTTATAAGAATTCTGACTTGGTACAACAGGATAAGTAGTACTTACTGAAGAATTATTTGAATTTGGTTGGAATCGTTTTTGAGTTGATGCAATGGAATTTGAAGTTTTACTTGTTTTACTGTTTAAATTACAATTTCTATTCTGATAAAAACATTGATCTGATAAACTTTTCGTTTTAAAAAATTTCCTATTTTCTAAAGCTGTTTTGCCAGGGAAAGATTTCTGTATTGTTTCTGTATCGGTTATAACTTCAACTTCATCTACCAAATCATCGGTAATCAACTTAGAATTGTTACAATTATTAAATTTCTTATTATATACAGCATCCATTGCATTACTCGAAGCCTGTTGATTATTTGAAGGTGTTTCTTTAGATATCTTTTTAGAGTGATTTGAGTTACAACCAGAGTTTGAAGTATTGAAATCATACTCTGACAATTTGGTTAATAACTTGTCGTCTTCTATGCAAGTTGCTAAACAGTCATCAAAGGAATCATCTGGAAAATCTGACAGATCTTTTTCTTGTAATTTCCCACCCGGTGTATGTGTAACATTATTTTTACAAGAACGTTTTTGCAGACTCGTACTCTTCAAACTTGAAAATGAAAAGCTGGAAGTTGAACTTGTTTTACTGGAATTATTTGAGTATGTTTTTAGTTTGCCACTTGTGTCAGTAGATGAGTTTTTAGACATGTTGAAACTTTTAGAATTGTCGGTAGAGTTAGATGTGAAACATATGGATACTGTTTCTTTCTCTTCTCTTATTGTACTTAGTTCTTCATTTCCTTTGTTTTTACATAAATTTAATTTCTCTTCGATTTCTTGACTACACCTCACCATAGAATCATCAATAGAATCATCAAATAAATCTTCATAACTTGAACCCTTCTTGTTATTATTATTCATAATAACTTCACTTATTTTTGATTTATCATTGTCAACAATTTCTATCATTATGTCATTATTAATTTCAGTGTCAAATTCTATTAATAATTTACTGTCTGATTCATATTCTGTATCATTTCTATCTGGAATAACATCATTATTACAATTCTCTTGAATATTTTTCATTTTTTCAGTTAAAGCTTTGAGTTCAGCTGTTAATTTTCCAATATTTTCTATATTTTCCATCTTCACTTGTTTTCTTTTAAGTGGTTTTGGCAACAAAGGAGAATTAGAATTTCTTTTCTTTTGTAAATGTTTACTTCTCTTGGGGGTTTGAACATGACTATTCTTCGATTTAAATTTTTCACTGGAGGTTTTAGTACTTGGAGTCTGCCAATCCCATGAAATTTCATTACCACCATCTTGTGTACACGGGAGTGAGATTGGACTACAATGATAATCAAGTTCAGGAGAATCTTCCACGTCAGGTGCATAATCCTTTCTCCGAATTGGTGTACTATGTCCATAAATGCATGATTCATAAGAATGTTGAGGCGAATCATTTCCAGTATCTATTTTCATGTTCTTTTTAATTGATGCTACAACATAAAATTAATACATGCCAATAAAAATTTAAGTCAATTCTAGAACCTACTTGATTGTATAAAAAAAAAGGATCACATTAGTTACCTTCCTCGTGATTATTAATTCTTTTCCTTCCTTCTTGTCCACTATACTTTGTCACCGATTTTCCAAATTTATTCATAATTGTTGTGGTGTCAAAACGTAAATTAATTTACCGGTTAATGATATAGGTTAATGTAAGTTTACGTACAATATTGTGTTGTGTTCTAATCTTTGAAATATTCCATAACAGTAAAAATGAAATGTCCTTGCGCAATTTTCCTTTGAAGTAATATTTGCATAGATACGTAGTTCACAAACAGAGATAAAAGAAAGAAACAACCATCAGACTTCACTATTCACGATTCCTACTGATCAAAGTGAAGCAAGTTCTTGGCGCCGTTTTCTTGATAGGTCGTACTTCATTTGCGCATTTCAGACAACTTCAATATACTCCTCACTATTAAGTGTTGTCAAAATATTATGCGTTATGGGTAAATATCAACATGCATAACGTATAAATATGAATAATGTTTATATTGTAATAATAAAATAAAGTTGAGATATTTTAAAAAAACACTAATAAGGCTCCAATATGAAGGTTGAATTGTATAATGATATTGTAGCAAGTATTCGAAAATTTCGAGGTTTATCAAAGGATTGTAGAGACATGTTGAAAGAAAAGTATAGCGAGTAAGTATTATACTATAAACAAACTGTTTCATTCAATTATGAATTACAATAAAATACTAATTGCGTTTTTTATTTAGTATTCCACCTAATACACTGTATAGTATATTGTCTTTAGAAATACAGCATAGAATGAAAGTTAATCATGGTAAATTATTTGGCAACAATAAGAACTATTATGATACGTGAGTATTCTTCATATTATACTTTTTATAAACTTAGAATGTTTTATATTATAATGTTATTTAAATAATAGTTATGTAGAAGCTGTACAAAATGGTGAACCCGTTGGGATTTTATTAAAAATGGCAAAGGAAATTGGAGCACCACCAGCATTATTAGCTAGAAATATTCTCGAGAAACATTGTGGAAAAGATGACCCTAATTGTAATTTATATATAACTTATTTATTATTAAATATAGTCATTCCTAAATAATAAAAAACAATATATTTCCAGTTTCTAAAAATGAAGTGAGTAAATTGTTTAAGGACACTACTCTTATTCAGGATAAGGATCTTGCATATGAAATCTATTTGGTAATATATCAAAAATTTGTTAATTATTAAATACATATTCCTAAACAACTTTAAAATAATTGAATGTCTTTTACAGTGTATATTATATGACAATTTGTATGGACCCATAGCAGATGCTATTGGAATGTAAGATTCATGTTACCAAATACCAAATACAAATTTGCTACATGTACTTATAAATCATACTTTTAGTTCTGTAGGTCAGGAGTACGAATTAAAGCTACAAAATTATTTGACAGAACGAAATCTTGCGTTCCGTAATGAGGAACACTTACGATCACGCGGATACGATAAAACCCCCGACTTTAAGCTTGAAGTACCGATTGCGGTAAATGGTTTTGTAATTAACTGGATAGAATCTAAAGCTCGATTCGGAAATGCGGAGATACATCAGAAATATATTAAAGAGCAATTTTTGAGTTACTGGAATAGATTTGGACCAGGACTTGTAATTTACTGGTTTGGATTCTTAGATAATTTATCAAAACCTAGTGAGAAGAGATTTGTAATAATGGACCACTTTCCAAAAGATATTACATACATGGATCCTACTTGCATTAAACCTACAGCTTGTTAATTGTAATATTCATACATACGTGTATGATATTAAATATATATTTGTACTTAAATTTAAGACTTGTATGTACGTAAATATAAGACAGTGATGAATAGAAGTGCCCACTGAAAATATGAGCACTAGCATGTATATACAGAGACTGAATAGGAGATTAAAGAACCTAAGGAAAGCCTAAGATAGAGATTAGAAACAAAACCATAGGCTAAGGAAACCTAGAAAGGAACTGTTAACAAAATTTTGTACATTATTTTAAATATACTAGATATGTATTAAAATTCAACTTCTAATTTAAGTAGTATTTATCTTTACCATACAATACAAAATTAAATATATATTAATATATTTTAAATGTGTAATATCTACAATAATATTGAAATTATTCTGAAATGATAAATTTCTCTTTACTGAACACAATGCATTATTATTTTTTTTTTGTACAATTACTTCCTATATCGTTGTTGTCCATTAAATTTTATCCTTTTTCCTATTTTTATCTGATACTGTATACTTATCATAGCTTTTAGTTGGATCAAATGGTTCCCACCTACTAGCAGGAAATATATGTTTATTTCTTTCATACCAAGACCTAAAACCAAATATAATTTATAATTTATAAAAGAAATTCTTACAAAACTATTATTGGTGCTGAAATGTGTAATACCTAAGTAATACTTTTCCAGCATGAGATTCTTCTGTTTCTACAGAAGCATCATGCATGACACGAATATCATCATGAACATCAAATGTAAAAAGAGGTCCACTCTTTCCTCTTGCCTGAAAAAGTAATTTTTTATTGTTAGTAAAATATTATTGAATTATAACTAATTCACACAGAAATTACCTTTGTCACAATAAAATCATAAAAAGTATAATGATGTGGTAAGATCAGATCTTCTTTGACATACATTAACTGATCTGCCATAACTGTTTTCAATTCACTGAATTCACGTCTTAAAACTTCCAAGCATCTTTGAAGTAGCTGATAGATAGAATTACCTGCCAGCAGTACGAACTATTAACAATTAGTATAAAGTTCTATAGCTGATAAATCAAATAGGTAATAATAATGTAGTAATAAATAGACTTTTACCTTTCTTCATAATAACACTTCTTCTATGACCAGAACCATCCCAATAACTGAAAGTAATTTCAATTTCTTCTTCTTTTAATGCATTTTGTTTTCTGGCCCATTCTTGTCTTAATTCTTCTCTTAATCTATTTTCTTCTTCCTCTCTTTCTCTGTCAGGTAAAAAGCTTGTGTCAACATCTGGATTTTTCTTTATCTTTTTTACTACAGGTCCACTATCATCATTATCTTTTGATTTCTCTATTTTTGATTCTTCTTCCTCATCAGAAAGTTCTACTTCATCTTCATCTAAATTAAATGATAAAGCCTGTATCTGTTTTTTCTGTTTATTTTTTTCAGCTTGCTTAGCAGCTAGAGCTCTTTCTTTTTCTTGTTCTTTTTCACGTTCCTTTTGGGCAAGTTTCCTCTCTCTTTCTTTTACTATGTTTTCTTGCTTTGCTTTCATTTCATTTAAGGTGACTAAACCGATGGTAGAGGTTTTCAGTTGCTGTTCAACAGCATTATAGTGGGTTGCAAATTTGTTTTCTATATTATGTATCTTAAGATCATCTTCGATTTTCTTTTTCCTTAATTCTATTTCTTGCTGAGCAATTTCTCTTTTCTTCATCAATTGCATTGCACGGCCAGCTTCGCTGGCTGCTCCTTTATAGTGTGCCATGATTTCAAATAATATTTTAGAACTGCTGGAGGAAACTATTCCCAAATATTTGTATATGTATTTAACCGGAAAGCTGTAAAATTAAAGAATACATATAAGTATCTTTTATAATAAGAAAAACATTGATAACCTATACTGAAACTGCATTGAAAGATGTCAACACAGTTGAAATTAAATGTATAAATGACAATGCTAAGTATACAAATGTATAACTTACCAAACCTTGTCCACTTATGAAGAATATTGCAATTCTACAGCATACATATTTTTAATTATTCTGCGAAGAAAATAAACAAATATGCAGTATTTTAATGCTTGAATCGCCTGCCATCTGGTGCTAACGTAATGTATAACATCATCAAACTGTCCGTGCTGCAGTGATGTGTATGCATTTATTTATGTATGTACACAAAAAAATGTCATAGGATGTATGAACGATTCATCATTACTGTGTACTAAATAATTTTAAAGTCCAAAAGTTGCGAAGAATTAAGCAAAAATGCCTGCAGTAATCGTAGGCCCTCCTCAACGGAGTGAGCAAATGTGGCAAGCATTAAAAACTCACATCACAAGAGAAAGACAACGAAAGAAACAAGGTAACCTCTCTCCCGTCATTTTCATGTAAAAGTCATTTTTCTTTCAATTGTAAAGGGTAAACTATTTCTTCCAACGTAGAACAAGAAGCGGATGCAGAAGAAGAACGACAAAGAAAAGAAAGGGAACGACAACAGAAACAAGATGTGATGACTTTAGGTGAAACCAGAGAACAGATTTCGAATCTGGAAAACGAACTTTCACAATTAAAGGACGAGAAACACCAATTATTTTTACAATTGAAGAAGGTTTTAAATGAAGATGATAACAGAAGACGACAATTAATTAAGGAAACAAGGTTCATATCATATCTTATGATGCATAGTATACAATAGTATATAATGTATCCTAATTAAATATTTTTGTTGTATAGTGTTTGTTCTGAAGTTTTAACAGCAGTTGGAGGATATCCTGGAACAGGTCCTAGAGTAGTGCATCCACAATTGTTTCTTCCATTACCACGAAGCAGTAGTCCTCTTTATAAAGTCACTGTTGGTGCACCAACACATACTTTATTACCAACTGTAAGCACACAGAACTTGTATATTTGTGTTAAACTAGGGATCTAGGGATCTTGAGGTATAAAATCTAGAAATGTAGAGATGCTGAGGTATAGGGGTCATTTTTATAGTATAAATTATTTTATACTTATATTTTTTAGGGACCATTGAAAAGAACACATAGTCCTTCACCGCCACCACCAGCTTCACCATATCATGCTGGTTATGGATACAAACCTGCACCTTCAATTCCAAGTTATAATCCTCCACCTTCCAGTAAGTCCAAATACATCAACTACACGTTTGATATTAGAACAAACGTTTTTATGGGAATAAGAAAAAGATGGTATTAAAAGTAGACATTTATACTTCTATAGAATCGGAGGAAGCAGCTAGGAGATCTGGCGATTCCCGAGCTGTTCTCTGGAACAGTGAGTGAATAAACCTTCAATTTCCATGCTCTTTTTTTACAAATAATTAAACGATAATTTTTGTATTTTTCGTTATTAACTTGTTTATGATATATTGCAGAGAATAATCAATATTCTGCATCCAATTTCTATTCAACACCTACTGGTCAGAGTGTATACAGTTATTCTGCACCGACTTCACAACAATCTCGAGAATCAGAATCTGCAAAATCGGTGTACCTCTCGGGTAACAGAGCAACATTGTCGACGCATCAAACTGGTACACTAGGATTTACATACCATTACATTCTATACCATAATAAATGCATTATAATAATTTTATGTTCATTAGCATACGTGACAAGTTTACATTCACTGGATCATAAAGGTGCCTATGCAGAAGATAAATTTTATTTACGACCGAGCAGCCATGTTACTGTTCATGGTGGAGCTATTCCAATTCAGCAACCACCACAGGTATCTATTTGTGTTTAAATATCATGATACATACACTTATATGACACACTATTATTGTAAATAATTTTGAAAAAAGGGTGCAAAGACTGGAGGAATTACATCGGGATATCCAGTGAGAGCTCCACAACCACCACCTGCTCCATACCCACCCCCACCACCAGGTACTTATGTCAGTGCATCTGGTGCTAACGTTCCTGGACGACTGTTGTACACCCAACCTGGTGCACGTTATCTTCAGAGGGAGGTTTAAAATAGTGATTTATAAATGCTTATATCGAGATATTCTGAACGTCATATATTTTATAATCATGATCATAATCGTATAAAAATATCTGTAGCTGTTTATCCGATCCGTATAAAAAATTAAAATAAAACGTATTTTATATGTCATTAACTAAACGTGGTATGTACTATGTAAACATTGTATAAATATAAAATATGTAGATACGTTGCTTCATCAATAAATGTAACAGTTTTATTTATATATCTTTTAATTTAGATACTTATAGTACATCATTAAATAAAAATAGATTACTATTGTTATAATACTATTTTATCACAAAAGCATTTAACTCTTTACGCACAAAACTGAAGAATAAGTCTTTATGAAACAACATAACAATATGTAAACAAAACTGCTTTACATAAAAATAAAATTAATTTATCAGGTATTTGTTATTAATCGTCAGTTGTATAAAGTGACTCCTAATAAGTAATATCTTTCGTTATATTTGGTTTAAATCCGAATCCCTAATATTTCTTCGTTTCGTCTGTGTTTCATGGAATACAAGTGCGCACGAAGATCAAAAATATCATATATTGTATCTTTACATAATTTACAAAAGATTTTAGCGTTTTCTTGTTTGTTGGGCTCCCTGTTACATAAAAATAATATAAATTATTAAGAATAAGTTAGAACTTTATATGTTAATAAATCACTTACTCATTTGTTAGACTTCGTAAATATTTCACGTGCTCCGTAAGTTCTTGTTGTTCATTCATTTCTTCGTCCAAGCGCAATGCGGTATGTAATCTATAGATGTTATTATGGATCAGATACGGCTGTTTAGGTCGAAGGAACAGGGACTCGTCGTACAAATCCCATTTATCAAAATTATGAATTAATTCAAAAGATTGCAGTTTTCTTTGTTTATCAATTAATTTCAGCAGTGCATCTTTAATTCGATTTTGGCAGGTGATCATTTCTTCCATATTGTCACTACTTTCATAATGCTGATTAATTTGCATTCCGACGTTCATCCAATGGCGCACTCTATTTATCTAGCGATAGATGTAAAAAATAATTAAAACATGTTGTTAAACAAAAACACGTATTCTGTATAACACACTTACAAGTTGTAAATCATCTATGGTAATTTCAGCATCAAATTTAAGCTCTATATCGTGTTCTGGAAAAATACTTTTCCTGGTATTAGGATCAAATCCTAATCCGCACAGTGCACCAACGTAATAAGTTCCAAAACTGTTTCTTCGTAATTCCATGAACGGAGTAAACATTAATACAACCAGAGAAGTTAACCCAGGAATGTGTGGCATCAATGTTGTATTATATAACGTCAAATTACTACCATGTATATTTTGTGACACCGATCCAGCTACTAAGAGTCTTTGGTAGTCACCTTCTAAATTGCTATCTAGAAGGGCAGAATTTACAGAATTTAAAGCCATATTTACTCTTTTGTTTCTACCAGCCACAGTCAGATGAATTAAATCGACTTCTAACGGTGAAAATGGGCCTCGTAATTTTGCCGTCGTGTAACACTCAGAAATTGGAGGTGGATCTGGATAAACATCCGGTATATAATCTTCATCATACTGTAATTTCTCATAGTGATGACACTGCTCGTCTGACAGATCTGCCTGTTGCATTCTTATATTATGATTAAAGCGTGAAAAGTAGTCTTCTTCTTTTCTTATCGCAAAACCTTTGTCGACAAGAACTTCATTGACATTAATTTCTTCTCTTTCTTCGTTCACGTGTATCAATTCCAATGAAATAATGTTACTAACGATAGAATAAATGTCGCCATAAAGTCGACCAGGCTTGTTAATTAAAGTCCAGAAAAAATTTAATGATGCTTCTGACCAATCGTCATTTAAACTATGTACTACTGACGGTCGAATTTTTGCTAGAACACATTCCATAGCCAGTGCTGGGATACTAGAAATACTTTTATCATTTTTTAGACGTCTTAAGTCGCACAATCGATATTCACTCGAATAACCATAATCAATGAAAAATACTTGCACCAATATTTCTGGTGACGTCACGTGACCTTCAACAACTGCTCTAAAATATGTTCTGCAATTATTCTGTTCATACGGCGCGATCACAATCGAACCAGTTTCTGGAGCTTCATTGAGTGTCTCTAAATTATATGGCATGGAAATTGCTGAATTTATAGCATTTAATTGATGTTTTATGGAAGAGTCATACATTTGCACCCAGAAATGACCAGGACTTTTTATCTGAAAGTTCATATAATTTTTTAGTTAGGTAAATGTGCTTTGAGTGGTAAGGTGAATTTCAAGATCATACAGTAATGCACACTTAGTGGCTACAGTTCATGTTTCAACAGCTTGCTTGCTAAAATACCTAACCACTAAGTATGCATTATTGTATTTAGTAAGGTAGTAAGGTTTCTTTAGTGGTACGTACATGCTGCATTACCACAGGTATACGGGACACTCGTAGACCAGGCAATTCAGCTTTAGTTTTATCTTTCACAAATTTTTCATTCATGAAATAGGATGTTCTATTTAATTTCATTTCTTCTGCTTGCTGCATAGCTATGTCTTCATGCAAAATGGGTATTTCTATAGGGATATTACATTGCCTCATTCTTACAGCCTTGTAGACAGAAGGAGATATTCTTCTTGAAGTATTATTAGATTGAAATTTAGACGAATCGTCGTTGATAAACTGAACATATACTCGGCTAGATGAATCAAAAGACACCTTTACTTTTCCATTGGAAGACATTAAATGCTCCTTAAAAATATCTTGAATTCTACTGGCGTATAGAAGTCCAGGTTGTTTCAAAGGCCAACCTTGTAAATATACAGTTCTCAATGGATCTAGACCACCTAATAATCTCACTCCGGTATCTTTACTTAATTGATCTTCAGGTGCATGTTTAAGGAAATAGTTCGGATAGAAGGCACCAGCAATGGCAATTTTTAAAACGTACGGCCGCTCTGTTTCTTTCCAAACAACTTTATTGACGCCGGCACTTTCTTGAACTCCCAATTTCTCTAATCGAGAAGTTAATTCTGTCACGAGTGCTTTCACTTCTCGGAGTACTCGAATCTGTACAAAATTTCTCCACGCCCATTTCCTTTCTGCGGCATCGTTGGTTATCCGACGATTTGCCTTTTCACTGATCCATACTTTGTACACGGTCATGAATGCAATGCAATCACTGCAAGAGCCAGCAGCCCAGCTGAGTCTAGCATCGTACGCTAGTAATTTTTGTTGGAAGGGATTATTGAATAAATCTTTAACAGTCATACATGCAGCGATAATAATGGTATCCTTTAGAACGCTAAAAACGTGGCCCAACATGATCAGTTTCGATACGTGAATATTTACTGGCAAGTTAGCCATGATTCGACCAAGATCTGTTAGCTCTCCATCAAATTGTTGTATTTCATTAGTCTTGTTAAGTAGTGCGCCTGCTTCTTTTAATAATAATATGGTCCTTTCTAAATTACCTAGATCTGGTGGGTCAAGGGAAAGTGCTAAAATAGCTTTTGGTTCTCCCATGTCTAATAACTTTGCTTTCAAAATTAAATTTTCCAGCGGAGAACGTAACATTTCCGGAGATGCTTCTCGAGGTAATATGGTATCGTAAAACATTTGTGGCACCAATCTGTATACTCTTCCATCCATTACTCGACCTGTACGACCTGCTCTCTGTTCACAATTCACTTTACTTGCCCATTTTAGTTCTAAACATTGAAAATTGGTTCTTGGATCAATGACGAGTTGTTTTGTTAAGCAAAAATCAATGACGTATTTAACATCAGGCACGGTAACGCTGCTTTCAGCAATATTAGTAGATAAAATAACGCGACGGTAACCATGTGGAGGTTTTTGAAAAATTCGCTGTTGTTCTTCATTTGTAACCGATGAATGTAATATTACTATATCCCATTTCGCCTTTTCGTGTTTTGGTAAGGACAACAAATTATGCATTTCTTCAATTTCGTGGATACCGGGTAGAAATACGAGAATTACGTGTCTTTCATAGGTGTTAGTTTCTGGATCATAGTTTGCATCATCAGCTTTCATATCTATGTCATCTAGAATTTTTATAAGATTAACAGAAAACTCGAGCATTCTATTTGAAATAGTTGGATCACTAGCAGAAACTGGAGGTAATTGCCCTAGTGCATCCAAGTGATCGAGATAAAAAACTGTAATATTAAAATAACTTTTCTTTTCAATATCAACAATAGGGGCAGATGTAAGTTTATTTCCAACAGGCGAGGAAAAATATTTAGCAAACCTATCCACTTGAAATGTAGCAGACATTAGAATTACTTTCACAGAACGTGAATTTGTACGTAATAATTTTCTAACAAGAAGCAGTAGAAAGTCCATGTCCTGATCTCTTTCATGAACTTCATCAAGTATGACATGTGTATAGTCCAACATATTTTTTGCATTAATTAATTTATGTAAAAGTACACCAGTTGTACAATATGTCAAACGTGTATCTTTACATGTGTGATTTATCAAACCCACTTGATACCCAACAAGACTGCCTACTGGCCAATCTCTTTCTTGACTAACACGTTTTGCAATACTTATAGCAGCAATTCTTCTAGGCTGTGTAACTATAAAATACAACAATTAACATGAAAATTTTGTTTGAATAAAATTCAACATTTTTTTTTATATAATTAATTACCTATGATATTGCAGTGAAGCTTTTTTTTGTAACAAGAATCTAAAATGAACTGTGGTACCTGTGTAGTTTTACCACAACCTGTTGGACCTTGTATTACTACAACTGAATTTGTTTCAATCATAGATACTATTTCAGTTCTATTAGAATTAATTATTAAACCAGGCTTTGGATTGTAAGCAAAGTCATAAGTTGAATAAATTTTCAATGTTTCCTCAATATTTGCATCTTGTAAGGGTACTGTACCTTGCGATATAAGTTCAAGATTATTTGTACCACCTACATTGTAACAACTTGCTGACTAAAACCACAAAAAGTTAAATACAGAAAAAATTGTATAAATTTTTATCTAAGTTACAAATTAATATACCTCTAAGAGTTCATCTTCCTCTTTTTGTACATATTCTTTCACATAATCTGTTCCGCTTGGACATGGTCCATTTGCACTAAAGTTTAATTTTGCATCTAATAAGGACATATCTTTTGGAACGTGCTTTCGACTCGATGGGGCTGCTAATACTCTCCTTTGTAATGTATCTTTTGAATTAAGTAAGTTGAAAATATCCATTTTGCTTACATTAAAAATATGTTACAGTTAACATAAGAAATAATTTGTTTAAAACTACGTCACCTGTAATATTATTTACATGATTGTTAATATATACCTTTCATTCAATTTACACCTTCTCTCAATGATTAGAACATTAAATTCTTATTCATTCAACTTAGCGGTACACGTGCTCCTCTGCTACTACTTCGCAAATAATGGTAAACACAAGCGTGCAGTTTGAAATTACATGTATTATTGTTTCGGCAACAATCGATATCTTCGCAACATCGTGAATTGATCTCTTTATTATTATTTAATGTATATTATTATTAATATAAAAAATTTAATGTATATTATTATTACTATTTCATTCGCATATAAAAATATTAATAAATGAAAGAGCAAGGGCAAATATTTTGATGATGTACGCAAAGTTGGTGCGAATGTTTGCGAGTCCTATTTCAAATGTGTACGTCGCAAAAAATCCACCAGGTCTATATATTCATACAGTAAATTTTCAATATATTGTTGTATACAAGGTTTTAAGAGCTTTGTAATTATTAACAATACAATGAATAGCAATATATGTAGAATTTTGTATACAAGTTCGAAAAAATTTTTGTACCCATTTAGCACCAATTCTAAATACGCACCTGTGAAGCAATAGCGGTACTTCTTCGAATGTATCTGGAAGAATTAGAAACTTGTTGAGCAATACGGTTCTGTTGTTGTAGCATAAAACAATTAAAGTACTTTACATTTGGTGAAATAATTATTTATCTTCATATTTTATTTGTTAAAAACAACGTAAGAATTGTAACCTAACTGGTTAAAGAATTGATAAATAGTATTTGAAAGAATTGAAAGTATGAAGGATACAAGTGATTCCGAAAATGTTCATAAAATTAAAAATGAACGTTTATACAAGCAAAATTCAGATAAAGAAGCAAAGAAGAAAACAGATATGTATGTAAAGTTATGTTGTAATTTATTTCACACATATCAAATATAAATCTGTAATAATAATGCAATTTTTTAAATTTATTTTTATAGGAGTTGGTGGTTACTGTTTGGAATTATTATTATATTGACAGCAGGAACAAGATTTCATAAAGTTACAGAGCCACAACATGTGTGGTAAGTTATTTATAAAAATGTTATTACATGAAGCTTATAACAGTTTCTATAAGTTTCCGATATTTCAGTTGGGATGAGACTCATTTTGGTAAAATGGGAAGTTGGTACATAAATAGAACATTCTTTTTTGATGTTCATCCTCCACTTGGAAAGGTAAATTGTATGAAAGCAACTTTGTATATATGAAGAGCTTATATTGTTAATTTTTAGATGCTAATAGCATTATCTGGATATTTAACTGGATATGATGGAACATTTCCTTTTGAGAAACCAGGAGATAAATATGAAGATGTAAAATATATTGGTATGAGAATAGTAAGTCTCTTTTAAATGAACAAATTAAAAATCATTTATTATTGTAATAAATGTAAATTACATGTTCTATAAATATATTACATGTTTCAGTTCTGTACGTGTTTAGGTGCATCTATTGTTCCTTTATCTTATCTCATTGTATGGGACTTAACAAAATCCATTCAGGCAGCTGTATTTTCTGCACTATTTATCTTGTTTGGTATACATATAATGTTTTTATTACTTCAGTCACTTATAGAAAAGATACAGTGTTATCAATAATTATGCATTTTAGATGTGGGATTGCTAACACTTAATCAGTATATTTTATTGGATCCCATACTGTTATGTTTTATGATGTGTGCTACTTGGGGAATGGCTCGTATTGGCTCCCTTCGTGATGAACCATTTACTTGGAAATGGTGGGGTTGGTTATCATTTACAGGAATTTCGCTTGCATGTACAATGAGTGTGAAATTTGTTGGTTTGTTTGTTGTGCTTCTGGTTGGACTTCATACAGCTTTTGAATTATGGAGGGAATTAGGAGACCTTACAAAATCTATTGTGAGTCTTTTACACTTTTTAATTTTTTATAGTTGCTATTAAAGTATATGCTTATAAATAAATTAATTTATTTATTGCAGACATATGTAGTAAAACATTTAGTTGCACGATGTATGTGTCTCATTTTGTTGCCAATATTATTATACATGTTATTTTTTTATATACATCTCACTGTTTTAAGTAAAAGGTAAAAGAATTATTGTAATAATTATTCATATTTTGACTATGTATTATCAATTTTAAATATTTTAGTGGAAGTGGAGATGGATTTTATAGTTCTGAATTTCAATCTTTATTGGAAGGAAATTCATTGTACAATGCAACTATGCCACGTCAACTAGCTTATGGAGCTACAATTACCTTAAAAAATCACCGTACTGGTGGAGGATATTTACATTCCCACTGGCACCTTTATCCTGAAGGTGTTGGAGCTCGACAGCAACAGGTATTAATTAATCTGTTTTATATATTTCTATAACTTGTTAATGGAGTACTATAATACATTCTTTTGTTTAGATTACAACTTATTCACATAAAGACGACAATAACTTATGGTTGATAAAAATGTTTGATACTGATGATATTCCAGTTGAACCTGTATTAGTAAAACATGGTGATCTCGTACGTTTGGAACATGTTATTACACACCGCAATTTACATTCACATAAAGAGATTGCACCTATTTCTAAAAAACACTATCAAGTTACTGGATATGGTGAAGTAAGTCAAATCACTTAGTTGTACATATTCTATTATAAAACGATATGTATTATTCTATATTTTAGAATGGGACTGGTGATGCTAATGACATATGGAAAATCTTAATAGTGAACGGTAAAGATGGTGATGTGATCGAAACAGTAACAAGTAAATTAAAATTCGTACACTATTTGCATCATTGCGTGCTGACATGTAGCGGTAAAACATTGCCTAAGTGGTTAGTTATAATATTTTATAAATTCCTAAGCACAAAAATAATGAAACTATATTTCAAAGCTACTATAATTTTTCTGTATAATGTATAGGGCATATAGTCAACAAGAGGTTTCCTGTAATCCAAATATGAGGGATAAGAATGCATTATGGAATATTGAAGATAATAATTATGCAAAGTGTTAGTATCAGTTCAGTATTCACAATAGCTCAATATTTTGAAATTTATATTTATGGTTGGTCTTTCTGTAGTACCAAACGTTAGTTTCCAAGTGTATGCACCAGGGTTTCTAAACAGATTTTTGGAGTCACATGCAGTTATGTTACAAGGAAATTCAGATTTGAAAGTAAAGGAAGGAGAAGTATCATCACGCCCTTGGCAATGGCCTATTAATTATAGAGTAAGTCTTACAAATAAAATGTAAAAACTAGAAGATAATCACAACTGAACTTTTAGGGTCAATTTTTTTCTGGCAATGAATTAAGAATATATTTACTTGGCAATCCCATTATATGGTGGAGTAATATCATATTCTTAATACTTTTTATTATATTATATATTCACGCCTGCGTTCGACAACAGCGCGGTTGCGTAGAAAGCCCTGCTGTCCTTGAACAAAGGAATAGGATAGTAAATGCAGGGAAATGGCTGTTTATTGGTTGGACATTGCATTATGTACCATTTTGGGCAATGAGTAGAGTCTTATATTTCCACCATTATTTCCCGGCTTTATTGTACAGTTCAATGTTAACAGGAATAACTCTGAATCATGTTCTTGATAGTTTATTTATTTTATTTCCAAATAGAATTGGAAATGTTTTTTATCATAGCATAGTGGCTATTGTTATTTCAAGTACTGTATATAGGTATGTATGAATTGCATTTTTATTAATTTTTTGAATGATAGGGTTTTGAATATATGTTTTGTTTCAGTTTTTATTTATTTTCTCCTTTGGCTTATGGTATGGTAGGCCCCTCTTCATTAGACCCAGATAGCCCAATGCATTCTTTAAGATGGATGGATACTTGGGAATTCTAACAAAAACCACTTAATATACTCTTGTTATACAGTATTTTTAAGTAACAAGGTACAGCAGATCTATTAATATTTTCTATTTTTTAAAACTGAAGGAAAACGTGACTTGTACATATCAATTTTTTATACAATTTTATAAATATACAAATTTTAAACAAAACTTGTATACTACATCATTATTAACATAACGTTATATATGACGTTACTCATTTTTTTAGCGATAAACTTTAATTGCCTAGAATATTTACGAAATCATACAAAAGTGTTTTTATTGAGAAGGGATTATGGAATATCGACAAATAAAAGAATACTGTATAAACACCCACGAGACTAAACGCTTTAAAAGGTTTCGAACAAGCACAGTCAACTCAGCTGATCGACCCACGTATTGGAACTGCGCCTCGACAATGCGACACCGTCTCGATTCATCGTTTAGTGTCTGATAAAGCGTGGCCCTCTGAAACTCTGCTTTTATCTCTAGAGATTATTTAATAGCTGTACTGCGGAATGTTCGGTCACTCGACGTCACTGTCCATACGAGTTTTATCATTGTAAACGCTATCGCCGGTGAATTAAAATCCTTGTGCGACGAACGATCAATAAACGGCTCCCGGGGATTTCCAGTCGGCCGAGCGGCTACGAACGCTCTCTCACGTGAGATCAGGAATAGCTGTTAAAGGGACCACGTGTTCCTACGAGTTCCCGGTACGTGTTCGCGCATATGTCTAAATAATTGCACACAAAACGGTACTAGTAACCGTGTGACAGAAGCTGATAACGCAAACAATTTCTAGATAAGCTTGATATAGTATCGTTTTTTGTTAAATCTCCGAAAGTTGATCGTGAAAACCTGTGTTCAAAATGATTCCTTGTTACGTGTACGTTACGACCTTCTATCGCGATGACTTGATAAGCGTTGAACAATAGTAGAGTTTAGTCGACTAAGCGCCTACTTTGGTGCCGCTGGACTAACATTATCGAAAATATCCGACCAGCGCAGAGAGTCCTAAAATGGTACGTTAAATTCGCGCGCTAACTTCGATTGGCTGATCAACTTGTCTGTCGTTGAAAGTTTCAATTGACCACGTTGTTTGAGACAGTGATGTATAACTGAGTGTGATAGACTCTTATTTTATTGCCATGAATAAGGGAGTGTAAACGCGGTTAATTCTCTTGTAACTAGTTATAAGGAAAATGTGTTCTGCGTTTGAAAATTTGAAAAGGGGAAGTTATTAGAGGAGACAAAATGTAAAAATAGGGGTAGATGATGAGCTATCAGTATATCTGAAAGTTTATATAAATAGAAGTTCGTCCAACTGGCAATATAATGAGAGACTGTTGTAGTAGCCTGTAGACGCTTTAGAGATGTAAACTTTTTTCTCTCACACTATGACAGCCACCTGCCCATCACTGTTTAGAACACTTGTTGCTCGCCCAGCTGAGTGACTTAAATTTTGATTTGTCAGGGCACGGCATCGTTTCGACCCTCTTGCATTTCGTACGTGTGCGTGAAACGATTACGAACTCGCGTAACGACGCTAATAGAAAACAAACGTGTAGGTGTATTGACACGAGCGAGTAAAGTTAACACTACATTGTAAATTGCCGCGGTACCGTCCGATTACTTTGAACTCGTTCCTTCAGTTTGGCTCAAGAAATTGAACTCGACGTGATTCGAGTTACTTCGTAAATCACGATAATTAATCTCTCTGTTCCACTTCTGGAAGTAGTGATTGATGTTCTGTGCATTGTTCTTTCGCGGCAGCGAGCGCGTAGACGTGATATTCTTGAGTTATAATACGCTCCTCGAATCGCGTCGATTTGAATCCATTGTAACGTCGACCATATCGAATGCGGTACAAAAGAAATCTGGCGATTCGTTAGTTATCCATTAACGTCCAATTGGGTAAGCGGTCATATTTTATAGGAAATCAATTTGTCATGCATTATTTATTAGCCCGGTTTCAGACCTTCATTTATTTCAAGTTCTGCTAATTGAAATAAAACTGTATTTCCGACTTGTTTTATTCGTGTCTCAATCGATTTCACCGATAAAACTGTGTATCATCGGTCCGTGAGTCATTAAATAATCGCTACGTTTATTCTTAGAAAGGATACCGCTCTATAATTTTTTACGAACATTTCGCTTCGAATGTATTCAGGAAGTATCTCAAGTATGTCAGGAAGCGTCTGTTGCTTTAATTGTTCACATGTTTTAAGAACTCCATGTTATGAGAATCACAGTCAAAACGATAGAACGATAATTAAAGGAAACCAATACCAGATCTTTGATTATAATTTGTATAATTTGTTTGTATTAAAAGTGGTGTTGCACGATATGATCAACCCAAAAGAAACAAAGCGAAGTCCCCGATTAAAATTGCTATTTATACTCGAAACTTTTAATGAATGATAGACAATGTGATTCTCAAAACTTTCAGCGTATGATGCTACTCGTGCATTTCACAGAATAATAAAAAGCAAAATCTTGTAATTTAGCTTGCAAGCTCCGTGTTCCGTCCGATAAGCTATCACTCCTTGCAAGTACAGGAAGCGCGGGAATTGGCAATGGAATCTGACCTATATCGCGCGAATCTTCTTCAAGTGCCTGAAACGAATCTCGTAAAGTCAACCGACGAAGGTGTAGCTGTTACTTCATTTCCTCTGTTCTGAATTACTTCGAATTAGAATATTTCCTCATTGACCGCGCAGCGTAATACGCGGTAGATCTTATCTTGAAACTGATTAATACATCCGTTCTTATCTCTTCATTCTCTGAAATAAGAAAGATAAATTATACTTGAACTTCTGTTTCAGAACACATAGAAATAGTTTGTTAAGGACAGACGGACTGTTATGTGGCGGATCGTAGGGTGTATAATATGCGAGACAGCGTACTAGTCTTTTCACTAGCATGGATTCTTTTTGCCACTCAACTAGGATTATGCGGCAAACTCGAACGGGTTGCTCAACAACAGAACAACGTGCTGGACGATTACTATGCCTACCGCCACATCTCTATCGTACACTTCTACATACCGGACTACACTGTCACGGCTGCGTTCAAGTAAATATCAAAATCTTTGAGAAGATTATAGTGATTCAAATAATATTACTATATACCTAATCATTTATATTGACGCATTTTAGGTTCATCGCAAAAGAAGAAAAAACAGGAGGAATAGGTAACTGTGCATCGCGCAATGTCTCTCTATTTCTGAAGTCCGGTAGTTTACCGTTCGTGACGCCCGATGGGTCAAAGATAACGGCAAAGCTGATGAAAAGAAGACGCCGATACTACTCCCTCGATATGGAAAGCAATGGCGACGAATATAGGATTACAATCGAAGCACCTTCGCCAGGTGACTGGTACGCCATCGCTTTTCGAACTTGGAGCGATCCTGACAACGGGAAAATCACTCAGCAAGGTGAATGAGTTAAGAAAGTTCCTCATAGAACATTAACCATTAGCAGTTGTTTTGGATGATTATCAAAATTCTATCATAATTCTTATTAAAACAGTTATTGTTTCTTTGCTCTATAATTAAAGAGACCAATAATTCCAGGTCTTGGCGCATCCTGCGACACGGTACTAAATGCAGAGCTGCTCTTGGAGTCCGCCTCGCTGGTGTCACCGATGGACCCAAAGTCAGAGTACAAAGTACACATGAACGAAAGCGTAGACTCCGCCGTGATGCAGCTGTTCATCCCCGACGAATTCGTAGACTCTACTTTATCCTTGAAATCGAGCTGCGGCGACGAGTGTCAAATCGCGGTTCACGTTACTGCCGATGATCACCTCGTGGGAACGATCGTGAACTCCACAAATGCAACCATGTTCTTCAAGCCTTATTCGGATGCGTTCCACTTCGTGACACTGCGTTTGCTCTCGGGAGAATCGTCGGACGTGTTCTTGCAATTGATCGACGACTCACCTTCTGACTCGAGTCAGGTGAAGTCAGTGGACCTGATGAGAAAATCCTTGCCAGATTTCTTCCTCTTCGACTATGAGCATCTGCGAGAGAACGCTACGAAACCGTCGGCCTTCAATCTTACTTCGGACACGTTGTCTGTTCTCAGTTTTGAGATTGGTAGAATATATGATGTCGGTGGAACGTTGACTTTGGGAATCAAGCTGGTTGATGAGAAGGAGAAGAGGAACGTTGTTGTGGCTGCGTGTATTTCATTAGGTTAGGAATAGTTAATGTTGACTGCTATGGTTAAGGTAGGAAGGTGAAGATGGAGGAAGTTTCTCTGAATCCTTCCTCCATATCTCCCATTAACTAAAAGAAACCTAAGTTAGCATAACGAACAAGATAGCAGAGATCTGTAATAGACAGTGAATCCTTCCATAGCAGTCAACGCGTTAAATGACCTTTTCAAAAGTACATTCCCTAAAACATGCATATCTGCAGGTTACTACTCGAACATCACTGCCGGAGGAGGCTGTGCTCGAATGGAGAACATAACCGCAGCCGACATTTACGTGAACTCAACAGGACCAGCCGCGCTTCACGTCCCGTTTCCAGAACCGGGTATCTGGCACGTGAGCCTGAAAGCGTTCTGCCTGGAGGAGAGTTGCCACTGCATCGAAACTTGTATGAACGAGACCCTTTGCGAGTACTGCGACTGTATGACTCCCTGTGACGCCAGAGTGGAGAGCCTAATCTCTTCGTCGCCGTGTATCGAAGGTCGTTGCAATTCGCGAGGAAAATGCATGCACTACATGAGCGGAGGATTCGTGTTCGCCGCGTGTCACTGTTCCGGTGCTTATCGAGGCTTCGACTGCGCGGATGACACTTACGTCCTCAGCAACAGTGACATCATCGTCCGCGTGGCGTTGTTGACCTTTAGCAACCTTGCGTTCATCGGTTCGGTGTATGTCGCGATACGCAGAGAGTACTTCACCGAAGCCATCGTTTACGCAGCGGTGATGTTCTTCTCCACGTTTTATCACGCTTGCGAGGCTGGTGAAGACGTCTACAGCGTGTGCATCATGAGGCTGAGCGTGCTGCAGTTCTGCGACTTCTTCAATGCTCTGTTGTCCATCTGGGTGACGCTGGTGGCGATGGCCTCGTTCGGACCGAAGCTCACCGCTTTTTGTCAAATAACTGGCGCCGTGGTCCTCGCTATGAGCGCTGAGATGGATCGTACGGCGCTATGGGTGTTCCTTCTGCCAGCCATAAGCGGCTCCGCTTTGATTGGACTCTCTTGGGGATTGAGGTGCAAGAGGAGGGGCACTGTTCGGTATCCATTGCGTCCTTATAGGTGAGGGTTCTTTTGCAAATTGGAAATATGATACTGGATGGTACTTCTGGGTCTGGTAATAAACTATTCGGTGATAGGGTCATACATAAAATGTAGCCCTACAATTAAGGGAAGTTTAGAGAAGTTAATTGGAACCTTAAGTCATTGAGTATTATAACTATTACCTATAATAACATCAAATAAGTATATTACATATTATCTGCCCACGAGAGTTGTACATCACTCTCACCAAAGTAAGATTATACTTAGCAAACTCATGCTTGAAATCATCTTATAGTGTGTGAATCCAAACTCGTATTAATTAGAGAATGACTATGTGCATTATGTAACCGCAAGTTTATTTATGTTCACAGAAACATTTATTTTCCGGCTGGTCTCCTTCTAGTCTCTCTCGGCCTGGTCTGCTACGCATTCCTGCAAACGCGAAAGAATTACTACATCATTCACAGTCTGTGGCACGTGTGTGTCGCCATAGGAGTCATATTACTTTTACCTAAGCGGCAGTACATGAAATGATTGTTACATAAAAATCGTACCTTCGTAGCGAAAGTTATTGAATCCTAATTAGAAAGAGAAGTTCGTTCACAACGGATACAAAAATGTTTAATGGTGCTCGCAGGCGATTGTATATTGAATGTACATTGTAATCAGAGTCTTATTCTTATAAAACATGACGTTTATAAATACGAAGTTTAGTAAGTAAACGAAGCAATACGACAGTATTAACAATTTCAAAATCGTATTCGCATAATTAGCTAGCATGAAAATTTAAGGTACGTTCGAAATAAATTATTTATTGAATTTATGGTCGCGGTGCGTTCAAAGATTGAAACGCTAGCTAAGGACCAAATGTCTGGAACACGTACTAGTACATAGCGAGAAAAATATTTTTTCTGCAAAAAGATTACATTTTACTAAGGTAAATGTATCATAGCGCTTTACAATTTATCCAAGAGCCAAAGAATTCACTATTTTTGGGAACTCAAGTTCCAACTTGAACGTCGATCGTTCAATTTTAGACAATTCGTTTCACTTTTATCTTAGGAATAAAGACCTCGCACGCGGATCGCTTTTAACCCTTTCACTGCATTATATAATATTCGAAACTGAATTAGCTTGACTTTGTAGGAGAAATTTATTCAATTCTTTCATACTGTTTCTGTAGACATTATTCTTCTAATGGATATATGAAAGCTTGATTAATGCGTACTTTGCAGTGAAAGGATTAAAGAAAAAGAATAGGGAACTATATATTTGTAAAAGATTAGCGCATCCAGATCGAGAATCGTAGACCGTGCCTACCTTGTTCGAGCATCAATTGTACAACGCATTTAGGCTTTTCTTGGTTTAGGAGAGGGAGGAAGGTTTCATCGTTTTTTAATTAGAACCCTTGTAGATTCTAAGAGCCTACAAAGTGAGAGAACATTTCTTCCTACACTTTTCCTTGACTAAAAGAAGCCTAAGTTATACACGACAAACAACGAGATAACAGAGATCGTTATGCTCAATTACCTTACACGGAGATCGTGCAAAAAACAAGTGTTCGCAACGAATGAAAGTTGTCTCGTTACACACTAAAGTGCACAGAGTAATGACACCCCGTCACTTCACGAGACGGTAATTTCACTTTTCTTGGGTTGCACGTATGTCAAATGTGAAACAGAAATAAATTATACAAGAATCATTGTACAACTGTATGCTTTTAATTCGAGTTGCCTGCAACTGATCATCTACGATTAGATCGCTTTGTCGAAAATCAAGGTTAGTTAATTAGGATTACTTCAATCTTTTCTGTTATTCCATAAGTTCGTATCAATTTTTATATTCACAGTAAAATATGTGAACTTTCTATTTATGTTTTAAATGGAGATATGGTAATTTATTTTTAGATAAATACATTTTGAAGAACGTGACACGAACTTATGGTGTGATCTCAACCTGTTTCTATGGCGTTCAAGTATCTACATTCTTAATTGCAATTCTAAACAAAAATGAAGTAAAATATTTTCTTTTCACATTACTTAACTCTAGTTACAGTGAACTATTACATTAGCTAAGAATTTGGATTTAATTTTCATTTCCTAAACCTTTAACATTCTTCCATATTTTAAGAAACTATTAGATACTTCCAATATTCAGATAATAATTTTAGTCAAAGTATCATTGTATCTATTCCATAACTGGGCCACGATTGACCCAGCAACCGCCTACAACTAACCCTCAAGAATTACAACGTTCCAGTTCCAGTGGGACTCGTAACATCAGCGTTAACCGTGGAGACCGTAGCAATCACGTTTGATAACAAAGATAACATAGTCTCCATAGAAAACCCGCAATGGGAATAAATACGCGAACAAGTTCGACCGTTTCTCCCCGCTTCTATAGCTTCCTGTATCGCAGTGCCTTCCATTGCAGTCCGGAAGATCTGATTCGTAGTGATGGTTTCAATCATGCGATCAAAAGATGACACCTTCTCGTCGTTTGATTTGCTTCCTTCTCTTATGGATGCTGCCGCCTGCTGCGAATACGTGCACACTGCTCGTTGCATGCAGGACGTCGTATCGATCCCGTGACGTGCTAATACGTCGTCCAGTTTCGTCATGATTTGAGTGAAGCCGCTTTCTTCACCTGAAATGAATTATACAAATATAGTTTCATACATACATTAAAGTAGAATCATTTCATATATATACATTAAAGTACAATCATTTCATACATGTACATTCAAGTACAATCTTCATACACATATGTTAAAGTACAATCATTTCATACATGTACATTAAAGTACAATCTTCATACACATATGTTAAAGTACAATCATTTCATACATGTACATTAAAGTACAATCTTCATACACATATGTTAAAGTACAATCATTTTATACACATACATTAAAGTACAATCTTCATACACATATGTTAAAGTACAATCATTTCATACATGTACATTAAAGTACAATCTTCATACACACATGTTAAAGTACAATCATTTCATACATGTACATTAAAGTACAATCTTCATACACACATGTTAAAGTACAATCATTTCATACATGTACATTAAAGTACAATCTTCTTACACATACATTCAAGTACAATCATTTCATACACATACATTAAAGTACAATCTTCATACACACACATTAAAAAAATAAAAATCTTCAGCAGAGAAAATTAATGAAACTTAAATAAGTTTATACAACTAGTACATAAGCGATGAGCAAAGTTTTGAGAATTTCAAAGTGTACAATAAAATTTAATTATCGCATTTTGTTTTTCGTTAATAATTTAATACATTGAAGCTTAAAGAACTTACTTCTCGCATAATGACCATAAGTTCCAGACAAAACGTACAGCAATTTAGGAATAATGAGGATGGAACCTATCCCAATGATGGCGCCCAACAATAGTCCTCCCAAATCTATTTTGGTTGGCGCGTAAGACGATACTCCGTAGCCCTGTCAATTATCGTTTTATCAGATAATAAGCAAAAAATATTCTCCTAATAATAAATCATGTAATTTCACTCACGCTTCCCGTGGTACCAAGATTTGTGAAACCAAATCGAGCATCCTGACTGCGTTCCGCGATGTCGTTGGATTCCGTGTCACCCCGTTTCGTCGACGTTTCGCTTCGTAATTCCACTTGAGAAGGCATGGCTATTTGATCCCGAGACTTTGCGTTCTTCTCCAAATAGACCATTGAACTCGGCACAAACCTACGTACAATTTCTTTGTTTGACTTTGGACATTGTCACGAGGAAAATGAACATGTTACCTTTGTGTGTTCGTTACTTAAAATTCGATCTATGAAACTATGCTTGGAAAACCAGATAGTAAATCGTAGTCGTTAAATTAACTTTATAGCAACAGTTCTTGTGTACCATCATACTAATGAACAAACTTGAAGTTTAACAAACTGAAAGATCTTACCCTCCATCGTCGAACTTTGGATTACCCTTAGCGGCGACTATCGACGAAACGAGGATCAAGACGATCCCTCGAAGATCAAACATCTGTAAAAATTTCCAAGGATAAGAAGAGTAGAATTGTTATTGATGATGATTGAAAGTATGAAGATGTACCTCGAAGAAGGATGAACAGGAGATTTAGTGGGCGTGTGTTGTAGATCGGTTTTGAAGAAACTGAACGAGGACAACGTGGTTTTGTGGCATATATAGTCATGCACCTACTCCGATGGTCACGACATGACAAACCATGGACAATAATTGGAGCCGGTGGTTTCGCTTTCATTGTTAGATTTTCATGGGGACGCCATCACGGGTGCGTGACTCGTTCGTCTCCCCTGAAGTAGCAGGAGGACGTTAAACTGTCGACACGAATCACTCGCGATGAGTATTGTTATTGTGCAGGCAAGCATCTTTAAATCGTAGAAACTTTTTGTAAATCTTTTGCAAAAATTTCGATACCACTTCTTGTTATGTTACCACAAACTGTAGGTACAGAAAATTATTGAATTTCTTCTTTAATCATATAGATCTACGCACTCTACTGGTGCAAAGATATTAATAGTGTACATAAAGATTCATATAAAAGTGGCAATATAACGAGAGCTTATCGCAATAACAGATGTACAATATATTTTACAACTTCTGTTATGTAAAATTAGCTTTGAAAATATAATTGACGCACCTTATAATAAATTTAGATAAAATAAAGAATAACAATGTGATTCTACATACTTTTCATAAGTGTGTAACATTGACCAAAGTGTTAGACGTTAAGACTTGTTAACATCTTCAGTGTTATAAAAGTTCAGTCTCGTGAAAGAAATTATATTTGTAACATAAGAGTACTAGAAATGAGAGACACTGTGAAACATCTTTTAATTTGCGTGTGCATTCATATGCGAGGTTTGTTATTGCACGCATACGAGGGCACGACTTTCGTGAATTTTCTAGAGCAACCTCCAGAACGAATTCCTTGTCTGAAATTCAACCTGAGACAAAGTCGCAATACGTATATATTGCATTATAGTTTCACGAAGTTTCTAAGGTCTCTTGTTCTGCTGGTAAGACATTTCTGTACACTTATGTGATTTTTGTTACAATACAATTATCTACAATTATGAGCATTCGACCGTCTAGAATTAACTCAACGGGTAATCTTTAATACGTGTTCATTTGAGTAAATCTACACCAAAAGAAACAGGTCAAATATTGTTCAAATGTGACAGAATGCTAAGTCGTTAGTTACGAGTACGTTTTGCAAGTTGTGAAAGATGGAAAATTCGACGAGGTACGAGGTGCGCAAAAATTTTTAAGCGTGACGATGAGAGACGCAACGACGCTCGTTTCCCGACGGTAATTGAACCAGAAGTATCCTTTAGGCTCGTTAATTCCGCTCGTGGAAACGGAATTTCCTAGTTGACAAGGGTGGGCTGGTGCCTGTACAAAAAGTGCCGGCAGGAATCAAGGATTCGTCATATGAGCTTCTGTGCTCCAATTGGTCAAGTCACCTCTAAAGAGCATCGCGTAAGTGTTAACCAATCTCTCAACAATCATTTACAATCTCCAAATTAATCATATTTACATATTATTTTAGTGAAAATAAATCATGAAAAATTTAATAATATCTATGGTTACTCTCACGCTATTTTCCATAACATATCCCTCCGAAGCAATAGATTCTGACAGAAAGGCAAGGATTTCTAAAGCGGAGAGTAAAGTATTTGGAAAAAAGCCAAGCAGTGGATTGATTTCTTTCAACTCGGAAGAAGAGAAGCTTCATGTGAGTTGTCAGTGGATAACAATTTGGTTTATTAAATATACACCTGTACATATTTTTTATTGTTCCAGATTGACTGGTCCGTAACGATTCCCTTTATTTCGATACCTCTTCAACACAGAAGCGAGCATGGAGAAATTCCATCTCTACTTAACGTTAACACAAAGCCCCTAGGAATAGTCGGACTGATCACTGCGCTGCTTAGCGTGATCACGCCACTATTTTCCAAAACGCATCCACAACACCACTATCGTAATTGACTCATTTCTATCATCTGCGTTTGTAAGTATATTCTTATAATTTTTTCCCATGCGCAGGTTCCGATGACAGTACTCAGTGGTTACAAATGGGTAACGTCATCAACGAGATGATTTTCAATAACGACTACGTGATACCTTGTGTGCAACAAATTGTTTGCTCCGTTGTTTCGTTCGCGAAGCATACAGAACATCCAACCAATACAGACAAGATAATCGACGGTTTCTCAAGGTAATATTAAAAAAATAATTTAATATTAAAGAAAATTAATGACTTTGATTTCAAAAAACAGTTACAAATGGTTCAAAGATTTCACAAACGGCACAATCGTCGAGGAAGCTATAGCTGTGGGTCAAAAAGGAAACCTCGATTGCGCACAGGTTTACAAGGACTGTTTGCTAAGTCCGAAACTTCTGAAGATTATGATGAACGAGCTTGGTATAGTCTGACCGTCCGATGTAATCATACTCTTTGTACAAATACAAACGCAAGATAGAATAATTGTTTTCGTGAAAGTAAAAACATTCCTTTGACGTTGTTTCACACTTCAAATGTAAGTAAGCTCGAGGAAATACCTTATTATCCTAACTCGCGCGGTGTGAAACGTTATCGTGTGCACGCCAGCGTGGTTTAAACATAATCGTACTCACTTAAGACTTTCACTTTTCGTTGACCATTGTCTGAAGTGCTTAAACGACGCTACCATTATAAAATATGAAAACATGGTTGTACATCATAGAATCGTTACTACGACATTCCAACTAGAACATTCGTACAATGCAAGGACAATCGCTTAAAAGACACGCTTCACTATTGCACCAGGCATTAAACCTGTTATTTTCTCCTAAATGTATTCCGTCATGTGGCACACGCTTTCGTTAAATTACGGAGATTAACGTAACTAGGATCCAGGATGGGAGACCTCGAACTTCCAGCAGTTTAAATATAAAAATCCCAAGTTCCTAAATTTCCAAATCCTGTTCTTAATTTATTAAGACCTGGGCTTAATAAATGGGAACCTAGCCTCGGGATAAAAATCTTAGTTACGTCAATGCAGACACATTATCGTTTTGGTTTCATTTCGTCGCCTCCGTCGCAAGCGATATGTCCGATGTATTCGAAGGTGACAGCAACGAGGCTGCTTCGGTGGACTCCGCGTTTACAGCCAGGTCGTATGGAGATTGATTCGTCTTGTCGAAAGAGTCCACTTCTGCGCCATGTTCCAACAAGAATTTAACAGCTTGCACCTTGTTGTGCAGAGCAGCGATATGTAGTGGTGTTCTTCCAGAGAAATCTTTCTGCGAGAGGTCGGCGTTAGCGAGATGATACGACCGGAGACGTTTCACGTTACCAACGGCTGCTGCGACACACATCTTCTCACCTATCAAGTGTGCGCTTCCATGTAAGTGGGCGCCACACTGCAGCAAGATCTTAATGACCTGGATAATTGAAGCGAAAGATTGCTTTAATTTTAGTGGCAGATACCATCTTTTTTGATGCATGTTGAAATATAAATTATTTAATAATAGAATGGTATTTTTATTCAACCTCCTCTTCGTTAAATTTAGATGATTATTTAAATCATAACAGAAATACATTTTACCTCGTAATGATCGTATTCTATAGCGTCCGTAAGCGGTGTACGATCGAATCGATCCTTGATATGTACATTCGCACCCATTCGTAACAGGCAACGCACAACTTTCAAGTCTCCCTCGCAACAAGCGATATGCAATGCTGTTCGACCGTCCGCGTTTCTCTGCGAAACATCTGCACCCTACAAATGCAATATTTACTAATGTAAAAAGAGAATTAGATATTCATTTAAATTTAGACCAGTCCAGTAGATACTCAGCAGATAATTTTGAATTGACCTTTTCTTTTTAACTTATCTCGGTATGTATTTATGCTAAAAATGTATGACGATTCGAGGTCAAGTACAAGAGGCAGTTCAAGTTATTCAGATGTTGCATGTCAAGTAGCGATCATAGAGTGTTACGAATTTCAAATGGTGGAGAACGTACTAATTATCCTTCGCCATTATTGTAACTAAATGCCTCCTAATTGGCCTTCCCACACAGTCTACCTCAAAAATCCAGTGACGTCACTGTAATTGTCCTTTCCGTTCTACTCACATATTCCTTCAACGCTTCGAGTTTGTCTATATCGTGGCTGAGAACAGCGGCGTTTAGCATAGCGGGAAATAGTATCGAGCCTAATTCTTGCAACTCAGCAGTAGAGGAGAGCTTTAAAGACCTGGCGACCGCATCAACAAGATCCAGATCTTGAAGAGACGGAGGGCGTCCAGCGGTCAACTCTCCGCGCAAATTTGTCTGCATCATTTGACGTTTGGTTTCCGTGTCCCATTCCTTCTTCGATAACACGTAGGCGAGTTTGGTTAACGCAGCCTCGGGTGTCATGTCAAAGCCAGATATCACACCTACGCGGGAGACATTCTATTATACTAAAAATACTTGGAAAAGTGTTTGACAACAAATATCGAGTTTCTCTACCAGCATCCTCTAGTAATTTTCCAGGTTCGTATATACTTGAAACGCATCCAGTCGAGCATTGCGTAATGTTGACGATGATTATACCGCGTTTTGTAGCCGCGCGTAGTTCTGTAATTATATCCTCCCGATTCATGGGCATATTTCCTGCTCCGTAGGATTGTAAGACGACGCCTTCGATCGGGGGCTGCAGAAATGCTTTCACCAGATCTGTCGTTATACTTGGAAATATACGAAGTAACCCGACGTTCCTGTTCAGGGACGCGTTTGCGTGGAACTTCTCCAACGTGCACGAGCGAAATATTGCGCGATAATCCACTGTAATGCAAACATAATTTATAATTACATATACAGTCTTATAATTATATATAAATCTCTAAATTTTATTAACAGTATCTATCAACTTTAACGGCCGCCGTTTCATCGCCATTTAGTCTATTTTAGTCTGCGAAGTTCATGATTGCGCTCGGAACGCTCTAACTTCTCCACAGACATAAAATGACCTACATAAATCCAATCGTTACCAACTGAACGGATCGTATCCTATAATTGGGTCGACTGCTAACCTTCTACCTTAATGTTAGCTTTCGCCAGAGGAGGAAAATTCGGGGAATTAAATGCCTCGAACGACGATGCCGATACTTTGCATGTACGATTCCCCCTCATCAAATTCGTCCCAAAGAATACGCATACTTCCGGTATGTTGTAATTAGCGGCTATTACTAGAGACGACAGGAAGTTATCCAGGCCATCGGTCCTCGTGTCAAAGATGGGAACCTGAGAGCCGGTTAAAATAACTATCTTGCCCAGGGATTCAAGCATGAACGACAGGGCAGATGCGGTGTAACTTAACGTGTCCGTTCCGTGTAGTATGACAAAACCGTCGAAATGTTCATACGATTCCTAGAACAAATATTAAAATTCCATATTATCGCTGTTTGGTAATACCACAAGTTTTTATTACCAAGTCATAATAAGAATATAAACGTTTGCAATTTTCTAGTTTCATTTACATACATTAGCATACAGTTAGACTAAATTTGTATTCGTCTTATCAGTATACACGTGTTAGTGCCGCTCATATCGCATATATAAACACATATTACCTTGATGTCGTTAGCGATACGAATCCAATCGTCCATTGTCATATTACTAGAATCGCAAAGCGGCGAATACTCCAATACGTTGTACACGACGCGCACCATGTCGGTGTCATTCATTCTATAAATAACAGATATAGAAAACAAAACGTTGGATCAGCATATCAGAGGAATTAACTGATAATTCTATACTAAATTGGGCCTAAACTGCTGTCCGAACTTACGGAAGTACCAGGGGCCCCATAGATCCAAATCGTTCATCCGCGTACTCGCGATCATGCATTTGAGGATATTTCCGTAATTTCTTCACGAATGCGTTCGCCTTAGGTACAAAAACTGTAACAAATATAAAAATTAATTAAATTTTGTACGAATTCCTGATAGACAATTTTAAACATCTTACAGCACCTCCATTCTCGTTCCTAATCATTCCAATCGTGCCTCCAGTGTATAGTACCAGCACGCGGCCATCCCGAATACTCTCACTAGCCAAACGACCGGAACTATGGTTTCTCAGGTGTTCCATATCACTTCTACTATTTCTCTGGAAATTATTGCCATTGTGAAGAGTGTTCACAGACGCGTGTGACATGCTGACCACTCTACGTGCCCTCTTGGGCAAATGTTATCGTAGCGAAGTTTCTATTAGGATTGATTTGTTGTGCAATTTCTTTCGTTGAGCGCGAACGGCGATCAAGGTTCTTGACGCACGTGCTTTCCAAACCGGCGTGTATGTAGACCAAGCAGTCGGTAAGAGTCAGTTACGTCAAGGTATACACGGATGATTCACAGCCAAAATCTTTGAACTCAAAGAATCACTGGAGCAAAACGTATTTAATTAGATTTCTTCGATGTGCGACGTATTGCGAAATTCGTGAACATTTCGTCATAAGCAATACTTACGAGATAACATTTAAAGAAATATTAATACATTGATATACACTGTCTGCTGTGTACTTAAATCTAAATTAAAATTGTGGACTTTCGAAGTTTGTTAAGGTTTAATATTTACTGGACATAATGCAGCGAAAAATATACAAAGCGTTTAAAAAATGTCTATTAGCTAAAATTACGTATCTGCGTATTTATGTTTACATGTTGAATTCGATCTATAAGCAATACAAGATAAAATACAGATTCTATCGAGTTTAACTTCGACGAATCATTTAAATTTCACTTTATCACGAATTTCTTAGCAGTCCTTGACCCGATCGTTATTTATTGAAGTCTATAAGCGAATGTTTCCTAAGCATGCGTACACGATATATCTAGTTTGAAACGTAGAACATTGTTATACCTAAAATCCAAGAACATTAAACAAAGTGACGGACTAAGAAGCTTTATTTTGTAGAAAAAGTTAAGTATCTGTTTGCAAATATATACAATCCCGGGATCGGTAAAGTTCTTTCTCGAAAATCAACATGTGATCCAAACGCATTTTTGTGTTCACTCGTCTATCCTTCTTAATGGTCTTCGAGTGTTAGAGACAACCTACCAATAAATGTCCATATTAAACGCGTACGATTTAATAATTTATTCTATGCATCGCATACCTTTTCTTCCTGTAGTCGAAAATAATATCCTTTAATCAAATCATACGTAACCAGAACAAATGATCCACATATAGTCGTTAACAGATTAGCAAAAACTCCTCTATAAAACCCCACTGGACCATCTCTTTCTATAATCCTACGGATCTACAGCGACACAACGTGTTAATTTAAAAATGGATGTTAACATTTCCTATCATATCTCATTTTACCGACCACTTGTCGCGTCGTCACGTAGTTTTTCAAACCACGTCCACTCGCAAGCATTTTTTGCCTGCCTATCGTATCCAAAGGATAGGCAATCATTGTTCCAGTGAAAGATGATAACTGAGCAAGCGCCAAGGATACAAAAAATGGTGTTTGTATTACAGGCATCTTGGATTCTGACGAGTCTAAATTTAAGTATGTTTGTTTGCTGATTGTATAGATACCAAAGTAAGCTGACCTATAAAAGTTATTAGAACTTGATAATCTAATCTGCATCGTATTGGAAATGTCTTCAAATCAAGGAAGAACAATACAGTAGTGTCGTGTTATGTCTCTGAGGACGAGACTATATGCGCGGGAAAATCAGAAATGGCGGTTAGCAAGAGCCCTTTTCATGCATGTACAGCAAGTACATTATACATAACACGAGACTACACTGCATAGTCTTTGAAATCGCAATAATAAAAATCAATAGTTTATTGCTACTTTAAACCTGTATATAAACATTCCAACCATCATGCTCGACATTCCTTGGTAGAAGCCGATGATTCCATCGCTCTTATAAACTTTACTTATGCAATCCCTTAAATTTAAAAACTCTCGTTGCATCATCTTGTTGTCGCCGACATCTGCAGATATTCGGGTATTGCAAAAATTGAAAGGAAAGAGGAGTAAACATGTGGTAACACCAACGGCACCACCCGACAGAAACGGAAGGATAATATGTTCATGATTTGTCTTCGATTCAATGATCTGTATAATACTATTTAATGTTTATGTGCGAACGTAATTATTTCCCTTAGAAAGTGTAGAGGAGTGTCTCCCAAGAAAAGGCAAGTGATAGAAGACTCCTCTCCTACATTCGGATATGCAAAACGAAATATGAATATGAGCGGGAAATTTAAAAAGAAATAAACGTCTAATTAATTCTTAAACTTGAATAAATATGATTAAATTGCTTTTGAACATACTTTTTGAAAGGCGTTGTAGTATATATCAAAAAAGGAAAAATTAATTGCTTGGGCTGGAAAATATCGACATATATTGAGCAGGTTACCACGCCAGAAAGAAAGAAAACCTTGTTCTTTGGGTATTCTAATGAGTGCGTCCAGGAAACCTGAGTATGGGGTTCTTTCCGTCGTTCCTATTTGATAACTACTCGCCTGTGTTTGTAGAATTAATTTGATTCTTTCTAGTGGCGCGGTTAGAGTTTTAAACATCATCGACAAGAGTCCAGAAAGGGCAAAAGAAACGACGAAATCAGTAGCCCCACCTGACCCACTGTATTTACTAATAGCATCGACTTCAGATTCACTTTCTGCCACATTTTTCCTTTCTTTCATTATCAATTTCGGTTATTATATATAGATTATTTCATGATTACAAAGATACGAGAGGATACCAACATCTTGCGCGACTCGAATAACGTTATCCCCACCATGACTGACCACTCCGCTGATAATATACGTGGTGCACAGAAATATATGCATGCAGGAAACTCTCTAGATCTTTATGTTCATAGTATTAAAAAATCACCTAGTATATGTGTTTGACACTACATCGTCGTAAGGGCGAATATGCGTTACTCTTGGTTACAAATTGTACTAACTAATCAAAGTTAACATGCGCAGAATGAAAACTCGTTCGACGATAATATTCCTTCATGAATGAAAATATATTATCTGTGACCGAAGGAAATTTAAATGTAGAATAGACAAACTTCACGAGGTTAATTTTACACGTGTGCCAGTTTTTATTAAACCAATCAAAAGACATAAAAATAATGCAAGTACAATAAACAATTATTCAATTTGCAAAATGGAATTAATCTTGGATTTCCTTGATGAGGCTAATGACCACAACAATCGGCGTTCATAAATGCAAATAATCAACCAATTTTCCCGATATTAATCGCATACATATGGTCCGTAACGTGCTTGACGAGAAACAAGTTAATATCTGTATTTATTATGGATGGAATTAGTATAAAAGACAAACTAGAAGCTTATAGACGTCAAAAACGCAAAGCAGAAATGACGGAATCCATTAAATATGCGATAAACAATGTCTTACCGTGGAATGGAAATAAAACCCCTACGGATTCTACGGTGTTACTAGCGACTAACGACGTTGAGGTAGGATTATGTTATTTTGTGATGTGTAGTGCCCCTAATCGTTTAGTTACTGATGTATATCTCCAGTATTCTTACATCATGCGATAAACAAATATTAATGTAGCTTATAAATTGTATTCATCATATATTGAAACAGTGTTTATGCAAAAGTTGAAATAACAAATTAGTGTGATTGAAGATTAAAAGTTTACAGGATGTCGAAGATGTGGAAAGCAATTCTTCAGATGATAGTACAGACCAATCTCAGTGTTCTGTACTAACAGCAGTAACGAATCTCCTCTACTTTCTTCTGTGGGTTACTTTATATGTGATTGCGATCAAATATGAATTTGGAGCAATATATTTTATTGTATCGATGTTGATATTTATTTGGTTGAATACTGGTACAAAAAAAAAGAAACCAGGTGAACTTAGTGCATACTCTGTGTTCAATCCAGACTGTAAACCTATAGAAGGAACACTTGATGCTTCGCAACTTGAAAAAGAAATACGATATGGTATAGCAAGCATACACTAACATAAAACTTTTAAATTCATCTTATTTATCACAGGCAGAAGTAATACATATTTTGTACTTCTTTTTATGTACATAAACATAGATATGTATGCGTGCATTTTATAACATCTGAATGAAAAATAGGAACTCCTAAATGTAAAATTGAACATAGTTTATGGTAAAAGTGTTTAAAATATCAGAGTGCAATAGATTTTAGTGGTAACTAATGTTACCACAGTCATTAAAAAATATTATACCTAAACTCTTTGTACTTTGCATTTCTACTATCGATCTTGTAATAGTTGAATAGCAATTTCATAACACTGTACCATCTCTTTAAGGTGCATTGATATTATGTTAAGAGGCTTGTGATTTAGTCTAAGAAATTCTGACCAATTAGTTCTGGATTGGAGTTTATTATCAGGACAGAGAAGAGCTCTATCCAAATCCATTAACAAATCATTCAGTATTCTGGTATTAAGCGTACTGTAAAATAAGAAAATATATATTTTATATTTTTGTTATTTTAAAATATGTAAAATATTAAGTAATGATCAATAAAAATTACATACTTAATATTGTCAATTGCATCAATCTTTTCATTCAAAAGTTTCACATTATGTAATAATTTTGTTACAGTGTCCAGTACTTCAACTAAAAAATATAATTGTACTTAATATCATAAGCACCAAATTATATCTAAAGATTCCATACCTTTGACTTCTAATAATTCAGTATTATTTATAGATCCCATTGCTGTAGAAACAGTTTCATTGAAGTAACTTGGATTCCATTTCATAACTAAACATTCAGATAATTTCCAAACAGTTTGACCAAATACTTGTGCTAATATTATTTTACGTAATTCTCTCTCATGATGATTTTCAGTGTATGTAACATTATTATTCTGAAGATAAAAATCTAAATAATACAAGTGTAAAATAAAAGCTGGTTACTGTACAAATGTTATTAATATTTACCATAAAAGACAATACTGCATGAGGTATATCTAAAGTAAGTCTTGAAATTGTAACATTGTGAAATGCATTGTTTAGAGACAATAATTGACTATTGTGAGATAACCAATTTTTCACAGTATTTGCAGATTCTAGGACTGTAGATTGTACTATATCAGATCCAGATACAACAAAAGGACCCTTCCCTGTAAATGATTAAAATATGCCAAGAACTGAAAGCTTCCTTATGTGTTTCAATAATCTACAAACCCTGCAAAGCTTGATGATGTATAACCAAATAAGCTACAACTTTGTGATGCATAAAAGTAGAAAATATCTCTGAACAAGGATTGGAAGATCCCGAGAATAAACAGAAAACTATTGATCTGCGCGGTTTCCACCGGTGTTCTCCTTGAATATGATTCAAAATTTTTGCCAATTCTAAAGCAATACCAACGCCTTCACCGCTAGCCGACAAAACCACATACCTGTCTAAGCATGTAACAATTAATAATACATTGCAAATTTAAATTTAAATTTATCACATAAAATTTAATTCACCAGGTTCTCTGGATCCTCGAGCGATTGCAGCGATATATGATTGGTGTTCGACAACTTTATGAATGAGCGATAAATTCGACAGGATTCCGTTCACTCGGCGCACATCAGCTTCTCCGACATTGAAAAGCTCCCATTTCCTATTTTTACAAAGTTCAAGCGTGATATAGCAATTAATGAACTGAAGTACAGTGATAAAAAATGGATATACGTTTCAAAATCAGGATCGAGTGGCGCCCTTTCCAGTTGCTCGTGCAACAGATGCTGAAGATATTCGGTGTTCTCGAGACCATTTCCGGCGAACTCAAGACGTTGCTTTTCCGCTCGGAATTCAATGGCCCTTTGCGTAGCGAATCGTCCAAGTAAAAAACCGCACAGTAGACAAAGAAAACCGACGGAGAAGAGAAACGAGAAACACATACGTTTCGTTACGAACTCGCTCGACTCGCTGAAACCGCGAGCCATTTGAAAACTAAGAACCCGCTGCATGTTGGCAATCCTTGATCACACTCGTTCAAATAATTCAACACTGGCTCTTATGATTTCATATCACGACTCTTACACATAATTACGGTAGCTATGTACATCTGAAACAAAATTTTTGAATAAGAATATACGCGTTAACATTTATAGAACATTCGACGGAAAAATTCATTAGCGTCAACGCGTCAAATTATTCAAATATTACCAAATTGATAAGGAACTAATGTTTTATTCAAGGCACTGTGTGAACGCAGTATTATCGATTAAAGAATTGCGAAAATTGTAACAGTGAATGTCAAAACACGTGGGACTCAAAGTAGAAAACGCGAAAGATATTTGTCGACCAAACTCGCAGTTCCCGCAATGCAAATTTCCATGACTGTTCTTCCGTCGTCTCCGGTCGACCAGTTGCTGTAAAACTGCGTGGGTTGACTGATATATTTGTCAGTCCGTCTCGTTCGCTTTCCACCTCTTTGCCAACGCGTCGATTATTATATCCTCTATAGACATGTGCGAACAAAATCGAAGACAACTCCTGGATCAGAGAATTCAAGTATAAAAATGTTGACCACAACTCTTTATATGTATGTTCGCTCATGAATATTATACATTTCGAAGGGAGACTATTATCTTAATTAAAATACAAACTTTTGTAACAGAAGTAAAAATACACATAAACAGGTAATTAACACGCTTGATAGCGCTCACGCAATATCGCGTGCGCGACCATTTGAAGAATGAAACCTTTGATTACCGCTGTAAATTAAATCGCGCCAAATTGTAATTGGTCAAATGAATCGTCATGAAATTAAATCACGTGGAGTTTCGGCGCATTCGATCTCTTCAAACTTCACGGCGTTTAATCAAAATATTCGCGCGCAATTAACGCTGACATTGATAATAAACTTCGCATTAAAATGTTAAGGTATAAGGAAAATGAATCGTATACATTAAATGATATTTATAATGGTAACACCATCTTTTCTGTGTTTGCGTCGGGCAACTTATTTCGGGCAATAATACGATGACGGTGTTTCGCGTATAAATAGTTTTCGATGTATTACGTGCACGTGCAAGGTTGTTTTAACTATAGATATGCTGTTTCAATCTGAAGATACGTAAATTCATGTATTTAGAAATAACGATTTTATATGCATATTTCTGAAAGGAAATAATTTTTATGTTGATTCATTTTTATAAAAATTACTCATTTAATTTGTTTACTTCCAGCAGAAACAGGCATACAAATCATTTATTTGCAATAAAATGAAGCCTGACAAAATGCTTGAAATGTACTAAAATATATATTCAATTTAAAGTAATAAAATTACATATGTAATATTACAAAAATCATAAAAAAGTTGGAAACAATTGAAGGTAACAATGGCGACTATGACGTAGTCAATGGTAACAATTAACGATGTTTATATATAGGTCTTCATCGATTTCTTTGCGTTGCGAAAAGTAAGTTCTATGGAAACAAAGAAAGCCCCCTACCACGTGCTTCGCTGAACCTATAAAATAGACATAAAGACGAGTTTCAGAACATCGAACACGCTGGCACGTGGTTGTGTTGCTACAAGAAATAAACATGAAGTTGTAAGGGTTTATTGTTTAATTGTTTTAAAATATTAATATTAATTAAATATTTATCATGTAATTATATTTTTAGGCTAAATATAATGGCATTGGATGCGATGTTATCGCGGTCTTCAGAAGAAACTCATTATATTCGCAAAAGCGTGTTAGAACACAGGTTAGTGGCACGTAAGAAAAGTTCTTCAACAAAGAAACGATGTCCATTTGATGCACTGCATTTAATCGATGAAGGCCATTTTGAGGTATTAATAATACATTCATATTGTAGAAAATACTTGCGTGAATAGTATCAAAGTACAAACTATCCATGTAGAAATTGATAAGAAGTACTGTTTTAGCATCATCTTTTAAACTGTGTAAGTAACACGAACGTGAAAGCAGAACCAAGTGACTTAAAATTAAAGTATGAATTAGGAACTGTACCTTTGGAAGAAGTAACAGCACTCCCTGTATCTGTAATGGAGGATTGGCAGGAGGTTTCATTCAATATTAACCTTTCTATATTGGACTTTACTTCAGAAATGTTAAACAATGTTTGATATTAAAGGAAAATTTAGGAACGTATGATCCTTGGAGAAGTACTGAAAAAAGGGACATTATACGGTGCTTGTATGGAGGAACAAAATCACAAAGAAAGCTGTATAAATTATGTGAAAGGAAGAGACTAGAAAATCTTGAAGTACTTGGTATCATAAAGTCAAACTTGACAAATAACTTTGTAAGTTTTAATAATTTTTCATATTTATCTACATTTTATAAATGTATGAATATTATTTCTAATTATTTTGTATTTTAGAAACATACCAAATTAAGAAGGCCTCTAACATACCCACAATTTCTTCTGAAATTAAAAAGATTAGCTTTAGACGATTTTGATACCTTGTTGAAATCTGCTGATGTCAGTAAACTGCTTATAAGTGATGTTAATAATACCATTAATATAAAAAAGCCAATATCAGAAATTGGTGAAGAGATCAGTACTACATAAAATTTTACTGAACTATTTGGGTATGTAAATTCAATAGAATGTTTTTTATAAAAAATAAATTTAATAATCAACCAATAACATTAAATACTTCTACAAGTATGTTACAGGTATCTGTACAGAAATGGCACTCCATTCAAAAAAGTAACTCGAGTGAAAAAAAAACCAGTATTCATTTTGTTTATATATATTATTTTTGTACTTGCATAATACTGTTTTTTATTTTTATTATTTCTATTGTATCTTTGAAAAAACATGTAATTTAAAACAAAAAATAAAAAAATGCATGTTTTATATTTTTATAAACTTGTCTCCTCTTATTCAGTATATTTTGGTATGTTATATACATTAATACTTTGAGAACCGATGCAACATTGACCAAAAATACGTAGAATTAGTATAATAATAAAGCAATGGAATGATAAAAATTATCATAAAATAGTAAATTAGTAAGCAGTAAAGTAGTATAACGGAATTCACTGTTATATTAACAGTATAATGGAGACAGGCATTCAATACAACATATCAATTTTCAAGTTATAATATTTCTTTACAATACAAAAATCATATAACAAATAAAATTTACGTATCCTAACTGTACATTCCATCCTACACATTATTCGTACAAAAGTGTTTAAGGCAAAGTTATGTCGAACGACCGGCGCTTCAACTGTTATTCCCTAATAATTCCGCTAACAACCAAGAGGACGCTTCTTTATGATGCTGTTTTATATGATTCCTTAAGTATCTTTTCTGACCGAATTTCATACCGCATTTACAGTCGAATGGTTTCTCTTCGTTGTGTATTGCCCTGTGTCGTACAACTTCCCCTTTAACGGAAAACTGTTTGCCACAGATTTCACAGGAAAATGCTTTGATACCAGTATGTGTGGTTTCATGATGAGTTAACCTTTGCCTGCTTCTAAAGTGTTTGCCACAATACGAACATTTGTGAGGTTTATAATCCGTGTGTACACGGTTATGAATATAAATGGAATTCAGTGTACGAAACATTTTTGGACAATGTTCACACGCATATGGTCGTTCACCCGTATGAATTCTTCGATGATCATCTTTCGCGCCTTTATTGGCGAACGCGCGACCGCAAATGTCGCACGCATACTTCTTCAGCCCTTCGTGGACATCCCTTATATGTCTAGCTAAATCTTGTTCAATTCTATAAGATTTTCCGCATAAGTCGCATTTGCAGGGTCGTTTATCAGAATGGACGCGAATGTGACGCAGAAATCCACGCTTTGTAAATATAACTTTTTTACATGTGTCGCACTTGTACGAAACACGGTCGTTGATTACCTGCTTCGCTTTATTTACAAGTTCCGTTTCCTCTGGATTTTGAATCCTGTTCACGTCGGAATGTCTGTTTATGTGCTTCTTCAGTTCAGACTTCTTCGTGAAGTTTCTCTCGCAAAAATTGCAAGTATAACTTGAAAACTGCTCTGTGTCTGCAGGCGTGTTTTCATTGGATGCTTCGTCACCTTTTTTCGTTTTATGCGCAGTCATATATTTTGTCCTCTCGTAATTGGAACAGTGCAAAGATATGTGCTCGTCAAAGTCTCTCTGCTGGCCGTTGTACACAAGTTTACAATATTGACAATAATGCATCTGAGCCTCGTGTTCGGAGTTCATGTGATCTATAAAATATTCCATGTTTACGAAAACGACATCGCACTGAGCGCATTGGATGTATTCTATCTCCTCAGCATTTGTACTTTCGCTATCGACAGTAGATATTTGTATAACTCCATCAGACTCGGTCTTCCACCTGTAAAATAAATATGCCGATATCATGCGAGCGAATGCCAAGTCTTACGTAAATTCTTGTTGTGGTTCTTCGAGGCACATTCTTGATTCACTTTTACATTGCATGCGAAACAAGCGTGCAACTGCTGTTTATGAACGCGTTTATGACTAATGCAGTCTTTACTACAGAACTGTTTGCCAAAATATGTTTATTTAATTCTTGTTTTCTTCTCAAGATTTTGGCCGCATAGGAAGCACTCGTGGAAAAAGGTTTCTGAATTAAATGTATGAACGTGCAGAGATGCCTTCTGTTTCAACCAATTCCCTTTTAAGAGTTTGAGTCCATTTTGGTTCCTACCTAATTACAGTGCAGTCTCGCTATATGGCTCTTCTTTGTATAACTCATAGATCTTCCTTATGCTGAGCATTACACTGCCATGGATTGTATAGTCAGGTCTTATATCGTCATACATTGTAACGTGTTGTATTATCACACACTGTATTATTACGGGATAGATCACCATGCATTATATGACCAAATCCTCCATTATATTTCCTCTGAACGCTATGCATTATACCACTGTATGGTGGAGCTCGTTGCAGAGGTCATATAGCGAGACTCCATTGTACACGACTGTCGTCAAAATTCTAAAATTTTTTTTCAATCCTTTCGCTTCTTATGAATATTATCAAAATCTGATAGATTATTTACTTTGTTTGAAAGTAGCTGAATTCTGAAATTGTTATTACGTCTTTCCATATTTTCGTTGCCTTGCGAAACGCTTGGCTCCTGTCTCACATCGTCACTTCATAATTATACCTGAAAAGAGAGTTCTCTCATTACTTAGCGGCAGCCATAAACGAGTTCGTGTTATGATTACTTTTCTTATGATTAACTAAATAGCGTTTTTGTCGAAATGAAAGATTGCAGTCTGTGCACTGCCACGGTTTTTCATCGGAATGTATCAGTCTATGACGCTTCAATTCGTATTTTATACGAAAACATCGACCACATATGTCACATGCGTGTGGCTTCTCGCCCGTGTGTTTAGTTATGTGCACCATGAGCGAAGGTCTCGTTCTGAAGCTGTGCTCGCAGTGATTGCATTTGAAAGGGAAAACGTTCGAATGCGTACGATTATGCACGAAGAGAGAAGCTTTCTGTTTGAATGATTTGCCACAAACGTTGCAAACATATGGTCGTTCCCCGGTGTGAATGCGCCTGTGATCTTCAGCGTTGCGTTTCGTGGAAAACATTCGTCCACAGATGTCACATGGGAAATTCTTAATCCCTGCATGAGTGTCTCGCAGATGCCTTGCTAGACCCTGATTCACTCGAAACTGCTTTCCGCAGAGATGACAAGTATATGGACGTTCTCCTGTGTGTATTCGCATATGCCAGGAAAATGTGTACGGTGAATAAAGATTTTTACCACATTCGTTACAGTGATAATAAACTTTTCCATCGATCTCCATTCTAGCACGCATCACCAGTTCACGATCAGCACATTTTAGTTTCTTATCCTTTTTTCCATTGAATTCTGGATGCGACTCCATCAAATGCAACTCTAATAACTTCTTCTTTGTACTCGTGTAATCGCAATACATGCAAGGGTGCGATTGCAGCCTTTTCCTTTTATATTTCTGAAACAAGTTCCACTTCTTTTGACTTTTATCCTGCATGTTCTTATCCCTGGAACTTTCAGTTCTTTTCCTGACAGATTTAGTTTTACACTTAGACATGTGCCGTATCAAATGGTATTCTCTCATGAAAACGCGTTGACAATTTTTGCATGCATGTTGATGCTTTGAAGTAGTATACTTTTTTAACTGTGGTACTGTGTCGTTTGGACAATTTGGAGGTGACAATGTTCTCGTCATTTCTGCCGTATTAAACTCCGTACTGTCACAGTTGTCAAGTGAATTACTGTCATCATTCATGCTTTCAATGAATTTTTGAGGAACTGTACAATCATTGGCTGTCATGCGCCATGTAGTGAAGGATTTCTTCTGAGGTAGACCAGACCTGGAAAAATAATAAATGTACCAGGATTTGAATAGTCTTGGTCTGTTTGTGGAAATGGCATATTAACATGCTCGTAAAGTTTCAATGTGTCTGCTTTTAATGTGATTGTTCAAATAACGTTTCTGCCTGAAAGCAAGTCCACATTTCACGCAAACAAATGGTTTATTTTCTGAATGAATCAGTTTATGTCTGACAAGTTCTGACTTCACTCTGAATCGTTTGGAGCACACATCACAGCCATAATTCTTCTCCCCTGTGTGAGTGGTTACATGGGCCAGCATTTCCTGTCTCCTGCGAAATTTTTTGTTGCAATAAGAGCATGGATGAGGAAATTCATCCGTATGTAATTTACTATGAATATACAGAGAAGCTTTTGATTTAAAAGTTTTTCCACAGGAGTCACAGACATAAGGTCTTTCACCCGTGTGCGTTCTACGATGATCCTCTCTTGTAGCTTTTGATGCAAATGACTTGCTACAAATGTCGCATGTAAAGTTCTTGAGCTTTGCATGTACATCTCTCAAATGCCTAGAAAGGCCACCAGAGTCTCTGAATTGCTTTCCACATACGTGGCAAGTAAACGGTCTTTCATCTCTATGTATACGCATGTGTCTTAAATATGAATCTTTTAACTTAAAACATTTTCCACATTCTACGCATTGATAAGATTCCTGAACGTCGATGACACTTTTCTGTTTCATGTGTTCACAATCATCAGAATTGTTTATGTCACTACAACAGATTTTACATTTTTCTTTTATTCTTTTACTATCATTTTTTGTATTTGATGAATTTGTTTGCTTATACATTTCATCCTCTAGGCTTAATTTTTCTATACTATCTGACTTATACAACTGTGAATCCTCTATTTTTGCTTCTGTGTCATTGTTTCGAAGTTGATCAGATATTATACTAGGTTGATCAAGTGTTGAATTCATCACAGTAATCCACATCGAATCACAATCCCCATTGTCCATGCTTTTTTTTTCTTGTAGCTGGCACTTTTTTCTGTGTGGCTTCCGAAAAACATTCTGCATGTCTAGGAATACCTTAAATGGTGTCCGCATATTACTGGACCTGCAAAACAGTCAATACTTGACTCCAGCTTTGCAGCTATACAATGCCGAAGATTGTTCTTGTTCAATCCATTTATCAATGGCTCTCGGAAAATTTAAGATTATCTTTCTTGGTAATCTTCAAAGTCTAACTGTTGTTATCTCATAGTCACACATTAATATATTTTCATGTTCATTTCATTTCATTTCATAGTTTTTCGCAAAACTATATGTAAATATTTTGTTTAATAGATTCATGGTAATCCTTGTTCCATGTTTCAAATAGAAGTAGTCAATGTGTAAAGTGTTCTTTAGTTTGTATACAAAATTTATTTATCCATTTTGTATTAGAGATTAAAATTGATCTCATAAAAATTACTATGAAAAATTGAATCATACTATTATATACAAATATGTACTTGTCAGTAATTTATCAAGTTGAAATTTATTTGTAGAGGGCATTTTTTCTGCACGTTCAATGTATATAATAGATTCACTGCATTATGAGTTTATTTTTTCTTTAGATAAAAGAGTGTATTACCTGTCTAAATCATTAACAGCTGATTCTCCACAAGTTTCATCCTTTCCTGCAGAGCCTTGTTGTTGATGCTAAAATAAGAAAATATACAATAACAAGATAAAGATATGTAAAATATTATTAATCTATTCTTTACACTTACAAGAGATTCCGTTACATTAGATATAGAGATAGTATCCTCCTGCATGGAAGCCTCTAGTTTCACTGAACTCTATAAAATTGATACAAATTTTAGAAATTAATATATTTTCTAGGGGTTAAGGAATACTATCTACGCATTACATGTACACATACTTGTTTTTCTTGTAGAGCACCTTGCATTTCTAATAATCGTCTTTCTGCATTTAAACATCCTTCTGACAACTCATGCCATGCTAATAATGTAGCAGCACAATGGTAACATAATTGTAAAGGAAGCGTATCATTTTCAGATATCTATGGGAGATATTAAAATATATGTTAATTGTACAAATGTTAGTTATGCAAAAATATATAAAATAAATACCTGTATTGGTAAATATTTGTGTATCTTATTACACAAATCATGTTGTAATCCTTCTCCATCAAATATTGGGATTATGTGATCATTGGTATTAGCACATATTCTGCATAAATTGGACCAAGAAAATCGTTCTTCCAATTGCATTACTGTTGATCCCTCATTTGAAACTTCAATTACATCTTGTTGTTCATCTTGAACATTTGTTACTACAAAATATCCTTCTTCTTCGCTTTCTAATTCACTACGTGTGCTTTCATTGACCATGTTTTTTACAGTTCGGATCAAAATCGACTCCTCCCCACATGATTCTAACATAATAGAATTCTCAGGATCCATCATACCTATAATATGTAGACATCACAGCACTTTTATCACTACAATATGTAATAAAAATATATTTCTGTTTCATAAACGAATACTTACAAAAAATAAATTATCATAGCAAATTATTATATATTTTATTATAAAATTTGATTTCTTGCCAAATACCATCAACACTATATTTGTAAGATTTTGATTATTTAAATTATCTTTTAAAAATCAAAACGTCTCTTATAAATCACATACTTTTTTCTTCTTTATCATCATTATAAATGTTTACAAATTGTTCAGACTTTTCTTACTTCAACACCAATTTCGTTACACAATAAAGAAGAGTAGAGAAAAAGATATAGTATTTTTAAATGCATGTAACGTAACTCATTTAATTGAATTCATTTCATCGAAATCTTACTTCGTAATTGTAGTAAGATACTAAAATTTCACATAACTCTTCTTGACATAATGATACGCGCCATTAATGGCAGGATTCTATAGAAAAGCCGATGCGAGGTAGCATCACAGAGTGCACCAGAGACGACACCCTCTGTCGGCGTTTTTGTTCTCTCGAAAAAGCTGTCCCTTTAAATTGGTTGTGCACACGAGTGGGAAATTTAAATCGAGCAGATCTACTTTCATGTAATAAATTTTCCATATAAAATTCATATTGTTTTTTGAAATATTTTTATCAATTTCACTGCGTTGAAAAGTTGAAAAATAAACGAATATATCAAAATTTAGGCTAATTAGAATTATCCTAAGGGTGGTTAAAAATTGGTAATAATTTAATGAAGTCAAAACAATTAGAAGTTAATTGGTCTTGCACTTCGATGTAATTCGTATCATATTATAATCAATTATACTAATAAAATCAAGTATATTAATTGAATTTAATGGAAAAGATACACGTGGCGCTGTCTAGTGGCAGTGTGAAGAACTAATGAAACTGCAGTTTCAAAACCGTGTAGTTCACCCTGTTCGCCGGAGAGATGGCGGTGTGCTCCATTTTCGTTGATGACGTCACTTTTTAAAAAACCGCGCGTAAATGTGAATTTTTAACGATATATAAGAATAAAACTTTTTAAAAAACATGAAATTATTATGTGTCCGAAACAGTTCGAAAAATCATTTAATAATTATTTTGCAACATATCTGCAAGAGTAAGTTAAAAAAAATAATTAATTTAAATAATTACAATAATAAATTTGTTAATAAACTACCAAAAAATATAGAATTATACAAAATTTGACGTTAGAATAATTATACAGCAACCAATGAGAGTGGCTGCACGCTATTGGTGGATTACATGATGTCTGATTGGCTACTGTACATTACCAATCACTCTTGCACTTCGATTTGATCTATTAGTCGATTACGTGATGTCTAATTGGCTACTGTAAACTACCAATCGCACTTACACTTGAAGAGGTCGCGCTACTCAGTTTTGTTTTGCAAGTCGAGGAGGTCGGATCGGCCCTGTCAACACTTACCGGTACGAGTCAAGGATTTACTTTACCGATATTGTGCTTGTCCCTGTATTACCTACTGTGCTTTAATAAGTGTTTAGTGTGTTTTAATAAATATTTTTTAATAAATATGCGGGTGTATTAACAAATTTTATGGTGTGATTCTACAAGTGTCAGTGACTTTAACAGTGTGTTTCCTGCATGCATATACGGATATATAAGTGTACCTAGTGTACTAATAAAAGTGTTTAGTGTGCTTTAATAAATATTTTTTATTAATTATGGGGGTGTATTAACAAATTTTATGGTGTGGTTCTACAAGTGTCAGTGACTTTACTAGTGTGTTTTCTTAAGTGATTGTGCACGTGTATACGGATTTATTAGTGTGTTTTATGGTGCGGTTATTTAAACGTTTTATTAATTTTTTAGTGGTTTAATATATTTTGTGGATTGATTATTTAAGTGTTTTGGCATAGTGTTACTGGTGCTTTAGTGTACTTTATGCAATGATTATTTAAATGTTTCGGCATATTGTTACTGGTGCTTTAGTGTACTTTATGCAATGATTATTTAAATGTTTCGGCATATTGTTACTGGTGCTTTAGTGTACTTTATGCAATGATTATTTAAGTGATTTGACATAGTGTTACTGGTACTTTAGTGTACTTTATGCAATGATTATTTAAATGTTTTGGTATATTGTTACTAGTGTTTTAGTGTACTTTATGCAATGATTATTTAAGTGATTTGACATATTGTTACTAGTGTTTTGGTGTACATTATGTAGTGATTATTTAAATGTTTTAACAAACTATTACTGATGTTTAAACTGCACTTACCTACGTGTTCCATTATATTTTTGCAAACGTTTACCATGCTCTCTAAAGTAATTACTCAAGTACTTTGACATACATTTTCAAATATTTTACAATATTTCACGTTGTGATAAACGTTTGCAAATTTATAACCGACTCCTGCATGCCTCTATGTCTTTGTACTCAAAATCAAAAGCTTATTAAATGTTTGTACAAGTAGTTTTCGAAAAAGCGTATATGTTATCAAAATGCAAATCGACAAACACAGTTAATTAATCGTTGCGGTTCTTTTATGATTACAGACGGTCAATTGCCAAACCGCCACATCCAAATCTGTCGAAAGCAGCCAAGCAGCCAACCAACCAAGCAGTCAATCAATCAATCAGCCAACCAATCAAACTCTAAGATGCAATGCCTACCAAACGTGCTGTCTCAGATGCCTTACCAGTAAAACGATTGCAGTGGCGCAAGTCAGCGATCGGTGAGTCGCATGCTTTATGGTTCCTCCGGTTCCCATCATGTCGTAGGACGAATGGTCCGAAGCGACACGGGAACTGGTTGTATTTTATATTTTTGAGCGAGCATAGTGACCACGACTGTACGATCGTGCAAAATTCGTACACACTGTTTATTTCATTTATTAGCTCAGGTCAGGGTTTTCTTGTACATCGCGTTTTAACTTCTTTACAATTTAAAATTAAAATTAGTACATAGAAGTCGGATGACCCTCCGATTTCACAGTATTTTTCGAGTCACTTTTATAAAATTATAGAGTCACTTTATATTTTTACGTACGCGTGAAAATTTTTTAAATAAATGTACAAGAAAGTATCGCGGAAAACAGATTTCGATATCAAAGTTATTTACGAATGTTTGAGTCATTTAGAAATTTACTTTGATATCACAAATCTGTTAAAAATGAAACAATCGTATACTTAGATTTTTGCAAAGTGATCTTCCATTTTCCATTTTGAAAGTTTTTTAAAGTTAAAGTCAATTTTTGCTGGAAGACACTTTATTAGCATGTTTCTAATCACGTTTTTTAGCTCAGGATTTTCAGCACACATGAAGAAAACTGGTAGGTCAAAATACATGTGGCCGTGTTCATTTTTATGCTCTATACTCATGCGCGTGCTTAGATGCTCTCGCATGGGTTAGGGCAGGTGGACACGGTTTAGTTTTAAGATGTTTGGCGATCGACAAATTGACAGTGAATTATCGACACAAGTTACACGTGTGTGTGTGGTTAGGTCGTGGACCTTGTGTCGATTAAACTATAGATTCATTTTTTAAATTTTGCAAAATTGTATTTGAGAATGCATGCAAAATGCAAGTCGAGTCATTTGAAAATGCATACAAAATGCAAGTCGAGTCATTTGAAAATTTTATAAAGTGAATAAATTAGAAAATTGTATAAGTAGTTTAAATTATTACATGTACATATTACATTGAATATTCTAAAGAATAAGAAATATGTTCACTGTCGATTGTCGATCGATTTCAGCAAAAAGGTATGAACTTAGAGTGTGAATGTAGTATTGAACTCGGGTGTCGGAGACGTCCCGGGACGTACTCCCTAGGATTAGGCTTTTTTGCACCCGGGTGGTATGTGTGAGAACCGTGGAGTGTGTTTTTGTGAGAATGGACTTTGCAATTTTTTAAATATAGCGATAGGCAGGCAGGTAGCTTACTTCTGGTGTGAATGAGTTAGTTTTAAGTAGGTAGGGCCAGAGCAAGCTTTCACGTTTCTCTTTCCTCCTCTCTCACACGTGAGATGCTTGCATCTGGGGGGTTCACGAAAAATCGAGAAGAGAAAAATATTAAATATGAATTTATTTAATATTCTCTTGAACTCGATTGTTCGTTCAGGCCAGGCCTTTTAGTTTGTAAGTCGCAGTCGGGTTCTAGATCCGACTGCAAAAATGAAGTATAAAGTGAAGTGCAGTGAAATAAAATATTCTGCTCGGACATTCTTTTACGGACAGCGCATTCTAAGAATCGCTGGTCGTATTTTTATTTTGAGTAATTATTTTTCTTAACTTATTATATATTGCATAAAATTTCGATTTTGTTATCGATCGAAATAAATGGATAGCAATGCAATTTTATTTTTATGAAATTGTCTGCTATCTGTTTATGGAGATTGATAGCGAAATTGAGAATTTATGTAATTGAAAACTAAGAATGTCCGAGTTACCGTAAAATTTCGCGAGTGATTTTTGTGAGGCTTTGCCGAAGAGAGAAGAGGCTATATGCCGAAGAGCCCCGGCAAAATTGCCAAAGAAGAGGGGAACTATTAATGGCTCTCCATCTTAGGATGGAGAGTCATTTTGTCACTATGCTCGCTAATTATTTTTTTGTATTTTACATGTGTTTTTTTTGAACGATACAAAATGTATCGTTTTGCTCGAATTTTTACGAGCAAAGCCACCCGCGATTTTTATGCCCTCCCTATTAAATTCCGAGATTTTTGTATAACTTCGCGATTAAATTTTGAGATTAGAGATTTTTGTGTCCCTTCGCGATTCGAGACTTATGTCCGCCCAATTAAATTTCACGATTAGAGATTTTTGTGTCCCTTCGCGATTGCATTACGAAATTAGAGATTTTTGCATCCCTTCGCGATTCGAGATTTTTATGCCCGCCCAATTAAATTTTGAGATTAAAGATTTTTGTGTCCCTTCGCGATTGCATTACGAAATTAAAGATTTTTGCATCCCTCGCGATTACAGTACGAAATTAGAGATTTTTGTATCCCTTCGCGATTAAATTTTAAAATTCGAGATTTTTATATCCCTTCGCGATTTTATTTCGAGCTTCGAGATTTGTATACCCCATCGCGATTTTAATTTCCCCGATTTTTATGTGTTAATTATATTTCTCTGTTTCAGGAATTGATTTTAAATAAATTGTTTTATTGTTGATCGATCTTAATTTCGTAATTGTCATTGTATTTTCTGTTTCTCGATAGGGTTGTTTCACTTCTTCTCGTATAATTTTGTAGGATAATAAAATTTTGTATGTTTCAGATTTTATTTTTTGGTAAGTTAATGCTCTCTTTTCTCAAATTTCTGTCTTAATAAATTTTTGTCTATTTTAGTGTTTCTTCTTTGCTAAGTTCTGTCGTTTCCTCAAATCCGCAATTTTCATTGCGTTTCGTATTTTTTGAAATTCTTGTTTGAAATAAAGAAAAATTTTCCTCCTCCTCCCACAATTTTCTGTGTTAATAGAATTTTGTCTGTTTCAGATTTTTATTTTACGTAAGTAATGAAATAATTTATATTCGTCTTAATAAAATTTTATCTGTTTCAGAATTTCATTTTTGGTAAGTCCATTCAATGCATTAGTTTTTTAATTCCGAGCTGTGGGAGGAAGGGTGGGCTCGGGCGCAGGTTTTTCGTCACGATATGTGACGAAAAGCCTGCGCAAATTGTAAGTGCCTTTTGTTCTAACTTGCACTCATCTTGACGACAATTTTTTAACTTGTTAGATATTAGTTTGGAGTAACAGCCTATCGTTTTTATTATCAATTGCTTTAAACTTAAAAGAAAGTTCTTCCAACTTTCTTCTTTCACTCTTTTCTTTACTTTTACATTATACGAGTGCAATTTTAGAACAAAAGGCACATTTAGGGCTTTAATTTTATGTAATTAATTTTCAATGTTTCATATGTGTTTTAATTACATTTGTCTGTTTCAGGTTTTAATTTCAAGTAAGTAAGTAGTGAATTATTCATATATGTCTTAATCATTTTTGTATGTTTCAGGTTTCAATTTTATGCAAGCAATTTATTTATTCATATGTATCTTCATTGTATTTGTATGTTTCAGGTTTTTATTTTGATGATTCATGTTTGTCTTAATTTCGTTCAGATCTTTCCGGTTCTTATTTTAATTAAGTAATTGAATATTTCTCAAATATATTGTATATTTTACAGGTGTATTTTTATTGAGTCGACACGAATTGTGCATGCCTAAACATTATAATGTTACAAATATTGCACTTGTTTCTCCGTTTCTTCTTTTGTTATTCTGTTCTTCTTTTTATTATTCTGTAGGTAATGAATACGTCATCATTGAAGACACCCATCGAGGGATCATCGAGGGATGCGTGCGTTAGTTTTAAGTTAATTTTATGCGTGCGTTAGTTTTAAGTTAAGTGTGCTCGTGGGCAGGGTGGGTGGGTCCTTGTAAGTACCTCTCATTCTAACTTGCGCTCATCTTCACAATTCTCAATCTTTGTACGCGTTAGCTTGTAGTATACCCACTTATTTTTTGCCAATCGTTCTGCGCCCAAGTGGATCATTGGGGGTTCATAGCGCTGTGAACACGCGGTAGAGGTGAGCTGCAAGTGCCGGTGTAGCGCGAGTGATATTCTTTGCCCGGCGGGGCCGAACGGGGGGAGCACCTCTCATAGCATGATGTGCCCCCCCGATCTGCCGCCATACTGCCAAGGGGCATCACGGCAAGGGTGTCCTCTGTATAAGTCGCCCGCGCGTCAGAAATGGGAAACCCTCCGCCAACTGGGGTGTATCACTCGTTCTTACCAAAGGTATCTTCGGTTCATCTTTGCCGTCGTGGTTCACGTAAGCCACTATGGACTACCCTTTGACCCATGGAAAGCAAGGTTCGCTTGGCGAAAAATAATGGTCCCCCTTTTTCACAGAAAGTTCTTCTAACTTTCTTTTCTTTTGGTAGAAAGTTCTTCTAACTTTCTTCTCTTTTAGTAGAAAGTTCTTCTAACTTTCTTTTTTGCCCCTTTGCTTTTTGAATTCGTCATAGATTATTCGAGTGCAATCTTAGAATGAGAGGTACCGTGCGGCGTTTAGAATAAGTTAAGCGTATGCGTGGGATCCTATGTAATTAGTATTAAGTTAATGTATGTGCGTGTGTGTGTGTGATACAAGCTCTTTACTGGATTGTGGTAAGGAACTTGTATATGCGAGCGTATGAGCTAGGTAGAGTCAGAACTCATTTATCCTTCTGATAAATGAGATTGCATTTGGAGGGTGGAAGGGATTTGGAGTTAGGGTGGGTCACTGTCGTAGCCACCTCCACGTGGTGTGACCCGGTAATCGGTATAGTTCTCTAAAGATTTTTTAAAGTCTTTACAAAACTATATCGAGCTGAGCGCTACGGTTTTATTTCGCGATTTTATTTCGAATATTTCACTCCTTTTTTCTATGTTAATAAATTTTTGTCTGTTTCAGAATTTAATTCTTCGTAAGTTCCTACCCTGTTCTCTCTTCTAAAATTTCTGTGTTAATCAATTTTTGTCTGTTGTAGTATTTCTTCTTCGGTAGGTTCTATTGTCTTCTCACATCCGCAATTTTCATTGCGTTTTCTGTTTTTCGAAATTCTTGTATGAAATAAAGAAAAATTTTGCTCCTCCTCCCACCATTTTCTGTGTTAATACAATTTTGTATGTTTCAGCATTTAATTTTTTGTAAGTTCTGTTTATTGCAATAGTTTTACAATAATTCCGAGCTTGTGGGAGGAAGGGTGGGCTCGGGCGCAGGTTTTTCGTCACAACACGTGGCGAAAAGCCTGCGCACATTGTAAGTACCTCTTATTCTAAATTGCACTCATCTTGTCTCAATTTTTTAACTTACATATTAGATTATAGTAATAGTTTGTCATTTTTCTTTGAACTTCCCCAAACTTAAAAGAAAGTTCTTCCAACTTTCTTTCCTATCCTCTTGCAATTTTTACAAAGTTTCATTTACGAGTGCAATTTTAGAATAAGAGGTACATGTAGGGCATTTAGAATGTATTACAGTATGCGTGAGTGTGTGAGAATGTGAGTACAGGATGCGGGACTTCTTCTCATCGTGGAATCATAGAGTTCTTCAAATTCTAAATGATTTTATTTTTGGTTGGAAGATGTCAAGATTTTTGCTGTTTTATTTCTTGCTTCGAAATTTTTAAGGCTCCTCACTATTTTATTTCTCCCCTGTCTCACTTTATTATTTCTTCGGTTTTTAATGCTTGTACTTTGATTCCAGTTTCTCTTTCATTTCCTGCGTGAATATTCTTTCAAACTTCGAAGTTTTTGGATCACCTCGTCTTTCCAATTCGGTTTTGAAGTTTTTCATTTCTTGAGGTTTTCGAACAGCATCGTGATTTTATTTTAAGCTTTGAAGTTTCCGAATCTCTTCGTCTTCTTATTTCAGAGTTGAGATTTTCGAAAGCATAATTTCATTTCGGATTTTAAGATTTTCAAAACCTACGATTTCGATTTTTCAAGAGTTTTGTTTCGAATAAAGGGAGATTTCATTCCTTTATCCTTCAATTTTCTGTCTTAATTACTTTTATCTGTTTCAAGTTTTTATTTCAAGTAAGTAATTTAATCAATCATCGTGGCAACATCGATGGATCATCGAGGGATTGCGTTAGTTGTAAGCCAATTTTATGCGTGCGTTAGTTTTAAGTAAAGTGTGCTCGTGGGCGGGCGGGTGGGTCCTTGTAAGTACCTCTTATTCTAACTTGCACTCATATTCTCTACTCTCAAACTTTGTACGCGTTAGCTTGTAGTATACCCAGTTATTTTTTGTCAATCGTTCCGAACCCAAGTGGATCATTGGGGGTTCATAGCGCTGTGAACACGCGGCAGAGGTGAGCTGCAAGTGCTGGTGTAGCGCCAGGGACACATCTCTGCGGGGCCGATCGATTGATGAACCATCTCGATTTGCCGCCTCACGGCAGGGGTCTCCTCTCTGCGGTCAGACTTGCTTCAAACGCAAGCGGGGAGAAATGGGAGACCCTCCGCGGATGTGTCACTCGTTCTTGCCAGTATTTTCGGTTCATCTCTGTCTCGTGGTTCACGTAAGACACTATGGACTACCCTTTGACCCATGGAAGGCGAGGTTCACTTGGCGAAAGATACTGATCCCCTTTTTTGACAGAAAGTTCTTCTAACTTTCTTTTCTTCTAATAGAAAGTTCTTCTAACTTTCTCCCCTTTGCTTTTTGAATTCGTCGTAGATTATTCGAGTGCAATCTTAGAATAAGAGGTACCGTGCGGCGTTTAAAATAAGTTAAGCGTACGTGTATGAGTACCCATGCGATTAGTATTAAGTTAATGTATGCGTGCGTGTGTGATACAAGTTCTTTGCTGGATTGTGGTAAAGAACTTGTATATGCGAGCCTATGAGCTAAGTAGAGTCAGAACTCATTTATCCTTCTGATAAATGAGATTGCATTTGGAGGGTGGAAGGGATTTGGAGTTAGGGCGGGTCACTATCGTAGCAACCTCCTCGTGGTGTGACCTGGTAATCGATATCGTTTTCTAAACATTTTGATAAAAATATTTAGAAAACAATATCGAGCTAATAGCTACGAATTAAATTATAGTTTCATTTGTTTTCCAGTTTCTTTTACGAAAATGTTTGGATTAAATACGCAACTTATAAGAAAATGAAAAACTATATTTTAGAGGAAATTACAGATGAATGTGTTAGAAATATATGACAACATATTTATTACAAATTAATTAGTGGTGAAAATGCAGATTTAAACTATTCTCCTTCGACCGCCATACTTTTACATTGTGCGCATGCGCAGTCACAGTTCTTTTGCTTTGCGCATTTAAATTAGTTGCGTCCTGTCTCTCTTTCTAGGAGGTAGGTTTCCTTATCTCATTTTGTCTCTTACATCTACTATTTTGTAGCATTTCAATAAATATACACTATTTTGTAGAAGCTAGAAAATATAAGAAGAACTTGGACTTTATACACCACCTAGCGTTGAGATACATAAACTATGAAGAGCGCCTCGCAGTCCTACCTTGGAGTAAACTTGTCCATCTATAAGTATAATCAACCAATCATACTTCATGGTAAATTGACATTAGATTGTGGCATAGCGGCGTGTAAACGTGTCAAACCACGTATTCACATATAAATGTATTGAACTGTATATGTTATAAAATAATTCTTTAAGGTAACATACATTCTTTTTAACAACTAATTTATAAACTTTTCTTTCGTATGATTTCATCAGTCTTTCTAGAATGTTCAAGATAATTAATAGGTTAACTCTGATATTTCAGATGATCACGGATGTACAACTGGCTGTATTCTGTAACATCCTCGGAGCTACGTTATTTTGCTTAGTATTTCTTTTCCACTACATAAATGCAAATTATTCGAAATAAAAATACACGATGATTGTCTTGACATAACCTGAACCATGTCACGAGAAAGTTTTACAAATGGAGTTACGCAGCTATATGTTGTATTTCATACTGTTGAATAGATATCACCGAAAATAAATGCATTTACATTCATAAACAGATTTTTACTCAATAAAAATGTTATTTTTATATTCCTTCAATATAAAATCTCTACACTATACATTGTATATTACATATGATTAAAGGAGCAAGTACTATAATGTATCAAAATTGATTAATTCATCCCTTACAAATATTAATCTTGAATTAAATAGTTCACTTTTCATTATGTCAAAATAAAAAAGTGGATCCAAATAAATAGGAATGTGTGTTCGTGCGATGATAAGTTCCTATATTCAGGTAGGTCGGAAACAATGAAGTTGGCTGCTAGTAACGTATACATAGTCAAAGTGTTATGCCTTTCGCATATATATCTGCATATAGAAAATTCACAATATAATTTTAGATATCTTTACGTGTAAATTTAGAAAAGTTAATCAGCAATGACCGACGATTCCAATGGGGAATCTACATTCGAATTTGTTGAAAGAAAGACGGACGAATCGTCCACATCGGGAGAATTTGTAAAAACAGGTGAGATTAAAATGCAAAACATAAACACCTGTGTATCTGTCAAACATTCTTTCACAAATAAAAAATTATCTATACATGCCATACTTGTCTCTTATAATGATTTATATACTAGGAGAAGTTAATAGAAAAAGTAACTGTAAACAATTTATATATACTACGCATATAGAGCATAATAAAAAACAAATACAAATATGTATCATTGAACATGCAAATGTTTGCAATATTGCTAGTCATTTATAATACATTTTTCAAGCAATGTGTTACATTTCATATTAACCATAGGAATAAATAATTTTGTCAATTGAAATCTTTGACAGTAATATTTTGTTACAAAGAACACCATTAATATGAATAATAAAAGCAATATCACTTTTAGATTCTTTCAGTAGTTTATCTTCATCCACATCTTTGTTAATGCCATTAGGCGTATCAACGTCTACTGGGAATCTGCTGTCAAATGTTGCACCACCTAGTGCATTACCTAGCTTCATTTCAAATTCTGGAGTAATAGTATCTGAGAAACCTACTAATTTGCAAATACCTACACAAAAGAAACTTCAAGAACATGAACCTATTAAATCAACATTAAACACTACAATCCAATCTAAGCCATTGCAGCAAGAATCGCATCAAGTAATTACTACTGCTGCTGTAACTCCGTCCATACAAAATGTGCAAACAACGATTCCATCAGAAAACCTGATCCAGGATACAGGAATGGTTGGTGGTGGCTTGCTATCATGGGTTAAAGAAACAGTAGTGAACAGCAATGTTTTAAGTAAAGTTGCAGAAAAAGCAAAAAACAGCATGAACACAATGATTACAACATTAGATCCTCAGATGCGTGAGTTCATTTGTAAGTAAGAAAAGTAGTAATTAAGGTGTACAGATTAAAATTTTGTTCTAATTTGTACGATTGTTAATTTTAATTATATTCTGTTTTATCAAGTTTTTTTTATTCGACCATGATATCACTGTGTGTGTAATTGTTATTGCATCATAACTGAAGAAAATATATATATGTGCTATGTTATTTTTGGACCATCAGTAGCCAAACTTAATTCAATGAACTGTGGTGTACAATCTTTCAGCTGTCATTTGCAATAAAAATTTTTGAAGTTTCAAATATAAAACAGTTCATTTATTTTCTAATTACTGATTGTTTATTAATTTAAATTATAACTCTATATGGATGTAGTAGTGATACAAATATCTTATATAAAATAGAGCAGTTCTGTAATTTATAGTGAAAATATGAACAACAACAATTTGAGGCTAAGATTTAAATAATTTTCAAATCAAACTTTCCATCATTAATGGGGACAAAAATTTGTAAAACAGAGTATAAGTTTCAGTTTGTTTGTACATGAATGGTACTGGTGCAACATGTTAGTTAACATAAAATATATACGAGCTCTTTGGAAAATGTACATTTCAGATTCTGGTGGTGACATGGAGATTATAGTTGCATCTGATAAAGACTCTAAAATAAGCCCTGTACGTCAGGCTTTTCAGACAGTTTTCGGAAAAGCAACAGTAACGTAAGTACGAATATACAATTATAACATATGTTTCATTTTATAAATTTTTTGTTCAAACAAGTGATTGCATTATAGTGGTGTAGCAGTTGAAAGTTCAGCTGTGGCTGCTCAACCAGTTGGTTTTGCTGCTGGAGTAAAAGGAGCAGAAGAGAGAATTAACTTTGCACGAAATATTCCATCTCTTCCAAAGGATATACCTATAATTGCTGTAGAAAACTTTTTATTAGAAGTGGGTGAAGACAAGTGGTACGATTTAGGTGTAGTACTTCTTAATGATCCTAAACATAACGTGAATTTACAAACGTTCACGCAAATGACGCCAGTACCAAGTCAAATAGTAACTATGGCACAAGAAGCTACACCCGAAGATTATCCTCTTAAATGGTCTGGATTGGCAGTCACTGTCGGTAGCTTGATGGCAAGCAGTCTACAGGTTTGTTTCAAGTAAAAAATATGTAACGATATCACTAAAAATATAAACAAATTATATCTTTTAAGGTTCCTCATAACGAATGGCACCACGCGCTTACTGGAATTTCCAGAAGGGATATTATACTTTTAGCAGTTCAATCGTTAGCTGGAATTTACAAAAATACGATTAATCCTATATAAATCTTTACGAAGAATATGCCAATGCAATTTATTAACGTCTTGCAATTTTGTAAATACAATTTTACTAATTTATATATACTTGAACATCAAGATTTATTTTTTAGGCTCGTATTTTTAACATATACCTAACATTTTAGAGGATTACTGGAATCAAGAATTTAATTTCAGTTGAGGTGGCATATTTACTAACTTAGTATTTATAAATTGAAAAGTGTAATTTTAATTGTATGTGATAATATGTACAAAAAAATTAATGGACTAAAAAAGGCAAAATATATGAAAAAGTAGGTTTCTTATATGTATTTTATCGCACTCCAATTAAGCACATATACTTTATTTTATTATTAAAATAAAATTAATTCATAATTAGTTCCTAGCCCCACTTAATTTTTATCCAAATCGTCCAGAACATTAAATGATCGTATGGGTATTTTTAGCAAATAAAAACTACAAATATTTGTTTCTGAATTTCATCTTTAATTTCTTCATGTATTTTTCCAGTATGAGTACATTGCTGTTTTTGCTTTTTCATTATTAATATCTTCGGGATTCGTCCAATTATTTGAAATCGCCAACAAAAAAAGAATAACAGACTAATTGCAGTAAAAAAGCAATGTAAAAATTACAATTTTTTCTTTTCCTTTTTCTTTTATACGAAACTGGCAACCCATTGCCACCACAATAAAAATAACAATCGAGTCTTTATTTGTTGCTGATATGCTAAAAACGTAAAGCCACTAGATCTCGATAACGTGGCGTACTTAATTAAATAAATGTATAAAATATTTCTCCTTGCACTAGCATACATAGTTTCCGTTGTAATTACAATTTATTATCTTTTTCCATATTTATAATTGTGTATTTTTCACGGTTCTTTGCGCAAAACAAAGTTCATAATAAACCGATGTAGATTGTATACGGTCCGAGCAATATTAATTGAATTACAATATTTAAATAGATATTTAAATATGGTGCGCGAATCTATGGTTACAATTTATCAAGGTATGCGTTCAAGTCTGGCAGACCTTCCTTCAATCCCTTCCTTTTACGTGTTTCCTGTGAACATACAAATATTTATAATCAATATCCATTAAACAGTATCTGCATATGTGTGTTACATAAAGAAAACAGTGTATGTTTCCCTATTCAGGCAAACCAGGACATACTACTGGAGCACCAAAACAAAAAACAAATTTCTTTCCCACGAGATTAAAAATGGTAATGCATTAACAGTTACTGATTACCACCAGTTTTGATCGTGGGTGCATTATATAAAAACATTTGAAATGAAATGCTTACCTGCACAACTTGGTAAGGTCTAGAGTTCGGTTCCATTGGGTCACCAGGTAGAATTTGCCAATGATCGAATACACATTGTGGAAAAGCTTGTCCTCCGGTATTAGAACGCAAATCGGCAGTAAAACCGAAGGACTCATTAACTGGAAGATATGCTTTAACTACAAACATGGGTGTACCAGCAACTTGTTGTTCTTCAAATACGTGACCTCTTCTTCGGTTAAGCACACCATAAATACCACCAACGGCTACTTCTGGGCACTATAAAAAATAAATTTTATTAATAATTTATATGTAACATATTATAAATTTTTCGGTAAGTATATTTTACCTGAATTTCACATAAGTAAACTGGTTCCATAAGTCGAGGAGAGGCAGTGAGGAGACAAGCATAAAGGCAACGTCTTGTGGTAGGAATAATTTGACCACCACCTCTGTGAATAGCATCAGCGTGTAATGTCACATCATGAATGTTGAAACGTACACCTCTCAAATTTTCTTCCGAAAGAACACCCTATGTAAAATATTTCAAATTAATATAAATAATAAAAATTAATATCCAATTCTTTAGAAAAGAGCTTCATACTTCTTTCGTAGCCCATTGGAATCCAGCTACAACAGAATCTTTAATTTCGTTAAGGTATTGTACTCCTTTCGAACAATCTACAAGTATGTTGGGCCCAGTTCCGTCAGGTCCGAAGCACCAAATTTTTCTGGCTTCAGTTACATCGTAATCATACTTTTCGCTCAAGTAACGAGCACGTACTTTAAAATCATCTCTTGGATTAACTTCTCCCTATTAAAGCAATAAATATTAAGTAGAGAGAAAATATGATTTCCATTTTCATCAGTTAAGATACATACACTGTCAATATCTTCAGCTAGACCATCAGGCATAGGATACGCCATCATGAACAGACGATTGTGTTTGTTGGGAGATTTTGAAAGACACATTTGATTTGACTGTTCTGAAATCGTTTCTCTATAAGATACAACAGGATCCGATTTTTTAATGGGTATGCAAGCATGGTCCTCCTCCAAATCTTTCAAACAAATTTCAAGATGAAGTTCTCCAGCACCGGCAATAATGTGCTCTCCTGATTCTTCAATAATGCACTGCACCATAGGGTCAGATTTTGCCAAACGTTTGAGACCTAAGAACAAACATCTTTTTAAACAAAATTCTTTCGTCACCAGAGAAACACAATTTTTAGTAATTTTTATTCAGGTGTCAACGAAAATCATGGTTTGTCATAACCCAATGCTCAAAAAAAAATTTCATCATTTTGTTATTATGTTCTATAAAATTTCCTTAAATATATTAACTTCATACCTTCGACCAATTTGGGTAAATCGGCTGGATTTTTCGGTTCAACAGCAACACGTACAACAGGTGAAACCGAGAATTTCATGACTTTCATGTTATGTGCATCTTTAAACGTAGTAATAGTACCAGTCTTTACTAAGAATTGATCAACGCCAACAAGTCCACAAATATTACCTGCATTAAAATAAGAGAATTAGTAAATAATAACAAGTAACTTCTTGCTATTTTAATGGTATCAATTCATAAATTTCAGTTGGCCGTTCTATTGTCAATCAAAAAGTAATCAGTACAGGTCTGTGAGAACAATCATCATTATATTATATGACAAGACATTCAGAAGTCTAAACAAAACAAGATGTACAAACCAGAAGGCACATCTTCAATCGCTTCAACATAACGACCCATCATCAAAATTGTACGCTGAATGGCTTTTTCATACAGATCTTCCTTTTTGCCTGGTTGGAAATTAGGCCCCATAATACGTGCTTTCATACCAGTGCTTACTTTACCAGAAAAGACACGACCGAAAGCATAGAAACGACCTTTATCTGAAGTGGGTACCATTTTTGAAACATACATCATAAGTGGACCATTTGGATCACAGTTCTGTAAAAATAAAAGTAAGTATTTATTAGAAAAAAAATCATAAATTCGAATAAATTAAGTTAGATCATATATTTATCAGAAAACTAACTCAATATCTATCATATAACTCAGAACAGGTCTGTAATAAATTCATCATATGCATAACAATATGTTGCAAAAATATTGGAAATATAAGTACCTTAATGCCAATAGCAGCCTCATCATCAAGTGGACCTTCATACAACATTTCCATACGGTATTTTTGAGCAGTAACAGGAGATGGTAAGTGAATAGCAATCATCTGAAGTAAAGCTTCTCCAGCTGGTAACCATGTTCTCATGACAACCTAATACATAAAACAATGCTAATGTATAATTGTGCATTAACAATTGATTAAAAATATTTCAATTTTAAATATCAGTGAAAAGTTCATAGTGTCATCCAAAGGATTCAGAAGAGGTGTCAGAAAAATTTAGAACAATCATCATAAATAAACGTCGAATAAGAGACAAAATTGAATGATTGAACAAAAAAATCTTACCTTAAGAAGAGCTTTACCATCCTTGTCTTTGTCTTCTGGCTTCAGAACAATTCCTAATTTTTCCAATAATTTATCTGCTTCTTCTTTTTTGTAATTCATAATGCTATCAAATACCTATTAATTAGTTTCATTTGTATTAGTATTAGACCAAAGAATATTTGTACAGTATAAAAATAATTATATAGTATCAACATACCTTATAAATTGGATCTAAGACGTACATACAGAAAGAACGTTTGTTGTCTGCTTCTTTCTGCTTGCTCCACTTCTTAGTTTTAGGGTTGAAGAAAGTTTCTCCCCACAATCTGTTCATTAGTTTTACTACGTCAATTTTGAATTTTTCGGCATACATCTCAGAAAATTGTTTTAACGTGAATGCCCAACCATGAAGACCAGAACCGAAACCGACCGATCCTTTACTGGGGTCTACTCTAACTTCACCCATAGGACCATCATCGTCCGAATATGTAGCAATAATAACGTTAACGTTTTCAACAATACGTTGGAAAGTTTGATACAGATCTTCGCTATCAAGCTGCAGTTCCAACAATGCTCTGTCCATCTTGTTCATGAACAGTACAGGCTTTATACGTTCGGCAATAGCTTGACGAAGTACAGTTTCCGTTTGCACACAAACACCTAGATAGAATTTAGAAAAAATGGTTATATAACTGTAATGATAATTATCTGATAAGTGTGATATAATATTGTGACATTGTAGCAATTGTGTCGTAGCATATTAGTCGCGGACATAAGGATAGAGGTCCACTAACAGCGTTTAAACACAATTGCCTATTTAATCTCCTTCCATTAATGCACCATTAACACTGTCAATGTGTAGTAACCAGTTAAACCAGTTTGTACACTACAGAGTAAGGCTGTTAGTGCTGGAAGGGATTTTCTTGCAAATTCATTGTATTGAATTGTTAATTCTACAAATGAAAAATACGTACCAGATACACAATCAACAACTACGAGAGCTCCATCAGTTACACGGAGTGCAGCTGTTACTTCACTAGAGAAATCTACGTGTCCAGGTGAGTCAATAAGATTAATCAAGAAACCCTTCTCATCTTTGTCACGTTGATCAGGATTTGTAATAAAAACTAAATCTTTCTCGTCGAGGGCAAAGAACATAGAAATAGCCCTATAAAAATAATATATCAATTATAAGAAAATTAAATAAGAATTAATATGTTGTGAAAGTATATGTGGCAATCTTACGTGGATTTAATTGTAATACAACGTTCTTGCTCATCTTTACGAGTATCTGTGAATCGAGTCTCACCAGCTTTGGCACCAGCAATGATACCAGCCTTGGACACAAGGGAGTCAGTCAAAGTTGACTTTCCATGATCTACGTGCGCAATGACGGACATATTTCTGATGTTTTTCTTTTTGTCCATCATGGCACGTATCTCATCTACTGTAAAGTTCACCTGAAACAAAGAATATTTTTATTAATATCGAATGAAACAAAATATATGTTCAAATTTTGGTAACAAAGAACAAAATTTCATATATAATAAATGCTATTATCAAAATATCAAAAATGTTATATTCTTTCATTTTCTATTGCTCTACAGCATAAAATTAAAAAAAATATTTTCATAAAAAAAAATTAAGAATTTTTATACTGACCATATTGGTATAAACACTTCTCAAATCTTGGTAAATATTACTGACACATACATATTATAATATACAACAAAAGAAAGGTATCTTCCTTGTGGACATCTAGCTACACATATTTTTTTGTGCTACAGCAATTTCTGAATCTAGGTATAACTGCCTCAATTTCTATATACATCATACCAAGTATTCAACGTGTTTTTCTGTACAATGATAATGTTTGAGTAATCATTTAGATTCTAAATATCATTAATACGCTTCTCCCGGACTCACAATATTCCGAGAACATGCTGACTCGTATCAAGAGCTCTACAAAGCTCCATGACACGTTGTCTGCCGAATAAGGGGCAAAACATATTTGAACCTCAAACATTGATAACTTTGAACCTTTGTCGAGTAAAATTTTCAGGAATGTTCCGCCAGAATTTTTGCAGAACCTTCAGAGATCTTTGCCCCGGCATATCCATCGCGAGGCTCAAAATTTGTCTTCGAAAGGAGTTGCGCAATCCCAAGTAATCCGCCAGTTTTCGATTTTTCCAAACCCAGGTGACATTTGGTCTTCAAAAATATTCATACCTCTGCACTCCACACATCGTACAGATTTACACGTTCGCAATACTTTATGACGATTATACATACCATTTTGGATGTTGTCCGATTTCCGTTGGCCTGGTCAGAAATATACGTGCACCAACAATGGCGGACTCCCTGGGAAAGAACAGGAGTTCCGTGAAAGAGACAAACCTTTCACGGACGATAGAGGGCACTCGATGTCGTGCATTTTAGTATCGTGCATAGGACCAATTGGAATTTTGTAATCCCTACCACGTGGCATAATTTGCGCGCGCATAGCATTTTTTAGTGTATGACACGGAACATGTGTTGCAGTAATGTTGTGTTTGGTGCTGCCATCTTAGAACTGCATAAAAGGAGCAGAGTAAGGAAGATAAGGGGTGAAGGATAAGATAAAATTCAAAGACTATCCAATAAACATTAATTAAATGTGAGTACATTTATCGTTAGAAATTTTCTTACTTTCCATTAAGCAACGATTTACTTTTACAAAATACTGCATTAATTTTATAAATGAAATGTTGTATTATTGCTGTTACACATATAATGGGTATCCGTGTACAAAAGATAATAATTACTTATTTATTAGGATAATAGTAACGATTGTGCGTTTTCTTATATAATAAAATATTCATTCTCAGGAACGTTAGAATCTGTGCAATGTACATTCATTCATATTTTATATACATATGATAAAAGCACTTAATTTCTTAAGAGTGTAAATACTGTATCTATAATCATTTTTTCATATTGATTTTTCTAAAATTGTGTACTGTGCTATGCTATACCTTTTTAAATATAAAAAGATAGCGCAGGTAGAAAGTATTTTCTACATTTTATGAAACATACATGTAAAAACTTCTTAAACATTATCTAGAAATATATGTATACATATAAATAAGTGCATTTTGTTTATAACGATTTAAGCTCGAAATTTTAAATGATTAGATGATCACTTATTTCTGTAGTTCTTTTTATCAAGTATTGAAACTTTTTTAAATTCCGTAATACTATAATTCAATTAAAAATAGTGATCTTCTAATTCTTAACAGTATTTAACGAGTTCCTTTGCAGCTCCGTTCATGGACGCTCACGCGATCAGGATTAAACGTCCTTCCGCATCGTTTGCACGGAACTAACTGATTTAAATGCGATTTCCAGCTGGCCTCAGCCATTGCAGCTATATCAATTACCATATTTCCCGTTTCTGGATCACCTGTACATAAAATATTATTATTAAAGTAAAATAATGACATGTGCATATATTCCAAAATGATCATTAAAATAATTGCATGTTTATTGCTTATGTACATGCTGAGAATCCTAATTATAATTCAAACCTTCATTTTAACTTTATACTAACTTTACCCCTGCTGAGATGCAACCACAATATCTTTTGATCAATATAATCTCGTTGACCTTAAGTTCAGTGGCAATGTGCGAAAACACGCAATCAACGCTTAACTTTCTCACATAATGAATTCACTGACAACTCAATACTAATGGATAAAAAGCTCAAGGAATTTGTATGAAGTGAAAGAACCGCTTACAAATTAAAATGTGCACGATTCTTGGATCTATAGATCTTTAAGAATATTGTTCTAATCACTAGTAATAACTTACGAGTATAGACAGCTTCCGGTCTCTCTGGTTCTTTCCGTCTCTGATCCGGTGGCAATTTGTCATTCTCCACGTGCCACTTTTTCAGGCATTGGGGCTCGTGGATAGTTATACTACTGGTTCCAAAATCTCTGCCACATATGTAGCATGTGACCGTTCTCTTCACACTGTTATCCTAAAAGCAATTGTCTTCAAATGATTATCGACCGCAATTAACAAAACTCGCAGGACGGAAAAAGCATCGTATTTATTAGCAACACAAAATGTACACAAAATTTGATAGGAACGCTTAAAATGAATAAGGATCTTCACGTGTTCAATTTCAAACGAATTGGATGATATAAGCATGCTCTCCAGCGCGACTCACCCCTGTTGGGCTGACTAGATTTTCGTGCAAGTTAGTCGATTGCTTTTCTTTCTCTGCTTGCTGTCGTTTGATACACTGAGGTTCGTGTATCACGATGCTTCTCGTGCCAAAATTTCGGCCGCAGATTTTACAGGTGACCATAGGCGGGGTGACTCGTGACGTGCTAGCAGATTTTCCCGCAACAGGACTTTCTGATTTCTCTGGTTCAGAATTCTACAAATAGAAAGATCGTACTTTACTCTGAAAATTTCTGGAAAATAATATGTTTACCTTTGATGACTTGCAACTTTTCTGATGTACTGCTAAGCGATTTGGGAAGAAGGTCCTACCACATTTTGGACAGGGTACCAGCTGCGCCTGGAAAATATAAAATTACATTATTGTGCTGTACTATGATTTTATAACAGCGGAACCCTTTCATCTTAAACTTAACGAGTCGCAATGCGGTTCTAAGTTTTTAGATCAAACAAGTCGTTAAATAACTATGCCTTTATAATAAATGTAGGCCAGCACCTTGAACACGATAGGGCTAGAGGATTATAGTGCGTGACATGTTTCCTCTGTGTGGAACTTGATATTTGCATTCTTATACGTGTGTACATACGTATGCATGAGGGACGTGTAAGGGTGAGCTTTAACGAGTCACTTCATTACGCATACTATAATCGATTCCCTCATCTAATAGCATGTTCGCGCTATAAAAATGTACAGAATAATTGCATTCGTTGAATAAATAATTTGTTGCAGTTCATACATGTAAAATTTAATACAATTTTTGAAGAACTGAAATGCCCAGTCGCGGAATACGATTATGATACGTGTAGTAATATTTGTATGAAAATTATCTCGGGGTTGATAACTGTAACTAATAAGTATGTGCATATTCAAAGTCTGTTGTTACGCTCTGTTTATGATTGAATTCGCGAATAACAGCATGTAATCATTACATAATCGCTCGTTAAAGATCGTCGGCTTTTAAATGGTAATGACTCATTCGGTCAATCGAAACGCGTTTTCCTATATAGACTGCTTCCCGTATCAGCTGAAACGTAAACTTATTTCTTAAAAATCGAAAGATACCGGGCAGAACTATAGCTGCAATTTACATGTTTAAATGACAATACCTGACTTTCTTCCCAAGCTGCAGTATTCCATTCTGAATGATTTATCGCAACGTCGGGTTTCTGAGGAGTTGGGCGCCTCTGATTCGCGGGCAATGCGTTGTTCTCCCGTTCCCATTTCTGCAAATAAATCATTAATTAATACTTGAATAATAATAAAATAATGTCACCTCAATTAAAAATATTTCTATAAACGATATAAAGTTTGAGGTCTCAATTTTCGTGCACGGGACACAGTAAATATTCATTAGCAAGCAAACGTGAGTTTCAAAGCGATTCACGATAACACGATCGATTTACACACAAGGCATAATTAATGTTCCTTTACAAATAGATGGATACGTAGTTCAGGTCGCTTATATAGATATATCGAACTGGACATATATAAACTGCAACTCACGTGCAAATTACATGACATTTAATGATCACCTCGTACGTTTTATCTATATCAAATGGTATTAGTTCACGTGTATGCAAATGTCTCCGATATCAAAGGACACACGCCGCATATATGTTCCTATCGATTTCGCAAAGGGCCTTGATGTATTACATACTTCCGGATAGAGCGATTCAATAATATTCATGCATCGTATTCCGTTATCGTGACCATGAATAATAGATATAGTTCAAGTTCAGCATAAAATTAGACCGGCCCTACGCTAATATTAGCATCTGTACTATAAAAGTGAAACGAGCGTGTACGTCATATTGAAACCTATATTCTAGATACTCAAATTCCTACATTCTGTTTATTCTAGATTCTTATATAGATCCCTGGATATCGATATCCTTAGATCCCGATATTCCTGAATACCGATATCTCTGGATACCGATATCCCGAATCTCGATAACTGCAGCCTGATATCCCTGGATCCTTAAATCCTTGAATAGATCGTTGTATCTTGATACCTCTATGTTCCTACATCCTCAACTAACAATTTCAACTGAAATAGTTTAATGACATTTACATTTATGGAACAGAAATGTGCGAATGTAGACATGGTGAATAATTGAAGAACTTACTTGCATACACCTTGGCTCGTGAATGGGAAAACTGGCCGTACCAAATTCACGTCCGCATATGTAACAAGTGATGGTCCTTGGCCCTTTTTTAAGCGGTACCGACGCCGGTCTGTTCGATGGACTCGATCGTTCTTGAGGACTTCCCGACTTGGTCTTTGCCTCAATGGCGATTGTTTCCTCGCTTTTGTTCTTGCTCTTATCGCTGCGGAAATGCAAGGCCACAGGTTTCTGAACGGTTTTTGGTACCGTGGCCTTTGTCTTGGTGCTCGCTGGACTCTCCTTTGTCCTGTGCTGACCGCTTTTCGGGTGACTATGAAATCGCTCCGGCTGATCCGGCTTCCCGCAACTTTTGCAAGGTTCCGGTGCGCTCTTCGTCGAAGAGGCGGTGAACATCTCTAATTCATTCTGTATCGTCGGTTTCGAACTTCTCTTCTTCAACATGGACAGAGAAGGGACCTTGTGGCCGGCCGGTTTGCTTCTAAATCGACACAGGATTATTGTTAAACCTTGAATAAGTTTAATTTTTGCGAAAATTCAATTAGTAGAAAAATGATTATAGACCTATTATTATTGTCATCTAACTTTCTGCTATCCGAAGTTTTCGTCGCCGCATTGGCTTCCTGGCCAATGATCCGTGCGTGCTTCTGCATTCTTGGCGATTCCACGAACGCGTCAACGTGACCGAGCCTCGAATCCAGAATCTGTTCGAAACTACGACGTTTGTAGCGTACAGAGAGGGGACCGTTGCACCACGTCGCACCGTTTGGCGCGTGACTCTGTTGTTGGTGTTGTTCTGCAATGGTGACGCTTTGCCGGCACCTTGACGACGATGGGAACGACGACGTCCCACCACCGATTGCTTTTGACAGGCGAAACTGCGTCATAGAGTGGATGAGCAATTCCTTGCTCAATACGGACATGTCTAATTTGTCGACCAAATCTGGATCGAGCACGCTCGGCTTCTCGAGATTCGCGGTTTTCGGTCTCTCGAGATCGTTGTATACACCACGCTTCATTTTCGGTGGCCAGGTGCCTGTGTCCGGGGTCTTCGATTTTCCTCGTTGTTTCCCCTTTTCTGCGCGATTTGTGTAACATTAGCTTTACAGTGTAAAAAAATCAGCATTCGATCAGTACTTGGTAAAAATTTAGGAAAAAATCTTGTTTGAAAATGGCCACTGTAGTTACGCGAGGCTATACAACTCGTGGCGATATAGTACATGGACACGACACATGGGTAATACAGCACGTGGTGATACGCGACGGTATAACACGCAGTGCTATGTCGTGAAAAATGAAACAATAAAGTGTTACTTACTTTCCAGAATATCCAAATCGTCCTTGATTACCAAAAATGTTTTTTCTGATAGAAACTCTGTTGGTCCCTTTTTCCATTTCATGGTTTTCGTACTTGTAACAATTCAGCACTTCGAATTTGAAAAGACAATACGATAAACAATTTAAAATGTTTATTTACAAGGTTAAAAGATGAACGTTCAAGATTTCATTCTAATTATTTGGACGAATTAAATTTACTGAGTTCTAAAACATCTGATCAACTGTAAGACACTTTTAAATTAACTTTAATTTTCGAAGTCTTGAACATTTATGATTATCGCGACAAACAAACGGATCGTTTTGTAGTTATCGAATTGTTCTTTATCACCAATACTTCACTGAATTTAGCTTTCACCGGTATGTTCATGATATCACATATATTGTTCTATAATTTCTCGTCACAAAAAGTCAATGACAATGCGCACTGAAAATATTAATTTGTTAATTTGACAGATATGATTTACAAAATACGTACAAGTACGTGTTAATCTTCTTGCGCGTCTTCGATGATCGACAGATCAGATAAAATGACCAGTAAATACACAAACTTAATGATTAATATAGATGTGGGCCATCGAAATAAAAAAAAGATACACGGTCTCTGTAATTTCTTCGAATACCGCAGAAAGCGTAAACCAAATATTTTTTAAATAAAGAATAAAAAATAAGCTTTTACGATTGATCGATTAATAGAGATTAGAGATCATTAGACTGATTCTTGCGTTCTTCACTTTTATCAACAAATTATTATATCGCTTTGAATTGTGCGCGACTTTTGTGGAAGAAACACGATTTTAAACGCGTAGCCCTTTGTCAGTCAAACACCCGGTGCACTATGCTTCAGTTTACCTTGCCATTGGCTACATATAGGTTGTTACCTTTCTCATTGTGGTTGACTGTGTGAGAATACAGGTGGCTAGGAAAATCGATCCAACAACTACTATTAATTAAATATTAGTATTCGTTTGCTAGTTCATTAGACATGTGTAGACTGATGTAGATTCAGCATTACGGTAACGTAAGTTAAATTAAAAACAGAATAATATTGTTGAGTGAGTTTTTGTCTATTTGCACATATTTGTTTGATTAGTGTAACATTATCCCCTACCAAAAGTACAGCGCATGCGCCTGTACAGCGATAGTTATATGTACAGAGTACAATGTATACCCCGTAATATTTTTATTTAGAATATCTTTCTACATAATCATTTCTCTCCTTCATTTGTATATTTTTATCCACCATATATATGACTAGTAAAGTTGTTTATGGAAGGGGCCAGATAGTGAGAGGTGGTAAAAGGTTTTTGCACAGTACCAAACACTCAGTGATGAGTGATGAGATATTGGTCGAATTTTTGCGCGCATGCGCGAGAAATGCAGGAGCGTACGCAGCGTATGTATTTAGTGGCGCCACTAGATGGCGTAATGTCATTGTCGGGAAAATATTTTATTTTTATATTATATATTTTGCTTACAGTTATTTTAGTACCCTTCCTTTCCATCTGCTCCCCAAATATGAAAATATGTATATAATCTAATCTTATCCAACCTATACATTCATATTTCACAACCAAATTATAAAAATTTTTTGAAAAATAATGAGGGGTGATTAAGGTACCCCATTTTATTGAAACTTGTACTTTACTGAGACCAAAATTGCCGCGCATGCGCGAGAAAACCCATCCAATATCTCATCACTGAATACACTAGTGTTTCCTGTGAATTCAAGCATAGAATAGGCAAGTAATATTTGTCGGAACCAAGAGGAGTATTAATTTCGGTATTATTAGTAATTATCAGGTAATAGACAAAAACTGCATATAATTATATGTAATATTTTATACATTGATTACATAAATAAGTATAAAATCATTAAAAGTAACATATTTACATAATTGTGCGCAAAAACATCTGGGACAAGCTCAACGACATTACTGACGAATCATATTTTTTTTATATTGTATTTACTTTAACGGTTTATTTCTCAAATACAATTTATTTTAACACTGCAAAATTTGTATAATACTTCGTAAAAATGTAAGAATAATTCAATTTTGACTTTTTTAAAATAAGCATTTTGCTAAATTGATTTTTATAACTTATAACAATTACAAAACCGATTTTTAATATAAAAGTAATTATTATGTAAGGTATTATTTAGTTTAAAATTATACATGTAAGTTTGATGATAACTAAATATATTTGTACATTTTATTATTATACAATGTTATTTAAAATTTTTATAATTTTCATAACTGTATTTATTTTTCTCAGTAAAATGAATATTATTGATTCTTATGTAACCTGCCCATTGGAAGTATCGCATCGGATTCTAAGTAGTCGATTGCAGACGCATTTATATAAATGCTATAAAAATTTTCCAAAGGACACAAAGATAAAATGCATTTATGACGCGACACATATATTGGATTTTGATGAATATGAGGTAATTTTAAAGACATACAGTGTTTATATATAATTTTTATGTACATATTTCAAACAATAGATTGTTAGATAAATCTTAATTTTTATTATTTTTTAACAATACAAGTAACCTTATGAATTGTAGTAATTGTAAGAAAGAAAAAATTCTTGGCTTAAATTGTTACACACAAAAGAAATATATTGTCTTTCATCTTAATACCATTATTGTTTATTATTATAGCAGCATCTTGAAATATGTCCAAGCAGTGGAAATGTACGATGTTATAATACTATATTGGAACCAGTACGTAATGTAGGAATTCCAATACAGCAAGTATGCAGTCTACAGACAAATACAACAGAGGACGAAGATTGGTATGGTGTATGTAAACAATCAGCCCATTAAATGTTTTTCCCATAATCTAGAATTAAATTTGTTGCCTATTAGTTTAACACGTTGACTGCCACACTAAAGCAATTTTCAATTGCATCCAATAGTGTTTTAATTTTTAATCAATTTTTCTAAATATTTTCACAATATCTTGTTATATTTATTTTCCATAGATCCATGTAATTAATGAGAGAATTTTCGATTAGGAAAGTGAATAAATTTTTAACAATATACATGTTAAATCAATGTGGCAATCAACATGTTAAAGTAAAAACCTATAAACCTATGGTCTATCATTTTTTACATATTAATTTTATGTATTATTGTTTCAGTTGATATATATGAATCCTTTTTCAATTTTCATTTGGATTTTCAGAATAATCCTTCATATAATCCATTAGCTGCTTCTGAAAAAAAAAATGTTATAAGACCAGCAATAGCTATGTCAAAAACAGAAAAGAAAAAATTTAGGGAATATGAAAGACAAAGGTTATTAAGTTTAGAAAAAGAAAATAATGAGAAATCTTTTGATAAGTGCAACAGTTCTGCACAAAAGCAAATAGTAAGTTTATACTTTTAGTTTATATGTATACAGGGTGTTCAGAGATTTACTAGCCAGCGTTTTTCTCGTAAACGACTGGTACGAGAAAAAAATGAAAGAGGAAAAACCCATTCCATTAGCTAGAAAGCACTTTTGGTAGTTTTATGTTATGATTAGGTCATGAATGGTGTTATGAAAATAGAAACCACATTGAACACGAAATGTAAACATATCAGTAAGAAATACCGGTAAGTACAGTAATACGAAATATTTGAAATATTTCGTTTGTTTTTGAATCTGAATAGGTCTCAAGGTCATGATATGGTACATCGTTGAATTCGTTTCGATACGCCCTTTCATATGATATAAAAAAATATATACCATTCCATTTAAAAAACTGAAGGTTGCCTTCACTTCTCAAAAAATAGTATAAACACGAAAAATTTATATACTTCATTTTTTTCTCGTACCAGTCGTTTACGAAAAAAACGCTGGCTAGTAAATCTCTAAACACCCTGTATATATGAATATGTATATGTACATATTATTTATTGTCATTTTTTTTCAGGGATGCGATGAACCATTAAGAATTCCTAAAAATATTGCTAAAGCTGTGTCTTATGATCTAAACGCTTCGACTAGTAGTGTTATTTCACGACTGAAAGACATTTCGATTAACAGCAACAATGATATTCCAGATTCAGAAAATTCTTGCAAGTTGAACCTTAATTCTTCAAAAACAAATGCAGATATAAAGACAATTTCACCTCAAAACAATAATTCTCAACTTAAACAAAAAGAAGATATACCGAATGTTAAAAAAGATACTTGTGCATCGTCTCAAAATATGAAAATGAAGGATGATACTTTGGGACCAATAAATTCAAAAACAAGCGTTAATACTTTAAAAGAAAATTTGGAAACACATAATATTAAACAAAAGCCGAATAAATATTATACTTCAGAAAGTCAGAATGGAATTGAGTTGGGTGTACAAAGAGGCATATTACATGGAGAACCAAAGAAAGTTAGCACTGGTAGAGGATTTATTCTTGCTTATCAACGTTCAGGATCTGATGTAACAAAGGGATCAAACAGAAAAGCTGGTTCTACATTAGATCGTAACTGTGATAAAAATTAAAATGACCATGACAATACTGACTTATAAGAACTTACTTTTTTATAAAGATAGTAACGTAGTATTTAGAAATCATATAGTATAGTTGTAAGAAAAATTTATTTTTTATATTTTATTATAAAACAAAGTATTTGATTTGTTTAATTATTTGAATATTGACAGATTTCAAGCAAGAAGAAACGAAACGTTAAGAAAAACATTTACTTTTCATATAGTTTAAATGAATATTTTCTATAATAAGATAAAATTTACATTATTTTAGTCTCTTCGACATTACTAATTCGTATGTAAGTGTAAATCATTATTCAATTTAAGTGAAAGCTTATCTTTATATTCATTAATTTGAATAGAATATGTATTGATATATCATTTTTATTATAAACATTTTTTATTTTTGTTCTTTGCAGTATATCAATAAAGAAATACATGTTTATTTTACATTGAAATTTGTATTCACATGGCGTTTTAATATGTAAAAAAAATATAAAAGTCAATACTTTATTGAAAAGTATTTAATTAAAGTCAATTACGTTTGAGATCTCGTATTTAATTTATATTTTGATGTTCACTGCCTCCAAACAATGCTATTAACGCCATCTAGCTGGCAAGTGGACCCCGAAATTTAGCCATCTAGTGGTAGAAAGTGGCAATTAATGGAAGTAAATTATCTTATGAAATATGAAGTTAGGTTACGATGAGGTTATGTCTAATTAAAATTAAATTAAATTGAGATTAGATTGTGGTAGGACTAGATTAAATGCGGATTAAGTTGTAATAACGCTAGTTTAACAATAAAAGAGCTTTCATATTGTAATACAATGACTTATTTTATTTAGTTGTTTGCAGTCATATTACAGAACATACCTAGACCCAACCATTTCGTAAATTTTTTGAACGAACTCGGTCTGAGTGTCTATTCTGAAGTTTTCAAAAAGCCAACTGATACAAACCATTCTTGATTGTCATCACAGTATATTAATATATTAACATTACATATATCATTTTGTTACTGTTATAAACAGAATTTTACAAAATGGTAAGTATATAAGTTATCACTTTATTGAAAACATTAATTACTCTCTGTTTAAAGAATATCATTATTAAAGAGGTTATTTTTAAACTGCATTGTCATGCATTGAAAACAATATTTCTCAAATCATAATAATAAAATAGTATTCATTTAAGTTTACATTTTAATTAATTTTTGCAATATTTAATATTTACTATATCTTTTATTATAGATTTTATTATTTATAATATCTATATAATATTCAATGATTTATTTAGTAAACTAAGTTTCTATATATTTAATTCATATTATCATTTATATTACAGGCACGTAGATATGATACACGTACAACTATTTTTTCACCTGAGGGTAGGCTTTATCAAGTAGAATATGCAATGGAAGCTATAAGTCATGCAGGCACCTGTGTTGGTATTTTAGCAACTGATGGTGTACTACTTGTAGCTGAAAGACGTAATACAAATAAACTTTTGGATGAAGTCCATTATTCTGAAAAGATTTACAAACTCAATGATGATATTGTGTGTTGTGTGGCTGGTATTACGTCTGATGCTAATGTATTAACAAATGAACTGCGTGTAAATGCACAACGTCATTTACTACGATATGGAGAACCAATCCATTGCGAACAGCTTGTTTCTTGGCTCTGTGATTTAAAACAAGCATATACACAGTTTGGTGGAAAAAGGCCTTTTGGTGTTTCAATTTTGTATATGGGATGGGATAAACATTATGGATACCAATTGTATCAATCAGATCCAAGTGGAAATTATGGAGGATGGAAAGCAACTTGCATTGGATATAATTCTGCCGCTGCTGTGTCTTCATTAAAACAGGAATATGATAATAATAACATAACATTAGCAGATGCTAAAGCATTAGCTATTAAAGTGCTATCAAAGACATTAGATCTGAATAAATTGTCTGGAGATAAAGGTAAATGTATATGGCATATTAACTGTAATGTTAATTTATTATTTTGACCTCAAGTCTAGAATGTAATAAATCACATTTTTTAGATATTTAAATTTTATTTACTGTAATAATGTATAATTTTTTTATTATTTCAGTGGAGATAGTCACTTTGACAAGAGAAAATGGCAAAACTGTTACTAAGATTCTTCCTGTAAATGAAGTTGATGCCTTAATTGCTGAACATGATCGTTTAGAAGCACTTGCTGAACAAGCCAAGAAAGAAAAACAAAAATTGTAGAATAAAAAATATATATGTATTTTATTTTCATCTTGATACCATTGTTTACATAAATATTATCCTGAATACTATCTGATTTTATTTGTACCATACATCAATTGTTAAAGAATAACAATCAAATAGATAATCAAATAGAAAAATAGTGTTTTCCATGCTGACATAAATGCACTGTTTTCTTTTTAAATTATGCTTGATGCATTATTCTAATATTTTTGTTACAATTAGTATTTATATATGGAAAAATATAACTGACTTTTATTTTATATAGTAAATTTTCAAACAATATGCATTTATTAATAATTCAGTAGCTTATTTAAGAATTAAAAACAAAGACTAAATGCGTACTTAATTGTTATTTAATTATTATGTCTTGTTTATTTGTATGATCACAAATATAACTTTAAAATTATACAAGTGGGTGAAAAAGATCTTTATGGAGATCTTATGAAAAGAATCAGGAGATTCTTTTCAACCCATGTTTTTATATAATAAAGTACTTTACAATTTAAGTAAAAGATGAAACCCTTTTTAATAATTAATAAAATAATAGAGATTTATTAACAGTTTTCGATAACAAAATATAAACAAACTACAAAATCATAATTTCAAAGTTAAACTAAAATGTATGACTACTTATAGCTACTATTATACAGGAAAAATAAATTGTTAAATAACATTAATAACATTAAAAGTACTAAAAAATATTTAACATTTTATTAAACTTTTCTAAAACTAGAGAAATGCAAAGATATACACTACATTTAAGATACAAATATGATTTGATGTGTTTTATACAACCAACAAATATTTATTTCTATAAACTAATGAATACATTTTTAAATAAACAAATATAATTAAATTATTTAAACTAATGAATAAAGACATGAAAAAAAGTAAAAAAAGTTATGAGTCGAGTCATATTGACCAGGCTGTCGATACGGTCCCACTCCCGGGCGCGATCCCACTACTGCCCGCCACGGAGACTTTTGGCTGCTGGGTTTCCCCTCTGGCCCGGTTCGCCTCTCCTTAGCCAACCTGGCCATCCCGGATTCCTCCAGGATGTCCATATTGATGGCGAGCTTAGTGCGGACGCCCAGTCAACGTGAGTCCCGCACCAACAGGTACCCCCGACCTCAGACCCTCCATCATAACCAGCCTCCGAGTAGCCGGATTACAGGAGCCGCCACACTCCCAGCTGACAACACCTTCTACTATTCGGGTATTTTAGTTAAACCTTTCATGTACCTTTTTACGTAATAGCACGGTCCAAAGGAGTCCTGATATTAATAAAAATTTGTAAATGTAATTCATAAAATTTAATTTTCTACTTACAAAGTTATACTGATATAATAACGCAATAACTGATAACGAAACATTCTTGGGCATCACAGTTAAATGATTAAATGAGTGGTAAAGTTGATCTAAATTCAGCTAACGAAAGAAGTGTAGTTCTAATAAAGAATTTATTGTAAAGTAATAAATTTAGTAAACTAATAATGCTATGGAAGTCGAATCTTTCTAAGTTTTTAAATTTTGTGTTATTACGCACTTCGAAAATATATACAGTTTTCGCCATCTTGCGGTAAAGTAATAGACTGTAATCAAAATACAAAGCTGTACCACAGTAGATATGGTAGTTTCTATTCTGAAGAAACATTTTCATCCTGTCCATCTACAAAAATTTAATTGTCATATGTTCTAAGTATATTGTCAGCTTGACGATTAGTAATAGCACTCAATGATTTTACTTTATAGTACTTATGTTACATTTCTCAGAAATAATCGTAGTTGAAAATTCGTGTTCATGGTGGTTGTCATACTAGTTACACTGAAATTTAAATGACAATCAGTTTGATCAAATCGTGATATTAATACGTATCGGATCTTTCGTAAACAAGGAAGGTTGAATTTGTTATTTAAGAGGTTTATTTTTTTTAAATTTTACCACAACGGGGGCCGAACAGTCAATAATGTCCGTCTCTCAGATGGAAAGTATCCTTTTTCTAAATATTTTTCATGTTTTACTTATGTAATTTGAAGTGCAACGGTGATTATTTTTAATTGACAGTCATTAATTTTTGAAATTCAAAGTATAATTTTCAGTGTCAAAAAGTAATAATTATTTGTTCATTTTTAATTTTTTTTAATTTTCAACTTAATTACTTTCACTTTATTCATAAATGACAACTCTTGTTTTGATAGAATTGCTAATTGTTTTTTTCAAATTGGAATAAGTAATATTTTATAAGGTTAAAAAGTTCTTAAGGGAATTTTACTTATACTTTTTAACAAAAAGGATTAGAATATTTTCCTGAACTAGTTTTCAGAAAACTTGTTTAATCTTAAGTTTGCCGTGAAAGAGTTGGAAAGAAATTCAAAAAAATGTGAGAAGGAGGAGAAAGTCGAGAAAGCCAAAATAAAGAAGGCAATACAAAAAGGTAATATGGAAGGTGCTCGTATCCATGCTGAAAATGCAATTCGTCAAAAAAATCAAGCATTGAATTATTTGCGCATGAGTGCAAGGGTCGATGCTGTAGCTAGTAGAGTACAGACTGCTTTAACTACACGTAAAGTTACTCAATCAATGGCTGGAGTAGTTAAAGCTATGGACGCAGCAATGAAATCTATGAATTTAGAAAAGATTTCAGGTAATTGAATACAAGTCAATATTTTTTATATATTTAATTCAGACATAAAAATATTAGGTACAAGGGTAATAATATTGAAATTAATATATTATAACTTTAATCCTAGGTTTAATGGATAAATTCGAAAGTCAGTTTGAGGACTTAGATGTACAGAGTTCATACATGGAAAATGCTATGTCTCAAACTACAACTACAAATGTTCCACAAAATGATGTTGACAATTTATTACAGCAAGTAGCAGATGAAGCTGGGTAAGTATTTGTGTTAGAACTATTTTGTAATAATTAAATCACCTTAATATTAAAGATAAGATTAATAATAAGTTTTATATATAATTGTTTACAGTCTAGAATTGAATATGGAATTACCATCTGGTCAATTAAGTACTATAGGGTCTTCTACTGTTAGTCAAGAACAGGATGAGCTTACACAACGATTAGCAAGACTTCGTGAATAGTAATATATACATTATTATTACATCATAGGTACATAATAAATGGAAAATTTAATTGATGCTTACGTACTATAACCAGCATTAACTTGTTAAAAACAAAAAACAAAGAAACATTTTTTAAAACGCACTTTATGATCTTAAAAATAGATATATTTTTTATTTACATTTTTCATACAAAACTATCTGAATAGGACAGTGAACAATAAATCAAGTCTACTACAATAGTTGTTCTATTTAAGTAGTTTAATATGAACTAATATTTTATTAAGTTAATTACATATTAACAATTATACAAATAAATATATCTGTATATGTTATTTAATAAATGTACGTATTCGTTATTGAAAAATTACACTCATAAAAATAAGTAGAATTAAGAAATGTGACATGTAGAAAAAGTGAATTAATGAATATCTGCTTGTATTTTAAATAAGATTTAAAGCTATATGTACATTTATTGTAACATATATAAATAATGAATGTGTTAAGACATTCAAATTATATTTAAATGAGATATAATTTTAATGTATCTACTGATTATTACTTAATTTAAAAAGTTTCCAATTTTTTGTGTAATAAAAGAGTATTACCGAAACATTATTATATAAAATAAGTAATAGTTTTTGCAATATATTCGATAAAGAATAAATTATTGAAACATAAAAATATAATTTAATATACAAATCGATTTATCAAAATACAAGAACTTTATTCATTTTATACAGATATTCTATAATTTGTAGTAAGATGCTTGTATTATACATATATCACATGTTAAATACACAATGCTATAGCAAGTTCACCGTGTTTTATAAAAATAAATTTATATAATAAATATTTTAATAAGTGGTATTCTTACTTAACTAATGATAATAAAAAATATTTGATAACTGCACATCTATGATGCAGCAGTATTTTCATCAGTTCCTGAACTGTAACAAGGATATTTTTCTATCCAAATTGTACAAAAACATTCAGCTTGTTTCAAAATGACGACTTTTTCCTTATGAAATTCTAGAAATTTAAAATAAATAACGTTTATTAAGATTTATCTGTGTAAATGTGCTAAATCTGTGGTAATAAATTTTAATTTACCTAAACAAAGAGAAAATGCACGTGCAGCGTCTTTTTTACTATAGCTTTCTGGTGAAATTATATCTTCAAATTTAATCATTCCTTTCTCATGCCATTGTACTTCCATTAATGCTAACAGTTCATGTTTAGTTAAACGTGTTTCAGAACTATAATAAAAAAGTATGAAATTAAAAAGGTATTCTGAGTAATTAGTTTTAACTTGTACAAAGAATAGCTGACCTAACAGAAGTAGATTCTGACTTTCTACCATTCAACTTCTCTAGTTTGACAGATGATTCTCTAAGAAATAAAAATAAACATTATATAATAATATTCTCAATATTTACAATGACGTATTGGTGCAAATATTTCATACCTAATTTTGTGTTCAATATCAGTGATATCAGGAAGTTCAACTATAGGTTCTTGACCTTCCTTTATTTCTGTTATATGATTCTCATCGGATAATTTTGGCTGAAAACCGTTTATCGGCGGTATTTTCTCTAGTGTCTTAGACTGATCAGTTGTATCAGTTGTAGTTATTGCAAGTTTGCTAGATATTTCAGCTGTTTGATCTCGTATTTTACTTGATATATCCGCACGTATAGTTTCTCCATCTACAAAATTGGCATTATAAAGTTGCTTTGCATTTCCGGAAATCAATTATTTTTCTAAATAATTTTACGCTTACGTATTGTATCTTCAATTTCAAAGTCAAGTATTTCATATTCGTTTTGCGCGACAAAGGGTCCAATAAGATGTTGTTCAAACAGTTTGATCAACGATCTTCCTCGCGATTTATTAAAAATCATCACCGAAGGTTGCATTATATATTCCATTACTGATGGTAAAGTAGTTGCAAATCGAGGATGTTTCTGAAAAATAAATTTAATTTTTATTAATACCGTTTTACTTTATTGAATTTACTTTAATGGTTTGAAACAAGTAAATGTCAACTAACTATAGTATGAGCTGAAATATTCCGAATCCAACTTTGCATTACAGTATCGCTCAATTTAGTCTCTTTATCGCTAAACTTTCGTTTCTTCTTGGTCTTTGTTAAGCCAACTATCGCTTCAAGCTCAAGATTTTGTTGAGCTTGCTCTTGCTGTTCTGGAATCGGTACTGGTTCAGGTAAGAGTTCAAGTATCGGTTCAGGTACTGGCTCAGGTATCGGTCCAGGTACTGTTTCCGGTAATGGCGCAAGTACCGGAGGTGTCTTTTCTTCAGGACTTATCTGCAAAAAAAATCACATAATATTATCACTCTTTTCTTTAGTTACACTTTATGTCCCAAGTTTTCTAATTTTAATTTCTACTTTAAATTATATCGAATACACAAAGTTTTTTCTTTCGTACTTTACGCCTTTTTGTTGCAACTTCGTCAGAATATTTCAGACTTCTCTTTTTGGAAATTGGAGGAGTAAGTTTTTTCAGCTGACCGCCTAAAATATAATAATAACAATGTATTAACAAATTCTGTTAGTACTGTACTGATTTTTAAATACCTTCAACAGCAATTAAAGATTCTCGTTGATCTCTTCTCGCGGACGCTAAACGTTTTTCCTCCTCAGTTTCAATGACGTCTATTTGAAATTGGTCAATATCAACCAAAGGTACTTGCATTTTTGATTCTTCAATCGCTTCTTCCGAGTTATCCCAACGAAATTTTCGTATATCATTTCTAAATAAGTAATGTTAAAAAAGATCAGTAAATAACATCAAATCTATGTGTAATGTACATGAATTTGGATCGAACGCGTAGAGTTTGAGACTGTAGTTAGGATAGTTTAGGATCAAGAAACTTGTGGAAGCATGGGAAACTAACAAGGATTGGTCTTCTCCTCCAAGGAATATAAATTTCTCCATTTCTTGGCTGGTCAGCACTCCAAAATTCATTTCATCTTGCATCTACATTCAAACAACTTTACTAAGTATTGAAACATTTTAATTTTCAAACGAAATTTTTTTAACGTTTAACTGGTACAACTATTATTACATGAAAATATTATTCATTATTTTATAATAAAATTTTAATTATGTCTTTTAAACCTCTAACTATAGTTGTCAATAAAGAATTTTAGAATATGTTATTTAAAACAATTATAATCAATTTTCATGAAGGTGTTTTGTAGGAATGTTATTTTTCTTTTCTGCAATCATTTTTTCCTTACCAAGTGTTCTATAACGGAAGTGTAAGGTTCTTCCGTGATAAGATGTAAATTGGATGCAGTTTCTAAATTTCGAAATACTTCATTTATAGGGGGTACATCCGGTAGTTCAAAAATTCCGGCAGTATTGAGACCCAATTCCGATTTACTAAAAGACAATTATTAAGAATATAAATACATTCCATTTTTATAAGAATTTGTACCAAATACATCTTAAGAATATTTTAAACATATTTTCTAATTAATTAAAAACGTTGTTACCCTTGAAAAATTACCTGTGAATTGTAAGCAGTTTCCTGTACATACAAAATAGGTAATCTAAAATAAAAATGAATTAATAATTAATTAAAATTTGTAATAATAATTTATTATTAATAAAAATTTAAAAAATACCTTGAAAAATTTTAGTCTGATAAAAAAGTATTTTTGTAACTCCATACATTAACTGCGACGAAAGATATAGACTGAATCTGCCATAGCTTCTTCTGTCGCGTATTTCGACCGTTACCAAAATCTCTTCGCTAAAAATCAAAAAATAAGTTCTTGATTTTATATAAATAATTGCTAAAACATTATAAATAGTAATTACATGTATTTTAATTGTTGAAACATTACACTTATTTTAACGCAACTTAGAATTTTTAACAATGAAAGTTTTACCATAACAATGAAACAAGAAAGCAATGAATAAAAAAAAGCAAAACTCGCATCTTACCAAATACGATACACATCAATCTTCGAAATGAGATTGGGTTTGCAAAATTTTTTAAACATTTTCTCGCTGACAGTTGCAGCCAGCCAGCATCGTGCCAATTTTCCCTTTCGCCGAAGGGAAAGCAATTCAGTTGAATAAAACATTCAGAGCAATTAAATAAACAATATATAAGTAAAATGTGAGTTCTGCCGTTTTTGTTTCTAACGGTTCGTTACGAATAAGTTCGATTACAGCATCGATTAATCGATTTTTATTGAAACGCGCTCCATCTACAAGATTTAAATTTAAGTATGACTCTCGTTGAAACTACGCAATGCGCATTCGCAATGCGCAGTACATTTATTGCGCTTGCGTGAATTAGCAAGAACACCTACATATGCATATGACTTACATATAGGCTCCATAATACAGCGTACCTTTTCTAACATTATATCGCTTTGTCAACTCTATTCTTATGTGTAAGAAGTTCTATACACACTTGAATACAACGGTTGATTAAGAAAAGTCATGCTACGCTCAACTTATCGCTGACTACTTTCACGTTATCTGTCAATAATACCAACAAAATATAATATTTTATGATAATTGAATGTACAGAAACAGTTATTCTTTGTATTGTTTAATAATTTTACTAGTGATATATTATTTTTACATTTGTTATTGTACAATTTTTTAATACCTAACACGAGTCAGTTGTAAATAAATCATCGTACTTGGATAATATAGTATGTATAGCAAAATTGAGTCATAGCTGATCAAGCTGAGCTGTCACATTTTGTGACTTCGAATAACCCTTGTTATTCTCCCACGTAAGGGCATGTGAGATCATATCAATTTTCTCTAATTGTGACAAGAACGATAAACGAAAATGTTTTCGAGTGGACCAAATTACACAAAACTAAAGACGCATTTGCGTCTTGCGATAAATCGATTGAAATTGCTTGAGAAAAAGAAAACTGAACTTGCACAGAAAGCACGAAAAGAAATAGCCGATTACATAGCCGCAGGAAAAACTGAAAGAGCAAAAATACGAGTTGAACATATTATTAGGGAAGATTACATGGTCGAAGCTATGGAATTGCTCGAGATGTATTGTGATCTTTTATTAGCACGTTTTGGACTTATTCAACAAATGAAGTAAGAACTTTAAGATTACTTTGATTTTACTTTCTGCGCTTTACTTAAATATCTTTCTTATGGTTATCGTTGTAGAAACTTGGATGAAGGATTAGCAGAGGCTATTTCTACAATAATTTGGGCTGCTCCCAGAATTCAGACTGATGTTCAAGAAATTAAAGTAATCGCTGATATTTTAACATCTAAGTATGGCAAGCCGTACACAGATGCTTGCAGAGAAGAAGCAGTGCAAACTATTTCTGAGAAGTTAAAGCACAAAATGAGTGTACAGTCACCATCTAAGCTTCTTGTAGAAAAGTATCTTATAGAGATTGCAAAAAATTATAATGTTGAATATGAACCAGATCCACAGGTGAAAACAATGAATTACAACTAATAATAATAAATGACATTATATAATATTTCTTTATTTTTAATTACTGATATTACAGGTAATGTCAGAAGGTCAGGATGCTCTTCTGATTGATGTTGGAGGTAGTGGTGAAACTAGAAATAATTTAGATACAGCTTCTGGTGGTGGTATACCACAACCACTTGGATTTATTGGTTTTCCTCAACCTCCACTGTTACCAAATCCAACAGCAAACTTAATTGTAATTGCCATACATCTACATGTACTTTACTTAAATTTTTTATACTACAGTGTGGTAAATATCATTCTTATTTTTACTTGTCTCTTTAGAATTCAGAGAAAGGACCTATTGGATTTATACCTCCATCGGTGCCCTTAGAAAATAAAGACCAAAATGTTCCTTACAACCCAAATAATGTTTCTTATAATATTCCTTTGGATAACTCAAATAGCAATAAACCTGTAAGTATTATAATATTTAAATTATTTCCACCATTTATATCATAGTATAAATCTTGCAAACAGTTTAATTGTGTGATTAATTAATTTTTGTGTGTGCAGGAAAATGATTTGCCACCACCATATGGATCGTTTCCTCCTGATTTAAATAAACAGGTAATAGAGCAATAAAAATGATAGATGACAATTAATCATAACATGTATTTTTAGTTATATTTATTTTATATAACATATTTATGATATTCTGTTGCAGTCTGATCAAAAACCAAAACCACAACCACGATCAAAAATGCCGATGAATGATTTTCAGCTTCCAGATCTACCAGCTGTACCATCTGAGAATGATTTACCTTCAAATAATCCATCAAGTAGCGAAGATATTGATTTCGACGATTTAATGAAACGCTTTGAAGATTTAAAGAAAAGAAAATAGTTTATATTTATAAAATATATTAGATATAATATATATCTCGAAAAACAGAAAATGTAGGTAGTAAAAAGGAAAAATAATATGATTTTATTACTGAAAAGATATGTTATATTACAGTATTGACAATATATTTTAGCAATATCAATTTAAAAACAATAATTTAAACAATCGAAATTTTGCAATGCTGTAAAGAATTATACGAACATTACACAACCAAGAAAGTGCAATTTTACATATAAAAGCTATTGTATGCTTAAGTAAATGCACTCAGACAATTATTTATACCTTCTATTGCTTATTGCACATATATCTTTAATATAATATTTTTACCTTCTTATATAGTTGAAAAAATTAGAATGAATGCACTTTTTTAATTTTCCCAATCTTCACATCGCTAAAAAACAAATCATTTGCTTATTTTGATTGTGATATACTGCTTATTTTCATATTATAGTATTTACGTTAAAACAAAAAATAAAAAGTTGATTACAACGAAAATAAAGTTATTATTAATTTTGTAAATATTAAAAAATATTAACTTGTTGTCCTTTTTCAGCCAAACACGTTAAAAGATTCTGTGAAAATTCGCACTTTTCTCTCTTGTTTGACTCAAGGTAATGGAAGCATTCTATTATTGATTCTTCAACAAAATCTTTCAATTCTGGATCTTGAATATTTTGGGTCATTAATGGTATTACCAAATCCCTTTCTGGAAATCCTTTTTGATCCACCTATTTTTTTCATAAATTAGAAACAAGAAAATTAGGTACTGTAGATTTTTAAATTAAATAAATGCATGAAACATTACTTACAACATTCAGTTCATTAAAGAAACACTGCACAACACACTGAAAAATGTTACAATTATTCATTTTTTATACTCTAATATAATGTGCAAAGAAACAAAAATTTTCAAAAGATATAAAACATAAAATTGAAATAGTTGATAATTCTTACAGCCTGTTCTCGGTCGGTATTATTGTTAGACTTCATATTTCCATTATTCATTTCTCGATTATGAAAATTACTTCTATTATTTTGTACATTTCGTGAATTCCATGAATCCTGATCATTTGATCTACGAATATGCCTTATATTATGAAAATGTTTGATATTCCTGTTAATTGAACGGTCAGATGTATTTATATTGCTGTTCCTATTGGAGTTCCTGTAGCAATGAAAAATATGATTACTATTTATTAATAACAACAATAAATGTCAAGAAACAAATGTCTTTATGGAAAAATTAAAAAAATTTGTATGTCTCTTTTTATATTTTTTTTGACCTTGCAACCTCATCCAAGGCCATATAACGAGACTCCACTCTACGTCATTATCAACCGTCTATTTAAATCGCACCTATATCTCTGAGTGTTTGTAGATTGATTATAAGATTGATCGCCTTTTTTATCAAAAAAATTTTTTTCATAAATATTCTCATCAGAATTTGAATCGCTTTCTGAACTGTTGTTCTCTGTAGAAGTAGAATCTTCCGAGTTATCTGCGTTTGAATCAGCATATCGTTTCCTGCAGGTCGTCAACACTTTTTGGAATTGCACGTCGACTTCTTGATTTCCGGAACGACATTTTAAGGACTAAAAGATCATATGTTATTATCCGAAAATAGTGTTTTAACTAATTTTTAATGCAAAAAATTATATTAAATGAATGTCTTAAAAATATTTTGTAAACAACTTACTGTTCCCTCGTGAAAAAAAAATAAAATAATCCAAGTTAAAATAAGCGGTTCGAAATGTTTCATGGTGTCTACGTTTCGTAAAGTTAACGTACGATTGATAAAAACATGTTCTCGTTTGGTCGAATATATAAGGGAAATTAACAGGAAAACGTGCTGACATTAATTGCATATCATTCTATCTTTGAAAAGAATTCAAAATCAGTGAACGTTTCGATGACACGGTGTATCCTGAATTATACGTTTCCGGTTGCACACGAATTACATAAACTGGAACGAACAAGCGTTACGATTTTTATTGTATTTGTTGCGGATCGGTTATAGGTAAAAAGCCTACCCCCGTTATCTTGATATGACATATATATGTATGTTTGGCTTTTGTCATACTTCGACAAAATGTATACGGATAAACCATTGATGATCAACTTTGAATTAGATTTTAACTAAACAAATTATTTAAAATGATTTACCTATTGTATTTCAACATCTCGAAAATTCGATAGTATCGATGGTATGATTGACGTATTACGGAGGGGATAAAAGGGAGAGGAAATATGAAAGTTGGTCGCATGATACAATGAAATTTGTCAATCTATTTTCTTATTCAATTTGTTTCGAACGCCAATAATGCATATCAAATTTCTCGTAAGTGTTTGCTTTTACATAAATATAAATTGAATAACTTGTTTGTTAAATTTCAATTACTCAAATCGACTAAAAAGTAACAAAAAAATCGTTCAAACTACTGTAGTGCCAAACAGTTTTTAAACATGCATACTTTCTTCGTGAATTTTCAATTTAATACTATTTTAAATATTTCATTTAAAGTGGTATAAAATTCATGTCTTGTACTGAAGGAACATCGCTTGCAATTTTGCTATATCGAATTTATATAATTTTTAAAATTTCTAAATTAAAAATTTTCAAAATATTTTTAAATATGACTGTTAATTTAAATTCTTCATAGTTATGGTATTAACACCATTCGTATTATAAGTCGTAGAAATGGAAAAGTGACAGAACATTATATTACGAAAAAACCGTGAAAGCGAAACAAATCACTGGTGAACTCATGACTTGTAACGTTAGCTTGTTTTATTGAAACGACCACTTTACCGAAATATTAAAACCTACAAACTAATGGAAGATATTTATACTAATTAGAATGTTTCCCCGAAAGAATAATTTTAATCAATATTTCAAATGCATAGATTAATGATTTTCTTTTATTTCTAGTTTTTTACTAATGTAATCATCGTATTCGCGAACAATGTCTCGTGGGCAAATCAACAACGCCATAGATTTTACGATCAACAGTTATCATCACGTGGTAAAAATGATTCGAAGCTTATAACGAGAGAAAGCAATAAAGAATTACAACTACAGGAGTTGAAAAAGGATAAACCAATAATTAAACAACGTGTGGACGAGAAAGAAGAAACCGAAACTCCTTGGAGCTTATCGAAAGAAAACGATAGATTGCAATTTCACATACAGGGTCACGAAGGACCACAAACTTACATTTTTGGATTCGATACTGGTTACGGGTAAATCACACTATTTATCCACAATGAAATAGTGACATCAGCATTCAATGAGCCCAAAACATCATTAATTTTTGTAGTTCCATCAGAATATATTATGTATAAATTGGTGAAATGAACTATTATAAATAAATAATACATAATTATTTTTTAACGAACTTCCTAATTTCTATTTATAAAAGTTAAATTTATTTATTACAAACTTTCAATTCGAATTTTGTGTACATATGCATGTGTAACATTGTGAACTTATCTTTATTCGTTTCAGAAAGAATAGACAGTATAGACTGGAAGAAAGACATCGGGATGGCACGATAAAAGGACAATACGGTTATTACGATGCGAAGGGAAAATTAAGAACAGTTCGATATATTGCAAAACCGTTTGAAGGTTATACAGAAATACACCATGAAAGTAACATGGACAAGTTAATAAGTTAAATGGAAAATTGAACTTATAAATTAAATTAACCTTTAGCGTACGAGTAGAGAAATCTCAATCTCCGAAAATTTGTTCTGAACGTTAATACAAAATCATAGCTGTCTATAATATTAAAATACCAGAAGATACATCTTAAAAACTATTTGAATAAATTTATAATGGGTAACTTTAATGACCCCACTCCGTTAGTTACGTTTCAAAACATATTTTGTACTGCAAAGGTTAAACATAGGTATAATACTCTTGACATAATTTTTAAAATTTTCTAATCACAGGCTCTAGAAATTATAACATTTAACGAAAAAAAAAATAGTATTAAAACATTCAATTAACAATAACAACACCTAGATAAAAAAAATACAAAATAAAGTTAAACTTCGATACAAATTAAATGTCCAGGTAGTAACAAAATTGTAGAGAAGCGTACATATCTGTTATAGTACATACATACATCATACCCATAAAATACACCCACTTCCAAAAGTACTCAAATGAAAAATATTAAATTAAAATGCCCATTTACAAAACTATTTATAACAATCTTTAATTAATTTGTGCACTGCTGAAGAATTATTTATATAAAATATACATTGTTTTAAATTAAATAAATAATTTAAAAATATTGTTCTAAGATTTTCATTTCATTTGACATACTTTTTGTTCGTATTCCTTTAAAATTTCTAACTTTTTTAGAACTGCTATTTTTACATTTCAGAAATGTAAACTTGCTTTAATGCCTTTTTTCTTTTGGTTTATTAAATGGAACTTATAATTATATATCCTCCCTAAATATAAAACTTAAATAAGTTATTATAAATTTTTTAGAATTTTCAAAAAATGAAAATAAGTAATTTAATATAATCCCACCCATTATAACAAAAAGCTACGATTTTTTAAAATACTCAAGTAGCCAAAACAAAAATATTCCTTTTCCCAATTGACGTATAAATATAAATATAATATAAATTATAATTATAACATACTGATAACGTACATTAATCTGTTTGTAATATTAATATTAAAGATATAATCAACGGTATAAAACTAAAATACTTTTCAAATCATTGTAAATACGTTCTATATACTGATTGTAAGGAAAATCACGCGGAGAAGATAATTAGTTAACATTTGTTTGATAATACCGTCTAAAGTTATACCGATCTGTTCCTAACATATTTTCTTTATTGTTTCTTCATCCTTACTTATTTCGATTTTTTATCGCCGGTTCCATAAGACGAACTCTTACTTATTTCAGATATTCCTATTATTTTTTTCATTGATATATAAACTGAAAAAAAAACAGCTATTAAATTTAAAGCAATATCAATGATATTTATAAAACGTTATTATATTATTTAAATACTTACACACAAAAATAATACCCACACCAATGGAGAAATAAATAGTTGATCCAGATAAGAAAAGATTAATCAAATAATAAATCATTGGTATTAAAATTACCACTGCCCAAAAAATCGTATTGGTTAAGGAATAATACCTTCTTGTTAGCCTAAATTCATCTGTTCTAGGTACACCACTGGTTGCAAACAAATCACCTGTTTGAAAGAAACTTTCTGCCATACGGTCCTAACAAGACAATAATAGTTAAAAAAATATTTTTAAACCTGAATACTTTTTCTAACAGTGTCTTTTAAACTATTGTTTAGAATGAATTTCTTTAAAACATACTTTTCTTTCAAAAAGTTTATATAACCATTCTCCTGCACCTTTATCATCTTCTGGTATTTCTTTCAATGGAATCCTCCGCATATACACATGTACCTCAACTTGTTTTCCCAATAACAAGTTTGTAATTGTTGGTTTCACCTGATCATTTGGTGTAAAATATGCTTCTATATCGTAAATTGCAATGTTCTTATCCCGCATGTTTGATATACTAGCCAGAAAACCTTTTATACGTGGAGTTAAATGGTACTTTAATACTGGAAGACCCTGTTCTTGGGCAAATTTTTGACTGGCTTCTAATTTTTTTTCCGTGAACCGTGTTCCCTCAGGATACAAAAGTAACTGTGGAGGTGATTTTAAATAAAATAATAATTTACAAATAATTTGAAGAAAGAATTCAGAAAAATATTAAAATTAAATTGTACTACATAAATACCAAATAATAAAAAATATAAATTAATGGTAAACATTTTTATTACCCATATATTGTCTGGATATTCACAAAGTTCTTTAATTTGAGTACCAATTATTTCTTTATCCTTAGTCCAATTCCTCTCTAAGAATATAAATTCAGCAAATTTCCATGTCCAACCTATTATTGGAACATATTGTAATGACTTCTTTGAATATGCTTTACAATTCTGAAATATAAAACATTTTACAATAACAGATCTTACATAATGTAACTTAAATATTTATGTGTTTACATAGCATAACCTACAAAACATACATATAACTTACCCCAAGTGAACTAATACGTTCACAAAAAATCCAACCCATGAGCCAATCTATTTCATAGCGATGATTCATTACCAAATATGCATGTTCTTTTCCAAAATATTTTTCAAACTCTTTTTTATCTATGTGCATTATTGGATCTGTTCCAGACCACCATTCTGCCACAAATACTAATTCTGCAAAAAATATGATTCAAAAAATTAAAAATTAATCACATATTTACATTTCTTTATAATTCAATATTAAACAAATCAGATATAAAAAGTAATATTGAAAGTCTAATTTCAAAGAAATGATACTCAGCAATTTGAAACAATGTATAAGATTACATAAAAGATTTGTTACTTAATATACAAAGTGTTGTAGCGACTTACGGCTAAAAAGAGAATAACAGAGATAATAGTTAATTTTCCGATAAAAATATCTGGAAAAAGGCCTAAGACCAAAGTACAAAAGACATTGGAAGAAACTGATTATCAAACCCGATGTAAAAAATGTTATAGCGAACATCAGATGAATCACTGTAGACTGCTTTAATGTTGACACTAGCTCCATTCTTTTAAACTTTTTGTATGTGCGTTTAATAACAAAAAAGTATACATATATATCCTTTGGAAACGTTGAATTTTGTTATACCTGAAATAAATAAATCTAAAATAAGATACAAACTCATAATTAAATTTATACATTTTTTTAAATGTTTCAGTTTTTTTATTTACTTTCTATCCGCATTACAAAGAATAATTAAATAATGTATTTATAATAACAATATTTGTTAACTAAACCACTGACTTTATTAACATTAATTCTTCCATTATTATAAATGAAATATAAATGAAAGTTTTTTGGGGATCATCATTGAACCTTTAAAAAAAAGAAACAATCCATAAACAGTTTATTTTATTATTTATTTTATTTATGTTTAATTCCATTTCTATATAAGTTCTAAAACATTAATAAAGCAGAAAAAATAAATGACTAATAATAACTAATATCTAAGTAATTATAATTTTAAAAGACAATTATTGTAAATTCTTGAAACAAGAAGTTACAGATTTTATAAATTTTATAAATCAAAAATACCTTATTAACAATGCGATACATATCAAAAAATTATCTAATCTTCCTCTGATAATAGAGTTGGGTAATTTATGTAATCTGTTAATTGTAAATTTAAATAATTAAATATTTAAATACAATAACTGTAATGAAATAACATGAATTTAATTCTGTAATATTGCTAGTATTGCTTCTAATTTAATTATTTTAAATAATCTCTATACAATATTTTGTCTACTTTATTGAGAATATTTATTCTTAAACAAAAAACATTGTGAAAATATTTGTTTTTAAAAATAAACTAAATTTTATAAACAAAGCATGCAAACAAACCACACATCATTTTACTAAAATGTTAATTGTTGCATATTAAATGTAACGAATGAAAAACTAAAGAATTGAAAAACGAATGTAACAAACATTAACGCTTAACTGGAAAAATAAAATAAAAAATATAAGAAATGTTATCATTCTCATAAAACTAAATTAAAAGTGTTTATCAACTATTTTAATTTAACTTACTTGGCTTAAATCATTTTTAGAATTCTAGAACAACAACTAATTCTTATGATCTGAATATGTCGAGATGGTAACAAGAAAAAGTAATGATGTCAAAAAAATAATTTGGATCTTCAGTTTGAATAGAGTAAATGGTTGATTACAGTCAGCAATTTTGTTGCACCAGATTCTATACTGGTATTGAATTTCAAATAAGTAATTATGTAAAAATATATGTATCAATGACTGGACATAATTTTTATGAAAACAGTATTAAAATGTGCATTATAATGTTTCGTACAAACTGGGTGAGCATTTGAGAGAAGCATAGCTTGACAACCTAGAGAAATTTCTATCTACGACAGTAATGTCTCCCTATATAATCTGTTTCTTCCTTCTTGGGTATATACACGGTGAAAAAAATAAACAAGCAAAGAGAATCAGAAATAATGTGATAAATGTACAAGATAAAAAAATATTTTATTTAATCTTTATAATATATTTACAAAATATGTTAATATAAAGCAGAAAGTATTTTGCCTAATGCATGAAACATACTACAATTCATAAAAACGAATTATAAAACTTTTTATCCGCTGAGTATATATTTTCAGCGTTACATCGTCATATTAGTCATGTGCATCGCCATAGATTACAGAGTATGCAGAAATCAAACTCAGTTTAACATGCGTACATAAAGCAAGAATCTGTCATTTACTAAAATTATTCTGTAATGAAGTAGACAATAAATACCAGTTGCCAAAGATCAAGATTTATCTTGACATAATTACTCTTTACACACACAGAACAATATTCTGTTGTTAATTTATAGTAATTTTTGTTTAAATTATATTGGTAACATTGCATTAGTTGTTGGCCAATCAACAGCAGTCTTGACACGCCCCTTGAATATTCGTTTTCGGTGACTGAATGCGGGTCGGCGAATAAACAGTTTCGATAAAATTTTTCATTGATTTCGTAGTTTTGATTGATTGATGATCTGATTGACACTGATAAAACTTTTCAATTCCCTAAAATGGTGAGTTTAACGTTATTAAATATCAACGACAGTATCTTTCTTTATCAGTGACGTTAACTAAAAATTACTGATAAAAATTTTAATAAACAGTTTTCAGTATAAGTAAATTTGAATGTTCGAAATTTTATATTTACCGTCAAGTTTTACAATATATTCATTGTAGAAATGTTTATTCTTTTGTGAATATATATAGATGTTAAAACCGAATTTTTACTTAACCTCAAATAAAATAAACGTCAAAATGGCGCCATTGGTAACATATAATGAAGTTGCTATTATATTCGATTATTTTTAACAAGTTATACAAATAATTAAGCTTTTTGTCATTAAGAATTTTTATCTACATGGTATTATAAAAATTACTATACATCAGAATGAAATTAGTAGGATTGTGATTTAATTTAAAACAGTGTAAAAATGTAATGAATTTGTTTCTGAATTATATTGCAGTTTTATTATAATGAAGTAAAATTGATGTTCGATCAAAATTATGCAAAAGTAATTTACCAAGTTGCAGAATATTAAAATTTAAACTATATTTGTATATTAATTTCAAAGACGGAGCAGCAAATGGATTGCGCATTGGATTTGATGAGAAGACTGCCACCTCAACAGATTGAAAAGAATTTAAGCGATTTAATAGACTTAGTGCCATCCCTTTGTGAAGATCTTTTATCTTCTGTTGATCAACCTTTGAAAATTGCAAAAGATAAGGAATCAGGAAAAGATTATTTACTTTGTGATTATAACAGGGATGGAGACTCTTATCGGTAATTAACCACAAAAATATTATTCTCAACCCATTTATGCTAAATAATGAATCAGATTCATAATTTACTCATATATATACACAATGACTGTTATAAAAATGAATTAATTGTTGCTTCTGTCTTATATTATATTTCTTGTACTAGGACAGACATACCTTGTAATATGAAAGCAACTGTTATAATTCTTTTATGGTTGACACTTTTGGTCTATGCTTGTGAAATTAAAACTATTCTGAATGAGTTAAAATATTATCTTTCTAGATCTCCTTGGAGCAATACATACGACCCACCATTAGAAGATGGTTCAATGCCTTCTGAGAGACTCAGAAAGCTAGAAATAGATGCAAACCATGCATTTGATCAATACAGAGAACTCTATTTTGAGGGTGGAGTTTCTTCTGTTTATTTATGGGATTTGGATCATGGTTTTGCAGCAGTGATTTTAATAAAAAAAGCAGGAGATGGATCAAAGAAAATTAAAGGCTGTTGGGATTCTATTCATGTTGTTGAAGTCCAAGAGAAGTCTACTGGACGGACTGCACACTATAAATTAACTTCCACTGCTATGCTTTGGTTACAGACCAATAAACACGGTTCTGGAACAATGAATCTTGGAGGAAGTCTTACCAGACAGGTTCGTTTATAATTAACTTTAAATGTATATAGTAAATCTTTTTGTGTTTCATTATATGTTTAATAGATGTATTAAAATTAAATTCAAAATCAATTAAGTTGTATGATCTTTATATTTCAGGTAGAACAAGATGCCCAAATAAGTGAGAGTTCTCCGCACATTGCTAATATCGGTCGTATGGTCGAAGATATGGAAAATAAAATTCGAAATACCCTAAATGAAATATATTTCGGGAAAACGAAAGATATCGTAAACGGATTAAGATCCGTTCAATCCCTAGCAGATCAAAGACAACAAGCTGCTCTCAGACAGGATCTAGCAGCCGCACTTCAAAGGAGAAACGCCAATAATTGATCCACCGAAGAAGATCAACTTTCCTTCGATTTTGAAGAGTGTCAATAAAAAAAAGAAAAGAAAAATATCGTAAATGATAAAATTAAAAATCGAATTGTTGCAGTCATTATGACGAGAATTTTGAACAGTTTCCTGTGATATGCAGGGTGCAGCGGTAAAGATGAATTTTTCCTGAAGTATTAAAGAATTAAAGAATGAATAATTGAATATCAATTATTAATTATGTCGAGATTTTGAATATAATATTAAGAAACATTACGAGTGTCTGGGTTTTATATATAAATATATATATATGTATATATAGGATGTGCCTAAAGGTATGTAACACCATAAATCATTACTCATTTCACTTAAGCTTCAAAACAGTTGACTTATAATATTTTCATGGAATGCATATTTACGTTGAAAATGTTTTTAAATATATGTACAATAAACATGGTTTTATGTTCTTTGTGTAATTGTATCATTTTTACTAGTTAAAATATACTTAAATTAAGTATTAATTTATAAAGCATTATGATAAAGTTTCAGTACATTTCCATAGAGTTTCATATTGTTTATTATTATTTTTATAAATTAATATATTTCTTGTTATATTCAATAGAATTTGATCTATGCAAACGTACGAAACTTTCATAATAGTGCTTAACAAATATTTTTGCTTTCTTTTTCAAATTAAATTCATACCTTTTTGATCACCCAATATATGTATAATGTCTAATACACATAGGCATAAATTATAAAATTTTAATATTCAATACTTGTATAAATGTATCTAATTTTTACAATAAATGAGAAAAAGCAGTCATAATCGCATTTAAGATCTTTGTTTAAGATTAATATCTTTGTTTCTGTGTTACATATCTTTTGACACATTCTCTGTATATTGTGTGTATGTGCGTGCGTGTATGTGTGTACTGAATAAAAGCATATGCTTGTGCTTGACAAGTGCGAGCACAAATATACATAATGGCACTCGTAATGTTTTTTTAATCATTAGTAATTAATAATAATACGAGATATAAGAGTATTAATGTTTGAAAATGTAGGAATATTAAAGAGAATATTTGCGAATAAACTTTTAATTAATTATTAAGTCCCCACCCATACGTTTAACTTTAGCAATATTAAAACTTAGCTGACTGGAAACATCTGTAATTCAGCTTTAATCACTTCCAATTTTTATAATTATAAATTCGAGTTAATTTATTTCAAATGAAATTTTATGAAACATCAGAGATAGTTTTTATAAAAATACTTTAGCTAAATGAAAGTTTTTATTAAATTTAATGTAATCAAATTGCATTTACTTGCTTGTTACTACTGTTATTATTAATAATTCTTCTGTCAATATTTAAATATAAAATGTTGATCATAATTATATGAACTAAAATTTTGTATCATAATATTTGCACTAATCAATCAAAAAATGTTATTAGTAAAAAATCATGAAAGATCAATTTTTTTATAAAATAAAATAAAAGCAACAAAATATTATAGAAGAAGACACGAAAGCATCGACTGCTTTTTTCCTCATTTATTTATCCTCCATTGACTTCTGCCGTATAAACAAATGCTCGTTGGTATTCTTTTACTTATATATTTTACGCCTGTGTTTCCTGTTTAAATTTCATAATCATGTACTTTCGTATATAATTGTGTGTACAGTGCAGTCACGCTATATAGCACCTATTTATATGGTCCATTAAGCAAGTTCCCCTTTCCGCGATTTTTAAATTCGCTATTGGTACTCCCACCGCCATCATAGGATATGAAGATCCAATTTTAAACACTGATACTATTTCAAATTCTCAAATTTATAAATTTTTTAATTTAGTAAGTTCCTAAACTTTCAAATTTAAGAACTTAGAAATTAACAAATTTCCAAGTTCTCAAATTTAGGAATTCACAAATTCTGAAATTAGAAACTAAATTTTGCAAGCTATACTGCTATCAACAAAACTTTACAATTATGGATGGAGTTCCGCTTATATGGCCCATACCGTAATTTTTTTCCGTTCCTACAGCCCTATTCAAGGGCCATACAGCGAGATTCCACTGTATTTTCATATACTTTACCACCGCATATGTGTATGTGTGTGTATGCATACGTATTTTTACCTTGCCTATATACGCCAATGCTGGTTAAATTTTTTTAAATGCTTATGCAGACATACATTAAAATTTTTAAATGCTATATTCCAATGTTTTACATACTGACTTTATACGTATACATAGTATTAAATAATATTTCAAAAATACTGAGAGAGTATTTGTGGGATGAATTGAGGTTTAATAAATCTTAATCCGTCATGTATCTGAAATAATAGAAAATAAATTTAAACAATGACCAGCAGTGGTGTATAATTAAAGTATTGAGAAGCAGAAAAAAAATTATTTCCACCTCTCTTGGTTGAAGTACGACCGTGAGGCCTATTGATTCGTTTTTTTTTCGGCTTTTTTTATCGATTAAATTCATTTATCTAGGTCGCCTTAATCTTAAATTAGTCTGCTTAGATTATAGTAGCTTAGTTGTTTGTTATCATTCATTTATATATATATATATTTTTTTTAATTTTCTTATTTTTTCGTAGATGGTATGGTCTGATTTGAAATTAGGTATTAAATGTAAGATCGAGTCTTACATTGCAATTAAAATTTCAAGTCAGAAACCAAACATTAACTAATGAACTTAAAATTTCAGAATTCAAGTTTGAAATGTTTATTTTTGAAGCTAGATGTACAGAATCCGAAATTCAAATTGAATTCCAAAATTTCGTGTTAAAATTTAAGTTTTACACGTTTACTGAATTTGAAATTTCGATTCTAGTTTCAAAGTTGTTTTAGAAATCGTTCAGTACAAAAAAAAATATTAGAATGCGAGCCAAAAATGGAATTTTTGGAGCTCACAGAAAATTAATAAAAACTTTCTCTCAGATCTATGTTCGAAATTAAAACTTTTATATTTTTATTCGTAATTAAGAGCACAGAATTAAACGTTTAAATTTCAAGTAAAAGCTACGAATGTTATCTCCACATGTGAAATAGAGAAAAAAATAGTAATTTTTATCAAATTGAAATTATATAAATTTTTAAAGAGATCAAAAACTTCAAGAATTCAAGTTTTGGTAAAATACAAATTATAAAAACAATTGTAAGAACAAGTTCTTAACAAGACAAAAGGACTTTGGATAGATTACAAAATTCTAGGGACTTTTTAATAAAGATATTAATGTTTTTAACGAAACTTAAATATAGAATTCTAATACCACTGGAATTCTACTGAAGATTGGGCAGAATTAGAATAAATCGTATAAAAAAAATTTCAAAATTAAAATAGGATGGGAATTCTAGATTGGGACAGTCATACTAAAACATAGTATTTTAATAAAAGAAAAAAAGGAATTAATCTCAAATGGAAAAGAAATCTGAATTCCAACAAAACTGGAAATACTACAAGGATTAAGATTCTAATGAAATCGGAATTTTACTGAGTTTAATAGAATTGAAATTTCAATCAAAATATAAAGAAAGAAGGGACTGTTACAAGGAACTTAAACTTCTAGATAATTAGAATTCTAAATGTATTGGAATTTCAATAAAATTATAACTTCAGTTAGAATTGCATATAATCATTATTGCAAGATAATCGCAATTCCAATAGAAGTAGAATTCTAATCATATGAATTTTAGAACCACAAATCAAGACAAAAGAGTTGTTTTTCAAAATATCCCGCTGTCAAAGTTGCCTTTTAATCTCAACCCATTAAGTCGCCAAAAACATTCTTTGTTTTTCAAGGTCTAAGCTGATACTGTTTCTTAGTTTATTCTCTTTTTATTTGTTTTTTTTTTTTTATTTTTGCAATTATTTCATTATTTGTAATCCTCTCCTCCTTCACACTTACACGCTTGCGCACATTTGTTTTTCCCTTCCTTTCATTTTTATAATTATATAATTGTTTGTCTCTTTCCTTTTTCCATATTCTTACTTCTTTTCCCTTCATTTTAATCTTTCTGAAGTGCCCCCCACTCTTTTCCTTTCTATTTGTTGTTGGTAATAGTTCTTATGTTAACCATTGATCATCTTGTATTGTATCTTAGGTTTCTCTTAATAATATATTAGCTGTGTGTGTTTTGTTTTTTCTTTAATGTGATGGTGGAGTCTGGACTGAACACAATTATTTATCGATGGCAGTGTTAGTTTTGATGGCGATCACGACTTCCTCACCACAGGCCTTCAGTACAGTGCACTAAAAAAAAAAAAAATAAGTTATATTATTTAATTTCTTTCTGTTCATTCATTTTGAATGCAAGTAATTTACAGAAACCATAACACAGTTTTTGTAAATCTTCATTTAATAAAATGTAATGAAAATATAAAATTATATGTAAAAAAAAAAACTACATTTTGGGCCAATAAATTAGGATATAAAACTCATACAAAAGAAATTTGAGAAGATTGATTTCTAAGGAATAAATATTTGTTAATAAATTTGTAATTATTTACTCATACCTGTCATATAAATTACCTACATCAAATTTTTTAATTTATTTCTTTTATTTATATATGTTATTTTGAACTATATAATATTTCTATTAAAGTTATATCAATATAATGAAGCTTACCAGAAGCTCCTTTCCAGCATCATGATCAGCACGTAACTGAATGCCTAATTCACCATCAGGAATTTTTAAATCTTCACGGAGTTCACCATTATCAGCCATCAGGCACAAATAGCCATCGTCAGATATGTCTGCCAGCTTTTATACAAATACACATATATTCATTATAATGTCATGAAGTAAAAAATTTGTAACATTTAACATTACTACAAAATTGACATCTCAGATATATTTAAAACATTGAGGAAATAGTTCAATAAGAGTATAGTATAAAACATAGCTAAAAATAATCAGGAATAAATAAATTCTGTATTTAATATTTTTTCCATAAATCATTCATGTAATGTAAACTGCACATAGTGTTAACAATTTTTACCTGGTAATCTTCCCGCTTAACAAATGGCACATCCATGTTGTGCGTAGAGGGACAAATATCTTCATACTTTTTTGAAGTGAAAATGTCAATGCCTACAAGATGTACTTTGGCATGGCCATGTTTTCCTGTTTTTGAAGTTGACATTTCTACAATTTTACATGGCCGTGATTTGAGCATTACAAACCCATTTTTACGCAGAGCTGAACACTGCATAGGGTATGTTACAGAAGCACCAGAGTCTCCGGTTTCGAAGTGAGTATCCTCAATGTCTGCCATCCTTGTATTTTTGTTTTATTTATTCTGAAATCATAATTTAAAATAGACTAATAGCAAGACTTTAATTTTAAACAAAATATATTGATAAAAATTTCTAATAGCATTAAAATTATAATAAATTTAAAAAAATATAGTGCATTAAATTATATTAAAAATGAAAAAGTATAAGTAGATACAATATGACCTATGAAATTTTGGTAGTTCATGTACATTGAACTATAAAGACTCTTTCAAGTACATTTATATTCCATATAAATTAAAAGCTTATAACTATTAAACAAGATAACATAAAATACATAATATGAATTACTGAATGGAACAAAGTATCTCCGACTGGTTTTAAGATGAATTTAATGTAATAATGACCACTGCTGACAGAAGTAATAAAATATTCTCTAAGTTTCATTTCTACTTATTATAAATAATATGAAAGTACATGGTTTACACATTTTTTGAATTTTCTTATTCTTATGTCTTGTCTGTATGATATACAGACTATATACCAAATATATTAATAAAACACATTCTCTAAATTAAATTATTCATTTTTTAATAATTTCTTACAGTATACAGAAAAATATAACAGAAAATAAATTTATCATGAATGACAAAACTTTAACATATTTTTCAAAATATACTTTTCAATTCTGTGCAATAATTATGAAATCTGAAAACTATTTTAGAATTGTCTCTATTGCTCATTAAAACTTGCTATATAAAATATCATTTGTTATTAATAAAACTCATATTAACAGGACAATGAGATTATTTTAATTTTTCAAACATAAATGAAAGATTGTGTAATAATACAAACAATTAAGTAAAAAAATTATTGATACTATTATTTAAATTAATACTTTAATTCAAATTGTTAAACAGTTAATCAATATTAATATTATTGTACTAAAATGAAATATAAACATAAAACATAGAACTATTCAATTTTTCACAATATGTTTTGAAACATAACACTATGAACATTTCATATACCTTCTCTACAAATTTAGGAAATCCAATAATACTTTTAATGTATAGTATACTTAAAATTTTGAATTATAAATACAGAATGTTATACTTGATTACATAAAAATTAAATATAACAGTAAAGAATACCTTTGATAGTATAGATTGAAAACTATTGAAAATCTCAAAAAAGTTAGTTGTTCTACATATATTACAAATGAGAATTAAAGAAAATTAAAGAAACGTAACTATAACGTAATAGAATTACTTTACAAAACGTTTACAAGGAAAGCTTAAAACGCAAAAAGCTTCGAAAAGCTTTCAGAAAGATGACTAGAAAGAAAACGAACACGTTGTAGAAAGTACAATCTAACCAAAGATTCTACCCGGCTGACAGTTCTCTGATTATCAAAGTCTGGTTATGAAAAATCAACTGGAAAGTCTGACGAAAGTCGAATTACCTTCGAGGACGAGTTTACTGCGGATTTTTGACCGTTTTCCTCAAGAAGATGGCGCGAAAAGAATTGCGTGCGGTTCGTCGTCGAAGTTGCCGACTCTCGGAAGAAAGTTGAAAAAATTACGAGTACGAACTGGCCTCTAACAATTTTGTTCTTTATTCTCGAGATTTTTTAACACACGTTTTACGAATTTATTTGAGCAATCACAAGTGAATCAGCTAAACTCACCGTGAAAAAAGGAGAACAGACTGGAGATACTCACATGTGATCAAAATGGACACTCTAACCAGAAGAGCTGGCTGCGCTTGCGCGAACCGCTAATCGGCGACAGGGGGCCACCCGAATAGATCCACGGATTCCGGTTAAAAGTCTATGTGGGGGTAAAGTTGTATGTGAAATTGCCAGTTGGAAGTTAGGCATAATACGCAGGCGCTGTTTACGGAATGAAATTTGTCACTAGATACTATACCAAACCATTCAAATTTCAATAGAAAAATTAAATTTATTGTTCTATTGTTACATTAGACGTATCTGTATAAAATAAGACATACATACACGTATACGCTCAAAAATATATTTCAATGAAATACATTATTTAAAATGTTCTCCTTTTTTATCAAAATAAAACTTCAAACACAAAATTATCAATATTTTTTTATAGTTATCTGCAATTCGTTTATCTCATAATTCTCAGAATTTATGAACAAAAAAATCATATTTTAAAATTTTAATCACATATAATTTGATTTATACATAAATTTATAATGTATAAAAACTTATTATAATTCAAATTTCTAGTTATTTTATGTTATATTTATGGTAAAAGTTGGTTATAACAAATACAATTTATTGTACATGTATATTGTAAAAAAAAGAACAAATCTAATAAATCATATTGAATGGACACCTTTAATAAATGCTGCAACAGATGCGATTGGTGTATCTGGGAGTATACCGTGTCCTAAATTTGCAATATACCGAGTTTTACCAAACTTTGTTGCTATATCTCGAGCTCGATTCATTATTTCATCCTGTTCAAAATAACACAAATTAAAATATTACAAAAATTATGAGCTATATCTAATAAATATGGTAAACATATGAACCTCAGAAGCATATAATGCACATGGATCCAAATTTCCTTGCAAAGTAATATCAGAACCTAATCGTTTCCTTGCTTCTATGGGATCCACAGTCCAATCTACACCCAACACTTCATAAGTTTTTGATTTTGCTAAAATTTCCAAAGAATTCATTGTTGCACCTTTAGGAAAAGCAATCTGAAATTTTTTTTATATTTTTATTAGTAAAATATATTTATTAAATAACTAAAAATTCTATTTTATTTACCATTGGTACTTCATGAATATTTTGTTCCTTCAGTTTTTGTCTAACTTTCTCGCTAATCTCTTTCAAATATTTAAATGAATAATTTACAAATAATTCATCATTCAAAAAGTCACTATGACTTTCAAACACTTGCAACAACTGTAAACAGAAGATGTTAATTTTACCTGTTCTTTAAGATATGTTTCTTAATGTAAAAAGAATGTTATACCTGTGCTCCAGCTTTAACTTGCATCACAAGATAGTCCACTATAACATTAGTAATCATTTGTAAAAGTTTGTGAGAATCTTCTGGATATTTATACAGCCACTTCCTAGCTTTTATCATTGTTGAACTACCTCCACCTTGGATCATGTAGCTCATTAATGTCCACTAATAATTCATAAATATGAATACTACCAAACATATTTTATAAAATATTTGTTTCATGATGCAAGAGTGACTTGTAAAATCATGTGTATAACTCAAAAAATATTTTACTCACTGGTGCACCAGTGAAACCAATTAATGGTACTTTTCCCTGTAACTTATGTCGTGTTAAAGTTATAGCATCTCCAACATACTTTAAATCTTTTTCCACATCTGGTTGAATTAGTCTGCTTAAATCTTTTGGCTCATTTAGAGGATCAGGTAAAACAGGTCCCTATAATATAAATGAATTTGTTTACTTTGATAAAATAAAATGATGAAAAGATGTTCATATTTATAAAATTATATAAATTGATAAGCATACCGTTCCAGCAACCATTTCAACAGTTAAACCCATTGCTTGTGGAATAACAAGAATATCAGAAAAAATAATGCTGGAATCTAAATCAAATCGTTGTATAGGTTGTAAGGTAACTTCACAAGACAAAGCTGGTGTTTTACAAACAGAAAAGAAATCATGTTTTGATCTAACTTCCTGAAATTCTGGAAGATATCTTCCAGCTTGACGCATTATCCATACTGGAATACGTTCTACTGGTTCTCCATATGCAGCCTTCAATATCAAATCATTTTTCAATGGTGGAAATTCTTGCTGAGCCATTATTAATATCTAAAGAGAAATAGTATATCAAATTTAATAAAAATTTGTATGAGGTACAAAATAAATTATCATCAAATTATGTAATGATACAATAATTTAAAAAATAAACAGTTTATAAAGTTACATAATTCTTAAAAAAAAATATAAAATCATTTTACGCTTTGAAATTTTTATCATTGTATACTTACGATATAACAATTATAAAAATCTTGTAACACTAAAACTGTTTGTAATTTTGCTAGTTACACTTTTTATGCTTTTTCTTATCAGATAGCTCCCTTGAGTTTACTATTTCTAATACATAAGAACATGTAACAAAATTCGAATTCAAGTTTCGTATTTACTAATATTTATCTTATCATTCAAGTATGAATTGCATTTTTAATACATACTGTATTTTAACGAAAAATGTATTTGTCTATGATTTTACTTTCTATGACTAAGTTAACCAATCAAATTTCTTCATATAATGCATAATTCTCTAGATTATGGGGGAAAACCTAAGGGGATTAACTGGCGCGTTGAGTTAAGCCTCAATTGAATATCATTCTTTGTTGTTCCAAAGTAGAAAAAGCGGCTAACGACAAACGTTTAAGTACGAGGTAGTACGAGGTTATGCGTCTAACTCGTGGATAACAAATAAGCAAAGTATTTTCGAATATATTTAAAGATGGATTTTTTAGAATATACCGATGTGCTTGCAGAAGTAAAAGGAGCTATGGTAAATAATATGTTATAATTTTTAATAATTATTATAAGTATTTTCATATCTACTGCTAAATTTGTTTTAGAAATGTTTATGCGTCATTTTTAAATTAAATTACAGGTTAAATTATTATGTAAACTAATTATTTTATTATTTTTTATAATTGTTTTGCATATTTTCTGAAATTTACATTGGAAAATTCTGATAATTTTAATATGATATAATTAAGATTTATTAAAATTTTTTAAAATGTAATATTGTACTTCTTTCATGTAGACTCCTGGAAGATTAAAATTAACAGACCAACATTTGATTTTTAAAAATCAAAAAACAGGCAAAGTAGAACAAATTTCTGCCTCTGATATGGAAATGGTAAATTACCAAAAATTCATTGGTACTTGGGGTCTGAGAATATTTCTTAAAAATGGAACTTTGCACAGATTTCGTGGCTTCAAAGAAGGGGTAAGTATATAAGTTTTAAGTAAAATTTACTTTTATTGTAATGTGATAATTCTTTAGGACCAAGAAAAAATTGCAAAATTCTTCACACAAAATTATAAAAAAGACATGCTCGAAAAAGAACTTAGCTTAAAAGGTTGGAATTGGGGTACTGCTAGATTTAATGGATCAGTATTAAGTTTTGATGTTGGTCATCATACTGCCTTTGAAATTCCGCTTTATGATGTTTCTCAATGCAATACTGGAAAAAATGAAGTTACACTGGAATTTCATCAGGTGAATTATCCAAAAATTATATAGTTATTTAGAAGTTTCATATATTTCAATTTATTATATTAGTATTTTAATGTTGAATTTTGCAGAATGATGATGCTCCTGTAAGTTTGATGGAAATGAGGTTCCACATTCCAGTTAGTGACAGTGTAGATCAGGATCCTGTTGAAGCATTTCATCAACAGGTTATGGAGAAAGCATCTGTTATTAGTGTTAGTGGAGATGCTATTGCTATCTTTAGAGAAATTCAATGCCTTACACCACGGTATGTATGCTATTTACATTTATTTTAACAATTTATTAAACTGTTGATTAACTAATCATGCACAAAAATAAATAGGAACATTAATTTAGTAATTAATTTGTCAACTTTCTTTTTACAGTGGACGTTATGATATAAAGATATTTCAGTCCTTTTTCCAATTGCATGGTAAAACTTTTGATTATAAGATTCCAATGTCAACAGTTTTAAGGTTGTTCCTCTTACCTCATAAAGATAACAGGCAGATGTACTTTGTAGTAAGTTTTTGTATAAAACAACATAATTGTTATATTTTAATCATTGTTTTATCTTATTAATACTTTTTCAGGTCAGTTTAGATCCACCCATTAAACAAGGTCAAACTCGTTATCATTATTTAGTATTACTGTTTAATCAAGAAGAAGAAACCTCAATTGAATTGCCTTTTTCTGAGTATGTAAAGTTCAATCATTATATGTCTTTACGAAAATAATATCATTTTTTTTACTACTAAAATGTTTGACTACTTTTGTAGAAAGGAACTTAAAGAAAAATATGAAGATAAACTACCAAAAGAGTTATCAGGACCAACATATGAAGTTATGGGTAAAGTTATGAAGGTTATAATTAATCGAAAACTTACTGGACCTGGAAATTTCATTAGGTAAATTCATATATTAAATACTAAATTATACTTCAGTATATCAAACATTTATATACCATAGAACTTTAAATTTATTTACATCTGTTTTATTACAATTTTCAGTCATTCTGGCACTCTTGCAATCAGCTGTTCCTTTAAAGCAGCTGCAGGTTACTTATATCCTCTAGAAAGAGGTTTCATTTATGTTCATAAGCCGCCGATTCATATACGGTTTGAAGAAATAGCATCTGTTAATTTCGCTCGTGGTGGAGGTTCTACCAGATCTTTCGATTTCGAAATTGAATTAACCAGTGGAGTTGTTCACACATTTAGTAGTATTGAAAAGGAAGAATATGGAAAACTATTTGATTTTATTACTTCTAAAAAACTACGCGTCAAGAACAGAGGCAAGAGTGTAAGTACTATATCCGCTTATAAATTAAATTCCTTTACAATATTGATTAAATACTTTTATATTATAATAATGTCTGCTTCTTTATAACAGGATAAACTGAATTATGACAATGATTTCGGAGACAGTGATCAAGAAGATGAACCAGATGCTTACTTAGCAAGAGTTAAAGCAGAGGCACAAGAAAGAGATGCAGAAGACAACCAAGATTCTGAAGAGGAATCTACCGATGAAGATTTTAATCCTAATCAAGTACAGTTATATCATAATTTAAAATTTTGTGAAAAGAACAAATTGATAAATGAACATATTTCGTACAATTGAACTATTATCGAATATTTATATATTTTTTGTGTAGGATGAAAGTGATGTAGCAGAAGAATATGATAGCAATCCTAACAGTTCAGAAAGTGAAAATGATTCAGATGCTTCTGGAAAGAGTGAGAAGAAGGAAAAGAAAGAAAAGAAAGAGAAGAAACCAAAGTCTGCCAAAACAGTGGTAAGTATCATAAGCATTAATTACTTCAGAATAGTATCACTTTGTTATCTAACATTTTAAAACGTGTATGATCCTTTCAGTCCGAGAAACCTAGGAAACCTAGAAAGCAAAAGAAAGAAAGGGATGCAAACAAACCTAAGAGACCGCCAACTGCGTTTATGATATGGTTAAACAGCAACCGTGAGAAGATTAAGGCAGACAATCCTGGAATTGCAGTTACAGAAATTGCAAAGAAAGGAGGAGAAATGTGGAGAGAACTTAAAGATAAATCTGTAAGCATTTTTTATTAGTATACTAGATATTTACGTTATTAGATTCATTTTATTTAAATGTTAATTTGTAAATATTTAGGAATGGGAACAAAAAGCAGCTAAAGCAAAGAAAGAATATGCTGCATCAATGAAAGAATATGAAGCTAGCGGAGGTGGACAGAAAGATAAAAAAGAAAAGGCGGACAAAAGCGAAAAAACAGATAAAGCAGAAAAAAGCGAAAAGAAGAAAGTTGATACTAAGAAAGAAGTCAAGCCAGCGACTGGATCGTTTAAGAGCAAAGAGTATATTAGTGAGGATGAAAGCAGTAGTGATGAAGATACTAAGGTAAAATAATAAATAATACTTATTATTAAACATGAATATTTAAATAAATGTTTAGATACATTATTTTTGTCAAATTTGTGTGCAGAAATCTGAGAAGAAACATTCAGACGAAGACACTGAACCCGATAAAGGAAAGAAGAGAGGAGATAAACGCAGTGCGGTAATTATTTTATTAATCATATTATTTTAACATAGAAAAATAGATCTCAGTGATTCAATCCAATTTTATTAATTATTTTATAGGAGGACGACGATAAAAAGGCCAAAAAAGAAAAGAAAAGTGACTCTGACGAAGGTAGTGATGAAGAACCTGTTGAAAGCACTCCACCTTCAAGTGATGCAGAATCTAAAGACAGTGATTAGTTAATGGTTTAACATTTATAAACTACAGTATAATTTTGTATATATACATGTATTAACATTTTTGAAACTATCGAAACTTACTCTAAATTTAGTGTTTTTAAGTTATAAGATACGAATATTTAATAGTTTAATTCTTTAAACTCTTTTTATACTCGTAAACTAAGCAACTGCAATTTTCAGTAAAAGTTGATTCAATGTTTATTTAAATGAATCACAATTGAAGTTCAAAAAGAAAAACAGTTACGTCTTATATTTATAAACTAAAAATATGTTATTAATTATCTGTATTATTATTTAATAAAATATTTTTTTTTCATCTTGTGTTTCAAATTATGTTACAAATAGTATTCAAAAGATACCGTCGTAAAGATGAATGCGTGTTGCTCTTGGCAACAGATTTTGTTAGAACCAATCAGAACTGATATGCGCAAGAAGAACGAAAACTCGTCATTTGAGAGGTTACACTGGTTAGTGAAATGTGTTATTGTTAATAACCTAAAAAATGTTTGAACAAGTTGATTATAACAAGAATTTAATGTAATTATAAGAATAGATTAGTTTCAATTCATTTTAATTTCCAAATATACATAAGATATGTTTATTTTACTTAAATACATGTTTAGTATTTCTTAAAAATGGATATTAGACAAAGTACGGGATTTTATGATCTGTGTGTAAATGTACAAGGAAATGATATCAAAAATTTATGTTGTATATTGTCAAAATTATATGAATATGGATACAGAACGGTAGCACTAAATACTGATATAGATGAAAGTGTTCTTGCAACGGATAAGAAAAAAAAGAAGAAAAATGATGAAGAAGCATCCCAAAACATTATTCCTGAAACACTTGACATAGAAAGCATAAGAAAAGAATTTGATAAAAAGTTGAAAATTTTTAGTCGTATTACATTTTTTTGTTCAGATTCTGCAAAAACACATATACTGAATCATTGCACAGCTTTAAAGAAATATGACTTATATGCCTTTGCTCCAAAAACACAAACTGCATTACAATATGCATGCACTCAGTTAAATACAGATATAATTACATTAAGATCATCTTCTATAACTTTTAAATTAAATAAAAAGTTGTATGAACAAGCTATCGAAAGAGGAATACATTTTGAAATTCAATATGCAGATTTGTTAAATGTGCAATCCAGGAAGCTTACTATTCATTATTCTCATCTTTTTCATACATATGGAAAGAGTAAGGTATAAAAATAGACTTTTTTTTAATATCAAATATTATTTAATGTTTTAAAACAATAAATATCTGTGCTATAACATACAACTTAGCAGTAAACAAGATTGTTAAATTAAATATTATTTTTATTTAGCATGTAATATTATCCAGTGGTGCAAGTAATGTCAAAACAATCAGAAATCCATATGATCTAATAAATTTATCATGTTTACTTGGTTTGAATGAGGTCAAAGCTAAAGCTTCCATATTATATCAGTGCAAAAAGCTTCTTTTAAGAGCAGGTATATATATAAATTTCCATGTAAATAAATCAGTAAGCAATTACAAATTTTTTCTTTTTTTGCTTTTCATAGAAAGAAGACGTAGAGGAAAGGCTGTTTTTGTTATTGAAGAACAGACAAAAACAACTAATGACACTGATAAAGATAGTACAGTGTTTCCAAAACGATTAAAATTATAATATTTCAAAAGTATCTATTTTTCATCATTTTTTATATTGTATCACTTGTATTACACATTTAAGCTTTTATAAAGATTGTATGTTCGTGATAAATTAATTGTTTTAACAATTATTTTCATATTAAAAATACATTAGAAAGGAATAAATATTTGTTAAACATACAAAATTTTAGGCATATTTCTTTTTTAGTAATGCAATAATTTCTAATTTTTTAAACATTTTGATATCATTTCTTTTAATGAAAAAGAATAATCATTTTGTAAAGAAAATATTCCCTCTCCATATCAGTCATTTATAAATTGTAATTAGTATAATTTTATCTTATATACAATTGTAATCTACAAATCTTTATCAATTAAAAATGCTGTTTTAATATCTTATACTAAAAGTATAGGACATAGGAGATATATTCTTTATACTGTGATCAATTTCCCAGAGCACCAAGGGCATGGATGGAAATTCGGTTCGAACATACTACAGTCCTTACAATCTTTGATATCAGTTAAAACATCCAGAAGTTCCGAAACATTTTTATTATCCGTTTGCAAATCCGTCGTTCCTTTCGTTTTTTCTGCACTTCCATCATTGTTAGAATTTGTCTCTGAAAAATATGTTGTAAAATCTGTTATCAATTACTGAATACAAGTTTGAATAGAGCGATTTGTGTTTAAAAAAAATGTTATACCTGCTTCAATTAGACGTTCTGTTCCATTGGAATGTATATATTCTTTCCTAAGAAAATCACTGACTAAGACTTTTAATTTATGTAGTTGTTCTTGTTGTTGATTTCTTTGATCAAGTAACTCTCGAAATACTTGCTCTCGTTCCCTTGCCCTACTCTGAAGAACTGCTCTCTGTTTTTGATATAATGTTATATACTCTCCTAAAAAGTTGTATAAATATTCAATTAGAACTCGATTATTAAAAAGAGAATTAAAATGGTTCATGTGACTATACCTATTGTTTCCGTTTCGCTTTGAAGTTGTAGAACAAGATGTTCAAGTTTTTGTTTCTCTTCTGTAAGCTCTGCAACACGTTCCATTGTTTCTTTAAATCTTTGTTCTAATTGTTTAACAGGTTCCATCACTGTAACATTATTTTCTTGCTGTTTCTCCAAATTGACTTCTGTTTCTTGAATCGACGTATTACTTGTGTTTGTAGGATTCGAACTGGTTTGGGAAATAGTACCATCTTGATTCTTTTCTTGTAATTTCTGTATAAGATCTTGTTTTTCTTTTTGTAAACTTTCTATAGTAATCTAAAAACCAAAGAATTATTAACCAAATTAATGTTTTTTATTAAAGTGATTACACAAGAACAAAAAATTACCAAAGCATTTTGAAGTTCTTGCTGAAAAGTATTGACATGATGTGACTGTGCTTGATAATGTTGCATTTGATCTGCTATTTGAGCACTCTGAAGTCTTTCTTTTTCGAGTTCTTCAAGTAAAGCTTCCTTTTCCTTCAGTTTGTCTTTTAATTCTTCTAGTTCATTTTCTACCTTATTTAATTGAGCATTTAATTTTCTTCCTATAGAACGCTCTCCTTGAAGTTGCTCAGTCAAATCTAGCTTTGCATTGCTCTGGAAAATTATATTGAAATCTGATGTAATTCATAATTTGTTTATTACATCATTTGTATATTGTATTGACTATCAAATATGAATACCAGAGAAACAAACGCATTTTCCATGTCAGTCAATTGTTCCTTCAATTGACGATTTTGATGAACTGCTCTCGACGCTCCTAATTGTTCACTCTGAAGAGCATTGGCTAATTTTGTTACTTCTGCTTCTTGATTGTTTGACTCACGTAAATCGTTAATTTCTTTTGTTAACATTTCTATATGTGAATCCTAAATATATAAAAAGGGTTATCATTGTTGTACTAGTTAAGTTAGTTATAAAGTTCACTCACCTTTTCTGATAGTGTAATATGAAGTCGTTCTTGTTCCAATGTAAGTTCATCTATATTTTTTAACAGGGTATCGATTTGATCTTTGTTTGCTTGCAAAGGTGCTAATTTTTCTACTTTTTCTCTTTCTTGTTGTATTTGTGATTCAAGTTCTGACAGTCTCTGTATGTAACTCTGTTCCCTTGATTGTAAATCTTCTATGGTTTTATTTTGGCCTTTTATCTATGAATAAAATAAAAGTTTTACATAAATTTGAAATAACAAATTTTTTTTAAAACTTTTCTGTCCTAGTGCGAGGAATATAGTATACCTGGTCTAACAACTTAGCATGCTGCACATCTAATTGTTTGACATAATTTTGATACTGTTTATTGACTTCATCCTTTTCAGTGTTAACAATTTTTAGAGATTCTTTAGCTTGTGCTAATTCTTGTTCCAAAAGAATAACTGTATGTTTATCTTCTTCCGTTGGTGTAGTACCTTTCAGCTGTAAAAAGAAACTAGAAATTATGTATCTTTACATAAATAATGCACGGGTATATGCATTACCTGTTGTATCCTAAGTTCACTTAATGAAAGTAGTGCTGTTTTTTCTTGCAATTCTTGTTGGACAGCAATTAATTCTGTTTTCTTCAAATTTAATTTTTGTTTTAACTCTGATACCTCTAAATCTAAATCTTCTTTTTCTTTCTTCAGTTCAAAATATTTTTTATCGAGTGAATCGTAATCGGTTTGCAATTGATGACAATTTTTCTTTAATTCTTCATTATTACCTTTTAAAAATGTTACCTCCTTTTCCAATTCAATTACACGAACTTGTGAATTTTTGAATTTTCCCGTAATTTCTTCTACCTTTTCTACAAAAAATATTTATTTTTCATCTGTTAACAACGTTTAATTTATGTCTTGTCTTTATATATTAAAGAAACTAACCCGAATTTTGTCGTGCAGTTTGTTGAGCCTGATTAAGGGCAGCAGAGAGTTCTGCTTTCTCTGCTATAAGGATTCCAGTTGTTTGAGTATGAACTTGGAGTTGCTCTTTTAAAGGATTTAATTCACGTGCCAAATGTGTTTGAAATTCTGTTTCTCTTGTTTCTAATTTGGCTTCTAACTCTGAAATTCTGCTACGCTAATCAATTTATTAAAATGTTTAAAACAATTTTATTTTAAAATTCAATATTAAACTATAAGCATATAATACATATAAAAGTAATATATCATAATTCTAGCACAATGGTAAATATGGTATGGTACACTTACAGCATTACTAAGTTCTATATGCAATTCAGTAGCAATCTTTTTTTGTTCTTCTAAATAGGAACTTAAGAACTGGTTACGGCACACTAAGTCACAGTCCAGAGTTGTTGCTGTAGATTCAGAATCATTGGTTAAAATATTTTCAACTGCAGAAGCCATCTCCAAAAGATGCTCTTTCTGTACTTTTGGAAAATCATTTAGATCTATTTTCTTTTCAATTTCTGGTTTTAAATTAATTTCTTGTGTTTCTTGTGTAGTGTTTTCAACAGAATTAAGTAATTCTTTATGATTTATTGCATTTTCTGCATTAGTTGTTGTTGAAGCTGGAGGTGTTAATTCATTTCCTTGAAAATCCTGATCAATCACTTGTGTATTGCTTTTAGGATTTTCTGCTGTTGGTATATTATTTACAATTTCCAAATCAGATTTATTGACTTCTGCATTTTGGCACTACAAATTAATAAAATTAATTTAAACAAATTCTATTACAGTATATAAATTACAGCGTATAAATTTTTTTACCTGTGGGGGTGGTAAGTTCACCGAATGATGTTTTTGTTTGGTAGAACCACTTTGTATTTTGCTCAATTGATATTCTCTGAGCTAATAAAACAAAATAAGATTGTATAAAGTATAAGCTATCACATTTTATATTAAGGCTTTATTTCAAAAATAAAATTTATGTAATAGACAAGCTAAAAATCAATATTACTTTATTGACATATTTATCATGTCAAATACTTGACAACTCATCAAAAAAAATATTTGACAACTCATATAACCTAACAATAACATTTAATGACATGAAATCAAAAAATAGTAATAATCAAAAGAATAATAATTTGTTTATAGTTCATATATATAAAGTAATATTTTAATAAATGTAAATGCTTTAATGGTAAATTGATAATGTAATAATATATTACGTAGCTGTCAATAGTATTAAAAAATTGTACCCTTTTCTTGGCAGCCAACAGTTTCTCACTTTTACTTAAATTCATTTTTTAATATGACACAGAAAGTAACAAATAAAATTCGTGATGAGGTGCTGGTGCTTATATTTACATTATCATTATTAAAAATATTGTATTGTATTAGTATCGAGGTTATCTCATGTCTACTGATCACCTTCTTTATCATTGATTAAGTTACTTATTCAGATAGGCAAATGCAGTTAAAAATTATAAATGACTTCATCTAGTGGTGGGCGCAATGAGCCATTCAGATGATGAGTTGTTCAGTTCAGTTCTTTATTTCTACAAAAGATGGCTTATTCAATTTACATATGTCACTCGTTTTGTTTCTGTATAATGGGTAATCTATGGCAATGCGCTCTCATGACGTTTGTGACGCCAAAAGTATACACTGAACTATTGGGAGGTTGTACAATTTCTAGCTCTTATTGATTGTAGGATTTTCCGTTTGCTAGTACTTGATATAGATCGTTATATTTGATAAATACATTGCAAAAGGTCATCGGTTCTTATTGTTTGTTAATTTTTTTCCACCACGTATATGACCATAAAAGCAAAAGCAGTCTGTAGAAAGGTAGACTTATTAGTAAAAAGGTACTCCTAGATTATCGAATTACACAGTTAATTTTATACATTTTACACAGAAAATGGGATTGGAATAATTTTATTAGCTGTTTTGAAAGTTTCAATAATTCTGTAATAAATAAAATACTTTATTTTATAAATTGCAAAACCAAAAAAACCCTATCAATACATACGATATTGCATTAGCTTTCCTTACTTATTACTATTCAGTTATGCATAACTGTGAATTGGTGCGATGAAAAGGTAGAATTGCACTTGTCCACCAAACTTTCAGTTTTTGTACAAAAGTATAAAACAAAGGTAAATATAATGTATTATTACTAGCTTTAATTATAATTATTATTCTTGATAAACTACAAAACTTATGTTAAGTATATTAAGGTGATAAAATTTTATTGAAAGACTACAACCTCTAATTAACAGTGAAAAAGTTTACAAGTTGATATAATTGATTATTTAATTTTTGATTCAATTTTATATTATTTTTAATAGGTGGTAAGTAATTTGTAACATTATTTTATTAGAGAGTACAATGTAATAGTTTGAATAATTTATTTATGAATATTCTTCACAAAGCAAATGACAAATAACATTCACATTTTGTCTTGAAGATTTTCCTTGAATAATACCTTGATCAGAATGGTTAATTTTGTTGTATCTTTATTTAAATAATTATTTGAATATTTTGTTTATAGAAACTTCCTTTGTTTAGTGCTACAAAAATGGGTGTACCTTCAGCAAGAAATCCTGAAGCTATGGATGTTGAAATAATTTCTCCTGAAAGTCAAAGTGGAGATGGAGACATTTCTGATAAAAAGGATACTGATCTTCAATCAATTCATGACATTCGTGAACATACTCGTCAAATAGAGAAAGCCATACAAAGCAAAGAACCACGATTCATTTTAAGAGCTCTACGTACATTACCTAATACACGTAGAAGATTAAACTCTAATGTTTTACGTGGAGTAATTTTAAGCTTTTATTCTAAACCTTGTGCTGAACGTGATGCATTATTGTCATGGTTAGAAGAACCTACTGAATCTGAAGAAACACAAAAGCTTAGAATCTCTACCATAAACCCTTTACCAGAAATTGATGCTTATATTCATTTGTTAGTTCTTGTGCATTTAATTGATAGTAACAAGCATGAAGAAGCTGTTCAATGTTCTGAGACATTGTTACAGAAGATTATTGCTCAAAATAGACGTACTATTGATTTAATTGCTGCAAAATGTTATTTTTACTATTCAAGAGCATATGAATTAGTTGGGAGATTGAATAAAATTCGTGGATTATTGCATCTGAGACTGAGAACAGCAACATTAAGAAATGATTTTGAAGGGCAAGCAGTATTGATTAACTGTTTACTACGAAATTATTTACATTATAATTTATATGATCAGGCAGATAAACTAGTACTGAAATCAACTTTCCCAGAATCTGCCAGCAATAATGAATGGGCCAGATTTTTGTATTATCTGGGACGTATTAAAGCAGCTAGATTAGAGTATTCAGATGCACGTAAATATTTGGTACAAGTAAGTAGGAATCTTTAGTATTTTAGTTTTTTTAAGGCATACTTTATAATGATTTGTTTTATTAGAAAGATATTCTATATTAATTATGTTTTTTTCTTAAAGGCTCTTAGAAAAGCTCCACAAAGCACTGCAGTAGGCTTTCGTCAGACAGTTCAAAAATTAGCTGTAACTGTGGAACTCCTGCTTGGAGATATCCCTGAGCGTCAAACGTTCAGACAAGCTGCTATGCGTCGTGCTTTAGCACCATATTTTCAATTAACTCAAGCTGTACGTCTAGGAAATCTTCAACGTTTTGGTGAAGTTTTAGAAAATTTCGGCCCACAATTTAGAGCAGACCATACGTTTACTTTGATTCTCCGATTAAGACATAATGTTATTAAAACTGCAATTCGATCAATTGGATTGTCCTATTCTAGAATTTCTCCTGCAGACATTGCAAAGAAATTAGGTTTAGATTCCAGCGTCGATGCAGAGTTTATTGTCGCTAAAGCTATTAGAGATGGTGTAATTGAAGCTACTTTGGAGCCAGAAAATGGGTACATGCGTAGTAAAGAAACTACCGATATTTATTGTACTAAGGAGCCGTTACTGGCGTTCCACCAGAGAATTACTTTCTGTTTAGATTTACATAATCAAAGTGTTAAAGCTATGAGATATCCGCCAAAATCTTATGGAAAAGATCTTGAATCGGCCGAAGAACGAAGAGAAAGAGAACAGCAAGATTTGGAACTTGCTAAAGAAATGGCAGAAGAAGATGATGATGGATTTCCTTAGATTGTTAATATTTTCAATACGTTTAATTAATAAAATGAGTTATCATGAAATATTCTTCCTCGTTTCTTATGTTTCATATTAAATGCACAGTAAGAAACTTTGTTTTAATATTAAAAAAATTTGAAAGATTGAATGTGAAACGAATTTTATGAAAATGTCTTCTATAAAAATAATCAAGAAATGAAAATGTAAATTTCGACATTTTGTAAATATATTCTTTAACTTGCCCAAAGTGAATTATGGATTTGCTTGAAAAAATATTATTATGATTATTGATACTATTAAAACTGAATACATCTGTAATTTAAAACATTGTAATACCCAAAATTTTGCAACAAAAGTAGTACATGTGCTATATTTTATTTTTATTTACACAATAAACAATGATATAAAATATTTAGATTAACTACGCATTCAACTATTCATAAATATTATAAAGATTTAAATATCATATTAAAAAGCCTTGAAATCTCTTATTCTTTAAGAGTGTTATTTTTTCCAAAGGAAAATAGTTTTTGAATAAATTAGTGTTTTCATTTTCCTTTAAAAACATATTTCAAGTAAATTTTGTCAAGTTCTTCTATGAAGAATGTTTTATCTGAAACAAATTAACAATTTTTTCGAAATAATACTTTTCTACGGGAGAAAAATTGTCGGTAATATACATTTGCAAAAAAGAGGAAAAGGAAAAAAATTATCTTTTGGTGTATAGATATTAACATGATTATACCTTCATAAATAAAATTTATTTATAACTAAATACCTATAACGAATTACTCAGTTACATTTGCTATAATACACTGTACAATATTTTGACTGTACAATAGTCTTCTCCTATCTTCTCATTTTCCGTTTGTACAAATTTATTAAACACGAAAAATTCAATAGAAAATGCATCTCTTCGGTACGATAGTGAAGCTTCTGAACTATTTATAAAATACAAGTAGTCCATTATTATCGGTATAAAATTGTTCAAATTGATGATTAAGAAAATTGATAAAGATCTTTGGCAATTAGTTTCATGGAATACTGTTATCTTTTTGGAGATTTTTCTGCTCTTTTTATCATCAGTCTGAAACAATATAATATTTAATTAATTAAATTTTACATAGAAGATTAAATAACAGTAATGATATAATTTAAAGTACTTACCTTGTCTTATTTTAAATATGTAATAAATTATAAAAATCAGTAAAAATAACCGTCTGTCAATTAATATTTGAACACCGTCTCCTCTAAGACTCATATTTGGTCTTATAAATTCATTCCTTTTATCATCATCGACGTTCACATCACGATATCCGTGATGTATTTTTCCAAAGCAAAGGAGATTCATATTTCGGTGAATTCCCTTACAGTCATACTCCTCGAAACCATCACACTGACATGTATTTAATTTTGCCGCTTTCTCTTGTCTCGTTAAAATATTTATCGAATTTCTACAACTAAAAGTGTAAAATTCATAACACGTTCGCCATTAATTTGTACTAGCATTTAAAAAATTATTCAAATATTATTTACCGTCTGGTACATTTACGTCCTTGAAACATGCTTTTGCAATACCTATTATAATATGCCAAAGCAGTTTGACAAAGAGCGTCTGCATTACAAATCCACGTTGCTATCCTGCAGGACACTTTCGTCCTGTTCATTGCCATGGTTACAGATGATCTGCATATTTCTACCCTCTGTTTCGATTGCAGACACAAGTCGTCTTCGCATTCACACTAGCAATAATAACGAAATGTTATTGGCTAAAAAATGTTAATTTATGTAGACTAAAAATAATTTTACGCAACCGTATCAGTTGTCAATAATCAGTTTTATAATATGAATGTAACGAGAAAAGCCGTGGCATAGATGTACATGTTGGTATTTGATTATTAGTACAACAAAATGTCATTAAGGTAATTAAAGAATTATGTTTGTATAATGTACGCTCAAGTGCAACGTAGGCCTCCTAAAGATAGCTTACATCTATGTCAAATCGTACTTTCTTGAAATTCTATTTTCTCTATTAATACGCCTGCTAGAAATTCGTGGGACGAATCAGATAAGTAAGAATAATATTAATGTATAAATTCTCCCAAAGCCGAAAGTAAACCGAGAAGCGCTTCCCCCTCCACTCTCGAACAAAACCTACGTTGACATGGGCGTTTGAATTATGGCGGTCGACGTGTTAAACAAAGAAAGAATGACAAAACAGAAATGTGATACGTACTGTCATAAGTTCCTTGCCCTCATCGGTGCTTGTGAGAGCAATAAGGGCATGTTGGCAGGTCTCGGAACAATCATTGCCTTGGAGAACGGGTGCACAGCCTGTGAGATAGTGCTGTAGGGCATTACCACAGCCTATTCTGTAAGCACATTTTAGTTTCGCTTCCTCGCATCTCATGATCGAACTTTTAGCTGTATTCCACACTATCGAACTGATCAACACCATACCCATTAGGAGCATGCTCGATAGATCGAACCAACGTGACATTTTTCTAGAACATAATTAAAATATAATATCTTATTAGTAACGTATACACAACTTGTATTCACCTCATAAAAAATTCTTATAAATTTTCAAGTAAAAAATATACAACATTTCTTCATCCGATCAACTGTTTACACATTCTAACTGATGCGCATAATTTTCGTTCAAGGAACTCTGTGTACACAACTCTGTTTTCTCAGTAATTCGATAGTGGCATGTTTATCAAACGCTTCAAATGAATGTTTCATATGGTGTTACGTGATATCTGATCTTACACAATGTAAACACTATAAAAAAGAAGAGAGCATAAGTATCGTTGATGGGCATCTTGTCATATAGGAAGTATACAGCATCCCATACAATTAGAGACGTATTGATAATATAAAAATTATTTAAAGTAGTATATGTTATTATACGTGAGAGTAAAAAATATTTATTTCACCCATATTTTTATTTCTTGCATAGTTATAAAATTTTATTTCAATATAAATTCTAATCCGACCATTATAGTCCACCGCGAAGTGCTTGTGGATTCTTGTAACAGATGTGTACCGTAAAGAGACATTCCCTGATATTCTTAAAATAAATCAGACCTGTTTGTCATTCGAGGTAATGGGATGATTTTATGATTCACGCTTAAAAACCACAAATATTTGCAGAAAACATACATGTTATTTGCATGTTTAAAATTTTATATATCTTACTTTTATTTATATCATGATCTATTGGATGTTTCGAAATTGATGATAAAAAAGGAAAGGCATAGACTAAAAGTCAAAAGAAGACAAAATTGTGTAGTCTTGTCTGAAACCTTTCTGAGCAGCATCCCTTCAGAGTTTTGTAAACAAATTGTATTTAATGACAATACATTTACATATCCTTTCCAGGTATGGTTTAAATGTGGTACTACAATTTCTGGTAAGTTCAATTGAAGAGGAGTTAGGAGTTTCGTAGCCTATCAACAGGAAAAGTGTAGGCATCACCGTTAGAATTTCTATCAGAACAACACGGTTGAACGTTCTCCCGCTCTACTACTGTCTCTCTACTGCTTTCAACTGATACCAGTAAAAAAGAAGCGAGTACAAGGGAGGGGGTGAAAGAGAGCACGTGCGTCAGCGTGCACACGATAGTGAGAGAAAGAGAGGAGTGGGGCGAGGAGGAGGAGGGCAGATTCTACCTGAGAGCGCTTCATTGCCAGCGCTAGTGCCGATGCTGTTGCGCACCAGCCCCAAAATGGACCACCAAGACGTCGCAGACGTGGCAACGAGGGACAGATGGCCAGCCCTATAGACCCTCAGTGATGATCAACTTCACTTTGCACTCGAGTTTAAATCTCATTTCGAACAAACACGCGGGGAAACATTAAAAGGAGTCGGCGACAATGCTAATTTAAACTGCTTGTCGGGAGGATGTTCAATCAATGCTTGTGGCCCTGGTAATCTCATTCAATTAAGATGTTAAGTAGATATTGACACTGAAGAGGGTTTGTTTGCCACGAGAAAATAATGACTAAATAAACACGCGTTACGAAGTACAAACACTCACAGGGGACATGGGTTAATACTCCGGTGGTGCGCTACTTAATTAAACACGTGTTTGAAAAGAACTTTTTCGCGCCTGCGCACTGAATAGGTACTTACGATACAGGATTGTTATAAACAATTATAACTATTATTATTACATTGTGTTTAAATAGTTTCAACATTATGTTCACAGGTCATTGTAATTGTGCAATGTAAAATATAATAATAATATCAATGTTAATTATAAATAAACAAGTCTGAAAATTCGGTACTTTTTAAACTATCAAATATTGAATATATTTTATCGTATTTTTAAAATAATACGCAATAAAGTATAACACTTTTATTTTATAAAACAAATTAAAACAAAACATACAACTAACATTTTTATAATTAAATTAATTGAATAATTTTCAGATCACTTTCAAATTTAAATACCTTTCTTTATCAACTGCATTTGTATAATGTAACATATGTAAGATGCAACTGTTTCTACTACTTCGGTATTATTTGACAGTCTGGAAAACAGTATTCCATATACATAAACTGTAAAATAAATTGATATTTAATTTTAAACCGTGTTTTTTTGTAGCATTATATGATTATCATATAAATGGTAAAATTATGTTTATTACCAATGCAACTCATTTTAAATCAAGCAAATAAATTATAAGTATATGAGATAGGTCAAAAAATTATTCAAAATATGACATTTATAAGTTTACCAGTGTATTAATACACTATTAATAATTTAATTGAAGGTACTAACCTTGTGAACAATCACATTGTTCCAACAGCAAAGAGAGATGAAACTTAGGATTCTAAGTGCAAGCTAATCCTCCAATGAAAACTGCGATTCCGTGTCAAGAATTATAACACTATGTAGAAAGAGTGAAAAGAAAAACCCTCCTTCCACGTACACGGTCACCGAGACACTAGATTGAGTTGTGACGGCTTGCCCCGCTGTGTAGAGAAGTTGCGCGCGCCGCTCCTTTTCCCTCACCATTGGCCACTGGCCCGGGACCGAAAGGACTACTGACAGATTCAAGTTCCAATCAGATCTAGAACTTAAATAATTTTATTTCTTTTCAACCTTTACAGTACTATATTATCCACATTATTACACATTACATAGTTCAAATTATCCATATGAAATAATTGCTAAGAGAATTCTTCAGAATACTAGTCATACTTCCCAGCAAACAGCTGTTTCAAAATAGAATTCATAAAAATAATGATAGGATAAAATTTAAATGCTTTATACCTTAAGTATATTATATTATATTTCAAGTTAAAATAGGATAAATATTAGAAAGATATGAAGCACTTATATCAAACAATAAATACTGATACAACTACAAATTATTTAAAAATATCCTTTCAGTTTTTCCAAAATATTATGTTAATATACTTAAACGTTACTTGAATTAAGTAATGAACGTGTAAATAAATTCATAAAGGTTTACTATTCTGGAGAACTTGTTCTGATCACAAGATCGTTTACTGCCATTACTAGCTCTATCCTCCACCCACAGTGGTCCATGGTGCCCCAACCTGCTTGGCTGATTGAGACACCAGCCTGGTTCCAACACTACCCTCTTTCCCCCGTCCTCACTCGTACCTTTCTCAGAGCGACGTCGAACAGTCCAGCATTTAGATGCGTTCCGTTCTTTCTTACGTTTCTCCTTCTTCCTGTGCCGACCTTCCATCGGGCTCCCTTTCAGGCCCCCTTACTACTTCTATTCCCTACCACCAGTGTTCAGCGGGCTCCTGTGACTCTCAACTCAACTTCACTCCTTTAAACGAGATGCAGAGGACAGCGCAAAGAAGATTAGCTGTTTGAGTACAAATTGAACCGGTTAATCGATTCTGCAGGTAGAATAAGAACTCTGAAACGGGCGAAATTGTAAACGCATATCGTTCTTTCTTCTCTATTTATTTATCGCTTAGCCTGAAATAGTCAAACTTGTTGAGAAAACATTTTTTATTAATTATTGTTAAACTTCTACTGTTATTAAACATAACGTACTCAGATTTTTGGATACGTACCGTTTTTTCTGATATCTTAGTTGAATGAATTAGAAGATTAAGAGGGCTATTTGTTCCGAATTAACGAGTTGACGAGAACGCGTGCCTTAGTTTGCTTAGAACATCCTAGACAAATGTTTTCGGCTTCGCCTTCTGAAACGAAATAAAAGAAGGTTCTCAACAGGTTTCTGCTTACTGATTTTTTGTATAGAATACAAGTAGATACCAATTTATGCTCAACGCGAATTATGAAGACTGAAATTTTAAACAGATTGTAATGAGATAAGAATCAAACACTTCCTGCAATACAGGAAACGTGATGGGAGATTTAGATTAGTGAATTTTGATGAAGCACGAAAGATCTAAAGAATACTTAGATCGTCAGATACCACAGCAGAGATACTTGAGCGATAACTCACGCTACACGAAGATCAAAATTAATCTTGATACCCAATCTTTGAACATGATTCTACTTATGCAAATCTATGATTGATCGATAAAACGATGCAATTAAAAATTATTAATTCAATGCTGTTGGAATCGTGTACTGTTTTACTACTTAAATATATTAACCTTTACGTAAATTTACATTTTATACGCTTCAGAAGATGACTAATGTTTTATAAACCTTATATAATCTCATGACAATTATATTAATATATACTTTGAAATACAATGAAGATTGTGTACAATTAATTTGTTACAAGTAGCTACAGATTTTATGAAGCTTCTTTAACATTTTCATTCAGGCCTCTTTTTCCAAAACTTGTTTCTTTTAGTTTCTCAAAAACTAATGTTAACATTTTCTTAACAACTGAGACTGATAAGTGTAATTGGAGGCACCGTTATGTAGCCAAAAGAAATTCGATATGTACCGAATATGTTACTAAAATTTTACAGAGATTAAATTCTGACCAGTATCTCAACTTTGTGAGCAGCGCACGAAGGGTCAGCATAGTGGTTTTTGTTCTCTTTCCATCTCCCTCTTGCCGGCGCTCTTTCTTGCTGTCAGTTTCTCTCGATGGTCTTTTTGATCTTTTCGAAGCAATTGTCCCAAGCGAGAACCCGGTTGAGGCAATAACGACCACAGGCCCGGCCTATCCTGTACCTCCTGACGTCTTAATAAAGCAATCGTCCGATTTCTTGAAACCCTTCTTCTTTCGCTCCAAGCCACGCTCCGAAGCCTTTCGAAATAAGACTTCATTTCGTTCCATTCTACATTTTATATTTATTTCGTTCCGTTCTATATATATTTCTGATATTTTATTTGTTGTAAACCTGTCATTAAAGAAATAAACTTATCAATGTCATTCCAATTAATTCGCGTAGCTTCCTTTTTACAAATAAATTTTCAATTAATAAAAGTACCTGGATATATTAAAAATTTTACCATTCAAGTTTACACTAAGTTCCGATTTTCTCCGAACTATTTTTCATTCGTGTATAGTCATTCAAAAGATAATTGCATGTACCCGTTTTATCTGGACCAAACTGAAACATAATTCAACAATACAGTTAAAATTGATGCAATATTTGTGTATACATATTTATATTTTAATTCATTTTTTTAAATCAAAAATATATTATTAAATTCTTAAATCTCTGTATATATATCTTAATTATAAACAATTATCAACGCTGAAAGTCGCTAGTATTTGTCTATTACAACACAAAGGGACCGATCCACTTCTATGGTCCGACAAAGCCCTACGGAATCCTTGTCATGCTTCGGTGATTTTTCGGAAAAACAATGAACCTCGGTTTGATGTCGATTTAACGCCTACCTCTACTTCTTAAGCTTCCCCTTAATAATTGTCCTTGAGAAATGGAAACTTGTAAAAAAGTTGATAGAAACGAATTAAACAAAGGAAATAAAATATTACGTTTATATTTTTATTTTGTTAGGTCCGGAAAAAATGTTTCTAGAAACTTCGAACTTGTAGCTGATTTATCTATTCCTTCAAAATAAATAAATTGTCTGCAACACAAATAAATGATTGTCAAATATTTTATTTTACACATAATTTACAATAATTTTTTTGTAAAAGAATATTTTATTTCAACCTTACTTTATTTATCGATAACTGTCTTACCGTAAGCGTAATATTACGTCACGTTAATGCAAACAAAATGATGGAAAAAGTGTCAATTGACACTCAAAAGAATTGTTTAAAATCCTCGTTGACTAAATTCTTTGAAATATTTCTTAATTATATTTTCATCGTGTTCATGTGACAAAATAATGTTAAATAATAACACGCAACACTTGACAGGAAAATGCAGTTTGAACTTTTAATTATAACCATGTAAATGATATAACTTTTGCGCGCCAAAAATCGAAACAAAATGAACGTCGAAATTGTTCGCGAATAAATCGAAAATGTATCACTTGTTTCTACTGCTTGTAGGATCAAAATAGAATGAAGAAATTAATCAACTTAGTAATTTTTATTGTAATCGTTACAAACGTTAAATGCGAATCGCTATTTTCATTTCTTATGCACTAACACGCTTGGAACGGAAGCGAATGCCCCAATAAATAATAAACGAAACGAAAGGAAAATAAAAGAAGTACCATCGATAACATGTCAGAAGATAAATGGAAATTACATTTTGATTTGTTTCCTTTTTTTTTGAAAAATGTTATTAACAGTACTGGGATAATGCAAAATTCAAATAAAATTAGCGTGGTTAAAAGAAAGTGTCACTTACTGTACTAGGTTATATGCGTACTCTAAGACTTCTAAGGTTACAACGGAACGAAACGATCAATTTGAGAGAAACTGAGTTAACTTTAATCAAATATGGCGAGTATGTTCAATGTATTAAAAAAGGATTTTAATTTGGTGTTTTATTATCGAAAATTTTTCATAAAGTATTAGACTATTGTACAGTTTCATTGGAAAATAGAAGTGATTATCAGTTTCTCCTTAAGCTTTTAAATGTATGATGGTAAAAAAGTAATAGAAGCCAACCTTTCTTTCTCTTCTTACTCGCACATAGGAATCATGCTCTCTTCATACACTCATACAAATATGTTTTTGTCTCGTATAATATAACGTAACTGTACATAAAATCACTTATACGACTACTATATACACTAAGTTCTGTTTCTTGATCCTTTGATTTCGAAATTTCCCGCGGTACATTCAATCGAATCGATATTAATATAATACCGAAATAATTGGTAATAATAAAAATAATAATGTAAATATAATAATTATTATAATAAGAATAGAGCGTCAACATAGATATGTATAACAGTATAACAAATACATCATTAGATTCCTGAAACGTATAAACTCCGTTTCACGCAAGACCATATTCATTCGATGACAAGTTTTCATCCGGTCTGCGCATGTCATCTTTGATTGATTTGAAATGTTTCGTGATCGAAGACAATTTATAACATTTGTGACACTAAATGTACCTACGATTTATTCTGTATACTTGCATCACCTCTTCTTTCTATCCACATATTTTTGTTCACCGTGTATATGACCAACAGAACGAAAGTCGTGTGGTAATGTAGAGCTTACTGAAGTTAGCTGAGTTGCGTGAATTGAGTATGGTTTTCCGTGGAACGAAGAGATATAAAAAGATACGCTTAGAATATAATTTGAAAGTTTTTTGTAATTTTATAATGTTAATTATTTATCTAATATTATGATAAATTCTGCATATTGCTATCTTTGTACTATTTCTTGTTGGAGAAAATTTATAGAAAAAAAGATTTTGAAAGTGAAATATCGATACCGATCGAATTACCTCAAATTAATTTGAGGTGTTCTCGGATTTGCGCCCACGAAGTCAAAATTAATAAAAATTTAAATAAATTGCTTAAGAGTTCAGGGATCGTTCTTTTATTATATCATATTGGCTTTTTGGTCATCTTCAATCCATTTTAAATCTTGCTCTTTGTTATCCATTGCTTGATTTTAAATTTACTGTCAAAGTAAATATTCATTAGGGACGTGCGAATATCTACAATTATGGGATCGGGTAGAATCGGGTCGCATCGCGAAAGGTCGGAAATTTCAAATTTATAAATCAATAGTGTATCGTGAGAGTTTATTCGAGCCCATAATTTTTCTTAAACTTGTCTGTCTTGTTATATCCATTCTACCCAATATATCGGGCTACCCGCACTTCTCTAATTCTTGTTTGTTTCATACTTTTATGTTTCTCACTTCATTTACCAAATATAATGAAAAGACGGTCCCTATCGTAAACGTTGCGAAAGCTAATTTTAGCACTTAACTTAATATATTTACAAATTACCGCGTAGTCTGTACGAATTTTCATTAATTCCAAGGTACATATCACGTAATAATTCTGTATCTTAAATACAGAATAAAACGATACAAACTTCAATTATTTTCAATATATTTTTTTTAGGAATACGTGGACATGTTTCGAGTTACTTTAATTAACTTAAATAATTTGGTAATTAAACATTTGGTTTTAAAGATATCCAAATATTTAGTACTTCATACTAGTTACTATCATAAAATATCTTACCTCGCGTAATTTATAATCAATTTTATAACTAGTGTTTAGTATTATTTATGTTTTCTTAACTTTTTACATTCGGTTCCCAGCAATTTCAATTTTCATTGACTTCATTTCCACGTATTCTTAATTATCGAAACAATGTCTAATAACTCTGTCTCACCTTACATTTCTTCAAATAATAATCTCAATTTGGCACTCATTTCCTTGCATCGTCACTATCTTCTTCTGTACTATACCTAAGCGTAGAATAAACATATTCTTGTTTCGAGTTTTCATTTTCATCTTCCAGTATGTCTTGTTGAATCAGTATTTGATCTCCTTCAGTCACCATCAAAACAGCACCCTCTAAATCATCCAGCTGCACATTATCGTCCCTTTCTTCGTTCTCTTCATCGTCGTCATGTTCTTCAATTTCTTCGTTTCCTTCTTCGTTATCTTCATTTTCTTCGCTTCCCACGCTTTCTTCTTCATTGCAATCATTCTCTTCATTTTCGTACATTTCTTCGTTTCCATCGTACTCCTCATTTTCTTCATATTCTTCATTTTCCCTGCTATCTTCAATTTCATCGTTTTCTTCGTTCTCCTCATTTTCTTCGTTTTCATCATGTTCGTCATTTTCTTCATTTTCTTCGTGTTCGTCGTTATCCTCGTCATTTTCTTCGTGTTCATCATTCTCTTCGTCATTTTCTTCAACAGAATTCTCATCAAATTCAACTTTCGCATTTTGAAAATCTTCATCACTTCGATTCATAAATGTTTTAGACACAAAGTCTAAAGTTGAATTATTAGGTAAGTCTTTTTCGTACAAATTTAGTGACTTCGGAGATCGATTTCGAATTTCTGACAAATCACATGCTTTTATTTCCTTCTCTGTTAGAGGTATTACAGAACCAAATTTGTGGCCCATTGATTGATCTTCGGAGATATTTTCTCGAAGCAAAGGCATCATGGGACTAAGAACAGGAGGTCCATCATCATCTGACAAATCTACGTTCTTCCGTGTTTCTAGAATAATTTTAAAATATTAATTTTACGTTTTACATTAATTACAACAATAGTGTATTTAAATTAAATAGCTACCTGTATTCTCGTTTTCCTGAAGACGTTCCAAAGTATAACGTTGCATATTCTTTTCCTCGATGTCTAAATTATCCAGTTCTTCAGAATCTTCGCTTTCTGAGTTATAAGTAATTTCTCCAGTGACTCTCGATTCACCCTCTGATTCATTTTCTTCTTCAACTTCGGTACTACTACCACTGTCTGATTCTTCCGTATCCACTTCTTCGGCTTCAGATTCATAATCCCCTTCTTCTACCTCAATCATAGCATCATCTGCTATTAGGCTTCCCTTTTAACAGAAAATAATTTTTATAGATCCATTCAATTTAAATGTCATTAAGTATTTATTATTTTAAAACATACTTCCGCCTTTTCATCATTCTTTAATTGCTGTTGTTCTTCTTCTTCTACCTTTCCTGAACAGATATTTGAATGAGCAGCTTCGTCCGTTACATTCTTCCTACATTTTGAACACCAAGTACTGTTGCTCGAATGTCCAAGATGAATGCTTGTGTGCAATAACAATTTACTACGAGCGTTGTGATACCTATCACGTACAGAACATCGATTAATAGACTGATAACCATGCAGAATTTATATAGACAATCAAGTGTAGAGTAAACAAAATGAATAATAAGTAAACTTCTGTACCTGCCACAAGTTTTACACGTGAAGTTATTTCCTTCACATGATAGAATTGCTTCGTGTGTAGCTTTTAAATGATTTGTTAAATCATCGTAATCTTTACAGAGCTTCAAACACACTCCGCAAGTAACAGCAGCTTCTGCTCGATGGAAACGAATTAAGTGTTGCCATAAATGTTTCTTTGCTGGCCACTGTTTTCCACAAACTTCACAAGTACATTCTGTATTCGTTGATTCGTCATAAACCTTTCTGGAATCCTTTCTTGAACATTTCATTGTGGTTTTTGTTCTAAAATTACAATTAATATTAAATTATGATGTTAACTAATAACACAAGATAATTACATTTTATTGTATTTTATATTTACCTCTGAGGCAGTGGCATTAGATTTGGAAGAGGTCTTTGGCCCGATAACTGAAGATTTATATCCTCAAAAAGATTGAAGTCAGGTATATTTAAATTCGTTGTAGGCTCTTCTTTTTTAATTTGATGATTATTCTTCAAAATCTCTTCCCCGCTTCCAAGTATGTTTTCTCGAACATTTAACATATTATTACGCAAGGGTAATAATTCCTCCTGTAAGGCAGATATGATTAATTGAAGCTCCTGATAAAAAATTATATTATAATAATTGAAGAGTCAATTACTTCTTTTCGTAAAGCACTTCTTCTACAATTTGCAACGTGACTCCAATACAATGTTTTTGTGCAAAATTGTCTCTTGCAATTTTTACAAGAGAAATTCATTCTTCCGCGCATTCTTCGCTGTTCGTCTTGTTTTAATCTTTTAAACATTCTTTCTGGATCTGTATTGTGCATATTACGATAATGTTTTGAAAGAGCATCGCTGCTCACGAACATCTCAGGACACATTTCACAATCGAATGTGTCTGTTAAAGATCTTCTTCTTTTTGAGTCATTAGAATCCTCATCACAAAGATCTACATCATACTCCAAATCATCTGGCTCATCCTTAACTACTACATCAGCAGATTCTAACTCAAATTCATTTTTCGAACCGATATCCAACCTATATTCAAATGCAGCAAATTGGTCTTTCGAAATGTTATGCACTCTTTCATAATGATCTCTGATCGCGGAATCTTCAGTGAAAACAGCTAAACACTGCTTACAAGTCCTAAACACTTTTCCATGACACTTTTTAGTATGATCAAAAGCCTTCCACTTTGACGCATACTGTTTTCCACAGACTTGACAGGTATTGGGTCTCGAAAGAACACTGGAATGAACTTCTTCTACATGACTCTTAAGCTCCTTTGGATCCTTCATTGGAATTAAACAAACTCCGCAGGACACACCAATTTCATTGCGATGAAGTGACAGTACGTGCATTTTTAACTTGAGTTTATTCTCTACTGTGTCACCGCAGAAATCACACACATTCGGCGTTGTATGATACCTTAAAAAGAAATAATCATACAGTCTATAATATCAAATATAACTTACTTATTAATATCATTAATTATATTATAATAAAATTTATAGTTTGCTTAGTAATTTGTATTGTAGATAGATACCTATGATCTTTCTTATGAGCTTCTAAATCTTCTTTAGTTCTAAATAATTTCCTGCAGGAACCAAAATTACAAGTTAAATCTGGATGATCCATATGTTTCACTCTATTATGCGTCATAATTCCTAATTTTGAAGTGATCGTCTCGTTGCAAAGATGACAAGTGTATGTACTATGATGATTCTCAATATGCTTTTGTAGACTAGCACGATCCTTAAATATTCGTTCGCAAGCTCTGCATCTTGTTAAAAGTGCCCCAGGATCTTTTCTGTAATTCTGACACCCTTTCATATGTCTGCGCAGCAGATACCGTTTATGAAATCTTTTATTACATTTCTCACAATAATGTAAACTAACTTCTTCAGTTTTAAATTGTCTACTGTCTTTTCTGTCTTTTCTAGAGTCAGGTTCGTATCTATGAATTTTGGATATATGTGCAGCCAAATGATCTTTGGAAGCACTGGTTTTCAAACAATAAGGACAGGTTACGTCTTCGTGACCTTTGTGAACTCTATTCACATGTTTCCATAAGTGGGAAGTTCTTCCATAACATTTGTTGCAGAGATCACAAGGGAAAAGTCCATGAACAATTCGCCTATGATTACACAATTTTTCTAAATTAGAGAATTTTAAGTCTGCACAAAGTTCACAACTTAATTCACTTTCCCTGATTTGTCCATCTATTTTATTTTCATTATTCTCGGCTACATTATCACAAATCTCTTCAAATCCGTGAATTTTTCTGTGCCTGGACATTTTGGATTTATTCGAATATGGCCTTCCACAAATGTCACAACTAAAGTCGCCGTTTGTTAATGGCCAATGTTTCGATTTCACATGAGTACTCAGTTGTAAAACATTTGGGAACACTTTTAAACAGACTCCACAAATTAATGGAACGGTATCCGAGTGAACGCCCATAACATGTTTCCAGTAATCAACTCTACTGCCCCAAAGTTTACCACAAATTTCACACGTGTTGGGAGAAGAACCTTGAATCACATGATGTTGGATGTGATCGTTTCTTAGAGATTTCGTCGCGAAGATTTTACCACAATCTTCACGATCACACTTTATAGCTGATTCATTACTATGAGAAGAACTGACGTGCAACCAACGTTCCCATTTGCTAGGATGTGAACTACCACAAAGTTCACAAACAAAGAAGAGATGGTACTGAGCTCTATTTCCACCCCCATTTAAACTCGACGAATTTAAAGTATCTCCTGTTGGCACTAGCTGTTCAGACTAAAAAATGATAAAATTTATTCTAAACAAAAAATCATAAAAATTTTTTTCCACATACTTTTAAAAATTACTTTTTAATTTAATTTTTTTAGCTTTCTAAATATCTTACCCTATGTGCGTTTCTTTGATGTCGTATTAAATGATCTTCACTAGGAAACGATTTATAACAAATATAACAGTCCACTTTGTCTCCGTCTTCTTCATAATCAAGCATTTGTTCTGTTGTTTCGTTGCCATTAATATTTTCTCCATAGTAATTGCTATTTAACTGTACAAAATTTGCAGGATCGAAGTTTGGATCAACATTATGTATAGATACATGTGCAATTAATTTTTTCCTGGAATCATGCTGCCTGCCACAGATAGTACAACTGTATCTATTAATGAGAAATAAAATAACTATTTAATTACAAATAAAAATGTTTTGAAAATTTGCCATCGATATTTCTAAGCTCATTACAAATATTGAAAATAAATTATAATACCTTCTTTGTTCAGATAATAATAACTTCGAACCGCCATGATACATATTTACATGATTTAGAAGTTGTGTATTGTCTGCACAAATTTTTAGACAAACACCGCACGCAAATGCTGCGAATTCTTTATGAGTAGCTCGGATATGAAGCCAAAGAGATGCGCGATCATTAAAATCTCGAGTACAGATTTCACAAACAAATACGGTTTCAATTTCGATTAGGTTCTCCTGTCCACTTTCCCGATCTTCTTCCTCATTTTCTATATTTGCCTAAAAATTTTGAAATATAATAGAAAAATTGAATTATAATTCTTTATTTTCAAAAAGAAATTATGAAATATAAACATACCTCTGATGACAAAGGAAATTCGGAAGCTTTACCCTCGTATATATCAAGATCTATAGACTCGTTCCAATTCTGGGAAACCACCTTTTTTAAACACTTATCACTTTCAATTATAGGACATGGATCAACACCATGTAACATCTGAATGTGCTTGCTTAAGGAAGACTTAAGAACAAAATCTTTGTTACAAAGAATACAGATAAAAGGCTTATTAGCATCATGAATTGCTTCATGCTCTTTGAAATCCTCAACTGAAGCGAAAGACTGAGGACAAAATTCACAATACCATTTTTTATTATTTTGCGTATCTGTGTTATCTGTAAATCAAACATGAAAAGTTCATTTTTAGATTAAAGAATTTTTTGTACCACAGTGTTTCGAAGTATAAATATCAGTTTATATCTGCTTCTTTTTTTACTTTATAATACGTGATGATATAACACAAAATAGTAAAATTAGAAACGTATCATTGAATGTTTAAGTTACCTGTCTTCGGTAATTTTTTCGGTTTACAATTTGTTGTGAACTTGTCTTCAAAGTCTCGTTTAAGACTATCTCCTTTCGTTAATGCCTGTTTTAAAATTGTTAACTGAGGATTGTTAGCTAACTTAGCTTCTGCAGTTCTATAATCTTTGCTATCATCATCACTAGCAACACTCGATGTTTCAGAACTATCAACAATTTTATTCTCACTACTTTCATTTCTTGCCGGCAAGTTTTGTACTTCAGTGCAAATTCTACCATGGAGATTCAATTCCATGGCATCTGTACATACTTTCCCGCAAACATTGCACTGACATCTATTTTCTGGACGATAGGAATTGCTGACTGGAACCCCCGTGGGTGCTAGAAGACCAGCGTGACGTGATTTTATATGTTCTTCTAAATTTGTTCGAGTTGAGTAGATCCGTGAACAATAACCACATGTCACTGCTGGGTGACCTCTAATATAAGATTATTATATTATCAATTTTGTTATTACCTTAATTTTACGGTAGTTTAAAAAATATATATATTTGTAAAACAACAAACCTATGAGTTGTAGAAACATGACCCCAACGATGTTTAGCAGTTGAATATGATTTATGACAAAGATCACACTGGTAGGGTCTTTTATATGATGTATGATCATCTGTAAGCACTTTTTCGCCAATAACATCGCCGGCGCCTACATGAATGCGTGCATGTAACGATAAATGACCTTTCGAACTAAATGCCTTGTTACATAAGGAACAAACGTAAACTTCATGTTGCTGAGACGTGTGCTGTAATAATATGAATAAGCAATTATCATTAATTATAAACACGTTTCCTTTAATACAAAGTTAATGATGCATGACACCAATTTCGGAGCTATCCGAAGATTACCTCTGGTAAATTATTAGGAAGTTCCTGATATCTTATAACAGATTCTTCAGGTTCTTCTGTAACCATTGAAGTCATTTCTAAAAAATCGCTCGGATTTGTTTCCATATCCATTTCATATTCCTCTGAACGATGATCCTCAAACTCATCATCTACCATTGTTGCTTAAAACAAAATTTATACATACATACATATTTGTTCTATATATTAAGTTTAATTTTAACCTAATATTGTTTATATTTTTAACAAAATAAAAATTTTCTGCAAATTAAAATAAAATAGATACCTTCATCTGTGGCACTATTATCAACAATTTCTTCTGTCTCATGATCAGCCTCTCCATCAGAATTTAATCTAGGTGGTGTGCCTAAGGCAGCATTTGGATTTACAATAGGAGCTTCTGGAATCAAAATTGGTAAACTTTCTTTTCCTTTGTACACCTGTAAATCGTTACATGTTAAGGTGGTTGTAATATTTCCATTCTGAAAAAAGAAGAAAGAAACTGTCAATGCCCTCACCACTTTCATATTACTAAAATTACAGAGTTATTTTATATTATTATTTGAAATTTAATCATATGAAAGATTTTTAATTTAACATATAAAAATTATTTTTACCGATTCCGAAGGTGGTAAACATCTTTCCAAGAGAGCAACTGCATTGACACACGCTGTTCTGAAGTCGTAGAAATTTTCCAAATTGTACATACACCGGTAACACAGGCATTTTGGCAATCGATCATTTTCAGCAATCTATATTTGAATATGTAAGTGTTAATATTGTAATAACCATCAAAGTGAAATAATAATATTAGCAGAACCTATTAAGTGCAACTGATGTTATTCATATCACAGCAATGATGTAATTGATGCAACTAATGATTATATAACTTTATATAAATTTTTAATACTTGTGCAAGAAACAATAAAATATACAAGTAATATATTTATATCACATTGATTATATTTAAGTATTATTTCTTATTTTTATATGTTAAAGCAATATAATAATTATAATGAAATATATATACATTATCTTTTAATTCAATTTCAGTTATTAAAACTAACAAAAAAAGTAAAATGTTTATTTACATAATAAAAAGATATAATACAGATTTATTAGCAGAGTACAAAACATCTGTTAATGTATGTGCTACCTATTCATAACTTTGTTTTAAAATATGAGATTGTAATATAGTTTTATGTATGCTAAGTTCAATATTCAACAGGAATATTTTTGCATCATAACACTAGAACTTGTACTACAATAATTACCCAACAATTAACTTAAAAGTTTAATTGCAGAATATTACACAATTCCCATATTCTTCTGACATTGTTCCAACAGATTTTCATTCATTTAGGTCATTATAAAAGTTTTTAAATGACCAAACACTTATGAATAAGAAAATATGGAGTAAACTATTGACAAATATGTAAATTTTAAGGATCAACAATTTTGAACAAATTTAAATAGATCACAAAATAAATAAAAATACTAAACCTATTATATCTTACGTTTTTACAGAACGAAAAGTTCTGAAAGAATAAAAATGTTTACTGAACAGTATACAACTTTAAAAATGATTGTGAAATAAAAGTAAGAATGAATTATTGTCAAAGAAAATTATTGAAAGAATTTTATACAGAACTGATGGACAGAATGTAATATAAATATTTCTTCAAATGTGATATATTGGAAGAAGCTAATACGATCTGAAATAAATGTTTATAATTGAAGAACTTAATGAGAAGGGGAAACATTCCACATTTGCATTGACTTTTAGTTTTTTGTGCTATCAACAAATTTTAACAATGTAGCAAAAAAATAATAATTTTCATTTAAATTTATAGTAGTATAACATTTATAATTTTATCACTGAGCCCTTCAATTTTACAAACAAAACAAATCATGCAAGAATTTTAATGAGAAATAAAATAATTTAATTTTCTTTATAAAATAAAGACAAACATAACACTGCAAACTGTAAAACTTCTAATGTTGATCAAAATATTAACAACAAAATATGTTGGAAAAACAACAAGATGGATGACAGAATACCAAATTGTGAACATAATAAAACAAAGTAATGTAATGCATAATAATTACATAAAAATAAAAGTTCTTCAAAATAGATCAGCAAAATAAAAACATTCAAGAAAGATAAAGGAAAAAAGGAGTATTACTCCAAAATTTTTGTAATCGAAAATGTCCCTATCTATACCCGAAAAAATATATAAAATACAAAACAATTGCACAGAAAATATTGATGATAACGATAAATCAAATACTAAATAGAATCAGAAGTTTTTCATCGAAAGATAAATATTCTGGGAACAACAAGTTGACAGGAAGTAAGGAAAACACGATACAGAAGAATCGTGTATCTCGTACACAAATGAAGGCAAACCTTAAACGGTAGACAAGCTTGTATCTTGTCAACTAGCTGTCTGTTCTTGCCCTCTTGACCGAAGATGTCCATCTTGACGGCGTCGTAGGATGCGCAAAGTCTGCAAAGCTCTTGGTAGCGTTCCCTGGGCTCCATCGTCGGCGTAACCACGAAGAGGATCACGATACTGGCCCGAGGAAGCTGGGTAATCCGAAATTCCTCGTGGCAGTGTAGAAAGAGTCTCCTCTGGCCTGGACTCGGCCTTCTTCTTCTTCTTCCTCGGATCACATCCTTCGGAGCGGGGATCCGCGGCTCGCTGCGACACCGCGCGGCTTCCGTTTACGGGCTACTTCCTGGCGATTTTCACAACAGTTAAGGCCCCGGGCGCCGCCATATTGTACACAGACACTTGTTCCGTCGCTCCTGTCGAACACGACCTTCTCCATGTCTCTAACTATCTTGCGCCACGACAGAAATATCCGCTAATTTTTCGACACTTTAGAAACCACGAATTGTATTTTGGCTTTATATAAGGTCCAGTTCATATTGACCAGATTCTCATAACTTTAATGCCAGTTTTCAATGCAACGCAATAATTATCTGATAGACAATCTATACTCTGTTCAACGAGGGATCATACTCATCATACAACAAATTTTCATTTGTTCTGCGCACACCGAGCTTGATTGGTTAGAGCACACTTTGTAACCAAGTATAATGCGCATGCTTCTTTGTGAATTTTATGAGACCTAATATATATACCTAGTGATTTTTGATTTTGTGTATTTTCTGTAGCATTATCTTTTCATTTTATTCGCACATTTTTGTCCACCGTGTACATGGCTGTTGAGTGAAAAGAGTGACATAGGGGCGGGAAACATCGGATGGTGAGAAATCTACTAAAGTTAGGGGCGTTGCGTGAATTTAGTATAACCTCTTCATTGAAGTATATACTTTATTTCTATGTAATCTATGGTAACGTGCATGCGCTTTTATGATTATTACGATGCTAGTTATATACTTAGTAGACAACAAATTCCATAATCTTTAATACTTGTTCATTGTTATAAACAAATGACAAGCAAAGTACTTTTTTCTATATTCATATATGTTATAAATTTATGGAAACAATATAATATTTCTTTCTGCTTATATGTATAATTACTACCCCTTCATCGGTTCGTCATTAGTTTATTTTTCTCCACCATGTATATGACCATAAAGACAGTAGTAGATTATAGAAAGGCATCATATTTGTGGTTCCCCTTTCGTGACTAGTCCTAACTAGTACTTTGTATACTTCATAACTAAGGGTTATCCACAAACGCAGTATAGCGTACACGAAACTGTGTTATATACAGTGATCTTTTATTTTGTACTCTTTGTACACTGTCTTCATCTCAATTATTCGTATAATTCATCCACCGTATACATGATCAATGTGGTTAAAAGCGAGTATAGTGAAACAGCACAAGTAGAAAGAGGGATGTTTCGCGCTCAGTTGAGATGCGCAAAATAACATCATTCTCTCGTGAAATTTACTTATAATTGTAACTTAACCTTTTTATACTCTTCATTTCTATGGTATGAATGATGTATATGTATGTACTGATATTTCTGTTAAATCAATAACTTACAATAAATGATTTATTACGCTTAAACAGAATTAAAAACATTCAAACATTCACTGAAAAACTTATTGCTTATATATGTAAAGTATGTGTTTCATCAATCTGCATTTAATAACCGTATATAGCATCGTTATTATTTTATTAAATTTGGTCACTTAATCAATTATAATATAAGATTTTTATTTTCTGACTATATTTTTATATGTAAACTTTATACATCTTGTAGTTACTAACATGCTAAACACTACTACTATAAATATTTTATAATAACAAATAATACAAATTTTTTATAAATTCCAGAATACCATTTATTGTGTAACAAACAATTGTACCAAGAAACAAAGGAATTGTCATAAAATTTAGGGGAAGGATGTAATAAATAATATAATTAAAGTGCAAATAAAATACTGAAATTGAAATATTATATGATAATTTAATTATCAAATTTCAATCAGCAGATTTAACAAATACAAAATTAGTGGTTTGACTTGTCTATTTTTAATATTACTTGATACAATGGATAGTTATTATGATTCCTTTAGTTTCAATAAACAAACAGCCACCCTATTACGTGGTCTGGGTATACCTGAATTAATACCAGAATTTAGGAAAAGAAATATATCAACTGATATATTGCACGAGCTTAGTACTCAAGAACTGATATTATTAGGTATATTGATAACGTTTTGAGTGTTATTTTTTACAAATACTATTATCTATATATTTTATTAACAGCATAAATCAATGTTCATGTCATGTGTCTAATCTAAAGGATCTTAATACAGGTGTTGATTCTCAAAAGGCTGAAGAAATAAGAAAAGCTTTAAATGTGAAAAAAAGAAGGTCTAGAATTACGCAAACAAATGTTGAAGACAGGTAGAAATAGAAAATTGTTTTATTAGCATATTTATAAACAGTCTCAATTAGTGCAAGTATTTTAATTTGTTTCTATATTTCACACATGAATTTATTATTTCAAGAAATTAAAGAGTAAAATAAAAATTCATATTCCTTGTAATTAATTTGAAAATAAATTATTAAAATATGCTACATTATGTTCTAGGCTTCAGCATTTTCTTGAAATAATTAAACATGGAGAACATCAATTATCTTTGATACAGGCATTTGTGGCATATTGTAGATTAAGGCTCACGAAAGAAAGAATTAACATTTTTATTGATCCTAATAAGTGTTTGAGTGCTTCTGAAGCACTGCCTATATCTGTTAGTGCAACATTGGCAGAAGTAGAAGAAGCACAAAGCAATCTTTCTAATCTTGAAAAATTAATTCTATTGGTATGTTTTCATAAATAAGTATTGTAATATATATCATAATTCAGTATATTTTATTTATGCACTCAAAAATCTAATTATTTAGTTTATACTGTTTACAGTAAAATATAAATTTTGTATTGCATATAATAACATTCAAATTTGAATTATTTTTAGCAGTCACAAGTAAAATCAAATCGCGGTAATAGTCGCCGGATTTGTGTTTTGATTAGTGGATTAGGGGTGGTAACACTTGTATTATTGAAGATATATTTGAGTCGTGTACCTTGATGTAAGCAGAATACAAACATTATGAATAAGTAAATCATCTTCTGTTATTTACAAAACTAATATCAAATCGGAAAATTGTAGCTTTTTTATATTTGTTTTATTTATGTTGTGTAAATAATTAGCACACCAAATAGTATTAAAAACATTTGCTACTAATTAACATTAGTTTTTCTAATCTTAGCTAAATAAGTTGTAAATGAAATAACAATAAATTTTCCTTCTTTTTTAATAACGTTTGGTTCTTCATTCAAGCTCTTTATTCATATAATCTTTACAATTGTAACTTGTAGAAATGATTTTTAATAAATAAATGATGTAGAAATCGAGTCACGTGAAACATCTTCGACCTGATCGAGTGAACGTCGTTACCTCCAGCTGAAGCGCCTCTGTAGAAGGATCCACCCCAAAAAGCGAAGTGGTGGGAGTGAAAAAAGTATCTCGTAGCGCGTGCGCGCTTACATCAGCTACGAGCTTTCAAATTTCAGCTCAGTCGCAATAAGATGGACGGTGGAGCGTACGGTGGAGGAAAGGCTGGAGCCCCTTTCGATCCTATTGCCTTCATACAAAGGCCTCAAGTCATTCTAAGAGCAGTATGCCTGGTAAGTTCTTTCCTCGGAAGTTTTATATGTTACTTTAATTCTCGATGACGTCTTTAGAAATTAAAGGATACGTCGATTTTACGTGACAAGCATTGATTTTAAAGGGTGAACCGCCCCCACCAACCCGACATGATGGGGTTCTATTGATTTTTCGCAAATTCCTGTAATACATCCCATGATATGAGATCCTGTAAAATTTCCTATTGATCTTTTTAACACTTTCTATCTCATCTTTCGAACGATCCTAAACTATAAACTAATTCCGTGAGTTCTTTTAGGCAGACCTTCTGATCGTCATCGGACAAACTTTGTTACATTTTAGATCGTTACACGGCTTTCAACGTAATCGTAGAAATTCAAATTGAAGGGAATGAATTGCAAGGGAACGTTGAAATTCATTTTGGAACAGTCGAATTTAAAAAATTAATTGCAATTTAAATCAAATCTTAATTAAAGTAAACTCTACCATTATTAGCACCTTAAGCTGAAATCATTTTAAAGGGTCACATTTATCTAATAAATCTGTATTTTATATTTAAAAAACGTAGAAATTGAGTTATAAAGATAATAAAATAAGATACAAATTATTTTAGTTATAAAATTTTAATTAACAATAAATGATAGTAGTATAATCATTGGCATGCTTGGTACAGTGATTAAAACTGTATATACCAAAAACTGACCCAAATAATTTTGTATTAATTTGACAAAGTAGGTGATGATAGATCTTTAACAAATGTCAAGAAATATGACCCTGTGCTTTTCTGTCAACTTTTCCAGTGAAATAAATCAATCAGACACATGAATTTTTGAGCATACTATGTTAAGATAAATACATATTTATGTATTAACATATCATTTTCATGAATCCTTACTAAGATCAATTATGTCAATGATTAATAGCCTACTCTATTAATAATTTAATATTTTATGGCAGGAAATGATCATACAATTATTATCATTAATAAACATTATATAAAACACATATTGTTTAATTTCTATAGATAAAATAAACAAAAAATTATTTAACATTATAGCTGTTCGCGATAATTGTGTTCGGATGCATAAGCAACAAGGGATATATAACAAGAACAGACGGAAAAGAGGTGTGTCTCTACAACGAGGACCACAATGCTTGCAATTATGGAATAGGAATTGGAGTTCTTGCATTTCTTGCAAGCATCGGATTCCTTGCCGGGGAATATCTCTTTGAGCAGATGTCCTCTGTGAAAACCAGAAAACATTTTGTTCTTCTTGATTTAGGGTACATCTATTATTTTACTATAACATCTATCACTATTTTCAATATGGTGACAGAAATACAAATAATTTATAACAATGATAATTTAATTATTTTTCAAAACTTTCAAAATTAAAAGATGTTTTTTCAAATGTGTAGAATAATATTATTTTTAATTTAAATTTTGAAGATATAGTGTAAATTATTAGAAACAGTTAAAATATCGAAATTTTATTTTTAGATTTTCAGGCTTTTGGGCATTCCTCTACTTTGTTGGATTTTGTTATTTAACTAATGCCTGGAATAATTCGAAAACACCGGAGGGTAATTATGGAGTAAAAAATGTCCAAAGTGCCATCGCTTTCTCCTTCTTCTCCATTTTTACTTGGGTACAGTAAATAAACATTATTATTCCACGAATCTTTCAAGTTAACTAAATTTATATTTTATGGAATATTTATGACAAATAAAAGTTAGAAATTTTTTTTGAAAAATTAAACAAAATATTTCACTTTCATCAATTTAGGAAGAATAACTTGTCCCTTCACATCATAGCAAATGAAAACACGTTGTTTTCAATGTTTAACAGGCTGGCTGCGCCTGGTTCGCCTTCCAAAGATTCAAACAAGGAACTGACGCCGCTTTTGCGCCAAGTTATGAAGCAGATCCAGTAGGTGGAACAGGATATACAAGCTATCCTGATGCAACTGATACAGGCTATCAGGAGCCACCTTTTGGGCAACAACAGCAACAGCAACAACAGCAGCGGATGCCTGATTTCCGAGCCCCGACTTACTAACCCTCTCACACATAATCTAACGCTATCGGTAAAATAAAATCTATCTCGAATGTAGCGCATAAAAGCCATCATTGATTTGCACATTACAATAAAACTTGAATTAGGATCCTAGAGTTATAAGAATATAAGATTATATATAGGATTCTAGAAATCTGCGGGTTTCTCATGGATATTATTAGATTCAGAAAGTTGTAACAAAAACAAACGTTCTAAAGTAAATGTTTTCCTTAAATTTACATTCTAAGTAGGTGAATCACATAAAGTTAATAGTGCAAATAACAAATATAATTAACAGCATGTAGAATATAATATCTTGTGTCACCTTTGCTTTCAGACACAACGCAAGAAAATTAATAGGAAAACAAGACAGAAGCTCTACGAGGTAATCTTCGATCATCGAGCAATGTCGATAGAGTAAATTTTCATAGTATGGTAACTAGTGATTGAAAAGGGACAAGAAGGCGAGCAAACGAGGGAAACAAAGAAGCAGGCGAGCAGAAGATAAGGAGGAGAGAAAGGGAGAATGTCCATGTGTATCTGTGTGCGTGTGTGTGCGTGTGTACACGTATGAAAGAAAACAGAAAACAATGAATGAATGTGTACAAGCAAAAACAACAAAACGTTACTTGTTAAAACTGTGCTTCTTATTGTTGACCACTTGTAAGTCTTACGCCTAAGGTCAAGTGGCGTAAGCGACGAAGAAAAAAGAAAAAGAAAAAAAAATGGGTTAATCACCCTTGAATACACATATAAAGCGAGATCAAGAAGATAAAAAAGTGTAAGAAAACGGTAGACAGATTAATGGGCACTCTACAAAATTATATATGAAATATAAATATATATATATATATTCAGGTGTGCCGAAAATAGTGCTGTACAAGCGAGAAATGTAAGATTTTGCGCCAGCGAAAGCAATGTAATCTAGACAAAAAGGGTAATTTTCTCTGAGATGTAAGTTTCAGTTTTCCCGGATAAGTTACGATCCAAATTGAAAGCAAACGCAGCTTCGCCATCCTATCATGCATTAACATTCAATCCGTTAACTGAGATAAGCGAGTTACATTACTTCGCCAGAAATCTCTGGTTTTCAGTTTTATCCCCACGCCTATACCAGAAGAACAGGGATTGTTAATACAGGTTCAGAGGGGATAAGTGATTCTTTACTCGCCAAAATGTTAACTAGTTAACAGGTTAACGTCTCACGAACGCACAGCTGCAATTGGCATTTAGTAGAAAGATAACCGAGTGTGAAAAATTATTCTTTCCGTAGTTTGTTCCATGTCAAGCAAGGAATTCTATATTTTTCATTTGTATCGCCGTTTTCAGAACACTGTGTGTATGTACACATATATATGTATACATATTACATATATACATATATGTAATTGTAAACAGATAAAAGATAGCGGCTCTGTAATAATTCTTAAGTAGTTACATGCACATATATTTTACCGTGTTGATATAAACGTGTTCATAGAGAATCGCGGATGCGACTGTACTAACGCTGTAACAAGATCTATCGAAAATTTGAGATTTCGTTGGCGACTGTCGAGTACATTACATCATCTCCATTCTAACTTATTGTATAGAGGCTCTTTAATTTGCGATATGTTGTTATTCGTTAACGCGTTGACTACTAAGCTTAGTTTAATAATTGACAAACTAAAAGAACAAATTTTTAATATTAATTCAATATTGTAAAAAACTTTAATATCTTTGCAGAAAAACGTAAAAATCATTATTATAAAAATATTGATTATAGTCTATGAATTGTAAGAAATTTCATTTTTATATATTTTATATTAGTTATATGTATAAGTTTAAAATAGAAAAATTCTCCATTTTAACAATGGTAGTCGATGCGTTAACGCACCAACGAATTGCAACTATGCTTTTTTATAAAACAACCGATAGTCACGTGTATTTCAATCGGTGATAATTTTGTGCGATCTCAGAAGAAAAGAACGTAATAGTCGTAGTTTATTTATTAAAATTCATTGATGAGATTATTACGTTGTAAACGATGTGATTATTTCATTGTACCAATACAATTAAGGATATAATTGAGAAATTGGGAAAGCAATGGTTCAAGCAATTTTAAGAATGTACAATTGGTAAACTTAATTAAATATTACAAGGGACGAAACAAAGAAGTATATATACTCGGTAAACAACAGATATAACATTTTCTTTTGCAACCTTTCCTTTTCAAATATTATTTTATATGTACATAAGGAACCAGATAAGATATTGAACCATCTTCTTTTCCACCCACTTTCTCAGTGTACTTGATACTATTGTGTTTCTGAAGCAGTTGTAGAACAAAACGCGTAAGATGATTGAATAAGTATTTATAAAGTCTTTTTTTTGTTTCATTGTATCAATTTTTTATTGCTCCAGCATAAAATACCATCTAATAGAGATGTGCGGATGTACCCGTACGTCTTTATTGTTTAGTTATTGTACAAATAATTCTATACCGATCGTGTACTTCTTAATGATAGATGATTTGTACAATCCATTTTTATTCAACTTAAACTGTTGAGTTTTTGTATCAGAAATATTCACGACCAATCGAATAATATTGGAGCGACGTTGAAGAAGAACTTCTACAAATTTTGCGATTAATTGCATGAATATTCTTTGTCTCGTGCTAAGCATACTGCCTCATTGTGATGGCGAATTTAATTAGCTATTTAGAGCAACAAATAAAAATTTGTTTTTATGATCATTTCCACTTTTTGTTCTTTCAAAGCATTAATGTTTTCTTGAGTAGTTACTCGAATTGGTGATTCTTAATGTCCATGTTCCATTCAGATGACAAAACTATGACAAACATAATTAAAAAAAAAAATTAGTAAATAATTTGAAAAAATTTCTAGTATATTTTATAATCATTTTTGTTCATTTTCATTATGAAATGAATGACATAGTGTTGTCATTGTTTTGGATAATCTCCCCTAAAGAGGGGAAAAGATATTCCTGTACAAAGAATATTTTTGTCAAAAAAGTTCAAAATTTTCTTCACACTGAATTTTTACCTAAACTTTACTTTTTCTAACGACAATTATTTACTACTTCACAATGTGAACACTATTCTTGCTGCGGGGGAAGAAAGTACAATGGAATCTTGCTAATTGGTCCTGAAGAAATTTTGAAATTGCCATATAAACGATATTCCTTCTATGCAGATTACCAAAGCTTCGTCTCATTCTGTAGCCTACAAATTCTGTATCTCGTCATTTTGAAATTTTCTAAAATAATAACTTTTAAAATTTGAACACTTTTATATTTCTAAATTTGTCACTAGCATACGTGAAGTCCTTGTGAAGGAAAATCGTTCGACGTTCCACTGAGGGCCATATAGCGAGATTACAGTGTACATATTTATTAAAAATGATATCGATAATTAAATAGTTGTTGTATCGTTGTGATTATACCAGGTGTCTCATTATATCAAAGAGAAAAAAATTTTTGTAAACTATTCCTTCTGTTTTTACAAATTAATTGAAGAAAAATTTCTTTATCTTTATGTAATTAATATTGGTCTTAAATACTAATAATTTTAAAAACTTGTGAGACATCTCGTATATATCGTAGCTATATTTGCATTTGAAGCAGTAAAGATCTGAGTGTTTAGACAGAAGTATAATCATGTAATTAACTATAGATGAAGATGTATGTAATTATTTTTATTCGAGTCGAACGATCGAATGATAGTCAGAAATTAATAATATGATAGCTTCGATTCATTCACTCTGTAACTATGGTCAAATTGCCACGTTCTTGAACCAAAATGAAACTGCGTTTACGCTTAAGGCAAAAAAAAAAAGAATTCCTGAACGAAGCATAAATTACATCATTTTGTCCTTACCCTTTTATTTCAATCATTTGTAGTTCAACAAATACCGTGAAAATCAACGAGAAGACTTAAAATATTATTGCTTGATTTAATTACAATTTTTATATTATTTACAAATATTACTTTTTTAAAGTAGAAGTCACTTCTCGCTGTTTTTCCTTGCATTTAAAAATAATATTTTTTGCGCTATTTTCTAAATTCGTTGTAATATTAGAATTTGTATCATTGACAAGAATAATTTTATTTAATAAATTTTTAGCGCCTAATTAGCCATAGGTAATCGTTGAATTCCCATATTGAAAATTTAAATAGAGCCCAGGACAAAACACTACTATACAATCCTGTTATATTGGTAAGTATATAAAAATTGTAGAAATTGATAATATAAAAAGTTCTAAATGTCTATAACAATGTCTATAAAAGTTCTAAATCTCTAAATTTACTATAGCATCAATTATTTTTAAACTAAAGTTGCAATAATTATACAGTTTTCCAAATTTTAAATAAATTCTACATTCTTCAACCCCCTACTATAGGTTGACAGAGGAATTATTTTGCGTTGAAATTAAAATGTTCACGGTGAAGGAAAATGTGTGAGTAAATCGAAGAATACGAAGCCAGAATGTGATTCTGGGGCTTCATTTGGTCGACAGATCGATCGTTCGTCCAAAGGCAACGTAGAATTACAAAGATTCCATCGGCTCATCCGGTATCAGCAACACCCGCTATGATAAGCCGTGTTACGAAGCCGCCCACATTTCAAATCGGTATCGTGTCTTCATTTTTCATCATTCTTTGGTGCATTAGCGTTGGGTGTGTTTTGTGCTCGATACACTTCCGCATAAAATTAAATTTTTCTTGTGACAGACATCCTTCGTGATGACAACGATTATCTTAACGGTGAACAGTGAACTATAACTGACATGAAGATATTGTTTATATAAGAATTCTTTTTATTTTTAATTACAGAAAGAAATTATGTTTTTTAGAATACGCAAATTGCGCGATAGTGTTTGAAAACGTATGGTGTTCGTTTGCATTCAATTGATTTTACATTGTAATAATAAACGTTTCAAGAATATAAATAATAATTGTGAATTAATATAATTTCTTTCGTAGTTGGCATAAATATTTATCATTTTATAGTTAATTGCAACAATTACGATCGTTGATTTTATTAATTAAAAAGCAAAGAGAATTGAAAGTAATAAAATGAAAATATTCGATAAATTACTTCGTAACGGCAAGAAGAAAAAAAAGAGACACGATTTGAAGAAGAATTCATCGAGAAGAAAACATTATGTGCCTCAAGACAGTTTTCTTCTGGCCGGAAATCAACCTAGAAGTCATAAAAGAAAACACAGGGTAAGTAATGCATTTCTTTATGGGACCTTGATACAATACAAGGTTATACGTCATATGCAAGGTTATATATATAGCACATAATAATATAACATGTGGCTACTTGGTGATATAACGCGAAGCAGTACAATGTGTAATAATACAATACCTTGTATATCTACATTATTTTGGAATTTATCATGTTATAAAAATAAATTTGATTATACCTAATTAATCAAAATGCCGCCCCTTTGATTAGCTACGCTCGTACGGTGAACATTTTGCGGTGACTCTTTTCAGAAACAATCTAAAATCAATTAATTATTTAAACTACTTTGTAATGAATAATCGTACAAAATTTTCAATAAGGTACCAATAATAAACATTATTTAATATGATTGTTAAACTAGGACTACAGTTACAAATACTTAACCAATTAGTTGTCAAATAAATAACGTGAACACATTTTACTTACAATCGTGATTTTTTAGAATAGATATTGAAAGTATACAAATTATCTGTAGAAAAGGTGTAAATAAATCAGTTTTGATTTACTCAATGCGTTGTCATTTTGAAGCAGGGGTATTATGATCGTTCTTGGCGCATATTTTATTTTCGTCTAATAACTCTACGAGTGTTATACTATCCTGATACTGGAGTAACAGCTTCGAGCACATTCCACTAGATGGCGTTGTTCCGTATTTCGAAACAAGAGATTCAAAAGATCAAGATTGATTATTTATTACTTATTGATATCGATATAATAACCCAAATTTATACAAATTCAAATATTTTGTAAAAGTTCATAACAAAACAAAAGTATACTTCAAATAGTAATAAAATAAAAATTTTATTTTAAATACAATTGTTTAACGCATATTTATTTAAAATATAATGATTATCAAACATGATTATAGTTGTAAATAAAAGTTTTGAAAAAATATTGTTTTAAATCGGTTCGTAACTTAAAGCTATCGCTGAAAACTCATACAAAGAAAAGCGTCAATTTAACTGGAATATGACACACCTTGCGAGCAGCTGGAATGTGTCGCTTTGGCTCAGGTATCAGTCTTTTGTGTTCCCTATTCTAATTTACCATGGGATTCACAGGTAGCATAAAATATTTGACGCAATATAAACAAAGACAGTAGAATTGAAAATTAAAAATACTTTTCCTTGTATCATTATAATTTATTAATTTATCAATACAATTATACAAAATTTGGTCGAATAACTTAATCTAGCATCACGCTCTCAAGGTTATAATATGAGCAATAAGAGAGCATATATAAACAAACAAATAAAATAAAACTGATTAAAATCAGGTTTTACTGGTCATACTATTTATTCTATATATATACGCCTGTTTTGCTACTTTCAGCATCTCGTACTAGACTAGTGATAATACGTGCATTCAGTGATTTACGAACACGTGTGTCGAATTCAGATGCAACTTCGATGTAATTATTTTATACGACAAAAAATTAATAATTTATTTCTATACATTTCATGAATATCATAAGAGTTCATTATCTATATTCAAAGTGATTTTATGTTAATAATAAATCTAGTAAAAAATTCAGACAAAATAAATCCGCAAGAATAAATTAAATGTACCTGTTACGTTTTCATGTCAAGCGATTACAATCGCTCACAGTAGTGAACGGTTTAAAGGGCTACCGGGCACAAATGAAACATACCGTTATTTTTATCATTCATCCATTAGTATACCTGTATAGGTCCTGGGATGTGCCTATCTCTTCCCCCAACTTACTAAAATAAATACGAATCCTCCCTATGTAGTTTGAGGTAAGACATAAGATTCTTCACACATTTTCGACACTTTCGAAGCTACAAATTCCCAAGGTTATTTTCAAAGGTTATTTGATTATGCGTAAAAAAGGGATCGCACTATTGGTAAGGCTAGGTACCAGGACCGCCCCATAAAATAATCCTAGTATCACATGGTATGGAGTTACAAAAATTGATTGATTGAAATCGACGAGTAACTGTTGGTGTTCCGTGCATTACTGAATATGAAAAGTATGGAATAAATAGCAAATACATACTATACATATACAATGACGATCTTCATCCCTGGAGATCGGGCCCATCACTAGGGAAGCCAAAAACCGGTGTGCAGGCACGCGCATGTTTTACGCTCCCCCACCATTCCCCGGTCCCCTGGCGCAGGTCCTGATTCCCCACCACTTCCAACTTCTTCACGACGCGTTCACTCGAGCAAGCTCTGTACTCTTCCTCGTAGCCGCCAAGCCCGTTTCTCATCCGATTTGCGTCGACCTGCCGCTTGCTGTAGCCAAGCCACGCTCGAATCCTACGAACAAGAATTTTCCGACGCGTACAGTCTGCCTTTTATTCGCACGACTTTCCCAGTGTCTCTTGTCGTGATCTCTCAATTATGTGAAACAAACTGTACACGCAAAGTTTTTCAGTGAGGATTATACGTGGAATATTGGTGGATGTTAAAAAGTTATGCTAGTGCTGTTTGGAATGCCGATACGTGGATTAAGAATTTTCTACTGTAAACACTGTACGTCTTACGGGCACAGATGAAAATCCGATCCACCATAATCGTGAGGAATTTTTTACATATTTTACAACGCTAAACGTCATAATTTATTTTTCTTCGAAGAAGGATATTCAAGTTTGATACATTTTTACGTCGTGGATAATTTCTTTCTTTTTCATTTGAATTTTTTTGTTTCCCCATACTTAGGAAACTAAATATAAAGTTCCATTTTTGGCTCGATTTGTGAAACGTTAGCTAAGGAATTTCGTACAATAGGTCGTGCTAGTATTTATAATGGAATTTTTCAACGTGAACGATCGCAGAATATTTTAATTCCTATTGAAATAAGTTTTCATACCTGTGTGAAACTATTGGCCGAGGGGAATCTATGGTAAAAGCATTCCGTTGAAGGATGCGGAAGTTACAATACTTTGCTTTTTTAAAAGTTCTCATAGTCCTTCTTTCCATTGGTCGAGGGTGACTCGGATGATTGGAATTCGTTCTCTGCTGACAACATGATAGTGATTTTTCGTGTGCAGCCAGATCTCTTTCTTCCCCCCATAATTTCCCACTTGTTGAGAATGCACAAGTGTATGTATATGTATGTACAATGATTCAACTTGTCCCTTTGTAGATCTGTATATAGATCTGTATGTGTAGATCCAGATCAGGTTTGGAAAATGGAAGATCGAATATAAAAGCATGGAAACATGCAACCTGACTGTTTTCCAAGCAACAAGTAGCACGCCGAGTATCCTTAAATTGAAAACAACTTTTAAAATCTGATGAAGTCAATCAAATTAAAATTCTCATCTTTGTATAGTTGAGATAATGGAAAGAAGGATAAAAATTATGATAATTTTTTTAAATTAGAGGTCAACATCTATTCAAATTTTTTTCCCGTTTATCCGAAATAACCCTAGAAAGACCAGGAGTGGGGGAGAGGAATTTATAAAGGTAGGATTCAAATCCACCCCTTAGCTTAAGGTTAACTTGCAGTAGGCTCATATTGGATTAGATCAATGAACATTGAGTTAAGATAGTAGGTTAGATTATTCATATTAAATTAAGATAGGCCAGATTAGGTTAGATTAATTGCATTTATTTAATTGATATATTGGGTTATATAGACGATAAGATGGATTAAGTACATTTGTATTAGATTAGAGTAGATTTACTGAAATTACAGGTTGAGTTAGACCTATTCAGGTTAGGTTGGATTAAATCAGATGAGGTTAGAGTATCTATATTAAACGAGCTAAGTTATAAAGTATATTGTGTTAGGTCGAATTTATTCAGTGAGATCTGCTGGACTTTATTATACGTAATTACCAAAATTAGTATGCGTGTTACAAGTTTCCTTCCGGGGTTAATGTTTCCGAAGATCGAGTTGGAAACGAGAATCAGTATAAATTTAAAAATGACTTGTTCAAATATATTGTATAAACTTCTTCTTAGTACACATTCTAAAATAATTTTTCGAAACGTGTCCTCTCGTTTTACGTACGATTTTATAAATTTTCAGTTGTTTATGATAGAAGATAATGGACACCGGTGATAGACTCAGAATTGGTGCAGTCAGCAAGGTGCAAAAAGGCTAAATAAGTAGTTCAGGAAAGAAGTTTTCAATTTCGTAATAAAAATTCTACTCAACAATACAAACTTTGTTTCTTGTTTTTTTCATTGAAAAATGAAACATTCGTTTGGAAATGTAAGTAGTAACGTTTATTAAATACGCACAATTCCATAGAAGGAAGTCAGTCGCTGAACTGTAATAAAAGATTGAAGCGAATGAAGGAAAGAGAAAGGAAATCGAAATTAATGCAATAGTAATTAGATGAAACGTTCAAGATCAATGAAGAAACTCCGTGCGTAAAATATGGAATTAGAACGATGAAGAAAGTGAAGGTCTGAGCACTCGAAAGGAAAATGAAATTCCATAACTGTGCGTTGCTTTGAATTGTCCGCATGTTGAACGCCAGCTCATCGCGCGGAACGCAACGCGATTGGGAAAACTCTTTCGTTAGAAATGAGGTCGTGCGATCCCCCGGAATAAAATATCGTAGTACCGCTTACCATTAGAGTACAAAGTATCGTAGGATTGAACAAAAAAAAAAAGAAAATAATTGTTGGATGTATCTAGGATGCATGTGGGATTGCTAGCTCCTACGCCGATGCTTGCTACGCCTGTGCGCCGGAAAACTTCGCCAGAACGTTTGCCTATTTTATTTTTCTAATAGATTCGCAATTGCAGTACATTTTCCCTTTTCAATTGGTAAGACAAATACTTGAGAAAGAAAATGAGAATTTATTGTTACAAAATTTGCCAAAAATGGGTATTTTGTGAACAAGAAAAATATAGATGAAAAGAAGAAAAGATATCGATAGAAAATGCTTCATCAGACGTGTTAAAAAGGAAAACGTCGGATTTTCGAAACGAAGTTTTCCGAAATGGATAGAAACGATAACAATGTGAGTGTCGGGAATTCGGGAAATCCCCCGAATTCGTCTTCGACGACTCACGGTATTCTTCACAATACTTCCGGCGGAACTGATATACAGGTGCGAATTATACATTTTGCAGAAATAAATGATTCATTGAAATGTTATCCTTATCTTATATTACTGGCATTATTGCTTTTAAAAGATAAATACTGAGTTTTGTCTTAATTTATACTTCCTAGTATTTTAGCATTATATAGTTATAACTCTATATTAAAATGTTAAACATTTATTTCTATGAAAGCAACAAATTTTGGGAGAAGTCCCATGCTCTATACTTTAAATGATAAACTGATAAAGCAAATTTTATAATAAAAACTGATGTCTAATACAATCGTTATTTACTAGATTTAATATTTAACAGTCAATCTGCAATAAAATGTGGTTCACGATTAGAGTAAAGTTAAGTATTTGTTAAGTAGAATAAGAATCCTGTTAAAGAGAACCCTTAGAATTTTCATCCAATTAGTGTTTCGCTTGTTTTCTCACATTCTTATCTATTGGCAAAGGAATGAGTTCATTGGAACTTTATAAGAAACAGAGTTCTTCATCAATGTATAAGTCATACTATCATGAGGTGAATATTAGTGTGATTGTTAATTAAATTTTGATTAGTATATGCATTTATTTAATATTAACCTTGCTGTCTAGAAATGGGATTTCATTTACAATACAAGACCGAAATGCAAAACTAAATTGAATATATACACAAATTGTAACCAAGTTTAAAAACTTATTTTTATGTAACAATTCTTTAGAATGGGGACAGAGGATGGGAGGTCCATCATGTTACTGTTACCCGAGTTCCTGGTTATGGATTTGGGATTGCTGTTTCTGGAGGTCGTGATAATCCCCATTTTACCAATGGTGATCCTGCCATTGCAATTTCTGATGTTCTAAAGGCTGGTCCAGCTGAAGGAAAATTGCAGTAAGAAAATTTAATAGAATAATTATAGACATAAAACAATGATTTTATAAATCAGAGAATAATTTATTCAATTACTAAACACAATTATTAAATTTATTTTAGAGTAAATGATCGTATAATATCTGCAAATGGAATATCATTGGAAGGTGCTGATTATGGGGCAGCAATTCGTGTTCTTAGAGATTCAGGATCAACAGTCTTATTGGTTGTGAAACGTAGAGCTTTGTCAAATTCTTCTAATACTCTGGGAAACTCTACTCTTCAGAGTCATCGATTGACACTTACAAGAAACAATAAGAAGGATGGTGAGCTATATTTTTTTCTGTTCTCTTTGAGTTACTTCCATTTACTAGATACAATTCTTATAACGTTTTTTATTCTGGTTCTAGATTTTGGAATTGTTCTTGGTTGCCGTCTGTATGTGAAAGAAGTAACTCGCGAGAATACAGGAGTAAAGCCTGGGGATGTTTTAACTCGAATTGGCAGTGTAGCTACAGATAACATGAGTTTGAAAGAAGCTAAGAAATTAATGGATCAGTGTAAAGATAGACTGTCAATTGTAGTAACTCGAGATAATTCCTGCTGTCACGTTCAACAGCAAGCTAAAAGTGAGACTGGGGAGTATCTTTCTGGGACAACCAGTTACAGTAGTCAAAATTTGTATGTTCCACCGCCAACAAGGCAACCCATAGAAGACAAGAGTAATCTTGTTCCTAGGGGTCGAGCTAGAGGACCATTAATGGATGTTTCTCTTAGTCAGTTGGATCTTCCTGCTACTCCTACTGTGGATCCTCCAAGACCACCACCTCCTAGACCAGAGGGTATGATCATACATAACAAATATCTTAAAGTTTATTATGGTGTTGTATCTATAAAAGTACCAATTTTTACAGATTATTATAGCACAAGAAGGCAACTGTATGATGATGATTTATCTAGGAACAAACTTCCAATGTATGATATACTTTATAATATACTTTCTGTTCTCACTGAAGGTAATGGAAAAAATGAAAAAGTTTGTTAATTATTCTAGGCCAGATCCTCGGTTTATTACCTTCCAAAAAGAAGGCTCAGTAGGTGTTCGTTTAAGTGGCGGAAATGAAACCGGTGTTTTTGTAACAGCTGTTCAAGCAGGAAGTCCAGCCTCTCTTCAGGGTTTACAACCTGGAGATAAAATTTTGAAGGTAACGATTATTGTATTCTCTTTAAAATAAATGAACACTCCGATTTTGATGCATATCATGTACACGTATCAAACAATTGCAGATCAATGATATGGATATGAAAGGAGTAACAAGGGAAGAAGCTGTCCTTTTCTTGCTCAGCCTACAAGAACAAATAGACTTGATCGTTCAACATCGACGACAAGAGTACGATCAAGTAGTAGCGTCTGGGAAGGGCGATTCTTTTCACGTAAAGTAAGTGGATCATAAAGTAAATATAAATGTTATGCGACTCCTGTTTTTAACTTGTGTCCGTTCAATATTACAGAACACACTTTCATTATGAGCAACCTCAAAAAGGTGAAATGAGTTTCCGTAGCGGAGACGTTTTTCATGTAGTGGATACGCTGCACAATGGAGTTGTTGGTTCGTGGCAAGTCTTCCGTATTGGTAGGAACAATCAGGAAGTACAGAAAGGGATTATACCGAATAAAGCTCGAGCTGAAGAACTAGCTACAGCACAATTCAATGCTACGAAGAAGGAAATGAGTGCCAGTGAAAGCAGGGGTAGCTTCTTTAGGAGAAGAAGAAGCAGTCACAGGCGTTCGAAATCTCTCGGCAGAGTAAGTTTCTTCTTTCATTAGCCTGATTAAATTGGAACCAGGATTAGGCCTCAATTCTCCAGTTTCCGATTTCCCAAGATTATATTATAGACAATTATTACTATTTTTGTTTTCTAGGATCACTGGGACGATGTAGTGTTTTCAGATAGTGTTAGCAAATTTCCAGCCTACGAAAGAGTAATTCTTCGACATCCGGGTTTTGTTAGACCCGTCGTGCTGTTTGGACCTGTTGCGGATCTAGCCAGGGAAAAACTTTTAAAAGACTTTCCTGATAAATTTACATCTCCGCGTGAGTAAATAAGCCTTTAGCAGATATTTAATATTTAAACTTAAAAATAATTCTTGTTTTCACAGAAATGGAGAACCAACTGGACGATAACGTTGGAAAAAACACGAAATCGTCAGGTATCATTCGACTGAGCGCAATCAGGGAAGTAATGGATCGTGGGAAACACGCTTTATTAGATATTACTCCAAACGCGGTGGATCGATTGAATTACGCGCAATTCTACCCTATAGTTATTTTTCTAAAAGCTGAAACGAAACAAATTATTAAAGAAATGCGTGCTGGAATTCCTAAGTAAGTAAACTCACCGAATACAATGCACAATGAACAATTCAGTAAATAAAAAGGATTATAAATTTTCCTCCAGATCGGCACATAAAAGTAGTAAAAAACTTCTGGAACAATGTCAGAAACTAGATAAAATTTGGGGCCATATCTTCAGCGCAGTGATTACACTGACAACACCGGAAGCTTGGTATCGAAAACTAAGAGAGCTGATCGATCGACAACAGCAGGGATTACTTTGGATGAGTCAAACCAAGGTAAACATATTCTTTAGGTCTATAAATATTGGCGTAACTAGAATTTTTGTCCGAAGTGGGTCAAATCCAATAATTAAAATAATCGAGTTTGATGGAGTTATTTTTCTTTTCTTCAAATTGAACAAGACTTGATTTAAAAACTAGGGGAAACTGAAGTATCGCAAAGATAATGGAAGGATTGAGATTGCATCGCTGAAATTATTTTATAATAATTTATTATAGCCATATGGTCGACAAATGACGTGGGAGCCATGCCATTCTTCCGGCGAACCTCGTGATTTACCTCCTCCTCCTCTACCCCCGCCGATTTCAAAGGATATCGTGTATCATGACGTGAACGAAAATGACACGTATCACACGGACAAATTGTTTTCATTACCTTCTTATCCGTCTTTAGCTTCTGACGTTGTCCGTGAGCAATTTTTCGGCTACATATAAATCCCCGCTTCTCCTAACAGGTGTCTTGATTATCAAATAATTACATTTATTGCTAAACCAGTTTGCATCAGTTTGTAAAATGAAAATACTTTTCTTTTTTCAATTCTTTATTTAAGTTTAATTCTTGTATACTTTCTGATAATTTTTGTTAAAACAAATATTAGTCAATGTTTTAGTATATTGAACTAAATATGTTAAACTTTTGTTACAGTAGTGTCTTCAGATATTCAAGGCACCTTATACTTTACTGATTAATTTAATTTGCATGGCTACATTATTTCATAGCTTTATATTATTGTACATTATAAGGCAAATAATCGCATAATATGTTTAATGTCCTGTAAGTATTTAAATACTAGTCAGTATGGCCAAGAAGAAAATTTTATAATTTTATATGTATGAAAAAGATGACTTTAAAATAAAGTTTTAAAGCGTTCTTTTTAGCAATAGATTAATGGGGAAATCACGAGGAATGTATGATTCTAATTTATGGTTTCGTTAAACAATAAAATTAATCACATTTTTGTTTCTCACTTCATCTGTTGACAGAATTTAATGTATTATTCTCCCAAAATAATACAGTTTTTCTAGAAAGTTAAAAGCAACGTCATACAAAATTTCTTTTGATAAGAAATTTTTATGAAATGTCCAAAAACAGAGTGGAGAATGCGTTAACTTTTAAGCGAATAAATTCAAAATATGTCATTGAATAAATAATGCGCTAAACTTGACGACAATTTTCAATCAAATTAATCTCATAAAGATTCTGTTCATCATTCATCCTTCATTTTATTTTTGCAAAACTAACAGAATGTTTGCTGGTATTGTATGTTTTCGCTGTCATATCCGGGTTTTCCTAAGCTGAGTAATCATTTATTTTTTAATTTTCCCAAATAAAAAATGAACAAGGTACATAAAAATATCCTCAATTGGGAACATTAGAAGCATTTTGTAAATCAGTTCAATTTATATCTGCCCTGTAATCTTGAAAGTACCTTAACTTTAAGAATTAAGCTTAACCAAATGGCAAGTATTTGTTCTTCGTTTACATTTTAACCCTTTCAGATACAATTATTTATTTATAAAATATTTGCAAGTACTTTATAAAATTATTGATGATAATGTATTTTGTATTTCTTCAATATCTTATTATGAGTGAAAGTAAGGAAAATCTGAAAGAGTTAAATAGAACATAAACCTCTGTAATGTGTTGTCCTCTGTGTCCTGCGATGATAGCCGGAAGAAGCACTCTCGGATGACTTCCTATTCCCGATGACATCTCGCCTCTCCTATGCTTCCTCCCCGGAGAGTGACTTGGAACTCAGTCCGGCACCAGCTTTACCAGGTGCTCTGGGTGCACCTTCTAGATTGAAAAGCAGCTCAGATCCAAGTATTGCAACACAAGACGATATCGCTGCACCACCACCATACTCAACCACTTACCAGGTAATTTTACCACATTATTGCAGAGAACAGTGTCTGTCTATCTACACAGACGTTTTCACGATTCTGAAAGTCTGAAATATTTATATATTTTTCCAGCAATCGTTTGAACAACCAAAAAGGAGATCACAGGGAGGAATGGGAGATGGAAAGTACGGATTCTCGTTATCAGGTCAAGTTAGCAATCAGTCAGGATCACCCGAGTATCTAGGTGGTTCGTTCGAACCAAGATCATCTCATCACAGTCCTCCTGATTTACCTCCACGAGTGGATCGAAACGCAAAACCCACTAATCAGCAACAACAGCAACAACAAAGAAACACAATTGGAAGATCTGCTCAGGAACGATTGCTTAATAAAACAGATTCGGTTCTGGATGTTGCAAATTACATAAATGCGACACCACATAAAGCTAATGCCACGTCATCGCTCGAAAGAGCTCAGCCAAAAGCCGTAAGGATTACATACCTTCAAATCTTTTTATTGATAGTGAATGCTACGCTGGTTTCATTTTTGTAGGGAAGCTATGATAGCATGTCTTCGTATGATTCCTATAATAACACAAACGGGAATGCTAGTTATGGAGCACCAGGTTTAAATACATCGACTGGTCGATTGGGTCCAAATGTACCTGACGATTTAAAAAGTAGCGGTGCACCAGCCAGGTCGCATGATCCTTACAGATTTACTAGATCGACAGCACAACCGATCCCTAGCCACGATTCGCAACCACGTACTGATTATGCCAAATACAGGTGTGCATTTGTTGTAGTATTTTTATATGGGAAACTAGTTTCTAATTATACAAATACAGTGCACTCTAGCTATATGACTAAGCTTGATTTTAAAGATGACTAAATTTGAAATAACTCGCTGCATGTCATATAGCAAGAGTCCACAGTATAGCGTATGTCTTTAGAAAACGTAAAATTGAATATTTAGAAGATACGTTGACTGTGAAACTATTTTTTGAAGACTTCTATGCAAAATCATTTTTGTAATTGAAGAAAGATATTTTCTAAATTAGACTTCATGAATATTTTACAAATTTTTTAAATAACTTAAGCATTTTATTCTTTCCCTTTTTTATTTTTCTTTTAGACTGACAACACGAAAACCTCGACCGTTGAGGAGAACTTGTAGAATTTATATTTCTAGCCGTGATACATTAGTTTGAATTTTTTGTTGCATTGTAAATTTTTCTTTGTCTGCAAAATTATCCTTAGAGGAATTTTATTTAGTAATTGAATTCATTTTCTCTATGTATTATATTTTTTTCCATTATTTATTTACATCATTAAGTATTATTTTACAGGTAGCTTGTACCTATTTAAAGCAACAATGTTAACAAGTTTTATGTTTTCTTTTTAATATTATTTGATACCCTTATGATCCTGTAAGCTAGAATATTTTGCTTTATATATTGTAGCCGCACAACCGATTACAAATCAATCACACTTCCACAAAATAAACCTGGAGGATCATACAAACCCATACCGCCTCCAAAACCAAAAAACTATAGACCACCCCAAGCAAACTTAGCACAATCAGAGAATAATGGAAATGAAGGGAATAATACTCATCAACATTCGAAAAGTTATTCTATTGCTACATCTCATGTAAGTAACAACTAATAACTGAAGAATGTGAAAATAATTGTAAGTTTAAATACCTAGGTACTGGAATAAACAAAATTAGTACAAGAATTTTGCAAATTCTTTTTAGGTAGAAGGCAGTAATAACGCGCAACGCAACAGTGGACAGTATTATTATAATATTCCACCTCCAAATAGACATGATTCAAATCTTGGAAATTCTCACCATAATTTGAGCCATCTTTCAACACCTGCTCATAATCATAGTCTGAGTCATACACATGCACATTGTAGCCCACCGATGTCAACTCATAGTCATAGTAATAGTGCCAGTCAGTTGAGCCTTGGTCTCTCGCATAATAGAAACAACGTTAATCATAATGGATTTGTTGTAAACAATGGTCACAGTGGACCTACACAAAGTTTTCCAACTAGTCCAGGGCATAATCGAGAACCGAGTGGGCTAGATCTCGCTGGAAGTAGGGAACAAAGAGGAAGTGCCTTTGAACTTTATCGCAAACCTGTACATCATTACAGTGCAAGGTAACATTCAAATTTTTGTAATTGTCAAAGTAATTAATTAAGTTGATTAATAATGGCTTATTAATAGAAAATGTACTCGTTATTACAGTTAACATGCGCAAGGGATTTGTAATTAAATAATGAGAAAGAAAATCAACGGAAGATTTTAATTTTATTAACTTGAAATGGACATTCGACATTGTAGAAATCTAAATATCGTAATAGAAATGATTAGTGATAAACAATAAGAATTTCAGAAAGGATGTCAATTCTCAAGAAAGAGTTAGTTAAGAACTATAACATTGAATTTGTTTCGTTTTTCCACTCTGATTTTGTATATACAATTTTAATAAAAAAAATATATAACAAAGTTTTGCAGAAATAATTGTTGAATAAATGAACGCATTAATAAAATAAACCAACCTCCTTATTTCTTTTAATATAATAGTAGGATATATTACTTAAAATAAATCGAGTATTAAATCTATACAGTTTCTAATATTGCAAATATATGTTATAAGCTAATTCATAAAATTTTAGAAAAATACTTTTTGATTTTTTTTTTAACAAAAAAAGATTTAATAATTCGTTGTACATAAAAAATTAATTTTCTAAGAAACATATCTAAAGAATAAGTCAGGATTTTTACAGGGCAACTTTACTTTTGTACAATGTCAATGTACATTGATAACATTAAGATTTCTATTACATTTCTAGTGAACCGTTCCCAAAATTGACATGAACTTCCTTTCGAGAAACTTCCATAGAATTTCCCTGCAAAATTGCCCAGGAAGAACAAAGGAAGGGGAACAGTTTAACTCTTAATTGCTATGATATCTTCAAAAATTTTATAAACATCTTAATTATAAAAAAAAAGAATATAAAAAATGTTTTTCTACTGAACTGATACTAACAGTTTAGATATGTTTTTAATATTTCTGTAATTATTTTAATAAAACTTACAGTAATATAAAATGTAAAATTAACATGGAATGAATTTATACGATTGAAGTTTATTCTTAATCACATCAATTAAGAGTTACCCTGTTGTATCATTTGATTCTTATAATTATTGTAACAATTCTTGTTAACTAAATTAACTAAAACTAATAGTTCGCAAATATAGGCTCCTGTTATCATAATATACTACCAGTGTTTCCATAACGCTTTTAATGTACAATAGTACGTATCAATATATTTATAAAAAATTTAAAATGATAATAATCATCACTCCACTAATAATCTCTTATTGTTTATACACAATTACTACTTTTCATGTATATTTAGATATGTAATATACCATATTTGTAGCAATTACATTTTACTATTATGCAAAATTAAAATAAATATACATTGTTGAGTTTTTCAACTTATTCATTCAAAATTTGGAATTTCGATGAATTTGTATTTTTTTAACTTAATAAAATTAAAATAATAAAACGAAATAAATAAAAATTTGGAAACACTGGTTTAAGGAGACATGATTTCTACAGGAGTCAATTAAATCGGAACAACAAAATCTACATTGACTAGTTCGTTAATGATGAAAATAAGCGACCTTGGTCGTAAATCGTGGGTTTGATTCTCATTCAACTATAATACTAGGTCGGCATCAAAATCGCTATTATTAACGTTGAATTAATCCCGGTATGGCATAGTAGAACCTCGATTATTAGAAGGTACATAACTCATAACTGCATTGAAGTAAAATATTTAAACTTTTCTTTTATTTCAATTAAACAGTTAATTCAAATTTAAAAAAGCGTTATTTAAATTCCTCACACTTAATTAAATTTAAGATCTTTTTTAATGTTTCGTTGTAAATAATTGTATTACGCTATTAAACTTTAAGAGATTAAAACAAGAACGAGAAAAGGAAAAATGTATTTTTCTCCCTATACATTCTTTACCCATCCAATAATCAAGATTCTAAAACAATTCAGAAGAGAAATCACTCATTCTGAAACTAACGAACAATATTAAGCGAAAATACATCTATAATGCGCCAGTTATTGTCAGTTTAATCCCAGAGTATTCAGACGGCAGAGAAAAATAGAGGGCGACATTCATTTAAGTCTTAAAAGCCACTCTGCAACGCCGAGGTAGTAAACGGTTTGTGCAATCCCAAATAGAGGCGCTATCACAATCATCCTACATGCGCCACCTTTGAAAAACGCTGTCGGACCCTCATTTTTCAATGTTTTACTGCAAAACCACAGTTTGTAAGATATTAATTTATGTATCGATAAGTATTATAACATAATATAGAAATAAATACGCCGGGGTTTTGTTATGTATCTCCCTTTTATATGACCCGTTAAGCCGAATTCCTGTCAGGTACCTTATGCGTACGATATAATTAAATATCTTTACAATTGCATTTGAAACTGTACAAAAACAAATAAATATAGTAATACATTTCTATGACATTGAACTTACCTTATACAATCCAACACTCCATTATACGTGGGTTCACCAGGTGCCTTTTTTATTACTTGCAGTCTAGTTTTCACCACGTCAAATGGATTGACCGATAATGCGGCTGTAGAACCAGCAGCACAACCAGCCAAAAATGAACACCAAAATACAGCTAGAAATTAAAAAGTTAATGAAAATATTGAAATAGACAATGTTAATTTGTTTTCAAACAATGTAGAAAGACTTACAGGAGCCATCTTCTCTCTTTGGACCAATATCATTCAGTCTAGCAAATAATGGAAAGTAAATAACAGAAAATGTAACGTCTCTAAGAGCTGTTGCACCAGTGCCCTGATAAAGTCCCAAAATACCCCTTTTTCGAAGTAGATCCTTTGTTAGAGAAACAGCTGACACTTTTGGTACACTTTGTCCCGCTGTATTAATATAATTTATTGTTCATTTTATTGCAATAGTTTTCTTGTAGAAATTTTATAAAAATTAAGTACCCTTTTTAGCTGCCATCGCTACTCGTCCAGCATCCTGCATTTGGATTTTGAGTAACTCCATGGGGGTTGTAACAATTATTTGACAAGCTCCAGCTAGGCCACCGGCAAGCATTTCGCGTTCTAATGGCAGTTTTTGTCTGTACAGAAAATAAAAATTGTTGCTACCATCAGCATTAAATTTGATGACTACTTTCATAATATATTTGAGAGCTTCCTGTGATACAGCCAATAAATACTATCCATTTTTGAATTACATGTTAATATGGAAAACGATTATTTGGACTGATAGCTACTCACTGCACTAATTAACATTGGTGTTAGTACTAATATAATAGTAGTAGAATTAGAATCAACATCGTTATCGCTATCTTTATCAGTACTATTACCTTCCGCAAGCTAGTGTAATAAAAAATCAATAATACCCGGGTCCAGTAGATAAGTAGTGACGGAAAGTATCGTTGGCAGTGAGTTTAATTGCTTTCTCTGGTGTGATTAAGAGAATATTTACACCAGACCCTTTATACATGCCGAAATAACCTTCAGCTTTATAAGTTTTTTTAAAACAGTCGAACCTGAAACATTAAAATTTTAATAAATTCTGGTCTTTAATATATTTGATTCATCATCGATATTTTTATAGCTTTTAGAGTGGCGACTCCTCTGGATCCACCACTACATAAAAATATGTAATCACTCACATAGATTTATACATTCGCTCGCCGTTTGGACCAACAACCTGATTCTGTAATCGTGTTTTAACCAGGTCCAATGGAAATACCACGGAGACGCCAATAATACCCGCGATTCCGCCATTGATAATTTTTGGTAGAAGCCTGAAACGAATAAATATTTTAGAAACTGCGCATATTTCATAATGGAATTTATTTAAAAAATAAATTTACTTACTTAAATTGTTCAGTTTTTTTCTCGCCGCTTTTTTCCATTGAAACTCGAATTTAGAACTTCCTCCCTGTTACAATAATTACATTGCATTAATATATAAAAATTATAAATTATGTGTAAAATAATTATGTAAAATAAAAATTATGTAAAATGGTGTATAGTTCGATGTGGGCGATATAAAATGTAGCAATATATAAAGAGCAATACATGGAGATATAGAGCATATCAATATATAACATAGCAGTATGTAACGTGATGATATAGGGCGAGGAAATATAGAACATATCATAGCACGTAACAACACGGTACATGACGATATAATTGCACTATAATATCGATTTAATATTGCCGACTCTGAATACAATTGTATACATGCATTATACATAGTAAAGATGCTTTCGTGCATATCTTTGAAACTTGAGCCGAATAACGGTTATGGGCACAATAAAATTATTCAGGTCATTGACCTGTCTTATATAAGTAATGGATATTGACCCAGGCGGAATGTATTCCATTTTGTATAATTATCTGAATTCCAATGTTACAATCAGTAGCACGAAAGGTACGGATATTGTATTATTGTTACTTCTGCAAATATTTCAGAGGGAAGCGATTCTATTCTCAGACGTGTGCCTTAATCATTTGCCTGGCGTTATTTTCTATTCTAGTATTTATTACTTCTTCCATATCAAAAAATAGAAATAAAACATTTCATCGAACTACGACAATCCTTTTGTCCAACAATTCTGAAAATTAAGATAAAAAATTATTTTTCCTTGATATCAAATTTCCGTAAATAAATAAACGTAAACAAATGACGTATTTATTTAATCATTCGAAGTTCCTTATCTTTTTGATAAATAAACATAACAGTGTTAAAATACATTTTGCATAGAAGCTATTTATTATGCGGTCATGTATTATTATGAAGGATTATTTATCGATAATACATAATAGGTATAATATGCATATAATCGTGTTTATAACTATTTAAATATATCATGTTTACGTATACGAGTGCACAAGTATTTTTTCTATTCTAGCTGCGTTAGCAATTCTTTATTGAGAAACGGCCTGAACACATCATTGATTTCTTACGAAAGCTAGGGAGCTTCCAGCAAACCTTGAGAGCATTATTTTGGTTAACAACGAACGTTCCACATTCAAACTACTTGACTGGTCATTTGTTAAATAGAAAGAAAAAAAATAGTTGTATGCTAAACGAAAAAATATGTCAGGTAGACAATTTAAATGTAAATTTAATAATGCTTCCGATTATTGCTATTGATAATTATTATAATGTATGTACATACGATACACATGGTAGACAAAGTATAGCTATTTAATATTCAATTAGTACTGTAATTAAAAAACAGTAATAAATCATTTATAATACCATTTTCGGACGCATAGCAAATAGAATCATTTGCTTAATATGTATTTTAATCAGGAACAATTAGTGATAGCAAATCCCGAAGCAGTTGTCATTAAATTGTTCCCAATACGATCCGCGACTTCCAGTCTGTTTCGATTCGAATAGTTTCGATATATGCGACGATCGATATTTCCTAGTCAACAGCTTTTTAACTTGGAAAATTCCATCGAAAGCATTTTTAATTCGTAGTCGCATTTTTTTAAGAGCAAATTCCATTAATTAGTTTTGATAACATTTCAAACTGTCGTAATTTTAAACCTTGACGTTTACTATTGTAGTTTAAAAATATTGCGAAAATATTACATAAGATCTTAGTTGCAACTTATAACAAGATTGGTGTGCATGATGCATCGACCTTTGCAAATTTGTCATAAATTTCACGAAATATTTGTAAGAAATATTTAAATGAAATAGTATGTTATAAAACTGTTTTTACAATTTCATGTTAACATGAAACAAAGTTAATACAATGATTTAACATAATATCATAAATAAAAATGTAAATTAACATTTAAATATTGGCAAATATATAGCTGAACATTTCAAATTATTTATAATTAAGCAGTATAACTACGGAAGTCAATATTTTTAACAATTGTATATATAAACACAAATGGCTAAAAAAAGAAACAGTAAACAATCGAAATTAAATAATATGTACAGACAGGCAAAGTGTTAAATACTAAATAAAGTAGGTTAGGCAAACTGTACCAATCATATAGTATCGCATGCTGCAAAGGTTAGGTTTCAACTAATGGAAAATTTTCAAAAATCTATTCCTATAACTTACAATTATTTTCAACCACTGACGATCCATAGAAAATATCTTCTCAATTACAGAAATCATTAAGGTTAAAAAAAATCATTTGATATACACAAGAAAATTTATCACAGAAAATTACTTGATAACTGTCTAAAATAAATTGAAATAAACATTACAGACGTCAGACAATTTTCGATATGAACAGAATTGTTGGCACACAAACGAATTGTTTCTAAAACAATTAGAATAAAATTTCGGAATGACAGTCGACCGGAAATTCAGCAGAAGACATACTCACCGATTAAAAGTGGAGAATGGTCGCTTGCGATATCTTGTTGGAACACAATTCTTATCATCGAAAACCTAGGTAAAAATGACGTAGGGAACTCAATCTTATACGTATACTGTAACTGGCATGATACTCAGCAAATTTTGTATTCACCGGGGATCTTCAAAGATAAAAGGGGACTTGATACGGTCCACGGGTGGAACCGTTGCCGACTTACGTCACAGACTACGCGCCAATCGCATGGCCTACAAGGGGAGCAAAGCAACCGTCAAAGAGAAAGAGAGGAACAGCAAAGTCAGTGGTTCTCAAACTTTCATGGTTCACAGAGTCAAAAATCAGAATATTAATCTAACTGACGATGCAAATCCACTGAGTGGAATGAACCCGAACGATCAAGAACGAAGTGTATTTATACTCATTAACAATGGACGAAAATTTCACGATCTTCGACGAATCTTGACGAATACCAACGAGCACCGACGAGTATCTTCATTCGTGCTCGTTCAATTCGACGCAATCGCGTCGTAAAAATTATCTCAAATTTTGACAACCACTGTCTAAAGGATAAAATAATCTTTTTTTCGTTGTTTCAATGGCACAAATTAAAGTACATTGCTGGCAACACATTTATTACAATTAATTGTAAGATCCGCTTACACTATATAATTCAATTGTAAATTGACTGCTTCTCTAAATTTCAATTAAATTCAATTAGCATTTAATATTTGACAGTATAACAGCTTAACATGGAATTTGAAAAGTGAATAGGTAGATATTTCAAATTTGTTTATTTCTACAATAACGTTTATATCTGAATAAAATTCTAATGAATCATTAAAATGAGTATGTAATTAAAGACACAGATGATTGAAAGACGAGGGAAATACATTAAAAAATATAATTATTTGCAAAAAATCAAAAAAATATATGTATATATATATATATATTGCATTTAACTTATTTATATACATATATGATTTCATATACATTCTATGTATATACATATATATGTATTTCAAAAAATTTGGAATTTGGAGTTAAGTCATATTACACTCTGAAGGTGGCAGGACGGTTATAATTCAAATTGTAGTCTGTAGAAATTAAATAAATTTGTAATGTTCAAATTCAAACAAAATGTTTTATTTATTGTTAAATTAATATTTATTTGTGTTCTTTGATATATATGAATGTTATTTACATCGTGTTATCTTGCTACTATAATTGTCGTATTGTGTTACTGAAGAAGTACTGAATTTAACCTTAGTTTTTCAGCAGTGAAAACACTTGTTTTATTTATTTTTTCTAATTGTTATTTAATATTGTAAAATCGTATATTATTGAGAAGAGTATACATTAAGTAATGGAAACAATGGAATTAGATAGTTCGTCCGAAGATGATGATGTATATTTAAACTGTGTAGCAAAATTGAAGGGTATGTATAAAAAATCTAATGAATCAAATTCTTCCTGAATATGCCATTAAATCTCTTTATGAAATTTAATTTTAAGTAATATAGCTTATATAGAGATGATATTCTTATGTTTAAGAATTTGATATTAAAGAATATATAAAGTTTTACATTTCTTTAATGACAAATTAAAAATTTATTTGCAGCTTTGAAGAAGCAGCAAACTTTACATATACCAAATAGGAAAGATGAAGAGGAAGCAGAAAAAGAAAAAGAAGTCTTGAAGCACGTCTGATACATATAAAATAAAGTTCATAAAAAATTAGTTACTATAGGTTTTTGTATTAGGCAATTGCAAAAGTTTTTATATGCTCTTTGGTAGCAATTTAATTGTTTGTTTGTTGTATGTCAGAGGATGAATGAATTATTGACCTTGAGCTATGATGGTTAATAATAACATTGTAACAAAACTTTAGCAATTACCCAATAATTTGCAATTTAGTGTCAATGATGTTATTGATATATTTCATATAAAAATAGCATGACATAAATATCTCTTTTCTGTAAATATCATATAAAATATCAATTTTTAGGATTCAAGTACCAGAAGAAAATGTAGTGGTACAAAGTACGGACAGAAGATTAAGGAGTAGAAGAAGAGGTCGTAATAGTGGCAAAGCACAGCACCGAAAAGTAAATTAATTTATGACTATAATATGCAATTTTAGATTATTAATTTAATTCTTGAAAAGTACTCATAATTTAGGTGAAATTGAAGTATCTTATATTATACATGATTCCATGTAGAAACATTTTCAGTTATTATATTTATCATTTTTTTAATAAGGAAATTCCATCAAATCAAGATGAAGATTCAGATTTAGAAATTGTTTCTGTTGAAGAAAAACCAAATTCGTCAGTAAATGACATATTATTAGATGACAATTGTGTAGATGAAATTTTATATGTTGATGGTGATGATGAAGAGGACTATGATTTGACTATAAAAATTCTATGGCGATCGAAAGATATGCATCGCTTAACCATTCGTAACGTATGTATCTAAAAATAAGTGGAATATGAACAAATAATTGATCAAATTTCTCAGATTGAGAACTATTGTTTCAGAACGAAAATTTTCGAAAAATTTTTGAGTATTTTGCTGATCTAGAAAAGGTACCAATAGATGAGATTTTAATAACAAAAAAGGAAAAAACTATTAAAAAAAATGATACTCCAACTTCCATAAACTTATCTGTGATAGACATACTCGGTAAGTTAACATTTATAAATTTTGTATACAACTTTAAACATAAATTATATAAATACAAATCTTTACAGAAGGAGGTATTATTAAGAAAGACGGGACTATGCTTCAAGACAATGAAGAAGACGAAAATGATGGAAACACCTGTATTATAAAAGTACAGACAACAAACAAGAAGACCATAACTGCATCTGTTAAACGAGATGAAAACTTTAAAGTTGTTTTGGCGAAATGTGCTCAGGATCTGAATGTCGAAGAGTCAAAAATTAAATTGTATTTTGATGGTGAATTAGTTACATTAACAGATACTCCCGACTCATTAGATATAGAAGATGAAGCTTGTTTCGATCTTCGATTATCGTCCTAGGCAATTATTCTTATTTTTATTAAAAAAGACTTATTAAAAAATTAATCTGTTTGGTAAATAGTTTTTCCTAAGTTATTATAATTATATGAAAAATGTATTATTATAGTCAAAGTAAGTGATAAAATACTTGTATGTTTAATACTTAAGCTGTGAAAGAAAATATATATGACATAATATATCTACCAAAAAACATTTATTTTTAATTTTATTAAAATTTTTTATCAAGTAATTGCAATTGTACTATGTTAAAATTAACGGTGGTCCTTCAGAAGGCGGTAATTCCATAGTTTCCTGTGCCTCTACAACTCTGCTTCTAATTATATTGCCTTCTGCATCGGTTTCATCGATCGATATTAAAATGTTTGAAATTACGGGCAATGATTCGTTTTCGTTCACTTCCTCTCCTGACATTTCTTCAATTTCTTTTTCTACATTTTCTTCTTCATCTTCGCCTAAATCTTCAAAAATCTAAAAAGTAAAGTCTCTCTTATATTTCGATTAATTATAATACAAATTTCATTATGAATAATGAAGCTACCTCGACTTTGGGCATACTAGAATCTTTATTTAATTTAATCTTGAACTTTTTGTTTTGATTTTTTAAGTTTCCAATTGAAGAATCATTTTCTTCTTCAATAGCTTCATATCTAACTTTTTGCAATCTGTAACAACCATCTTCCTCATGGGTATATTGAAATCTTGTATGACCACTAGGTAATTGCAATCGATGTGCTTCAATTAAATGTTTTGTTAATCTATAGCTTTTTCTATATTTTATTGGACACTCATGGCAACAATACCATCGTACTTGCATACCATGAACTCGTTCTATGTGCCTTAAAATACAATTTCTTGTAATAACAATTCTTTTCATTGATTAAATAAATGTAGATGACAAACATAATTTATACCTACCTATCAAGAGTATAGGCACCTTTGCATTTATATAAACATCCCTCAAAATGACAAGAAAAGTTGGGGCCACTTGTATGAACTGTCATATGGGAATCTAGATCCTGTTGTGATTTGGCAGCATGATTACAAAGCTGACATGGAAAACACCTAGTAGAAACATGCCGATATCTAACATGTTTAGCCAAACTAGCTGGTGATTCACAGCTCATATCACAAAGAGTACATTTATAGTTAAAAACATGCATTCGCATATGATCCCTTAAAATTCCTTCTGTAGGATAAAACTTGTTGCAGTGGGAACACTGAAATCCTTGAACTGATAAAGATTAATCCAAATCATTTCATATACAATGTAATTAATAAATTTAATAAATTTAATTAATACTGAGTTAAATGTATTAAAAATCAGATAGATCGTACCATCAATTGGTATTTGTCGTTTACAGTGAATGTGAAATTTTGTGTTTGATGCGAAAGTAGCACCACAATCAGGACAAGCAACAATTTTTTCTTTTGTATGTCGTCGTACATGATCTCTCAATTTGTACAAATTAGGACACGTGCTATTACAACCTGTCCATTTACACTCTAAACCTCCTTCAACCTTATTACCCCGGGGTCCTTCTTCAACATGAGCAGCTACATGATATAAATATAATTGATAATTTCTGAAACGTTTCAAACATTCTTCCCAACGACAAAGAAGAGGTGCTGGTAGTTCCACAACATTTTTCCAGTCAGAATCTCTACGACATTTCTGAAATAAAGCATCAAATTTCAAAATAAAAATCAAAATCATAAAAGTAATTAAATTTCAGAAAAAAAAATTTGTAAGTCAATAAAAAGAAAAATAGTAAAGTATTTCTTACAGGTAATTTAACTCTGGCGCGAATATTAGAACCAATACATTTTAATTTCGTATGATATGCATGGTAATTTACATGTCGCGTTATTTCATCAGGATCATTACTTTCATAGAAACAGCCATTCCATTGACACACATAAACAGTGATATCTTTCTCATTGGTCCGCGTACTTAAATCCGACACGTGCGCGGCCACGTGGTCTATGAATCTTTTTACGTGATTGCTTTCGAACTCACAGCCAGTCCATTCGCAAGAAAGATGATAAACTTCGCATTTTAATGGCACACCAACCCTTCTTCTTTTTGTGCCACACTCTGACACAGAATCGAACTCTGAATCAGTATTATAACTGTCATCGTCATCTATTGATTTTCTCTTGTGCTGTGTTTCGTCTGTATATGTACAATCTTTCTGAGATTCTACCCAACTGTTGCACCGTTGTTGCACGTCTTTACTGGTTATTAATTTCTTTTCGAATTCTGTCATTTTTTAATTTTGTAAAAAGTTTGTTTCTTGCTTTAGTAAATAACTTTACTTTTGTCGTTGTAATAAAATCTATCGAAATGGAATAAAGATACACAAGATTAGTAAATTCAAATAAACATTGATAAGTTTTATCGACAGTCCGATATATCGATAATATTATTAACGCGCACAGGTAATTGATTATTCAAAACTGATTATTCTTATTCGAAATTAAATTAAATTACACTGAAAGCTCAAATAAAAAACAGTAGTTTTAAATGATATAAATAATGTATTATGTTAGATTACATTTAAACAAAAATAAATAAATTTGGATGATAAAATTACGCATTACATTTTACTTCGATCACTCCCGTTAACAATATTATTAGTATTTTGGTAAATATTAATACCCTATCGATAATGCGCCGATAATCGACGGTAGTGCCTTTATCCATGTCTTCGTTAATACTAACACTGTCATAATGTTTGTATACCTAACCTGAGTTCAATTTATCGTGAAACAAATTCCTAAATAAAGTGTTGTATTTCACTTAACAACCATTATCGTTCAACATTTAACAATCAAATGTTTCAAAAGTTTATGAACGAAAAATTATGGAAATCTGCGACTACTTTAAAAAAAATAAAGTGTTTTGGTTCATCGATTTCACTACGAAGACACTTTAATGAACATAGTAGATGTTCCACAATATATGCACTCTCTTCTGGTTATTATACTATTGTTTACATTTTTTTAATGTTTAAATCAACGTAAAGTTACATGTCGCGTACAATTCTATCTACTATATTACGACAATACGATTTTCTGTGACAATACACTTGTATTCCGCCAATTTTAAGTGCGCATGCGCAGTATAATAATAAATTTAAAAATGTTTGAAACATTTATTTATCAATTTATAGAATTTCAATTGAATTCCGCTTTATTACAACAATTAATTTTCGACATTACAATATCAAAAACTTGTTTAGAATTTTTAAAAACAAAAGCAATGTGTTTAAAAATACTTGTGCCTTGTAATTAAGAATTACTTTATTGAATTAAAAACCTTATGTTGTCAAACTTTTCACTACATACTACATTTTGCAGCTTTTATTTCATTCATAATAAATAAATTATAAATTCTGATCAAGCAAACTATGGCACAACCATCTAATAGATTATTTTATTTTTTATATAATTTGCAATAGGGTATGGCAAATGTGGAGTAGCTGTGATTCGGATAACTGGTTCAAAAGCATCAATAGCCTTAAAAGAAATGACTAAAATGACAGCACTAAAACCACGAGTAGCTTTGCTAAGAAATATTCATGATCCAGAAACAAAAGAAGTTTTAGATAAAGGTCTTTGTCTTTGGTTTCCAGGTATTCTAAAAAAATTTAGTTCAAAGAAATATATTTTTATGTATAAAACAATATAACATAAAATAATTGCACTTAGGTCCTAAATCATTTACTGGAGAAGATTCTGTAGAATTCCATGTTCATGGAGGTCCTGCAGTAGTAACATCAATACTTAATGCACTTACAAAATTACATTTTGAATTAGCATCTCCTGGAGAATTTACTAAGAGAGCTTTCTTAAATGGAAAATTAGATTTGACAGAAGCTGAAGGTATAGGTGATTTAATTGATGCAGAAACAGAGAAACAACGT